>NC_090348.1:6895322-9295322 GCF_035084215.1 Heptranchias perlo
GCGTTGATACAATAAGTAGACAGAGTGTAGGGTTGTCACTGTAGATGTGATGTGTCTGCTGGTGTATTGTATAGGCCGATGTTATGTGTTGCCTCGGGGATGTGCATCTCTTTTCAGTGTTCAAGTACAACCTGTCTTTGCTCCTCCCTCTGGTCACTGTGGCGACTGGGGTCTCCACACTGCATACATTTTGCTACTGAAGCCACAAGCAATGGGGTTGCCAACTCTCCCGGAGTCTCCAGGAGTTAAAGATTAATCTCCAAGACACTGCTGCGAGCAACACCAGGGGAGAAATATCATGGGGACTGTGTGATTTTTTCATTTTCGTTAGTTATAAACATAGTGGAGATGGATGTCGGCCAGGTGAGCTTGTTGGGCCTGGATGAAGCTCTCCAGCTCCTCCGGGTCCACAAGCAGACCATCATTCGGTGAGATTTAAGGTGGTCATGGAAAAGGACAGGGAGGGGCCGGAAATAAAGGTTCTAAATTGGGGGAAGGCCGATTTTAATAGGATAAGGCAGGATCTGGCCAAAATGGACTGGGATCAGCTGCTTGTAGGAAAATCCGCATCGGAGCAATGGGAGTCTTTCAGAAGGGAGATTGAGACCATACAATGGCAACATGTTCCCGTAAAGGTCAAGGGTGGTTCCAAGAACTCCAGGGAACCTTGGATGTCAGGGGATATACGAGAATGGATTAGGAAAAAAAGGAGGGCTTTTGGCAGATACAAAAGGCTAAAGACGGAGGAAGCCCTAGAGGAGTACAAAAAGTGCAGGGGGATACTTAAAAAAGAAATTAGGAGATCAAGGAGGGGCCATGAAATAACACTGGCGAGCAAAATAAAGGAAAATCCTAAGATGTTTTATAAGTATATTAAGGGTAAGAGGATGACTAGGGAAAAAATAGGGCCCATTAGGGACAAAAATGGCAATCTGTGTGTGGAGCCGGCAGATGTAGGAGGGGTTCTAAATGAATTTTTTGCATCTGTTTTCACTATGGAGAAGGACGATGTAGACATAGAAATACGGCAGGGGGACTGTGATATACTCGAACATATTAACATCGAGCAGGAGGAGGTATTGGCGGTTTTAGCAGGCCTAAAAATGGATAAATCCCCAGGCCCGGACGAAATGTATCCCAGGCTACTGTGTGAGGCAAAAGAGGAGATTGCGGGGGCTCTGACACATATATTCAGAACCTCTCTGGCCACAAGGGATGTGCCAGAGGACTGGAGAACCGCTAATGTAATACCATTATTCAAGAAGGGGAGTAGGGAAAAACCGGGGAACTACAGGCCAGTGAGCCTAACATCAGTGGTAGGAAAATTATTGGAAAAAATTCTGAAGGACAAAATTAGTCTCCACTTGGAGAAGCAAGGATTAATCAGGGATAGTCAACATGGCTTTGTCAAGGGAAGATCATGTCTGACTAATTTGATTGAATTTTTTGAGGGGGTGACTAGGCGTGTGGATGAGGGTAACGCAGTGGATGTGGTATACATGGATTTCAGTAAGGCCTTCGATAAAGTCCCGCACAGGAGACTGGTCAAGAAGGTACGAGCCCATGGAGTCCAGGGTGCCTTGGCACTTTGGATACAAAACTGGCTTAGTGGCAGAAGGCAGAGGGTGATGGTCGAAGGTTGTTTTTGTGACTGGAAGCCTGTGGCCAGTGGGGTCCCACAGGGATCGGTGCTGGGTCCCTTGCTGTTTGTGGTCTACATTAATGACTTGGATATGAATGTAAAAGGTATGATCAGTAAGTTCGCTGATGATACAAAGATTGGTAGGGTGGTAAATAGCGAGGAGGATAGCCTCAGTCTGCAGGACGATATAGATGGGTTGGTCAGATGGGCGGAACAGTGGCAAATGGAATTTAACCCGGAAAAGTGCGAGGTGATGCACTTTGGAGGGACTAACAAGGCAAGGGAATACACAATGAATGGGAGGACCCTAGGCAAGACAGAGGGTCAGAGGGATCTTGGTGTGCAAGTTCACAGATCCCTGAAGGCGGCGGAACAGGTAGATAAGGTGGTAAAGAAGGCATATGGGATACTTGCCTTTATTAGCCGAGGCATAGAATATAAGAGCAAGGAGGTTATGATGGAGCTGTATAAAACACTGGTTAGGCCACAGCTGGAGTACTGTGTGCAGTTCTGGTCGCCACACTACAGGAAGGATGTGATCGCTTTGGAGAGGGTGCAGAGGAGATTCACCAGGATGTTACCAGGGCTGGAGCGCTTCAGCTATGAAGAGAGACTGGGAAGATTGGGTTTGTTTTCCTTGGAGCAGAGGAGGCTGAGGGGGGACATGATTGAGGTGTACAAAATTATGAGGGGCACAGATAGGATGGATACTAAGGAGCTTTTTCCCTTCGTTGAGGGTTCTATAACAAGGGGACATAGATTCAAGGTAAAAGACGGGAGGTTTAGAGGGGATTTGAGAAAGAACTTTTTCACCCAGAGGGTGGTTGGAGTCTGGAACTCACTGTCTGAAAGGGTTGTGGAGGCAGGAACCCTCACAACATTCAAGAAGCATTTGGATGAGCACTTGAAATGCCATAGCATACAAGGCTACGGACCAAATGCTGGAATATGGGATTAGAGTAGACAGGGCTTGATGGCCGGCGCGGACACGATGGGCCGAAGGGCCTCTATCCGTGCTGTATAACTCTATGACTCTATGACTCTAATAAAGGCCCTCACCTCATGGATCCGGCCCTTCCCGCCTGCTTTCACCTGACGTGAATCGGAAGCGACAGGAAACCCGAACAGGTAAGATTAAATTTGTTTAAATTTATTTGTAATACACCAAAAATTAAGTGCCACAACTATCATGATGAGGTTCATTGCCCCTTTAAGTATCGGAGCTGGGATGCGGTCCCGCCCCAGAAATCAACTATTTTTACTGCCCACCTGCCCCCAACCCACCTGTTCTTGGGGGTTAAAATTCCCCCCCAGGTAGTCAGAGACAGACATGGCGATACAGGCAGACAGACAGTAAGAGTGAGACAGAGACAGAGCGAGAGCAAGAGCGAGAGCGAGAGAGACAGACAGACAGAGGGAGCAATAGAGAGGGAGAGAGTAAAAAGGGACAGAGAGCAACCAACAGATACTGAGGGTGAGTCAGAGAGAGTCAAATAAAAGGAGAGACACAGAGACAGAGGGAGAGAGAAAGAGAAGTGAGAGAGAGCTAAAGAGGGAGAGACAGACAGAGAGAAAAACAGATTGAGAGAGAGAGAAAGGAAGAGAGAGTCAGATGACAGGCAAAGATGGAGAAACAGACAAAGACAGAAAGGGAAAGAGACAAACAAGGAGTCACAGAGAAATAGAGAGAGACACAAAGGGGCCTTAAGGCACTGCTGGAGGCCGCTCGAAAAATGGCCGAGGAAATTTTTACCTTCTATTTTCCTGGGGCCAGGAGGAGCAAGAGTGCTCCCACAAATGTTATGTTCAATTTGTATAGAACCTTGGTTAGACCACACTTGGAGTACCGGGTACAGTTCTGGACTCCATATTATAGAAAGGATATAGAGGCACTGGAGAAGGTTCCAAAACGATTTATAAGGATGATGCCAGACTGAGAGGTTATAATTATCAGGAAAGGCTGAACAGCCTGGGGCTCCATTCTCTAGAAAAGAGAAGGCTGAGGGGTGACCTGATAGAGGTCTTTAAGATAATGAAAGGATTTGATAGGGCAGATGTAGAGAAAATGTTTCCACTTCTAGTCCAAAACTAGAGGTCATAAATATAAAATAGTCGCGAATAAATCCAACAGGGAATTCAGAAGAAACTTCTTTACCCAAAGAGTGGTTAGAATGTGGAACTCGCTGCCACAAGGAGTAGTTGAGGCGAATAGCACAGATACATTTAAGGGAAACTACATACATAAGCATGTGAGGGAGAAAGGAATAGAAGGAATCCAGATAGGGTTAGATGAAATAGGGTGGGAGGAGGCTCGTGTGGAGCATAAACACTGGCATAGACCAGTTGGGCCGAATGGCCTGTTTCTGTGCTGTAGTCTTGAAGTAAAGCTTTATATTAAAAAAAATCACCTCACCAAATTGTGCGTATGAGTTTGCTGCATGAACACATCAACAAATGGGAGATTATGAACAAAAGGCTCAAAGTTTGAATAAGTTCACTGTGGCAATCTGAACTGTAAACGAATCCTGACTTGAACCAATATTCCCCTGATCTGTGTGTGTTACATTGCCATTCTGCCAACAAGTTTGAAATGCCCAGGTTAACATGGTTTTCAAACACATGGCACGAGGTTTTTTTGTTGCAGATAACTAACCTATCACTTGTATCAAATATCAAACCCACAGTCCCTCCTATGTACTTAAAGGCACACCCATTCCAGTTACTTCCATTGTTCAAACTGGCTATTTAAAACACAACATACTTGAATGTATCACAATTAATATTAAGTGCCTGGCAAAATACTGCGGATACTGGAAATCTGAAATAAACACAGAAAATGCTAGAAACAGGCAGCATCCGTGGAGAATAGAAAAAAAGGTTAGGTTATAATGTTTGGGGTCTATGACCCTTCGTCAGAACTGGAAGATGTTACAGATGAGTTTTTTATGTTTGATATAGTTTGAAATGTGTTTTTCGAGACTGCTTGTCGTACTGCTGATGGTTAACTGTGAATGTGTTATTCCATTACTCTAAGCTTCCTTAAACAAATGAGTTTTCTTGGCCGCCGTTCTTACATGATTGGGTGAGTTTAGCTTCAGTTCGCTGTCAGCTCTGCGAGATCCACTTTTGGACTTTGGTCGCACAGAGCAGGCTTCTGCAGTACTCAGTCTATCAGTGGTTACGTCTCAGATTTCAAAGAGATTGCCTCCTTTCATGGGATTTTCCAACTGCCCCCCCCACCCCCACCCCCCAACGATTTAAACAGAACAGGTTTTTGTTTACATCCCAGAAAAGAGTTATCGGGACTTTCAGGATTTGGAATATCTGACCTGTCGAATTCAACTAGGAACTGTCAGTCAAATAACAGAACATTGTTTAGATTTGAGTTATCTCTCTCTCTCTCTCTCAACAAAACTCACAATGCAGTATCAGGACAGGCCCAGCACAGCTCTTGTGGCTTTAACTGACTACAAAACATCACATATATTATGATTGGGTTTCAAGGGACAGCTACCAGACCAACACTAATCTGTTGTGGTCTGTGGAGTTGAGTTGTGGATAGGAGAACGGTCCTGGATCTGGTGGAGTCAAGGGAGAAAGGGCACTTAGGGAGCAATTCAGCAACAGTGTTAATGTTAGTGTTGAGGACCAGAGGAGAGGAAGTTGGGAGTTAGGGAGGGCTTTTATGATGGCATTTGGGAGTAATTTTTGCAAGGGCAGAAGGAGAGGGTGAAGGGGTTGGAGCTGGATAGGAGGATGTGTATGAAGAAGTGATCAAAGATAGTCTTGTCAGTGATTGTGAGCTTGAAGGGACATTGTGGAATGGCAAAGTCATTAGGTGCTCCTGGATGTAGGCAGGAGAGGGGGTGCAATGCATATCCACCACAATGATACTGGAGTTTAGAGAGTTAAATTATGAGGACAGGTTGTGTAAACTTGGCTTAATTGAGGGGTGATCTGATCGAGATGTTAAAAGAATTCGATAGGTAGATACAGAGAAACTATTTCCTCTGGTGGGGGAATCTTAAAACTAAAGCCAGGCCATTTAGGAACAAAATCAGGATGCACTTTTTCACCCAAAAGGTAGTGGGAATCTGGAACACTCTCCCCCAAAAGGCTGTGGATGCTGGGGGTCAGTTGGAACTTTCAAGACTGAGATTGATAGATTTTTGTTGGGTAAGGGTATCGAGGGATATGGAGCAAAGGCGGGTAAATGGAGTTGAGGTACAGATCAGTCATGGTGGAGCAGGCTCGAGGGGCTGAATGGCCTACTCGTATCCCAAAGTTCCTATGTTCCTAAGAGGAGGATGAAGTACAAATTAACTTCATACTCATTCAACCTGTTTACTTTAGATCAAAGCTTGCTACTTCAGGCATCAGAGACAGCATGTCCTTTCAAAATATGTTGTTTTCAGCAATGCTCTCAGAGGAAGATCCATTAGAACTTCCAGTGGAAAAAGCATAAGCAGTAACCAGTGAGTGAAGAGCGCGGAGATTGAAAGGCGCGGAGATTGAAGCGTGCGGTGGGTTATTTCAGCATCTGCAGGGAAGCAGGAGCTGGTTGCGTTGGATGTAGTGGGTAAATACCTGTCTTGAATCAGCGGCCTTGAAAGAGAATTGAAAACAGCCTCTAGACGGACGTAGGTCCTTCTTCACTCAATAACAGAACTTATGTGTTGTTTACATGGGAATGGCAGATGTGTTGTAATTTTAAAAGTTGATTTGGCACTTGGAGGCAACACAAGTTCATGTAGCCCTTCCTTTAATGCAACCACACGGACTGCAGCGGTTCAAGAAGGCGGCTCACCTCCACCTTCTCAAGGGCAATTAGGGATGGGCAATAAATGCTGGCCTTGCCAGCGACACCCACATCCCATGAATTAATTTTAAAAAACGCTATATAAAACAGTGTGCAACATACACCATAACTTGAAGAACAATGACTAAAGATCGGTTTTCTACCTTTTCATAAACTGGAAATTGCAGATATTTTTCCCGTAGCGATTTAGAGATATTAACTGTTTGAAAAGATGGACAACTTTAAGATTTCAGCTTAAATGGAAATGGAAATGCATATTCATTTTGACACACTAGAAACCAGTCTCAAGTTGTGAGTGCCCTCCAGTTTCTGAAATGTCTACCAAAATGGTGAAGCTTCAAGAAACCTACTTATTGTTATTTGCAACTTTGACGTATTATCTCCAATTGACTGGAAAAATGAGAATACAAACTCTTTCTTTATTCCAGCAACATGGGGAACATCAAAATAGTCGAAGTTGCTGCAAACGGCCACTTCGTTCGACTCTTAAATATTTCAAATGACAAAGAGGAGGACATTGGAAACCATATTCTGCAGCAGAATATTGGCGGCCACCCTGTAACAGTGTACAACTTCCCCCCCAGGACCCAAGTGAAAGCCGGATCTAATATAACGGTAAGAAAAGATCCATTCATTATTTTTAACCCCAAACTGTGTGCTAAGCTCAGCTCCATGTCACACACCATCCTGACTTGGACACATATCGCCGTTCCTTCATCGTCATGCTAGATTTGTCCTGTTTCCCCCCCCCCCATCCAACAGTCTGTGCTAAATTAGTGACCTTTGCCACGATTGCCGGGGTCACTAACAATTGGTTCAACTGTTCTTGGACCAAAGTGGCACAAAAATCCTGGAACTCCCTACCAAACAGCACTGTGGGAACACCTCCACCACACGGACTGCTGCGGTTCAAGAAGAAGGCGGCTCACCACCACCTTCTCAAGGGCAACTAGGGATGGTCAATAAATGCCGGCCTCGCCAGCGACGCCCACGTCCCAAGAATAATTTTTTATAAAGCTCTCTGTAAGTCATTAACACAGTTTATATCATTGCATTATAGGTTTGGGCAGCTGGAGCAAGAGTCCCTCATAATCCTCCAATAGACCTTTTATGGAAGGAATGTAATAAATTTGGAACTGGTCCTGAATGTACAACAATCTTGTGTAAATCCAACGGACAGGCAAGTGTTTATGATTTTATGTGGAATAATCCAAGTGTCAATGGCATTAATACAGCTGACTATTTTCATAGAATCATAGAATGATACAACACCGAAGAAGGCCATTTGGCCCATCTGGCCTGTGCTGGCTCTTTGAAAGAGCTATCCAATTAGCCCCACTGAGGCAAATAGCATAGATGCATTTAAGGGGAAGCTAGATAAGCACAAGGGGGAAAGGAATAGAAGGATATGCTGATAGGGTTAGATGAAGTAGGGAGGGAAGAGGTTCGTGTGGAGCATAATTTCCAGCATAGGCCAGTTGGGCCGAATGGCCTGTGTCTGTGCTGTAGTTTTGATGTAACTCGATGTAACACTCCCCTGCTCTTTTCCCATAGCCCTGCAATTTTTTCCCTTTCAAGTAAATATCCAACTCTCTTTTGAAAGTTACTTTTGAATCTGCTTCCACCACCCTTTCAGGCAACGCATTCCAGATCATAACAACTCGCTGCATAAAAAAATTTCTGCTCATCTCGTCTCTGGTTCTTTTGCCAATTACCTGAAATCTGTGTCCTCTGGTTACTGACTCTCCTGTCAGTGGAAACAGTTTCTCCTTATTTATTCTATCAAAATCCTTCATGATTTTGAACACCCCTATTAAATCTCCCCTTAACTTTCTCTGCTTTAAGGAGAACAATCCCACCTTCTCTAGTCTCTCCACGTAACTGAAGTCCCGCATCACTATTTTAGTGGATGGATACACTGCCCAATGTGATAGTCAGCCTTACAGACCTGGGAGATACTAGAGTCATCCCCCAATCTGTGCTAAATGAGTGATCTTTGCTAGGATTACAGTGGAGATACAACCAATTGGCCCCACTGTTCTTGGACCCAAGGTAGGGCAAAAATCAGATGAGGGTCTTGCTCCTGATCGCCATCTAATGATTCATGGTGGAAGTGCAGTTGGTGCACATCAGGGAGGGAGGGATGTTTTCCTATGGCTGCTGCTTGTTGCAACATCACAACCAAATGCAGGAAGATCTTCCTGTGGTTGGTTCTAGTGAAACTGTAGTTGTGTTTTAACTGAGCAGGTGTGTGTTTTCACTAGAAATACTGGCCAGAGGAAATCTTCTCACATTTGTTTACAGTGTCACTGCATACAGCAACAAGAGGGAATTACCCACCCTCTGCACCCCCATAGGCGAGGAAAGGACGGGGCAAGTTTGCGATGTCCTTCATAAATAAATAACCTGCCAAAAACCTCCATCCGACTACTAACAGACAAGCAGAATGACTACTGGTCTGGCAAACTGTGGGCCGTGGAATTGTAAGTCAGCAAGATGAGCAGGGTGGAGAATGAGAAGAAATCTTTGGCATAATCTTTATATCACATGGATTATTTCAATAAAGGAAAATATGTGTTGTGATTGCTCTGGAGTGGATTGATGGCAGTGAATTCTATTAATGTTGAATTGATATGTTGTCGTCCAAAGTGTCACAGGGTCTTGCAGTATGTTGGCAGTGAATGTAGACCTCACCGAATGACAACCCACTGATGTGGGCACTTGCTGGGCTCGGCTATTTTGGATGTTATAGGAATGTTTTCTGTGCGAGAACACGTCAGTCACCTTTTACTGACTTGTGACCTTCCCTTAGGCTGTTGCTTGGTTCACTCCTGCTCCTGGGAACTCAAAGTTGAACAACCCTTGCAAACACAGAGGACAGTTCACAGACTATGCTCATCAGGTCTCAACCAATGACTGTCAAGATAATTTTCAACTAGACAAGGGAAAGGAAGAGACTCCTTCATATGTGTGCTACTTTTCATCAGAAGTTTTATCTACAAAGTAGGTATTTGTGGTGACAAATATAGAGTCCCCTTTACCTGGGGTGACACCAGTATTGCTTATTCAAAGGTGTCTGGGATAAGGAGCTGATATTCATGATACTGCCATTCCTGGACAGTTGCACAGGACACAAATCATTTAAAACTAGTGCACAGGTACAAAAAGCAATCAAAAAGGCTAATGGAACGGTGACATTTATCTCAAGGGGGCTGGATTACAAAGGGGAGGAAGTGATGCTTCCGTTGTACAGAGCCTTGGTCAGACCCCATCTGGAGAACTGCATTCAGTTTTGGGCACCGCACCTCAGGAAGATGCCCAAAACTGAACGCAGGCGTGTACTGACCTTGGAGGGGGTAGAATGCCGATTCACCAGAATGTTACCGGGGCTTAGAGGGTTAAATTATGAGGACAGGTTGCATAAACTTGGCTTGTATTCCCTTGAGTTTAGAAGGTTGAGGGGTGATCTAATTGCGGTGTTTAAAATGATTGAAGATTTTGATAGGGTAGATACAGAGAAACTATTTCCTCTGATGCAGGAATCAAGGACAAGCGGGTATAATCTTAAAGTTAGAGCGAAGCTATCCAGGAGTGAAATCAGGAAGCAGGCTCAAGGGGCTGAATTTTTTTTTATTCGTTCATGGGATGTGGGCGTCGCTGGCGAGGCCGGCATTTATTGCCCATCCCTAATTGCCCTCAAGAAGGTGGTGGTGAGCCGCCTTCTTGAACCGCTGCAGTCCGTGTGGTGAAGGTTCTCCCACAGTGCTGTTATGATGTGGAGATGCCGGTGATGGACTGGGGTGGACAAATGTAAGGAATCTTACAACACCAGGTTATAGTCCAACAATTTTATTTTAAAATCACAAGCTTTCGGAGAGTATCGCCTTCGAAGGGGATAATCTCCGAAAGCTTGTGATTTTAAAATAAAATTGTTGGACTATAACCTGGTGTTGTAAGATTCCTTACACAGTGCTGTTCGGAAGGGAGTTCCAGGATTTTGACCCAACGACGATGAAGGAACGGCGATATATTTCCAAGTCAGGATGGTGTGTGACTTGGAGGGGAACGTGCAGGTGGTGTTGTTCCCATGTACCTGCTGCTCTTGTCCTTCTAGGTGGTCTGAATGGCCTACTCCTGTTTCTAGCATTCCTAGAAAGCATGGCAATGATTCCAGGAGAGTAGAATTTCAACTTCCCGCCTGAGTGTAAAGCTGGCTAGCGGATAGGCCTCCCATTACAGAAACCAGCCTGTTCATGATTCCATTGGAAGTGAAAATGAGGCAGTTTCTATAAGGGGCAGACGGACATAACCACCAGTTTTACACCTGAGGGGGAGGTTGAATCTCTATCCCCATTGTCTCTACACTGGCATCTCACTGCTTTTTTGAGAATTGTCACAGATCAAAGGGGCAATTTCACTTTAATTCCAAGCTCATATACGCACTACACCAACACTACCGTCATAGAAGAGGGAACTTCTTTTACTCACCTGCATCAGAATAGTTTTGGGCCAAGAGATAGCTGACAGTCAGAGGTCTGTTACTGGAGTCAAAGGCCCCGATATTTACGGAGAGAAGGGGAGAGTGTGGGGGTGCATGTCAGCAGCCCAGTAACCCGGAAATACCGGGAAAGGCGGAGGTCCCGCTGAACTTCCTTGGAATTTCTTTTACTGCTACCTGCAGCCGGGCAGATTGAGAGGCAGGTCGTGCTGCCGGGCAGGAAAACCTATGGTGCAAGGCCGTGCCGGGGACCGCTGGGGAATCAAGAAGATCGGGGGGTTGGGGAGGGGGGCTCCAAGAGCGGCAGCGAGGAGGGAGGGAGAGGAGGGGGGGGAGTTTGCCGTTGGGGGGGAGGGAGCGAGAGATCGCGGGGTGGGAGAGATTGCAGCAAAAGATTTGCTTGGTGGGCCGGTGGGGAACTCTCCTCCTCCTCCTCCTCGCCCACTGGAAAAACACTGGATCCGGCCGTTCTCACTTCCCTTCAGCTGCCGGGTTTCCCGAGCCCCGGGAAACCGCAACCATTAAATTCAAATGGCTGCCAAAATCTGAGGAACGGGGCCCCATTTAAATATTATAATCACCGACCCACCTGTCCAGAGTGGGTTACTCAGACGCCCCCAAACCCACCGCGGTAAAACCGGAAGCAGGCGTGTTCAGGGCGGGTTGGGGTCGGGTTTCACATGTTTACCAATTTAACACCCCCCCCCATCCCGGACCCTTTCCCACCTATCATGTGGGGGTTAAAATTCCCCCCAGAGGGTGGGGAATGGGGCAGGGAATTTGTAATTTATAGTTTGCATTCTGGTGAATTCCCCCTCCCCCAAAAAATTACATGACAGAGAAAGAACGGCTTCTTTAAAATATCTATTTTTTACTATTACTTTCTTTTTACAACCTAAAAATCCAGCCAGTCCTAATTTTGGTAGCTTTACCAGTCAGCACAAACTTTGATCTACTCTCGACTGAATTATTTTTTGTCTTAAATTCAAATAAAGGAAAAGGAAAGAAATTGCATTTAGCACCTTTCACATCTTCAGGACGTCCCAAAGTGCTTCACAGCCAATGAAGTATTTTTGAGGTGTAGTCACTGTTGTGATGTAGGAAACATGGCAGCCAATTTGCAGACAGCAAGATCCCACAAACAGCAATGCGATAATGCCCAGATAACCTGTTTTAATGTTGGCTGAGGGATAAATATTGGTCAGGACACCAGGGAGAATTCCCCTGCTCGTCTTCTAAAAGTGCAGTGGGATCTTTTACGAACCACCTGAGAGGGCAGAATGGGCCTCGGTTTAACCTCTCATCTGAAAGATGGCACCTCTGACAGTCCAGCACTCCCTCAGTACTGCACTGAAGTGTCAGCCCAGATTATGTGCTCAAGTCTCTGGAGTGAGGTTTGAACCCACAACCTTCTGACTCAGAGGTGAGAGTGTTACCCACTGACATGCCTTCATTCATCGCCTAACGCCATCTCCTACCTTAACTATTAGCTGGGAATTAGAATGAGAAGAACAGAGAGGAGAAGAAAAATAAAGTGAACTGAAAAACAAACACATTTAATGATAAGAATAAACTATGTTTAGAAAGAATGTAGCCAGCTGGCCTTGTCTCACTTTGGACTTTCTAATGTTCCTAAAACGTCTTTGTTTTTGCAGAGAGACGCCCCCTGTGTTACTTGCCCCTGCACGGTGTCCTTGGGGTCAGAGTACAGCTTCTGCTACACACCCGGATTTCACTGTACCCAGAACCCAGTCCATGGGTAACGATGGGAGCAGTCTATGCAGGGACTCTCGCTCACAGTCTAGTAGGCCCGACCCTACCCCAGGTGAGGCAAAGATCAAACATTTCTGCACAAAAAGCGAGTACCTGAAGAAAAATTGGATGAGGGGTATGGGAGGTATCGTGGGATACAATATTTCCTGGACAATGGGATTGGCTCGAGGGACTGCAGTGAGCTTTCCCATTCCTATGCATCCCCTATACTCCTTTCCCAAAGTGATAGTAGGACACCAAAAGGTTCTTTGTGGCAAAGACAAGTTTTTTTTAAAAAAAGATTCTGTGGGACGAGGTGGTAGAGCGTGTTTAGCAAACTGCCCTTTCAGCTCAAGTTCAAATGCAGACCATCCTGATGGAATCAATGCCTTCCCTCCCTGTTAGCTGGAAAGGCCCTGTGTTTAGGTGTGGAACCCATTGCATTAAATTGGTACCAAATGACTTTACATTGGCGCTGTAGGAGGTTGTCACGGACTGCAGCAGTTCAAGAAGGCGGCTCACCACCACCTTCTCGAGGGCAATTAGGGATGGGCAATAAATGCCGGCCTCGCCAGCGACAACCACATCCCATGAACGAATAAAAAAAAAAGATATGGGCACATGGCAGGGTGAGTTTTAACTTGCAACTGGCTATGGGGTACCTGGTATGAGAGCATTGGATGCTTAGTGCCTGAAATGGCAAAGTATTTGATTCTCTTGTGCTAATACCCTTTGCCTCGATGAACATGGAAAGTTATCAAACAAATTTTTATATAAAATAAGTTTGTATTGTCGCGATGCACCTCAGAACTAATTTCAGCCGGACAGAGGAATATTTCGCACTTGCTCTCTTACGAGTTGCATGAGTTGCAATCACATCTCCTTGTTAAAAACCCTGCGAGGGTCCCTGTGTTTTCTCTTTATTTGAAAGTGAGCTTCAAATGTTAAAAAAAAACTCACCAATAGTTTTTGTAATCATCACATCTTTTGTATTAAAATCACCCTCCGAGTCGCTGCAAAGATAACTTTCTGTGACGTTGCAAGGAATAGATTTCTTTGCCCCTTTTAAGGTAGTATTTCCTCCGTCCCCTCCCCTCTTTGCATCATGGACCATTCCTCAGATGAAAGGGGGAGAGAAAGGATTAGGTTTCCTGCTCGGGTCCCTGTCTGCGCTGATTTTGATCCAGTCCCTGGGTGTGGGAGAGTGCTCAGGGTGACTGTTGATCCACAGATGTTGACGTCTTTGCTAAGATCAGGGACGTGCCATGTAAGGAATTGCTGGTATCGACCTGCATCCCATCCCTTGGTGGCAGAGCGGTTGCCCAGACCCCATCATGTCACGCAATATTAGACTTCTGTGTGTTTTAGCAACGTCTGATGGTAATCTTTCACGTTCTTCCCATTCATTCTTACAGGCAACGTTTACTCAGGACCTAACGTCTCCAACCAGTGCAGGAAAAGCTCTTCCGACAAAAAGTCGTCAACATGCTCTGCAGCAGTAAGCAAACTATCAAGTCACTAACTCTTGACAGAGGGGAGGTGTTTTTGACATGGAGCCACAGGAGGGCTCAACATTAAACCATTTGTCTACCACATTACAAAAAGTTATATCCTTCCTCAGTCATTCAGCCTCTACGTACAATCATAGAATTGCTCTCACTCAAAGAGATAATCACCCAGGACTCTATCATTTAAGAAATTCACCCCCTGGCTGTTGAAGTGATCTGTCCCACACTACTATTAGACAAGGGCCTTGTTCTTGGGTCCAACCAAATTGGAAAAAAAAATTAACGAACATTTGTGTTAGTCACTCTTTGGTAGAAAACCGGCCAGACCCTTTCTTAAGGTCTGTGGCGCTTACAGAAAAGGAAGTTCCTGCTTTTAGAATTCATGTCAAGTTGCCATGACACCTATCTTCCATCATTTCAATGTGATGCTTGTTCCGTATTCATCACAAGGCCTCAAAGCAACCAGTTCATTTGTTAGAAGGAGTCCTGACTAAAAGGATGTTGATTCTTCTTGGCATGGAGAAGCCTTCAGACCCAGAAGCATTCCTCTGCTCCCAGGTCAGAGAATCAAGCATTCTTTCCAAAGATCACAATCTCAAAGGTGGCCCAGTCAACCCATACTCAGGACTGACTTACATGGATAGGGAGAAAGCATAGAGGGTCTCAAGGTCTCATGTATCCTCCTCCAACATTGGTCACAATTTGGGCCAACCTTTGTGTTCAGCCTCCAGCCTGGTATCCAGGTTAATAACTGATCCCATCTTCGGCATTGCCAAAACCAATTATCTCCCCCTCAGAATAGGCGTCAAGCCAAGTTGACTCTAACACCAAGCTCCAATAAAGTGTGACACAAGCATATGTTATAGAGTCATAGAGTCATAGAAGTTTACAACATGGAAACAGGCCCTTCGGCCCAACATGTCCATGTCGCCCAGTTTATACCACTAAGCTAGTCCCAATTGCCTGCACTTGGCCCATATCCCTCTATACCCATCTTACCCATGTAACTGTCCAAATCCTTTTTAAAATGTGTTCTTCGCACACATGTTGATGGTAGAACTATTGTACCATATTGAAGTGCAGATAGGGTAGTTCTCAAGACTAATATTGTCTCTGATTCTCCTTTCCTTCTTGAAGTCTCAGTGCAAATTAAAAGTAAATTTCCCAATTGTCTTCCCTCCTTTTCCGCTGAAGGCACTGACTGTTTCTGGCAATGCCAATCAGAAGCAAGAACCCCAGTTGATTTACCCCTCACTAGCCCAGGGATGCTGAGACTAACTGCATTTCCCAAACTGATGTGTTCAGGAAATCTGGAACTCTCTCCCCAAAAGGCTGTGGATGCTGGGGGGGTCAATTGAAATTTTCAAAATTGAGATTGATAGATTTTTGTTAGGTATAAAACCAAGATGGGTAAATGGAGTTGAGGTACAGATCAATAATGATCTCAATGAATGGCAAAACAGACTTGAGGGGCTGAATGGCCTACTCCTGTTCCTATGTTCCAGCATTGAACACTGCCACTGTGAAAAGCAGCACAAGTATCCCAAACTATTAGAAGTCAGCTGCGAGCTGGTTGTATAGAGAATCATGCTCCCACCCTGAGTGTCAGCTTCAGCTCTGCAACACACTGTAGGTTGAGAAATGTATCACATACTTGAGCTGCATAAGGCACCAACCTTCTATATAAATCAGCATAGTTTTACCTTTGAGAACAAACCATTAGGAAAGCCATAACCAGAGGTTAGCAAATTTGAGTGGTGGAGGATTACTGTCTTGAGTTACTCCTTGACAGGGCACAACCCATGAAAATTGAAGCTTATTCCACTTTTTTCCCGGTTGGCACTTCTTAAAGCCGTATGCAAGGCAACAATCTGGAGCAATCAACATGCTCTCACTCATTATCACTGTCTTGTTCTAAAACCCAAGATGACCAGGACATTTGGCATTGCAGTTCTTTAGGCAGGACTGAAATTGTAGGTCTTCAGAACCCACCGCCAGTTCTGGACTATGTCCACGCTCCTATGTGTATTTGCAGGTTGAATGAATGATGAGGAATGTAAAGATTATTGACCGTACTTTGGCTCATTCTTTGAAAGAGGTCCAATGAAGCTTCCTCCGGGTCCAAAGCCCATTCCAGCTTCCATCTCGTTAGGACTGAGAGATGCCTTCTGTTTACTGTTATTTTTTCAGTGCTCTTGGCACTGTATGGAGCATTGGTGCCGCCTTCTCCAGGCAAAATTGCGCCCCCGTCCTGGAGGGCTCCTGATGTAAGCTCAGTGAGAGTCTGCCAGAACGGGCTGCAAACTCGGCTGTTATCTGAATACCCAGGTCGGTGGTGTAGGGTCTCTCCCCGCCCCTAAAGGCCATCAACATAAGGGGTGGGGATTCCTTAAGTCGGGACTTCTCGCTTCTATGCCCTTGTCATTTGGGACTTGACATACTATCGGCACTGATCCCAATGTAGGTGGGGCCCACCTGAGGCTCTAGACAGGTCGAGGCGTGGACGCCCAAAGATCGTGGAGTGGGGGGGCAGGGGAGAGGGATTTTGTTGGCAGTAGTGATGTGTCCCCAAATAGACAGCAGGGAGACGAAGGTCACCTGATAGGTTGACATTAGTCTCTCCTTTGCTTGGAGAGGTTGAACTTTTTTCAAGAAATGGTAAAGCCCCACCCTAAGGTAGGTGATCTAACATATTTTACATTGGTATAAGATTGTATTGTTACCATCTATGGCTTACTTCAGTGAAGATATAATAATAACCTATATATCTGAGGAAACCCTCCATCACTGTTGCACCGTGACTGCAGTGTGTACCATCTACAGGATGCACTGCAGCAACTCGCCAAGGCTGCCTCGTCAGCACCTCCCAAACCCACGACCTTCACCACCTAGAAAGACAAGTGTAAACAATTTTACAACACCAAGTTATAGTCCAGCAATTTTATTTTAAATTCACAAGCTTTCGGAGGCTTCCTCCTTCGTCAGGTTCACATCGTTCACCTGACGAAGGAGGAAGCCTCCGAAAGCTTGTGAATTTAAAATAAAATTGCTGGACTATAACTTGGTGTTGTAAAATTGTTTACAATTGTCAACCCCAGTCCATCACCGGCATCTCCACATCATGACTAGAAAGACAAGGGCAGCAGGTGCACAGGAACACCACCACCTCCAAGCTCCCCTCCAAATCACACCCCATCCCCACTTGGACATATATCGGCCATTCCTTCATCAGTACTGGATCAAAATCCTGGAACTCCCTACCTAACAGCACTGTGGGAGCACCTTCACCACACAGACTGCAGCGGTTCAAGAAGAAGGCCCACCACCACTTTCTCGAGGGCAAGTAGGGAAAGTCAATAAATGCCGGCCTTGCCAGCAATGCCCACATCCCAAGAATGAACTTTTAAAGAGTTTAGGCAGGTTTCCGAATGCCTTTGTTCACGACGCAGTAAGTAGGAACCCGGCTGTTAGCTGATTGGCAGATCGGAGTTAATGGTTCTGCCATGGCGGATAGCAAGGCCTTCTCGGAGTCCTTGACACCTTGACTGCTTGACTGCCTCAGAGTGTGGTTGTTGTGCCACCAGCAGCACCTTCTACTGCACTATGAAAAAGAAATTCAGCTACCCAGGTGTTCGCACGTCACATGTGAAAGGCCGTCTTTGGCGAGGAAGAGCGAACCATAACCATTATAAACCTACGGGCCAAAACACAATGGGGGTGAATTTCCATGGGGGCTCTCCCCTTACAGCAGATGAGCAGGTGAAGCCCCACCAAAATTCACCCCCCGTGTGCTCTGCACCATCTTATACCTAATAAATTCGACTAGATCTAATTAACCAGGTTCTATTACTGTATTTCCACAAGATAGAAAGATTAGAGTACAGATGGGTAGGAGTGGAGAAACCTGTGAGAAAATTACAGATAATCTACAATTTTTTTTTTGCACAACCTACAGCACCTACTCGTGCGGAGAGAGAAACAGGATTAATGTTTCGGGTCGATGACCTTTCATTGAAGATTTTAAAAATTAACAGTTTCTGAGCAAGTGCAGAAACAGGAATAAGGGAGCAGGAAAAGATGAAACGGGAAAGGTTTGTGATGGGGTTGAGGGCAGAAGTGATTGAATGACAAAAGGGATGATGGTGCAAAGCCAAAGGAGGTGATAATGAGACAAGTATAGAAACAAAATATGGGTCCGGGGAGGTGTAAATGGTTACAGCAGAATAGCAGAGGGGGAATGAAGCAGGGAAAATGCTATAGGGTGATGGTTTGATTGACACTTGCCACAAAATATCCTATTCCTTTGATTTTCTATTCAGCAGGCTTTCACAGTCATACTAAAATCTCTTCTATAAAGTGTTTCTCTTTATGATTTCTGTTTCCCTTATTAATGACATTAATTGCTCACTGGGTGAGCTGAATAGTACCTTGTGGGGAAATGTGAGGTTATTCACTTTGGTAGGAAGAATAGAAAAATAGACTGTTTTTTAAATGCTGAGAAACTATTAAATGTTGGTGTCCAAAGAGACTTGGATGTCCTGGTACAAGAAACACAAAAAGTTAGCATGCAGCTATAGCAGGCAATTAGGAAAGCAAATGGCATGTTGGTTGCAGTACAAGAGTAAAGAAGTCTTACTATAATTGTACAGGGCTTTGGTGAGACCTCACCTGGAGTACTGTGTACAGTTTTGGTCTCCTCATCTAAGGAAGGTTATACTTGTCTTAGAGGCAGTGCAACGAAGGTTCATTAGATTGATTCCTGGGATGAGAGGGTTGTGCTATGAGGAGAGGTTGAGTAGAATGGGTCTATACTCTCTGGAGTTTAGAAGAATGAGAGGTGATCTCATTGAAACATACAAGATTCCGAGGGGGCTTGACAGGGCAGATGCTGAGAGGCTGTTTCCCCTGGCTGGAGAGTCTAGAACTAGAGGGCATAGTCTCAGGGTAAGGGGTCGACCATTTAAGACTGAGATGAGGAGGAATTTCTTCACTCAGAGGGTTGTGCATCTTTGGAATTCTGTAGCCCAGAGGGCTGTGGATGCTGATTCGTATAATTGAGTATAATCAAGGCTGAGATAAATAGATTTTTGGACTCAAGGGATATGGGGATCGGGGAGGAAAGTGGAGTTGAGGTTGAAGATCAGCCATGATCTGATTGAATGGTGGAGGGGCTGTATGGCCTACTCCTGCTCCTATTTCTTATGTTATTAAGTTCTTGTCTCCACTTCCCTCTATAACACACAATACTAACGATGGAAACAAAATTAAAGGAACTGTACAAAACTTCCATTGTATAATAGGTCTCTCACCAGAACATGTTTTTGTGTGACTCCCAAAAGTGTCTTTTGAAAGAGCTCTTTTGTATCTCCTCAATGCAGTTCAACAAGACGCTGTACATTTTTAGCTTATCATTTTAAAGCTCACACATTGTCGTCCCTAGAGACAGGATCATACCATTCACAGACGCAAGCAGCATTTAGCACAATTCAATAGTTCTGTTACTTGCCTGCACGAGATACAAGGCGGGTGAGTCATTAGAGTTCCATTTTTGAAGGTCTATACATAAAAGTAAGTGCCAACAGCACCAGTATTCACTTTGCATTATGATTTCATTATTTGAACCCGTACCTTAAAACCTTTCTTTTGGGGAGGGGGAAGAAAATGAAAAAATAATAAATAATTTGCAGGGCTATGGGGAAAGGGCAGGGGAGTGGGACTAATCGGATAGCTCTTTCGAAGAGCCGGCACAGGTACGATGGCCCGAATGGCCTCCTTCTGTACTGTATCATTCCATGATTCTATGAAATTAATTTTGTATGAATTCACCGATCTTGCGCTCTCAGTGAGAAGCAGCACCTGGAAGGGAGCATGGGTCAGAGACGCAGCTCCAGCACTGTCCGTGCTGATTCCCTGAATTACACTCCCCTCACTGCTCCCTTCAGGTATTGCCCTGCCCCACTGGGACTGTAAGGTCAATGAATCTACCCTGCTGGCCCCAGCTCTTCCACTCAAACAACTAACTTTTTTGCAGCTGGACGGTGCTTTATAATAATCAGCAGGTATTGGTCATTGCACATTAACCAATAGTTCACAGCAGTAAACTCATTTGGGGCCACATTTCTGGTGCCAGAGAAGGGCGGAGACTGAGCGGGTCATCCGCCAGGGGGAACAGAATTGGGGGTGGACCCTCAACCCGCCGGGTTTCTGACCTCCTTTAAATTCTGGTCGAAGAGGTGGGGAGGGAAGTCAGTGATAATTCAGCCCACCCTCACCCCACACCTTGGGGGTTCATCCAGGGGGAAAATCCCAGGGTGCCAATTATGCCGCCATTAGGCCCAATGGAACTCTCACCAGCTGAGAGCGACCATTGAGGGCCTTACTAAAAGTCCAAAAAGTTCTGGTGTTAGAGGTGATTGATCGATTACCTTGCTAAACTCGGTCGTTTGCTCCCTCCGGTGCATTTTACACAATTTGCCACCTTTTTCTCTTCAGCACCTTCCTGGGCCTTGATTCTGCTGTCGTTGTGTGGCATGGCATCACGCTGATTTTCCTGCTGGCATTTAGGGCGGGTGCCTTACGGGCACCAGCCACCCACACTGGGACTTTAAATGACCCCCCCCCCCCACAATCGGGTAATGGGGTCTAAGTGCGTCCCGTTCTTCTGCATGTCCAATGACAATCGGGCGGGTTCTATCAGGAGCGAGCAATTCGCTAAGCCAGATTATCACCCAAGTGGTGAAAACTACCTCCAGAGATTTTAAGGGCTATTTTCAGGCAGATGACGGATTAGACCCCCATTTTGAAGGGTTATACTGAACCTAACATTGCTTCAAACATGTCCACACGATCGTTCACATAATTCAGAGAGAGTGCAGCAATATTCAGCAGCACTCTCCATTTCCTGATCTGTAAACGGGAGTGTTGTTAAGCACAACTAACACTGCTCCAGACACTTAAATTTCACTTTTTTTTAATAAGAAAACATATTATGCCCCCCTTTCCCCAAACGTGAAGTCTTGTCCTTCAACCATGTCAAAACAAGACAGCTGAAATTAGTATACCATAGAATCTTGCAGCACAGAAAGAGGCCATTCAGCCCATCGTGCCTGTGCCAGCTCTTTGAAAGAGCTATCCAATTTGTCCAACTCCCCCGCTCTTTATCCATAGCCCGTCAAAATGTTCCTTTTCAAGTATATATCCGATTCCCTTTTGAAAGTTACTATTGAATCTGCTTCCACCACCCTTTCAGGCAGTGCATTCCAGATCATGACTTGCTACGTAAATAAATTTCTCCTCATCTCGCCTCTAGTTCTTTAGCCAATTATCTTAAATCTGTGTCCTCTGCTTCCCGACCCTCCCGCCAATGGAAATAGTTTCTCCTTATCTACACTATCAAAATCCCTCATAATTTCCAAGACCTCTATTAAATCTCCCCTTAACCTTCTCTGCTGTAAGAAGAACAATCCCAGCTTCTCCAGTCTCTCCACATCGAGCGTCAGTCTGGAAGCTGGGCCAGCCCTCTATCCTTTAATTTCCCCAACATTGAATCAGCAATATTCACCTTAGTGGCCTAAATACTACTGGAGACAAGTTAAAATATTTTAATATGGGCCTTACTGGAAAATGACGAGATCTTGGCTACTCTCTGTAAGTGGAAACCCTTAACATCTATCGCCACTGAGTAACATGAAGTGCCAGTCAGTAGGCATCCCTTAAAGGTACAGACTGTTGAATGAATAAGGCACACAGAGACTGCACCTTAAAATTTTAGTTGCAGAGCAAGAAGTAGCATCATGGAGACTTTTTATTGTTAGCCCAGGTTTTCTCCCTCTAAGGATTTTTCACTTGCAAAGCTCACCCAGGAGCTGAGAAGGATAAGCCTTGAGGTTATAGAGTCCCATGTGATTTTATTTCTGCCCCCCCCCCCCCAATTTTGTACGTCTACTGAGGTTACATATGAACATATGAAAACATCGGACAGGATAAGTAAGACCTGCTAGCCTGTCCCATACAGTTGTGGTGCCTTATGCATCAGGTCAAGAGACCCCTTACCCTCTAGTATTCTGGGAGAGGTGAAAAACCAGGTAAAAGACCCAAGGCTAATTTGGTGGGGGAGGGGGGAAATCTTGGAAATTCCTCTCCGATCCCTCTAAGCAATCAAAACTAGTCCAGGAGACCGTATCAACCATGACGTATATTATTGCTGTGTGACACATTCTCAGTGATCTTAAAAAGTTCTGTTGAATTTGTGCCAGAGAATTTTTATGAGTGTTTTCTTATTATTTGCAGAATAGTTCAGGGAAACAACAGAACATCTTTCTTCCGGGAACATTCGTATCCCGCGTTCAACAAAACTGCACAGCGATGCAGCATTTACAATCCATTCAGAACTTGGCATTCCAGCCCCCAATGCCTCGTCCTCCCCCAGTTGCATCCTGGTGAACTTTGATCATTAATCCAGGTCAGGCTTTAAAATATTTAAAAACCGTGTGCATATATATGGGAGAGAGAAAAATATTTGACACACACATATATACATATGAAATTGTGCAACATTCGTTCCCATCAGACTCTACTTGAACTGTGCAAACGTTTTCTCAATAGCATACAACTCAACCCCACTTCAGGATACCCAAGTTTATAATTCTAAACAGAGCAAAATTCTCACCCCCACCTCCAATATTGAGCCCTTTGCTGGTTGGAGCCAGTACTGATTGGTTAGCATCGCCTTGGTGTTGCAGCACTCCCAGATAATGGGCCAAATCTTGCTGGAGTGGGAACCTTGTGGCATGCACCGTTAGTTAGACTGTTTCCTGCACCCTTCAGATCGAATATAATTTGCCCCCTGACTTGCGAGCTGATAATGACGCAGTGAGGGCAACGGGGTACCTGGGACCTTAGTGAACGTCAAGACCAACAGTGTGTCTCCTTAACCAATGAGAGTTAAAGATTGAGAAAGAAACAGAGGAATGAGGGAGAAGGAGGGTGAATTAGAGTCAAATCAGGTACAGAAAGAGAAATAAAGAGAGGAAAAGAGAGAGAAAAGAGACAGAAAGGAAAAGTAAGATAAAAATTTTAAATTTTAAATTTTTTAAATCTCTAGGAAGAATTTACTACCTGAAGTAATGAGATTGAACAGTTTAAATTGTTCCCTTTCTGGGCCGGAGAGATTGATTGGCACTGCGTTAACAATGTTCACTTTGTTAAAAGGATTCTTACGCTGTTAATTATGAGCCCTAGTTTTCTGTGGCGAGTTTAATGGGCAATTTATGTGCAATTCCAGCAAGTTCTTAAAGATAATGGGGAGGCAAAGGGTGAGATGCTGTTTGTGTGAAGCAATCGGAGGAACGGTGTAAATCACCCAGAAGTTCTAGAGGTTCGCAACTCACGGCATATCTCTTAATCCCCTGAACTATCTGGTCGATTTGCGGATTAATAACGGTGTGCATCGTTAACACGCCGTTATTTTTCTGATCTGGTCATCGAACGGGCTTTTCCTGTACACTACGCATTTGTTGTTTTCCTGCATTTTTCCCCCCTGTATTCCGATGATTCCCTTCCTGCATTTTCTCCAGTATAGTTGGAGGCACCAAGAAAATGTATTGACTGGAAGAGAAGTCCGATAGTTATACCAAGTTGAGGCTGAAGCCCCTTATTAATACACGTGAGTTGATTACACAACGGAACCATCGTTTGGTGAATCCTGGTGTTATCACAACATAGAAAACACATTTCATGCACTCAGTTAAAATCCCCACACACACTCTCTCTCATCTCTGTAGATTATTAGCTTCTTATTTTCCAGCAAATCCAACAAATATCAGGACACTGCTGCGCTGCACCAACTTTCGGCATTCTATCAAGTGCAACGCATTGAAACTCTGGTATAATTAGAGGAGCTCCACTAGGGAACAGTTGTAGTGCCAGTTTAATTGGCTGGTGTAGAGATGGTTATGGCCGTGGAAGAAGCATTCAGGTCACGGCCTGTCAGACTGTTAATCAACCTGCGAATCCTTACATTACTTCACACTGTTCTCCAAAGGAAGAGGGTGAAAATACAAAAACAGCAACCAGTTTATTGTGTGAGTGAGAGAGACTTCATAAATCACAAGCCACGGGTGCAAAACTAGTTACAACCTTGTCCATAGTGTTTGCATAATTTATACATTTGATTTTGGTTTTAGTGGAGATCATTATAAGCAAAATGGATGCTTTCGTACTCCTCCCTGTGCCACGGCAGTTGCCTTTTGCTCCTCTTCATGCGCCACCATCTTGAAATCATCCCAGAAAGGATTAAGCATAAAATTCACCAGGTCTTTTCGGCCCACGTACGTTTGTGGGTGAACCATGAGGTCAGCTTGGGTCTCTTAGCTTCACAGTGCCACGCAAAGCCAGAAATCAACCAACAAGCTGCCAATTCATCAGTTTTAGAAAGTAGTTTTCACCCTCAGCGCCCGGCGTAAAGCTGGCGGTGCAGATCACCCGCCCGTTGTAGAACCCGCCCCGATTTCCATTTCCATCAAAGTCAACGGAAATGCAAATCGGGCGGTTTGTACGACGGGCGGCCGAATCATAACGCCAGTATTACACCCGGACAGCGAGTTGAAAATCAACCCGGTTATCCCTCCAGCTTCTAACTCATGCTCAAAAATAAAATGATTCTGACACTGTGAGGCACACGGGAAGCCATCAGGTAGTTCTGCTTATCCCAGGAGATGATAAATATCGAACAAAACTGGAAGGTGATACATTATAATTTTGACATCTACTGGTGCAATGTTCAGGAAATGCTATTATGATTTCTTATGAGAACTTGTGTTAGTTTGGAGGTTTTTATTTTAAAGGAGTGAATATCCTTTTGTACTAAATAAATTGTTTAATTATTCTCTATTATTTGAAACTTGCATTTATGCATCACCATTCATGACCCCAGCACATCCCAAAGCACTTTACAGCCAATGAAGTACTTTTTGAAGTGTAGTCACTGTTGTAACGTAGGAAACACAACAGTCAATTGTGCACAGCAAGATCCCACAAACAGCAATGTGATAATGACCAGATAATCTGTTTGTTAGTGATGTTGGTTGAGGGATAAATATTGGCCAGGACACCAGGGAGAACTCCCCTGTTCTTCTTTGAAATAGTGCCATGGGATCTTTTGCATTCACCCAACAGGCTGGACGAGGCCTTGGTTTAATGTTTCATCTGAAAGACAGCACCTCCAACAGTGCAGCACTCCCTCAGTACTAGCACTAAAGTATCAGCCTGCATTATGTGTTTAAGTCTCTGGAGTGGGACTTGAACCTACAACCTTCTGACTCAGAGGTGAGAGTGCTACCACTGAGCCACGGCTGACATCTGCAGTTAAGCAGCAGGATTCAGCGGACAAATGAGGGAATTCAGTCCTGCGACCATCTTACAGTTTATATCAGCTTGTGGTCAAATGTGGCAGTGGTCTGAATTCCCCAACTGAGATAGGTTTCACTTAAGATGACTACTCTGCGTGGCAAACTTGGCGGAGTAGTATTGCATTTCAAAGGTTGGACTTCACATTCCGTTTGACCTTACAACTCAACATTATTCACCGCTAGGCTAATGGGGTTGAGCGAGAAAGTTACACTCACTGGTTGTTTTACGTTAGCACCAGAGCTACATTTGAACAGGCCATTTAAAAAAAAAACAAGTCAAGCAACTGTGAAATGGTTAACTCCAGAACAGAATCTTGCTACTGAAAGTTACTTTTGCTCCAACTGATAGTCCCTTGCCCTATCTAGAAAGGAATACAGAGGCACTGGAGAAAGTACAAAAAAGGAACTAATAGGGGATAACTATCAGGAAAGGCTGAACAGGCTGGGGCTCTTTTCTCTTGAAAAGACTGTGGGGTGACCTGATAGAGGTCTTTAAAATTATGAATGGGATTGGTAGGGTAGACATGGAGAAGATGTTTCCACTTGTGGGGAATCCAAAACTAGGGGCCATAAATATAAGATAGTCACTAATAAATCCAATAAGGAATTCAAGAGAAACTTCTTTACTCAGAGAGTGGTGAAAATGTGGAACTCGCTACCACATGGAGTGGTTTAGAAACATTTAAGGAGAAGCTAGATAAACACATAAGGGAGAAAGGAATAGAAGGATGTGTTGATGGGGGTGGGATGAAGTAAGGCGGGAGGAGGCTGATGTGGAGCGTAAACACCGGTCTAGACCAGTTGGGCTGAATGGCCTGTTTCTGTGCTGTAACATTCCATGTAATTCTATGTAAATGTATCTGTCGTTGTTTTTCAGCCTCACCAACGCGGGGTGATGTGTGTGGGTCCATCTCCATTTGCCTCACCTCTTCAACAGTTTTATACCAAGGCTTCTCGCAAAATCAACGTTCCCAATCGGGCCTCACCCTGTCCCACAGTCCACTCTAACCTTTAGATTGAATTACACAGATATTGTTGTCTTGACAATTAACAACCTCTGTGAGTCTGTGCAGTTGAATTTTGAAGAATCTGTTGAAACTGATGAACCAGTGCAGAGTTTATTTTTAGATTATTAATTAATGTTGATGTTTGAAGTGTTTACAAAGGATCTGTCTGTTCATTCTGCAATGTCAAATGGAAAATGACCCAGTGTTTGCTTTGGTAGTATTTTGTTTTCAAAATGAGATTCGCGAACACAATACCATGTCGGGGCGGGGGAGGCGGGGGGTTGATTTATCGGGAAACTCACCCTCCACCCACCCCCCCACAACCCAAATCGGAAATCGGAAATCGAAAACTGTGCCTGAATTTTGCCAACGGGCGAGGCTCCCACGGACAGCACAGGCTTGTGGGCCTACAAATTCAGGCGCTCCCATTTTTGTGCGGGTGGGGCTGGGGGGGGGGTCATTTTGATTTTGGACGATAGTGTAAAACGGGCGATATCGAATCAGCCGCCTGTTATACACCTCTCCCCAGTGACTTCAAATGGAAATGAAAACGGGGAGAGATGTATAACGGGCGGCTGACTCACTATCGGCCACGGTCAAAATCACCCCCTGGGTACTCCTGAATGGTGAAGCCCGAGGCCCCCTCGATATTGGGGGGCTCGGTAGCCGAATCTGGGCGATTGGTAGCCCAGGGGGTGGAGCAGCCCATGTTCTTTTAATCTGGGGTCGGTGGGGGGGGGTGGGGGGGGAGTACTCCTGCTCCTCCTGATTCCACATTCGGCTAAGTATGGGGGGGGGGGGGGCTTCCTGCCGGTTAACGCCACGTTGTGCTGTGCGAGTTCAACACGGGGAGAGCGAAGCACTGGGCCGTTGGTAGATCGTAAACAGGCCCTGCAGAAAGCGGAGGAGCCTAATTTGAATAAATTATTCTGGTCTTTAAATGTTCCTGACGCCAGCGCATCTACTTATCCAATATGGCAGGCACCGCACTTCCAGCGGGAAAAGTGCACGCCCTTCCTGTCCGCCATATTGGCAGCTTAGTAGGCCGGTTACCGCCCGAATTTGTCGGCTATAGAGTGACCCATCCCCATCTCCTTTATGGCAAAGAATGTCGATCATTTATTTTTCAATTTGTGTTGGTTTAAAAACTCTCCGACCCGTAGATGGGAATTCTACTTTACCACTGATGGGATATATTAAAAAAAACAATTTCCATCATTATTTTCAGGGATTAGACAAACCAGTATGTGAATGTTGAGAATTAGTGCCTGTTAACCAAACAGACTCTGGTGGTTTACTTGCTGGATTTGTGTTTATATGAGATACTTAGCTGAGGGGAAGGTAAAGAACTTATAAAGAAGTAGACACATCTGTGCTCCTTACTGCTTTTGGTCTTTTTCCTTCATTCCCAGTCAGCAGAAATAGTTATCTTCATAAAAAATAATTGGGTTTAAAGAAATGTAGCCCAGTGACTCCAATGGGAAATGCAGTCAAACCCTATTTAGAAATTCAGTTTTGAATCCTGACAAGTTAGCATGAGCAGATTACCCCAGTTCTGGGACTGGCCTTGTGCTAGTCCAGTAGGGCAGAATCTTCCGTTTGCAGGAAAGGCCAGGTGTTCTGCTGTACCGTCTTTCAGTCATGGGAGTGAGATGATGTGGGTTAAAGCTGCTCCAGTCACTCTCAATATTAACTGCTCATCACAAAAACGGAAAGACCCTCCTGCCTGTTGATGTAACAGATTTTTTTTAAAGTTTGTTTACAAGACTGGCAGAGTCTCATTTATTGCCCATCTTTAGGCCACTGAGAATCAATAGGGTTCTATAGAGCTTTCATTGTCATTTTCTCCCTTGGCGCTAGCCCAGATTTATTAAATTCATTGTCATAATTGACTATGGTGGGATTTGAATTCAAATATGGGTTACTAGGTTACTACCATAACCAGTGCACTACCATAGTGACTAGTGACTCTAGAATCCTATGTCTCATAACATCCTGCTTTTGTGGCTGAGGTCAGTGTTGTGACAAGGAAACACTAAAAGTGGTAAAATATAATTAAATATAATTATAATTTTAAAATCAGGTTAAATACGATGGATAATTGCTTTCCACTTTTACTGTCAATGTACTCTGTCCTATCATCAGCAGAAAAGATCTTGCAATCAGATTTTATGATTTACACAATGTTTTCTGTCCGATTCTCCCACAAGTCTTAGTGCACCTAACGTTATGTGATATATATTATCCACAAACTGACTGACGACAAATATATCAGGAAATAGAAGTTACGAAATGGATTTTACTGAAAAATGTTACTGTATGACTTTTTAAAAGAAAAAAGTATCATGTAAAGAAGCTTGCTAAAAAATTAATCTAGCCTTAAGACTATCCCTGGTGGCAGATATGTCAAAGAGCAGTACTGATGTGTAATGGGTGTAACAGTTTTAAGACTGAACGGGATAGGAGTTTTTACAGGGGACATCCTGGGAGTGTGACTGAAACGTGATAATTTGTTACTGTCCTTATCAATTATTACATCTCCAAAAGATCCATGTCAAGAGCTTCAGTATGGTGGTGGAAATAAAAAGTTGTGTCAATTATTTTCTCATGTTAGCTGATTGTTCTTTGTGAAATGCTGATTACTTCTGCAAAAGGTTGCATTATTTTTAATCCAAGTAAAACATTAAAAACTCCTTTTAAAAAAAAAGTTGTGCTTTCATTTTCTTTATTGTCCTGGCACATAATACATTTGATTACCCTCAATGCCTCACGTTGGGGCTTGTTGGAGGCGATGAGAACAAATAGTTAATATACGGATACAGAAAGCGGCTTGCGCTGATGTAATGTTTGCAACGTTCCATTTTTAGGCCTTGCAGCCGTATAAATAAAGAAAGAACTTGCATTTATAAAGCACCTCACATCACCTCAGGACATCCCAAAGCGCTGAGTGTCGGCCTAGATTACGGGCTGAAGTCTTTGGAGTAGGATTTAAACCCACGGCGTTCTGATTCAGAGGCAAGAGTGCGAGCACTGAGCCACGGCAGGTAGTAAGTGTAGTGTCATGGCCTAAAGTGCCCTCTGCTGGCTATTAAAAAAAACACAAACCATTTTACATTGGTCTGTAAATTCAAAATACACAAGTCCTACCGCTCAATGGAGACACATTTTATTGAATTTTGAACGATTCCCCTCTTGCTTTTATGTCATCCTCTTTGGCTACTAGATCAAAGATGCAAACTGTAAAAGCTCTGCCACTAACTGATTGAACATGTGCACGAGTTTTCGGGGAGATTGGCAAAATTGTCATGTACCCAGGAGGTGAAATGCTTCATTTACTCAAGGAGCTCCATCTTGTGGCCAAAATAAGAATTACATAGGATTTAGTGCACAAAAACAGGCCATTCGGCCCAACTGGTCTGTGCCGGTGTTTATGCTCCACACGAGCCTCCTCCCAACTCTCTTCATCTAATCCGATCAGGAAAGCCTTCTATTCCTTTCTCCCTCATGTACTTATCTAGCTTCCCCTTAAAGGCATCTATGCTATTCGCTTCAACTACTCCCTGTGGAAGCAAGTTCCACATTCTAACTACTCTCCGGGTGAAGAAGTTTCTACTGAATTCCCTATTAGGTTTATTAGTGATTATCTTGTGACTATGTAGTTTTGGACTCTCGCACAAGTGGAAACATCTTCTCTACCCCTTCATAATTTTAAAGACGTCTGTTAGGTCACCCCTCAGCCTTCTCTTTGCTAGAGAAAAGAGCCCCACCCTATTCAGTCATTCCTCATTGTTATAACCTCTCAGTTCTGATATCACCCTTGTAAATCTTTTTTGCACCTTCTCCAGTGCCTCTATATCCTTTTTGTAATATGGAGACCAGAACTGTACACAATACTCCAAGTGTGGTCTAACCAAGGTTCTATACAAGTTTAACATAACCTCTCTGCTTTTCAATTCTATTCCTCTAGAAATTAACCCCAGTGCTGTGTTTGCATTTTTTATGGCCTTACGAACTTGCATCGCTACTTTTAATGATTTGTGTATCTGTACCCCTTGATCCATTTGCTCTTTTAACCCGTTTAGACTCTTATTTTCCAAGCAGTATGTGGCCTTATTCCTCCTAACAAAATGCACCACCTCACATTTATCTATATTGAAATTCATTTGCCATTTATCATAGTATCACTGTAGGTACAGCACAGGAGGAGGCCATTCAGCCCATCGTGCTTGTACCGGCTTTTTGAAAGAGCTATCCAATTAGTCCCACTCCCAGCTCTTTCCCCATAGCCATAAGACCATAAGAGGTAGGAGCAGGAATAGGCCATTCGGCCCCTCGAGCCTGCTCCGCCATTCAATGAGATCATGGCTGATCTGATTTTTACCTCAACTCCACTTTCCTGCCTTTTCCCCATATCCTTTGACTCCCTTGCTGATCAAAAATTTGTCAAACTCAGCCTTGAATGTATTCAATGACTCAGCCTCCACAGCTTTTTGGGGTAAAGAATTCCAAAGATTCACGACCCTCTGGGAGAAGAAATTCCTCCTCATTTCCGTCTTAAATGGGTGACCCCTTATTCTGAGACTATGCCCCCTAATTTTAGATTCCCCCATGATGGGTAACACCCTCTCAGCATCTAACCTATTGAGCTATTGAGTCCCCTCAGAATCTTGGATGTTTCAATAAGATCTCATTCTTCCAAACTCCAATGAGTATAGACCCAACCTGTTCAATCTTTCCTCGTAAGACAACCCTACCAGACCCGGAATCAACCTAGTGAACCTTCTCTGAACTGCCTCCAATGCAAGTATGTCCTTCCTTAAATAAGGGCACCAGAACTGTACGCAGTACTCCAGGTGTGGTCTCATCAGTACCCTGTACAGTTGGAGCATGACTTCCCTGCTTTTATACTCCATCCCCCTAGAAATAAAGGCCAATATTCCATTTGCCTTCCGGATTACCTGCTGCACCTGTATGTTGACTTTTTGTGTTTCATGTATGAGGACACCCAGATCCCTCTGTACCGCAGCATTTTGTTGTATTTCTCCATTCAAATAATATTTTGCTTTTTTACTTTTCCTCCCAAAGTGGATGACTTCACATTTTCCCACATTATATTCCATCTGCCAAATTTTTGCCCATTCGCTTAACCTGTCAATATCCCTTTGCAGACACTTTGTGTCCTCATTGCAACTTGCTTTTCCACCTATCTTTGTATCATCAGCAAATTTGGCCACAAGACACACTGTTCCTTCATCCAAGTCATTGATATATATTGTAAATAGTTGAGGCCCCAGCACTGAGCCCTGCGGCACCCCACTAGTTACAGATTGCCATTCTGAAAATGGCCCTTTTATCCCGACTCTCTTTTATGTGAGTTAGCCAATCCTCTATCCATGCCAGTATATTACCCTCAACACCCTGTAAATTAGCCCTGTAAATTTTTTCCCTTCAAGTACTTACCTAATTCCCTTTTGAAAGTTACTATTGAATCTGCTTCCACCACCCTTTCAGGCAGTGCATTCCAGGTCATTACAATTCGCTGCGTAAAAAACTGTTTCCTCCTGTCACCACTGGCTCTTTTGCCGATCACCTTAAATCTGTGTCCTCTGGTTACCGACTCCTCTGCCAATGGAAACAGTTTCTGTTTACTTTATCAAAATGCTTCATGATTTTGAACACCTCTAACTCCCCTTAACCTTCTCTGTTCTAAGGAGAACAACCCCAACTTCTCCAATATCTCCACATAACTGTAGTCCCTCATCCCTGGTACCATTCTGATAAATCTGTTCTGCACCCTCTCTAAGGCCTTGACATCTTCCTAAAGAATTGAACACAGTTTCCTAGAAGTAAAGGGAATTAGGGGTTATGGGGAGCGGGCAGGAAATTGGACATGAAGCTGAGTTCGGATCGGTCAATGCCCTGTGGGTGGCGGAGAGGTCCCAGGGGCTATGTGGCCGGGTCCTGCTCCGACTTCTTGTGTTCTTTAGATTTGTGGTTGGGATCAGATCAGCCATGATCTTATTGAATGGCGGAGCAGGCTCGAGGGGCCGATTGGCCTACTCCTGCTCCAATTTCTTATGTTCTTATGTTCTTAATATTCCAGCTGAGGCCTAACCTAGTGTTTTATAAAGGTTTAACACAACTTCCTTCCTTTTGTACTCTATGCCTCTATTAATAAAGCCCAGGATCCCATATGCTTTTTTAACAGCCTTCTCAACTTGTCCTACAACCTTCAAAGATTTGTGTACATACACCCCCAGGTCTCTCTGTTCCTGCACCCCCTTTAAAATTGTACCATTTAGTTTATATTGACTCTCCTCATTCTGCCTACCAAAATGCATCACTTCACACTTCTCTGTGTTAAATTTCATCTGCCATGTGTCTGCCCAGTTCACCAGTCTGTCTCTGTCCTCCTGAAGTCTGTTGTTTACTACATTTCTGAGTTTCGTGTCATCTGCAAACTTAGATCCTCTATACCCAAGTCCAAGTTTCAAAAAGAGCAGTGGTCCTAATACTGACCCAATACAGAGCTCTTGTATACTTCCCTCCAGTCTGAAGAACAACCATTCACCACTACTCTCTGCTTTCTGTCCCTTAACCAATTTTGTATCCACGCTGCCACTGGCTCGTTAATCCCATGGGCTTCAGTTTTGCTTACAAGTCTATTATTTGGTATTTTGTCAAATGCCTTTTGAAAGCCCATATACACAACATCAACCGCACTGCCCTCATCAATCCTCTCCATTACTTCATCAAAGAACTCAACCAAGTTAATCAAACATGAATTTCCCTTCACAAATCCATGCTGATTTTCATTTACTGGCCCATATTTTTCCAAGTGCCAATTAATTTTGTCCCAGATTATTGTCTCTGAAAGTTCCCCCACCACCGACATTAGGCTGGCTGGCCTGTAATTAATGGGTTTATCCCTCACCCTTTTTTCAACAGGGGTGTAACATTTGCAATCCCCCAATCCTCCGGCATGTCCCCATATCTAAGGACGATTGGAAGATTGTGGCCAGAGCCTCTGCAATTTCCACCCTTACTTCCCTCAGTAACCTAGGATGCATCCCATCTGGACCGGGTGACTTTTCTACATTGCGTACTGCCAACCTTTTTAGTTCCTCCTCTTTATTTTTATCCTATCTAATATCACTACTATCTCCTCCTTTACCACTACAATGGCAGCATCCTCTTCTCTAGTGAAGACCGATGCAAAGTATTCATTAAGTACCACAGCCATGCCCTCTGCCTCCTCAAGAAGATTTCCTTTTTTGTCCTTAATCGGCCCCACCCTTCCTTCGACTACCGTTTTACTATTTATATGTTTATAAAAGTCTTTTGGGTTCCCTTTTATGTTAGCTGCTAATCTATTCTTATAATCTCTCTTTGCCCCTCTTATTCCCTTTTTTAGATCTCCTCTGCACTTTCTGTATTCAGCTGGTTCTCTACTGTATTATGAACCTTACATTTGTCATAAGTCTCCTTTTTCTGTTTCATTTTAATCTCTATATCTTTAGTCATTCAGGGAGTTCTACCTTTGGATGCCCTTCCTTCCCCCCCCCGCCCCTCCCCCCCCCCCGTAGGAATGTGTTTACTCTGTACCCGAACCATCTCCTCCTTGAAGGCCTCCCATTGTTCAGTTATTGTTTTGCCTATCAATTTTTAATTCCAATCCACCTGGGCAACTTTAACTAATTGAAATTAGCCCTCCTCTAGCTAAGTATTTTCACATTTTATTGTTCCTTGTCCTTTTCCATAACTATTCTAAACCTAATGATACTATGATCACTGTTTCCCAAATGCTCCCCCACTGAAACATGCTCCACCTGCCCCACTTCATTCCTCAGAACTAGATCCACAACCGTTCCCTTCCTCGTTGAGCTGGAAACACACTGTTCCAGAAAGTTCTCCAGTACACATTTCAGAAATCCCTCCCCCTCTTTGCCCTTTACTCTGTTACTATCCCAGTCTATATTGGGTTAATTGAAGTCCCCCATTATCACTACTCTATAGTTCTTGCATCTTTCTGTAATTTGCCTGCAAATTTTCTCCTCTATCTCCTTCCCACTATTTGGTGGCCTATAGCATACACCCCGCAGCGTAATAGCTCCTCTATTGTTCCTTAATTCTAACCAAATAGATTCTGTCTTTGGCCCTTCAACTACATCATCCCTTTCCAGTGCTCTAATCGTTTCTTTGATTATTATTGCCTCCCCCCTCCTTTCCTTCCTTCCCTTTCTTTCCTGAATACCTTGTAGCCAGGAATATTAAGTACCCAATCCTCCCCTTCTTTGAGCCAGGTCTCTGTTATTGCCACTATATCATAGTCCCATGTGGCAACTTGAGCCTGCAGCTCACCATCCTTATTTACCAAGCTACGTGCATTTATGCACATGTACTCCAATCTCATCTTAGGCTGCCTCGCATTTGCCCTGTCCGATCCCTCCTATTTCTGAACTACTCTTTACTCTAATGCTACTTGCCCCTCCCAGTCCTCTGTACACCTTGTTTCTCCTGGTGCTCTCCCCACTACCAAATTAGTTTAAACCCTCCCCCACAACACTAGTTACTCCCCACGAGGACATTGGTCCCAGCTCTGTTGAGGTGCAATCCGTCCATCTTGAACAGATCCCTCCTGTCCCAGAACTGGTCCAACTGCCCCAGGAATCTGAAGCCCTCCCTCCTGCACCAATGCTCCAACCACGCATTAACCTGTCTTATCCTACTATTCCTATACTCACTAGCGTGTGGCACTGGGAGTAATCCAGAGATTATGACCTTTGAGGTCCTGCTTTTTAATTTCCTCCCTATTTTGCTGTCATTAACCTGTGAGTTTATCTTGTGCATCCCTCAGTGGCCCTATCCCTATCCTGATTTTTCTTTTATTATTTATGGTCTGTAGAATACTTTACTATTTCTTTTTATATTCCTTGATATAATTTTGTGGCTCCTCCTTGTTTTCCTAATTGTTTTTTTGACTTCTTTCCTAACCTTTTCATGTTCCTTTTTGTCATCCTCTCCTATATTGTCTATGTACTTAGTGTATGCCTTTATCTTTAGTTTCAATTTTACCCTTTTCTCTTTATTGTGTTTCATTATTGGCTAGTTTGTTCTTGTTTTTAGAGGAATATATTTCTGCTGAACTCTATTGATCATCGTTTTGAATATTTCCCATTGCCCTTCTGATCACTTCCTTGTATCCTTCTCCACTCACATCCCCCTTCCCCCTCCCAACCCCAACTTCCTTCTGTGTTCACCCCTGGAAAAAACTCTCCCCAAGTCACTTACAACAGCACTTTCTAATTCCCAACTGTCTATCCTTTGGCCCTCCAATCAACAGGACATTTCTGCAGCTACCGATCTGCTCAATCATCCCCTCACCTCCACCTTTGATACAAACGTACGAATTAAGAGCAGGAGTAGGCCGTTTGGCCCCTCGAGCCTGCTCTGCCATTTGATAAGATCATGGCTGATCTGATTGTGACCTCAACCCTATTTTCCCGTCTACCTACTATAACCTTTGACTCCCTTGTTAATCAGGAATCTATCGAACTCAGCCTTAAAAATATTCAATGACCCTGCCTCCACCGCTCTCTGGGGAAGGGAGTTCCACAGACTCACAACCCTCAGAGAAAAAATTTCTCCTCATCTCCGTCTTAAGTGGGGGACCCCTTATTTTTAAACTGTGGCCCCTCGTTCTAGTCTTTCCCACAAGGGGAAACATCCTCTCAGCATCTACCCCTTCTAGTCCCCTCAAAATCTTATATGTTTCAATAAGATCACCTCTCATTCTTCTAAACTCCAGTGTATACAGGCCCAACTTGTCCAACCTTTCCTCATAAGATAACCCCCTCATCCCAGGAATCAGTCGAGTGAACTTTCTCTGAACCACCTCCAAAGCAATTATGTCCTTTCTCAAATAAGGAGACCAAAACTGCACACAGTATTCTAGATGTGGTCTCACCAATGCCCTGTACAATTGTAGCAAAACATCTCCACTTATATATTCCATTCCCCTTGCAATAAATGACAACATTCCATTTGCCTTCCTAATCACTTGCTGGACCTGCATACTAACTTTTTGTGAATCATGTACGAGGACATCCAGATCCCTCTGTACCTCAGGGTTCTGCAATCTCTCTCCATTTAAACAATATACTGCTTTTCTCGTCCTGCTCTCCTCTGCCAAAACTGTTCACTACTCCAGGATCAGCTTGGAATGTAAAAATAACTCCCATCTTCTCTCCTCCACTACAAACGGCCTTCTTAAGCCTCTCTCCCCGCCTTCTCCACCCACACCTCCAGCAACAAGTGCGAGGAGCTCATGGACTTCTTTGGCACTAAGATTGAGACCATCCGTTCAGCTGCCTCTGCCACTTCCCTCCCTTCCCCTAGCCCACCAAGTCAAACTTCCCCTAAGGTTCCCCTCTGCCTTAGCCCTGAACTCGCATCTTTCTCTAGTTTCTCTCCTATCTTCCCTCATGCCCTCTCCGAGCTCATTTTGCTCATCAGACCCACCGCCTGCTCCCTCCACCTTATTCCCACCAAACTGCTGACCACCCAACTTCCCTTCCTGGCCCCCATTTCAGCTGATATCGTTAACGGTTCCCTCTCCTCAGGTACTGTCCCCCTCCACTTCAAATCTGCTGTCATCACCCCCCTCCTCAAAATAATCAGACTTGACCCCTCTGTCCTTGCAAACTCCCGCCCCATCTCCAACCTCCCTTTTCCTCACCAAAGTCCTTGAACGTTTTGTCGCCTCCCAAATCCGTGCCCATCTTTCCCGCAACTCCATGTTTGAACCCCTCTAATCAGCTATCCGCCCCTGCCACAGCACTGAAATCATAGAATCATAGAATCATAGAAAGGTTACTGCACGGAAGGAGGCCATTCGGCCCATCGAGTCTGTGCCGGCTCTGTGCAAGAGCAATCCAGCTTGTCCCACTCCCCCGCCCTATCCCCGTAGCCCTGCAAATTTTTTACTTTCAAGTACTTGTCCGGTTCCCTTTTGAAGGCCATGATTGAATCTGCCTCCACCACCCCCTCAGGCAGTGTATTCCAGATCCTAACCACTCGCTGTGTAAAAAGGTTTTTCCTCATGTCACCTTTGGTTCTTTTGCCAATCACCTTAAATCTATGTCCTCTGATCCTTGATCCTTCTGCCAATGGGAACAGTTTCTCTCTATCTACTCTGTCTAGACCCTAGACATGAGAAGGTGGTGGTGGGCCTTCTTCTTGAACTGTTGGTAGCAGTTTGATGCAACTGAGAGGCTTTCTAGGCCACTTCACAGGACAGTTAAGAGTCAATCATGCTGGTGTGGGACTGGAGTCACATAAAGGCCAGACCAGGTAAGGACGGCAGGTTTCCTTCCCTAAAGGACAATAGTGAACCAGTTGGATTTTTACACCAATCCGACACCTTCATGGTCACTTTTACTGATACCATCCAGTGCCGGCTGATTCCCCCATTATACAGAAACCTTAATTAAAAAGATAATGTTTTACCCAGATGTTTTTCTTTTGCAGGATTAACTGTGGTCCCTGCACCCATATCAGTGTTTACAAGAAGTGCCTTGGTCTGGGAGTGATATGTTGAGGGTGCCTTGGTCTGGGAGTGATGTGTTCAGGGTGCCTTGGTCTGGGAGTGATGTGTCGAGGGTGCCTTGGTCTGAGAGTGACGTGTTGAGGGTGCCTTGGTCTGAGAGTGATATGTTGAGGGTGCCTTGGTCTGGGAGTGATATGTTGAGGGTGCCTTGGTCTGAGAGTGATGTGTTGAGGGTGCCTTGGTCTCGGAGTGATGTGTCGAGGGTGCCTTGGTCTGAGAGTGATATGTTGAGGGTGCCTTGGTCTGGGAGTGATATGTTGAGGGTGCCTTGGTCTGAGAGTGATGTGTTGAGGGTGCCTTGGTCTCGGAGTGATGTGTCGAGGGTGCCTTGGTCTGAGAGTGATATGTTGAGGGTGCCTTGGTCTGGGAGTGATGTGGCGAGGGTGCCTTGGTCTGGGAGTGATATGTTGAGGGTGCCTTGGTCTGGGAGTGATGTGTCGAGGGTGCCTTGGTCTGAGAGTGATATGTTGAGGGTGCCTTGGTCTGGGAGTGGTCTGTCAGCAGTGTGCCAGTGGAGATAGGAGAAGTCACAAGGTCTGGGAGCAGCTGAGAGGGGTGAGCAGCGTGGAAGGATTGGGACGGGAGGATGGGAATCCTGCAAGAGGGGCTCTAGGAACCGTGCGTGCTCAGAGGCTGGTGGCAGGGACTGGGAGTATCGGGAGGGTCTCTCAGGATGTGGGATCGGGGTGTGAGAGTATTGTGCAGGGTCTGCAATGGCCTGGGATGATTGGAGAGTGGGTTCTTGGGGTTTATGAATATTGCTGAGGGAGGATTTGTATGGCGGCGGGGTGAGGGTGGGTATGTTGGCAAATACGGTAAAAGCAACAATGTGTTTTAATCAATTCCCATTGCAGTGCCCGGAAACTGGCACAGGGAACTGAATCCCAACTTAGTAGCGATGGATCGGAGCAAGAGAGAGGGCCAGCGATGTCGACAAAAGGGATGCATCCTCCTATTGTCTACAGGGCAGGGAGACATAGTGGGTGAGAGGCCTGATTTGAGGCAGAAAATGGGAGAGCTCTGAGAACAGCCAGAGAGGGAGAGAGAGTCTTGAGAACATCCGGTGGGGGTGGGGGGGAGGGGGGGGGGGGAGAAACTCCTGAGAACAGCCAGAGAGATAGAGAAATAAAAACAGAAAATGCTGGAAGTACTCAGCAAATCAGGCAGCATCTGTGGAGAAAGAAACAGAGTTAATGATTCAGAGTTAACCTTTCGTCAGAACTGGAAGATGTTCAAGAGTTAACACTTCCTGAGCAAGTACAGAGCCAGGGAAAGGGGGGAGGAGGAGAGGGGAGGAAAGAACAAAAGGGAAGGTCTGTGATAGGGTGGAGGGCACGAGTGAGCAAATGACAAAATGCCCTTATCAAAGTCACAGATGACATCCTCTGTGACTGTGACCATGGTAAACGATCCCTCCTCATCCTTCTCGACCTGTCTGCAGCCTTTGACACGGTCGACCACACCATCCTCCTCCAACCTTTCTCCGTCGTCCAGCTGGATGGGGCTACCCTCGCCTGGTTCCATTCTCATCTATCCAATCATAGCCAGAGAATCACCTGCAATGGCTTCTCTTCCCACTCCTGCACCGTTACCTCTCGAGTCCCCCAAGGATCTATCCTTGGCCCCATCCTATTTCTCATCTACATGCTGCCCCTCGGTGACATCATCCGAAAACACAATGTCAGGTTCCACATGTACACTGACGACACCCAGCTCTACCTCAACACCACCTCCCTCGACCCCTCCACTGCCTCTGATTTGTCACATTGCTTGTCCGACATCCAGTGCTGGATGAGCAGAAATTTCCACCAACTAAATATTGGGAAGTCCGAAGCCATTGTCTTCAGTCCCCACCACAAACTCCATTCCTAGCCATCGACTCCATCCCTCTCCCTGGCCACTGTCTGACGCTGAACCAGACTATTTGCAACCTCGGCGTCCTATTTGACGTTGAGATGAGCTTCCGGCCTCATGTCTGCTCCATCATCAAGTCCGCCTACTTCCGCCTCAGTAACATCGCCCCTCTCCGCCCATGCCTCAGCTCATCTGCTGCTGAAACCCTCATCCATGCCTTTATTACCTCTAGACTCAACTATTCCAATGCTCTCCTGGCCAACCTCCCACCTTGCACCCTCCGTGAACTTGAGCTCACCCAAAACTCTGGTGCCCGTATCGTAAATCACACCAAGTCCCGTTCACCCATTACTCTTGTGCTCGCTGACCTACATTGGCTCCCAATTGGCAAGCCTGGATTTTAAAATTCTCATCCTTGTTTTCAAATCCCTCCATGGCCTTGTCCCTCCCCATCTCTGTAACCTCCTCCCGCCCTATAGCCCTCCGAGATCTCTGCACACCTCCAATTCTGGTCTTTTGCGCATCCCCGATTTTAATCACTCCACCATTGGCGGCCGTGCTTTCAGCTGCTTAAGCCCTAAACTCAGTAATTCCCTCTCTAAACTTCTCTGCCTCTCTCTCCTCTCTCTCCTCCTTTAAGATGCTCCTTAAAACCTACCTCTTTGACCAAGCTTTTGGTCACTTGTTCTACTATCTCCTTATGTGGCTCGGTGTCAAATTTTGTTTGATAATCGCTCCTGTGACGCGCCTTGGGATGTTTTACTATGTTAAAGGTGCTATATAAATGCTAGTTGTTATTGTTATCTCTTTGTTTGTCAATATTTTTTCCCGTTTTAACTTCCCTAGTTCCATTCTCATGTCCTCAAAATTAGCCTTTCTCCAATCTACTCCTTTGGTCTTTGTTTTACTTATGACTTTCTCAATCATTGGTTTAAACCTTATTAAGTTGTGATCGCTATTGCCTAGATGTTCCCTTACATTTACGCCTCTTAATGGTTCCGGTTCATTTCCCATTACTGGATCCAGCAGGATTCCTCTCTTTTTGGATTTCTTATCTACTGGGTAAGAAAGGATTCCTATACACACTGTAAAAACTCCAATCTCTTTTCCCATTTCCCTACCACTTCTTGCCAGTCTATTTGGGGGCAGTTGAAATCTCCCATGATTATTAGTCTGGTCCTTTTACTCATGACATAGATTTGCTTATATATTTCTTCATCCACATTCCTTCCAGTATTGGGTGGTCTGTAGAATACCCCTATTAGTATGATTGATCCCTGCGTATCCTTTACCTCAATCCATATGGATTCTGTTTCTATCTTAATATTACTTATGTCCCTTTTCTCTACTGCCATTGTGTTGTCTCTAATTAGTACAGCTACCCCACCAATCCCCCTCTTCCTTCTCTATCCTTTCTAAATATGTTATACCCTGAGATATTTAATTGCCAGCCCTGTTCTTTATGTAACCATGGGCACAATTTTAAAATGCCGGTGGGATGTCAGCGGGGGGATCAATGGACGCACGGGTAACCCGAAAAATAAAATCTTACCGTTCCCCACGCGATCGCGATTTAATTGGTGGCCCTTAACGTTGTTTCTGGGTTTGCCGTCTGAAAGCTGCGCAGCGGGCGGACTGCACACCCACATGACCTGCTGTCAGCCGGAGTGTCTGGATTTAAAGGGCCATTGCACCATGGCTTTTGGTGGAGCAAGGAGCAAGCACGCAGAATGGAACAGCAGAGGGGCAAGGCTGCTCCAAGATTCAGTGACGCCTCATGTGAGGTGCTGCTGGCTGGAGTGAGGAGGAGGGAACTATTTTATCCAGCCGACAGGAGGAAGTGCCCTGTCTCTGCCACCAAGAAGGCCTGGCTCAAGGTGGCAGAGGAGGTCACCAGCAGGATCAACATTTCCCGCACCTGGGTCCAGTGCAGGAAGCGCTTCAATGACCTAACTAGGTCAGCAATAGTGAGTACACTTACTGATCCTCCTGCATTCCATGGTGCACTCACCCCCCACCCCTCACATCATTCTACACGGCCAAGACTACTCCATCACATCACTCCTCACACCACTTAAGGCTCATCCTCAACTTACCTTCACTTCCTCAGCACTTCCTCACCTCCCCATTTGTGACCCCGCCACTACCACTCACCTCAATCCTGATCCAATGTGATGTCTCTGTCTGATACTCGCCCTCTGATGCATCTCTTTCACACTCAGCCTCACCCAAAGCAATGCATTCATCAGTTGGCCACTTCACCATCACTCACTCACACGTCTGTACTTTCTCCCCTTGTAGGAGAAGGGAGTGCAAAATGCACGGGAGAGGGCGAGGGCTGGAGGGGGGCCACAACAAATAGTGGTCCTCACAGAGGCGGAGGAGGAGGCCCTGGAGATCAGCCGCACCCTTCAGTGCTTGTCTATCGGGGACGCCGAGACTGGTACCCCACAAACGTCTGGTGACACAACTTTAACATTCATCACACACAACATGAATTGATGTTAACAATGATTGGCATGTTGAACACCTCAGTATGCTCATCACAACATGACACATCTGTGATGATATTTAATATTGTCTTCTGTTCTCTTACAGGCCCTTCATCGACCGAAGTGACGGAAGAGGGTGATTCCTCAGAGGAGCTCCTGGCCTCTGAGGGCGCACCGTCACATCTTAGCGAGCCATCCACCAGCGCAGATACTCACACCTCGATGGGTCCTAGTAGTCAGTTAGTTGGGTTGGTACCTGGTGAATCACCACACACAACTGAGCACGAGCAGACACTGGTGCCAGGGGCAGCTGTGGAGAGTCCGGGTCGGTGGGAGCATTCCTCTCCAGGTTCTGTTCAGCTGGACACAGATGCTGACCCCCGGGGGTCATCCTTTAAAAGGAGAATGATCGAGGGACAGCAGCACATTTGCGAGGGGCTGGAACAGGTGCAACGCACACTCTCCACAATTGCGGCGAGGAAGGAGGAGTCCAACTCCTGCATTAGTGGAATGGTGGCACATGCAGGAATGTCTGCGATGGAAAGAAGGCTAGCCGCCATTGAGCTTCAAGTATGCCTCACAAATTAGTCAGTTTAGGCCCTGACAATGGCCAATCGGACTCAGGGTGAACAACATTCTGCCGCCTTAAACAGGCAGATAGAAACTTTACAACTGGGCTTCCAAGGCATCACACATGTCCTCCAAACTGCTCTCCAGCAGGGTGGTAGGAGTGATATGGGCCTGGCCCAGGAGAGGGATGATGGTGAAAGGGGACAGGGAAGTGGGGACGTCACTCAAAGCGCCCCCTTGTCTCACCCATTGCCCCCCTCTCAAACAGTACCCGCAATGCTGCCTCCTCTCCAGGTGCAGGTGGAGCAGTCTTTGGTGGGGTCCTCATGGGCTTCAAAATCCAGAGGACGTAGGCCGAAAGCATCTCAGCAGTCAGGGCAACCTGCCACTACCTCTGCTGCAGCCACTGGGGATGCACCGCGTAGAAGTTGTAGGAAGAGAAAGGGTAATGTTTTGTGAGCACGAAGGGGATGCACAAGGGTGTTTGACAGACTGTCATTTTTTCATTTATATTTGGTTTTTGTTAAATTCACATTAAATGTTAGCATTCTCACCACTACTGCCACGTCTTGCCCATTCTTGACTGCCTTTTGTGATAACGCCCTTTCATGTGCTTCACTATGAACGGCGAGACTTGATGCCACCCAGTGGGTGAGTTTACAGTGGGTGTATGTGTAGTTGTAGGACTGCTTTGTGCGGGGTGGGGGGCTGTTGGCGCTGCTGAGGACTGGACTATTCTCACTTTGTGATCTCCTTACGAGAATCGTTCAAATATTAGTGATTCCCTGGCCTCACGAGCAGCCAGGTGAGTCCTGCTCTGCCGATGGGTTCCTCCTCCTTGTCCTCCTCCTTGTCCTCCTCCTCATCCTCCTCCTCCTTAATGTTGATGGCAGATGTGGATGCAGGATGAGGGCATGGGGCCTCATCAAACGGTAACCCTCTCTGTTGCGCCATGTTGTGCAGGACACAACAGACGACTATAATGGGACCCACTCTCGATGATGTGTATTGAAGCACTCCCCCAGACCCATCCAGGCACCGAAATCGCATCTTCAGCAGCCCTATCGCATGTTCAATGACAGACCTGGTGGCGATGTTACTGTCGTTGTATCAATGCTGTTCCTTGCTGATGGGGTTCCTCAGAGGTGTCATGAGCCATGTGTGCAGGGGGTATCCCTTGTCTCTGAGGAGCCAGCCCTTAAAGGTGTTTGGTGCATGGAAGAGGGCCGGGATGTTCGATTCCCTCAAAATGAATGAATCGTGGCAGCTGCCAGGGAATCTGGCGCACACATGAAGAAATCTTTTGCAGTGGTCACAAACGAGCTGAGTGTTGATGGAGTGATAACCCTTCCTGTTGATGAACAGTCCTGGCTCGTGTGGAGGTGCTCGGATTGCTATATGCATGCAATCGATTACACCCTGTACCCATGGGAAGCCAGCCACAGAGTGGAATCCCACTGCCCTCTCTGTCTGGCTGAGGTTGTCCATGGGGAAGTTGATGTATGGGGACACCCAGCAAAACAAGCCGTCAGTAACCTGTCTTATGCACTTGTGGGGAGACGACTGAGAGACCCCGGCAATGTCCCCGGTGGTACCCTGGAATGATCTGGTGGCGAAGAAGTTGAGGGCAGTGGTGACTTTAACTGCGATGGGCAATGCGATGCCTGAGAAACAAGCCGTCGGTGACTTGTCTTATGCACTTTTGGACAGACGATTGAGAGACCCCGGCGATGTCCCCGGTGGTACCCTGGAATGATCCGGAGGCGAAGAAGTTGAGGGCAGTGGTGACTTTAACTGCGATGGGCAATGTGATGCCATCAGGCCCAGTCGGGAGCAACTCGGTATGAAGGAGGCTGCAGATGTCTGCGACCACCTGCCGACTCGCTCTCAGCCTCCATATGCACTGGTCCTCAGAGAGGTCCAGGAAGCTCAGGCTCGGTCTGCAGACCCTCTCATGAGGGTAGTGCCTCCTGCGATGTCGCTCCCTCTGTTGTTCCCCTCTGTGCTCTTGTGCAGGTGCCAGTGGTGCAGCACTGTGTTGTAGAGCTGCATGTGGTGGAAGTGCACGCCGTGCCTGGCGAGGTTGGTGATGTTCCTCGTCCTCGGATGTACTGGTGAATGCAGCCACCTCACCCCCCCCCCGCTACCCCGTCCTGATGGTGTCAGTTTGAGGGGGTCCAAAAAGTAGGCAAATATGTGTAAACGGAACAATTCTGAGTGTGAACCGAGAATTTTCGGTCTAAACACAAAGATCTCCCAGCCAAAGGTTTATCTGAGTGAACTGAGTGCCCTCCTGCAAGAACTCACCTTTTATCCCCATCTGTCAAACAGGGATTTAAATGTCCAAATGGCTGCCACTGCAACCCGCCTCGTTTCCCACAGCACGGGAACATGTTGAGGCAGCGTTGAAATCGCTTGCGAGCATGATTAATTACATTAATACAGAGTTCAAGTACTTTAAGTACTTCAATTGTTGGTTTGAATGTCGTCCCGCCGGCTTTAATTGTCAACAGGACTTCTGGGTTCAGAAACAGTGTGAATATCCAGACGGTTCTGGGTTGTGCACGTTTCTCAATGGGTTGGAGCCAGGATTCCTTCCCGCTCCAGAAATGCCCGATTTTGTTTGCCGCCAATGGACCCGCACTTTGAAGTTAAAATCGTGCCACATGTTTCAGTTATCCCTACTACATCTGGCTCCTCGCTATGAATTATTGCCTCCAGTTCCCCCGTTTTGTTTGAGATGCTGTTCACGTTGCTGTACAGGCAATTTAATTTGTTTTACCAACCGTCCCTCTCACTTTATTTTAACAGTCATTTTGTACTTATGCTCTATAACTGTATTTGTTCCCTGACTGTTTATGCTATCCTTATTCCTTACCTTGGTCTGACCTTTCATTTCCTATTTCTTTTATCTTTGGGCTTACGTTATTTTCACCAGATCCCTCCCCCGTCTTACTAGTTTAAAGTCCTATCCACAGCCCTATTTATCCTTTCCACTAGGACTCTGGTCCCATTCCGGTTCAGATGGAGCTCGTCCCAGTGGTACAGCTCCTTCCTGTCCCAGTACTGGTGCCAACTTCCCATGAAATGGATCCCCTCCTTCCCACATCAGTCTTTCAGCCACTCATTCACCTTCCTGATGGGTCTATCCCTATGCCAGTTGCTCGGGTAGTAATCCCGAGATTTTAACTTAATTCCTAGCTTCCGATACTCCCTTAGCAGGACCTCCTCCCTGTTCTTCCCTATGTCATTGGTCCCGACATGGACCACAGCAACTGGATCTTCCCCCTCCATTTCCAAGTTCCTTTCCAATTGCTCTGAGATATCCTTTACCCTGGCACCAGGTAGGCAATACACCCTTCTGGCCTCTTGGTCATACATTGGAGAAAATAAATTTAAGTTTCTTAGTGTATAACTTAATTACGCGCTTGCAGGAAGTGCAGATCTGTACCCTAGGTAGGATTGCGGAATTATCCCTTAAAAGCGGGGATACAATATTATGTTCAACACTTCCTCAATGACATTGTCTTTACAATTTAATCATTGTGACACATATTAACATAAAACGTGAAAAGATCTTTACAAGAGTCTAAAATGATTTAGCAAATATCATTTACCTTTCCTTCATTTGCAACAGCCTAGAGCCAACAATAATTGTTTGCATTGGTATGTGACTTAACTTGATTTCTGTATCCTTGGAGACTGGTTATGTGTCCACAAAGAATACTCTCGAGCCTGTCTCCATTTCCTCCAGGGATGGCATTCTTTCTAACTTAGACTGTGGATTTCACACACCATGGGGTAGAATTAACACGGGGGTGCCTGCCGATCTTCCGCCAAAGTTACGGAACGAGATAGGGAGAAATTACGATAGTCATAGACATTGGCAATAGTCGTTTTTACAGGTGCAAAAGAAAATTTGAAAAAGAAAGAATGAACTTGCATTTCTATAGTGCCTTTCATGACCTCAGGACATCCCAAAGCACTTTACAGCCAGTGGGGTATTTTTGAAGTGTAGAACATAAGAAATAGGAGCAGGGTTGGCCATATGGCCCCTCGAGCCTGCTCCGCCATTCAATCAGATCATGGCTGATCTTTGATCTCAACTCCACTTTCCCGCCCGATCCCCATATCCCTTGATTCCCCTAGAGTCCAAAAATCTATCTATCTCAGCCTTGAATATATTCAATGACTCAGCATCCAAAGCCCTCTTGGCTAGAGAATTCCAAAGATTCACAACCCTCTGTGTGAAGAAATTCCTCCTCATCTCAGTCTTGAATGGCCGACCACTTATCCTACAACTATGCCCCCTAGTTCTAGACTCTCTAGCTGGGGGAAACAATCTCTCAGCATCTACCCTGTCAAGCCCTTTCATAATCTTACATGTTTCAATGAGATCACCTCTCATTCTTCTAAACTCCAGAGAGTATAGGCCCATTCTACTCAATCTCTCCTCATAGGACAACCCTCTCATCCCAGGAATTAATCTAGTGAACCTTCATTGCGCCGCCTCCAAGGCAAGTATATCCTTCCTTAGGTAAGGAGACCAAAATTGTACGCAGTACTCAAGGTGAGGTCTCACTAAAGCCCTGTATAATTGTAGTCACTGTTGTAATGCAAGAAATGCAGCAGCCAAATATGCACACAGCAAGGTGATAATGACCAGATCATCTGTTTTCATGATGTTGGTTGAGGGATAAATATTGGCAGGACACCGGGGAGAACTCCCCTGCTCTTCTTCGAAATAGTGGCATGGGATTTTGTTTGTCCACCTGAGAGGGCAAACTGGGCCTCAGTTTAACGTCTCAACGTTATTTTTTATTCGTTCATGGGATGTGGGCGTCGCTGGCAAGGCCGGCATTTATTGCCCATCCCTAATTGCCCTTGAGAAGGTGGTGGTGAGCCGCCTTCTTGAACTGCTGCAGTCCGTGTGGTGAAGGTTCTCCCACAGCGCTGTTAGGTTGGGAGTTCCAGGATTTTGACCCAGCGACAATGAAGGAACGGCGATATATTTCCAAGTCGGGATGGTGTGTGACTTGGAGGGGAACATGTAGGTGGTGTTATTCCCATGTGCCTGCTGCCCTTGTCCTTCTAGGGAGTAGAGGTCACGGGTTTGGGAGGTGCTGTCGAAGAAGCCTTGGTGAGTTGCTGCAGTGTATCTTGTAGATGGTACACACTGCAGCCACGGTGCGCCAGTGGTGAAGGGAGTGAATGTTTAAGGTGGTGGATGGGGTGCCATTCAAGCGGGCTGCTTTGTCCTGGATGGTGTCGAGCTTCTTGAGTGTTGTTGGAGCTGCACTCAGCCAGGTAAGTGGAGAGTATTCCATCACGCTCCTGACTTCTGCCTTGTAGATGGTGGAAAGGCTTTGGGAAGTCAGGAGGTGAGTCACTCACTGCAGAATACCCAGCCTCTGACCTGCTCTTGTAGCCACAGTATTTATGTGGCTGGTCCAGTTAAGTTTCTGGTCAATGGTGACCCCCAGGAAGTTGACGGTGGGGGATTCAGCGATGGTAATGCCATTGAATGTCAAGGGGAGGTGGTTAGACTCTCTCTTGTTGGAGATGGTCATTGCCTGGCACTTGTTTGGCGCGAATGTTACTTGCCACCTCTGAGCCCAAGCCTGGATGTTGTCCAGGTCTTGCTGCATGCGGGCACGGACTGAGAGGTTGTGAATGGAACTGAACACTGTGCAATCATCACTGGACATCCCCATTTCTGACCTTATGATGGAGGGAAAGTCATTGATAAAGCAGCTGGAAGTGGTTGGGCCGAGGAACTGCCCTGAGGAACTCCTGCAGCAATGTCCTGGGGCTGAGATGATTGTCCTCCAACAACCACTACCATCTTCCTTTGTGCTAGGTAACTCCAGCCACTGGAGAGTTTTCCCCCTGATTTCCATTGACTTCAATTTTGCTAGGGCTCCTCGGTGCCACACTCGGTCAAATGCTGCTTTGATGTCAAGGGCAGTCACTCTCACCACACCTCTGGAATTCAGCTCTTCTGTCCATATTTGGACCAAGGCTGTAATGAGGTCTGGAGCCGAGTGGTCCTGGTGGAACCCAAACTGAACATTGGCGAGCAGGTTATTGGTGAGTAAGTGCCGCTTGATAGCACTGTCGATGACACCTTCCATCACTTTGCTGATGATTGAGAGTAGACTGATGGGGCGGTAATTGGCCGGATTGGATTTGTCCTGCTTTTTGTGGACAGGCCATACCTGGGCAATTTTCCACATGGTCAAGTAGGCGCCAGTGTTGTAGCTGTACTGGAACAGTTTGGCTAGAGGCGGCTAGTTCTGGAGAACTAGTCTTCAGCACTACAGCTGGGATGTTGTCGGGGCCCATAGCCTTTGCTGTATCCAGTGCACTCAGCCGTTTCTTGATATCACGTGGAGTGAAGCAAATTGGCTTAAGACTGGGCTTCTGTGATGGTGGGGATATCGGAAGGAGGCCAAGATGGATCATCTACTCGGCACTTCCGGCTGAAGATGGTTGCAAATGCTTCAGCCTTGTCTTTTGCACTCACCTGCTGCATTCTGCCATCATTGAGGATATGGCAGGACTGTAGAGCTTTGATCTGATCTGTTAGGTGTGGAATCGCTTAGCTCTGTCTATAGCATGTTGCTTCCGCTATTTAGCATGCATGTAGTTCTGTGTTGTAGCTTCACCTGGTTGGCACCTCATTTTTAGGTACACCTGGTGCTGCTCCTGGCATGCTCTTCTACACTCCTCATTGAACCAGGGTTGATCCCCTGGCTTGTTGGTAATGGTAGAGTGAGGAATATGCCGGGCCATGAGGTTACAGATTGTGCTGGAATACAATTCTGCTGCTGCTGATGGCCCACAGCACCTCATGGATGCCCAGTTTTGAGCTGCTAGATCTGTTCTGAATCTATCCCATTTAGCACGGTGGTAGTGCCACACAACACGTTGGATGGTGTCCTCAGTGTGAAGACGGGACTTCGTCTCCACAAGGATTGTGCGGTGGTCACTCCTACCAATACAGTCATGGACAGATGCATCTGTGACAGGCAGATTGGTGAGGACGAGGTTAAGTTGGTTTTTCCCTCGTGTGGTTCGCTCGCCACCTGCCGCAGACATTGAAGTCCCCCACCCAGTACATTCTGTGCCCTTGCTACCCTCAGTGCTTCCTCCAAGTGGTGCTCAACATGGAGGAGGACTGATTCATCAGCTGAGGGAGGGCGATAGGCGGTAATCAGCAGGAGGTTTCCTTGCCCATGTTTCACCTGATGCCATGAGATTTCATGGGGTCCGGAGTCAATGTTGAGGACTCCCAGGGTCACTCCCTCCTGACTGTATATCACTGTTCCGCCACCTCTGGTGGGTCTGTCCTGCCAGTGGGACAGAACATACCCAGGGATGGTGATGGAAGAGTCTGGGACATTGGCTGAAAGGTATGATTCTGTGAGTATGTCTATGTCAGGCTGTTGCTTGACTAGTCTGTGAGACAGCTCTCCCAATTTTGGCACAAGTCCCCTGATGTTAGTGAGGAGGGCTTTGCAGGGTCGACTGGGCTTGGTTTGCCGTTGTCGAGTCCGGTGCCTAGTGGCCTGATGCTGGGTGGTCTGCCTGGTTTTATTCTTATTATGACTTTTTGTAGCGAGATTTTACAACTGAGTGGCTTGCTAGGCTATTTCAGAGGGCAATTAAGAATCAACCACTTTGAGTCACATATAGGCCAGACCAGGTAAGGACGGCAGGTTTCCTTCCCTAATGGGCATTAGTGAACCAGATGGGTTTTTACAACAATCTGGTAGTTTCATGGCCACCATTACTGAAACTAGTATCAGATTTTATGTAATTAATTGAATTTAAATTCCCCAGCTGCCGTGGCAGGATTTGAGCTCATGACTTTGGATTACTAGTCCAGTAACATAACCATTATGCTACCGTACCCGTTCTGAAAGTACAGCACTCCCTCAGTGCTGCACTGGAGTGTCAGCCTGGATTTTGTGCTCAAGTCAAATACATGAAAGGTGAAGCTGAAGTTGGACCTTTTCTTTTTCAATCGTGTTTTATATATCTACATCTAGACCTTATTAAAAATCTTACTTGTGTGTGCACTTCCCGCCAATTTCTTTCCATTATAAATTCCCGCGCCCACATTTATAATGGAAACTGCCAGCGTAAACTTGTCACACTTTAATTACACCCTCCCACCCTGCAGTGCCACCACTGGCTGGAGGGTGTAATTACACTATGATAAGTTTACATAGATAGTTTCCATTATAAATGTGACCATAGGAATTTATAATGGAAATATAAAATTAAGAACAGAAACTATGACTGTAAAATGGAGATTGAATTATTTCTACATGCCCTGGTCCAATTATTCCCTGCCCTGTAACCCTGCTTCAGTTCAAGACTATACTTGAGTGTCTTGTCTCTCTGTATGCAATGGCACAGGAGATTAACCAGTCTACATATATATTTGTTGACACAACACCTGGGATAGAAAGGGACAACTGTGGCAAAGTAAAATGTTTCAAGGATTCAGTGCTGGAGATTGCGAGGAGCACAGGGAGACATGGGATTAGTAGTAGAGTTCCAAAAGGCCAATTCAGAGAATCCCCATAGATTAATTTGTGGTTCAGTATCCTTGTTGTAGCAAGTTAAGACCAAATGACCTCCAGGCGACATCACTGTGAGGGAGATAGTTCTACAGGCAGGATAAACAGTGCATGAAATTTTTGGCGCTTATACTCTGAAGACTTTTTCAATTGGATCATTGATGTTTATCTATAGCAGCTCCTGTATTAAGAAGAAACATGGAGGATTGATCTAACTCCGAACAGACCTTGTGCTGCTGCTCTAAGCAAATATGCCAACCCCCAGAACTCTGAAAAGCTGACAAGCAACTTCAGAAAGCTGACACAACTCCAACAAACTGTCAAGTCCAAACAGTAACACCTAAAAACAGATCATTTGGTCATTATCGCATTGCTGTTTGTGGGACCTTGCTGTGCGCAAACTGACTGCCATGTTTCCCTACATTATAACAGTGACTACACCTCAAAAAATACTTCATTGGCTGTAAAGCACTATGAGACGTCCTGAGATCATGAAAGGCACAATATAAATGCAAGTTCTTTTTTTTAATCCGAAGGATGGCACCTCCGACAGTGCAGCACTCCCTCAGTACTGCACTGAATGGTAAGCCTACATTTTGTGCTCAAGTCTCTGGAGATGGACTTAAACCCACAACTTTCTGACTCAGAGGTGAGGGTGCTATCACTGAGCCACGGCTGACACCTAGTAAAATAGCCATGATGTAATAGAATGGCACAACAGGATTGAGGAGCTGAATGGCCTACTCCTGTTCTTATAACAGCACCAGGGGTGACCCACTAGAGTCTTAAAAACATTTGAAATTTTTTAAAAAATTAGAAACTTCATTGCTTTAATTGAGTTTGGTTTCCTTGAAATACAGCCTCACAGGTACAAAGTGTATGCTCATTTTAATTGGGGACCGTTTTTGTCTTTCAAAACCAGCTTGCTGAACTTGGTTCTAAAATACTTTTTGCCTATAAGAATCTGTCATAAACCTCATTGTATTTTAGTAAAGAAATGACGATTGAACATAAGAAATAGGGGCAGGAGTCGGCCAAACCTATCCCTCGAGCCTGCTCCGTCATTCAATAAGATTGTGGCAGCTCTAAGCAAATACGCCAACCCACAAAACTCTGAAAAGCTGACAAGCAACTTCAGAAAGCTGACACAACTCCAACAAACTGTCAAGTCCAAACAGTAACAACTGAAGAACAGCCTTGAAGAAAGGTCTAGGATCAAGATCATAGCTTGAAGGAGAGGAAATAAATTCCTTTTTATTTCATTGGATATCAGGATTTTCATTAGTGCTTTGGGATCAATTTCCGCAATTCCATTTTCTTTTTGATAACCGAAAACAAATGACCTCACCTATAACACATGAAATGAAGTAGTTGCAATGGGAGTGCAGTAGTACATGATGTCAAGTTGTAATATTGCCTGACACTGAAGCAGGGATATACTGAAGGTGAAAGATTTTCCCTTGACAAACATTTCATTGCTAACAAATATGCTACAAAATGGTGCTAAAATAATCATTCACTCAGAATTCCATACAAACACATTCCTCTGACAGCCTCTGCCTGAGCCTAGACTGGATGATTTTTTTTCAATGTGATTTACCTAATTACTTACCTGTCCACAGAGCTTAATTCAAACTTATCTGTAGATTCTGAGCTTTAAGGTGTCTGCTCTCTCAGGTGGATGTAAAAGATCCCATGGCACTATTCGAAGAAGAGCAGGGGAGTTCTCCATGGTGTCCTAGCCAATATTTATCCCTCAACCAACATCACTGAAACAGAATATCTGGTTATTTATCTCAATGCTGTTTGTGGGATCTTGCTGTGTGCAAATTGGTTGCCACATTTCCCCACATTACAACAGTGACTACACTTCAAAGTATTTCACTGGCTGTGAAGCACTTTGGGACATCCTGAGGTCATGAAGGGTGCCCTATAAATGCAAGCTCTTCCTTGCCACAGTACTGAAACGGCCTTCATCAAAGTCACAAATTCCATCCTATGTGACTGTAACCATGGTAAACTATCCCTCCTCATCCTTCTCGATCTGTCTGCAGCCTTTGACACGATTGACCACACCTCCTCCTCCAACGCCTCTCCTCTGTCGTCCAGCTGGTTCCATTCTTATCTATCCAGTCGTAGCCCAAGAGAATCACCCGCAATGGCTTCTCTTCCTGCTCCCGCACTGTTATCTCTGGAACCCCCAAGGATCTATCCTTGGCCCCCTCCTATTTCTCATCCACAAGCTGCCCCTCAGCGACATCATCTGAAAACACAACGATAGATTCCACATGTACGCTGACGACACCGAGCTCTACCTCACCACCACCTCTCTCGACACCTCCACTGTCTCCACTGCCTGCCCAGGATGAACAAAAATTTCCTCCAACTAAATTGGGAAGACCAAAGCCATTGTCTTCAGTCCCTGTCACAAACTCCATTCCCTAGCCACCGACTCCATCCCTCTCCCTGGCCACCTACTGAGGCTGACCTTGGCATCCTATTTGACCCTGAGCTGAGCTTCCGATCACATATCTGCTCCATCACCAAAACTGACTACTTCCACCTCCGTAACATCGCCCGTCTCCGCCCCTGCCTCAGCTCATCTGCTGCTGAAACCCTCATCCATGCCTTTGTTACTTCTAGACTTGACTATTCCAATGCTCTCCTGGTCGGCCTCCCATCTTCCACCCTCCATAAACTTGAGCTCATCCTAAACTCTTCTGCCCATATTCTAACTCGCACCAAGTCCCATTCACCCGTCACCCCCTGTGCTCGCTGACCTACATTGGCTCCCTGTCCGGGAACGCCTCGATTTTAAACTTCTCATCCTTGTTTTCAAATCCTTCCATGGCCTCGCCCCTCCCTATCTCTGTAACCTCCTCCATCCCTACAACCCTCTGAGATCTCTGCGCCCCTCCAATTCTGGCCTCTTGAGCTTCCCCGACTTTAATCGCTCCACCATTGGCGGCCGTGCCTTCAGCTGTCTAGGCCCTAAGCTCTGGAATTCCCACCCTAAATCTTTCTGCCTCTCTACCTCACTCTCCTCCTTTAAGAAGCTTTTCAAAACATATCCCCTTGACCAAGCTTTTGGTAACCTGTTGTAATATCTTCATATGTGGCTCAGTGTCAAATTTTGTTTGATAATTGCTCCTGTGAAGCGCCTTGGGATGTTTTACTATGTTAAAGGTGCTATATAAATGCAAGTTGTTGTTGTTGTTGATAAAATTGGCTGTCCAGCATGGAATTCCTTTCAGCCAGCCTCACACTTTGACTGTAACACTTTTGGATTGGCTGAAATTTTAAAAAATCACAGCTCTGTAACTAAGAACACTGAGAAAAATCTAACAATTAAAACAAAAAGTAAACCAATCAAACCGCTCAATGTTTTTTCAAAAATCTTTCATCCGCCAATTTCCCCGATTAGCGAGCTTACTGGACACCAGTTAAAAAAAAACTTATAAAGATAACATCTAAAAATATAAATAATTTAGAACAAATATCTCAACCTCTCCATAAAATGACCCGATTCCTGTTTAAAATGCTTCTATTAACTTTAACCATCCCCTGAGGCCTAACCTCCTTCACGGACCTGGGTCCTCACTTTGCCTCTCATTCCGCTGTCCCTTCTCCTCCTACAGCAATAATTTCCAGCCCAAGTCCTTCGCTAACACCCCTCCTCCTGATTGCACCACCACCTACTCACTTGCCACCCCAAATCTCCCAGTACTGAAAATATCCCATGGCACTATTTCGAAGAACAGAGAAGTTCTCCCCAGTCTCCTGGCCAATACTTATCTCTTAACCAACACCTAAAAACACATCATTTGGTCATTCTTGCATTGCTGTTTGTGGGATCTTGCTGTGCGCAAACTGGCTGCCACGTTTCCCTACATTACAACAGTGACTACACTTCAAAAAGTACTTCATTGGCTGTAAAGCATTTTGAGATGTCCTGAGATCATGAAAGGCACAATATAAATGCAAGTTCTGTTTTTATCCGAAAGACGGCACCTCCGACAGTGCAGCACTCCCTCAGTACTGCACTGAATGGTAAGCCTACATTTTGTGCTCAAGTCTCTGGAGATGGACTTAAACCCACAACTTTCTGACTCAGAGGTGAGGGTGCTATCACTGAGCCACGGCTGACACCTAGTAAAATAAGCCATGATGTAATTGAATGGCACAACAGGATTGAGGGGCTGAATGGCCTACTCCTGTTCCTATAACAGCACCAGGGGTGACCCACTAGAGTCTTAAAAACATTTTAAAGTTTAAAAAAATTAGAAACTTTATTGCTTTATTTGAGTTTGGTTTCCTTGAAATACAGCCTCACAGGTACAAATTGTATGCTTACTTTAATTGGGGACCATTTTTGTCTTTCAAAACCAGCTTGCTGAACTTAGTTCTAAAATACTTTTTGCCTATAAGAATCTGACGTAAACCTCATTGTATTTTAGTAAAGAAAAATGATGATTGAACATAAGAAATAGGGGCAGGAGTCGGCCAAACCTGCCCCCGAGCCTGCTCCGTCATTCAATAAGATTGTTGCTGATCTCCGACCTCAACTCCACTGTCCTGCCCGATCCCCATATCTCTTGATTCCCTTAGTGTCCAAAAATCCATCGATCTCAGTTGTGAATCTACTCAACGACTGAGCATCCACAGCCCTCTGGGGTGGAGAATTCCAAAGATTCACAACCGTCTGAGTGAAGAAATTTTTCCTCATCTCAGTCCTAAATGGCCGACCCCTTATCCTGCGACTATGACTCCTAGTTCTAGACTCTCCAGCCAAGAGAAACAGCCTCTCAGCATCTACCCTATCAAGCCCTCTAAGAATTTTATACGTTTCAATGAGATCACCTCTCATGTAAACTCCAAACAGTATAGGCCTATTCTACACAATCTCTCCTCATAGGACAACCCTCTCATCCCAGGAATCAATCTAGTGAACCTTTGTTGCATCCCCTCTAAAGCAAGTATATCCTTCCTTAGATAAGGAGACCAAAACTGTACACAGTAATCCAGGTGTGGTCTCACCAGAGCCCTATTTTATTGAAGCCAGCCATTTGGCACAATTGAAAGCAGGCCAGAGAAACAGCGGAGGCCACGGTGAGAAGTGCATTTCTTAAATCTATTTGCGCATTTTCAGCTAATTTGTCAAGGAACACGGCTACTTCGCTCTTTATTTACATGGAGACGCACGTTGCAAGTGAAATTTCAGGAAGATGATGTGTCCGTGCCCTGATTTATCCCTTGCATTACGTCTGCTAGCTGCATTTGTATCAATTCCTCATTAATAAAAGGGGATGGACGGAGGTGGACACTCGCCATTTCTCAGCTGGGGTTTACCCAGAATTTAAATCCAGTCCCGTGACGTCGCGAGGTGGTAAATTCCCTGAGCGCTCGACGCGACGTTTTCAAAAGATCTCAACCAGGAAACGCCAGTCCATACCTGCTGACGTCAAAATAAGTCATGTGGACTTAATTTGTTTTTTTTAAATATATAACTTATCGTTTTGGGGGGGTGGGGGAGAAATTCAAAGTTTTAAGGGATTAAACTTGAGCAAAAAAAATGGTAAACGGTTGCAAGATTAACACACGGACGTTTAACACAACAGCTTCCCCTCACCCCGGGTAATTACATGACCACCGTGTCCGACAGAGAGAAAGGACAAGGCTGTGTGAAATTGACAAGACGCCCTGGTCAGTTTTGGTGTGTGGCCGTGCCAGCGGGAATCTAATTCATGCTGACCCACCCTTCGCTCGCACCCGCGCCCTGCTCGCTCTCGCTATATATTTTTTTAAAAAACACTTCTCACACCCCCCCTGTTCCCCTCCCCTCCCCTCCCAACCAGCAACCACCCCGGGCTCGCCTCGCTTCCCTTCCCACGTACTCAATGTTTGCTTATCCGCCACAGCCAGCCGCGACAAAGAGGGACGGGCCCAAACAGTAAAAAGGAGAGTAAATTCCAGGCGACAACTCCAGCGATTTTTGTTAAAACGGCCGCCCAGCCAAGGCAAGAGTTTGCGGGTGAGAGCTTTCGGTTCATTTGATGAGTATTAACGTGAGCAACCTCCTCCTAACACAGTTTGGTTGTTGGGGGTTCTGGAGGATAAGTTGTGTGTGCGCGGATCTGAAATTCACACGGGGCTTTGTCCGCTTTTGATACACCGCGTTCCATTCGAACGTTGTGTGTCGAGCGCACGTTCCATTCGAACGCTGTGTATCGACTGCGTGGAACGCGGAGGGCGCGGACGTTCGGATGCCCCGGCCGCTCTCTGGAGCGGACAACATTTCCCGGCAAGAGGGCCGTGTGTGAAGTGTGCTCCCCCCCCGTGGCCGAAGGGGAAAAGGCCGCCACCTTGCCCGCCCCGGACGAGTAATCGATACCGAGCGGTTCGCCTGGAGACCGGGAGATTTTCGGTTTCGACCTGCTAGTAGTTTCACCGTCGCTCTCTCGCACACGAAGGAGGTAGGAGGGAAAAGGGAGAAAAAAAAAACACAATTAACTAACGCCCATTGATTCACCATCGGTGCTCGGGGCCCTGCAATGCAGATAGATACAGGCAGGAGTGGCTGACTGGGTCTGGGGAAGGGGGAAACCTGAATTACTACAACTCCAGCCCTCCTCTGTCAGCTTAAACCCGGCGGATAATTAGCCCAAGTTGGTCGGAGTAAGTCTTTTGTGTGTGTTGTGTTTTTTAAAGGATATTTCGACCAAGCGGTGGACTTTGCCCGTCTCTTCAGTCTTGTGTATAACCTCAGCAGGCGAGCTTGAGCACAGGTTATTAGCTGGGGTGAAACTTTTAAACTTTTTTTAAACGCAGAACATCTCGAGATCTTAGAAACGGAAATGAAACCTAAATTTAGCAATGGGTGAATTGTATTGAAGAGTAGCACTTATTTTGGGGAGGTGGGAGGGGGGTTTTATGTCCTCTTATAGACTTGTAGGAGCCCACGTTTTTTTAAAAAAAGTTTTTAATCACTCAACATTCATTTCACGATTTTTCGCGTTATATCAAATAATATGATGGTAAATCCGACTCACGAGCTCGCAGATCACACATTGGTCATTTTTTAAGTGTTCTTGAGATGTGGGGACACTGACCATCCCTAGTTGCCCTGAGGATATTAAGAGTCAACCACGTAGTGAGGAACTGAAGTCACATATAGGCCAGATCGGGTGGCAGGTTCCCTTCCCTAAAGGAAATTAAGTGGTCAGCTCACAAATTCACCAGCTTTATTTAATTAACTTTCACAAGTTGCCATGGTGGGATTTGAACTGGGGACCTCTGGATTGCTAGTATGGCGGCAGATAAACCCTCAGCCACTGGAAACGGTGCTGGTAGTTGTAACTGTTTCTAATTTACTTTTAAAGTCCATCAGGTCCCATGGTTTTTAACAGGCACGGTCATTTCCAGCTGGTTTAACACCGAGATATCCTGAACTGAATAAATTTTTTACAGTAATATAAAAACTATGGAATATAAAAATTTCCATAAAATAGGCTCTGGTTGTAACTGATTATCCTCGTAGCCAAATTATCTTTACAGAACGTTTTGTAATATTTTTAAGAAAAAGATGTGATTACATTTTTCACAAATGCCACGAGTTGATGCAGGGTCAATTTTTACTAAATCAATATTTTTCAGTTTTTTTTATACTGTCAACAATGTGATTAAGATTCAGTAAAGTGGACTGGTGGGTGTGTGAAATTTGCTTGAAATATGGAAAGATGTCCAGCAGTACTATTGTAGACACCGCCCTTACAAACCTGGGTTGGCTGGAGAGTGGCTGAGGTTTACTGTAGCTCTCGGGTGAAGTGATGGTTGTATATCAGTGGTTGTGTGTATATATCACGAGGGTTAGTAGTGCTGTGAGCATCTTGAGGTGATGTATGAAAAAGTGTGACACGCAGTATTAAAGCCTATTGGCTTGAATGCAGTTTTTATTCTGGTGTGGTGTCATTAAGACACTTGATTATACCCAGTGATGACACCAATCACTTGTCTGCCTTTTGACCAGTTTCAGGTCTTGTCAGTGCCATACTAAAACCATAAGAGTAACCCAGTGATTTCTCCTTTTTTATTCCCCCCCCCCCTCTCAAAAATCTCCTGTGGGGTGGGGAGACAACTGGACTTTGTCTCCTACACTGACAATTAAACACACATGGGTGGGGTAGCACACTTTAGCTCCAAACATTAACTGGCACCAAACTAGTTTATTTAATCTTAACACAAGGCAAAGGGGGGAGAGATGAGTCTGATGGTTGTCTTAATAGGTGAATAAAATACTACTGGGCACGAGCTAACTGTTCCAGTGTCCTTTATCCTGGTACATAGTGTACCATGTGTTTTAAATGATGTCGGATTTCAATTCGAAATGTTTAGTAACATAAAATAATATTTCGGAGTGCCAGCTTTTAAAAAATTCTCGGGATGTTGGCCTCGTTGACAAGGCCGGCGTTTATTACCCATCCCTAGTTGCCCTGAGAAGGTGGTGGTGGGCCGCCTTCTTGAACTGTTGCAGTCCGTGTGGTAACGGTTGAGATACAACAGAAGGACTTGCCGGGCCACTTCAGGGGGCAGTTAAGAGTCCACTACATTGGTGTGGGGCTGGAGTCACATATAGGCCAGACCAGGTAAGGACGGCAGGTTTCCTTCCCTAAAGGACATCAGTGAACCGGTTGGGTTTTTAACGACAATCCGACAGCTTCATGGTCACTTTTACTGATGCCTGCTTTTTATTTCCAGATTTTTTTTTAAAACTGAATTGAAATTCTCCAAATGCAGCGGTGGGATTTGAACTCGCGTTGTACTGGATTATTACAACCTGTCAACTGTTGCATTAGCCAGTGGACCTGTTTGCTTCATTTAAGTTGGTTACTAAAGTATTATATAACCGCTGTTGTCGTAGATTGTTTTTGAGTTCAGTAAGTGTCCAATATAGGCTGGCAGTCTGATGCAGCTCGTGGGTGGCCTAATCCAGTGTGCCTGACAGCACGAGCCAAGGATGCCACCTGTCATTTCCGTGTGACTTGATCCCAGGGCTATCTTGGCCAGGAAGCTTATTGTCTTTGTGGGTCACTGCCTTAGTGCCGCAGGATCATGTACGGCGTTTGGATTTATTTCCTTGTTAATTTGCACGTTTCTCAGGTCGTGGCTTCAAGTCCCACTCCAGAGACTTGAGGCCAAAATCTAGGCCGACATTGCCAGTGCAGTACTGAGGGAGTGCTGCACTGTCGGGAGATGTCGTCTTTCAGATGTGACGTTAAACCGAGGCCGCGTCTGCCCTCTCAGGTGAATGTAAAAGATCCCATGACACTATTTGGTAGAAGAGCAGGGAAGGTCTCCCTGGCCAATATTTATACCTCAAACAACATCACTAATATAGATTATCTGGTCATTATCACATTGCTGTTTGTGGGACCTTGCTGTGCGCAAATTGGCTGCCGCATTTCCTACATTACAACCGTGACTACAATTCAAAAGTACTTCATGGGCTGTAAAGCGCTTTGGGATGTCCTGAAAGGCACTGTGTAAATGCAAGTCTTTTTCTGATACAGAACGTGCTCTGATTTAGGGTTTCTCTACCCGTGAGGCAGCTGTGCTTAAATATGACTCCATTCAAACCTCCAGGCCCACCAAATTGAAACAGGACAAGCCAACAATAAGATCATTAAGCAAATAAAAAGGGTCTGGATTGACAGGGCTTGGCTGAGTGAAAATGATGTACTTGCAGAGGGTGGGAGTAATAGTGTTTTCTCTGCAGTATCATGGGGTGGTTTAAGAACTATATTTGGGATCAGATTGCATGCTTTCCACTGCAAGGAATTTTTTTTGGGGGGGGATGGGTGGGGTGTAGTGTGGAGATTTAGAGAAGCAACCTTCAGTATATGGTTTGTAGAAGAAGAATGTCGTATTGTGATCTGAGTCATGCTTCTAATGAGTCGGAGGAGACACCACTGTGAATATAAAGTGCACTTGTGTTCTTATGGTTGCGGGACTTTAAATTACTCGAAATACTCTAAAAGGAGCTGTTGTGGAAGGGAAAGTAGACATTTGTACATAATTTTAAATTGCGTATGAAAAATGTTGGATGTACACAAAACACCGAACAATGTGTTAATTCTTAAGTGGTTGTTCATCAGAACTGTTTAAGAAATAATCAATTGCTGCACTCCTAAATCCTTCACAGTCCATATACACATGCTGAGCATATTGACATGCGAAGGATGTTTCGAGTGCTTCATACTGGGGTAAATATTTACATGCACGCCATCTTAAGCTGACAGTGTTTAGCTCATGTCAGCTTGTTAGCATTTCACAAGAAAAATAAGCTTTTATTGACTGGGATTGGTGGTAGATGCCAGCAACCTTTCAGGTTAGTTCAGGGGTGGGGCTGGAACCTATTTGGACCAAGCGACTTGGTTTGACTCAGTCCCATCCTCCATCCGATCTTACTTTCTCCCTTTGGTTGCACGCAAACTTGAGGCAGAAAAGTTTTACAATGAGCTGATGGTTTCTGAGAGTCACAGTTACAGCTGTAAATATTTACTGTGTGCCCATAAAAAAAATTAGATGGCTACTAAATTGCAGCTTTTAAAATTTATTTGCATCAGATGAACTTCCTAGGGTGCGTCTCGCTGTTGTTTTGTGTGAAAGTTTATTCTACGATTTTAAAAATTAATTGTCTGGATGTGGGCGTCGCTGGCAAGGCCGGCATTTATTGCCCATCCCTAGTTGCCCCTCTAGAAGGTGGTGGTGGGCTGACTACTTGAACTGCTACAGTCCGTGTGGTGAAGGTTCTCCCACAATGATGGTAGGCAGGGAGTCCCAGGATTTTGACTCAGCGACTGTGACACATGTCCAAGTCAGAATGGTGTGTGACTTGGAGGGGAATTTAGTGGTGATGGCGTTCCCATGCACCTGTTGCCCTTGTCCCAGGTGGTGGAGGTCGCCGGTTTGGGAGGTGCTGCTGAAGAAGCCGTGGCTAGTTGCTGCAGTGCATCCTGTAGGTGGTACACACTGCAGCCACGGTGCGCCGGTGGTGGAGGGAGTGGGTGTTCAGGCTAGTGGATGAGATGCACATCAAGCGGGCTGCTTTGTCCTGGATGGTGTCGAGCTTCTTGAGTGTTGTTGCAGCTGCTCCCTTCCAGGCAAGTGGAGAGTATTCCATCACACTCCTGACTTGTGCCTGGTAGGTGGTGGAGAGGCTTTGGGGAGTCAGGAGGTGAGTCACTCGCCGCAGAATACTCAGCCTCTGACCTGCTGTAATAGCCACGGCATTTATGTGGCTGGTCCAGTTGAGTTTGGTTGCGACTGCCTTTTTTTTAAAGATAGGATGTTCCTGGTGTGAGTGAATCGAGTTTATTTGAACATTCTTGTCGCTGTACTTGGAGAATTTCCAGGGTTTGGAAATAGCATGGGGAATAATTACACTGAGATTCCCATATTTAGGATTTCACTACCACAGAGTGGCCGACTGAGCTCGCTTGAGATTTATTTGCTTCCAGTGGCAGTCCTTTTGTTACTGTGCAGTAACCAGGGAGAGACAGCATCATCTGAATTAAAGCAGCCTCTATGGGGGAAATGTGAGGAGTTATATTATCAATAAAAGTACAATAGATTGCAAACCCCAAGACTGGAGGCAGTCAATGAGAAGACATAATTTAGCACCCCGTGCCTGTTCCTGCAAATCGTATTTGTGTGCGTGTTTCTTTTTTGATGTTTGCGTAATGGTTTTACGTACAAGAAAATGAACCTTTTTCACAGAATCAAGAGAAATAATCGGCTCGAAGTTACTGCTGGTAATAACAGTGATAGACTTTTAATGCATTTGTATGACATTCCTCTGGTTGCTATTTTGACTGGTTTGTTTCAAATGGGGATTTAGCTGGAGTGTTTGGGAATGAATAGTAGTTCACACAACCTGACTTAACTTTTATCCCATCAGTCGTCCCATTATATAACTTTGAAGTTTAAAAAAAAAAGTTTTCATCCTCGCTTTCAAATCACTCCACGTCCCATCTTGCCGCCTTGATCTCCTCCAACCTTGTGTGCCCACATGCACTATTTGCTGCTCTGACACCAGGCCACTCCCTGTGCCCTGCTTCCTCTCCTCTCTGAGTCTGAGTGGCCACTCATTCAGAAACCATCCCACTGTCCATCCTAAATATCAACCCCCCCCATCCTTTCACCTCCCTTTTTTTTGAAAAACCCCTTCCTCTTCAGACCCAAGCTCTCGCCCCCTTCTCCATATTATTTTTTTTCTTCAATGTAAAGCACTTGGGACATCCTTTATGAGTACTGTAGAAATACAAGCTGTTTTGAAGTGTTTAAGTTTCGTAATATTCCTAATTGTAATGCTCCAGGTGTCAGCCGTCTCTCAGTGGGTCAGAACACTGGGTTCAAGTCCCATTCCGGAGGCTTGAGCGCACAATCTAGGCAGACACTTCAGTGCAGTACTGAGGGAGTCCTGCCCTGTCGGAGGTGTCGTTTTTCAAATGAGACGTTAAACCAAGGCCTCATCTGCTCTCCTGGGTAGATGTAAAAATCCCTTGGAACTATTCAAAGAAGAGCAGGGGAATATCAACACCAAAAACAGATGATCTGGTCATTTATTTCAGAGCTGTTTGTGGGAGCTTGCTGTGCACAAGTTGGCTGCCGAGTTTCCTACATTACAACAGTGACTACACTTCAAACGTATTTAAATGGCTAGGGAGCACTTTGGGATGACTTGAGGTTGTGAAAAGCACTATGAAAAGCAAGTTCTCCTAGTTCGTTTTACAGGATGCTGATTTTTTTTTTAAACCCAGCATAAAAATTAGTTACGACCCAAATTGAAGGCCCCAGGCCAATACCTGACACCAGGCCAAGTCTCCACGTGGCTCTGCTGCCTGGCGTGAAAGTATTGGTGTCTGTCGCCAACGCCATCCTGCTCCATCACGATGGGAGGTGGCTGAATGGATAGGTGAAAAGTCAAGTCTCTCTGTCTGCCCGCTCTCCTTATTCCGTAGGGCGAGGAAAGTCACTGTGTCCTCCAACACTATTCCTGCCGAGTAAAACTGCTTTATATTTTACTGGAGACTTGGGTGAAGTTGGAAACCAGATCCTGGTACAGTCTCCATGGTCATTCAACACCTACCCGCCCCACCACCCGCCCCCACACAAAAAAAATCATGCTTGCTTTACATCAAATCAACTGGGTTTGCAAGATTTGTCTTTTTTTTCCCCCCCCTCTGTCCCCAAACATCTCTTAATAATTTTGATAATCAGCTAAGGAGACTGCTGCTCAACTTCTGGTTATGCTTATCCTCCACCTCCACCAGCCTGGTCACCCAGCGAGTGGGTTAGAGGACCTCCTGGTGGGTCCGCCCCGGTCCTGGCAAGATCTACCGTACGCAGGCCACACATGTCCGGTTCGCGCCCGGTTAACCGTAGAATATCCTCCATCGCCAAGACCGCCTACTTCCGCCTCCATAATATCGCCTGTCTCCGCTCCTGCCACTGAAACCTTTATCCATGTCTTTGTTACCTCTATAGACTCGACTATTCCAATGCTCTCCTAGCCGGCCTCCCATCTTCCACCTTCCAGCTCATCTGAATCCCTGCTGCCCGTATCCTAACTCGCACCAAGACCCATCGCCCCTGTGCTTACTGACCTACATTGGTGCCCGGTCCACCAAGGCCTCAAATTTAAAATTCTCATCCTAGTATTCAAATCCCTCCGTGGCCTCGCCTCTCCCTATCTCTGTAACCCGCTCCAGCCCTGTAACCATATGAAAACTCTGCGTTCCTCCAATTCTGGCCATCTTGCGCAAACCCAACTTCCTTTACCCCACCATTGACGGCCATGCCGTCAGCTGCCTGGGCTGCAAGCTCTGGAATTCCCTCCCTAATCCTCACCACCTCTCTCTCCTTTAAGACGCTCCTTTAAACCTACCTCTTCGACTAAGCTTTTAGTCACCTGTCCTAAATTTTCCTTCTTTGGCTTGGTGTTAATTTTTGTCTGATTACACTCCTGTAAAGTCGCTTGGGGCATTTAAGGTAGTAAAAGTTCCTCTATAAATGCAAGTTGTTGTTGAATACGCTAGAGATCTTCCGAGACTGTGGGGGGGGGAGTCACCCCAGGATTTTGAACGCTTTATCAACACCAATTATGTTAAGTTGCCATTTAAAAAAAAACTTGCTAATGGCCAAATTTATTTTGGATAGGGCATCTGCTACTCATTGGCGATGCCCTCCTACCAGTGGGCACCTGCAATTGTCTGCTCAATGCCACCCACTCAGCTATGTTTTTGATCAAGTGAACTAGAGCTGATAGAACATAGTGTCTTGGAAGGGACCACAACTGACTCTCCTACTGAGTCCTGCAGTCCTTAAAAGTCACGTATGTCCTTTTATCTTAATGCATCCTAACTCAAAGAGCAAAATGAAGTCGTTTGTGAAGTCCAGGGTCTGTAGACTTGCTGTGTTTCTGCCTTCAGTCATGCTCTTCCAAAAAAAAAGGTTGGACTTTTAAATGAGTCCTTCCAAAACTAATCCCTTAATTTTGTTTATGATGGGATGTATCTTGATGGAGGTTAACAACATCTCTGGTCCAGCTCTCTCATTATGTCTGATGAGCTTCAGTGAATTAATGACTGCCTGTTCCTTCTTTAGCTCTGGAGCATTAGTGTCTTTAATTAAAAAGGGGGAGGGGGGTGGTGAGGAGGGGAAGCAATCAAGGTTGGTCATTTATAGATCACTGAAGTTTTGAGAAAAGCAGATGTGGAGCAGGGGGCAGTGGGGCCGCGAGGAGTGGGGAGGGCAGGTGCCACAGGGGGAGGGGCGGCGGGGCCGTGAGGAGTTGGCGGGGGTGGGGGTGGGGGTGCCGCTGGGGGAGGTGGAGGGGGTTGCTTATTGGACTTTCAACCCCAGCATCACGCGTGTGACCCGAGTGGAACAGCTCACGAGACAAGCACATGGAAAGTGCTTCGCCTCCTGAATGCCGAAGTTTTTACTTTTAATCCACGAGCAACACTGTGAATCGTCACTGTTGCAGCCCTTGCCTCGGCTGGCGTTTGTCTTCGGGTGGGTGTGAAGGGTGCCACAAGGTCCCTGATGTGATGCTGTGTTGTGCAAATCCAACTTGGATGCATCGAAAGGCAGCTTTACATAGAATTTACAGCACAGAAACAGGCCATTCTGCCCAACTGGTCTGTGCTGGTGTTTATGCTCCACATGAGCCTCCTCCCTCCCTACTTCATCTAATCCTATCAGCATATCCTTCTATTCCTTTCTCCCCCGTGTACTTCTTTAGCTTCCCCGTAAATGCATCCATGCTATTCGCCTCAACTATTCCTTGTGATAGTGAGTTCCACATTCTAACCACTCTCTGGGTAAAGGAGTTTTTCCTGAATTCCTTATTGGATTTATTAGTGACTCTCTTATATTAATGGCCCCTAGTTTTGGACTCCCCCCATAAGTGGAAACATCTTCTCTATGTCTGTTCAGTTTGACGGTGAGCAGTGAACTCATCCTCTGGCTATTGCTGACCCCATTCTTTGCTCCTTCACCCTTCTGAGATCTGGTTGGTTCGAGCTCTTCATACTGAGTGCTTATATATAACAGAAGCTTAATTTGTGCCTTTGATCATGTCATAAAATCATACAGCACAGAAGGAGGCCATTTGGCCCTTAGCACTTGTGCTGGCTTTTTGAAAGAGCTATCCAATTAGTCCCACTCCCCTGCTCTTTTCCCCCTAGCCAAGTATTTATCCAGTTCCTTTTTGAAAGTTACTATTGAATCTGCTTCCACCACCCTTTCAGGCAGTGCAGTGCATTTCAGATCATAACAACTCGCTGCTTTAAAAAAAAAATTATCCTCAACTCCCCTCTGGTTCTTTTGCCAATTATCTTAAATCTGTGTCCTCTGATTATCGACCCTCCTGCCTGTGGAAACAGTTTCTCCTTAATTACTCTGTCAAAACCCTTACGATTTTGAACACCTCTATCAAATCTCCCCTTAACCTTCTCTGCTTTAAGGAGAACAATCCCAGCTTCTCATGTAGCTCCACATAACTAAGGCCCCCCATCCTTTCTGTGCTCTGCCTTCATTTTATTTTTTCGAAAAGAACCACTCCCTCGCTGAGAGCGAGCGCAGGCTCCAGTGGCCCAGTAGCTGCTGCGGTGAGGCATAGACGGGCCTCCCTGGTGGAGGTTGAGGAGAGGAAACTGAAAACAGAACTGTGATGCAACCAAGATTGAAATCGTTGTAATGGATTATGGAGGACCGATAATGGATTGGAATATTACTGGAGAGAGTTCAGACCGAGAAAGAGTCTTTTGGAAGCAGAGGCAGCAAAGGTCAAGTAACAAAAGATTTCATGTAGGGTTTTGCTTTATTTTGCAGTGAGCTTGGTGCTGTTTCAAGGTAGGATTTAGTGTGCTTAGTTTTTGATCTGTTGTGGTTTATGGAATAGAGTTGTGTAGGTCTTATTGTCTTGGGTGGAGGGGAAGGAGAAAGAACCTGTTTAAGAAGTAAGAGAGATAATTTGTCAACAAGCTGGGACTTGAAGTACATTTATATATAGTTGTGGGGGGGGGCGGGTGGGTAGGGGTAGCAGAGGGTCCTCAGCGTGGCTCAGTGGTACCACTCTTGCCTCTGAGTCAGAAGGTTGGGGGTTCAAGTCCCACTCTAGAGACTTGAGCACATAATCCGTGCCGTATTTCCTACATTACAACAGTGACTACACTTCAAAACTACTTAAAAGCACTTTGGGATGTCCTGTAATCTTGAAAGGCGCTATATAATTTTTTTTTTCAATGGATAGCGTACGTTTAGTGACACTTTATGACTTGAGGGCAATGGGGTTAAGACATGTATCCAGGACAGGGGCAGACTGGCTCCACGAAAAGACACAGGATTCTCTGGGATTCTCATGGTGGGGGGTTGCCGATAATACAGTGTATGGAATCATTCACGGGGGCGCTGGGAAATCTCCTGATTTCCCATATGGCCGGTCCGCCCCCTGAACTGGGTTTGGGGGGTGGTGGGTGGTGCGGTGGTGGTGAAGAGATGGCAAATTGTTGGACTTGTGTCTGGTCAGGAGCTTTTAACTTTTTACCAACATGGTTTTTTTTTTCTTTTTTGTTTTCAAATGGCGATTGTGTTGAGGTTGTGGTTTCAGCCTCGGGGTCATTCCAAGCCCAGTAATGTAAGGGAGTGAACTGTGGTTAGTTGCTTCAGTGATCTTACTAGTTCAACTGTGTATTCACTTCCTGGGCATTCTTTTTGTTGGAGTCTGAGCTCTTTTTCGCATTTGCTGTGTTTGTAACTGAGCTCTTGAACCTGCCGTCCGTGCTCAGCGTATTGGACTATATTTCCATCTGGTCCGTAGAAGCCCCCCTCTTTTTTTTTTTTCCCCCTTCAATTTTGAGGATAGCCCCATAAGATAGTTGATGGTACTCCCTCCCTTTCTTACAATCTTTGTTTCCCCTAGCACTGATGCACCAACTTAGAAAGAATTAAAACAAATGTTGGTGTTTTGACATTTTTCGCAAAACAGGTATAGCAAGCCTACTGAAAGGTGTGGGATTGGCCATATGTAACCATACAAGAGGGAATTTAGCCATCTATACCCCTCAATTGGAATATAGTTCACATTTCTCTTATTGCTCATTGGTAGCACTCAATTCTGAGTCAAAAGGTCATGGGTTCAAGCCCCACCCCAGGACATGAGCACATAATCTTGGCTGATATTTCAGTGCAGTCCTGAGGGCGTGCTGCACTGTCTTTTGGCTGAGATGTTGAACCAAGGCCCCACCTGCCTCTTTAGTTGGAAGTAAATGGTCCCATGGCACGATTCAAAGAAGAGCAGGAGATGTTCCTAGTATTGTGGCTAAATTGATCCCTCAACTGACGCTATCAAAAGTAGATTAACAGGCCACTCATATCATTGCCGTGCACATGTTGGCTGCCATGCCACTCCAGAAGTTATTAACACTTTAGCATCCTATGAGGACATGGAAATCTGCCTCTATCTATCCATGTAGACTGAGCTATAAAGACCAGCAAGGTCCCAGGTTTGATCCCCTGTTTTGGGTTAACTGATCTCGGGAGTAGCAGCAGGGTGATGCAATCAGCCCAGTACCCCCGGATTAGGATTAGGATAAAACAGCTCCAGGTTCCTGTTGAGTGATCTCCACTCCCCGGTGTGTGTTTGCTTGTGGACAGTGACTGAGGTCAAAGATTGATTAGCCCTCTAGATGACCGCTGTCTGGATTCACCCGTGAATGATGGCCGCTTGCCTGAGGTACCAGAGGAGTCCCAGCAACTGTTACACATCATGGCAACACCTTCTGGAGAAGAGGCTGGGCGGGGGGTGGGGGTGGTGGAATGAGATCCATATAAAGTTCATGGTATCAGGTACAGCATAGGAGGAGGCCATTCGGCCCATTGTGCCTGTGCCGGCTCTTTGAAAGAGCTATCCAATAGTCCCACTCACCTCTTTCCCCAAAGCCCTGTAAATTGTTTCCCTTCAAGTATTTATTCAATTCCCTTTTGAAAGTTACTATTGAATCTGCTTCCACCACCCTTTCAGGCAGTGCATTCCAGGTCATTACAACTCGCTGTGTTTAAAAAAAAAATGTTTCCCTTTGTCGCCTCTGTCTTTTTGCCGATCACCTTCAATCTGTGTGCTCTGGTTACCGACACATCTGCCACCTGAAACGGTTTCTCCTTGTTTACTCTGTCAAAACCGTTCATAATTTTGAACACCTATATCAAATCTCCCCTTAATCCTCTCAATTCTAAGGAGAATAAGTCCAGTTTCTCCAGTCTCCACATAACTGAAGTCCCTCATCCCTGGCACCATTCTAGTAAATCTTTTCTGCCCTCTCTAAGGCCTTGACATCCTTCCTAAAGTGCGGTGCCCAGAATTGTACACAATACTCCAGCTGAGGCCTGATGAGTGTTTTATAAAGGTTTAGCATAACTTCCTTGCTTTTGTACTCCATGCCTCTGTTAATAATGCCTAGGATCCCATATGCATTTTTAACAGCCTTCTCAACTGGTCCTGCCACCCTCAAAGATTTGTGTATGTGTATCCCCAGGTCTCTCTGTTCCTGCACCCCTTTAAAATTGTACCATTTAGTTTATATTGCCTCTCCTCATTCTTCCTACCAAAATGCATCACTTCACACTTCTCTCTGTTAAATTTCATCTGCCATGTGTCTGCCCATTTCACCAGTCTGTCCATGTCCTCCTGAAGTTTGTTACTATTCTACATATTGTTTTCTACACTTTCGAGTTTCATGTCATCTGCAAACTTTGAAATTATATCCTCTATACCCAGGTCATTAATATATATCAAAAAGAGCATTGGTCCCAATACTGACCCTGGAGAACACCCCTGTATACTTCCCTCCAGTCTGAAAAACAGTCATTCACCACTACTCTCTGCTTTCTGTCCCTTTAGCAATTTTGTATCCACGCTGCCACTGTCCCTTTAATCCCATGGGTTTTATTTTCCTAACAAGTCTATTATGTGGTACTTTATCATATGCCTTTTGCAAGTCCATATACACAACATCAACTGCACTACCCTCATCAACCCTCTCTGTTACTTCATCAAAGAACTCAATCAAGTTAGTCAAACACAATTTGCCTTTAACAAATCCATGCTAACTTCCATTTATTAGCCCCTACTTTTTCAAGTGCCGATTAATTTTGTGCCAGATTATTGTCTCTAAAAGTTTCCCTCCTACCGAAGTTAGATTGACTGGCTTGTAATTGCCGGGTTTATCCCGCTCCGTTTTTTTGAATGGGGTGTAATATTTGCAATCCTCCAGCACCATCCCCATGTCGAAGGAGGTTTGGAAGATTGTGGCCAGAGCCTCTGCAGTTTCCACCCTTACTTCCCCCAGTAACCTAGGATGCATCCCATCTGGACCGGGTGACTTTTCTACTTTGAGTACTGCCAATCTTTTAAGTATCTCCTCTTCATCTATTTTTATCCTGTCCAATATCGCTACTACCTCCTCCTTTACTGCTACATTGGCAGCATCCTCTTCTCTAGTGAAGACTGATGCGAAGTATTCATTTAGTACCTCAGCCATGCCCTCTGCCTCCACAAGAAGATCTTCTTTTCTGTCCCTAATCGATCCTATCGTTCCTTTGACTGCCCTTTTACTGTTTATGTTTAAAGAAGACTTTTGGATTCCCTTTTATGTTAGCCGCTAATCTACTCTCATACTCTCTCTTTGCCCCTCTTATTCCCTTTTTTAGATCTCCTCTGCACTTTCTGTATTCAGCCTGGTTCTCTACTGTATTATGAACCTTACGTGCGTCAAAAGCCTCCTTTTTCTGTTTCATTTTAATCTCTATATCTTTAGTCATCCAGAGAGCTCTAGCTGGTGTAATTCATAAATGAGAGGAAAACCCACCAGGCATGAGTAAGGGAGATACAACAATGGACCTACAGGTGGGTCTTGTCGACTTGGGCCCCATGAACGATGTAGAGTTCACAGGTTGTTTACAATACAAATGAGCCTGAATTCTCTGGTAAATACAGATTCCTTTTTGCTGCAACGCCATGTTTTTATATGAGTACAAATGCTGTCAAATTCAGTATATTAGTCTGAATAAGAAATCATGCACCCAATACAAAGGAGAACAGATTGTCGCTTGAACTGCTTGCTCTCTCATTCAGGGAAGAGCTGTGTAGCTTAGGGAGGGATGTGGAATCTGACTGAGGCTCGGCTTTTTAAGTGTAAGTTTAATAGAAAGTAAGGTTTGAGTTTATATAGCGCCTTTCATGACTTCGGGACAACCTGAAGACCTTTACAGCCAATGAAGTACTTGTTAAACTTATCACTGTTATAATGTAGGAAACACGGCAGCCAATTTGTGCACAGCAAGGTCCCACAACCAGCAAAGTGATAATGAGGGATAAATGTTGGCCTGGACACCGGGGGAAACTCCCCTGCCCTTTTACTTCCGATAGTGCTATGGAATCTTTTACGTCCACCTGAGAGGGCAGATGGGGGTCTCGATTAAACGTCACATCTGAAAGATGGCACCTCCGACAGTGCAGCACTCCCTCGGTACTGCACTGGGAGTGTCGGCCTAGATCTTGTGCTCAAGTCTCTGCAGTGGGACTTGAATCCACAACCTTCTGACTCCGAGGTGAGAGTGCTACCAACTGAGCCACAGCTGACACCTAGTAATATCCCTAACCACGTATGATATTTTTTTCAGCTTGGATTTATAAATATGCAAGGGATTAGTTTGTGTTGGAATGCAATGGTCCGAGCAGTCAGTTCACAAAAAGTACTTGGATTTGCACTAGAAGTGCCGTAACCTACAAGGCCATGGACCAAGAGCTGGAAATGTGGGATTCGGTTGAAGAGCTCTTTTTCGGCCGGCACATACATGATGGGCCGAATGGTCGCCTCCTGTGCCAGAAATTTCTCTGATTCTATGATATGATTCTTGTGTAGCCTTGGATTTGGGTCCAAACAGCCAGCCTGAATTTCAGTGAGTTTTCCAAAGTTGCCAGCTGAGTACAGGGCGGAGAAACATCACAACAGTAAAACATTCCAGCACAGGAGGAGGAGGTGGAGGTGGTGATGGACTGAGTCTTGCCTTCGCTCTGCTGCAGAGCTTATCTTGCTGTGAACAGCACTGATGGTCATGGAGAAATTAATGGTCTCAGCTCACTGTCTCTCTGTTTGATATTCATCATTAGCAAAGAATAGAAAAGGTTTGCTTTTGTAAATGATATGCACATAATTTTGAAAATTGAAAAGGACAGCCAATATGAAAGGATTAATGAATTAAATTATTTGCTGCATTCTTCCTGATGAATATGTCCAGTGTTTAACCCGGTGAATGTCAACCAGTTTTTTTTTTCATTGGCAATCTATATTTAGGGATATTACTCACAAGCCACTTGTTGCTCTCCTCCTCTCCGCTTCTCTCTTCCCGTGTACTGAATTAAATAATGTGACACTTTGTGTGAGGGAAGATGCTAATCGTGCATTAATCTGCAATAAAAATATGGTTTAGAAAATGAACTTGCTGGACTGTGACCGCAATCAATTGCAGGTCCCATGTATGTAATCTGGGGCTGAGAGACTTGACCGTTCCATTCTAGGAGCTACAGCTATCTTTGTGTTGGAAACAACACCGCCCTAAACAGATTAACTGGTCATTCATCATCAACAACAGCAACAACTTGCATTTATATAGCGCCTTTAACATAGTCCAACGTCCCAAGGTGCTTCACAGAAGCGATTATCGAGCAAAATTTTACATTGAACCACATAAGGAGGTATTAGGACAGATGAGCAAAAGCTTGGTCAAAGAGGTAGGTCTTAAAGGAGGAGGGAGAGGTGAGGTTTAGGGAGGGAATTTCCGAGGTTAGGGCCCAGGCAGCTGAAAGCACGGCTGCCAGTGGTGGAGCGATTAAAATCGGGGGATGTGCAAGAGGCAAGAATTGGAGGAACGCAGAGATCTCGGAGGGTTTTAGGGCTAGAGGAGGTCACGGAGATAGGGAGGGGTGAGGCCATGGAGGGATTTGAAATCAAGGATGAGAATTTTAAAATCGAGGCGTTCCCGGACCGGGAGCCAATGTAGGTCAGCGAGCCAAGGTAGGGGTGGAGACGGACGGTGTTATAAAGGCAGTCTTGGTGATGGAGCGGATGTGCGGTTGGAAGCTCATCTCGACGTCAAATAGGACGCCAAGGTTGCGAACGATCTGGTTTGGCCTCCGATCTTGGCCAGGGAGAGGGATGGAGTCGGTGGCTAGGGAACAGAGTTTGCAGTGGGGACCGAAGACACTGGCTTCGGTCTTCCCAATATTTAGTTGGAGGAAATTTTTGCTCATCAAGTACTGCATGTCGGACAAGCAATGTGGCAAATGAAAGACAGTGGAGGGGTCGAGGGAGGTGGTGCTGAGGTAGAGCTGGGTGTCATCAGCGTACATGTGGAACCTATTGTCGTATGATGTTGCTGATGGGCAGCATGTAGATGAGAAATAGGAGGGGGCCAAGGATAGATCCTTGGGGGACTCCAGATGTAACAGTGCGAGAGTGGGACGAGAAGCCATTGCAGGTGATTCTCTGGCTACGACAGGATAAATAAGAATGGAACCAGGCGAGGGCAGTTCCACCCAGCTGGACGACAGAGGAGAGGCGTTGGAGGAGGATGGTGTGGTCAACCGTGTCAAAGGCTGCAGACAGGTCGAGAAGGATGATTCATTCATTCGTTAGGTGTCAGCCATGGCTTAGTGGCAGCACTCTCACCTCTGACCCAAGGCCGAGTGTGGAGGGGGAGGAGGAATCTGGAAAATTCCTCTCCGATCCCTGCTCGAAACAAGTCCAGAAGATCACATTGACCTTGACTTACATTTGCTAGCTACCGTTTGTATAGTGCAATCTCCGCCCCAGCCAGGAGCTGGTCCAGTTCCCTCTTGAAGGTAAAAAAAACCCCCCAGTGAATTTTTTTTTTAAAGTTGTAGATTATTTATTTCTCAAAAACACAATGTAATTAAAACTTTAGTGAGGTAATTTTTATAACAACAGTCTCATTCTACTAAAATTTTAGGTATCAAAGTGTATTTTCAAAGTTTAAATATTAAGGGAGAATCTTCGCTGATCTATAAATTCTGCTAAGTTGGGGTACATTTCCTACAGGTAGTGTTTGCCATGAGCAATAGTATTTTCATCTGCTAAGACTATTGAATTTATTCTTGGTAATTTGTTCAGAAGGGTATTTATTGATCCAGTTCAGCGGTATATCTGTAGCTATCCATTTGCAAAGGCTCAGTGTAATTTTAACCCTTGGTACATTGGTCCTGATTTTGGTCTCTATACCACCCCATTATTTCAGCAGGAATGAAACCAAAACGACGATAAATAAACCTCCCGTTGACTTCCTGGCCAGTGCCGCCTTCGTGTGGGCCTCGACTTTAGGTGGCCAGCACACCTGCCAGAAACTGACGAGAGTCGAATCATTCAATGCAGCTCAGGGTCCTAAATTGTCGTTAGGACCCGAAGCCATCTTTGGTGCCATTAAAGCACGGTGCCCGTTAGCGTGCTGGAACCGCCCACTACCCAGGGCAGGAAATGGTCGAAACCAGCGTCCCTTAAAGCTCGAAGCAGCTCTGGGAACAATAAATTATTTCACGTTTTATTTGGGCAGCAAGATGAGCATAATCACTTGCCCCCCCTCCCCCGGTAATTGTCCTCCCATTTAGTCCCTTGCTGCAGGCAGGCCCTTGTGCTGCGGATGGCTCGCTGGATTTCCCCCTTTTTTTTCCCCCCACCCCAACTCGCATTCATATAGCGCCTTTAATTTAGTGAAACATCCCAAGGCGTTTCACAGGAGCGTTATCAGACAAAATTTGACGCCGAGCCACATAAGGAGATATTAGGACAGGTGATCGGTCAAAGAGGTAGGTTTTAAGGAGCGTCTTGAAGGAGGGGAGAGAGAGGCAGAGAGGTTTAGGGAGGGAATTCCAGAGCTTACGGTCGGGACAGCTGAAGGCATGGCCGCCAATGATGGGGAGGGAGTGAAGGATGTCTAATAGATCAGAGTTGGAGGGTTGTTGGGCTGGAGGAGGTTATGGAGATGGGGAGGGGCGAGGCCATCGATGGATTTGAACACAGGATGAGAATTTTAAATTTGAGGAATTGGTGGACCGGGAGCCAATGTAGATCAGCTAGCACAGGGGTAATGAGTGAATGGGACTTTATGCAAGTTTTATATGAGCAAGTGCATGGAAGGTGAGAGACTGGCCAGGAGACCATTGGAATAGTCCAGTCTAGAGGTAACAAAAGCATGGATGAGCTGAGGCAGGGGCGGAGACGGGCGCTGTTACGGAGGTGGAAGTAGGCGGTCTTGGTGATGGAGAGGATATGGGATCAGATGTGATGCCCAGGTGCCGAACAGTGCTCGTGTGCTCACAACAAGCTGACAGTTCGTTGGTTGAATGCGAATGAGGCCCGACCGTCAAAACGGGCCTCCCTCTGGCAACATGGGGTGGGCGCTGTGATCGCTCTGCCACATGCCTGCCCGTGCGTGCCAAAGATGGACATCAGTCACCTTGCGTCGCGCCCGCTGCGCTGCCTTTGACGTGTGGCTCTCCTGTTCGGGTAGCGTTTCCCCGCTTGGCTTCTTAACTTCCGGTGTCGAGACATGTTGCAGTATTTACAGAAAATGGCAGAGTTGCAGCTGCTATTGGGGTTCAGGACGCTCTGTAAACAGATGGGGAGAGGGTAACCAGTGAATATAAGAAACCTTTGCTTCATGCACCATGAAAATAAGAACACCTATGATTTTATATTTTGCATCATCAAATTGTGTGTTTAGAGTTTAGGCTTTCTCCCAGCATTCTGCCTTGTGCATATGGACTCCCGTGAACTAAAATCTGTGCCCTTGTACATCTTATCTGAATCAGCATGCGTGGGATTAACAGTTACTTCCCGATTGGGATATCAACTGCTGAAGAACAGGTGGGTTAATGATATTTAAGATACACTAGTTGATCTCTTGCTGTGTTGCTCATGGATACTGCTCAGGAGTGGAGCTGGAGTATGAGAGGGTGGCCTGCGAGGATGAGGAGACTGGGATGCTGGAGGGAGCGATGGGTTGATGGCAAGGCTGGGAAGAACGGGCTGGGAACCGTGTGGGAATGCATAGGGCAAGGCAATGTGGGGGAGCATTGGCAACTGCAAAAAAAAACACTCATGACCTCTGGGTTGCGAGTCCAATACTACAAGCATCACACCACCGTATCAAATGTTAACAATAGTATTGCACTGGGCTAGCAAACCAGAGGGCATGGATTTGAATGCTATGATAGCCCCGTGTAAAGTTGAATTCAATGAATCTGACAATTTTTGGGCTGGCACCAGAAGAAAATGACCATGTAAAACCCAACTGGTTCCCTAATATCCTTCAGGGAAGGAATCCTGCCCTGGTCTGGCCTACATGTGACTACATTTTTTTTTATTCGTTCATGGGATGTGGGCATCGCTGGCGAGGCCAGCATTTATTGCCCATCCCTAATTGCCCTTGAGAAGGTGGTGGTGAGCCGCCTTCTTGAACCGCTGCAGTCCGTGTGGTGAAGGTTCTCCCACAGTGCTGTTAGGAAGGGAGTTCCAAGATTTTGACCCAGCGACGATGAAGGAATGGTGATATATTTCCAAGTTGGGATGGCGTGTGACTTGAAGGGAAACGCGCAGGTGGTGTTGTTCCCATGTGCCTGCTGCTCTTGTCCTTCTAGGTGGTAGAGGTCGCGGGTTTGGGAGGTGCTGTCGAAGAAGCCTTGGCGAGTTGCTGCTGTGCATCCTGTGGATGGAACACACTGCAGCCACTGTGTGCTGGTGGAGAAGGGAGTGAATGTTTAAGGTGGTGGATGGGGTGCCAATCAAGCGGGCTGCTTTGTCCTGGATGGTGTTGAGCTTCTTGAGTGTTGTTGGAGCTGCACTCATCCAGGCAAGTGGAGAGTATTCCATCACACTCCTGACTTGTGCCTTGTAGATGGTGGAAAGGCTTTGGGGAGTCAGGAGGTGAGTCACTCGCCGCAGAACACCCAGCCTCTGACCTGCTCTTGTAGCCAAGTATTTATATGGCTGGTCCAGTTAAGTTTCTGGTCAGTGGTGACCCCAGGATGTTGATGGTGGGGGATTCGGTGATGGTAATGCCGTTGAATGTCAAGGGGAGGTGGTCATTGCCTGGCACTTGTCTGGCGCAAATGTTACTTGCCACTTTTGAGCCCAAGCCTGGATGTTGTCCAGGTCTTGCTGCATGCGGGCTCGGACTGCTTCGTTATTTGAGGGGTTGCGAATGGAACTGAACACTGTGCAATCATCAGCGAACATCCCCATTTCTGACCTTATGATGGAGGAAAGGTCATTGATGAAGCAGCTGAAGATGGTTGGGCCTAGGACACTGCCCTGAGGAACTCCTGCAGCAATGCCCTGGGGCTGAGATGATTGGCCTCCAACAACCACTACCATCATGGTGTACTATCAATGCCCTATGAAGTGGCCCAGCAAGCTATTCGGTTGTAAAAACAGTCACTGCCAGGCATCTAGAAATGGGCGATAAAATTGACATGGCCAATGCTGTCCACGTTCAAAAAAAACAAATGATAAGACCTCCGCGGAAGTTTTGAAGAGCTCAATGGAGCACCTTTGATTGAGGGGAGAGAACATGGTTGCTGAAAGGAATCCAAAAAAGTTAAGAGTTTCTAGGTAGCTCTTCTTACAAGAATGAAGCATGCTCTACACATTTTTAATTTCATATATAGATCTGTATTTGAAAACTTTTAAAAACTTTTTTTAAGCACTTTATCCGCTAAAGAAACTACCATGACCAGAAACTCAGGGAATCAATCATTTGTGGTCAACGATCAACATCTGTTTCAGTTACGTGTATTGGGTATCATCTAAGTCAGAAGGGCGTGGTTTTAAGCCCCACCTCAGAACTTTGAGCACATAAGCTAGGCCGACACTCCAGTGCAGTACCGCGAGAGTGCTGCAATGTTGGAGGTGTTGTCTTCCCGATGAAACGTTAAACCAAGATCCCACCTGCCTTCAGGTGGATGTAAACGATCCCACAGCACTATTCACAGAAGTGCAGGGGAGTTCTCCTGGTGTCCTAGCCAACATTTATCTCTCATCAAACATCTAAAACCGATAATCTAGTCATTTATGCATTGCTGTTTGTGGGACCTTGCTGTGCACAAATTGGCTGCTGTGTTTCCGACATTACAACAGAGACAACACTTCAAAAGTGCTCAATTGGCTGTAAAGTGTATTGGGATATCCTGAGGTCATGCAAGTCACTATATAAATGCACGTTCTTTCTCTTTTCTTTCTCTTTTTCTTTTTTTTTCTTTTTTTCTTTCTCTTTTTCTTTGTGTGTGTGTGTGTGTGTGTGTGTGTGTGTGTGTGTGTGTCTCTCTCTCTCTCTCTCTCTCTCTCTCTCTCTGTCTCTATGTCTGTGTGTCTCTTCCCCCCCCCCCCCCCCCTCCCCAAAAACACTTTTCTGTGACCAAGTGCATGTTGTGCAGCATTTTTGAGTGGGAGAAAGTTTTTTTTTTTCCCCCCCCCCCTCAGATTCTGAATAAATCTTTTTCCGTCAATAGGTAAAGCAATATTTACAGACTTGGGTCTTGTGCTATAGTGCCCTGTTTATTTCTTCATCACTTTTAGTAGACTTTATATTGGACCATTTTGCACTGCGCTGTGTCTCTTGAGTTTTTCTCCTACATTTGCTTTCTTCCATTCTGTGGGTTTTATGTCGTCTTAGTCTCTCTCTCTCTGACTTGTTTTTCTTTCCCTGTATTTAAATACTTTGCTTTGCTGAGGTGGCAGGTGGGGGTGGAAAGCAAAGAACAGCAGGTACAGAAATGCCGTACACAAGTGTGCGGAGGAGAGAGAATTGACATGGTTGAGTGAAAACAGTGACAAATCCAAAGGCGACTGGAACTGACTGAAAGAATTGTCTCCTCGCTGGGCAAATTTAGGTGCTCGACCAGACGTTGTTCGTGTGTCAGTTTTAATGGTGAGTGTCGGCGGCTATTCAACCATAGAGATGAAATCACAACAAAGTCTAATTGTGTCCTCACCTGAGGTCAACACACGTCGTTCCATCGTCAACAACAACCCCTACTTGTAAAGTAGTGAAACATCCCAAGACGCTTCACCGGTGTGTAATCAGACAAAAAACTGACAGAGCCAAAGGAGGAGATATTAGGTCAGGTGACCAAACGCTTGGTTGCAGAGTTAAGTCTCAAGGAACGCTTTAAAGGAGGAGCGGGAGGTGGAGAGGTTTAGGACGGGAATTCCAGAGCTTATGGCCTCGATGGCTGGAAGCACGGCCACCGATGGTGAGGCGAAGGAAATGGTGGTGGGGGGGGGGGGATGCACAAGAGGCCAGAAATCCAGGAACGCAGAGACCTCGGAGGGTTGTAGTGCTGGAGGAGGTTACGGAGATTGGGGTGGGGCGGGTGGGGGGGCGAGGCCAGGCCACGGAGGGATCTGAGCAGCTGCATAGCAATTAGCAGTGGGAATCCTGCCAGTGTTTTTCTTCATCGCCCCTCCCTAACCAAGGGGGACAGTGAGGCTAATTGTAGGACCCCTACTCCCACGGTTGCTGAGATCGTGTAACTCAGCATGGGGATTGAACCTGGGACCTCCCTGTTTCTTGCGGTTGCGTTAGACACTAGATAGATCTGCTAAGCCTTGAGCAGAGTTGTACCGGTATCCTTTACGTGCCAGTACTGTACATGGCCAAAGCCACAGCACATGCTTAGCAATGTACAAATAAGACTGGAGAATGTGGTACAGTCAACTTGTGCGATCAAGCTGACCACAAATTGTTATCCTAGGCAACTGTTCAGGTTCAGCCCAGAAATGTTTTTCCATGTTACACGTCCTTAGTTGCCTGCTACCACCATGCTTCCTGCTTTGGCCTAAAAGCCAGATATACCTTTTGAGCCATAGACTGCCCAGCGGCTCTCGACATTCAACCGGCAAAAAATAAGAGCATTGGCACTAATACTGGGTATACTGTGCTCCACAATTTAAAGCTCTGTCACTTTTCCCTATTTGAAAACAAAAGTGCTGTGTGGACTAGATTAATTTTGGACCATTTGGGCCCAAATCAAACCTTCCTTTAAGGGAACATAGGAGATTTGTGAGGAGGGGGAAGGGTAGAGTTTGTAACCATAAAAGGTATTTAGCATTTTTTTAATAATGGAAATAATTGACACTAAAATTTGTCATGACTTTCAAGTCGGTTAGATTAGTCTGAATATCACCAGATCGGCAAACATTCTTTTAATTAATCTGGCATGTCTGGAAGTGTCTTTTTTCAGGCTTGCCAGGAGCTTAAAATATACTGGGAAGCAAAGGTACAGAAGATATCATACTGTGCTGTCCTGTTCATTGCCATGAAGTCCTAGAACCAGTGAGCAGAGGTAGGACCTCGCTGCCTCACAAGAGGGATCTTCTCTGGCAGTTGAGCCAAGGGTCAACTGTTACATCCTGACCCAGAAAGGTTCTGCTTGATGGCCCGGTTATTGAGAGCTGATGACTGTTAGATCAGGATATCCTGTCCCTGGTGGTAGATACCTTGATTAGTTCTCACAGATCATCCACGAATGGAGGTTATAGCACAAAATAGAAAAGATTTGTGCAGTGGCTTTAGTACTATGTTGTTTATTCCTAGTTCACTGATGGCCACCCTGCCCAGCTACACGTTCCACCATGAGGTGCTCAAAGCACCAAAGAGGTCGTGTGGCACTCGTAGCTGGGTCTCAGCTCAGCCTTTCCTCGGTCTGACCCCCCCGCCCTCTCTCTGTCTTTCTCCGGTCGGACCCCCCGCCATCAGTCCCTAGATTCTCGTCATCTGTTGACTAAATCCCCTTCCCCGCCTGCCATGTCCAAATCTCCTCCCTCTTGTTTCCATTTTGCCTCTGTTTAAATTGACTTGTCATCCTTGACCAACTTTGCCTTAACTCGCCTTTCCCTGGACCTTCTGACTTCTCTTCCCATCATCAACTTTGCCTTCCACCTAAATTCCCTAAACCACAAGCACAAACTCGTCATCTCCAGGGTCACAATCTGTGACAATAATGATGTGTTTTTGTCTCGTGCTCTTCTGGAGGCTGCCTTTTTAAAACCCGAGTCATTGGGCAAAATGAGGTTAGGGCCAGTCAAAGCGTGTCCTGAAACAATGTTGTAAGAGTTGTTGTTGTTGTCTCGCTAGTAACGTGCTTGAGAGGCAGCCCAACATGGTTCGAAAACGTATACTGACTTGGTGATTAGTTCAGTTTGTACTTGGCTCTCCACCTTATTTTAAAATTTGAGCGGCTTGATATTCAAAATTAAGGATATCGCTGTAACTCTTTGCGATATAAAAGAGACAATTTTGTCCAAACTGGAACCTATGAGAAAAGCAGTCAGTCTCAGAAGACACATGTTTATATTCCTGAAAATAAAGGAATACTTGTATGTACTTCAATCGTTTTATAAATAAGACTAGTTCGTAGAGTTGTCTGGCGTCACTATTAACTCCAGGAATATTGATGTACTGTCTGCCTGTCCGATGAAGATCCCCCAATGGTCTCATCTGAGCCTATTTGGGTAATCGTCTGCATCTCTCTACCCCTAGGTGACTGCTCGTCTCCCGCTCCCTCGGCTTCACCGTTGGAGGGGTGGCCTATGTCCACTATGCCCCTGCCTCTGGAGTTCTCTTCCAAAACCACTTTGCCTCATTACCTATTCCATGCCTTCAAAAGCCTCCTTTTTAAAAACCCATGTCTTACCCCAAATATTTTTACTTCTTGCACGTGCCCACCTCTTCCTTCTTGTCAAGTTCCCTGAGATGCTCTTGCAGGAGGAATACTCATGCAAGTTTCCTGTTGTTTGTCAATGGTACTTAATAACCTGCCGCTAGGGTATGTGATGGGGTAGCTTCACTCACCCAAGTGTCTGAAATGGTGAGCAAGAACGTGTCTTGTTGCTGCATGGTATAATGTGTCAGTACACCAATGTGACATGCCACCAGGAAGCCAATAATTCCTTTTTTTAATTGTATGAATAACTTTTTTTCCAACTTAAGCTCCCTTGCTTTGAGCTTCCGACCCCATATCCTCTCCATCACCAAGGCCGCCTACTTTCACCTCCTTAATATTGTCCCATCTCCACTCTTGCCTCAGCCCATTTGCTGCTGAAACTCTCATCCATGTTTTTGTTACCGTTAATCTCGACTCTTCCAATGTTCTCCTGGCCAGCCTCCCATCTTCCACACTCCATTAAGTTGAGCTCATCCAAAGCTCTGTTACCTAACTCACACCAAGTCCCGTTCACCCATCACCCTTGTGCTTGCTGACCTATGTTGGTTCCCGATCCACCAACGTGATTTTAAAATTCTCGTCCCTGTGTTCAAATCACTCCATGGCCTCGTCCCTCCCTATCTCTGTAACCTCCTACAACCCTCCGAGAACTCTGCATTCCTCACACTCGGGCCTCTAGTCCATCCCTCACTACCTTCACCCCACCATTGACGGCCGTGCCTTCAGCCGTCTAGGCCCCAAGCTCTGGAATTCCCTCCCAAAACCCCTCTGCCCCTCTCTCTTCCTTTAGAACTCTCCTTAAACTTACCTCTTTCTTTGACCAAGCTTTTTATAACCTGTCCTGATATCTCCTCCTTTGTCAATTTTTGTCTGATAACGCTCCGGTGAAACGCCTTGGGATGTTTTATTATGTTAAAAATGTTGCACAAATGTAAGTCGTTACAGATTCTCATCTGCCTCTGTGATTCATTGTCTGTTGGATTTGGTAGAATAATCTGGTCTGTTGAATTCATAGCCACTATCACACCTGCACCATTTGTTACCTGATTGAGTACCTCAGTGGGGAAGATTTTAACTTCTGGTTTGAGCACGAATGCAGTTGACAAGTCAACGATGAGAAGGGGCTATTTGGCTGGAGATCATCCTTCTGGTAGACTCTGCCAGCCTGGCATCCGACTGCATTTTGAGTGCTTCTAATGGCTTATCTCCACCAGCTGACCTGGCAGATTATTCCAAACATTTATCAACCTTTTGAATAAAGAAGTGCTTCCTAAAATTTGTATCTGTTCTAAATTCGCTTTTCACTAACTTCAATTTATGACATCTGGTCCTTCTAGCCTGACGTTTGAAGTACTTTATTTTTGTCACTTGCGGTTTTCTCACCCCTTTCCTCTGGACTGTAGACATTGAGCTTGTCTAATCTTTGCTCATGGGCCTTTTATCCTTGAAAGAAAGAGAGAAAGAAAGACTTGCATTTATATAGTACCTTTCATGACCTCAGGATGTCCCAAAGCGCATTACACCCAATGAAGTACTTTTGAAGTGTAGTCACTGTTGTAATGTAGGAAACGAGGCAGCCAATTTATGCACAGCATGGTCCTACAAACAGCAATGTGATAATGATCAGATAATCTGTTTTTTAATGATGTTGGTTGAGGGATAAATAATGGCCAGAACACCAGGGCGAACGCCTCAGCTGTTCAAAATAATGGCATGGGACCTTTTACAACCACCTGAAAGGACAGACAGGGCCTCAGTTGAACATCTCATCCGAAAGATGGCACTTCTGACAGTGCAGCACTCCCTCAATACTGCACTGGAGTGCCAGCCCAAATTTTGTGCTCAAATCTCTGGAGTGGGACTTGAACCTACGGCCTTCAGACTCAGAGTGAGAGTGCTACCGCTGAGCCAAGGCTGACACGGGATCGTTCTTGTTGCTACTCTTGGCACCCTTCTCAATGCATGTCTGTCCTTTTTGTACAATGCTGGCCAGAATTGAACAGAATTGTATTCCAAAGTGCATTCTGACCAGTGCATCGTAAAGTCCTAACACGACCTCTGTAGACTTGTATTTAACTGTTCCAGCAATTATATCCCAGCATCTAGCTTGCTTTTTCAACGGCTGAATCTATTATTCCCTGGTCCATTTCTAAGTCTCCATTCGAATTCTACTTCATTCATTGTTCACTAATGACCCAACATTTTTTTCACCCAATGTGCAGTGTTTTACATCAATGTTGTCCAGTAGAAATCACTGACTAGCCACAGGTGAGGCTACGTTGACACTTTTAATCACATGAACTAAATTTACTAGAAAATGCCTTACACACTCACACAATACAGGTAAATGTACTTCACATGTACATTTACTTAAACATCTACCACCATTCAGGAACCAAAGAAGTAAAAACACTCGCAATCTGTTTTTGACTTACCATTTTACTGAGAGAGACACACAAAAAGGTTAAAGTTCACGTGCCTACAACTTGTGAGTGAGATCACATGCCCAACCACTGTTACTAATTAAATATGTAATTAGCCACATCTGGATTTCCAATTAGCCACATGTGGCTAACGTATTGGACAACGCTGCTTCACACCTGTCATTTTTTAAATCTTTCATTTCCTGTTCATCTGCCCAGTTTCTTAACTGATTTTAAGTCGTTCTGCAAATCCTTAACTCCATCTCTGTTTCTCCTTTAGTTTAATGTGGTCACAACATTTGCCACACTTACAATTCCTTTTCAGTATCTAGCCGATTTAGATTAGAAACAACAAGAATTGACCCCTGTGGCACTTTTTTTTATTCGCTCATGGGATGTGCGAGGCCGGCATTTATTGCCCATCCCTAATTCACCTTGAGAAGGTGATGGTGAGCTGCCTTCTTGAACTGCAGTCCGTGTGATGAAGGTTCACCCACAGTGCTGTTAGGAAGGGAGTGCCAGGATTTTGACCCAGCAACGATGAAGGAACAGCGATATATTTCCAAGTCGGGATGGTGTGTGACTTGGAGGGGAACGTGCAGGTCGTGTTGTTCCCATGTACCTGCTGCCCTTGTCCTTCTAGGTGGTAGAGGTCGCGGGTTTGGGAGGTGTTGTCGAAGAAGCCTTGGCGAATTGCTGCAGTGCATCCTGTGGATGGTACACACTGCAGCCACAGTGCGCCGGTGGTGAAGGGAGTGAATGTTTAGGGTGGTGGATGGGGTGCCAATCAAGCGGGCTGCTTTGTCCTGGATGGTGTTGAGCTTCTTGAGTGTTGTTGCTGCACTCATCCAGGCAAGTGGAGAGTATTTCATCACACTCCTGACTTGTGCCTTGTAGATGGTGGAAAGGCTTTGGGGAGTCAGGAGGTGAGTCATTCGCTGCAGAATATCCAGCCTCTGACCTGCTCTTGTAGCCACAGTATTTATGTGGCTGGTCCAGTTAAGTTTCTGGTCAATGGTGACCCCCAGGATGTTGATGGTGGGGGATTCGGTGATGGTAATGCTGTTGAATGTCAAGGGGAGGTGGTTAGACTCTCTTTTGTTGGAGATGGTCATTGCCTGGCTCTTGTCTGGCGCGAATGTGACTTGCCACTTATCAGCCCAAGCCTGGATGTTGTCCAGGTCTTGCTGTATGCGGGCATGGACTGCTTCATTATCTGAGGGGTTGCGCAACTGAACACTGCACAACCATCAGCGAACATCCCCATTTCTGACCTTATGATGGAGGGGAAGGCCATTGATGAAGCAACTGAAGATGGCTGGGCCTAGGACACTGCCCTGAGGAACTCCTGCAGCAATGTCCTGGGGCTGAGGTGATTGGCCTCCAACAACCACTACCATCTTCCTTTGTGCTAGGTATGACTCCAGCCACTAGAGTTTTCCCCCTGATTCCCATTGACTTCAATTTTACGAGGGCTCCTTGGTGCCACACACTGTCAAATGCTGTCTTGATGTCAAGGGCAGTCATTCACCTCACCTCTGGAATTTAGCTCTTTTGTCCATGTTTGGACCAAGGCTGTAATGAGGTCTGGAGCAGAGTGGTCCTGGTGGAACCCAAACTGAGCATCGATGAGCAGGTTATTGGTGAGTAAGTGCTGCTTGATAGCACTGTCGACAACACCTTCTATCACTTTGATGATTGAGAGTAGACTGATGGGGCGGTAATTGGCCGGATTGGATTTGTCCTGCTTTTTGTGGACAGGACATACCTGGGCAATTTTCCACATTGTCGGGTAGATGCCAGTGTTGTAGCTGTACTGGAAGTTTGGCTAGAGGGGCAGCTTGTTCTGGCGCACAAGTCTTCAGCACTACAGCCGGGATGTTGTCGGGGCCCATAGCCTTTGCTGTATCCAGTGCACTCAGCTGTTTCTTGATATCACGTGGAGTGAATCGAATTGGCTGAAGACTGGCTTCTGTGATGGTGGGGATATCGGGAGGAGGCCGAGATGGATCATCCACTCGGCACTTCTGGCTGAAGATGGATGCAAACACTTCAGCCTTGTCTTTTGCACTCACGTGCTGGACTCTGCCTTCGTTGATGATGGGGATGTTTACAGAGCCTCCTCCTCCCGTTAGTTGTTTAATTGTCCACCACCATTCACGACTGGATGTGGCAGGACTGCAGAGCTTTGATCTGATCCGTTGGTTGTGGAATCGCTTAGCTCTGTCTATAGCATGTTGCTTCCGCTGTTTAGCATGCATGTAGTCCTGAGTTGTAGCTTCACCAGGTTGGCGCTTCATTTTTAGGTACCCCTGGTGCTGCTCCTGGCATGCTCTTCTACACTCCTCATTTGAACCAGGGTTGATCCCCTGGCTTGTTGGTAATGGTAGAGTGAGGAATATGCCGGACCATAAGGTTACAGATTGTGCTGGAATACAATTCTGCTGCTGCTGATGGCCCACAGCGCCTCATGGATGCCCAGTTTTGAGCTGCTAGATGTGTTCTGAATCTATCCCATTTAGCACGGTGATAGTGCCACACAACACGTTGGATGGTGTCCTCAGTGCGAAGACGGGACTTCATCTCCACGAGGACTGTGCGGTGGTCACTCCTACCAATACTTTCATGGACAGATGCATCTACGACAGGTAGATTGGTGAGGACGAGGTCAAGTAGGTTTTTCCCTCGTGTTGGTTCGTTCACCACCTGCCGCAGGCCCAGTCTGGCAGCTATGTCCTTCAGGACTTGGCCAGCTCGGTCAGTAGTGGTGCTACCGAGCCACTCTTGGTGATGGACATTGAAGTCCCCCACCCAGTACATTCTGTGCCCTTGCTACCCTCAGTGCTTCCTCCAACTGGTGTTCAACATGGAGGAGGACTAATTCATCAGCTGAGGGAGGGCGATAGGTGGTAATCAGCAGGAGGTTTCCTTGCCCATGTTTCACCTGATGCCATGAGATTCATGGGGTCCAGAGTCAATGTTGAGGACTCCCAGGGCCACTCCCTCCTGACTGTACATCACTGTACCGCCACCTCTGGTTGGTCTGTCCTGCCGGTGGGACAGGACATACCCAGGGATGGTGATTGAAGAGTCTGGGACGTTGGCTGAAAGGTATGATTCTGTGCGTTTGGCTATGTCAGGCTGTTGCTTGACTAGTCTGTGGGACAGCTCTCCCAATTTTGGCACAAGTCCCCAGATGTTAGTGAGGAGGACTTTGCAGGGTCTACTGGGCTTGGTTTGCCTTTGTCGTGTCCGGTGCCTAGTGGTCCGTCTGGTTTTATTCTTATTATGACTTTCTGTAGCGAGATTTAACAACTGAGTGGCTTGCTAGGCCATTTCAGAGGGTGATTAAGAATCAACCACATTGCTGTGGGTCTGGAGTCACATGTAGGCCAGACTGGGTAAGGACGGTCAACCTTGCTCAACCTATTCTCCCAATCTGACATTCCACCTTCCGTTTTCTACCGTGGATTCCCAGGTTTTATAGGTTAACTAGAAATCTTTTTTGTGGAGCTCTGTCAAAAACCTTCTGACCAAGTCCAAGCCAACTATGTCAGCAATTTCCACAGTTCAGACTTTTCCCCAGTATCAGCTGTGGCTCAGTTGGTTGCACTCTCTCCTCTGAGGCAGAAGGTTGTGGGTTCAAGTCCCACTGCAGAGACTTGAGCACATAATTCAGGCTGACACACTAGTGCAGTACCGAGGGAGTGTTACACTGTCTTTCGGATGAGACGTTAAATCGAGGCTCCGTCTGCTCCCTCTGGTGGACAGAAAAAATCCCATGGCATTATTTGAAGTCGAGCAGGGGAGTTCTCCCCGGTGTCCTGGCCAATATTTATCCCTCAACCAACGTCACTTCAAAATAAACCACACATTATCTGGTCATTTATCACATTGCTGTTTGTGGGACCTTGCTGTGCGCAAATTGGCTGCTATGTTGCCTACATTACAACAGTGACTACAATTCAAAAGTACTTCATTGGTTGTAAAGCGCTTTATAAATGCAAGTCTTTCTCTTCCTTTCTCCAACATTTTTGTCTTGAGACACAGTTTGCTTATGAAACACTTGAATCAAAAGCTGCAACCTTATCTGTGCCATGTAAGGAGAGGACCTGCATTTATATCGCACCTTTCATGACCTCAGGACCTCCCAAAGCACTTTACTGCCAATTAAGTACTTTTGAAATGTCGTCACTGTTGTAATGAAGGGAAAGGCAGCAGCCAATTTGCCCACAGCAAGGTCCCACAAACAACAATGTAATAATGACCAGATAACCTGTTTTATGAGTTGGTTAAGGAATAAATGTTGGCCAGGATACTGGGAGAACTCCCCAGCTCTTAGCATGCCATTGGATCTTTTACGTCCACCTGAGGGGGTAGACAGGGCCCCGGGTTAATGTCTCATCCGAAAGACAGTGCAGCACTCCAGTGTCACCCTGGATTATGTTTTCGAGTCTTTGGAGTGGTGCTTGTGTGGGATACCGAACATCATCTCCTGTCCCTTTCAGTTACACCAATGCACACAGGCTAAAACTACTCGGTCAGACTTATGATGGTGCACACAACCCAACTAATACAAGAAGATACTGAATCACCTCCGTACTTGAAACAATAAACAAGGAATCGGCCCACAACAGTTGTCATGTCCTTACATAACCAACAGGATTGTCAGGTTAGTCTTTTCCCAGATATGGACAAGATGAATTACACACCATCCATGAAATGACGATCTCTTGCCAGAACCAGAGCTGTAACGTGCCAGGTTACAACCATTTCCTTGATGTAAACAATCTGGGATTTTTAACAGGTTTTGCATTGTGAGCAGTGAAGCGTTAATGTCTGAATGTTTGCACTTCCTCCTTTCCCAGTTTTCGCATTGAGAGGCTATAATCGTCCATTCGCTGTCAATCGGCGTATGTTAAAAATTTCAAATAGACAGCAACTGCTTGACGCGAGTAGTTTAGTTAAGCAATGATACAAACGAGATTTAAGAATTATGTTTCCCATTGATTACTCTGTCGAGGTCTAATTTGGCAATGGTGACCCTTGCACCTAGTTGGCTGCACAGTGAAGAATGGGGCCATTGCTAGTTGAGGCCAACATTTGAATCCAATTCACCCGAACCTCGCATAAAGGAAAATGTAAAAAATCTCCCTATTTCATCATGGTAACATCTACCCAAGACGCTGAGGTTTATCAGGCAGGATCTCCTAACCCCACACTGGCAAATAATTATTAAGATATTTGCACTGCATAATCTCTTATAGTTTCCTTCTGAAGAATAGTTTCCATTATTTTGCCATATACTGATATTTGGCTAATGACCCTGTAATTGCTTTCCCTCTTAAATATACACTGGGGATCTCCTGTGGTGGTCCATATGGAGGGTCAGAGAATGTGCCATTTCATCCCATGAAAGGAAAGAACTTGCATTCATATAGTGCCTTTCACAGCCTCAGGATGTCCCAAAGTGTGCATGCGTGCTTTCTCGCGCGCTCTCTCTCTCTCGCGCTCTCTGAGAGTGAGAGGTGTCGATGTTGAAGGGTGATCTGGGTGTGATGTGGTTTTCAGGGTAGCAGTGGGAATAAATGATCGGGTGATGGTCTCTGTTCGATGGTGCATTCCCTTTCCTCAGGCCCAGGGAATATTAACACTTTTGGCGACAGTTGCTTTACTGCCATAAAATGTTGCAGCCTTTTGATCAGACAAAACTTAGAAACAATTAGCACAAAACTTAGAAACAATTTATTTTTGTAGCCCTTTCAGTCCCTATGCTTTGAAAGCTCAGTGTTTATTCTGGGTTAATATTAATATTGGCATTTTGCTGGGGAAAAATGTATGCGTTCATCCACAGTGGCAAGAATAAAAAAAAAACCTCTGTGGGAGCTAGTTTGTTTTAATTTCCTCACTGGCCTTTTAAGTAAGACCCAAAGTAGCATCTCTATGAAGTACAGATCAGCCATGATCTGATTTGAACGGCAGAACAAGCTCGAGGGGCGGAATGGCCTACTCCTGTTCCCAGTTGTCACAAACAACAAATTCTTGATGTCGGAGGAGCTGAGTAATCTGAGCTGCTACAAATGTTTATTTTTAGCACTATCTGTCATTGTGACACTCCCAAGTATTTTCGGTCGAATTTAGTTCCAGTTAGGTGTGGTTTTACTAATCTCCTCTTCCTCTGGGTTTTGACTCGGCGGTTTTCTGGGAATTGGGGCTGAGAAGCAGAGAGGTCAGTGGCAGGAATACACAAACTGTCCCTTCCTGCAATTGAACTACAACTACTTGGAATCTCGTCATATCATTAGCACTAGATATTTAAAAACTTTTAGCCATGACTGAGGGCACTGCATCTAAAAATTTAATGGGCTTCCTGTCTTTTAATCTGTTCAGCTCAAATCAATGGGACCACTTAAATTTGTCTTGAAATAACTTATTGCAAAAATGCAGTTGATATTAAACCATTGTAAAACATTAAATCCTCATGATTTTGTCCAGCTGGAGAGCTTTGAAAACTCCCTGTATATTGTTTCTCCTTCCCGAACTAAAGCAGTCTCTCTGACTGCCTCTCTCTTTTTCTCTTTCTCTCTCTCTTTTTCTCTTTCTCTCTCTCCATCTCTCTTTTTCTCTCTCTCCTTTTTCTTTCTTTTTCTCTCTCTTTTTCTTTCTTTTTCTCTCTCTCTTTTTCTTTCTTTTTCTCTCTCTTTTTCTCTCTCTGTCTGTGTGTGTGTCTCTCTCTCTCTCTCTCTCTCTCCCCTCTGTGTGTGTGTGTGTGTGTGTGTGTGTGTGTCTATCTCTCGCGCTCTGGAAGTATTTCTTACCTGCCATTTACTATTGTGCCATCTCATGCCCCAGGGCAAGCCCTGACAAAACTTGTATAATTATGGGTCAAAATCATTTCCACCAAGTGTCTTGTCCTCCTTGAAAAGTCCAAATCTTAATCTAAGATTTGATTGTCTTTTGTTGGTATTTCAGCCTCTGAGTGGGAGGGGGGTAATTGAACACTGGTGAGCTGACTTCTGCTTGTGTCAGAGAGTGGCCTGGTGCTGTTCATGCCAACTTTTAACTAATGACCTGGATTGCTGAGATTTCAAAAACATGCCCACTAAAATTACACGCTTGTCCTGTGTGTTTTAAAAAAGCTACGCACTTCCATAACTGAAATAATTGTATACTCTTGACATTCGATGGTAGCTGAAAACCGTTTTGGGAAAACTAAATGCAAATCGAGATTTTTCTGGTTTTTGTTGTCATCAGATCATGGTGTTACTCACAAACGCTATCGTAATCATTTCTTTTGTATTTTGACGTCTTGGGAGTTTTACGGCGAGGGTTTGCGTGGATGCTGGTATATATACTGTTACAAAATAGAATTGGCTTTCGCCTCGGAAGTGCAACTGCATAGGGTTGTGACCAATCTCAACTCTTCAAATGCTGGCCAACTCTGTTCTTGCATTGACCAAAGAGTTCCCATTAAAGAAGGAATTTGCATTTGTATCGCGCCATTCCCGAGCTCAGGATGTCCCAAAGCGCTCTACAACCAATGTAATGCCTTTTGAAGCGTAGTCACTGTTGCAATGCTGGAAATGCAGCAACCAATTTGCGCACAGCAAGATCCCACAAACAGCAATGAGATGAATGACCTGATAATCTCTGTTTTCGTGACATTGGTTGAGGGATAAATATTGGCCAGGACACTGGTCAAGTATCTGGAGTAGGACTTGAACCCAGAACCTTCTGACTGAGGTGAGAGTGCTACCACTGAGCCAAGGCTGACACCTAAACCCTGAACAACGCTTGCTGAATAATCTTGTACAGTTCATATTAGTAGATGATAAGTTTTGAATATCTTGCTATTGCAACCTGAGTTTTCAAATAGTGTTGTGACTCGGTTGCATGTAATTGCTATAATCTAATTGAATGACGGAGCAGGCTCAAGGGGACTGAATGGTCTTTTTATTTTTATTCGTTCGTGGGAATCTAGGGAAGGCTGACATTTATTGCCCATCCCTAGATTCCCTGAGTTTGATACAACTGAGTGGCCACTTCAGAGGGCATTAGGAGTCAACCACTTGGGTGTGGGACTGGAATAGTACATAGACCAGACCGGGTAAGGACGGCAGGTTTCCTTCCCGAAAGGACATTAGTGAACCAGTTGGGTTTTTACGACAATCCCGACAGCTTAACGGTCACTTTTACTGATACCAGATTTTTTTTTTTCTTTTTTTAAAAACTCAATTCAAATTGGGATTTGAACTCGGATTCTCTGGATTATTGGTCCAAGCCTCTGGATCACTCGTGCAGTAACATAACCACCACACCACCGTAACTGCTTATGTTCCTAATAATGTGACCTTTTCCTTACACAGGTCTGTCTCTGAGCAACAACGATGACCGAGTACAAACTAGTGGTGGTTGGGGCTGGTGGCGTAGGCAAAAGTGCTCTCACAATACAACTTATTCAGAATCACTTTGTCGATGAGTATGATCCCACGATAGAAGTAAGTTTTTTTTTTCTTTCCTCTTGGGAGACGGATGTGCGTGTTCAAACTCTACTCATTAAAACTTTCACTCTTGGAATGGGGCATTCTGACTATGCAGTGGTTGGCAGTTGAGTGCACAATTTAAAACCTGTGTTTAGAGGGCCAGAATTTCAAATCATTGTCTTGACTGCCCTGTATGTTTTTTTTTGTATGTTCAATCATGGGATGTGGGCGTCGCTGGCGAGGCCAGCATTTATTGCCCATCCCTAATTGCCCTTGAGAAGGTGGTGGTGAGCCGCCGCCTTGAACCACTGCAGTCCGTGTGGTGAAAGTTCTCCCACAGTGCTGTTGGGAAGGGAGTTCCAGGATTTTGACCCAGCGACGATGAAGGAACGGCGATATATTTCCAAGTATGTGAAGTGCAACCTGGTGAGCAGAGTGGCACCAGCCAGGATGGAGAAAGATGGATTGATTTTTGGGTTAGTCAGTGTATCAGAGATATCATGAATAATAAACATAAGAACATGGTGTGGACAAGAAACATCGCTTGTACAGAAGATCCAGGAAAGACGACTCTGATGGTTTCAAGAATGGAAACAGCTAGAATACCTTCCATGACCCTGCACGCACAGGTCCATGGAACAAGAAGCCGAGGAGTACCAAGGAAGTGCTGGATAGGCAATGTTAAGTGTGACTTGTCACAGAAAGGGATGCAGAGGACTGAAATGGACAGGGCTGGTTCGGAACTGACAGCAGTAGAGTGAATTCGTTCGGCCCATCGTTGCTGTAGTGCTGGCAGACGGGGATTTAGTAATGTATTAGAAGAGCGAGTTTTGACTGATATAAAATGGAAACTCGCACCGAAGAATCTGATTCGTGCATAGACCAGAAATGACCCCCTACTTTTATGTGAATTTTACGCAGTCCTGCTGTGACTGAAATGCAGCTCATCGTTCAGCCCCTATCTGTGCACTGGCCCCCAATGAGGGAGAGGGCAGAATAACATTGGATGGGATCAGCCTCAAGAAAACAGGGAGCCTACCTCCCATTCTCATCTGGAATAACGTGTACGTTTGGAATTAATTGCAATACAAGTTCATTTCAGCCTGAATGAGCATCCCTATCCAGCAAGCAGTGGGAGGAAGGAGAAGGGGCGGTCGAGCACAGATGGCTTCTAAAACGAGTCAGCCTAGAACCTGGCAAAGGAGCAACGCGACTCTGTGACCTCTACAAGCATAAACATCCAATGCTACTGGTCTCTGCAGCAGAAAAGAAGGCAGCTGGCCTGGCCCGGAGCGGGGGAGACCGTGCCGGGGGGCGTCTCCCGGAGCGGGGGGAGACCGTGCCGGGGGGCGTCTCCCGGAGCGGGGGGGAGACCGTGCCGGGGGGCGTCTCCCGGAGCGGGGGGGAGACCGTGCCGGGGGGCGTCTCCCGGAGCGGGGGGGAGACCGTGCCGGGGGGCGTCTCCCGGGGCGGGGGGAGACCGTGCCGGGGGGCGTCTCCCGGAGAGGGGGGGAGACCGTGCCGGGGGGCGTCTCCCGGAGAGGGGGGGAGACCGTGCCGGGGGGCGTCTCCCGGAGAGGGGGGGAGACCGTGCCGGGGGGCGTCTCCCGGAGCGGGGGGGGGGAGACCGTGCCCGGGGGGCGTCTCCCGGAGCGGGGGGGGAGACCGTGCCGGGGGGCGTCTCCCGGAGCGGGGGGGGAGACCGTGCCGGGGGGCGTCTCCCGGAGCGGGGGGGGAGACCGTGCCGGGGGGCGTCTCCCGGAGCGGGGGGGGAGACCGTGCCGGGGGGCGTCTCCCGGAGCGGGGGGAGACCGTGCGGTTTTACAGCACAGTTACTGCCAGTAACCGAAGAGAGACAGGGACAAATGAAAGAACTTGAATTTATATAGCGCCTTTCACGACCTCAGGCTTTACATCCAATGAAGCACTTTTGAAGTGTTGTGATGTAGGAAAAGCGCACACAGCAAGATCCCACAAACAGAAATGAGATAAATGACCAGATAATCTTTTTTTAATGATGTTGGTTGAGGGAGAAATATTAACCAGGACACTGGGGAGACCCCTCTGCTCTTCTTCGAAATAAAATGCCATGGGATCTTTTACGTCCACCTGAGAGGGCAGACGGGGCCTCCGACAGTGCAGAAAAAAAGAGAAAATCCAGATTTCAAATAAGAAAAAAAAATCTTTAAATAATTTAGGTTGTCTTATTCACTGCTACCTGGTTTATTGACAATTCCCTAGGGTGTTTGTTGGGTGGGTAAAATGAATCAGCCCCTAGACATCTACGTAACTACAATTGATGCCGACTCTCGATCTGTCACACTTACTTCCTGTAAATCCTGAGCTTTCAGTTATAACAATCCCACTACCCTAAAGTAAGTAAATTTGTGTCAAGATAATTGGGACATAAAGGATTAAATTGCAGCTTGTGGTGTTCTCTTTCAAGCCAGTTCCACTTTGTGAATGAGGCCCTCTAGTGAAGGAACTATGTTACTGTAACATTAAGATATCAAAACGACCCCTTATAAAATTACTGGAGAACCTCAATTTTCTTTACAATCTAGTCCTGATCTAGTGTGCCACACCCAACATGTTTTCTTTCTTTTCTCTCTCTCTTCTGCTCGCTCGCTCTCTCTCTCCCGTCCTCCCCGCCCCTCTTCCCATCCATGTACACAGCTTGATGGGGAGAGGTGAACTACTGCTTTTAGACCATCGCCTATGCATAAATGGCCAAGCAAAAGGTCCCTGTTACATACAGTCATTTGTTACTGTTGGGGGAAAAAAAGTGAACAGCAGGACCGACAAAAATTTATTTAAGTTTTTTTGCGTGCAGGAAACCAGAATAGCAAGAAATCTAGGGGCAAATGTCCTATCATGGGTGAGAGCATTTGGCAAATTACTGATGCCGGAACAAGGGGACTGACCATGGAGCGTCAGTGTACAGTGCTGGGGAATAGGGGCTCATTCTTTTGGGTGTTTTCCCCTTTTCCCCCAACGCCACTCTCCTGAGTTTCCACCGTGTACCAACCACAGCAACGAGTGAATATAACAACTCGACATCATAGAAACGATTACTCGAGAGAGAGAGAGAGAGAGAGAGAATTTTCTGCATTTCGTTGGACCCACGAGTGCACGGTCTGTTCTGTTGCAGACGTCCCTGTTTCAAAATAAATCTCAAACTGTTGAAACTGGAAGCGAATGGTGTGTACTTTTTGACGAAGCAGTAACTGATCAGGGTGCAGCTCATTTTCAGTGTAATATTTGAATGCGTACTCGACATGTACTCTGGAAGTGCTGATTTTTACATTCTAAATCCTGGTAAACCTGAATTTGCGACAACAGAGGATGTGCTTGTGGATTAGATCTCGACTGAGATTAATACAAAAGGCAGTCTTGCCCTTAAACATTTGTACAGTTTAATGATCTTCAAAAGTAGGGTGTTGACTCTTTGTGTGTATTTGGGATGGAGAGCTAGTACTTCAACCTGCAAATGGCGTATCAAAAAAAACTGCTTGGATGTGGCGTCTGTTTTTTAATGGATTCTAATTTCCGATGTTTCTGTTGAAGATCTCTATATAGAGAATGGATAAAACATGCCTAACTCTGTTGTGGTTTTAAAAAAAGACTCTTGTTCCAGGAGAAATTAGCTCTTTCTGTGCAGTTATCACCTTTTTTTAAAAAAAAAATCTTCATTCAAAGCAGTTGAACGTGTTAAAGAAAGAAAGGACGAGCATTTATATCGTGACTTTCACAACCTCAGGATCTCCCAAAGCATTTCACAACTAATTAAGTACTTTTTTGAAGTGTAGTCACTGTTGTAATGTAAGAAACGTGATTTGTGCACAGAGAAGGGAAGTGGAGTTGAGGTCGAAGATCAGCCATGATCTTATTGAATGGCGGAGCAGGCTCGAGGGGCCATATGGCCTACTTCTGCTCCTATTTCTTATGTTCTTAAATCTAAATCTGTTTTAGATGTTGGCCGAGGGATAAAGATTGATCAGGACACCGGGGAGAACTTCCCTGCTCTTCAAAGTAATGCCGTGGGACCTTTTATGTCCACCTGAGAGGGCAGGCAGTTTAACGTCTCATCCGAAAGATGGCACCTCCGACAGTGCAACACTCCCTCAGTACTGCACTGGAGTGTTCAGCCAGGATTATGAAGTGGGATTTGAATCTATGACCTTCTGACTCAGAGGCGAGAGTGCTACCACAAAGCCACGTTGGAGCTTTAATGAATGGTGCTATGGAATAGATGAACACTTTATTTTTTTTTAAATGTTTTTTTTTAAATTTGCTTTCCTTCCTGCCCACCCCACTGAGTTCACAAACTGGTGCCGCTGAGAAGAAGTGCCGAGCAGAAGCCAGGCACTCCATGGTGCCGTATAGTGGTGCTTCAGAGGGCTGAGTCATCTGCTGGGGAAAGGAAAGTTAGATAGAGTGTTGCTGTCAGACTCTTTGCTTTCTGTCTCTGTCCTTTTTCGTTTTTACGTAGATTACATTCAATGTACAGCACAGAAACAGGCCATTCGGCCCAACTGGTCTATGTAGCTGTTCATGCTCCACATGAGCCTCCTCCCGCTCTACTTCATCTCACCCTATCAGCATACCCTTCTATCCCTTTCTCCCTCATGTGTTTATCAAGCTTCCCCTTGAATGCATCTGTGCTATTCACCTCAACTACTTAATGTGGTAACGAGTTCCACATTCTAACCACTCTCTGGGTAAAGAAGTTTCTCCTGAATTCTCTATTGATTTATTAGTGACTATCTTATTTATGGCCCCTAGTTCTGATCTTCCCCACAAGTGGAAATATCTTCTCCACGTCTACCCTATCAAACCCTTTCATAATTTTAAAGACCTCTATCAGGTCACTCCTCAGCCTTCTCTTTTCTAGAGGAAAGAGCCCCAGCCTGTTTTTGTTTTTCTTTTCTCTCCACCCCTCCTCCTTTTTAAGATGCTCCTTAAAACTTACCTCTTTTGGTCACATGTCCTAATATCTCCTCCTTTGCCTCAGTGTCAATTTTGTTTTGTCTGATAACGCTCCTGTGAAACGCCTTGGGACGTTTTAATAACGTTAAAGGCGCTATGTAAGTGTAGATGATTCTAGGATGTTTGTGTATGTCATGAACTAAATGTCCAATAACAGACCCCCAAGGTACCCCACTTAATAAAGAAAGAAAGACTTGCATTTATATAGCGCCTTTCACGATCTCAGGACGTCCCAAAGCACTTTACAACCAATGAAGTACTTTTGAAGTGTAGACACTGTTGTAATGTAGGAAACACGGCAGCCAATTTGCACACAGCAAGGTCCCACAAACAGCAATGTAAAAATGACCAGATCATCTGTTTTAGTGATATTGGTTGAGGGATAAATATTGGCCAGGACACTTGGGAGAATCCTTCTTCAAATAGTGCCATGGGATCTTTTACGTTCACCTGAGGGCAGACGGGGCCTCAGTAAGACGGCACCTCTGACAGTACAGCACTCCCTCAGTACTACACTGGAGTGTCAGCCTGGATTATGTGGTCAAGTCCCTGGAGTGGGACTTGAACCCACAACCTTCTGACTCAGAGGAGAGAGTGCGACCCACTGAGCCACATTTCCCTTCTCTTTTTCCCCCCCCCACCATGCACACGCACACACTGCAAGCTAACTCCCCTTATGACTACCCTCTACTTCCTTTGATTTTTAGCCACTTGCTAAAGAAAGATTTGAATTCATATAGTGCCTTATCACATACTCTGGACAAAGGCAACTGCACACAGCAAGGTCCCACAAACCACATTAAAGATGAACATGCAGGTAATCTGTTTTGGGAGTGTTGGTTGAAGGAGGAATGTTGGCCAGACAGCAGGTGAAAGTCCCTGCTCATCAACGACAGGCAGACAGAACGTAATTTTATTGTCACATCTGCCGATTTCCCAATGTTGCACTGGCGTATCAGCCTGGATTATGTGCTGAAACCCCACGGTGGTGTTTGAAACCACAACTTTCTGATTCAGTTGAGCGTTCAACCAGCTGAGCTAAGCTGACAGTCCTAATCCTCTCCATGTCTTGTCCATGATGTGCATTGACCTTAGTTTTATGAACAATTCTCTTGTGCAGTCGTTTAGCACAGGCCTTTTGGAAGGCTAGCTACACATGTGAAACTACTCCCCTTCCTCCAGTCAACCTGTGATGTTACCTGTTTTTTAAGTAAGAGTGGACAGGCAAGATGTACTCCTTCTAAAGCCAAGTTGGGGCTCCATTTTATTAGGTAATTTTCAGGTAGCTGCCCTCCATTTTGTTTTATTGATTCCATTAGTTTTCTGATTTGTTCTTTCACATCAAACAATGACACCGCTTAGAATGTATCCTCCTTCTCAGATATGGAAATTATATGTTAGGCTGTTCTCAGGTTGTGAGAATGGCTGTTTGTGCTTAAAAAATTCCCTCCTTTGTCTCTAAGTACTCTGGGGTATAATTTATCTGCCCTGGGAGAATTTATTGGCTTTCAGGCCCTCCAACCTATCTAGAACTAATATCGAAGTCCCAGAGCGCACCCAACATGTGTTTGATGTTGGATCGTAGGTCCTTACGATTCCTTTAAGATAACCAACGATGCTTCAATCCTGTATGTATTTACTGCCTTTGCGGAAGTTACAATTAATGTTATAACTCGTCTTTCGTCTGGTTTGTTCTTAGGATTCCTACAGAAAACAAGTAGTAATTGACGGAGAAACGTGTCTTTTAGATATTCTCGACACAGCAGGTCAAGAGGAGTACAGTGCTATGAGAGATCAGTACATGAGGACGGGCGAGGGCTTCCTCTGTGTCTTTGCCATAAATAACAGTAAATCATTTGAAGATATTCATCATTATAGGTGGGTTTTAAAATGGGTGTCATCTTCCTCCACTTTCTAAAACCCAGTCCATTTAATTTGACGCTAAAACTTATTTTTTTGGTTAAGATTAATGGAAAAGCGCCTGACTTTTTAAACTCCCCTCCACAGTGCCTATATTGGATATAAACTTGAAAAGGAAAATTTGCAGGGCTAGGGGGAAAGAGCAGGGGAGTGGGACTAATTGGATGGCTCTTTCAAAGAGCCAGCACAGACACGATGGGCCGAATGGCCCCCTCCTGTGCTGTATCATTCTATGTGCTTATAACATTTTAAAAAAATTTCCACAACCATCTTGGGATTTATGAGTGTTGTTCACCTCTTAGTTTTTCTGTCTTTGAAGGGATGCCATATTTTTAAAAATCTTACGCATGAATACTTATTGGAGGATGGGTAGGAACATTAGGTTAGAACATTGGTCTGTCACCGCTGGATTCAAATCGAGCTCAGACTGATGAGAGGAAAGTCCCCTTCTACTTCCTTCTGCTTGGTCTAAGGGTCCCAAGTGAAATGAGTTGGGCAGTCTCCACCCTTTTCCTATTGGATAAAGTAGCCTGCACAAGATTGTCTAAAATTTGGCATAGATTAACGCCAAGTTGGCTTTTTCACTCGGAAGCCAGAAACCCAGACTGTTGTGGGCCGTGGAAACTTCCCAATGCTACCACAGGGGTCCTCTTCTGCATTTGGGGGCTAAGGTAAGCTGCTCTGGCGGAGTAGAGGGAGCTTTACTCTGTGTGTGGTGGAGCAATGCCTGACCTGGGAGTGCGTGATGCTGACTCTGACTGGAAAATAGTTTCTCTCCCTGACACTAAACATCCCTTTCCTGATCTCAAAAATGTGAATTTTAATTTCCTTCCAAAAACCAACCGTACTTTAAAATGATCACAAATTAAACGCACTTCTGTTTGTGTTTTTTTTGTTTTGCAGAGAACAGATAAAAAGGGTAAAAGATTCCGATGATGTCCCAATGGTCCTAGTGGGAAATAAATGTGATTTGCCCTCAAGGACAGTAGACCCAAAACAAGCACAGGATCTAGCACGAAGTTATGGAATTCCTTTCATTGAAACGTCAGCAAAAACGAGACAGGTGAGTGATGTGGAGCTAAGGCAGTTAAATGAAGTTAAGGTACAGATCAGCCATGATCTCATTGAATGGTGGAACAGGTTTGAAGGGCTGAATGGCCTATTCCTGTTCCTAATACAGGAAGAGCATCTATTAGTATTGTGAGCTTTTCAAGACACTGTCTTATTAATTGTGGGAGCTGCTGGTGATTTGACTGTGCCACGCATTGGTTATAGATGCACGGTTGACTGCTTTAGGTCACTGATATCCAGTAAAAATACAGAACAGTGTTTCTCGTCAGTGTGATATCTGTTCCATTGCCACGAGACACCAAGAATCAACCAGTATTGTAAAATACCTAAAAAAAAAAAGCAACATTTTACAAGCACTAGACAGTACTGAAAGAAGAATGCACAGCTCGGCTTCAAATTGGCATTTTAAACAATCTGACTTTAGGTCACTAATATGTTTATTACAAAACTCCCCATTCATAAGCAGTCTGCTGCCAACCAATTTAATAAACAATCAGAAAAATAATTTGATGAAAGTGAACTGTATGACGGCACTTCCGAGTTATCCAAATTTTCAATTAGATGAAATAAAGGGCTGATCTGTAACCTCTGGATTTTTGGGATGATTTCCTGTGATAAAAGTTTGTCTTTTGTGTTTTTCCCTTTTCTAACAAGTAGCAGCACTGTCACGTTGCAATGGTATTTAATATTAGCACAGTTTGAAGAGATTGATATTTTTTCTCATGTCTAAAGCACAATTTATGAGAAAAAATGTGTTACACAATCGTGCCTTTCTGCAGCTCAGTTTTAAAATGGCGTGATTCTGTTGTCTGCTTTGCAACAGCTCTGTAATGTGGTTCACTGGCTTGTTAACACTAAGTAGGCCACATTATGAAAAGTCTAGAAACTATGACGTGCATTATTGTGCAATTTTCACACTTGTCGACATTTCTAGCTTGGAAGACACTAATGCAAACTGTAACTTCCGTGCACAATTCGTAAATCCCACTATTGCACTGCAGTATGGTGGGAACAAAATTTTTAGTTAGCCTCTGCCATTTTCACTGGTGCTCCATGAAGCTCTGTGTAATTGAACATAGATCTGTTACAGGTATGTTGTTTTCCTTTCTGTGATAGATAATGAGCAATGACCTGAAATCATCTTATGATTTGTACATTCAGTACTTCAAATGATCCTTTGGTGATGGTGCTTTTTAAAAAAATCTCTGCATGGCTAAAATCACAACTCCTTGTATGCTGGTGATTGCAGTGGGGGGTGGTGGAGGGACAAATCAGTATAATTCCATTATTCAAATACTTAGTTTAATCTTAGGGGGGGAAAATGGACTTCTGTAGCCATTTCAAAGCATTGCTGTTGGTTCCTCCAGAACTTCAATGTTTTGTACCTTTTTTTATGCGAGTGATCATTTGAAGGAGTTGTGTCTTGCAATGCAGAGAGTGGAGGATGCATTTTATACACTGGTACGCGAGATTCGCCAGTATAGGTTGAGAAAACTCAACACTGAAGAGAAGACCGCACGCTGTGTGCCCTTTAAATGTGTTGTGATGTAACATGGTAAGTTGTGAGCCTCTAAACACAAGATCCTGTGGTTTAGTGGGGGGAGGGAAACATTGTGTAATATTAAAGACAAATTACTTGCATTTGTCCCTTTTGGATACCATGTTACTTTTATATGTTTCAGCACATGAACGTATTGCCAAAATTAACTTCCTATTCAAACTGTTTCGATGCTGCAGAAACTTGTTACATTTAAAAACCAGTTCAATAAATAAAAAGACTTGCATTTATACAGCGCCTTTCAAGACCTCAGGACGTCCCACAGCCAATGAAGTACTTTTCTGAAGTGTAGTCACTGTTTTAATGCAGGAATCGCGGCAGCCAATATGCGCATAGCAAGATCCCACAAACAACAGTGTGATAATGATCAGGTCATCTGTTTGTGATGTTGGTTGAGGGGTAAATATTGGCCGGGACACCAGGGAGAACTCCCCTGCTCTTTGAAATAGTGCCATGGGATCTGTAACGTCCAGCTGAGAGTACCCTTTTGACACACTTACGACATACACATTGAAGCGAGCATGATATCAAAATGGAAATATTACAAATCTGTTGCTGTTTAAAAGTGTATTGTCCACCACAGGAATTTGGGGCCTTGTTTGCTCTTGCACACATGCATTGGTTACAATTTCCCTTTTTAAGGCCTCCATCATTGCTTGGAGAAGAGAAGTGATGCATTTATTCATAATTAATGAATTATGAAATCATGCATGATACTGTTTTATTTCCCAGCCTTCTAGAGTTGGACACAGTTACTAACCACTCGCGTTTCTTCAGTACTTAATTACGGAGAGATGTCTCAAAGGGGGAAAAGTTGTGGGTGCTGGGCAATAGCACGGTTGTAGGAAGAGATCCTGAGGTGTATTTTCTGAAAAACAAGAGTTAGCGTTTCGGGTCGGTGACCTTTTGAAAGGGCTCTGATGAAGGGCCATCGACCTGAAACGTTATCTCTTGTTTCTCTCTCCACATATGCTGCCTGACCTGCTGAGTGTTTTCTAGCTTTTTCTGTTTTTAATTTCATTTTCTTGAATTCTGTACTGTTTTGTGTATAAAGGGAGATCGATTTAAATGCAACCTTAGGCTGCTCAGACTAGTGCAGTACAAGAGAAATAGTCCAGTAATAAAGTTTAGTGCATGAATATCAACTGGGTTCTTGCATGTCTTTAATGGACTTTGTTGTTGGCTTACTGTAAAGTCTGTATTATGCAGTGTGTTGTGTATGTCGACTGATAAAGCCAGTTGTTATGTTTTTTTAAAATATGTATGTATAAAGCAATTTATTAGCTAGACAGCCCAATAGCTTCACTTGTAGTCACTCTGGGGTCGATCTTAACCTCACCCAACCGGCAGAGACTGAGTCGGTGGGCAGTTAAAACCGAGCAGGGTAGTCACCCGGTCCTCGCCTTGTTCCCGCCACCTGTGACCTTAACCAACAGGGGTCCTGCAGGCAACTGAGGTGCCTGCTTAAAGCAGGGGGTGTTGGGGGGGCCCCCCTCATGATTTATGCAAATCAGGGTCCAGTTAGGTCAGTCGGACCCCGATTGGCAATTATAATCCGGGGTCTGTTGGTAAGGAAGCAGAGGCCTGTAAGGTACGTCGGAAACTTTCTTTTGTGGCGCCAGGAGGGTCTTGCAGTGGGCGGGAGGGGGTGGGGGCGGGAAGTAGAGTCCTGGTCTCACGAGGAATGTCGCGACCTCCCCGCCACTTACCTTCCAGTGGGCGGGTGGTGTAGGACTGCCCAATCTTCAGCAGCCGCTCTGCACGCTCTTCCCAACCGTTCTGGGAAATTAACTCCCGCCGGAAACCCGCTCCAAGTTAAAATCCCTCCCTCCCCCAATATGTAGAATTGGAAGGTCTTGAGATTTTCAGCCTCTCCCACACTTCATCTGACCGTGCAGGTGCAGATGATGAGGAAACAGACTGATGCGTGCGATTTTTTTTTTTTTAAAAATGATTTTTTTATTTACAGGGTGTTGACGATGCTTTCTACACACTAGTTCGTGAAATTCGAAAGCACAAAGAGAAAATGAGTAAAGACGGGAAAAAGAAGAAAAACAAAACCAAGAAAAAGTGTTTAATTATGTGAATAGGATTTACTGTGGATGAAGTATGCTTAGCTGAAAAAGTAATACCTGATTATTTTTTGTATTTTTTTGTACATTACACTAAATTATTAGGCTTTCTTTTTATCAGTACTTTTATCAAATTTTGCTTAACAGAACTGATGGCTGTTAGATTATGGCCTAGTTTAAAAAAAATATATTGTGTATTCTTTATTTCCTTCAAGTGCCAGTATTCCCTGAGTGTCTGTCATTACTTTGTTAAATAGGCATAACTGTATCAGTCTGAAAACAAACTGACCTACTCCCCTGGGGCTTTTGCGCATGTAACTATGCTTTTCTAAACACATTTGTCTTTATTTATCATGCTGAATTTTATATATAAAATATACTTCCACTTGAGTGCCAGTGGCTTGATAGGTTCCACCTCTCATGTGAATGGTTTACCTGGAAAATATTTTAACTACCTTTGGTTGTAAAACTTAAAAGGTGCACATTTTATACATTGTGCTTTGTTTGTCAATGATTGATAAAAATTTCTCTGAACCCTTTTAGTTGTGCTGATTTGGGAATGTTCATTAATGCTGTACAGATCTGTCAAGTAACCAGTGTCAGACTTTGTAATGTTTATAGAAGGTTTGTCTGATATTTGTCATAATGGCTTTGATGACAAATTGTACTTTTAATGATCAAATAATAAAGCAATCCAACCTTGTTCTGACCTTTAAAACTTTGCTGTGAGTGTGCATTCAAAACCTATGGCACTGTCGACTCAAACCTGACTACAAATGTGCTTAACGCTTAAATCTCCTGAAGTAAACCAGAATTCCAAGCGGTCAACACGACAGTCACTGACGCCTTGAAGGATTGGTGATGCAGGATTGACTGTAAGGTACCACAGCTCTGGTCACAATGTGGTCCAGGACTGCATTCTCATTTGTAAATCCAAAGAAAAGCTCAGGAACAGAAATAAAGAAAGAACTTGCATTTATATAGCGCCTTTCACAACCTCAGGACGTCCGAAAGTGTTTTACAGCCAATGAAGGACTTTTTGAAGCACAGTCACTGTTGTAATGTAGGAAATTTGTTGAGTGTATTCAGGAGGAATTTCTCATTCAGTATGTGGATGGCCCAACTAGAGAGGGGGCAAAACTTGACCTCCTCTTGGGAAATAAGGAAGGGCAGGTGACAGAAGTGTTAGTGAGGGATCACTTTGGGACCAGTGATCATAATTCCATTAGTTTTAAGATAGCTATGGAGAATGATAGGTCTGGCCCAAAAGTTAAAATTCTAAATTGGGGAAAAGCCAATTTTGATGGTATTAGACAGGAACTTTCAGAAGTTGATTGGGAGAGTCTGTTGGCAGGCAAAGGGACGTCTGGTAAGTGGGAGGCTTTCAAAAGTGTGTTAACCAGGGTTCAGGGTAAGCACATTCCTTATAAAGTGAAGGGCAAGGCTGGTAGAAGTAGGGAACCTTGGATGACTCGGGAGATTGAGGCACTAGTCAAAAAGAAGAAGGAGGCATATGACATGCATAGGCAGCTGGGATCAAGTGGATCCCTTGAAGAGTATAGAGATTGCCGGAGTAGAGTTAAGAGAGAAATCAGGAGGGCAAAAAGGGGATACGAGATTGCTTTGGCAGATCAGGCAACGGTGAATCCAAAGAGCTTCTACAAATACATAAAGGGCAAAAGGGTAACTAGAGAGAGAGTAGGGCCTCTTAAGGATCAACAAGGTCATCTATGTGCGGAACCACAAGAGATGGGTGAGATCCTGAATGAATATTTCACATCGGTATTTACGGTTGAGAAAGGCATGGATGTTAGGGAACTTGGGGAAATAAATAGTGATGTCTTGAGGAGTGTACATATTACAGAGAGGGAGGTGCTGGAAGTCTTAACGCGCATCTAGGTAGATAAATCTCCGGGACCTGATGAAATGTATCCCAGGACGTTATGGGAGGTTAGGGAGGAAATTGCGGGTCCCCTAGCAGAGATATTTGAATCATCCACCGCTACAGGTGAGGTGCCTGAAGATTGGAGGGTAGCAAATGTTGTGCCTTTGTTTAAGAAGGGCGGCAGGGAAAAGCCTGGGAACTACAGACCAGTGAGCCTGACATCTGTAGTGGGTAAGTTGTTAGAGGGTATTCTGAGGGACAGGATCTACAGGCATTTGGAGAGGCAGGGACTGATTAGGAACAGTCAGCATGGTTTTGTGAGAGGAAAATCATGTCTCACGAATTTGATTGAGTTTTTTGAAGGGGTAACCAAGAAGATAGATGAGGGCTGTGCAGTAGACGTGGTCTACATGGACTTCAGCAAAGCATTTGACAAGGTACCGCATGGTAGGTTGTTACATAAGGTTAAATCTCATGGGATCCAAGGTGAGGTAGCCAATTGGATACAAAATTGGCTTGACGACAGAAGACAGAGGGTGGTTGTAGAGGGTTGTTTTTCAAACTGGATGCCTGTGTCCAGCGGTTTGCCTCAGGGATCGGTGCTGGGTCCGCTGTTATTTGTTATTTATATTAATGATTTGGATGAGAATTTAGGAGGCATGGTTAGTAAGTTTGCAGATGACACCAAGATTGGTGGCATTGTGGACAGTGAAGAAGGTTATCTGGGATTGCAACGGGATCTTGATCAATTGGGCCAGTGGGCCGATGAATGGCAGATGGAGTTTAATTTAGATAAATGTGAGGTGATGCATTTTGGTAGATCGAATCGGGCCAGGACCTACTCCGTTAATGGTAGGGCGTTGGGGAGAGTTATAGAACAAAGAGATCTAGGAGTACAGGTTCATAGCTCCTTGAAAGTGGAGTCACAGGTGGATAGGGTGGTGAAGAAGGCATTCGGCATGCTTGGTTTCATTGGTCAGAACATTGAATGCAGGAGTTGGGATGTCTTGTTGAAGTTGTACAAGACATTAGTAAGGCCACACTTGGAATACTGTGTACAGTTCTGGTCACCCTATTATAGAAAGGATATTATTAAACTAGAAAGAGTGCAGAAAAGATTTACTAGGATGCTACCGGGACTTGATGATTTGACTTATAGGGAGAGGTTGGATAGACTGAGACTTTTTTCCCTGGATAGTAGGAGGTTTAGGGGTGATCTCATAGAAGTCTATAAAATAATGAGGGGCATAGATAAGGTTGATAGTCAAAATCTTTTCCCATAGGTAGGGGAGTCTATAACGAGGGGGCATAGATTTAAGGTGAGAGGGGAGAGATACAAAAGGGTCCAGAGGGGCAATTTTTTCACTCAAAGGGTAGTGAGTGTCTGGAACGAGCTGCCAGAGGCAGTAGTAGAGGCGAGTACAATTTTGTCTTTTAAAAAGCATTTGGACAGTTACATGGGGAGACTCACTGGAGAGTGAAATTGGTCCTGAGCCGTAGCACAAAATGGGCGATAAGGAATCTGCTGGCCATTTTACACCCCGCCCGATTATCTTTTCTTTTGAAGTCAGTGGAAAAGAAAATTGGGCGCAATGTGGAACGGGCGGCCGAATGGTCATCGCCCGTTTTGCGCTACGGCCAGAGACAAATTTCACCCCATTATATAAGTGTGTGTGTGTGTGTGTGTAAATAGGGATTTGGTTTTGAACATTTAACAACGGAACATCACTGTTGGCCTAAATTATAAGCAACATACCCATCAGAAACTTAAGATTATATTGGCATAATGTAAAGTAGAAGTTCTGAAAATCTGAGTAGTGTGGAAATCTTTCCTTTTCTCTCTCCCTCCCGAGCAATTTCTGCGGTGTCTGTTTGTGTTGGGGTGATATTAACTGCTTCAACTTCATTTTTTGGAAAATTTCTCAATTGATGACCTAAATACGATTAGCAGACTTTTACATGTGTTTATGAAGTGCTGGTATTAACTATACCTAGACAGATGCGCTCTCAATGGTCTCTCAGGTTGCACCAGGCTGTTTGCAACCTCAGCATTCTATTTGACCCCGAGCTAAGCTTCCGACCCTGTATCTTCTCTATCATAAAGATCACCTACTTCCGCATCCATCACATTATTCGCCTCAGCCCATCTGCAGCTGAAACCCTCAGTCATGCCTTTCGTCACCTCCAGACAATGCAATCCTGGATGGCCTCTCATCCTCTGCCCTCTGTGCACTTCAGCTTATTCAAAACTCTGCTGCCTGCATCCTGTCCCACTCACCCAAAACCCCTGTCCTTGCTGACCTACAATAGCTCCCAATCCTTCAACACCTCACACTTAAAATTTTTTAAATCCGTTCATGGCGTTGCTCCCTTTATCCTGCAGCCCTATAATCCCTCACTCCCAAACTCCATTTCTCTGACACTAGCCTCTTGTGTATCCCCCTCCTCCCTCCATCCTACCATTGGCAGCCATGTCATGGTTGGCTAGGCCCCATGCTCTGGAATTCCCTCCCCACCCTCTACTTTTAAGACCCTCCTAAAAGCCCACTACTTCTACCAAGCTTTTGGTCAATTCCTCCTAATATCTCCTTTTTTGGTTTGGTGTCATTTTTTTTTTGATAGTGCCGTTGGACCTTTTCTCTATATTAAAGGTCCTACATTAATGCAAGTTGTTGTTGACCCAGATCCTTCTGTACTTGCTCACCTGAACAGTTGGAAGCATAAGAAAACCTAGAGATTTTAAAGTGGGGTGCCAGTGGGCGAGCTAATGCTTCCCCTTCACCTAGTGGAGCTTCCACCATCCTTGGCTCTCGGCGAGAACTCGGGATTCATTTAATGTAACATCTGGGAGATGGTTCTGTAGAAAGCGGTGCTACCGTGCTGTACATAATCCAGTATTGTAGTTAGGCTGCCCCACTCGGTCACTGCCAGATATTGTGCCATTACTCACCGGGTCATAAATGGACTATCTGATGAAACTGGTCCAGCCTCCAGTGTTCCAAAAATACCATCCACTGTGGATAACCTAGAATGGCAATGGCAAAACCACTGCAGATTTTACAAAAGCTACTACATGAATTGATGTTGGTTGCTTTGTATGCTCAAACCCATTCAGTGGCCAAGCAGTGACTGAGAGTTCATTGTATTTTCCAAAAGCTAAAAAGCAAACAAAACTGAAGGATTACAACAGTAACCTTGTTGCACTTTGCAAGCTATAAATGATATGGTGAAACCTTGAGTGTCAGGCTTACTCTAATTTGATAGACACATAATTGTGGTGATGCTCTTTATTCAAAAGAAATGATGGGATGTGGGGATATGGTGAGAGGCTGGGTAGGTAGAGTTCAGGGATACGGTGAGTAGGTGTGGCTAAGGGGTATGGTGGGTTTGGCTATATCACATTGAAAATAAATGTGATTCTGATTTGATCGTGTATTGCTGCACTATCTTTGCCTGGGCGCGAGTTCGCAAGGTCACAAATTTTTTTTGGTACGGCTGCACGCAGACCACTTATTAACCGAGCTACAAAACTGCATTTGGTAAGGTAGATGATGCCCGTTTTCCTAGCTGAACTAATCTGGAATAGAGGTAAATGTTTTAAGAGTGGCAGTGGGGGTGGGAGAAACAGAAAGAACTTGAGGGGTTAAATGGTGACCAAAGACTTTCCCGAATATCTTATTGAAAGGTTCTTGGCTTTACCAGAGTGTCCTCAGCCATATACATTTTACAGTTGCTTATATTTTTCACTATAGGGACGGCTTGCTTGTAAGGTTGAGCATGCTGACCTCAATTCATTATTGAAGTTCAAATTAACACTTGCAGAAATCTTACTTTGTTTATATATGCAGATTAACACCTACAACCTCAGGTCAACCTGTCAGGTTCAATGTATGTTGTCTGATCTGTTCTAAGTTTACTTTCACTTTAGTTTTGCTTTATATAACTGCATATGACTTATCTGGATCATAGTGCAGAAGTGGTTATGTTACTGGACTAGTAATCCAGAGAGTTGAGTTCAAACCCCACCATGGCAGTTTGAGAATTTGAATTCAGTTTTTAAAAAACCTAGAAATAAAATGCTGGTGTCAGTAAGGGCGACTATAATTGGTTCACTAATGTCCTTCAGGGAAGGAAACCTGCGGTCCTTACCTGGTCTGGCCTGTATGACTCCAGTCCCGCACTAACTGCTCTCTGAAATGGCCCAGCAAGCCGCTCAGTTGTATCAAACCCGCCACCCAGCGGTTCAAAAAGAAGGCCCACCACCACCACCTCAGGGCAACTAGGGATGGCCAATAAATGCTAGCCTTGCCAACGATGCCGACATACTGAGAATTAATTTTTAAAATATTTACAAAAAGACAAGGTTGACTGTTAATTCACAATGCAGTTAATTAAACATGTTGACTTCTGTTTCATTAAACCCATAAGGTTCTTTTCATACGTGTTCTTTTCAATGATTCACTGTCACGGAAAAAGTTCAGGAAACTTTATGCCGGAGAAAGTATCATTCATTGTGAATAGGGCGCTATCCAAATGATTGAACCACAGAGACGCTGTCCCTTTAAGACCCACACAACAACTGCTGACTTGTGGTCTCTTCCCCCGTTGCTCACTAAATATATAAGGACTCATTCTGGTTTCACATCTCAGTGTTCCTTCTGCCTATCAGTACTACTTGTTCTGTTGCATATCAAGAAAAGGTTCTTTCATACTTAGTTTGCATTTTAAGTAGCAAAGCATTTCCATTGTAAGTTTTTTTTTCCACTCCCACAGTTCTGTAGTTGTATCAGGTTCTAGTTTCGGAATAAGTTTTCTTGTGTTCAGTGCAATGAAAAATATTTCTGTCGATAATGCCTAACTAGGATATGAACCCATACTATTTAAAAACTCTTAACCAAATCCATGTTGTTTTGTGCTGTACTCTCTGCTTACACTTAATGTACCTCATACTCTGGTGCATCCACCTTGCATTTGGCATTTGTACAGTGCTGATCCGCCTCTTAAATGTTTCTTCTTTCTCTTCCGTGCCTAGTGGAACATGAGACAACCTGTTTTTTCCACTGTTTTTACAGCCAGCAGATTGTGCTCTGGGTTATTTCCATAATAAAGACCCTTTATACGGCTTGGGGTTTCCAGGTGAATAGAGCCAAAGCCACCAGCCGGTCGAGGCAGCTTTTTAAAATTAGAATGTGGTAAATTCCTTTTTGAGTAATGTATAGCATGTTTAGTACTGAAGAGTATTACCTGTTAGTTGGAAAATACCAGGCAAAGGCTCATTGCCCTCTGCGATAGCTACTTCTTGGGCCAATGCTCAGTTACTCTTGTATCTACCGACAAGATCTCGAAATGCAATAATCTGTGTGCATTCCAAAAAAAAAATTACTGCCTTTCCACCAGTGGCTTATTTGGTACAGATATTCCTGTGCCTGGTCTGGCCTATATGTGACTCCACTGCACACTATGTGGTTGACTCTTAATGCCCTGAGGGCAACTAGAGAATAGGCTGTCCAGATTGTGTAATCCAGTCTTTGAAGTGGGGCTTGAACCCACAAACTTCTGACTCAGAAGCGAGAGTGCCACCACTGAGCCCAGGCTAAGGGAAAGTAATGAAGAGAAAATCTTGAAGTGTAAAGTAACAGTTTTTTCTGGTATATGTGTCTATATATTTAAATTGTCACGATAACGTGTTTCACGATCATTACATCTCACTTTGGCAGTCATGTGCTGGCACCACACTTCCTGATTGGCTCAGATTTGAGATTTTTAAAAAGCAATGAATCAGAAATGTACCTATGAGCAATAAGGAAAATCTACCAATTCAAAAAACAGAACTAATCAAATCATTTTGTTCTAAAAATCCTTCTGTTCGCCATCTTTGTTAAGAATTCAAGGGCACTAAATTGGGCCGGGTAGTGCTTGTTGTTTCGGCGCTACACGGCCTCTCCGACATCCAAGATGGCGTCTTGGGTGCGCACGCATGTTTCCAGTGTGACGTGTGCCGGACGCCATCTTGGTATAGGAGTTAGCGCAGGCGCAAATAACAAACGCTGGAATCATGTAAAGTAGCTATAACTGAATGGCTTCAATCAGTGTGCAACGCTGATTTAAAGTGATAGACACCATTTTGGCACAACTCAACGCACAGTCTTAACCCCGACCATCTGAACATGTCTTAGAGTGCCTGGAGGACCCCCAACAGTGCTATCTAAAGGGGCCATGCAGAATTTACAGGTTAGTTGCTGGATTATTGTTTCTGGCCGCTGAGACATTTGTAACTGTTTTTGGAGGTCTCCTAGACTTCAATACTAGGATGCGGGGACATAGCCTAATATTTAGAGCCAGGACGTGCAGGAGTGAAGTGAGGAAATGCTTCTACACACAAAGGGTGGGAGACATTCGAAACGTTCTTCTGCAGGCGGCAGTTGATGCTAGCTCAATTGTGAATGTTAAATCTGAGATTGATAGATTTCTGTGACCCAAGGGTATTAAGGGATATGGGGCTAAGATGGGTATATGGAGTTAGGTCACAGGTCCACCATGATCTCATTGAATGGCAGAACAGGCTCGAAGGGCTAAATGCCACTGTCACTTACTGCCTCCTGTTTTGCACCACCTTCTCCTGCAAGAAAGCGGGAGGTGTGTCTGGGTGATGTGCCTGTCATGGTTGAATAGCTGCCAGTGTGTGTGGTCTGTGAATTGTGGGTGGGTGGCTTGAAACAGTGGTAATGTATAAGGGTGAGACGAAGCATCTGATTGGAAGGGTTGAATACTGATGGAAAGAGTTTGTTGGTATATGGGTGATGGGGGGTGCAGTGCGTGGAGCAGTTGGTAGGAGACACCACTTGACAGTTGACCTCACTCACCTTGACCACTCATGTCAAAGCACTGACCTTCTTCCTGCACTGCATCCATGTTCATGATGCTGTGAGCTGACATTGACTTCATCCCCCGCTGCCTCCCACTGCCTTTTGAGTATATGTGTGGAGGGCCTCTTGTGCACCCCCCCCCCCTCCCCTGCAGATATAGGATGTCCCTCCTTCTGTCTCTAGTGCATCAGCAAAGAACTTTGGTGCATGCACTCTCGCAGGCCTGGTACCAACTCAGACTGGCAGATTGGTACGGTCTGGCGTGAAGATTGGAGGATGTGGGATTTAGTAGTGCGCAACCTTTATTCAATGTTTTAACATAACTCATCAGTGTTACATAGGGATGGGACCTGCATCTGTGTTTTACATGTGCAATCTCTGATCTCTGTTCAGACTCCATGCGGACAGTGGACTGTTATTTTCAGCAAATAACAGGTACCAGCTACCTTTAAGAGATTTCTAAGAAACATCCTCCCTTTAAGAGATTGAGCTCCCTCTGGTGGTGGAAAGTGCAAATTGCATTGATTCCATGTGCAAGGCCCGGAATGGAACACTTGCAGGTAAGTCCTCAGGTGGGTTGAAACTTGCATCCTGCCTGCGCAGGGGCCATTGGGCACGGGGTAATAGCACAACACGCTACCTGCGCCCAAAAACGGCCCCTATCGAATTTCCCCCCCCCGCAAAGTATCCTGCAAATAAAATTCTCGATTTAAAAAATAATAACGGACATTTCATAATGCACTTGGGTATATAAAATTGTTTTTTGTGTCTTCAATGTTTTTGCCCAGAGGCCTCGGCATGACTGAGCAGCCTGGTGTTTCAGACTTACCAGAGTTATAACTAGAGAGTTGGTCAGGTCACCCCGAAACCACCTGTACTTACAATTCCCAGAATATATCAATATTGGTCTGTAGCAAATCGTTAAAAAATTGACACATCAGATAGGGACAACAGCAATTCTGAGCTGGCTTTTAAAAATAACTGCAAGAAGCCTAAAGCATAAATGTAGGCGGTGTGTGTGGGAGGATGAGCAAGTAAAAGAGATACAATTACATGAAAGAAAGACATACAGAGAGAAAACTGGAAACTGAGACACATACAGAAGAGAATAGACAGAAACCAGGAGAGATTTGCATAGGGGGAAGAGATGGATTCGAACCTGTTCTAATCGGCAGCATGCTTTAAAATGCCTGTTGATGGTTGGCCGACTGCCATTTTTGTTGCCTGGCTCCATCATGGGCTTTACTTTTTGTTTCACTGCTCTGCTGCCCAGGATTGCGAGGAGTTCCCTCTTTCGGTGCTTTTCATTATTATCGCAGTTAATGACTGTGACTCGGTACTGCCGCCAGTCACCAACTGCTGGATGCCTGCTCGCTCTACCTCATAGAAAATCGATAGGGGGCGGGGAGGAGAGAAGAGTTTTAGGAGTGTGCAACATGCTCATACTCCTTTCAGTGGTGGCCGAGCTTAATTTGGCCTGTTCTTTCAATACGGTTGAGCCCCTGGGTCTGTTGCTGCTGCTCCCTTCATGAGGTGTGTGCTCCAGCATACCCCCCTTGATCTACACCAGGTCACCACCTACATTACTGCCACAGTAAGAACATTCTCCTTAATGGGGTTATACAAAAGTGGAAGGTTTTAAAAAAAACATTTAAACATAACAAAGTTTCACCTATGATCCATGCCATGCCTCAACCTACTAAGCTCCAAATCCCAACTTCCAAACAAGTCCTGGACTTCTAGTCAGAACCTGGTCCCCTACCTCTGCCAGACAGACCGTCACCATACCCTGTTATAGATGACCATTATTTGTGAAGCTCCTGTTTTCAACTGTCCAGCTGCCTTCTGTAGCTACTTCCGGCTAACCCTAGATTGACAGTCTACTGTTCAAGCTCTTGAATGGTCAGCCACCCCACCTTCGGCCGCTCTTCACCGGTCATCATTGACCGCCATTCCAATCTATGTTCCTTTAGCTGGCTTCATGACTCTCAGGTTGGGTCCCCGGTCAGAATCATACATTGCTTTCTTAGCTACGCTAACTTGGCTAATACCCTGCTCCTCCACTGACTCCCAGCTCACATCTGGTTCTCTCACAACGAGCTAGTGCTTGGCCTTAATTATCCTTGCTTCTCTACAACTGGACTTCTTTACACTGCTGTCTCCTGACCTTCAGTTTACTCTCTTTTGGGTTGATTTACCTCTACACTCCCTGTTATTTACCAAAGACTCCTCACACTTTTCTGTCATGTATCTATAACTGAAGTTCCCTTGTGTGTGCATTTTGACTGATCCTCGAGTCCCAAACCTATCTCTTTTTCCTGCTTCAGGCCTTCTGCTCTCCTCTCTCCTCTTTCTCTTACTGGCCCATGCTGCTATTGGCCTTCCCCTTTTCCAGTACCATGCCTTCCCCGATCACCCCTCCTACACATCACTACTTCCCAGCCTCATTTCTTTCCTGCTATTGTCACAGGCTTGAGTCCCTCCTCTGTGCCTTTCTCCCCCCAAATTATATTGAATTACATTGAGTCTACAGCACAGGAACAGGCCATTCGGCCCAACTGGTCTATGCCAGTGTTTATGCTCATGAGCCTCCTCCCATCCGTCTTCATCTAATCTTATCAGCATAATCTTCTATTCTTTTCTCCCTCATGTGTTTTCTTAGCTTCCCCCTTAAATGCATCTATGCTATCCGCCTCAGCTACTCCTTGTGGTAGCGAGTTCCACATTCTAACCAATCTGAGTAAAGAAGTTTCTTCTGAATTCCCTATTGGATTTATTGATGACTATCTTCTATTTATGGCCCCTAGTTTTGGTCTCCCCCACAAGTGGAAACATTTCTACGTCTACCTTATCACACCCCTTCATAATTTTAAAGACCCTCTATTAGATCGCTCCTCAGCCTTCTCTTTTCTAGAGAAAATAGCCCCAACCTGTTTAGCCTTTCCTGATAAGTATCATCTTTGTGAATCTTTTTTGCACCTTCTCCAGTGCCTCTATATCCTTTTTATAATATGGAGACCAGAACTGTTCACAGTACTCCAAGTGTGGTCTAACCAAGGTTTTAATGGAAGTGGTAGCATAGTGGTTATGTTGATGGACTAGTAATCCAGAGGCGTGAGTTCAAATCCTGCTCATAGCAAGGTTAATTTTTAAAAATCTGGAATAAAAAGCTAGTATCTGTACTATCTGTACTTCATGGTGACCATGAAACTAGCAGATTATTGTCAAAACCCATCTGGTTCACTAATCCCCTTTAGGGAAGGAAACCTGCCATCCTTACCTGGTCTGGCCTATATGTGACTCCAGTCCCACAGCAATGTGGTTGAATCTTAACTGCCCTCTGAAATGGCCTAGCAAGCCACTCAGTTGTCAAGAAGGTAGCTCACCACCACCACCTCAAGGGCAATTAGGGATGGGCAATAAATGCTGGCCTTACCAGCGATGCCCACATCCCATGAATGAATAAAAAAAATACAAGTTTAACACAACTTCTCTGCTTTTCAATTCTATCCTTCTAGAAATGAATGCCAGTGCTTGGTTTGCTTTTTTATGGCCTTATTAATCTGCGTCACTACTTTTAGTGATTTATATATCTGTACCCCTAGATCCCTTTGCTCCTCTCTCCCATTTAGACTTATTATCCAAGCAGTATGTGGCCTCCTTATTCTTCCTACCAAAATGTAACACCTCACACTTATCTATATTGAAATTCATTTGCCAATTACACGCCCATTCAGCAAGTTTATTAATGTCTCCTTGTATTTGATTGTGGATGTGGGGTCAATAGGAGCTTTCATGACTGAGATTAATAGATTGTTGTTGGGTAAGGGTATCAAGGGATATGGAGCAAAGGTGGGTAAATGATGTTGAGGAACAGATCAGCCATGATCTCATTGAATGGCTGAGCAGGCTGGAGGGGCTAAATGGCCTACTCCTATTCCTATGAATATTTATGGTACATAACTCACCTAAACATCAACTGCCAGCACAGGCTTGACCAATTATTGCTCTCCCTACCCCCTCCCCACTCAACTCCTGCTCACTTAACTCCCTTTCTTGGCCCTCATGCCAGCTGAAGTTGTCAATTGTTCCCTTTCCTCAAGGACCATCCCTCTCCCCTTCAAAACTGCTATCCACCCTCTCCTTAAAAGACCTATCTGTCCTCTTAATTTTATCTCCAATCTTCCTTCACCTCTCTGAAGCCTCTCAACTCTATGTCCGCCTGTCCCTGAACTCCCTGAGTTTGAGCCCCTCTGATCCGGCTTCCGCCCTTCTCGCAGCACCAAGATGGCCCTTGAAAAGTCCTCAATGATGTTCTGTGACTGTGACTTTATTCCTCCTCATCCTCCTGGACCTATCTGTGATGTTTTGACACGGTTGATCATTTTATCCTACTCCATCTTCCACTTCTACTGGACTGCCCCTGCATGGTTCCATTCCTAATTATCCAAACACAGCCACACGTATCTCCAATAATGGTTTCTCATTTCCTTTCCGGCACTGACACCTCTGAAGCTCCCCAAGGTTCTATTCTCGGTTCTCTCCTCTTCTTGATCTACATGCTGCTCCTTGGTGACATCATCTGCAGGCATGAGGTTAGCTTCCACATGTATGCTGATGTCACCCAACTCTCCATCTCCACCACTCTGCTTGATACCCTTCGTGCTGCCTGGCTGTTTGACATTGAATCCTGGATGAGCCACAACTTCCTGCAGCTGAACATTTGGGGAGACCAAAGCCATTCTCTTTGGCCCCGTGCCACTGATTCCATCCCCCTTGCTGATCATTCCCTCAGGCTGAACCAGACTATTTGCATAATAACCTTGGTGTAATATTTGATCCTGAGGTAAGCTTTAAACCCTGGATCCTATCCATCACCAAGATTGTTTCCATCTCTGCAATATTGTCTGCCTTTGCCCCTACCTCAACCCTGCCACCACTGAAACCCTTATACGTGCCTTTGTCACTTCCAGACTCGACTATTTCAACACCCTCCTTGATGGCCTCCCATTGTCCTCCCTTCATAGACTCCTTCATTAGCTCATCATCACCCAACTTATTAACTCTAAAATCCTCGCCCTTGTCTATAAATCCCACCAGAACCCTGCTGAACCTTGTCTTTGCAAGTTCTTCCAGCCCTAAAACCCTTCACAAATGGTCCAATCCACTGATTCTGGCCTTCTATTCAACCCCTCCTCTTTGCCCTACCATTAGTGATAAAGCCTTCAGTTGCATGAGTCATGCTTTCCTGAATTCTCTCCCTAGATCACTCAACATATTGTCTTCAAAATCCTTTTGTCATCTTTTCTTCCTCAGTAAGTCACATCTAGTTTGCTTAAAATAATATTTGCAACATAAATACATAAAAATTACATTTTTCATGACAATGTAATTAAATTTACCAATTAAATTCACTTTTATATCTTTGAGTACCTTCATTAATATTTTTGATTGAAGACCTGTTGTCTCGAGACTTTAGTTTACCTTCCACTGTACAGCTGTTTTCTCCCCTGGCTTACTAAACCCACCCTCCTTCTCCCAGCCCAGTGCCACCGCCATCTGATGCTTTAATTCCACCTCCCACCTCTAGGCTTTGCCACCCGCTGCTCCCACACCCAACTGCCCTTTATCCTTCTGTCACAGTCCACCACTCCATCCAACCTCTCAGTCGATTCTTCTGCTGCACGATTGTGCTCACTGTGGCCTTACCTCTTACTAATACTGCTGCCCGCACACCTATATCCTTCTGTCTCTAATGTTTCATACACCACGCTGATCCTGCTCCCACACCACGGCCTTCTCTACTTCCTGCTGTTTGGCTCCCAACTCCCAGTCTGCATCTGCACCTTATCCCTCTGCCTAATCTCTAGGCAAAGGCCCCCACCCTACATTCTTGGTATGACTCTCCTTATTCACACTCTTCCTCATTTCCCCATACAGTGCTTACCTTTACAACACAGCCATCACACTTTTACTTACGGCACCCCTGTGGATTAAAAAATAGGCAAAGGAATATAATAATCAGGCAACTGATTTACAGTTCCAACAGAAAAATGAACAGTTGCAGAATTCGATCCACAAAGCGCCAATAAAATTCCCAGAATACCATGTTTAAAAAGTCACTGTAAATCAATGGCCTTAATAATACATTACATATCATACATGCATATATATATATATATATATATACACACATATTATGCATAATACCCCTACTGTTATAGAACCATATGCTGTAACTCGCTGACCAGAACCATGGGAAATCTGCTAGTATATAAATAAAAGACTTGGATATAGTACAAGTCTGCCACACTTCAAAGTATCAAAGATATATTTTTAAAAAACAGCCACTTTTTGCTGTTTTTTCTGATATTAATAATCTGGCCAATTCCCCTCGCAGGAGTTGGGGATTTACAAGCAGCTGCCATTCTAAGAAACTTCCCTCATCAATTAGTTTCTAATTGACCCTAGGACGTGCCTATTTCGCTTACTTCCCTACAGGGACTAGCTGAACTGTGGCCTTATGGCAGCAGACGAGATGAACACAGATCCAACTTCACAACTAAACATCACAACTGTATTTCAGAACTCAGACTACTTGTAAGAAACACCATGGTAAGTACATTAAAAAAAATTATGGTATATAGATGGTGACTATACATGGAGCAAAAAAGTATTGAATTAATGGATAATAATTAATATAAAAACCCTGGATAAAAATCTACTTTTCTCAGGTTATGGCTACATCAAGAAAGAGTTCCATAGAGAAATCAGCACGCAGGTTGCAACAACAACAACAACAACAACTTGCATTTATATAGCACCTTTAACATAGTAAAACTTCCCAAAGCACCTCACTACAAAATTTATCAAACAAAATTTCACGCTAAGCCACATAAGGAGGTATTAGGACAGGGGTCAAAGAGGTAGGTTTTAAAGAGCATCTTAAAGGAGGAGAGAGGCGGAGAGGTTTAGGGAGGGAATTCCAGAGCTTAGGGCCTAGGCACTGATCCAGGGGAACCACTGGGTCATCACTGGCATCACCTCGTCAAACTCACTTTCCCAGTCTACAAAATGGAAAATAACTACTTCCAGCCTTTGAAGGTGCCTATGATGTAGAAAATGCCAAATGAATATGAAGCTATCCTCCTACAAACTGAAATTATTGGCCAAATTTGTTATTTATATATTATATATAATACATAAAATAGGGAAAGGAAGGTGCATATATTAAAATTATGTTTCACTAACATTTCACTAATCTGAAGTACAATGCATCGTATTTGTGCAACAGATTGGAGTTTTCTGACAATAACTTGCACTTATGTAGTGCCTTTAAAGAAGAAAGAACTTGCATTTATATAGCGCCTTTCATGACCTCAGGACGCTTCACAGCCAATGAATTACTTTGTAAGTGTAGTCACTGTTGTAATGTAGGGAAAACAGCTAATTTGCACACAGCATGATCCCACAAGCAACAATTAAATAAATGACCAGAACATCTGTTTTAGATGTTGGTTGAGGGATAAATGTTGTCCAGAACTCCCCTGCTCTTCATCAAATAGTGCCTTAGGATCTTTTACATCTAGCTGAGAGGACAAAAGGGGCCTCAGTTTAACATCTCATTGGAAAAACGGCACCTCCGACAGTGCAGCATTCCCTCAGTACTGCACTGAAGTATCAGCCTGGATTATATGCTCAAGATTCTACAGTGGGACTCGAGCCCACCACCTTCTGAGTCAGATGCAAGAGTGCTACCACTGAGCCGCAGCTGACACCTGCGCAGCAAAACATCCCAAGACCCTTCACATGGGAGACTGGACCAAACACAAGAGTTGAGGGAAAAGTTAGGAAAGGTGACCGAAGATGTGGCTGAGCAGGTAGGTTTTAAAATGTTTAATTTGCATTACTCTGCTAAATGGCTCTGAAAGGATAACTATTGAATAAGGGTAGATGTTCATAATATCATAGTAGGTACAGCACAGGAGGAGGCCATTCACCCCATCGTGCCTGTGCCGGCTCTTTGACAGAGCTATCCAATTAGTCCCATTCCTCTGCTCTTTCCCTGTAACCCTGTAAATTTTTTCCCTTCAAGTATTTATCCAATTCCCTTTTGAAAGTTATTATTGAATCTGCTTCCACCACCCTTTCAGGCGCATTCCAGATCATAACAACTCGCTGCATAAAAAAATGTTTCCTCATGTCCTCATGGCTCTTTTGCCGATCACCTTAAATCTGTGTGCTCTGGTTACCGACTCCTCTGCCACTGGAAACAGTCTCTCCTTGTTTACTCTGTCAAAACCGTTCATGATTTTGAACACCTCTATCAAATCTCCCCTTAACCTTCTCAAGTCTAAGGAGAACAATCCCAGCTTCTCCAGTCTCTCCACATAACTGAAGTCCCTCATCCCTGGTTCCATTCTAGTAAATCTCTTCTGCACCCTCTCTAAGGCCTTAACATCCTTCCTAAAGTCTGGTGCCCAGAATTGAAAACAATACTCCAGCTGAGGCCTAACCAGTGTTTTATAAAGGTTTAGCATAATTTCCTTGCTTTTGTACTCTATGCCTCTATTAATAAAGCCCAGGATCCCATATGCTTTTTTAACAGCCTGCTCAACTAGTCCTACCACCTTCAAAGATTTGTGTATGTGCACCCCCAGGTCTCTCTGTTCCTGCAACCCCTTTAAAATTGTACCATTTAGTTTATAATGCCTCTCCTCATTCTGCCTACCAAAATGCATCACTTCACACTTCTCTCTGTTAAATTTCATCTGCCATGTGTCTGCCCATTTCACCAGTCTGTCTCTGTCCTCCTGAATTCCATTACTATCCTCCACATTGTTTACTACATTTCCGAGTTTCATGTCATCTGCAAACTTTGAAATTATACCCTCTATACCCAAGTTCAGGTTATTAATATATATCAAAAAGAGCAGCGGTCCTTTAAGAATATTTATGACTGCTCATAATTTTTCAAATATCTTCATGGTTTGCTGGGCCTTTTTTCCAGTGAAAGTTTAGCCACATAAAATCTTATTTTTTTCTTTTTCTAGTAAACAAAAGGACAGGAACGTCCAGGATCTGAAGTTCCTCTGCAAAGATTCAGGCAGCTTAGGGGTGAAGTAAGGGTGATTCACCTCAACAGTTATGGCTGAAAAATAGCTGTTCTGCAAAACTTACTAACTGATCAGGAATTAAGTGTCGTTTTTTTTTTAGCCAAAATCTCTTTCAGTGATTTTAATTAAGGTATACTTCTCCTTTAAAGTAGAACTGGTTGTAAAATTGGATTCCTCGTCCTTGTTTACAAATTCTGCCACATGCAGCACCGCCCCACCCTATCACTGCAACATCTTCCAGCTCTATGTCCTTCCATTCTCTGGCTGGCATCCTGCGCATACCCTCCATTCACTGCACAGCCCTGCACTGCTCCCCAACCCACCAACAGTAGCAGAGACATCAGGGTCCTCAGTGCTACTCACTGGAACTCCTTTCTAACCCCTCCACTTTCCTGCCTTTAAAAGCCTTGTCAAAATATCTTCAACCACGCTTTTGGTCAACTCTCCCAACTCTTCTACTACTGTTAAGTGTCCTGTTCTCCTCTGTGCAGTCCCTTGGGATGTGATGTTTACTATATTAAAGACATCATATAAGTGCAAGTTGTTGTGTTGTCCAATTGTGTGAAAAACCTTACAGCATTACAGCACTTACCATTTCAGCTGCCGCATCTGATATCATGGCAAGTAATTATTAAGTGATGGCAGTTTCTTGTGCTCTTCAATTGAGTAATCAACGAAGTATAATCCAATGTTAAATCAACAGTAAGTATTTGGTCAAATTGCAATTCCATATAAAAAGGTCCAGAATGATAATGAATAATGGGTAGAAGGCATATGGTCTATTAGGATATCTGATGTACTATGGGTTCTCACCCATTATTTCACACACAGTAAACTATTCCCTGGTATACCTCTCAACCAGCCAATCATAGACATAGACCATGAAGATCAGGATGGTCTCCCCCAATGGCTGAGCTGGTAAAAGCAATTCTGGTATATGCGGAGATTACTGACCTCAGCAGAGATGGCAGTATGGGTGCTCCTTCAGGGAGGGGCAGACAAGCATTGTTAAGGATGACCCATCTTTTGTTTCTTTATTTGTCCCTTTTGCCTTGCACCATCATCCCTTGTGTCATTCAGTCACTCTTGCTCTCCACTCTATCACAGACCTTCCCTTTTGTTCTTTCTGCCCCTCCCCCCCCACCACCTTTTCTTGGCTCTGCACTTGCTTAAAAACTGTTAAGTCTTTACTTCTTCCAATTCTGATGAAAGGTCATCGACCTGAAACGTTAACTCTGTTTCTCTCACCACAGGTGCTGCCTGACCTGCTGAATATTTCCAGCATTTTCTGTTTTTATTTGAGATTTCCAGCATCCGCAGTATTTTGCAATTGTTAAGGATGATGATGTTAGGCTAACCCCCTTCTCTCACTCCCTTTGACTTGGGAGGAAGTAGTGCTGAAACCTGGCTCTGGTAATGGACAGTGGCAACTGAGGACTGAGGAAACGGATACAGATCCCACTCCTGACATTCAGAAATTGTTATGCTGATACGGTTAAATGAAGTAAGGAGGGAGGAGGCTCGTGTGGAGCATAAACACCAGCACAGACCTGTTGAGCCAAATGGCCTGTTTCTGTGCTGTACATCCTGTGTAATTCTGCGTAAGATCCACAGGGCAAATTTTTTGCTTGAGTACATACAAATGTAATTTGTATACAAACAATTTGCATACAAATGAACATAGTGCAGTTGATTTAAGCAAGTTTGCTTCACTGTAGCTTCTGAAAAAGCAAGGAGGGGCAACGGGGACACCACAACAGAGGGGCTGTTTTCCTGTCCCTTTCACCAACTGGTTCAAGAGCAGCAGCAGATGTATGGTGATTATTAAAAAAATTAAATAGGAACATAGGAATTGGTAGACGAAAAAAGGCCAAGGTCCATCTAGTTCGCCATCTACCATCCTGGTAGTCGCGTGATACGATAATGGAATTGTTGACTGATTATGGCAATCGATCTCTATCAATTAGTCTACAACATTTCCTCATATATAATCAAATAATAAAGGACGTATTGTATACGCCAGATTAAATGTTGCATAAAATAAATGGACACATTTAGTGACAGAGGTAGTTGACAATAGCAGTTTCTGCAGGCAATGCAGAGATAACTGCACAGATGTCAGCTCAGATCTCGCACACTGCACAGCACTAACAATCCCCATATCTCCAAAACCCTAACCTCTCCAACCCTAACTGCTAACCCTAAACCCTCCAACTTAACCCTAACCCTAAACTCCCCAACCCTAGCCCAAGTTGCGGTGTCAAAGCATGCTGCAGGGTCAATAGTCACTCTGAAAATAAATAGCAGGACACCAATTCTAAATTGTCTTAAGAGACCACAAACGTCATTGTCCCTTGAAATATATGTAGAAATAAGTATTATTTCTGCCTAGCAACAACTTCAAAAGCAATCCATTGGTTGAGTCATATAAACCAGGAAAGTCCCAGGTACAGTCTCTAGTTTCTGCTGAGTCACTTGTTCTTGGTGAGCAGTAGGGATGTTATAATTGGATCCAGAGTCCAGCATTAGGGAATGGATAAATCCCCATCTGTTCCTGCTCTTGATCAATATCCAGTGACTCAGTTGGTGTCAGTGACTAGTGGTTGAGTGACCAGTGGGGTGATTGCTGACTGACTGGTTTGTCCAGTGAACGAGGGAGGGCGGGGTGCTGTTAGTGGTTAGTGATCAGTTGGTTAACTCACTGATGACATTAGTGACTGCTGGCCTGTTCAATCTGCGACTGGTGGGATCAACGACCGGTGCAATGGGTGATCGCCGACCCGTATGATGAATCACTGGTGGGATGTGACATTGACTTGTATGATGAGTAACCGGTGAGATGAGTGACCCATGGGATAAGTGACCATTTGGATCAGTGACCGTTGGGATCAGTGACCTGTTCAATGTGATCGGTGGGATGAGTAACTGATGGGATCAGTGACTGGTGGGATCAGTGACCATTAACCTGTGCGATGAGTGACCGGTGGGATCAGTGACCATTAACCTGTGCGATGAGTGACCGGTGGGATCAGTGACCATTAACCTGTGCGATGAGTGACCGGTGGGATCAGTGACCATTAACCTGTGCGATGAATGACCGGTGGGATCAGTGACCGTTAACCTGTGCGATGAGTGACCGGTGGGATCAGTGACCGTTAACCTGTGCGATGAATGACCGGTGGGATCAGTTACTATTGACCTGTGCGATGAGTGAAAGTTGATGCATGTGATGTCTGACCGATGGGATGAGTGACCGTTAACTGGTGCAATGAGTGACCGGAGGGCTGAGTGACCAATGGGATGAGTGACCGATGGAAGGAGATCTAGTGTGATGAGTGACCAGTGCAATGAGTGATCGGTGGAAGGAGAGATCAGTGTGATGAGTGACTGGTGTGATGAGTGACCAGTGAGGTCAGTGACCAGTGTGATGAGTGACCAGTGTGTTGAGTGACAAGTGGGGTCAGTGACCAGTGTGTTGAGTGACCGGTGTGTTGAGTAACCAGTGGAGTCAGTGACCAGTATAAGTGACCGGTAGGGTCAGTGACCATTGTGATGCGTGACCAGTGTGATGAGTGACCACTGGGGTCAGTGACCAGTGGGGTGGGGTCAGTGACTGGTGCGATGAGTGACCAATGGGGTCGGTGACCAGTGGGGTCAGTGACTGGTGTGATGAGTGACCAGTGGGGTCAGTGGCCAGCATGATGAGTGACTGGTGGGGTCAGTGACCAGAGTGATGAGTGACCAGTGGGGTTAGTGACCAGTGTGATGAGGGAACGGTGTGATGAGTGACCGGGGTGGGGGGGGGGGGACAGTGACTGTTGGGGTGGGGTCAGTAACCAGTGTGATGAGGGAACGGTGTGATGAGTGACTGGTGTGATGAGTGACCAGTGGGGTCAGTGACCATTGTGATGAGTGATCGGTGTGATGAGTGACCGGGGTTGGGGGGGGACAGTGACCGTTGGGGTGGGGTCAGTGACTGGTGTGATGCGTGACCGGTGGGGTCAGTGATCGGTGTGATGAATGACCAGTGGAGTGAGTGACCAGTGTGATGAGTGACTGATGTGATGAGTGACCAGTGGGGTCGGTGACCGGTGGGGTCAGTGACCGGTGTGATGAGTGGCCGTGGGGTCAATGACCAGTGTGATGAGTGGCCGTGGGGTCAGTGACCGGTGTGATGAGTGACCGGTGGGGTCAGTGACCGGTGTGATGAGTGACCGGTGGGGTCAGTGACCGGTGTGGTGTGGGCAGTGACCAGTGTGACCAGTGACCACTGACCAATGGATTCAACGCCCACCGTACCTGCCCCGCCCCTTTACATCTGGGCCAACGAGAGGCGACCTTTCAAATTCGAACCCCGCCTCACGCCTCGAGAATCCAACGGTCAATCCAGCCAACCGGAAGTCGTGAAAAAAATTCCTTCCATTAGCTAATTAAGCCGGAAATGATGAAGGCGCAAGAAGCGCGGGCCGTGTTGAAGTGTCAGTCAGTGTGAGCGGACTGTGTTTGTGCGCACGCGCGGGGTTTTTTTTGACTAATCGGCCGGCGCCGCAGAGCCTCTCTCACTCGCTCTCTCTCTCTCTCTTGTCCTGCTCGGTGGCAGTCGGTAAGTGTACCTCAGAACGACCCTGTCGGGGCGCCTGCCGTTAGAATGGGCCGCCGCTGTCGACGCGCGTTCGAGTGCTGAATCGGCACCAGTTGGCGGGGACAAGAGGTGCGCGGCGGCCCGAGTTGAAGCGAGCCTGGGCCCCGCGGCTTGGTCACTGGGAGCCTGTGTATCGATGACCCCCCACCCCCCCCCCCCCCCCCCAAAAAAAAAGCTTCATTGCAATTCTCGCTCCTACCGCGGGGGTCGGCTAGCAAACTGGTGAACTAGAGCAATTTATATAGCGCCTTTTAACGTGTTAAAACGACCCAAGGTGCTTCGTAGGAGTGCTGTTGGACAAAACATTTTGGTACTGAGCCACAAGGAGATATTGGGACTGGTGACCGAAAGCTTGGTCAAAGAGTTAGATTTTTAAGGGGTGTCTTAAAGGACGAGGGGGAAGAGAGGTTTAGAGATGGAATTCCAGAGCCAAGGGGTTAGACAGCTGGTGACACGGCTGCTAATGAAGGGGTGAAGAGAATTGGGGATGTGCAAGAGGCCAGAATTGGAGGACTGCAGATATCTCGGAGGACTGCAGAAGGTTAGAGATATATAGGCGGGCGGGGGGGGGGGGGGATGGATGGATGGATGGATTTGAACACGAGGATGAGAATTTTAAAACTGAGGGGTTGCTGAACTGGCAGCTGATCTAGGTCAACGAGCATAGGGGTGCTGGTTGAATGGGACTTGCTGGTGTGGAGGATAAACAATGTGGGCTGGTTGGGTGGAGTGGCCTGTTTTCTGTTATTTCTATGCAGTTCTTTGCAAAATTCTGCAGTTTATTTTTTGGGGCTTTCCCCATTCATGTGTTCTGACCAATTAATTTAAATGTCTGGAAGCATTTGAAACACTATATAATTTTAACTTAATTTCATGAACTGTTGTAGTTCATTTGATTTGTGTAGTATTTTTCATGCCTTCAAATGTCCCAAAGTGCTTTCACTTATAATTACATTAAGCAGATAATGCTGTTAATGTGGGTAAATATGTAGCCATGTTGTGCACAAGATCCCACTCACAGCAATGAGATGAATGACTAATGGTTGAGGGTAGTGTATATTGGCCAGGGCACCAGAACTCCCTGCTTTTGCAATAGTATGGTGCCCATTGGAGCAGGCAGACTAGGTCTTGGTTTAATTTGTCAACTAAAAATGGGTTTACTGTGCACTCGTGTTTTGAAAATTGACATTTTTATTGCTGTGGCTGTGTGCCATTTTGTGAATTGTGCGAAAATGAAATCTGACCAAGCAAAACAAAAAAAAAATATTTTGTCTGGTCAATGGCTGTGTGAATACAGTAATTGCTTTGTGAGGTGAGAAGTGGGATAATCTCTAGGCAGTATTAAAAACTAACAGGATAATCAATTGAACCTCATAGCAAGTCTGATTTTGGTGTTTTTGAAAGCTTAGAACTTGTACATCTCAATGGGATTTGTGGGAAGCCTGTGAACAATTCATTGTATCATATCTAATACTTTTAGTTTCAGCAAACTAGTGCAAATCTTGTTTAGTGCAAGAGATTTAGTATAGTATTCTTTATTTTCTTCCCCTTTAAATAGTGGGGGGGGGAAATCAATATGAAAATACAAATGTTTACAGCATATTGTAGTAATTATCATCTCTTGTTTTAATGCAGATCCTGAGGATTGCATTGGAATCAATTTTACTTTAAGCTGCTAAAGTCACTACTGTAGTGACTTGTGTTCTAACTTGTATTGGATCGCCTGTTTCTTTTTTAACACTTTGGTTAAAATCAACAAGACATCATGGATCGGACTTTGGACGGACTGGAAGAAAGTGAATTTTATGAGGAAGCAAAATATCTGAGCCCCGGTCCCTTGAACAATGGATATTTATTTGACATGGAATCCGATAAGTCGGAATTTGAAATTCTTGAGACACCCAGGTACAGAAGGCAGGTCTTAAAATGCCACTTGTTTAATCATGTTCACCCCATCACTGCAGAATGCAACATCTTTCTACATTGCTTTGTCACGTATACCTCACACTTTTCCCTTTTTGTTTTGTTTTAAGCCCTGTTTTTTCCAAGCAAAACAGTAAACCCTATCAAGCAGAGGCTACGTCCCAGGATAGGATCATTGCTAATGAAGGGAGAAAGCCCCGATCTGTGAGTTGGCCTTTTCATCTTGTATCGTCAAACATAACTGTGCTTCACGCTGAAGTTAACATCGGGACGAGTTTAAACCGCCAAACTACTGGTGCTCAGAATGCCATTAGCCAAAGCTGCCAAGCAGACACCAGGTCCTGTATGCCTCCTTGCAGAAAGCTTAAGAGGGGTATTGAGAGATGCCTATTATAAACCTCAAATTGGGAAGGGGAGGTGGGGAGTAACTTCAATGTTGAACAAAAGCGCATTGAGGAAATTGTAAATTCATGTATAATGGACCATTCTGGTCAGAACACAAGGTACATTAGGTGATGTTCTTAATTGCCAATGATGGCAATTTAATTACTGATACCTTAATTATGCCAAGTCAAAACTGATTTGTTTTCCATTAATGCCCAGACACCATTTTTACAACAACTTGCAATTTGTTTGGGCAGGCTGAGGAATGTGAATCTAATTTGAGGCACCTGCATCTTGTTTGCTGGCTGCAGGTGGAAGATGGGTGCAATAGGTTTCTATTAATCTATTGCTACTTGACCTGGAGACTGAATGGGATAACCTGTGGGGAAAATGAATAATGTGTTTCCGCACCCCCCCCTTTTAAAAAAATTTTTTAAACCGAAGTATTTCTTACATGAACCTTCTGATCAGTTTTAAACAATTTCCATGTATGTAGTACCCTTTTTAAATGTAGAAAAACATCCCGAAGTGCTTGAGGTGTAATAAAAACTGGATGGTAAGCCAAAGGGGAGATTTTGGGGGGGGGGGGCGCAGGCTTGTCAGGTAGGTTTTTAATGAGTGTCTTAAAGGGGGGTTTAGGGAAAGAATTCCAGAGTGAGGCCTAGATCGCTGGGCCAATGGTGGATTGAAGGGCAGGGAAGATGCACAGGAGGTAAGTCTGAGGAAGGGAGTTGTAAGGCTGGAGTAGGTTAGAGATGGGGAGGGGTGAGGCCACAAAGGAATTTAAATACTAGGATGAAAATTTTAAATTTGGGGACCAGGAGCCAACGTAGGTTAGCAAGGGTAGGGGCATTGAGCGAGTTGGACTTGGTGCAGGATAAAATACAAGTCAGAGCTTTGGATGGGCTGAAATTTCCAGAGGGCGAATGATGAGTCTAGTTAGGAGAGCATTCGAATAGTGGAATATGGAGGTGACACAGGCATGGATGAGGGCTTTTTTGGCTGAGTGGAGGCAGGTGATTGTTATGGAGGTGAAACCATGCTGGGATTAGATTTCTAGCGAATCAAATAACTAGGGAGGTAGATAGGGCTTGAACTAAAGAAGCGGGGGGGGGGGGGGGGGGTCCTGGTGGAGAGAAATCTAGAATGCTAGAGAAAAGACAAGGAAGTAGTGCAGGAAAGTGGGGTAAGGCTAACCAGATTGTGTCAGGAAGGGACAGAGCGTACTAACAAAAATAGGGTCCAGGTAAGACACAAGGCCATTGTACAAAAAAAGTTAAGGTGCCTAAAAATCTTAGATCTAAAGGCACTGTATCTGAATGCACGAAGCATTCGTAATAAGGTAGATGAATTAACAGCACAAATAAATGTAAACAGATGATATACTAGCAATTAGTCATGGCTGCAGGGGGACCAAGGCTGGGAGCTGAATATCCAAGGGTATTCGATATTTAGGAAGGACAGGCAAAAAGGAAAAGGAGGTGGGTTGGTTTTTAGTAAAAGATGAAATCAGAGGATATTGGCTCAGAAAATCAAGATGTAGAATCAGTCTGGGTGGAGTTAAAAAGCACCAAGGGGCAGGAAACACTGGTGGGAGTTGTCTATAGGCCTCCGAACAGTAGTGGTAATGTAGGGGATGGGATCAAACAGGAAATTAGAGATGCATGTAACAAGGGTACTACAGTAATCATGGGTGACTTTAATCTAATATAGACTGGCCAAACCAAATTAGCAATAATATCGTGGAGGATGAATTCCTGGAGTGTGTACAGATGGTTTTTTAGACCAGTATTTTGAGGAGCCAACCAGAGAACAGGCTATCCTAGATTGGGTGTTGTGCAATGAGAAGGGGTTAATTAATCTTGTTGTGCAGGGTCCTTTTAGGGAAGAGTGACCATAACATGATAGAATTCTTCATTAAGATGGAAAGTGAAGTAGTCCAATCCAAAACTAGGGTCCTAAATCTAAACAAAGGAAACTATGAAGGTATGAGGAGTGAGTTGGCTATGATAGATTGGGAAGCTTAATTAAAAGGCATGATGGTGGATAGGCAATGGCTAACATGTAAGGAACGAGTGCATGAATTGCAACAATTATACATTCCTTTCTGGCACAAACTCAAAAGGAAATGTGGTCCAACTTGGCTAACAAAGAAATTAAGGATAGTATTAGATCCAAAGAGGAGTCATAAAGTTGCCAGAAAAAGTAGCAAGCCTGAGGATTGGGAGCAGTTTAGAATTCAGAAAAGGACCAAGAGATTAAGAGGGGGAAAAATAGTGAGTAAACTTGCAAGTGACATAAAAGTGGACTGTAAAAGCTTCTACAAGTATGTGAAAAGAAAGATTAGTGAAGAGAAATGTAGGTCCCTTACAGTCAGAAATAGGAGAATTTATAATTGGGGAAACAAGGAAATGGCAGAGCAATTAAACAAATACTTTGGTTCTGTCTTCACGGAAGAGGACACAAAAATAACTTCCCAGAAATGCCATGGAACCAATGGATAGAGAAGGAGGAATTAAAGGAAATTAGTATTAATAAAAAAACAAGTGCTGGAGAAATTAATCAGACTGAAAGCTGATAAATCCCCAGGACCTGATGATCTGCATCCCAGAGTACTAAGGTAGCCATGGAAATAGTGGATGCATTAATTGTTGTCATCCAAAATTCTATAGATTATGGAACAGTTCCTGCAGGTTGGAGGGTGATAAATGTAACCCCACTTTTTTTTTAAAAAGAGGGAGAAAACAGGGAACTACAGACTGGTTAGCCTAACATCAGTAGTAGGGAAAATGCTAGAGTCATCATAAAGGATATGATAACAGGACACTTAGAAAATATCAACAGGATTGGACAAAGTCAACATGGATTTATGAAAGGGAAATCATGTTTGAACGTACTGGTTTTTTGAAGATGTAACTGGAAGAATAGATAAGGGAGAACCAGTGGATGTGGTTTGTTTGGATTTTCAGAAGGCCTTTGAAAGTCCCACAAGAGGTTAGTGTGCAAAATTAAAGCACATGAGATTGGTAATATACTGGCATGGATTGAAAATTGGTTAACACAGGAAACAGAAGGAATAAATTGGTCTTTTTCAGGATGGCAGGCAGTGACTAGTGGGGTACTGCAGAGATCAGTGCTTGGGGCCCCAGCTATTCACAATATATATCAATGATTTGGATGAGGGAACCAAATGTTTGCTGACGACACAAAACTAGGTGGGATTGTGAGTTGAGGAGGATACGAAGAGGCTTCAAGGTGATTTAGACAAGTTGAGTGAGTGGGCAGTTACATGGCAGATGCAGTATAATGTGGATAGATGTGAAGTTATCCACTTTGGAAGGAAAAACAAAGGCAGAGTATTTAAATGGTGATAGATTGGGGAATGTTGTATAAATGGACCTGGGTGTCCTTGTACACCAGTCACTGAAAGCAAATGTGCAAGTGCAGCAAGCAATTAGGAAGGCAAATGGTCTGTTGGCCTTCATTGCAAGAGGATTTGAGTATTGGAGCAAGGATGTCTTACTGCAGTTATACAGGGTCTTGGTGAGACCACACCTGGAGTATTGTGTGCAGTTTTGGTCGAACTAAGAAAGGATGTGCTTGCCATAGATGGAGTGCAGTAAAGGTTCACCAGACTGATTCCTGGGATGGCAGGACTGTCGTATGAGGAGAGATTGGGTCGACTTGGCATGTATTTGCTTGAGTTTGGAAGAATGAGGGGATCTCATTGAAACATATAAAATTCTGACAGGGCTAGACAGACTGGATGCAGGGAACGAGGGGTCACAGTCTCAGGATACAGGGTAGGACATTTAGGACTGATGAGAAATTTCTTCAGAGTGGTGAACCTGTGGCATTCTCTACCACAGAAGGCTGTGGAGACTAAGTCACTGAATATATTTAAGAATCTAGATAGATTTCTAGACACAAGGCATCAAGGGGTATGGGGAAGAGTTGGAATATGATATTGAATGGTGGAGCAGGCTCAAAGGGTTGACTGGCCTACTCCTATTTTGTGTTTCTATGGCCGTCTTTGTAATGAAGATATGGGGTCGGAAGCTCAGCTTGGTCAGTGAGAATGTCGAGGTTGTGAACTGTGGTTCAGCCTGAGATGGTGGCTGGGGAGGAGATGAAGTTGACGAGGGTCTTCATTTTTAGCTGGAGGAAATTGTGGATCATCTATCGCTGGAAGTCCGAAGCAGTCTTGCAACACAGAAGTGGTAGAGGGGTTGAGCTGGATGTTGTCAGCGAACATTTTGGGAGACTCCAGATGTAACAGTGCAAGGGCCGGAAGAGAAGCCATTGCTGGAGATGGCCTGGCTTTGACTGGATAGGTAATAGTGGGACTAAGCAAGGGCCACTGACCTGGACAATGTAGTATGGTGGTCTGTTAAAGGCTGCAGAGAGATGGAGATGGAGATGGAGAAGGATGAACATGGATAGTGCATCAGTCAGTCACTTGTAACTTTTATTAGGGCTGTGACAGGAAGGGAAACCTGATTGTCGGAGTTGCAGGAAAGATCAGCCTGGATTTGGAAGATGATGACACATTGAAGGACTGTAGAGGGAAGTTGAAGATGTAGTTTACAAGGAAAGAGGGGTTGGGGGATGGGAGTGGTGTTGGAGCAAGGTGATGGTGGTTTTGAAAAGGAGACTTGACCATTTGCAACATCAGATAGCATGGGGGCCAGGAAGTGGGGTTAGGTGTTTGTGTTCAATGGGGTTATGGGGGAGGTGGGAGAGAAACTAGTGATCGTTTTAGGGTTAAGGCATCTGGGGTGGATGTTTGGCTTGGTGGGCAAGGTGGAGAGAAGCAGCAGCTGAATAGATAGTCTCAACCTTGGTGACAGAAATCTATGAGCTCTTTGCACTTAAGAGGATGGAGGGAAAGGGGCTTAAGGAGACAGATGGGTGTGGAGAAAAGAAGCTGGGAGTTGTCTGCTTTCCAGGATGATTGTAGGGTGTGGGTGTGGCCCAGTAGATTGAGGTCCAGCCAAATTTGGTGATGGATGACTAAGCCAGTTATATACTAGCTACACACAAGTGAAAATGGGGTCAATACGAGGGGAATGACTGGCAAGGGCATAGTGATGAGTGAGCAAATCAATGGCTAGAGGTATTGTGATGAATGAAGGGCCAAAGGATATGCAACTTGGGAGAGTTTTTCAGGGAATGGACACAGAGGAAGGGGGTAGGGAATATTGGTGAGGGATAGAAGAAAGTGACCTGATGGCCTTGCCACTGATCAAGGCCATGAGGTGGGGAAGTCAGGGGTAGCTCTGAATATGGGTAGGAGCAGTTTAGGGAGGGCAGTGAATTCAGAAGAGCAGGCAAATGGAGTGGAGATTGAAATCAATGAGAATGAGCAGTTACTCTGTGCAGAGGCTGAAAGAAGGGAGGAGATTTCATGAAAAACTGGGAGGATGGTAGTATCCAACAAGGATTTTAAAGGTGAAGCAAATTGGTGGAACAAGGTGAGGTGCTCAAAGTGGGAGACACTGAGGTGTGACTTGGTGATGGCCACACTCCTCCAACTCACCGCCCAAATCACTGGTGGCAAAGTATAGCCAGGCAGGGAGGTTTCAGTCAGTAGCGAGGTGACTCTTGAGCCAAGTTTGTAAAAGCCAGGATGTCAATGATGATCTGCATTAAGATCACAGATGGCAAGGGGCTTGTTCGCAATTGCACGAATGTTCTGGAGGGAAATGTGAAGATGAATGATATGCTGGCAGAGTCCAAGTGAGTGGGGAAGTGGGACTGGAAGGTGGTTGGATGTGTGTGCTGGGTGAGAAGGTCAGTGAGCGATGGAAATGGGGCTGTTGGGGTTGCTGCTAGTCAGGAAACACTGGGTTGGAAAGGGATTGGGTGGGCAAATTACCTGAGGGAAGAAATGAAATGTTGTATGACTGGGTGATGAGAGAAAACTAAAGAGATGGAAGTAATAGATTTGGGTCTGGTAGCTTGTGTAAAATAAGTTTGTCCATTTGGGAGATCTGATGGGTAATATGAAATAGACAAGACTCAGTGGAAAGGACAGTCACATTGTTATAGTTTGGGAGTTGGAGAATAAGCTGGCTGGTAAAATTTACACATCATTCATGTGAGGTACCTGATAACCCTATTTCAGCAGAGAAGCTAAGATGAGTGAATTTTAGGGGACATGGGCAAAGAGATACCAAGATAAATAATGGATGAGAAAAGCCATTGAGATTATTTGAGCTGCTCCTTCTAGAAAGACCTAGCACTGCTCCATCCCATTCTCTTTTTTTCTCTTCTCCTCCCCCCCCCCCCCAGCCCCTGTCACAGCATCTAACTTAAATCAATCTGAAGGTTTTTGCCTCTGCTAACTTACCCAAAAGTTCCATGTGTTCATTTGTGAAGCACTAACACCAGTTTTAAATTTACCTTTTTTTACTTTCACAACAAGACAAAAAGTCTGATTCATTGAGCTATTCTGATTTGCCTTTCTATATTCTATTTAGTGTTTTCAAATGCATAATCAGGTCTGACTGTGGTGGAGGGTCTACACAGGATTAAACAAATTCATGGACTAATATTAGGGATGAAATTTGTGAACTGCTGTCACAATGTTGAGGTACTATTAGATGGGGAACAGGCTAGATTAGTACCTGTACTCAGACCAAATCTAATCCAGACAATTAGACCTATGTCTTCAGTAACTGCACCATCACAAAATTGAATGTTACCTGTGTGATCTAGTAAATAAGTCAGCATGGCTTCAGAATGAGGGGGAAATCTTGCCAGACCAACATCCCTGAATTTTTGATGCAGTGGCCTCAAACAGTGGCCATCCATATGTTCAACTCAAGATTTCCAGAAAGCTTTTAATCAAGTTCCTCACCATAGACTGTTAATGAAATTGAAAGCAATAGGAATGGAAAGTAAAACTTGGATGTGGGTAAGAAATTGGCTGGAGTATGAAGTAGTGTTCTTGCTGGAGGTGGTTAGGATGTGGGAGGTTAGTATCAGTTCAGTGCTCCGAGATTGATGAGACCACCTACTATTCCTAATCTACAACAATTTAGACTTGTGTAAACTGGCAAATTTGCAGACTACTAAACTGGAAGGGGAAGTTAGAGAACACCAGTCAGGGATCTGCAAAAGGAGTTGGATAAAAGGTGTAACTGGCAAAATAGTGGCAGATTTCAATTTCACATTGCCATGGTGGGATTGAACTCAAGGTAGCACTCTCCTGTCAGATAATTATGGGTTCAAGCCTCAATTTAGACTTGAGCACATAATCCAGGCTGACACCTCATTTCAGTACTGAGGGAATGCTGCACTCAGATTCTGTCCTTTGGGTGACACATTAAACTGAGGCCCTGTCTGCTGCCTTGGGTGGATGTGGAAGATCCCATGGCACTATTTGAAGAGCAGGAGTTCTGCCTGGTGTCCTGGCCAATATTTATCCTTTGACCAAAATTACTAAAGAAAAACCATTATCTTGTCATTTATCACATTGCTGCTTGTTGGACACTCCACTGCAAGTTGCCTGCTGCATTTCCCTACATTACAATAGTGACAACACTGCAAAAGTACCCTTTTGGCTGTGAAGCACTTTGGAGCATCCTGAGGTCATGAAAGGTACTATATAAATGCAAGTTTTTATGACCTGTGGGTTGCTAGTCCATTACCACTAGGTTAGTGGTTCTCTAGGTAGATAGTTGAAGGAAAAACCTTGGACTCATTCAAGGTAGTTAGATAACATGGGGAAACTCTTCCCTTCTCGTCCCCCCCCCCAAATGGATGAACTGAATAGCCTCCCTTATCTATTTAGCTAGTGATTAAAATTTCCTGTTATTGAATTAAGTTAATCAGTTCTTGGCTTGACCTCTAGATGGAGCTCCTCTGCCATGGAGGGCAAAGGAGGAAAGTTGGCAAGATTAGTGATCTGCATCATACATAGCTGTGGAGATAATGTTGATGGAGCACACTGCTCTCCTGATGGGACAGGAAGATTATTTTTTTTACTTGCATACTGTGACTTACTTTGATTTAAATACATTTAGGTTGTGAACTTGACAGTTTAAAAAACTGCAATATGTATTTTAAGCATACTAAATAGTTTGGGGGTGGGATCGTTCTGTAGCTTGTGATTTTTGAAGTTAAAAATTGAGGTTATGAAGGAATTGGCTCTTTAACTTTGAAGTTTCACCTGTATGTGAGCACAAAACTCTAGCCACCATAAAGGAGTCTTGCTGTGAGGGCAGTGGGATAAGAGTGAAATAATATCCTATCTTGGAGGGCCAGAATAGAATCTAAATGGAACTTCCAGCATTGTAACTGAGCTGAACAAAGTAAACCTTAGTTTCTTTGCCATACCTTCACGCACAGCTAACAGTAATGCTTTAATTGCTGTTTTTTACTTTAACTTTGCTGTATTTTAGGTTACACGGTCCAGTAATCCACCACAGAGGTGCCTTGTAATGACCAGTAGTACGGCAACTCAGACGCCTAAAAAGTGTGCAAAGCAGCTATTTGTAGAAGGCAAAGCCGATTCTCCCTGCTTGCGGTTGAAGAGCCCTGCACATTTAAAACCAAAGCAAAATACATCTTGCCCAACTCCAACTTCGAAAAGTGTATACAGCAAAGAGAAGTCCACAAAATCTACAAAAACAGCATCTGCTGCTACCAAAAGATACTTGCAATTATCATCGAGAGATTCCTGTGCCTCTCCTGTTAAATCAAACTGCTGTGTTGCCACAAGTTGTCATTCCCCTTCAACTGTCCCTGGCTCCTCTTATTCTCCAGCAGCGAAAAAGGTGAAATCATCGAGATCTCAAACTTTGCCAATTGCTGGTAGTTCGAATTCAAGTCCTTCAGTATCTAAAGTCAACAATGCACGTTTGAAGGAAAATCAGCTTCTAGATTCAGGGAAATCGTCCTCAGGCCTTGAATTGTGCACGGGTGGTATTGCAATCTCCTCTGCTTTGATGTCTACAGACTCTTCTCCAAACTCGGCACTGGCCGTCTTAGCAAATGGTGCTGCTGACTGGATTGATCTCCTAGACGAGAGTGATGATGAAACAGTGGGTAGGTTCCTTTATCTTGTGGTATTTTTGTGTTGTGGAAATTTGTGGTGTGAAAAGTTTGCTTAATGCTGGAGCAGTTTACTAGTAAATGTAATTTTGAACTCTGATCAATTTGACTTGATCAAATATTAACTGACAGCCTTGGCTAAATTTATCTTTGGCATGAATTTAGCATTGAATCAGTGTCCCAGTGCAGAAACAGACCAGTCAGCCCCTCAAGTCTGTGGCAGTTTTTCTCCATGAGTCACTTGGTCTAATCCCAGTCCTGCTCACTCCAGATATCTCTTTAGTAATCCTCTTTCAAGCAACTAGCCAATTCCCTTTTTAACTCTATTTTAAGATTATGGTAGAATGCCACATTCTAACCACCTGTCTAGATTTTAAAAAAAAAATCCCCTAACTTTGTCTTTGACCATAAATTTATATCCTCTTGCGACTGACCAATGAAAACAATCTATCCCATAGCACACTAATCGTGAATACTCAACCACTTCTTAACTTCAGTTCTACTGACAAAAGCCCATCTTAACTCTCCATAACTAATTCCTTACCTATGGTAACATCATAGAATATTGGCACTCTAGAATCCTTAAACATTAACATAAATTGTGGTCAATTAATGAACTATATATGTAAGATTTCTATATATGTAAGATTTAAGAATCAATACCATGTCAAGTTGGCCAGTGTGGGCCTCTTAAAATATGCATTTAATTGCAGTCTACTCTATTTTAAAGTTGTCTTAATTTGAATTACTATTAATTTAAAGCGCCTGTAATTTCAGTTGCTTGGTTCAAATTCCTGGATGATCTGAAAAAGGCCTTCGAATAAATAGGTGTAAAGTTCTCAGCAGACTACCAGGACATTATTCTTGTAATAAATATTGTATTCCAGCACAATCTGTAACCTCATGGCCCGGCAAATTCCTCACTCTACCATTACCAACAAGCCAGGGGATCAACCCTGGTTCAATGAGGAGTGTAGAAGAGCATGCCAGGAGCAGCACCAGGCGTACCTAAAAATGAGGTGCCAACCTGGTGAAGCTACAACTCAGGACTACATGCATGCTAAACAGCGGAAGCAACATGCTATAGACAGAGCTAAGCGATTCCACAACCAACGGATCAGATCAAAGCTCTGCAGTCCTGCCACATCCAGTCGTGAATGGTGGTGGACAATTAAACAACTAACGGGAGGAGGAGGCTCTGCAAACATCCCCATTCTCAATGATGGCGGAGTCCAGCACGTGAGTGCAAAAGACAAGGCTGAAGCGTTTGCAACCATCTTCAGCCAGAAGTGCCGAGTGGATAATCCATCTCAGCCTCCTCCCGATATCCCCACCATCACGGAAGCCAGTCTTCGGCCAATTCGATTCACTCCACGTGATATCAAGAAACGGCTGAGTGCACTGGATACAGCAAAGGCTATGGGCCCCGACAACATCCCAGCTGTAGTGCTGAAGACTTGTGCTCCAGAACTAGCTGCGCCTCCAGCCAAGCTGTTCCAGTACAGCTACAACACTGGCATCCACCCGACAATGTGGAAAATTGCCCAGGTATGTCCTGTCCACAAAAAGCAGGACAAATCCAATCCAGCCAATTACCGCCCCATCAGTCTACTCTCAATCATCAGCAAAGTGATGGAAGGTGTCGTCGACAGTGCTATCAAGCGGCACTTACTCACCAATAACCTGCTCACCGATGCTCAGTTTGGGTTCTGCCAGGACCACTCGGCTCCAGACCTCATTACAGCCTTGGTCCAAACATGGACAAAAGAGCTGAATTCCAGAGGTGAGGTGAGAGTGACTGCCCTTGACATCAAGGCAGCATTTGACCGAGTGTGGCACCAAGGAGCCCTAGTAAAATTGAAGTCAATGGGAATCGGGGAAAACTCTCCAGTGGCTGGAGTCATACCTAGCACAAAGGAAGATGGTAGTGGTTGTTGGAGGCCAATCATCTCAGCCCCAGGGCATTGCTGCAAGAGTTCCTCAGGGCAGTGTCCTGGGCCCAACCATCTTCAGCTGCTTCATCAATGACCTTCCCTCCATCATAAGGTCAGAAATGGGGATGTTCGCTGATGACTGCAGTGTTCAGTTCCATTCGCAACCCCTCAGATAATGAAGCAGTCCGAGCCTGCATGCAGCAAGACCTGGACAACATCCAGGCTTGGGCTCATAAGTGGCAAGTAACATTCGCGCCAGATAAGTGCCAGGCAATGACCATCTCCAACAAGAGAGTCTAACCACCTCCCCTTGACATTCAACGGCATTACCATCGCCGAATCCCCCACCATCAACATCCTGGGGGTCACCATTGACCAGAAACTTAACTGGACCAGCCATATAAATACCGTGGCTACGAGAACAGGTCAGAGGCTGGGTATTCTGCGGCGAGTGACTCACCTCCTGACTCCCCAAAGCCTTTCCACCATCTACAAGGCACAAGTCAGGAGTGTGATGGAATACTCTCCACTTGCCTGGATGAGTGCAGCTCCAACAACACTCAAGAAGCTCGACACCATCCAAGATAAAGCAGCCCGCTTGATTGGCACCCCATCCACCACCCTTAACATTCACTCCCTTCACCACCGGCGCACTGTGGCTGCAGTGTGCACCATCCACAGGATGCACTGCAGCAACTCGCCAAGGCTTCTTCGACAGCACCTCCCAAACCCGCGACCTCTACCACCTAGAAGGACAGGGGCAGCAGGCGCATGGGAACAACACCACCTGCACGTTCCCCTCCAAGTCACACACCATCCCGACTTGGAAATATATCGCCGTTCCTTCATTGTCGCTGGGTCAAAATCCTGGAACTCCCTTCCTAACAGCACTTTGGGAGAACCGTCACCACACGGACTGCAGCGGTTCAAGAAGGCGGCTCACCACCACCTTCTCGAGGGCAATTAGGGATGGGCAATAAATGCCGGCCTTGCCAGCGACGCCCACATCCCATGAACTAATTTTAAAAAAGTATTTTCTGTCTTTAGCTGATTAGCTCATTGTCACAGGCTGACAAATGTTAATGCATTAATTTTTATTGACTACTCTATCTGAATGTTCAGTTGGTTCTTTCAATAATTGATTCAGTATTCACTCAGACAATTAGTGGCTCTCATGGCTTACGTTGAGTTGGAGAATATGCTTTATTTATAACATGAGCCCCAACAGCAACTAACCATTCTAATTTGTCCGGCAGAGCTAGAGATGGCTTGTAGGAACAGGAGTAGGCTATTCAAGCCTGTTTCACTTCAGTTAGATTATGGCTGATCTGCACCTCAATTCCATTTACCCGCCTTTGATATTTGATACCCTTAACAAAAATCTATCGATCTGTCTTAAATTTCAATTGACCCAGCCTCTGTGACTAGATTTTTCTTTTGTCTCCCTCTCCTCTTCCCCTCCCTCCTCTCTGATCACAGCACTGCTGCAATCAATAAAATGGGGACTTCATTCATATAGAGTTTGACTCATGCACACTTTGGGGTCACGATTATATGAAGAAAGAAGTCCCTGGCTGTGGAGTGGCTCCAGAGAACCATAGACTCCTATGCATGTGCATTTTATTAGTTTACATGGAGCCTGTAAGTGTGTGGAGTCAAATGGCCAGGTAGGGATTGTGAAGTGTTGGTGGGAGAGGGATGTATCCAGCTTTTAAGTTGAGATCTAGCAAGTTGCATCATGCCAATGGCAGTTACTGGAGCCAAGATATGGGTAAGCTGGTAATTTTTCTACATTGTTGAATTTCCCATGGCCTTGCTCACAATTGGGTCAGAGAAAATGGTGTCACTTAGTTAGTGCTACCTCAAGTCCAAAAGAAAAACAGGCATCATGGAATTGCATAATTAAAATGGATTGGGGACTTGATAGATCTGTTACCAACTCTGTTTTATTATAGATTCTTTGTGTTCTTTAAATATGGGCTCTGCTGGCAAGGCACAATTACTGTCCATCCCCAGTTCCTCTGAGAAGGCATTGTGACAACTGAGTGTCTCAAAAGAAGCCTAGCAAGACAGTCGATCACTGTGGGATTGGAGTCACATGTAGGCTGGACGAGGTAGCAATGGCAGATTCCCTTCCCTGAAGGTGGAATTTGAATTCTGGGTTGTTAGTCCAGTACCATAACCACTACAGTACCCAAAGATGCTTTATATCTTTCTACGGGTATGTAGTGGGGTGAGTATGTTGCAAGTTTTGGGAGAATGTAATTGAACCAATCAAATGATTGACTGAGATCAGATTGGTTAAACACTACAGCACTGCATCTACAACATTTAATAAGAGATTTAACTTGGCTCATAAAGTTGTGGTTGTCTGTGATGCCACCTGTCTCATAGGATGGGATTTAATATAAAACTGCGGCTGTTGATACTCTAATGGTATTTGTTTCCATCTGTGCTGATTTATTTAAAGCACCCTCAAGAGAGCAATGGAGGTGGGAGTCACCAATATTGGTGATTGATGATGACTCAACTGATGCATATGTTCGCTTTGCACAACTTGAAGAGGATGAGGCTTTTGCCAGACAACTTCAGGTACATAAATATAAATTACTCACTGGAACACAGCTGCTTCTGAAATCATGTTTGTAGGTGTCTCAGGGAAAAGTGTTAAGCACAATCTGCTGTATATTTACTATCTCGTGACTCTGGGAAGGTAGCGTTTACTAGGCTTCAATGTTGCATTGTGCATGTCTGGGATTGTTTAAGTACAGATCAGTTTCTGTCATGAGGTTCTTCACATCATAGTGGTTAAAAACAGAATAATTACCAAAAAACCCAGAATGCTCTGTCACCCATTTTGTAAATTTTATTTCCTCTTGTCTCCAGACTGCCCTGTTATCTTGTTTGTCCCCCTGGTCTTTCCAGGCCATACATGGATGGGCAGATGGATGACCTCCACCAATTATAAGTGGACCAGCTTTTTTCCTCCCTTTCTGGGTTCCTTACATTCTCATAACTAAAGATTAATATCTGGGTCCTGTTTCCAGAATCATATTCCTACAGTATCAGCCCACTGATTTATGGTTTTTGCAGAAAAATGAATGAAATTGCAGAATATAATCCCCAAAACACCAGTAAAGATCCTAGAAATCCATGTAGTAGAGTTTTAACTTAGTCACAATAAACCAATGTTCCTAATTTTGAATAGGTGGAATGTGATCCCAAAGCACCAGTTTACAAATTCCCACGATGAATTGTTCAGTTGCTATAAATCAGTGGCTGATTATCCCTCAAAATATAAATAAATCTTGGTTTCTAGTCATTTTAAAATTATGTATTTGTAATTGGAAATAATGCTATTATAGAATCATACAGCACAGAAGGAGGCTATTCGGCCTACTTTGCCTGTTCTGACTCTTTGAAAGCTATCCAATTGGCCCTGCTCTTTCCCCATAGCCCTGCAAATCTTTCTCCAAGTATATATCTATTCCCTTTTGAAGGTTACTATTGGATCTGCTTCCACCCTTTCAGGCAGTGCATTCCAGATCATAACTCGCTGTGTAAAAATATTCTCATCTCCCCTCTTTTTTTGCCAGTTATCTTTAAAATCTGTGAACTGATTACTGACCCCCTATCAAAACCTTCATAAATTTGAAAACCTCTTACATCTCTCCTCTTATGTAAGGAGCTTCTCTAGTGTTTCCACATAATTGAAGTCCGTCATCCCTGGTATCATTCTGGTAAATCTCTGCGTGCACTCGAAGGCCTTGACACACTTCCTAAAGTGTGATGCCCAGAATTGGACACAGTACTCTAGCTGAAGCCTAACCAGTGACTTTTATAAAGGTTTAGCATAACTTCCTTGCTTTTGTCCTCTCGGCCTCGGTTTATAAAGCCGAGGATCCTGAATACGTTTTTAACAAGGTTATCAACTTCTGCTGCCTTCAAAGATTTGAAGGTGGCTCTGTTCCTGCACCACCTTTAAAATCGTTACATTTAGTTCATCCTCCCAAAAATGCATCACTTCACATTTCTCTGCATTAAATTTTATCTGCATGTGTCTGTCCATTTCACCTGCCTGTCAAGTCTGCTACTTTTGTTTTGTTCTATTGCTCTTAATATGCCCACAGTTAAAGAAGTAAATTGTGTATTTTGGCAGGCACAATTTGATAAGGAGGTTCGGCAACAATCCACTGGAAATACAAGACGACAATTCCCTACAGTAAGTAGAATACCTTCTTTGTGTCTGTATTCTAGGTTGAGCTTTTATAAATCACGCCCCCCCCCCCACCCAAAAAAAAAGCCATCCTGCAGGCAACTAGTCAGTGTCAGATTATGGCTGCATTGCCATTTGGTACCAATTATCCATAGATGCTGGCTGGCACCTTCAATGCTGCCAATCTGAAGTAACTACAGTCTATCCTCAAGTTACAAGCATATGAAGGGGGTTGGGGGGGGGGGTGGGGGGAAGAAGACCAGCTGGTCCATTATGCCTGTCCTACCCTGGTAGTATGTTTCATTCAATTTATCAATCATTCAGATTTTTATTTTAAATTCCCACTTTTTTTATATTGTGTAATTCAAATTACTGGATAATCCAGATTTTTTGTTTTAAGCGCACAAAACTGCTTTGAATTATCATGAGTAAACCAGGAATTGAACCTGCAACTACTTTTGTGGCTAAGTACCACATTAAGCACTTGGGGGAGCCCCTTCATTAAGTGAGCTTTCATATTTCCCATATTTAAAACAATGAAATATAAACTTTTAAATATTTTTTGGCACATATGTTCATAGTTGTCTTTTAGAATGAATGTTATATCAAGCCCTAAGTTCCAGAGTCATCCTTGTTGCTCTTCTATGTACTTCTCTACATCCTTTTGAATGTTATCGACTTGTTTGGCCACTTATCTTGCTGGACTGTTCCAGATTTCTTTGAAGATATCCTGGAACAAAAGGAATTTAACAACTATTCACTACATTAGATGGTCAGTCAAACAGAAGCTTTCTGTAATTTAATGGAATGGCTTGATACTTTCTTGGAAAACCCATTAATCTGTTCCAAACAGTGATCTGAGACCACTTCTCATTCAAGAATAGTGGTAGTAAACTACTACACCTATCTGTACCTCTGGCTTACCAAATCATGCTGAGTATTCTCCACAGCTTGGAGAAACAACCATCAGTAACCAGTTCTATCTGTACTGTTAGCAGAAAAAAAATCTCTGAATCATGGACTAAAAAATGTCACTTTTGCCAGTGTTTATGAATAGTGTAACCAACAGGGCACTGTCGATTTGTTAGTTTAAACTAAGGTATATTGAAGTAGGGAAAATAAGGTAAAAGGTTGAGTTAACCTTGCTTTGTCCATTTGAAAAAGTTACACTGACAATGGGGTGCTAAATTAGAATACACAGGTGACCATGTGATGTTAGCAGTCACCCAACATTGAGCAACTGGAATCTTTATCTGAACTTTCCACAGGCAAGGATGGCCTTTTATCAGTGAAACTGTAAACATGGTAACTAAAACTGCTTCTTTGTATTCTCTACAGACAAGTAGAAACAATTTCCTTGAATTTTGTGGATTACCTGGTTGTGGAGAGTTTGGTGATTTATTAGCTTCAGACATTGGGTACTGTGGAAAGCCTGGATGTAGTGAGTATCAACGTGGAAATGGCATGTCGCATGCAGAAGTATTCGATCCTGTTCTTCATGATCTGCAAAGATTTTTTGAGCAAACAAACGGTAATTGTTTGTGTTCTGATGGTTATTGTACATATTGGATTTAATGTGTATTTAAAAAAAAAATGGTGTTGGAGAAAATAATGGGGCTTAGATAAACCAGTCTCTAACCTGATGGTTTCCACCTCAGGGTATTGAGATAGGTGAAGAAATCGCAAATGCATTAGTTGTAATTCTTATAGCTCTCTAGATTCAAGAATTGTGCTTTTTGGATTGAACAATTGCATATGTCACTCCATTATTTAAGAAGTTGGGGGGGGGGTGGTGAAAAATCCAGGAAACTACAGACATGTCAGTTTAATATCAGCTTAGGGGAAATTGCTGCAATCTGTGGTTGAGCACTTGATCAGAATTGGCATGGATTTGTGAAAGGTAGGTCATGTCTGACTAATCTAGTTGAATTGTTTTGAGGAGATCACCAATGTGGTGGATAAGGGAGTGGCTGGATGTTGTCCGAATGGACTTCCAGAAGGCAGTTGATCGTCCACACTAAGTTATTAGCAAAAATAAAAGCTCATGGAATTGGAGTTAATCTCTTAACATAAGTTGGTAATTGGTTCACAAATAGGTGCCAGAGTGTCAGGATAAAGATAATGTACTCTGGGATGTGACAAGTACTGTTTCCCAGGGATCTGTAATGGGGCCTCAGCTTTTTGCCATACTTTAATGATTTGCATGAAGGAATAGTTGTATATCCAAGTTTGCAGATTACACTTAGTTAGAAGATATGCTAAGTTGCAGTTAGGGAGAGCTGGAAGTTACAAAGACATAAATGGATTAAGTGGGCAAAATTGGCAGATGCAGTTCCAAGTGAAGTATAAGGTCATCCTCTTTGGATCCAAAGAAAGAACAAACTTGCATTTATATAGCATCTTTCATGATGTCCCAAAGTGCTGTCCAGCCAATGAAGTTTTTTTTAAAAAGTGTAGTCACTGTTGTAGTGTAGGAGACGTAGTAGGCCATTTGCACACAGCAAGGTCCCACAAACAGCAATTGAATAATGACCAGTTTAGGTGTTTTAACGTATAAATATTGGCCAGGACACCAGGGAGAACTCCTCCGCTCTTCAAAATAATGCCTTGATCTTTTACATTACCTGAGGACAGACAGGACCTCAGTTTTACATCTCATCTGAAAGATGGCACCTCCAACAATGCAGCACTCAATACTGCACTGGGAGTGTCAGCCTGGATTATGCGCTGAAGTCTCTGGAGTGGGACTTGAATCCACCCAAGAAAGACAAATTGGAATTTTTTTAATGGCAAGACTAGGAACTGTTGGAGCAAAGGGATTTGGGGGTCCATGTACATAAATCAGAAAGCTAGTGCACTGGTACAAAAAGGCTAATGGGATGACCATCACTGAATCCCCCACCATCAACATCCTGGGGGTCACCATTGACCAGAAACTTAACTGGACCAGCCATATAAATACTGTGGCTACAAGAGCAGGTCAGAGGCTAAGTATTCTGCAGCGAGTGACTCACCTCCTGACTCCCCAAGCCTTTCCACCATCTACAAGACACAAGTCAGGACTGTGATGGAATACTCTCCACTTGCCTGGATGAGTGCAGCTCCAACAACACTAGAAGCTCGACACTATCCAGGACAAAGCAGCCTGCTTGATTGGCACCCCATCCACCACCCTAAACATTCACTTCCTTCACCGGCGCACTGTGGCTGCAGTGTGTACCATCCACAGGATGCACTGCAGCAACTTGCCAAGGCTTCTTCGACAGCACCTCCCAAACCCGTGACCTCTACCACCTAGAAGGACAAGAGCAGCAGGCACATGGGAACATCACCTGCACGTTCCCCTCCAAGTCACACACCATCCCGACTTGGAAATATATTGCTGTTCCTTCATCGTCGCTGGGTCAAAATCCTGGAACTCCCTACCTAACGGCACTGTGGGAGAACCTTCACCACACGGACTGCAGCAGTTCAAGAAGGCAGCTTACCACCTTCTGAAGGGCAATTAGGGATGGGCATTAAATACTGGCCTCACCAGTGACGCCCACATCCCATGAACGAATTTAAAAAAAAATTGGCCTTTATCTTAAGGGGGCTGGAATACAAAGGGGAGGAAGTTATGCTTCAGTTGTATAGAGCCTTGCTTGGACCCCATCTGGAGACGGATCAGTTTTGGGCACTGCACCAGGAAGGATACATCGGCCTTGGAGGGGGTACAGTGTGGATTTACCAAAATGGTACCAGGTCTTAAAGGGTTACATTGTGAAGACTATTTGCATAATTATGGATTGTATTACCTTGTTTAGAAGGTTGAGGGTGATCTAATTAGGTGTTTAAAATGATAGATTTGACAAGGTACACGAGAAACTATTTCCTCTGGTGGGGGAATCCAGAACCAGGGCACTTAAAATTAGAGCCAGGCCATCTAGGAGTGAAATCAGGAAGCCCCTTTTCAGTGTAGTGGAAATTCTGAACTTTCTATTTTAACCTGCCCTCCAAAAGGCTCTGGTTTCTGGGTCAATTTAAATTTTCAAGACTGATATGTTAGGTAAGGGTATCAAGGGTTATGGATTGACAGCAGGTAAATGGAGTTGTAGTACAGATCAGCCATGATCAAAATGAATGATCAGGCTTGAGGGGCTGAATGGCCTACTCCTGTTCCTATAGGTCTACAATAATTCAGTATAATGCAGCACTTAATCGTGTCCTGTTTCACAAATCATTTCGTACAACAAGGTCTAAAGGAGTTTATCTGCGTGGCAATGTATTTTTAAATGTGAAGTCACATGTATTTCAAAAGTGTAAATTTAGATGAGTTCTGATATACTGAGCAACCTCCACCTTGGATAATAGAAATTGGCAAATTGAGTCCTGCAGTGGGATAAAGAAGGAATGGGTTTCACTACTTTCAGAATTTATTCTTGCAGTTTCCTGTATAGAGCAGAGGTTTTCAAACTGGTGCCCACACATTCAGATTTTTGCATCTTTGGTTTGCTTACTGTTTCTATTGGGAGCTGTAACAAAACTGTTTTCCATACTATTCCTTTTGGGTAAGTAACAGGACATGGAGGGGAGAAGATCCCCTGCAATGTGGCAATATTTAAAAACATAAATAGGAGTAGGCCATATGGTCCTTTGAGCCTGCTCTGCCATTCAAGTGGGATTAGGCTGGGTGGCTCATTTTCAGCTGGCAGACATGATGGGCTGAATGGCTTCCATCTGTGCCCTAAATAAGATCATGGCTGATCTTCAACCTCTACTCAACAATTTTCACAAGCTTAAGATATATTAGTAAAATGCTGTCTTATGCAGTCACCCAGGGGACTGGCCAAATTGAGTGTAATACATAGGTGGTCACTCGATGCATGATCCCAATAAAATGGTAAATTTTATGAACCTGGATCCTGGTTGTTTTAGATGCACAATGTTGTGACAAAAGGGAATATGAAGAGGTTAGGAAAGCAAAGATGAACTACAAAATTAAATTCAGGGAATATAAAAAGTAAAGTATTCTACAAACATAAATAACAGTCAGGAAAGGGATAGGGCCAGTAAGGGATGCACAAGATAAACTCTGGTAATGACAGTGAAATGGCAGAAATATTGAATAGTTACTTTTTTTATTCGTTCATGGGATGTGGGTGTCGCTGGCAAGGTCAGCATTTATTGCCCATCAATAATTGCCCTCGAAGGTGGTGGTGAGCTGCCGCCTTGAACCGCTGCAGTCTGTTAGGTAGGGAGTTCCAGGATTTTAACCCAGTGACAATGAAGGAATGGCGATATATTTCCAAGTCAGGATAGTGTGACTTGGAGGGGAACGTGCAGGTGGTGTTCCCATGTGCCTGCTGCCTTTGTCCTTCTAGGTGGTCGAGGTCGTGGGTTTGGGAGGTGCTGTCGAAGAAGCTGCAGAGCATCCTGTAGATGGTACACACTACAGCCACGGTGCACTGGTGGTGAAGGGAGTGAATGTTTAGGGTGGTGGATGGGGTGCCAATCAAGCGGGCTGCTTTGTCCTGGATGGTGTCGAGCTTCTTGAGTGTTGTTGGAGCTGCACTCATCCAGGCAAGTGGAGAGTATTCCATCATGCTCCTGACTTGTGCCTTGTAGATGGTGGAAAGGCTTGGAGTCAAGTGAGTCACTTGCTGCAGAATACCCAGCCTCTGACTGGCTCTTGTAGCCACAGTATTTATGTGGCTGGTCCAGTTAGTTTCTGGTCAATGGTGACCCCCCAGGATGTTGATGGTGGGGGATTAGGTGATGGTAATGCCATTGAATGTCAAGGGGAGCTGGCTAGACTCTTGTTGGAGATGGTCATTGCCTGGCACTTGTCTGGCACGAATGTTACTTGCCATTTATCAGCCCAAGCCTGGATGTTGTCCAGGTCTTGCTGCATGTGGGCATGGACTGCTTCATTGAGGGGTTTTGAATGTAACTGACCACTGCAATAATCAGTGAACATCCCCATTTCTGACCTTTATGATGGAAGAAAGGTCATCAATGAAGCAGCTGAAGATGGTTGGGCTGAGGACACTGCCCTGAGCAACTCCTGTAGCAACGTCCTGGGGCTGAGATGATTGGCCTCCAACAACCACTACCGTCTTCCTTTGTGCTAGGTGTGACTCCAGCCGCTGGAGAGTTTTCCCCCGATTCCCATTGACTTCAATTTTACTAAGGCTCCTTGGTGCCACACTTGGTCAAATGCTGCCTTGATGTCAAGGGCAGTCACTCCTCACCTCTGGAATTCAGCTCTTTTGTCCATGTTTGGACCAAGGCTGTAATGAGGTCTGGAGCAGAGTGGTCCTGGTGGAACCCAAACTGAGCATCGGTGAGCAGGTTATTGGTGAGTAAGTGCTGCTTTATTGCACTGTTGACACCATCATTTTGCTGATTGAGTGTAGATGGGGTGATAATTGGCTGGATTGGATTTGTCCTTTTATGGACAATTTTCCACTTGTCGGGTAGATGCTAGTGTTGTAGCTGTACTATAACATTTCGACGAGAGGCGCAGCTAGTTCTGGAGCACAAGTCTTCAGTACTACAGCTGGGATGTTGTCGGGGCCCATAGCCTTTGTTGCATCCAGTGCACTGCCATTTATTTATCATGTGGCGTGAATCGAATTGGCTGAAGACTGGCTTCTGTGATGGGGATATCAAGAGGAGGCAGAGATGGATCATTCACTCGGCACTTCTGGCTGAAGGTTGCAAATGCTTCAGCCTTGTCTTTGAACTCACGTGCTGGGCTCCCCCATTATTGAGGATGGGGATGTTTACAGAGCCTCCTCCTCCTGTTAGTTGTTTAATTGTGCACCACCGTTCACAACTGGATGTGGCAGCTTTGATTTGATCTGTTGGTTGTGGAATCGCTTAGCTCTGTCTATAGCATGTTGCTTCTGTTTAGCATGCATTTAGTCCTGTGTTGTAGCTTCACCCAGGTTGGCACCTCAAGTATGCCTGGTGCTGCTCCTGGCATGCTCTTCTATACTCATTCAGCCAGGGTTGATCCCCTGGCTTGTTGGTAATGGTGGTGAAGAATGTGCCGGGCCATGCGGTTGCAGATTGTGCTGGAATACAATTCTGATGGCCCACAGCGCCTCATGGGTGCCCAGTTTTGAGCTGCTAGATCTGTTCTAAATGGGGTAGATTCAGCATGGTGGTAGTGCCACACAACACGTTGGATGGTGTCCTCAGTGTGAAGATGGGACATTGTCTCCACAAGGACTGTCATGGACAGGTGCATATACCAGGGAGACTATCTGATTTCTTCTGCCCTGCCCACATTAAAGATATTTTAGGATAGGAAGAGGGGAGGTAACTGATACTAATTAAACTTAGAGGATAAAATTCATAGTCCAGGTGGATTACATCCACACATTAAAAGTTAGGGAAGATAGCAGAGGCACTGTTTTGTGTCTACGCATCAGTGGAAAAATAATGGAATCTTTACTCATGTAATAGAAAAACATCAAAACAAAAATATAGTTAGCATGGATTTCAGAAGGGAAAGTCATGCTTGACCAACCTTACTGAATTCTTTGAAGAACTAACAGTAGACAAGGGTGATGCAGTCGATGTAATATATTTGGATTTTCAAAAGGCCTTCAATAAGGTACTGCATTGTAGACTCATAACTAAGGTCAGCATGCGGAGTCAGGACAGGTAGCAGAATGGATAGCAAGCTGGCTACAAAACAGTAGGGTCAATGATAGCTACTAAGATTGGCAAAAGATGGGAACTGGTGTTGCACAGGGATCGGTGCTGGGACCACTGTTCACCATTTACATATGCGATTTGGACTCTGGAATCTAAGTACAGTTTCAATTTGCAGACAACAAATTGGGTGTATTAAATACGAAGTGTCAAAATGCAAGAAGATGTTAAACTTGCAGAATAGGTGTATAATTGGCAAATGAATTTTAATATAGGTAAGTGAGGTGGTGCATTTTGGTAGGAAGAATGAGGCCACATATTGCTTGGATAAGTCTAAATGGGATAGAGGAGCAAAGGGATCTGAGGGTACAGATACATATCACTAAGTAATGATGCAGGTTAATAAGGCCATAAACAATTCAAGCACTGGGGTTCATTTCTAGAGGGATAGAATTGAAAAGCAGAGAAGTCATCTTAGATTTGTATAGAACCTTGGTTAGACCACACTTGGCGTACTGTGCACAGTTCTGGTCTCCATATTATAGAAGGTGCACAAGGATGATATCGGAACACTAAGGATATACTTAGAGCAGGCTTGGGGGTCTTTTCTCTAGAGAAGAGTAGCCTGAGGGGTGACCTGATTGAGGTCTTTAAGATAGTAAGTGTTTGATAGGGTAAGTGTAGAGAAGATGTTTCCACTTGTGGCAAGTCCAAAAGTAAGGTCATAAATATGTCACTAATGAATCCAATAAGGAATTCAGGAAAAACTCCTTTCCCAAAGAGTGTCAAGAATGTGGAATGCACAATCACAAGGAGTAGTTGAGGCGAATAGCATAGATTCATTTAAAGGGAAGCTAGATACGCACGTGAGGGAGAAAAGAATAGGATGTGCTGAGGGTGAGATGAAGTAGGGTAGGAGGAGGTTTGTGTGGAGCTAAACACTGGCATAGACCAGTTTGGCTGAATGGCCAATTTCTGTGCTGTAGACTTGCTGTAACTCTATGGGGAATCCCCTTACCAGAAAGTGGGTGCCGAATCCATATTTAAGTGGATGAACATTCAAAAATGAAAAATTTGGGGCAATAGTAGTGAGTTCCTGAGTTAGCAAAGATGTGATTGGTTGGCTTCCATCCACACAAAGTATGACTCATGAGGGAAGCTGCTTGCTCAGCTTGTTGAGCCAACTTTATTCACTAGTAAGTAGTGTCAATCCAGTTTGTGGTCACAATGTTGTTGGGGCAGCATATTTTCCCCCAAGTGAACAATGTTGAGTTCCAACATTTATTGATCGTCTTGAAATTGGGTTGGATTTGCACCCTAAAGTTTAGCTTAGAATTTCACTCTTCCAATAAAATATACAAGCAGCTCCACTTCAATAGGGAACAGCTAAATTCATCCATCTAGGGTGATTGTGAAGTACTCCCATTTCAACATCAATTGTTAGTTCTTCCAGGGGTTTTGCCTCCACTATTCTGGAAGTCTTTCATATGTTGATCAATCTGTAGAATTTATTGATTAGGCAAAAAGTCCTGTTCTCTAGTTTGAACCTGTTCCCTGCTACTCTGTTTGATTTTAGTGATTTTTTTTCTCTACCTGTAACAAACTTGCATCTCTAAATTGCCCCAAATTTCTCCCTTGTAACTCAGACCCCTGACACTAGATCAGTCTGGTGGCTCCTCCTTGCAGTGCTGCAGTCACTGAATGCCTTGGTGACCAGAATCAGACATAATATTTAAGGTGGTCTGACCAGAGCATTGTACATCCTTGAGCCTCTAGCAAAACCTGTTAGCTTAACATGACCAAAACTATTCAGAAGCAAAATAGAATTTTAGGTATCAGTTGTTTTTAAAAAAAAAACACCTGCAGAATTACCATTAAGTAAATTGTCCCTTTAAATCCAATCAACTAAACATTTAATTGATTGTTTAGGCAGAAGAGATAGGAGAACCAGAAGACACAGCAGGCACCGGGCTACCTCAATATATTTACCCGAAGGTGCAAATGATGGTAATGACTATGAGGTGAGTAGATGCATTTTGTTCATTGCACTGTTGGTGTGAAAGCTGGAGGATTATTGATGCTGGTGTTGCTAATTTCCCTACATCAAAGACGTTAGTGAGAACAGGGCTTTCAGCATGATTTGAATAAAATATTTTTCTTAAACCTGTAAGTTTTTGCTAAATTTGAATAGCTGCCTTTAGGAAAACTTCCATACTTTTTTTTTGCTCAGAATCTCTTGGCTTTTGAAGAAAGACAGGGTTCAGCTGTTGCACGGAAAAAACTCAACAGTGCTGAGATTAACCGTTTACCCACCAAGTTATTTGATCCAGCACACGCTGCAGAAAAGACACAGTAAGTAAAACCTGTATTTTTAACATTGTCCTAACTTTTAGATTATACTTGGCATTTTAGAATGGGAGAAAACAGTGGGATGGCAGCAGTTAACATTCAGGTGTCATTTCTCTCTGGTTTACACTGCCAGGCTTCTGACTCCTGAAATGAATGATGTTGATACCAATTTTACTGGGACTAAATAGTTTGGTCTCTGTTTACCTATGTCTCTACAAATTAAGCTTGGGCAAGATACACACCTTGGTGATGTGCATCAGCCATGAAAGAAGCACCAATATAAGCTAAGCTGATTGTGGTTGTTTTATTAAATTCATGCAAATGCTTTTCTCAATGATAAAGGTAATGTTCTGCAACACCATTAAAACCAGTTTTTGAGGCACTGTGAAGCTTTCCTGTGAAAGTATTTCCTTTATCTGTTTTTTTTATTAAGCCAGAAAGTAAAGTGTCTGGCTCAATTGATGGCATTCTTGCCTGAATCAGAAGGCTGTGGGTTCAAGCCTCACTGCAGCACTTAGTGAATTGAAATTAGCACAGGAGGAGGCCATTGATCCCATCCTATCTTTACTGGTACTAGCTCTTCAACTGAAGCTGTGCTCAAATCCCCATTCCCTGCATTTTCCCTATTTCCTTTTATCCTCTTTAAATTCTGTTGTCTGTCTTGCTAGGCATTTATAGTAAAGCCTTCCATGTTCTAATAACCTGGGGAAATAAAGTCTAATTTTCCCTTTGTTATTATGGTGATAAGGGGCTCAGGATTATCAATGTCAATTAGTGGAAATATTCTTTCCCTCCTTGCCCCTCAACCTTTCACAATTTCTAATACCCTGCCTATAATGGAGTGCCAAAACATCAGTTGAAGTCTGGCCTGCTGTGGGTATGTTAATGTAGTGATTATTGGTTCTAGACTATACCCTGGAGGTCATGAATGCAGATCCCACCATGGCAAGTTATGCAAAAGTTCAATAAATCTGGTACCAGAAAAATGTCCATGAAAGCTGCCAGATTGAAGGACATTGGTGAACCAGTTGGATTTTTACAACAGAGAAGGAAACATACATGTGACTCCACTGCCATGTTACATGGTTGACTCTCAATGCCCTCTAAGGGAGTCTTTAAGAAAAACCACTAAGGTGTACCATTACTGGGCAACTAGGGATGGGCATAAATGCAGTGTTGCCCACATCTCAAATGATATGGAATTGATTTGGAATAAATTTTATTACAGTTCCATCTAATCTGCCAAAGAATTCAATTAAGTTAGTAAAGTACAGTCTGCCCATTACAAATCCACATACTGTCTGATTAGCCTATGTGTTTTGAGTGTTTGATCATTCAATTTGTTATGGATTCTAAAAATTTACCCATTAGAGGCAAACTGGCACATGCTCTCGTTACCTTTCCCTTTCTTGATCATTTGTAGCTACTGAGTTATTTGGGGCAATTCCTGTTCTCGACAATGTTTTGAAAATTATGGTCAGTGTTTCCACTGTCTCCTTCCTGACCACCATACTTAATCTGTGAAGCATACATTTGGGACTTTTCTTTTTGTCCCAATGACTTTTTTTAAATAGTCTATGAATATTTATCTCTTCCACATCCGCCTCGTGTTTGCCTACACTCCCACTTAATCTTTATTAAAAACTGAGGGAGAAATTCTTGAACATGTCTGCCATGTATTCAAGAATTTTCATACAAGATGGCCTCCTTAGTCTCAATGGTCCCATGATGTCTTTAAACTTATTTATATGCTTAAAATCCTTTCCTGTTTCTATTTTGACCACCAATTGTCTTTCATTCTTAGTCTTAACTTTTTACTGCATTTTTTATGTACTTGTTTGTTCCTGCTTGTATATCTTTTTAAAAGGAGAAACCTAATTTTTCTTGCTCCTCTCCATGACACCCCAGCCTTTAACATGCCCCTTTTACTCCTGGTGGAATGTATTTAACCTGTACTGTTCATCCAAATAATTGGCTCTTTGATCTCACTTTTCCCAGCCAGGGCACATGCCTTCTGGAGATGTTATCCTTCAAATGAAATGTTAAACTTGGGCCTTATTTGCCTGTTGAGGTGTTTCAAGTGGATGTTAAAGATCCCAATGGCACAGGTGTCAGCTGTGGCTCAGTTGATGGTACTCTTGTCCGAGTCAGGTCATTGTTTCGAGCCCCACTCCAGAGACTTGGGCACTAGGCCGAAGTGCAGTACTGAGTTCTGCACTGCCAGAGGTGCTATCTTTTGAATTAGATTTTAAATCTGCCCTTTCAGGTGGATGCAAAAGATCCCATGACATTGTTTGAAGAGAAGCAGGGGGAGTTCTCCTGGTGTTCTGGCCAACATTTATCCCTCAACCTTGCTAAAAGCAGATTATCAGATCATTTGTAGTGTTTGTGGAATCTTGCTCTGCAAATTGTCAGCCACATTTCCCTGCATTAAAAGTGAATACACTTCAAAAATACTTTATTGGTTGTGAAACACTTTGGGAACATCCTACGGTCATAAAATCACACAACAAAACTGCATTAGTGTTAAGAACTGAAGTTTCCTGTGTGAACTGTCCAATGTATGTTGAGATGTGAAAACATATATAAATGCAATTTTTCTTCATAAATTAACAATTCTGTTTTACTAATTCACAAGTCTTGTTGCACTCATACTATTCTCTAATCAGGTGTCACATCTGCTTCAATGACTACTCACCAAGGGAGAAATTGAGGATCTTGCCATGTCTTCATGACTATCACAGTCTGTGCATTGACCGCTGGTTAAAGGTATTCATTGGCAAAGGAAATGTTGGAACCTTGTGTTTTACATGTTTTGCAAAAGCTTTTTGGAACTTTCAGGATGATGCTTAATGACTGGGAACAAGAACTTCATAATTTTAAAAATGATTTGTGACCTATCTCAGCCATTGATTTTGATGCTTTTTGTATCAATCACAATGCAACTCCTGATGCATTGTGTAAAAGCTCTGCCTTTTCAGTAAAGTGTAATGGTTGGCATATGAAATGGTCGTACTGAACTGTAAAGGCCATCTTGCAATGCATCTGTCCTTCCAAATTATTTGAGGAAGTAGTTGAGTTTGGATAAATGGAACTCTGGACATTGTGGACTTCAGTAAGGCTTTTGATGTAGTATCGTGTGAGGCTGTCCATAAAGAAAAGTACAAATAACTGGGTGGTTATTGAAGTGGATTGGTAACTAGTTGTATCAAAGGAACTGTTGGAGTGTCAGAAAGTGACTATTGGGGTGGCCTCAGCTTGGGGCTGGAACCTTGCTATTCACGTTGTATACTCGGCAATGCAGAGAGACAAAACACAAGATCTGGTGGTGAGGTGGGGATTACAATCAATCAAGTACAGGGGAATCTGGGTCAATTTGATTGTCAAGTGCACAATAGTGACTAAGAATAAAAATTTGAACTATGAAATAAATTAGTCTATAGACTACAATATCTGCAAAGAGCATTTTATCTATCACATTGGTAGCTATAGATCTATAGAGATTACTAGTCAGTTACTGCCAATTTAAAAACCTGGGATTTTTGGGTTTTATTGTCTTTAAAAAAAAATCAATAGGGAAAATTGGACCTAAAAAGCCTGAGTAAATTTGGAGAAAATCAAATTCTTTTGAACTTAATTAAGGGACTTTTATTAAAAACCTCTGCAGTACACAAACACCACTTTTTTATAGGGCATTCAGACTCTCTTAACCCCTCTAACTTTTTAAAGTAAAACTGAACCCATGTTTATTGTGGCTGCACTCACTTATCTATCATGATGGTGGGTAATAAAAACAAATGGATTATGCAGAGTGGAATAGTAACAATCTTGTTTGAACAATACCTTGGTGTGTGGCCTGTTGGCCTTTGACAGTCTTTAGGGGACTCAGTGTGATATGTCCATGCACTACTGTGCTTAATTTACTTGGGAATGAAGAACTGGTATCTACTGTGGCCTGAAGAATGTTGTCTTCACAGCAGCAACACCTTGCTCGGCCTTTGTTTCTGTGATTTAGTGCAGCATATACAGCACAAAACATGCATGTTAAAGTCACTGATGTGCATGCATCTTTGGACCTGATTCTTAGTGATTGAAAATTCCAGGCTCTTTTTTTCCTAATTTTATATGAATTGGTTTTAAAAAATGATTTGCCTGAATTTTTTTTAAAAAATGGATGCTCTCTACAGATTTAATGTTAGGGGAGCAATATGAGGTGATGAATTAAGAGAATTGTGCAAGAAATGCATCACAGAACGTTAAAGGATTGCCTTTAAAGTGTTTTGCAGTTTATTGGTACCAATAGTGAATTGTATAGAGAAGGAAATTCAGTGATAAAGTGGTTAATTACAACTTCTGTCCTGCAGGAAAATTCAAGTTGTCCAATATGCAGAGTTGATGTAAATTTGGAGTCCGCTTGACAGGCACAAGATGACCTCCCAAAAGAGCCACGAGGTAGTGCAATAAATATTTTATTGTCTTGAATCAAATCCTACTTGTAAGGAGATGCATTCAACAACTTTGCCATGCGTGAAAACATGCTGCACAATGTTTATGTAACTAGTCTTATTTCTGTATGTGTTGTATAAAATAAATGACAATTCTCAGGTTTTAATATATATAGATAATCAATGTGTATGTTAATGTCTTAGAAACTGATGTTCAAACACTTTTTTCAAAGCAAAGACCAAAATAAAACTTGTTGGATTTTAAATCAATTTTTACATGCTGTGGAAAATAGATGAATTTTGTCATTATACTGTTCAAAAAATTACAATAGAAATTTTCACTTCAATGTCGATGGGTTTTACAGTTAAATTTTCAGAATTAGTTTATCTCTCATGAGAAGACAATTTAATATAGCTTGTTAGTGTGAGTGAGATGCATCAATCCAACAGAAATTTGAGGCTCAATTTACAATGTCAATTCTTAGCAGTGATTGCCCAGCAAGGTCAGTATGGTGCACTTAAGAACTGGCTGATTTCTTCAACATTGGAAGATTAGGGTTGCAGGAGTGTTTGTGAATAAGCCTCAGTGTCTCATTCTGTTATCAATAGGGGAACAAGTTAAAGTTGCAGTGAAAACTTTTGTACAGTAATTTTGGGGTAGAAGTAGGATTAACATGCAGAATTTTCTAGAGGTTACTTACTGGTACTGAAAGGTATCCAATAAAAACCAAGCACTTGCCTTCAAAGAGGGAGAAAATGTCTGGTGAATTGCCCTGGGATGGTTCTGCACACCTATTAGTGACTAGTTTGAGTGCCATTGGTGAATGCCCAGGAGTGCATTACCTGATCCAGGAAACCCCCAGTGAAGGAGAAAATACCATCTTTAATTTTTAAAAAAAAATGTGAAATCACTTTTTTCCTTTTTTACATATTTCCTTTTCAAATTGTAAAGAGATATTCAATGAGTATATTACTCTTGATATTACCCAGCTCTGATTAGCAGTCAAGGATTCAAACCAAAGTAAGCCTGATGTGCATGTTATAACTTATTCATGTAAATTGGTACGGGCAGATTGGATGGCAGAGGGAAGGAGCTGCTTTGATATTTTTAGATTTTGTTTTTGTATGAATCTTGTATGTGTTCTTTTCAATTTGTGAAGCCACCCTTTTTTATATTGGGTGGCTTCATAAATTGACAGGACAAAAATGGATGTGATTTGCTGCAATTTACCCATGCATGAAGATTTAACATTTAAACCAAAATATGAAAAGGGGAAAAGTTGTGCAATTTTTCAGCAAGTTAATACTGTCAAAAGTGAGGTCCAAATTTATAGGATAATGTTTGCTTTTTTAGCAGCTTGTGACACTCCCTACTATAAACAGCAATATCATGAGCCAGTTATAACCAGCATCTCATTGTTAAAGACATTGTTTGAATGGAGAGAAGGGGTAGTTGGAAATGGCTTGACCTTTGTTTTTCTTACTGTATACTTTTGTCACTTTTTAATGTACAAGGATCAGCCATCTTTGAGCATTATTGAATTTTGTTGAGATGCACCTGCTTGATATTGGTTTGAATCAAAGCTGTAGTGTGTACATGTCAGAATTTGTTTTGAACATAATTACTGAATGTAGTTTGTTAATTTGCTATTAAAGTGTTGATGTCTTAACATCTTTGCTTTATTTTAATGCTAATGAGTAGACACTTGTGTGACTGTCAGCAGCTTTTCAACTAACTATATTGCATTTAGTCCCAATATGCTACTATACTTTTCCTCTTCCTGTTCAATTCCTTTATCATTTTGCTCAATTTTTCCCTGCTACTTGTCCTGTCCATGCCACAGACTCTCCTCACCTCCTTCTGTCAGTTATTGGTGTACACTGTCAAAGTTGAATTGAAGTTAGTGATGCACTTGAATTGCTGTTATCTCCAGTATTCAGTAGATATTAAACTGACAATTAAGTGTGTACTCTTACAATTAGTAGCAACTGGATGTTGAACAGTATTATCCTAAGTGTGTTGACATTAGGTCATTATTTTTGGGGGGGGGGGGCGTCCATTCATTATTTCCTGGTGGACTTTAGCAAGGAGAGACTCTCATTCACTTTGGCTTATGTATTCTAATAGGTGGCTAGTATTGTAAATGTTGATGCAAGATGGTTCTAGCAACCAAATTTGGGCATCTAGTACTTCCCGAGTTGGGATTAAGGATTTGTCTGGTACCCTTTAATATCCCTCGGTTTATTGGTTTACCAATCAGTGTTCCAATTTTTAGGATGCTTTATCTAGTTTCCCCCTTCCAAATTGGGTGATCCAGTCCAAACCCTAAATAGGGCTACTCAGTCATCCAGGATCTTGCAGCATAAAACACAAGCACTGTGATCACAGCCCCAAAATGGCTATATTGCAAGTCCACATCTACAACTTTCACTGACATGTTCCTATCACCATTGGCCTTTTCCTCCAAGATAAGAAAGCTGTGGGAATGGATTGCAGTGGTAGTTAACTCATTTTCTCTTGTCCCTCAGTTTGTGCTCTAATAGCAAGCCAAGTTAAGATGGTTGGTAAACGTTGGAATGCATTCCATGAGCTTCAGAGAACTTGCAAGTCTTCACCTACACTACCAGACACTGCTGCAGTTTTCCAATATAGTTAGCTCTAAATTAGACCAGCCCCTACACTGGATTATCAGATTATACTTTTGATTATGACAGTGCTCCCAAGCGTGACTGCTTTTTGTCTGGCTTCTACCCTTTGATCTTCCCAGCATATATGGCCTGAGTGGTAGCAAGGCTACTGTAGGTATAGCTAATCCTTCACGGGTTCCTTTGACTGGCTTCTTGTGCATCCCCTTTGCCCCACCATTGGCAGCCAAGCTTTTAGCCACCTGTGCCCCACATCTGGAATTCCTTCCCTAAATCCCTCTGTGCCCCTTTAAGACTCTCCTTAAACACCACCTCTGTGACCAAATCCCTCCTAATCTCTGGTTCAGGATCTGTTTATTATGCCCCTGAAGCACTGATTTTTCTATATTAAAGGCACTATATAAATGCAACTTGTTGCATGCAAAGCTAAATGAAATAAGATGGGATCTGACCCAAATGTCCTGTTAGACAAAAGGAAGATGGATAGGAATGGGGAATCTTCAAATGGGAGATGGCTAGATCACTACAAGGTCTAGCAAAAGGATTGCAGCTGGATAAATAGATTATGGCAAAATAAACTTAAAAGGGAGGTATAGAAAATCATGAATATATTGAAGTGAAAAGGCTAAAATAAAGCATGAAAAATAGGTAGCAGAAAGAATGTAAATGAGATGCAATGAAGGAGAGGGTTTGGTAGGCAGTAAATGCAGAACAGGTTATACAATATTTGTAGCATTAGCAATCTTGGGCCATCTAAATGGTACTTGCCTCACCAGGTTCTTTAAGGTATAGTCTCCTCCCACCTGTTCCTGAGCACTGCAGAAACTTTACACAGCCTGGCTGCCACCTTATGCAGGCATAGGGTACTGCCAGCTGGTGGGGAGGGTGCCCTAGAGTTCCAAGCTGGTCCTTACACCCACCTTGTGCAGCAGCATCTCCTCCTTGCCAGTCATCAAACAGGGCAATAGGTTGTGCTGTTCCACCATTCAGACGGGCTGTATTTGTGCCTTGACATTGGGTTTGCCTCCTTCGCTTCTAGTCTAAGCGACAGGCAAAAAGGGCAGGAGAATGGGATTAAAAGGATAGCTGAGATCTCCTTTGTGCTGTAGAATTGTCATCTTTGGAAAAGCTGACATTAAAAACCTATTTACAAGCTTTCTAAGGGCTGGAAGAATTCTCATCTCATGCAGCCACTTACCTTTAAGTGGCCACATCCCTTTTAAATATTCAACAGCTGCAATTATGCTAGATATCTCATCCCCTCTGCCTAGGCCAAGTTTCATATTATAGCAATTTAAAATAACCCTAAAACACAAGCTCAGGTTATTGTTTTTGAGCAGCACCATGTTTAATCCCACAGTAGCTTTTTTATGAAGGTACAAGCTTGAAAATCTGTCTCAAATGACTTTCTAACCCAGCCACTGGATGATGCAAGAGTAATTGGGGATAATTCAGTCTCCTTTCTCTAGTTCTGTGGGAAAGCATATGCCCCTCCTAACAGCAGCATAACCAAGATCAGGAACTTAGCTGCAGTGTAGACTGCAAACAGACTCTCATTTCATTATACCACACAATTTTATCCTGAGCAGTTTATAGATCACAAGGCTGAGCTTAATTTCAATTTGTATGGAATAAGATTTTTGATTCTCAAGGAAGGTAAGGTAGCTGTAGGAAAAAGTGAATGTGTATAAAAGTATTGATGCACCCACATTTGGGAGTCGGGTCCAGTTTTGGTCCTGCATATGAAGGCTCTAATGAGGTGCTGAGGACAGCAACAAGGATGACAGTTAGGGGTTTTCACTTTAGAGAAATATAGGCTAATAGAGATGACTGAGGTTTTTAAAATTATGAAGGGAGTGGATAGAGTAGATTTGGGTAATATGAGGATAGTAAGATTACAGGATGCTTATAAAGGCAGGTTAGATGGCAGCAAGTAATTATTTTTCCTGACTTGAAGCCCTTTGGAACAAGAACCCATGGAGGTGGTATTTGTATACTATGTCCTTTTAAAAGGGACTCAAGTTCCTGAATCAGAACATTGGGGAGGGGACCGGTTAAGTTTGCCTACTGGTGCATCATAGGTAACCATGGTTTCTTGCAGCTTGTTGATTCCCTTTTGGGATCAGGGTGGGGGACTTCAGAGCTTTCACTGAAATTGGCCACAGGTTTTCTTGCCTCCTCTAGGACCTAGCGTTATTAGAGGTTGGAGGACAGCATAAGCGATGATAGGCTCGCTGATCTTTTCTCACCCTTTATGTGCTCGGCCAACACTCAAGTTTCAACTATTGCTCATTTCACTGGGAGGAAGGTATCCTTGTTCCAGATGTACCTCTCTGAAATGAAGAATGATTTCCTATAAGTATCAAAAATGTTCCAATGAACTTTTCACCAGTCGCTAAAGAAAGAACTTGCATTTATATCATGCTTTTCACTCACAGGATGTCTCAAAGCACTTTACAGCCAATGAATTACTTTTGAAGTGTAGTCACTGTTGTAATGTAGGAAACACAGCAGCCAATTTGAGCACATCAAGATCCCACAAACAGCAATAAGATAATGAGTACATAATCTGTTTTAGTGATGTTGGTTGAGGGATAAATATTGGCCAAGACAGGGCTATGGGCCCTGACAACATCCCAGCTGTAGTGCTGAAGACTTGTGCTCCAGCCAAGCTGTTCCAGTACAGCAACAACACTGGCATCTACCCGACAATGGAAAATTGCCCAGGTATGTCCTGTCCACAAAAATCAGGACAAATCCAATTTGGCCAATTACTGCCCCATCAGTCTACACTCAATCAGCAACAAAGTGATGGAAGGTGTTGTCGACAGTGCTATCAAGTGGCACTTACCCACCAATAACCTACTCACCGATGCTCAGTTTGGGTTCCGTCGGGACCACTCTGCTCCAGACCTCATTACAGCCTTGGTCCAAACATGGACAAAAGAGCTGAATTCCAGAGGTGAGAGTGACTGCCCTTGACATCAAGGCAGCATTTGACCAAGTGTGGCACCAAGGAGCCCTAGTAAAATTGAAGTCAATAGGAAATCAGGGGGAAAACTCTAGTGGCTGGAGTCATACCTAGCACAAAGGAAGATGGTAGTGGTTGTTGGAGGCCAATCATCTCAGCCCGAGGCCATTGCTGCAGGAGTTCCTCAGGGCTGTGTCCTAGGCCCAACCATCTTCAGCTGCTTTATCAATGACCTTCCCTCCATCATAAGGTCAGAAATGGGGATGTTCGCTGATGATTGCAGTGTGTTCAGTTCCATTCGCAACCCCTCAGAAAATAAAGCAGCAAGACCTGGACAACATCCAGGCTTGGGCTGATAAGTGGCAAGTAACATTCGTGCCAGGCAATGACCATCTCCAACGAGAGTGAGTGTAACCACCTCTCCATGACATTCAACGGCATTACCATCGCCAAATCCCCCATCAACAACATCCTGGGGGGGGGTCGTCACCATTGACCAGAAACTTAACTGGACCAGCTACATAAACATTGTGGCTACACGAGTAGGTCAGAAGCTGCGTATTCTGCAGTCAATGACTCACCTCCTGACTCCCCAAAGCCTTTCCACCATCTACAAGGCACAAGTCAGGAGAGTGATGGAATACTCTCCACTTGCTTGGATGAGTGCAGCTCCAACAACACTCAAGAAGCTCAACACCATCCAGGACAAAGCAGCCCGCTTGATTGGCACCCCATCCACCAGCCTGAACATTCACTCCCTTCACCACCAGCCAAGGCTTCCTCGACAGCACCTCCCAAACCCACGCCCTCTACCACCTAGAAGGACAACAGCAGCAGGCACATGGGAACAATACCACCTGCACGTTCCCCTCCAAGTCACACACCGTCCCGACTTGGAAATATATCGCCGTTCCTTCATCGTTGCTGGGTCAAAATCCTGGAACTCCCTTCCTAACAGCACTGAGAGACAACCTCCACCACACTGACTGCAGCGGTTCAAGAAAGCGGCTCATCACCACTACCTTCTCAAGGGCAATCAGGGATGGGCAATAAGTGCCAGCCTCGCCAGCCATGCCCAGATCCCATGAATGAATTAAAAAAAAGGAAGACGCCACTGCTCTTTGCATAGTGCCATGGGATCTTTACATCCACCTGAGAGGGCAAATGGAGATTCAATTTAACATCTCTCCTGAAAGACAGCACCTCTGACAGCACAGTGCTTCCTCAGTACTGTACTGGAGTGTCAGCCAAGATTATGTGCTCAAGTCCTGGAGTGGGACTTGAACCCACAACCTTCTGATTTAAAGCACTGAGCCAAGGCTGACAAATTATATGGGCTTTCCTGAAAGAAAGTGAAAGCAGGATGAAAAAAACCCACATAAGGAATCACAAAGTTTTAGCTCAAAAATTTGTTGAATGAACTAGCTGGCTGACCAGGTGACCTAGTCTGTGGGACAACGTGACACTGACAATTTTCACATGTGCTCCTTAGTAACTACAAAGGGGAGGCACCTTCTTTCATATTAAAAGATATGCAAATACATAAAGAATTACTAAACAGTAATGTTTAATCAAAGAAAACTTTTAAAATTGATATTGGCTGCATGTTCTTAACCAATTATAATTTACTCAAGTTTGGATAAAAGTTTTGAAATTCATTAAGATTATTAAAATTTTCAATCATAAATTAGAAAGATCACATTCAGCACAGCAATTTGATATGTAATGGTATCAAGGTGGCCCCATTAACACTAGTTCAGGTATCAAGCCAGAAAACATTCATCTTGTATTACGCCTGCAAACCTCTGCAAGTGTTTATTAACAAGCACTGCACCTATTCTGACTGTCTTTAAAAACTGCAGCAACTATATATGTTACACTGTTGTTTCAGCAGAATGCACAGCAACATCTTGTGTTAATAAACAGACACGCACCTTTAAACTGGTTTACCCCATAACATGAGATCAATGGAATGATTAAGATCTGTCTGCATAATCAGTCTAATAATCTGTATCAAAGTCCGACATTCTTAGAACATGCTTTGGATTTTGAAAGTTGGCTACAATGATTCAGCAGGTTCCATACAGATCTGGCTCATTCTTTACAGGTGAAAGCTTTTTGATATGGCAATATCTGGTCAGCTACCAAGAAGGCATTAATTCTTGTATTCCAAGGATGTTATTTGAATTTTGAAGTGTTGCACCATTGGGCTTTTAAAAGCACCATTCTTAATTAGCAGATTTAAATAAGAACAGAATATATTTGAGAAGCACACTTAGTGCAGGCATATAGCCTGTGGATCCTAGAATCACATGGGTATACAAAAGACATTCTGCATGTCTAAAATTAAGAGATGTTAAAGTTATTCCCATCATAAGCTCAATCATTCATTATTCTCCTCATAATAACGTTGTTTCATAGCTCTGTATTTCCTAAGATAATACAAAGCCTCCAGTTCCTTTATCACAAACTCCCCCCGAGCTATTAGTTGCTTGATTTGCTCAGGATCCGTAACGTCTTTGTTTTTCATGAAAGCCTTCTTAAGACGATCTCTGAAGTAGTCTGCTCCCTTTGGATATTCTTTGCCGAGGTACAGCAACTTTAAGACAAAACGGTGATCCTTTAACCAAGGGTAATGCATTTTTTTCAATTTTTATTGCATTTAAAGAAATGAACCTAACATTAAGCAACCTTCATTACATCGTCTTCCCTCCAGTTAACTCATCAGATGTTTTTTCAGCTTCTACCTCCAGTTGAACACTGGGAGAACTGAAGCCAGCTAATTCAACCTCCCTGACCTCCCCTGACAACTCTCAGGTTGAACCAGATGGCACGCAGTCTTAGTGTTCTGTTAGACATGGAGCGGGGCTTTAAACCCCATATCCTCTCCACCACTGATACCGCATATTTCCAGCTCTGCACCATTACCTGCCTTCATCCTTACCGCCGCTGAACCCTTAGCCACACCTCTTGCCTCCATACTCGACTTCTCAAACAACTTCCTCTCTGGCCTCCCATAAGTTTCCCTCTACACAAATTTCCACCCTCCAACTGCAACCCCTTCCTGTCCTACGTGCCAGCCTCCACACGACTGCCTTCCAACTTTGGCCTCCTGTACATCCTCTCTCCAAGCATTCTTCACTTGGTGGCAGAGCTTTCAGTTGCTTTGGTCCCACCCTCTGGAACTTCTTCCTTCTACTTCCCTACCTTTTTGGTCATGCTTTCACCCTGCTCTCCCAATTCTACTACTGCTACCCGGTCCATTCGTAGGTGAATACCTTATAACATGAATTATGTTATAAGGTACTATACAAAGGCAAGTTGTTATTCCTCAGAGTATTCTGTGCTCAAAAATCGTAATACCTTTGTTTCTGTGACCTCTTTTATAGTTAATGAAGATGGAAGATTAATGTACTGAATGATTCAGTCCCCCACTACTTAAAAATGGGAATATCCTGGGACATAATTTATCCTTGGCAGCTTGGCTCAGAAGTAGCACTCTTGCCTGAGTCAGAAGATCGCGAGTTCAAATCCAACTCCAGGACTTGAGCACAGAATTCGGGCTGACATGTCTCTGCAGTACTGAGGGAGAGCTGCACTGTTGAAGATACCGACTTTCGGGTGAGATATTAAACCATGGCACTGTCTGCCCTCTCAGATGGATGTAAAAGATCCCATGGCTTTATTTGAGGAGCAGGTGGTGTATTCCTGGTATCCTGACCAAAAACATTTATCATCTTGTTGTTTGTGGGACTTTGCTGTGGGCAAACTGGTTGCTGCGTTTGCCCATATAACCAGTGACTATACTTCAAAAGTAATCTAATTGGCTGGAAAGTGCTATGGAAGTGATGTGAAAGGTGCTTTATATAAATGCAAATTCTTCCTGTAATTTTTAGGTAATGGTAACTCAAGCAGCCTAATAGGTAGCTACAAAGTGGACTTATCAGGAGGGGAGACAATACAATGTGACTATAAGAATGGCTTTGTCATTGGGTTTTCCATCCACCTACAACAGTCCATATCAACACTTTAAAGGAATTTTACATGCCACAATAACAATTGCCAACATTAGTAATTTGATGTCCAGCCTTGCCCGAACAATTTGTCGCAAAAATCTATTATTAATCTGAAGTCTTCTGGCCATTATTATAACTGCCAATTTGGGACCTGGGCTCAAAGTAGGCATTTCTCCCATCATGCTCTGACTGTAGCACAGCATTAAATTTAGAAAAATCCTAATTGTTAAAAACAGATCCCAGTCACTTACAAAGGTCATACTCAGGCTAATTTCATACCACAACCCCCATCCCTCCTTTACAATTTTCTCCCCATTGTCCGGTGGATCAGTTCCACAGTTGATGGGAGCACTCTGCTACTTGGCCCAAATGAGCATTCTTCACGTGCGGGTCTAATGACCGGGTTCTCTCACGGTCGAACAACCCTCTGTTCGACCGTGAGAGGGGGTTCGGGGAAATCATAATCGGGTCTAATTATGCCCTCAACAGATGTCCCCCGGCAGTAGTGTCCAGCAGTGGTCAACAGACACAAATCCGGAATGGGAAACTCAGTTGATTCTTTATCCCTTCCCACCCGAATCAGAGGAGGTTGAGGCTGATTACAGTGCACCTACTGCACCCCTAGCTGATCTTGATACAAGGGGTTGGCCCGGAAGCTTCCTGTCCTACATGACTCAATCCCACACCATGCAGTGTATCATTACGGTAAATTCATAGCTAAGCAATGTCACAGTTGGTGACCTGAAACTTACATTTTTATAGAGTTTTATTACTTCACTTCTTAAAGGACTTGCCATGTTCCAACAAAAGCTTTTCCATCCAGTCTTTCACTGTAACAAAAAAAGGGCCAAGAATCAGGTACATTAAATGTCAGCCATGGCTCAGTGGTAGCACTCTTACAGAAGATCGTGGGCTCGAACCCCGCTCCAGGTTTAGAGCACAGAATCTGGACCGACAAGGAGGTCAAGTGTAGAACCTCGGGCCATGTCATGGGTGATTGTAAGCACAGAAAGAGAAGTTATTGCAGGAGTGCTGAGTGCAAGTAGTGAGGGAGTGCGACACTGTTGGAGGTGCCATCTTCCAGGTGACATGTTGGATTAAGGCCCCATCTGCGGATAGAAAAGATTCCATGGCACTATTGAAGAGCAGGGGAGTTCTTCTGGCATCCTGGACAACATTTATCTCTCAACCAACATTACCATCAACAGATTAACTGGGCACTCATCTCCTTGCTGTTTGTTGGACCTTGCTGCGTGCAAATTGGCTGCTGTGTTTGCCTATAAAACAACAGTGCTACACTTCAAAAGTGGTTCACTGGCTGTAAAAGGCACCATATAAATAAGTGGAAGTTCCTTCCTCTTTCACTAGCACCCAGCTGGAATAGAGTTTGCCTGTACTGTTTACTTTTTGCCCTCGCTATTTAATTCATCTTTTTGCTTTTCAAGAATCCAAAACCAATGTCTGAAATTAAACAGTCAACAGATTTCATAACGTTAAGATGTAATAGTTAGAGATAATACTTCAATTTTCCCCCCTTCCAGTCATGGATTAGTCAGAACTTTCTCCAGCGAAACAAAAGCAAAACCAAAGCCACCCTGTTCAGTTCCTACCAGGAAATCTTCAATCTAGCAGACTTATTCCTTTCCCCAGCTATTTAGTTATGGATTAATTGTGTGCAGCCTCTGTTCCCTGCTTATCCTTGACCTGCGCTTCTAACCAGACAGTTGAGGCGAGCGAGCGAACGGGATAAGTTTATAATATATAAAGTGATGTGCAAAAATAATTAGATCACAGATGAAACACCATAAATGGACACTGAAGTAACCTCCCTCTCTTTTCACATTTGCTTTTTGTGATACTTTTTACATTAAGATTTTTCAAGTGAACAGCAGTGAGAAGACAGAACATCTATGTAGGTTTACAAACTGATATGAATCCCTTCAGTCTGGCTTGTGTTGTGCCGACAACACCGAGACAGCCCTGGTCAAAGTCACCAGTGACGCGCTGATAGTCATCCCTCCCTGATCTCTCTGTGGCCTCCGATACAGTGAGCCACTGTGTCCTTTCCCACCACGTCTCTTCTGTGGTCCATCCATGACCTCTCTCTCTTTTGAGTGATTTCATGGTCACCTTCCTACTGGTTTCAACACAGCCTGGCGATCTCCTGCAATAGCTTCTCTTTCTGTGCTTATAATCACCTGTGACACAGCCCTTGGTCTCCTTTTATCCCCCATCTATGTGCTATCAGTAAGCATGGGGTTAGCTGCCATATGTGTGCTGACGACACAAGGCTTCATCTTTCCACCACTCAACTCCACAACCACTATCCAAAATACCATCAGATATCAACTCATGGATTGCTGAGGATTTTCTCCAGCCCGGAGCGTGCACGATGGGCCAAATGGCCTCCTGTGCTGTGTCATTCTATGATTCTAAACAATAAGACCAAAGCTATCTGGTTCAGTTCCTACCAGAAACTGCACATCAGTCTCCGATTCCATTCCCCTTCTTAGCTGATTGTGGGGTTCAGCCTGAACTGTGTGCAATCTCAGCGGAACTTCAACCCCCACATCTAGTCCCTCATCAACACCATGTACCTCCACCTCTGAACTATCGCCTACCATCACAGACCCCCACTTCCATTGAAAGTTGCATCCATACCGTTGCTCACTCCCGGCTCAACTTCAACACTGTCTTTGCTGATCTCTATGCAAACTCCAACTCACGCAGAATTCCACTGGCTGCAGTTTATCCCATATCAAGTTTCACTCATCTATCACCTTTGCCCTCACTAAGCTACTCTGGCCACCTGTCCCCATCAAGAGCATTGATTTTGAAATCTCTACCCTTGTTTGCAAATCCCTCCATGGCCCTTACTATCATACCTCTGCAATCTCCCCTAGTCCTGCACCCCAGCTCTCACACTCTACTCTTTTGACTCCTGATTACTTAGTGTCTCAGCCTCCCTCCACTCCATCAACTACCAGGCTCCTGCAGTCTGGCAACTTCTCCGCCCAACTACATCTCCACTTTCTACCTTCGTGATCATCCGTCACCTCCCCCAATTCATGCTCACCTCTCCTTTATAAAATGCCTTGGGACATTTTGCCACGTTAAAAGGTTCTATAGACATGCCCATTGTTAGAATGAATAGCATCTGCAAACATTTTAACTTGGTAATTTTTCCAGATGTATTAAAACGGAAAGTTTGCCGAACCGAATTTAAGGCAAATACAATGTAGATATCAGTGTTGCCCTGGATTCACAGCTGTCCATCAACAATGTTGCACCTCAAATCAGGAGGAAAAAATAACTCAGTACAGGTTATGTTTATGTTTCTGCTATGTTCTCCACAGATAGGACTAAAAATGGCTGTGGCATAGAACATGGGAACAGGAGGAGGTCATTCAGTCCCTCAAGCCTGCTCCGCCATTCAACTGGATCATGGCTGATCTGTACCTCAATTCCATTTACTCACCTTAGCTCCATATCTCTTGATACCCTTACCTAACAAAAATCTATCAATCTCAGTCCTGAAAGCTCCAATTGACCCCAGCATCCACAGCCTTTTGGGGGACAGAATTTCAGATTCCTCTCCTTTGTATGAAAAAATGCTTCCTGATTTCACTGCTAAATGGCCTGGCTCTAATTTTAAGATTATTGCCCCTTGTTCTTGATTTCCCCCACCAGAGGAAATAGTTTCTCTGTATCTACCCTTTCAAATCTTTCATCATTTTAAACACAAAATGGGAAATGCAGTTTTTCATTGTAACAGATGGACCATTTAAAACAAAAACATTTTTCACACAAGTGCTGGTGAGGGAGGCCATTTGACCAATTTTTAAAAATTCTATCTTGGGATACAAGTGGCATTAGCAAGGCCGGCATTTATTGCCCATCCCTATTTGCCCTTGAGAAGGTGGTGGTAGGCTGCCTTCTTGAACTGCTGCAGTCTGTGTGGTGAAGGTGCTCCCATAATTAGGTAGGGAGTTCCAGGATTTTGATGCAGTGACGATGAAGGAACGGCCGATATATGTCCAAATGGGGACGGGGTGTGACCTGGAGGGGATGGTGTTCCTCCCGTAGAAAGCTACAATCCTCCTATCATAATTGAATGACTGCTGAGTTTTTGCATTTTCATGTATCGGATGGAATTTCCCAGTCGAAGTGACTTCATTGCTAGACGTCCGATTAGTAACTTCAAATGCCACTTGAGACTGGGAACTCATTGCATTAAGAATTGCAGACGTAAACCTGTTCTCAACTGCACTGCAGCTTAATCCAGCACCAATATCTTGTACCGCCAAAGAGCAAGTAAATACGGAAGCACTACATAGTTAGCTCACTCTCCCAAGGAGGCCGTTCGGCCCATCGAGTCCATGCCGGCTCTCTGCAAGAGCAATCCAGCAAGTCTAACTCCCCTGCCCTATCCCGTAGCCCTGCAAATTTTTTCCTTTCAAGTACTTATTCAATTCCCTTTTGAAAGCCACGATTGAACTACCTCCACCACCCCCTCAGGCGGTGCATTCCATTCCAGTTCATAACCACTCGTTGCATAAAAAAAGTCAACCACGTTGGTGGTGGGACTATTTTTAAAAATTCGTTTATGGGGTGTGGGCATCGCTGGCAACGCCAGCATTTGTTGCCCATCCCCAATTGCCCTTGAGAAGCTGGCGGTGAGCCGCATTCTCGAACCACTGCAGTCCGTGTAGCGAAGGTTCTCCCACAGTGCTGTTGGGAAGGGAGTTCCAGGATTTTGACCCAGCGATGACGAAGGAACGGCGATATATTTCCAAGTCGGGATGGTGTGTGAGTTGGAGGGGAACGTGCAGGTGGTGTTGTTCCCATGTGCCTGCTGCCCTTGTCCTTCTAGGCGGTAGAGGTCGTGGGTTTGGGAGGTGCTGTCGAAGAAGCCTTGGCGAGTTGCTGCAGTGCATCCTGTGGATGGTACACACTGCAGCCACAGTGCGCCGGTGGTGAAGGGAGTGAATGTTTAGGGTGGTGGATGGGGTGCCAATCAAGCGGGCTGCTTTGTCCTGGATGGTGTCGAGCTTCTTGAGTGTTGTTGGAGCTGCACTCATCCAGGCAAGTGGAGTTCCTTTTAGGGAAGACCAGGTAAAGAAGGCAGGTTTCCAACATCTAACCCCCACCTCCCCTTGACCCCGACTCACCGCAACCTCTGACCCTAACTCGCGCGGTGTCAATGGTTATTGTGAGGTCATCGTTGTCACATGACGACTGCCGTTGCCAACAGTCACCGAAAATCAATCTGATTGCTGCCCTCCCCCTGGAGAAACCCCCGGCCCGGGGCTCGGGGCACAACACCCAGGGCAGGAGAATCCGCCACTCTCCCCCTCCGAGGTGTGGCTGAGGCCCCTCATTAATAACCCCGCCCGGCAGCCCCGTCACTTACCCGCACCACGCGGACACCGGGAGTGACCTTCCCCGCCCGCCGCCCCGCTCGATCCCCTCTCCACGACCTGTCGCAAACCGAATGATTTTGCAGCGGGGGGGGAAGGGGCGGTGCCGCGCCTGCGCCGTGCGGTGAGTCCGTTTCCAGGCAACGAACAAACGGCCTGTAAAACAGCGCTCGGAGCTGAGGGGAGATGGTGAGTTTATCGGGGATTGGGGCAGGGGGTTAGGAAGGTAGCTTAATATAAATATAAAATAGTCACTGATAAATCCAATGAGGAATTCAGGAGAAACTTCTTTACAACAACTTGCATTTATATAGCGCCTTTAATGCGGTAAAATGCCCCAAGGCGCTTCACAGGAGCGATTATCAGACAAAACTTGACACCGAGCCACGTAAGAAAACATTCGGACAGGTTACCAAAAGCTTGGTCAAGGAGAGTCTGAAAGGAGGAGAGAGAGGCAGAGAGGTTTAGGGAGGGAATCCCAGAGCTTAGGGTCCAGGCAGCTGAAGGCACGGCCGCCAATGGTAGAACGATTAAAATTCGTGATGCGCAAGAGGCCAGGATCGGAGGAGTGCAGAGATCCCTGAGGGTTACAGAGATAGGGAGGGGCCATGGAGGGATTTGGAAACAAGGACGAGAATTTTAAAATCGAGGCGTTCCCGGACCAGGAGTCAACGTAGGTCAGTGAGCACAGGGGGTGACGGGTGAACAGGACTTGGTGCGAGTTAGGATACGGGCAGCAGAGTTTTGGATGAGCTCAAGTTTGTGGAGGGTGGGAGATGGGAGGCCAGCCGGGAGAGCATTGGAATAGTCAAGTCTAAAGGTAACAAAGGTACGGATGAGGGTTTCAGCAGCAGATGAGCTGAGGCAGGAGCGGAGACGGGTGATGTTACGGAGTTGGAAGTAGGCGGTCTTGGTGATGGAGATGATATGTAGTCGTAAGCTCATCTCAGGGTCAAATAGGACGTCAAGGTGGCGAACGGTCTGGATCAGCCTCAGTTGGTGGCCAGGGAGAGGGATGGAGTCGGCGGCTAGGGAGTGGAGTTTGTGGCGGGGATCAAAGAGAATGGCTTCGGTCTTCCCAATATTTAGTTGGAGAAAATTTTTGTTCAGATAAACAGCGTGATAAATCAGAGACAGTGGAGGGGTCGAGAGAGGTGGCTGGTTGTCATCAGCATACATGTGGAACCTGACGTGTTTTCGGATGATGTCGCCAAGGGGCGGCATGTAGATAAGAAATAGGAGGGGGCCAAGGATAGATTCATGGGGGACTGGGAGTGGTGAGAATGTGGAATTTGTGACCACATGGAGTAGTTGAGGCGATTAGCATAGATGCGTTTAAGGGGAAGCCAGATAAGTACATGAGGGAGAAAGGAATTGAAGGATCTGCAGATAGGATCAGATGAAGAGGGGAGGAGGCTCATGAGAAGCATAAACAATGGCTAGGACCAGTTGGGCCTGTAAAATTCTATGCACTATGTAATAGTATTGGCCATCAAAATAGACCTCAGCTTTAAAGCAAGATGGGTGACGTGACAGGTTTACGGCGGGGGGGAGCAGAGAGAGTGCACATGAGAGGGAGAGAGCAGGAATGGGACAGGGAAGAAAGAACTTGCATTCATATAGCGCCTTTCATGACCTTAGGGCATCCCAAAGCGCTTTACAGCCAATGAATTACTTCTGAAGTGTAGTCAGCGGCTATGTAAGGAAACAGTCAATTTACACACAGCAAAATCCCACAAACAGCAATTAGATAAATAACCAGACAATCTGTTTTTTAGTGATGTTGGTTGAGGGATAAATGTTGGCCAGGACACTGGGGAGAACTCCCCTGCAAGAGAAAGCACGTGTAAGGGAAGGAGGATAACACAGTGGTGTCATGGGAAAGCCTTCCCCATCCAAGTCACACGCCATCCTGACTTGGACATACATCACCTTTCCTTCATTGTCGCTGGGTCAAAACCCTGGAATTCCTTACCCAACACCATTGTGAGAGCACAAAGACTGCAGCAGTTCTAGGAGAATGGCCCACCACCACCTTCTCAGGGCAACTAGAGATGACCCACATCCAGCGAACAAATAAGAAAAAGAGTCGAATTCACCTGCAATTTGCTAGAATCACTGTACTTTTTTAGCATTCTCAACATTCGCACATATTTTTTATGAAGTCTCTGTGCATTTAAATGTACATTCACACATATAAAACAAACCATCCTGTTCATCTCGTGTCAGCATCTATGTCCGCTGGCACTGACTCTATTAACCTCTTTACTCGCTGAGACTGAGCTTGGGGGTGTACAACCTTGGCATTTTTTGCAATCTGGAGCTAAGCTTTCAACCCCACATCTGGTCTGTTGCTAGGACTGCATTCTTCTATCTGCGCAACATTGCCTGCTCATAGCTCTTTCTCAACCCTTCGCTGCTCAAACCCTCATCCACACTTCCCTTCCTTCAAGGATTAGTTTCTCTAATCTTCTCCTTGCTGGCCTCTCTGCCTCCGTCCTTCATAAGCTCCAGCTAAACCAGAACTCTTCAGCCTATGTCCTTCCTTGCACAACGTCCTCGTACAGCCATCAGCTTTGGGGGGTAATTTTAACCTAACTTGCCCGGCAGGAAGCTGACAGGATCAGATTGGACGAACATTTTACCCCTCGCCCGATTTTATTTTTCCAGTGTCTTCAATGGCAAGTAAAATCGGGCGGGGTGTAAAACAGGTATCCGATCCCGTCAGTTTCCCATTGCGGGTTAGGTTAAAATGACCCCCTCTGTCTTCACTATTTGGGGAATCTTCTGTAGCCATACATCCTACCCTCCATTCCACTGTCCAGATTGTTGCTTTCTCCCACACGCCCCACTTCACCGTCAGGGACCAATTTTTCAACCATCATTCCCCAACTCTCAGGCATCTCATCATAAACCAATTTGCTTGGCTACCTCCCTCTCCACCTTCAAATGCTTACCAAACAATCATCTCTTTGACAGTGCCTGAATTCCTTTAGTCTCTGCTCAGCACCCACTTCTCCCCCTTGTAAAGTGCTCCGAGATCTTACTTAAATGTTGTTGAGATCATTAACTGTGTGAATTAACCTGGAATTTCAGTGTGATCTGGACCTGAGACATGTTACTGCCTTGAAATGCAACACAATTCTCTTTATTCTTAAAGATAGACTTAGAGAATAAACAGTATGTGTGGAGGAAGAAATTTAGAAAGTACAAGATAGCAGTGCCCAGTGGGGGGTGCCCCAATGTACACACATGAAATGAAATCCCAAATGTGCAACATAACACAAACCAAAGTGGCATCATCAAGTGACAAACCCAAGTGATATCAATTTACAGCACATTCAGAATTTCAAGATTTATAATCAAGATTCAAAAGTCACCTGAGCCCTTTTGAAGTTCCTATAGATTTTTGTTAGGTAAGAGTATCATGTATCAAGGGTATCGACAAAGGCGGGTAAATAGAGCTGAGGTACAGATCAGCTGTGATCTAATTGAATGGTAGAGCTGGCTCGAGGTGCTGAATGTCGCCCAATCTCCGGCCTGCAATCCCATTTAGTGAGGCTGGGGGTGCAGGGTCGCTGAGTAAACCCTAATGTAACTACGCTTCCATACACAGCATATATATTTTGTATAAAAGTACAGGTACCAAGGAGTGAGTTAAAGCCTGTAACCTAATCTCAGGTTTCAGAACCAATTAAGCTCTGACCCGATGGTTACGATCTCACTGATCGTTTTTTTTATTCGTTCATGGGATGTGGGCGTCGCTGGCAGGGCCAGCATTTATTGCCCATCCCTAATTCCCCTTGAGAAGGTGGTGGTGAGCCGCCTTCTTGAACTGCTGCAGTCCGTGTGGTGAAGGTTCTCCCACAGTGCTGTTAGGAAGGGAGTTCCAGGATTTTGACCCAGCGACGATGAAGGAACGGCGATATATTTCCAAGTCGGGATGATGTGTAAGTTGGAGGGGAATGTGCAGGTGGTGTTGTTCCCACATGCCTGCTGCCCTTGTCCTTCTAGGTGGTAGAGATCGCTGTCGAAGAAGCCTTGGTGAGTTGCTACAGTGCATCCTGTAGATGGTACACACTGCAGCCACGGTGCGCTGGTGGTGAAGGGAGTGAATGTTTAGGGTGGTGGATGGGGTGCCAATCAAGCGGGCTGCTTTGTCCTGGATGGTGTCGAGCTTCTTGAGTGATGTTGGAGCTGCACTCATCCAAGCAAGTGGAGAGTATTCCATCACACTCCTGACTTGTGCCTTGTAGATAGTGGAAAGGCTTTGGGGAGACAGGAGGTGAGTCATTGACTGCAGAATACGCAGCTTCTGACCTACTCGTGTAGCCACAATGTTTATGTAGCTGGTCCAGCTAAGTTTCTGGTCAATGGTGACCCCGAGGGTGTTGATGGTGGGGGATTCGGCGACGGTAATGCCGTTGAATGTCAAGGGGAGGTGGTTAGACTCTCTCTTGTTGGAGATAGTCATTGCCTGGCACTTGTCTGGCGCGAATGTTACTTGCCACTTATCAGCCCAAGCCTGGATGTTGTCCAGGTCTTGCTGCATACGGGCACGGACTGCTTCATTATCTGAGGGGTTGTGAATGGAACCGAACACTGTGCAATCATCAGCGAACATCCCCATTTCTGACCTTATGATGGAGGGAAGGTCATTGATGAAGCAGCTGAAGATGGTTGGGCCTAGGACACTGCCCTGAGGAACTCCTGCAGCAATGTCCTGGGGCAGAGATGATTGGCCTCCAACAACCACTACCATCTTCCTTTGTGCTAGGTATGACTCCAGCCATTGGAAAGTTTTCCCCCGATTCCTATTGACTTCTTCATTCTAATTGCATTTACTTTGACCCCCGCTTCCTTTAAAACAAAAAATATTTTAAAATATACATAGTGTGCGCAGATGTGATGGAAATAAAGCCATGGAACTTCTCACTGAACCAGCAGCTTAAACAGAGCAACTCCATTCCATCTATCAATGTGCACTTGAATTCAGAGCCTGTCAGATAAACATGGCAAATGATAACCCTAATATACATTTTGTATTTAGTTCATTAATAGGACAACTGATACAACCTGAGAGAGTTGGGAACCTAAAGCATTCTAAGTGTCAGTGCTAGCACTCTCACCTCTGAGTCAGAAGGTTGTGGATTCAAGTTCCATTCCAGCGACTTGAGCGCATAATCTAGGCCGACACTCCAGTACTGAGGGAGTGCTGCACTGTTGGAGGCACTGTTGGAGGTGCTGTCTTTCGGATGAGACGTTAAACCTGCCCTCTCAGGTGAACGTAAAAGATCCTACGTCACTATTTAAAGAAGAGCAGGGGAGCTCTCCCCAGTGTTCTGGCCAATATTTATCCCTCAACCAACATCTCTAAAACAGATTACATCTCATTGCTGTTTGAGGGAACTTGCATATTTGGCTGCCGCATTGCTTATATTACTACAGTGACTATTTCATTGGCTGTAAAGCACTTTGGGAATGTGCTGAAGTCGTAAAAGTTGTAAATGTAAATTCCTTTTTTCCAATTAACTGTGCGCTAGCGCTCCAAGGTGTTGACATCATGTCGAAAGAGCACAAACATCCCCGAATCACTTCAACAATAAAGATAGAATATTCAATTATGGAATAATTGGCAGACTCTGTAGTACTCCACATGTACTGCATAATAGATGCTTTCTGACTGTAAAAATCAAAGCTCTTAAAAATCATAGATTGTCACTTTACTCTATTTGAAGTGCCCTATTGAAAACTCCTTACAGCAACAGGATGGTCTAGTTTATTAGTATTTACAAGGATTTTTTTTGCGCAATCAACCCCATTCTTTTGTAGAGGTCACCCTTGGTTAAAACAGTGCTGTTCAAGAGAAAAGGTTTTATTTTAACGACTTGGAAACAAAACTGCAGATTGCTGATTTAAATTGATATTTTAGGCTCCATTTATACTGCTCTTGTTTTTCATCCTTGCAAAATTGTTTTCAGTGTATAAAATGTCAGTCGACCACAGAAGAATGCTAAGCGCACTAAAGTACCGAGGTGCAAGGTCCCCAACACCAAGACGTCTCGCATCTACTTGCAACGACCAAATTGCAGTATAAATCCAGTCTTACGAACCTGTTTCATTTGTTTTTTCTGTGTAGGCAATTTTTAGAGCTACAGTAACTTTTAATCTGTCCTGATTCTTTCTGAAATATCTCACCGATTCTCTTTTCTTCTCTTTCTGGTGCCAGTCATCAATGAAAACAAGGAAAAAAAAGGTACGGAGATAGGCAGATACAGTGATAGTGTATTAAATTGGAAAACATAGATTTAGATTTCTTTTACTGCAGTTATTAGATTCTTCAATGAAGCTTTGCCAGGTGCATATGCACATGAGGAGGGGTAATGTTTAGAGAGAAGCTGTATTTTGGTAAGAGGGACATTAAGAAAAGCTGTTAATATTTTGAGAGTTATGATACTGTTATGTGAAAGTGAAGGGTTCTACCCCTCCACTGATCGTGTTTAAGTTATATGAGTTGGAAACACTGTAATCTGTTCTGGCTCTCTGTTCTGGCTATTTTTCCCCCCTGTTTGGAGTGATATTAATCTTAACTCCTCCACAATACGCTGTCTCGCTATATTAATAAAAAAAAATTGAGCAAGTGGCATTTTTGAGCCACCTGGGTGACGCTTTCTAGCAAGCCCATTGGCTGCCACTTGCAGCCATTCAGTCAACCAGCGGAAATAACAATTGTGCTACCACTTCAAAGTGACTGTGTTTTCTCAGTTACGTGCTTGTTAGCCTTTCCAGTTCGGCCAGATATTGGAAATCATTACCGAGCACTTACTTGTAGCAGGCTTCTTGAAAGATTTAATTCGTGCTGAACACAGAGCGGAGAAAGATTTCCTTGTATGGTTAGGCCTTTTTTTCCAGATTCCATACCTACTTTTGGGAAGAGTACTCCAATATTGATGAACTAGTGTATATAAAATACAGACCAATGAGGTATTGGTTGTAAATTGTAAACAATTTTACAACACCAAGTTATAGTCCAGCAATTTTATTTTAAATTCACAAGCTTTCGGAGGCTTCCCCCTTCGTCAGGTGAACGATGTGAAAACCGTATTGGTTGTAGTGATAGTTGGCAGCATAATGCAGGAAAATGAAACTGTTCCACTCACAGTGGCCACTAGATGGAGTCCGTTTACCCATTCAAACAAATTGAAAATTCTAATGCAAATATTTATATTCATGTGTCTAAATTTGTGAGCTCTTTATATGCTTTATATACCAATTTAATTTCTGAATTACATTCTTGGAATTCACAAGTTATGAGGCACAACGGCACATGATAGTATATCTGCAATAGTTGGCATGTATTTGCTGTGTTCACAATGATAAGCATATAAACATTGTGGGGGTAGAGTTTCTGTTTTGGGCGCAATTGGGAAATGGCGCCCAAAATGCGCTTGAAATTGCGCTTGTTAAGTTAGGCTTCAAGTTTCCGCTAAAACTCATTTGCACATTCACAAACGTAAAATCTTCCATGAACCAACGCAATCGAGCAGCATAATAGAACGTAATTGTTTCTTTTTTTCCTTCTTTCCATTAAAAAGTATTCCTTGCTGTATTTAAGAGTGGTAATCTGGTGCAGCTGAAAATGGGTTTATCAGTAAAAATAAGCATTTTTAATAAGGGTGTCCAGTCCTCCACCTGTGAGTAACCCGATTTAAAATCACTGAAAATAACTTTAAAACCATACAATGCTATTTATTAATTTCATTCAGTTTCTTAGTAAATTAAATATTTTTTGATATGAAAAAACTTTTAAAACTACTAGTGCCTGTGTAGCGCAACTTGAAGAGCCTTCCTGAACCAGCGGAATCGGTAGAATCGGGCTGTCTCGACCTGAGGGCATGGGCAGTTTTGTGCGCGGGGCCTGATTTGGGAGAATTGAATCTTGAACCAGCTTAAAAGATCACGGAAAACTTGAACGGAAGTGGTTTTGGGCGTAGCTCACTTATGTTTGAAATTCCCTGCTCTTTTGCGCTGGTTCGGCCGATTCCGCACAGATTGTGCTGATATTACTGGCGGAAACAAGCGGAAACTCGACCCCTGTTTCTCTACCAAAAATTCCTATCCCATTTGGAATACGTTTAAAATTCTCCTGCTTTAATGTAATGTTATCCGCCCTCCCCCCCCTCGCCCCATCAAACATGTTGTTCCCCTACATATTTACACTTTCAATCATTTAAAACTGCAGCCCAGGGCAGATGGTGCAGAGGTATCCTGATTGGCTGTATCACAGAATGCTAGGACATGGTACAATTTGCCATATGATAAATTACAGGGAAAGTCTCCAGAGTTGCTAATTACCTCTTAGCCACATTGGTAAAGAAGCAGGGCACTATTGAGAGTTGTATGTTATGTGGGAGCTAAAGAGGGAGGGTAGAACATCCAAAATGACATATGCACCCCCCCCCCCGGAAGTTTATTTGAAACTACAGCCTAAAAGTCAAAGTATGAAGCTCATAAGGTCTACACTGTATTACTATACCGTTGTTGTACGGAACACGTATTCTGCATCAGCGATTACTGCTTTGACTTTCAATTGTATAAAACAGATGTCCTGTCTGGTATATTTTTCCTTCAAGGCCTCAATTATAAGCTCAGCTATCTCAAGGAAGGGACAGAGGCTTACCAGATCTGAAGAAAAACTTGTCAAAGAAGAGGAGGAGAGAAAGCGTTTGGAAGATGGTAAAAGCCCCTCTTGTTTTTTACTCACTCTTGGGATGTGGGTGTCACTGGCCCATCCCTAGTTGCCCTGAGAAAGGTGGGCCTTCATCTTGAGTGCTTTTTATACAACTGAGTGGCTCACTAGACCACTTCAGAAGACAGTTAAGAGTCAACCACGTTGGTGTGGGACTGGAGTCACATATAGGCCAGACTGGGTAAGGACGCAGGTTTCCTTCCTTAAAGGACATTGGTGAGCCAGTTGGGTTTTTACAACAATCCGACAGCTTCGTGATGACTTCTCCTGATACCAGCTTTTTATTTTCAGATTTAAAAAAAAACTAGTTTCAAATTTTTATCATGCCAATATTGTGGACATTCAGAAAAGAAATGGGAATGTCAGTGCCCTTGGTACAAAAAACCTCTTGAGGAAAAAAAACAGCAAAAACCTTGGAAAAGTAGCTTCGTAGTACAGAAGTAAGTGTTCTCACAGGCCTCTTTAAATGCACATCTACATACAACATAGTCCCTAGCAACCCTGGATGCCCATCTTATATCGGTGGGTCCATGAATCAGTGCTATTGCAGCACAAACTCCGGGAAGTTGTGTGGATATGATTTAATTGAGGGTTTTATTTAAATATTGCAACTGGGAAACTAGCAGCCACTTCTGGTGCCACTTGAAAACCTGACCAGAAAGTTAAGTAGAGGGCATTGACCGGGTGCAGATTGGTGTACAGATCAGAGTCTACCCACGGTGCCATTAAATGATGGGATGTGATAGCGCACTTGTCTACTTGGCAAGTAGCTGATCTCGGTGAGCAGAGGCCAGGTACGTCCTGACGGGTGGGAGAGAAAATAAATCGGAAGGTGAATAGCCTGGTACCTTCTCTTGAGCAGGTAAGTCAGGTATCTCTGTTGGTTGAACGCTGGAATCAGTCCCATGTTGAAATCCTGTCAGGATGCAGTCAACATTTCAGCCTTTGGTGGTGGATAAAATATGGGGAGAAAGAAAGAAGAAAGACTTGCATTTATATAGCGCCTTTCACGACGTTAGGACATCCCAAAGCGCTGTACAGCCAATTAAGTACTTTTTTTTAGAAGTGTAGTCACTGTTGTGATGTAGGAAACGCAGCAGCCCAATTTGTGCACACAAGATCCCACAAACAGTAATGTGATAATGACTTGAAAGTTATTTTAGTGATGTTGATTGAGGGATAAATATTGGCCAGGACTCCAGGGATAACTCCCCAGCTCTTCTTCGAAATAGTGCCAAAGCATCTTTTACGCCCACCTGAGACGGCAGACACAAAGCTTTCCCATTGCACTCTTTGAACACTCCTGATTGTGCAGCAATGGGAAAAGCACCAGTGGGGCTGATTTTCATCTTCTTAACGCTCTAAATTGGTTCAGTAGAGGTTGTGAAATCCAGTGGAAATCAGTTCCGCTGAACTTCTGCTAGTTTTGAGCCCCATCCTATCTTCCAGTCGGACTGGAGCAGGCATTTAAACCTGCTGCCTGAAACGGGCAGGCATTTTCACTGTAATAGGTGGTGGGGAACGGCGCTAAGCCGTTCTTTGGTCCATGAGCACGCTGGATGCCGAGTCTCCAGCTTGCCCAGTGAAACCAGGTGGGCAGAAGGTCTCGGGGAGCATCTGTTTGTGACATAGGACCCCGGTTTGCTCACCAAAATGAAGCTTCCGACGGCCGCTGGGCCACCTATCTCAAGGACCCCAACAAAACGGTGGCAGAAACGGGACGGTAAGAGGTTGGTGCGCAGCAGTTTTTAATGTGCTACCTCCCCCTTCCCTCACGAAAACAGGAACGAAAATTGGCCCGAGGGTGGCTGGAGAGGGGTGGGGGGAATGTAAAAAGAAAGGAGAAAAAAAATTCAAATCTCCCTGAAAATGCTCACATCATAGCGGAGAGATTAATTCACAATACCTGCAAGAACTAACAGACCGTTTATATTTAACAGAGGAGTTAAGGCTGATAGCTGAACGTGAGGCACGAGAGAGACGCGAGAAAGAGAGACTTGAAGAAGAAGAGAGGGCGAGGATTGCGGCAGCGGTTTGTATTGCTTTACTGAGTGTACTCAACATTGAAACGAATGAAGAGATGAAGGGGTTGAAATTGGTCATGAAGTCAATGAAGAAGAAAATCGGAGGGGTGGGGGGGTAAAACGGGCTGCCGATTCGTTATCTCCCGTTATCAGCAAGTTGTTATGATCTAGAATGCGCTGCCTGAAAGGGTGGTGGATGCAGATTCAATCGTGGCTTTCAAAAAGGAATTGGATAAATATTTGAAGGGAAATAACTTGCAGGGCTCTGGGGAAAGAGCGGGGGAATGGGACTAACTGAATTGCTCTTACAAGAGCCGGCACAGGTTCGATGGGCTGAATGGCCTCCTTCTGTGCTGTAACGATTCTATGGTTCTATCACCCCCAAAGCATTGCTGCTCAAGCTCCCATTCAAACCTCTCAACCTCTTACAGCTCCTCAACCACGATAGGACGCACATGGCCAAAGTATATCACTTATGTGCTGCTTAGTATCTAAACTGTGAAACTCACACATGTTGAAAATTTAAACCACACATTTTATTACAACATTTATATAGCGCCTTTAACATAGTAAAACGTCCCAAGGCCCCTCACAGTGTTAAAATTGGATAGTCATGTGGTGAAGGATAGAATACTAGAGCCTGGTCTTTAGTTCCTTCCAAGCCTTTATTCACAGAGATTCCACTCACTCACTCACTCACCCTAGCTAAGCTCTCCTATAAAAAGGATACAAGAGAGTCTCCAATTGATACCAACCACCTGAATACAATTAACACTAATTTATATATATCATACAATTATCACACAGGAGTGTAATCAGGCAGAATTTGACAGCAAGTCACATAAAGAGATATTAGGACAGGTGACCAAAAGCTTAGTCAAAGAGGTAGGTTTTAATGGGCGTGTTAAAGGAGGAGAGCGAGGTAGAGAGGCGGAGAGGTTTGGGGATGGAATTCCAGAGCTTGGGGCCGCTAATGGTGGTGCAATGGAAATCAGGGCTGTACACGAGGCCAGAATTGGAGGAGCGCAGAGATCTCGGAGAGTTGTAGGGCTGGAGGAGGCTACGGAGATAGTTGACTTTACCGGCTGGGCGTTAAGCATCGCTTGGGTGAAGTGCAGAGAGGGAAATTGGGCAGGAAGGGTCGCACACGTAAGAGAACCTGCCTGATTTTTCTCCACATTTAAATGAATGGAAGGAAAATCAGGTGGGCTCAGTAACAGGCATGTGATGCTCCCCGGGAAATTTTCCTCTCTGCGTTCCGCCCAGACGATGTTTAATGCCCAGCCGGTGAAAACCAAAAGCTGTCCCACGGTTATCTTTGCTGCACCTGATCCCTGGGCAATGACACAAAGTTTAGATATAAAGGGCAGAACTTTCAACTTCTGTGAGGGTGTAAAACGGGGGCACAAGGTCCCACAAACAGCAATGTAGTAAATGATCAAATCATCTGTTTTAGGTGTTGGTTGAGGGATAAATGTTGGCCAGGACATCGGGAGAGCTCCTCTTCACAAATAGTGACATGGGATCTTTTACTTCCACCTGTGAGAGCAAACAGGACCTTGGTTCAGCATGTCATCCAAAAGACGGCACCTCTGATAGTGCAGCATTCCCTCAGTACTGCATTGGAGTATCAGCATAGATTATGTGTTCAAGTCGCTGGAGTGGGGCTTGAACCCACAACTTTCTGACTCAGAGGCAAGAGTGCTACCCACTGAGCCAAAGCTGACATCTATAACCTAACTGGTAAAGCCTGCAATGAAGTGGTGGAATAAAGTAACTGAGGGATACAGATACACAGATCTGGGGGAACTGAGTGGTGCAGTGGCCTTTCACTTCTGGAATCTGGGTTCAAATCCAGCTTAAATTGATGTGCTGAATGTCTCCTCTGTTTGCTGGTTGTGAGGGTCCTATGAAAAATGAGTTTGGGCATTCTTAATCCAGTCCCTAATGGGCATGAGCCTAAAGCACCAATAGCCATCTCCCTCAGAGAGGCCACAGTTTGGCTGGTATGGAAAATGGGAAAAAAGTGGTACACTGGTGCAGTGAGGATGTTATATTTTGACGGTTGAGGGGTGACCTAATCGAGGTATTTAAAATGATAAAAGGTTTTGATGGGGTAGATATAGAGAAACTATTCCCTCTGGTGGTGGAATCAAAACAAGGGGGCATAATCTGAAAATTAGAGCCAGGCCATTCAGGTGTGAAATCAGGAAGCACTTTTTCACATAAAGAGTAGAGGTAATCTAGAACTCTTCCCCAAAAGGATGTGGATGCTGGGACAATTGAAATTTTGAAGACTAAGATTGATAGATTTTTAATAGGTAAGGGTATCAAAGAATATGGATCAAAGGCAGGTAAATGGAGGTAAGATACAGATCAGCCATGATCTAATTGAATGGAGGAGTAGGCTGGAGGGGCTGAATGGCCCACTCCTGTTTCTATGTTCCTATGTTCTGAGGCTGGTCTGGGCATATTGTTGAAGCAGAGTGGTGGGAGCATCTCTTTATATCTGGCTGGGCTATACCTGACCTGGGAGATGCTGACACTGAAATGGGAAGATTTCCATTTCCCAGCACTAACAACCCCGACCTTGAGGAGCACAAGAAAGTCCACATTTCTTTAAAAGCAGATTTGCAGGTGGGAAAAAAGTAACTTTAGCCACGGCTTTGGTCACATCATTATAGAAAGAATATTGAGCCATAGACAAAGGTCCGGTGTCGATTTGTTAGTACAGCACAAGGGAGCAGAGGATGTATTTATATTAAGAGACTTGAAAAAACTAGGGGGGGTAATTTCAATCTAACCCACCTGGTGGGAAATTGACGGACTTGGACTGGTCATCCGTTTTACACCCCACACCATTTTGCTTTCCATTGGCAGCCAATCCAATCCTGTCAACTTTCTGCTGAGCAGGTAAGGCTAAAATGACCCAGGAGGTCCGTACTCCCTAGAGCAGAGAAGGTTAACAAGGGATTTAATAAATTGGTACAAAATTTTGAAGGGATTTGTGAGGATACAGAGAAACTGTTTTCACTGGCTTGAGGGTCGGTAACCGGAGGACACAGATTGAAGACAATTGGCAAAAAAGCCAGGGGGGAGATGGGGAGAAATTATTTTACGCAGCAAGTTGTTACAATCTGGAATGCATGGCCTGAAAGGGTGGTGGAAGCAGATTCAATAATAATTTGCAAAAGGGAAGTGGATAAATACATAAAAAAGAATATTTACAGGACTATGGGGAAAGGGCAGGGGAGTGGGACTAATTGGAGAGCTCTTTCAGAAAGCCGGCACAGGCACGATCAGCCGAATGGCATGCTGCTGTGCTGTATGGTTCTATGATAATTAGTGGAAGATTGTCTCCATTTGTTTGGTGAATTGGTAACAATTGGGCATAAACCTAAGAGTACTAAAAGTATAAAGGGGGAGCTCATAGAAAATATAAAACATTACTGCATATGGCTATTGAAATGGTGAAGTGTTGTGAAAGGGAAATCGTGTTTGACTAATTTATTAGAGTTCTTTGAGGAAGTAACAAACAACGTGGATAAGGGGGATCCCATGGATGTGGTGTACTTGGATTTCCAGAAGGCATTTGACAAGGTGCCACATCAAAGGCTACTACACAAAATAAGAGCTCATGGTGTAGTGGGTAACATATTAGCATGGATAAAGGATTGGTTAGCTAACAGGAAACAGAGAGTAGGCATAAATGGGTCATTTTCAGGTTGGCAAGATGTAACGAGTGGAGTGCCACAGGGATCAGTGCTTGGGCCTCAACTATTTACAATCTATATCAATGACTTGGATGAAGGAACCAAATGTATGGTTGCTAAATTTGCTGAGGACACAAAGATAGGTAGGAAAGTAAGTTGTGAAGAGGACATAGGGAGTCTGCAAAGGGATATAGATAGGTTAAGTGAGTGGCAAAAATTTGGCAGATGGAGTATAATGTGGGAAAATGTGAACTTGTCCACTTTGGCAGGAGGAATAGAAAAGCAGTATATTATTTAAATGAAGAGAGATTGCAGAACTCTGAGGTACAGAGGGATCTGGGTGTCCTAGTACATGAATCACAAAATGTTCGTATGCAGGTGATTAGGAAGGCAAATGGAATGTTGTCATTTATTGCAAGGGGAATGGAATATAAAAGTAGAGATGTTTTGTTACAGTTGTACAGGGCATTGGTGAGACCACATCTAGAATACTGTGTGCAGTTTTGGTCTCCTTATTTAAGAAAGGACATATTGCTTTGGAGGCGGTTCAGAGAAGGTTCACTTGACCGGTTCTTGGGATGAGGGGGTTATCTTATGAGGAAAGGTTGGTCAAGTTGGGCCTGTATACACTGGAGTTTAGAAGAAGGAGAGGTGATCGTATTGAAACATATAAGATCCTGAGAGGACTAGAAGGGGTAGATGCTGAGAGGATGTTTCCCCTTGTGGGAGAGACTAGAACTAATGGCCACAGTTTAAAAATAAGGGGTCTTCCGTTTAAGACGGAGATGAGGAGAAATTTTTTCTCTCAGAGGGTCGTGAGTTTGTGGAACTCCCTTCCCCAGAGAGCGGTGGAGGCAGGGTCATTGAATATTTTTAAGGCTGAGTTAGATAGATTCCTGATTAACAAGGGAGTCAAAGGTTAAAGTAGATAGATGGGAAAGTAGGGGTGAGGTCACAATCAGATCAACCATGGTCTTATCAAATGGCAGAGCAGGCTCGAGGGGCCGAATGGCCTACTCTTGTTCTTAATTTGTATGTTCCCAAGTTATAAACCGGCTCCTATTTTTAATTGTGTCAACGAGGATGATCAGAGAAATAACTCAAATTCCTGCCATATTCTCTTCTCTGGAATCTCTCTATATATCTCTATCTCTATCTCTATCTGGATTGCTTTATCTCTCTCTCATGTGCTGGTACTCTCTCCCTTTCTCTCTCTCCCCCCACCCTTCTCTCTGATTAACAAGGGAATTAAAGGTTATAGTAAGGAGACGGGAAAGTAGGTTGAGGTCACAATCAGATCAGCCATGACCTTATCGAATGGCAGAGCAGGCTCGAGGGGCCGAATGGCCTACTCCTCTTAATTTGTATGTTCGTATGAGTCAGTTACAGCATTTTAGAGGGAATTAGATAACCACTTGAAAAGGAAAATATTAAAGGGTATGGGGAAAGTGTAGAGAAGTGGAATGGGAGTAAGTAGCTCCAATATCGAACTAGTACTATCATAATGCGCCACTTGGTCTCTTTCTGTGCTGAAATTTGTACAATTCTAGAATCTACATACAGAAAAGTCTTGTGTATAACACCCGGCTGCCACACCTCAAAGTGTCACATTTCTGCACACATGCCAAGTAAGTGTTTGAATTGCACCTCATTGACTTAAATGTCATATTCATAAAACAACAACAAATAACAACATAATATTCTTTAAAAAGAGATTTAAAAAGAGAAAGAAGACAGTTATGCCCTGCTGGTTTCTATGAACCTGACCAATGGGAGGAGCTGGGGATTCGCAAATAGCTGCCAGTCTAGAGAAACTTCCCTCAGCAACTGGAGAAATAGCAATTAACATCTAATTGACTTGAGGGTGTGCCTATTTAGACGACTTATCCACTAGAAGTAGCTGCATTGTGATCTTAAAGCGACAGGCCGGATTAAACACAGCTCCACCTTTGAAGCTAAACATCACAAGTATGCTCCAGGACCAGGGCTATCCCTGTGCAATGCCATGGGAGATGAGCTATGTCTCCAAAATGTATTTTACTTGCAATAAAATGTATGCTGATTTAAAACATAAGATTAGTACACAAAGAAAACCGGCATCTTTCCTGCCGATTATATGCGTTGGATAAGAGTCTGTGACAGTGCACCTTTTGCATGGTCTGTTGAGAGCAGTTGAGTAAATCTTTAACCAATCTTTCCTTTAAATGCTTTCTCCTAAAGTATTGGCAAATTATTCTCAGCACTGATGAAATCTAAATTATATTTTAGACTAACTCTTTTTTAAAGTAGCTAACATGGATTTGATTTTTGTTTTCACCTCAAACAGGACAAAGCACGTAAAGAAAACGAACTACCTGAACTTTACCAAATTTTGGAAAGAAATAGGCTTGCTTTTCAGAAGGAGCAGAAAAACCTTAGAGAAATTACTAAGGTAATGTTTCTCAATATACCTCTAGGTCATGGAATGGCATAGGATTCTCTAACCCTTTCCCATGACAACAATGTTACTTTTTTTTGGGATTCCCATTTAATTTATTTTTCTTTTTATCACTCTCTTTAGCCTACTCTTCTGGCAATACTTCATTTCCCAGCTGAAGCGACTGGCAGGCAGCCTGCTCCCAAAACCAATGTCCGCGAGGAGCTACACAGGAGCAGCCTGGCAATGTCTTGCCTGCAATGTCTTGTCGCAACTCCGACAATGCAGTACTCCCTCAGTACTGCAAAAAATCAAGTGTCAGCCTTGCTTTTGTGCTCAAATCTCTGGAGTGGAGCTTGAACCCACAACTTTCTGACACAGTCAGGAACAAGAGCTCAACCATATGAGAACTCTGGACATAAACTCACATCCAAGCCCCTGTAAAGCACACGCGGAGCCACAGTACTGGCTGAACAGTTTTACATTCTTAATGAATGTGCGTGTAGATTTTCATTTCTAAAATTTGAAAATATACTTCTGTCGTGTATACGTACATGGTAATTCACAAATCCAGCAGTCGTTTATTTTCAAATGGACTCAGAACTAGAATAACTTCAATGCAGAATTTGTGTTTGAAAGATTTTCTTTATAGGCAGCATGTATGTCTATGAGCAGAAGATTCACATTGAAAAATTGGATGACATGGAGTTGGATAACTACATTTCTTTTTAAACAAGAAATAATGACTGTTCAAGCAAAAGGTAGAAATCTGTATTGATTTCAATAAAAATGTATTAACTGTGGGAAAGAAAAGGACCACCTAAGGACAATATGTCTCGGCAGCACCATACATTTCATGGAAGAGATGCTTTTTATCTTTTTTTAAACTCAGAACAAGTCAATATGTAACTTGAAGATGAATGCATTTCATTTCTTTTAAATCTGCAGCATCACAGTTTGGGCTGTGATTTTAAATATTTTAACCAAATTATCAATGTTAAAATAAGTAGCTTACTGTTGTAAATAGTTGCTTTTTGGTTCTGTTCCTTCAGTGGCAACGTTACATGCAGTGTGATGGAACCCCCGATCCGACAATACCTCAGGAGATTAATACCTTCATAAACCTATCCAAAGAACGTCCAAAACTAGAAATAAAGTCTTTGTTGGAAGAAGGTAGAATAATATTGAAGGTAAGCACTTAGCTTAATAAACATTTTAATCTTTAGATGTTGTCAGGTCCAAGGAAGTTTCTATCTCCCTGGGCCAGTTTTTTTATTTTTTTTGTTTTCATCTCATGCAATGTGACACTGGAACACACGATACTATTACAATAATGAACATAGGAATTGCTAGATGAAAAATGGTCCATCTAGTTCACCTTCTATCAATCTGGTAGTTGCTCCATGATAATGGAGTTGTTGACTAATCATAGCAATCAATCTCTATCAATTAGTCTACAACAGACCCAGAAATTACACATGAAAAAAACGCAGTGGTGGAGAGCTTTGGGAACCATAGGTCCAAAGTCTTTTCCTCACAAGCATGCTGCACTTACCACATCTCATGTCTCAAATTACTCATATACTGTATGAAGCTAATTGAATGTCAGGATTAGCTTTATCACCAAGATGTTAATCCTGTATAGCAAAAAATATCCCTTAATTGCATTGTCATAAAAGCACATGCTTTTCAAAACATATGCGTAGATCAGTTCCTACAATGATAATTTGGATGTAATCGTGAAGAAAATATAGTTTTGAAATCCTCATGGTGACAACTCAGTGCTACTATATCTTCATGGAATTCAGGAATTTGATAGGAATTTGGTCCTCGTGATCCCTACACAATTAAACCCCCTTTGGTGTTGTCCCTACCTGATTTTCGGAAGCTATTGCCCATTCTCTCTCTCGTGGTTCTAACACTCCCCACTTTCTAAAGGCTTGCTTCATGCACATCTTACTTCCCCCTCCAGACTCTTTCTTTAAATTAGCACTGCCCATCTCTGTTGCTGGGTTAGAACTTTCCCACTTTCCTTTGCAAGAGTGAAACTCTTCTACAACTTACTTCTAAACTAAATTTTCAACAAGTTGTATCTCTCCAGATTATTCTTCTTTTATAATATTTTGTAATGTGATGAACCATTTTCTTTAGACGTTAGAAGCATTTAACTAAGGTTTTTGAGTGCTGCATAATGGAAAAACATTTTAAATGTGCCCTGTGACTCACACAAACTCTTATGTGTTGCAGCTTTTAGATGAATTGGAAATGCTATTAAGCGATACTCCACCTGATGAGTTGCCTGAGGAGTCTGCGGCCCAGTATCAACAGACCATTTGGGACCTTCAGGACCTCCTCTCCAACACAAATGATGAAGTAACTGGTATCCTCCTACAGGTAGACGCATAAGTAAAGCACTGCAGACTCATAAATGCAACAAAAACACACATTAAACATTCCCTGTTTGGGCTGACCAAAACTGGTTGCTGGCTAATCCATTGGTGATATACAAAAATTTAAGTGCCCCATATATCACAGTGAGGCACATTGCCCCTTTAGGAATCAGTCTGCCAGCTTTAAGTGGGGACAGGACTTGCGGGTTTCTGGTGTTCGTGCCTGGGTTAAACTCAGAAGTGGGCGCATTGGAGCCGGGATGCGGTCCTGCTCCACAAATCTACTATTTTTACTGCCTCCAATCCACCTGTTATTGGGGGTTAAAATTGCCCCCTGGGCATCAATAATCTTTAAAGGTTTATATGACAAGTGAATAAGAGGATCCGTTACTACATTTTTTATTATGTTCAAAAATTATCTGTTTTTTTGATTCCTACGAAGAGTAGGATGGTGGTAGATAAGAAGCGAGAAAAATCTTGAGGTGCTGTCTTGTCCTGAAGTAAATCAAGCTAATTTACAATCAGGACTATGGGAGGAAGAATGAAGAAAAAGGTAACATCTGGTAAGACATAGGATATGGTCGTGCAGTGGTTATGTTACTGGACTAATAATCCAGAGAACATGGGGGTAATTCTAACTGCCAAAAAGGGATGGGCTGGGGGCGGGAGGGTTGTAAAAATTGGCGATTTCTTCAGCCGGACCGTAACCCGGCTCTAACGCGCCAACTTTCGGGTTTAACGCTGTCGCGTTTGGATGCGTGTGCGCATCCTAAACCCGGAAGTCGTGTACCCTATTAATGCTGCTGGGCGGATCGTTAAAGGGGCAATTTACCTACTTCAAATACTTAAGGTAGGTAATTTTTTGTGGATTCTGAACCTGAACCAAATGTAACCTTACCTGCACGGGTTTCCCATGGCTTCTCAAACTCACCAGTGAAACAAAGGTGAGATTCATGCAGAAGTGGATTTGGCCCTTTAAACCTGTGATCGACACATGGCAATAAAAGCTTAAGGTTAGCAGCTGGTCTTTCAGTTCTCTCAGGCAAACATTTGACTGAGAGTTCTTCTTGTGTTGAGACTGAGAGTTCTTTGTTGAGACAGCTTTAGGAAGACTTTGCAGCCTCTCAAACTAACAAGGTAAGGATGGGAGGCTCAATGGATGTATTCCAGAGTACATCTGAGGAGGAGGAAAAACAAGATCCAACTCGTGCTGTGTTGGGATCTGCTGGTGCACAAGATAGAGGTGCAGTAGAGAAGAGCAGAGTGGGGACCAACAGAAGGGCCGACATCGCAGGAGGCACCACCCACATGAGAGGGTGTACAGGCAGAGGCTGAGCTTGCTGGACCTCTCTGAGGAGCAGTGCCTACGCAGACTCAGATTGAGTAGACAAGTGGTTGCAGACATCTGAACTCTCCTTCATGCAGAGCTGCTTCCTGCTGGACCTGGTAGCCACGCATTGCTCATCGCAGTTGAAGCCACCACTGCCCTCAACTTCTTCGCCTCCGGATCCTTCCAGGGCCCCACCAGAGACATCTCCAGGATGTGTCAGTCGTCTGCACAAAAGTGTATGATGCAGGTGATGGATGGCTTGTTCGCCAGGGCATCCGACTACGTGAACTTCCCCCGCGATGACATCAGCCAGAATGAGCAGGCAGTGGGTTTTGACTGTCTGGCTGGCTTCCCATGGGTGCAGGACACGATCGATTGCACACATGCGACAATCCGAGGACCACCACATGAGCCAGGAGTCTTCATAAAACAAAAGAGCTGTCACTCCATCAATATGCAGCTGGTGTGCAACCACAAGAGATTTCTACAGATTTGCGCCAGATTCCCTGGCAGCTGTCATGATTCCTTAATCTTGCGCCAATCCAACGTTCCAGACCTCTACCAGACAAGAGACAGATTTAAGGGCTGGCTCATTGGAGACAAGCGATACCCCCTGCAAACATGGATCATGAAACCTGTGAGGAACCCCAACAACGATGCACAACAGCAGTACAACGAGAGCCACATAACCACCAGGTGCGTCATTGAGCAAGCAGCTCAAAACTGGGCATCCATGAGGCCCTGTGGGCCATCAGCAGCAGCAGAATTGTATTCCACCACAATCTGTAACCTCATGGCCCGGCATATCCCTCACTCTACCATTACCATCAAGCCAGGGGACCAATCCTGGTTCAATGAGGAGTGTAGAAGAACATACCAGGAGCAGCACCAGGCGTACCTAAAAATGAGGTGCCAACCTGGTGAAGCTACAACACAGGACTACATGCATGCTAAACAGCGGAAGCAGCATGCCATAGACACAGCTAAGCGATCCCACAACCAACGGATCAGATCAATGCTCTGCAGTCCTGCCACATCCAGTCATGAATGGTGGTGGACAATTAAACAACTAACGGGAGGAGGGGGCTCCGTAAACATCCCCATCCTCAATGATGGCAGAGCACAGCATGTGAGTGCTGCACCAGGTTGGCACCTCATTTTTAGGTACACCTGGTGCTACTCCTGGCATGCTCTTCTACACTCCTCATTGAACCAGGATTGATCCCCTGGCTTGATGGTAATGGTAGAGTGAGGAATATGCTCGGTCAATAGTAGTGCTACTGAGCCACTCTTGGTATTGGACATTGAAGTTCCCCACCCAGAGTACAATCTGTGCCCTTGCTACCCTTAGTGCTTCCTCTAAGTGGTGGTCAACATGGAGGAGTACTGATTCATCAGCTGAGGGAGGGCGGTAGGTGATAATCAGCAGGAGGTTTCCTTGCCCATGTTTGACCTGAGTTGGATTCATCCATCCTCTCCACTACTGTGGAGAGTGTGCGTGGCACATTTTCCAGTACCTCAATCATTCTCCTTCTCAACGATGGACCCCAGGGTTCAGCATCTGTGTCCTGCTGAGCAGAGCTTGGAGAGGATTGCGCCCCCCAACGTGGACTCTCCACAGCTGCCCCTGCCATCAGTGTCTCCTCGTGCTCACTTGTGAGTGGTGAATCACTAGGTGACAACCCAACTATCCGTCTAACAGGATCCACCGAAATGCCAGTATCTGCGCTGGTGCATGGCTGTATGTCATGTGACGGTGTACCCTCAGAAGGAATGAGGTCTTCTGAGGAATAGATGTCTTCCATCTCACCTAATTCTTCTTGAAGTCGTGAAGGCCCTGGAAGACAACAGAAAGCGATATTAATTATTCACCGGAAAAGTGACAATCTTTCCAAAGACCATACTGAGGTCTGTCACAGTTCACTCAATGATGAAATAAATTCATCATGTGTGTGAAAGATGCTAAAGTTCTATCACCAGCCTTATGCGGGTTCCCAGTCTCTCCGTCTCTGATTGATAGGGATGCAACTGTCCCACTTATTTCCATGGCCTCCTCCTCCACATCTGTGAGCTGCAGTATCTGTGGTGGACCACCTCCAGTTCTCGTCCTTTATCTTGTATTTTGTGCTCTTTTCTCCTATAAGGGGAAAAAGAACAGACCTGTGAGTGACTGAAGATGCCGTATTCACCCGATGAATACATTGCTTTGGGTGAGGCTGACTATGAAACAGATTCATCAGAGGGTGACTATCAGACAGATGCATCACATTGCATCAGGATTGGGGTGAGTGGCAGTGGTGGGTCCATAAATGGGGAGGTGAGGAAGTACGTAGAAAGTGAAGGATGGTTAATGCTGCAACTTAACTGGGTATGAGGAGCGATGTGATGGAGTAGGCGTGCCAACACAGAGTGAGAGAGGCGGTGTTGCACAACACAGGATGTGGGTGAAACATCAAATGTACTCACTTTTTCTGACCTGGCCAGGTCATTGAAACGCTTCCTGCACTGCAGCTCCTGCTGCTGACCTCTTCTGCCACCTCCAACCAGACCTTCTTGGTGGCAGAGGCAGGTTTCTTCCTCCGATCAGTTGGGTACAATAGCTCCCACCTGCTTCTCACAGCACCCAGCAGTACTTGAAGGGATGCGTCTGAGAACCTTGGTGCTGCCTTTCCTCTATCTGCTTCCATACGTTATTTCCTTCTTTCTCCTCCAAAATCCATTTTTGTACTGGCCCTTTAAATAGTGGAGTTCAGATCGTGTCATGCGGGTGCACAGTATGCCTGCTGCGCAGCTTGGAGACCTGAAACCCGGAAGTAAGATTAAGTGCCTTCAATTTAGTTGCGATTGCAGATTTCGACCTGCTCAGATGACTTCTGGATTTCCCACACTGTTATCTACCCACCTGCTGAGTTCCTGCCTCCAGATAAAAATTATGCCCCATGAGTTCAAATCGCACCATGGCTTTTTGAGAATTTGAATCCTGTTTTTTTTTTAAATCTGGAAATAAAACGCCGGTACCAGTAAAAGTGACCATGAAGCTATCGGATTGTTGTAAAATCCCAACTGATTCACTAATGTCCTTTAGGGAAGGAAATCTTTTCTTACCCAGTCTGGCCTGTATGTGACTCCAGTCCCACACCAAGCCACTGAGCTGTACAGGGCAATTAGGCATGGGCAATAAATGCTGGCCTTGCCAGTGAGGCCCACATCCCGAGAACGAATTAAAAAAAAACATTTATGATGTATTAGCGACATCACCGTTTTTAATCTTGTTATTAAAGGAACAACTTTTGATCAAAGTTTGAAGAAAAAAAGGATGCAGAGAGCTGTGGGTTGTTATTGTCGCATAATGACAGGCAGAAGTGACACAGTGCTGTATTTTGATGCTTGTCATTTTGTCATGTATTTATAACCAACGAGAAAGGATTTGGCGGGCACTTCTTTACACGCACACGATGCTTCTTGAAATCATTGCGAGTGCTTTGGAAGGTCTGCTGCAAATTTTTTAAAAATGACATTTCTTTTCAGAAAGCGGTTGATCTTGTTGACATTGAGACTGGAAACATGCAGGAAATAGTTAATGATGAGAACATCACTCTCTGTTTGTGGGCAAACTTCAACAAAAATCCCAGGTATACAGATTGTTGCCGGTGAATGTAAAGATCTTTCCCACTGAGGCCTGGGAGTGGGGGAGGAAATACAGTGAAACCTGTACAAAGGGACACCCTCAAAAAACAGACACCTGCAAAAAATAGACACTTACTGACAGTCCCAAATAACTTATACTGTAATAGGTACAAGCTGTGCCTTGAAACCAGTGATCACTCGCAAATTACAAACTATAGACAGACTTCAATGCACCAAGTCCGTTTACAACTTCAAACACGGGACACGCAGGTAAGTGCGAGGCGGCAGCGGGTGAAAGGAATGGCTTTCGTGGAATGGAGATCTCTTTACCCAGCATCTATAGCGGCAGAGAAACCGCTCCATCTCTGGGATTGAAAGCTTACACGGCCCTGTCCCAAATATAGAGCGGTTTCTCTGCCCCTATAGATGCTGGGTAAAGATCTCCTCATTCTACAAAAGCCGGGAACTGCAACGAGCAACATCACGTCTCATGTCGGGCTGAAATCGCGGGGTGTGGACGGCTGAAATCGCGGGGTGTGGAGGGCTGAAATCGCGGGGTGTGGCGGCGGAAATCGCGGGGTGTGGAGGGCTGAAATCGCGGGGTGTGGAGGGCTGAAATCGCGGGGTGTGGAGGGCTGAAATCGCGGGGTGTGGCGGCTGAAATCACGGGGTGTAGAGGGCTGAAATCACGGGTTGTGGTGGGCTGAAATCACGGGGTGTGGAGGGCTGAAATCACGGGGTGTGGAGGGCTGAAATCACGGGGTGTGGAGGGCTGAAATCACGGGGTGTGGAGGGCTGAAATCGCGGGGTGTGGAGGGCTGAAATCACGGGGTGTAGAGGGCTGAAATCACGGGTTGTGGTGGGCTGAAATCACGGGGTGTGGAGGGCTGAAATCACGGGGTGTGGAGGGCTGAAATCACGGGGTGTGGAGGGCTGAAATCACGAGTTGTGGCGGCTGAAAGCACGGAGGGGGTGGGGCCTGATATCGTGGGGGTGGGGGGGAGCTGAAATCACAGATGGGGGCCTGAAATCACGGCGGGGACCTGGAATCATAAGTGGGAGGCCTGACATCATGGGGGGCTCGAGTTGGGGAGAGGGAGACTGGAGAATGGGGCCTCGGGGGAGAGACGGAGACTGGGAGATGGGGGCTCGGGGGAGAGACGGAGACTGGGAGATGGGGGCTCGGGGGAGAGACGGAGACTGGGGGATGGGGACTCGGGGGAGAGACGGAGTCTGGGGGAATGGGGTCTCGGGGGAGAGATTGAGACTGGGGAATGGGGGCTCAGGGGGGAGAGACGGGGAGAATGGTTTCCTCTTTTCCCCGCCCTCTGTTTCCTCTTTTTGCCTGCTTACGCGTGACCTCCTGGTTCTTGGAACTTCTCACACAACAGCTGCTGGCACAAAATCACAAATAAAGATTCGCAACTACAGGGGACCCCACCTTTATAAGGTGAATCCAATAACATTTGTAGAAGTCATATGATCAGATGTCACGTGATCCAGTCTCGTGATCTCACACGATCTGACGGCAAGTGATCAGACGGCACATGATCAGATGTCACGTGATCAAACGTCCAGGAGTTGGCAGCCCTACTCCACCAGTATGTCAGGTACTGATGAGCTGCTAACTGCCCCCTACCCACCCTCCCAGCACTTCAAACGTTAGCAGCTGCAGCACACGGAGGGAAGGGGTCCCGGACAGAGGCCTGCAGGACATTAATCCCCCCCCCCCCCCCAATTTGGCTGGGGTTTCCCAGGCACCCTCGCCCTACAGTGACCACCTCGCCCTGTGCAGGCTGCCAATGTAAAAGAAGGACATCCCTCCCTCAATGGAAAAGGACCCCAGGATGGCAATGAACTGGGAAACCCAACCAGCAGAAAATGAACTAAAATCGCTTCCTGCTGGCAGGGCTCCAGAATTAGGCACGATCCCCGATGACGGTGAAAAAAAGAAGGAATGCTGCAGGAGATAGAGCCAATCCCGGGATATTTGGCTCATCCAGTTTACCGTACATACAATGACCATTTTGAAAATAAGGACACCTGCAAATAAAGGACACCTGATTCAAGTCCCTTAGGTGTCCCTAATTTATAGGTTTCACTGTACTATTGTGGGAGATGATGATTTTTACACTGATTTAACTACCATGTAGAAAATGGTAGTCTGTGCATTAAGGCTAATTTGAGTAATATTATTGCTAGTTTGCAAATTCCAGCGTAGGTTTAATATGATGGCAAAAACGTTAGCTGAGCCAATGATGCAATGAACAGATACAATGAACTCGTCAATTTTGAATGGTCATGAATCAGACTCAGACCACACCCTAACCTGAGGGTTCCTGACCAGAGAGGGTAAATGGGACAGTTCCACCTTTGGCTGAACTGTAGCGTGTGGTGAAAAAAAAACACATTTATCTAAAAAAGAAATTTAGTTGCCCTGGATAAGTAGGCAACCTTTAATGCTGAGTCTCTTTTAAGATATATTTAAAATGATAACACAAGAATAAGGAATTAGTAAATAGCTGCAAAGCAGCTGAAAACACTTACAATTGTTTGAACTGTTTAATAAAGATAATGCAATGCGGCACATGGTTGAAGTTGTGCTCAACAAAAAGGTTGACTAGGGCGTGCACAAAGAAGCACTTAATAAAACGAAGTAACAACGGAAAATGTTGGAAATACTTAATGGGGTCATCTGAAAAGGGAGGAGAAAGGTTAACGTTTCAGGTTGAGCCCCATCATCGCTGGTAAATAGGGTTGACAGCCCTCCAGGATTGTCCTGAAGTCTGCAGGAATTAAAGATTAATCTCCATGACACTGCTTCGAGTAACCCAGGAGAAAAATCATAGGGGCATTTAAAAAAAATTGCGCTTTTAAAAATATTTTCTTTGAACACTTTGGTTATTAGTTATAAAAATATCTGAGATGGGAAAAAAGACTGCTTGGCTGACAGTGAAGAATCATCCAATCGGGTAATGAAGAGTCTATTCGCTTTCCAATTAGTTTGGGAAGGTGGTGCGCCAAGAGGATGGACATGTTGGGTGACCAATGGCAGGAGTGTGGGGGCGGGGTGGTAGGAGGCAGGAGATCATGTGAAGACACATCTAGGAATGTGTCCAACCAGCATTGGCAATCCTACTGGCAAACCAGATTAATACAGGAGAAGTGGACTGCAGGGCAAGTCCAGAAACACAAACTTTCAATGTAAAGGAAGCAGCTCAGATTCATTTAAATTAGATGTGGAGAGGGAGGGGGTAAAACTCTTTACAGATAAGCAAAGCTTGGAAGGTAGTTGAATGAAGGGAGAAAGTAAATTTAGGTAAAGTAAACTAATGCAAAGAGACTGAACAAAGTACAAAATGGTGGAGGTTATTTGTCAGTGCCTAAACCTAAGTGCTAGAAGTATTGGGAATAAGATGCTTGAGTTCAGGGCAAATGTAGCAACCGGAAGTTGTGATCTTATAGAGATTATAAAAACATGGCTCACCCCAGCAGAGATAGAGTGAATTTATTATGCAGGGGTATATAATGCTATGTGTAATGTGACTTGCATAACCCTGCTATATTGACTTCTAAAAGATTAGTTGCGGCACCTTTGCTAATATGTCTTTGGGGGTAATTTTATCCTAACCCGCCCATCAGAAAATTGATGGGATCAGGTGCAACTGTCACTGGAGAGTAATATTTGGTTGGGTGTAAAACCGGCGTACCACCTGATCCCGTGGGTTTCCCACCCGCCGAGATAGGTTAAAATTTCCCCCTTTGTGTCAGTAGAGCAATTCTTTGCATTCCCCTTTAACAGCTGTTACTTTCATGTCCTGCACTGCCACTGCTTAATAATAATATTTATGCCTTGCTTGTGATCTCCTCAAGAGAGTTTATGAGCACCTAACAACAACTTGCATTTATATAGCGCCTTTAATGTAGTAAAACATCCCAAGCGCTTCACAGGTGCTTTATCAAACAAAATTTGACACTGAGCCACATAAGGAAATATTAGAACAGGTGACCAAAAGCTTGGCCAAAGAGGTAGGTCTTAAGAACATAAGAAATAGGAGCAGGAGTAGGCCATACGGTCCCTCGAGCCTGCTCCGCCATTCAATCAGATCATGGCTGATCTTCAACCTCAATTCCACTTTCCTCCCCGATCCCCATATCCCTTGATTCCCCTAGAGTTCAAAAATCTATCTATCTCAGCCTTGAATATACTCAATGACTCAGCATCCAAAGCCCTCTGGGGTAGAGAATTCCAAAGATTCACAACCCTCTGAGTGAAGAGATTCCTCCTCAACTCAGTCTTAAATGGCCGACCCCTTATCCTGAGACTATGCCCCCTAGTTCTAGACTCTCCAGCCAGGGGAACAACCTCTCAGCTTCTACCCTGTCAAGCCCCCTCAGAATCTTATATGTTTCAATGAGATCACCTCTCATTCTTCTAAACTCCAGAGAGTATAGGCCCATTCTACTCAATCTCTCCTCCTAGGACAACCCTCTCATCCCAAGAATCAATCTAGTGAACCTTTGTTGCACCACCTCCAAGTCAAGTATATCCTTCCTTAGATAAGGAGACCAAAACTGTACACAGTACTCCAGGTGAGGTCCACCATAGCCCTGTACAATTGTAGTAAGACTTCCTTACTCTTGTACTCCAACCCCCTTGCAATAAAGGCTAACATGCCATTTGCCTTTCTAATTGCTTGCTGAACCTGCATGCTAACTTTTTCTGTTTCTTGTATGAGGATACCCAAATCTCTCTAAACACCAACATTTAATAGTTTTTCATCATTTAAAAAATATTCTGTTTTTCTATTCTTCCTACCAAAGTGAATAACCTCACATTTCTGTACATTACACTCCATCTGCCACCTTCTTGCCCTCTCACTTAACCTGTCTGTATCCCTTTGCAGACTCTTTGTGTCCTCCTCACTGCTTACTTTCCCACCTAGCTTTGTTTCATCAGCAAACTTGGATACATCACACTCGGTCCCTTCATCTAAGTCATTAATATAGATTGTAAATAGCTGAGGCCCAAGCACCGATCCTTGCGGCACCCCACTAGGTACAGCCTGCCAACCTGAGAATGACCCGTTTATCCCTACTCTCTGTTTTCTGTCCATTAATGAATCCTCTATCCATGCTGATTTATTACCCCCAACCCCATGAGCCCTTAACTTGTGTAACAACCTTTTGTGTGGCACCTTATCGAATGCCTTTTGAAAATCCAAATATACTACATCCACTGATTCCCCTTTATCTGCCCTGCTAGTTATATCCTCAAAAACTCTAATAGATTTGTCAAACACGATTTCCCTTTCATAAAATCATGTTGACTCTGCCTAATCATATTATGATTTTCTAAGTGCCCTGTTACCACTTCCTTAATAATAGATTCCAGCATTTTCCCAATGAATGATTTATATTTCTTGCTAGTTTACTTTCATATTTTATTTTCTTCCTTTTTATCAATTTTTTGGTTATCCGTTGCTGATTTCTAAAATTTTCCCAATCCTCAGGCTTACCACTCTTCCTTGGCAGCATTATTGGCCTCTTTTTTTAATCTAATACTGTCCTTAACTTAGCCATGGATGAATCACTTTTCCCGTCGAGTTTTTATTTCTCAATGGAATGTATATTCATTAAGAATATTGAAATAGTTCTTTAATGTTTACCATCGCTTATCTACCGTCATATCCTTTAATCTAATTTCCCAATCTACCTTTGCCAACTCACCCCTCATACCTATGTATTTGGCTTTATTTAAATTTAAGACTAGTTTCTGACTTAAGTATGTCACTCTCAAACTCAATGTGAAATTTTATCATATTATGATCCCTCTTCCCCAGGGGATCCTTTACTATGAGATTACTAATTAATCCCGTCTCATTACACGGTACAAGATCTAAAATAGCCTGTTCCCTGGTTGGTTCCATAACGTATTGTTCTAGGAAACTGTCTTGAATGCATTCCATGAACTTGTCCTCCGGACTACCTTTGCCAATTTGATTTGCCCAGTCTATTTGAAGATTAAAGTTCCCCACGATTATTGCATTACCTTTGTTACAAGCACCTATTATTTCTTGATTAATACTCTGTCCAACGGTGTAGCTACTATTAGGGGGCCTATAAACTACTCCCACCAATGTTTTCTGCCCCTTGTTATTTCTTATTTCCACCCATACTGATTCTACTTCCTGATCTTCTGAGCCAAGATCCTTTCTCATCACTGTCCTTATGTCATCCTTTATTATCAGAGTACACCCCCCTCCTTTTCCACTCTGCCTGTCTTTTCGGAAGGTCAAGTACCTTGGAATATTTAGTTGCCAACCTTGGTCACCTTGCAACCATGTCTCTGTAATGGCTATTAGATTAAACCCATTTATCTCTATTTGTGCAACTAATTTGTCTATCTTATTATGAATGTTCCATGCACTCAGATAAAGAGCCTTTAATTTTAACTTTTTACCATTTTTCCCTGCTTTGACCTTATTTGCTGATGCGCTATTACTGTTAAACTCTCTGTCCCTTCCTGCCACACTCTGCTTATCTTTACCCAAATCACTACACTGTCCTGACTTTTCTCATTAGATTTCTAAATTTCCCCTCACCTGACCCCTCCCCCCTCCTTTTTAGTTTAAAGCCCTATCTACAGCCCTATTTATTCGATTCCCCAGGACGCTGGTCCCAACCCGGTTTAAGTGGAGCCCATCCCAATGGAACAGCTGTTCTTTCCCCAGTACTGGTGCCAATGCCTCATGAATCGAAGGGAGCAATCCTTTAAGGAGCATCTTAAAGGAGGAGAGAGAAATAGAGAGGGAGAGATTTATGGAGGGAATTCTAGAGCTTAGGGCCTAGACAGCTGAAGGCACGTACAGGATTTCATTGATAAATTGGGCTATTCCCAATTGTTGTTGAACCATTTTACAGAAGAACTGAGGTCTCCATAGCTGGATTAACAACCTTTGACATGCACGATGGTTAAGCGACTCCTTAGCTGTTTGAGAAGCACTAAAGGATCATTACTGAAGTATTACGATTGGCTACTAACTTTTCATTATTGCTAGTGAAATCACATTGTTAGGAATTGCACATTTGTAAGTCACATGTCCCAATTTTGTTACCATTTCCTAAATTATGATAAAAATGGACATATTGCCCTGTTTTGAAAGAAGCAAGTTCTAGCCACTGAGTTTATTTTTTTCCCCTAAATCACGGTTTTTAGACAACTGAGAGGGTTCCCATGATTGAAACACAAAGGCTAATCTTGATCAGCAAATAAAGTGCACTCATGTCTGAAATACACCCGATCTTATTGGGCACTTTTGAGGATGACTTTTTTACTCAAACTTAAGTTAGCCTGTAAACTATTGCAGTTTTAATCTGTTACAGGGTAGTTGCTAAGACAAAATGCCCTGTTTAAAATAATTTCTGATGCTGGTTCTATCACAGGTTTAAAGGCTATGAATTTGTCAACCGTATGGAATTTGAACTCCCTAGACCCTTGGCTATGAGTGACATTGCTGTGCGGATCTTACACACCCAATATGACCATATATCTTGCCACATTCCTGCTTTTTATGCTCAACAAAGAGCTTTTAAAAGTAAGCCTGCTATAGTTGAAATTGGGGAGGATATAACCGAGACCGAGGAGGTACCGGCAGAGGGTGAGGAAAAGCAAACTGTTGAAGGACAGCCAGCTATTGAAGTCGAGCAAGCTATTGAAGTCAAGCAAGCTATTGAAGTCAAGCAACTCACTGATGAAGAAGCAAAGTATCTTCGACCAGCAAGAACAACGGTATGGAGATGTTGGATTGCAATTTAGAAGCACATCTAGGTAGTTTAATTATTTATAGTAAATCTGAAATGGTTTTTTAAATTTCAAAATATACTTTATTTCATAAAATTTAAGGATACACACAGTTCAATGTAAATATCACAATTATAGTTCATAACAATACAAACAGATCGTACACACTACAATTCCATTATCACAATTCAAAACACAGTATAAATCTTTTAATACATGCTGTATAATACAAAGGTGGGATGGCCTTACACAGTGGCCTTTCCCCATAGAGCCTTTGCATAGGTCGCAGCTCGCTTCACATACTCCTGGACCTTGGAGTTTGCCAGTCGGCAGCACTCGGTCGTGGACAGCTCTTTCAGCTAGCAGACCAGCAGGTTTCAGGCGGACCAAAGGGCCTCCTTCACCGAGTTGTTGGTTTTCTAGCTGCAGTTGATATCTGTTTCGGCGTGCCTCCCAAGGAACAGCCCGTAGAGCACAGCATCCTGTGTTACGGAGCTGTTGGGGATGAACCGGGACAGATACCAACGCACCTCTCTTCACGCCTTAAGCGCAAAGGGGCAGTCCATCAGGAGGTGGACGACGCTCTCGTCCCTGCCGCAGCCTTGAGGGCAGCTCGCAGTGGTGCTGAGATTCCATGCGTGTAGGAAAGACCGCAGTGAGAGGGCCCTTTTCGCTACCATGCAAGCTACATCCACGGTGCCTGTTGGTCAGTTCCAGCGACGAGATGTTCTGCCAAATGGCTTTGATTGTCTGGTCGGAGAACTGCCCGATCGGATCCACCCTCTCCCTTCCCTGCAGGACTCCCAGAATGTTCCGTGTTGACCACTGTCTGACGGCCTTATGGTCGAAAGGGCTCCTCTTCAGGAACTTCTCCACCTGGGACAGGTGGTGGGGTAAGGTCCAGGTGGATGGGACATCCTGCGTCTGCTCAGCCAGCGTGGCCAGACCCAACATTTTCAGTGTGTTGGACAGGTAGAAACTCAGCACGTAGTGACACTTGGTGTTTGCGTACTGGGGCTATACACACATCCCGAGGCAGCCACACACAATGGTGGCCATCCTTCCCCCCTTCCCCCTTTGTCTTTTTTTTCATAAAATATACTTTATTCATAAAATTTGCAGCAATACATACAATACAGTTGTCATATCACATTCCAAACGTACACAATACAGATTATACAATTTGCAGGTTACATCAAGTGCAGTTCAATGAACACATTGTACATAATTACAGTTCATGACATTCTAGGGTGCCTCATTGCATTACAATACAGAATATTGATTACAGATTCATTACAGGTACATTACAGATTCATTACAGGTACATTACATCAATTTGAATTTTACATTCTGCCCGTGGGGTTTTTTCCCTGATTGCAGCCCCTCGGTATACAATGGCGGGAAGGCTCTAAATGGTTGCCTTCCCCCACAGAGCCTTTGCGGTGGCCGCACCCAGCCTCAGTGCGTTCCTGAGCACGCAGTCCTGGATCTTGGAATGTGCCAGTCTGCAACACTCGGTCGAGGACCGCTCCTTGCACTGGAAGACCAGCAAGTTTCGGGCAGACCAAAGGGCGTCTTTCACCGAGTTGATGGTCTTCCAGCAGCAGTTGATGTCTGTCTCGGTGTGCATCCCCGGGAATAGCCTGTAGAGCACAGAGTCCTGTGTCACGGAACTGCTCGGGATGAACCTGGACAGATACCACTGCATCTCTCTCCAGACCTTCCTTGCAAAGGCACATTCCAGAAGGAGATGGGTGACGGTCTCATCTCCACCGCAGCCTCCTCGGGAACAGGCGGTGGCACTGAGAGTCCAGGAATACATGAAGGATCTGACAGGAAGGGTATTTTTTTTCAAAAAATATACTTTATTCATAAAATTTGCAGCAGTTCATACAATACAGTTCTCATATCACATTCCAAACATACACAATATCGATTATGCAATTTGCAGGTTACATCAAGTACAGTTCAATGAAACACATTGGACATCATTACAGTTCATGACACTCTAGGGTGCCTCATTGCATCACAATCAATACAGGTGATTCATTACAGATTCATATAATGTCCTATCATGACACTGCTGTAATAAACATATTCAATTCTTTATTGCCAATAACATTTATAAAATGTAACTATTTCACTACTATTTTGTAGAGTGCATTGAGCACCAGCAGTTCCAGAGAGGGAGGATTAAAAAGCCGAACGACAAGCCGGGAGAAAATTGGGGAAGAAGCAGATATAAAGATAACAAGTTTAGCAGAGGAACCCATTAAAGGTAGGAAATAAGCCTGTGCAATTTTTTCAGTTTCCAGAAGTTATTAAATGCAATTTCTATAGAAGCTTTGGAAAACCAAAGTTGGATAAGATCCCCCAAAAGGCTGTGGATGCTGGGGGTCAATTGAAATATTAAAGACTGAGATCGATAGATTTTTGTTGGGTAAGGACATCAAGGGACATGGAGCAAAGGCAGGTAAATGGATTTGAGGTACAGATGAGCCATGATATTTTATGGTAGAACAGGCTCAAGGGGCTGAATGGCCTACTCCTGTTCCTATGTTGGGGAGAGGGGAAGAAATTCCTTGGCAGATAGGTCAATTGGAAATGGAAGAAGTGACATGTCACTCCAAGTGTGAAAGACATGCAGTGAGTCCAAACAACATGCCTGAAAATAAAATAAAACTGTCTATGTTCACAGAATGGCAATATCCTGCTCCAGTCCTTTGTATTGGTGCCCTAGAAAGGTTTTAGTCCAGTCTTGTGTCAACCTTACCTTGGCAGACTGATAATGAAAGACACAGCTATAGAGAGAAATTATTACCTGAGAGGCAGGGATTGGAAGTGTCAAAAATGTGGTCACAATCCAAATAAACTGGGAGTTTTCTGAGGGATATATATAAGGAGCATTTGGAAGAGAAAGGAATATTCATTTTAAGCACACTAGGGGAGAAATTCAACTCGTGCCCAAAGTGAGCGGCAAGTCAGCGGAACGATTGGCCAGTCTGTGATGGCATGAGGCCCAAGCCAAATTTGGCATCAGGCCTCATTTGAATGGAAGCAGTGAGCTGTGAGCGCAAAACGGGCATCCCGAGGCAGCTCGCCAGTCGAGGGGCTGACGAATTCCGGCTGGCTCCGACGTCAAGCTGGCCCACAGGTGGGTCCTGGAAGGGTGGGGGAGGCGGCGAAACCGAGGGGGGCAGCCCTCAGTATTTTTGTGGAGCCAGGAGGAGCACTCCCCTCCTGCTCTTTCTGGCTGCACAACAGTATAACTGAAAAAGTTTTGTGGTTCGTTTTTTGAGCAGCAACCACTGGTCCCTTCAGGGACCGTTATTTAGGCCGCTCAAGCGGTCTGGTGCAACTAGGTGGACCTTGCGCGGCACAAACTCCATCCATTTGTACCTGGATTTCACATCGAGGTCTTACAACTGGCATAGGGCCCCGATTTGCACAGTGAAGCAGCCTGTTGCAGGTTTGGCGGGCTGCTCGCCCATTTAGAGGCCTGAATATGGCATCAGGCGGGCCTTTGGCATCAATAGGGCAGCCAAGGTCACCCCCCCGATTTTCAACTCCTGGCCACCCGTTTTTCAGGCACAAAACAGAAGGTCATGAGTTGAATTTCTCTTCTACTGACAAGGATAAAGGTACTACATACTTAAATGACTTATAGGATGGGATGTTGGATGGATTTATATAGGAGTTACAGATTCTGAGCAACCTGCATTCCTAAGTACAGTTGGCCCATTGAAAAGGAATGGTAATTTTGATCCTTTCTGGCCATTACCTGACGGATCACGTGACAGCTTGAGTCACCAGACATCACAGTGAAATTCGTGACTGCATTAACACAGGAAATACAGACACAATGGGGGTGAAACTTGTCTTGAGTAGCAGTGCAAAATGTGCGATAGCGAATGGGTCACCCGTTTTACACCCATCCCATAATGGAAAAGAATCGGGCGGGGTGTAAAACAGACTGCCCATTCGCCATCACATGTTTTGTGGTACCTCTCAAGATCAATTTCATCTCCAAATAAAGTTGTTGGCTGCTTGGATATAGAATGGATGGACTTGTGCTTAACCGTGAGGAGAGCGCAGAAGCAAGTTTCGAAATAAAACCTTTCAATCAGCAAAATTCTTTAAAACACCAGAAAAGGAATCGGTGAGCAAAAGTCTACATAGGACTGATAGCTCTAAACTGTGAGAACTTTTATTAACAGGAGACGAATAAATCTCCTGTTGTTGATCTGGGTTCTTTTCCCTCAGTCTGGTTCAGCAAACACTGACTCGAACACACCTTCAGAATTAAACACATCTTTATTTTCCACGGGGCTTTACTCTCGTGCACCCCAGTGACTCCTACCAGAGTCCGTCGAATCCAGCAGAGAAAGGTAAATTTACATTCAATGTGTTGCATTCTTATACATTTACAGCTAGCATATTAGCATAACAGCAGATTATCAGGAGCCAATCATAAGCGGAGTCACGCCCCGGTTACATAGTTCAAAACACTTAAAGGTCAAGGTAATCATTAACCTGTTCCAGCTGCACAATGTCCTGTAAACAACTCGGACTGGACAATCATCTCAAAACCACAGAATGTTCCAGTTGCACAATATCTTATCAAGTCACCTGCACTGTTAGGACATAACAGGATACTTTATAATGAATGCTATTGTTCCACCCAGCATGTTGCAATACCGTGGTCGTGAACTATTTAGCAAGGGGTAAGGTCAGCATTCTTTTAGGGTCCCTAAGCCTAAGGATTCACACTGTTAGGGTGGAGTCAAGTAAATCGACATCAAAACTGCATCACTTGTGAAGGTCTGTGAGGAAAAGCTGAGAGCTGTGTGCCCTAATAGGGCAATATGTTTACCACCAGAAGGTACTGTCTGAAAACAAATCTTAATATAGAAAGAATTTAAGAACATTGCAAGTAAGTCTAACTTTGTAGTTTTAAAAAGTCACCATTTGTTGAGATATTGAAAGACCTGTGGTGATTTTTGTATCACTGCATGCCGCCATTGAGAGGAACAGTAAAGTACTAGTGAAAGTGATGAAGTCGGGGAGAGAGCCTGCTTTACAATTGACCTGATCAGATCTGTATTGCAGTGGACCAACCCACCAACCCATTTTCTGAGAAGAATCATAACAAAATCCTTTGCTGGTTTCAAAATTCTAACACCAACCTTTACAAATAGTAGAATTCATAGAATCATACAGCACAGAAGGAGGCCATTCAGCCCATTGTGCCTGTACCGGCTCTTTGGTAGAGCTATCCAATTAGTCCCACTCCCCTGCTCTTTCCCCATTGCCCTGCAAATTTTTCTTTTTCAAGTATTTATCCAATTACCTTTTGAAAGTTACTATTGAATCTGCTTTCACTACCCTTTCAGGCAGTGCATTCCAGATCATAACAACTCGCTGTGTAAAAAAAATTCTCCTCATCTCCCTTCTGGTTCTTTTCCTAATTATCATAAATCTGTGTCCTCTGGTTACTGACCCTCCTGCCAGTGGAAACAATTTCTCCTTACTTACTCTATCAAAGCCCTTCATAATTTTGAACAGTTCTATTAAATCTCCCCTTAACCTCCTCTGCTTAAAAGAGAACACATTCCCAGCTTCTCCAGCCTCTCCACATAACTGAAGTCCTTCATCGCTGATACCATTCTAGTAAATCTCCTCTGCATCCTCTCCAAAGTCTTGACATTCTTCCTAAAGTGTGGTGCCCAGAATTGGACACAATACTCCAGCTGAGGCCTAAGTAGTGATTTATAAAGGTTTAGCATAACTTCCTTGCTTTTGTACTCAATGCCTCTATTTTTAAAGCCATATGCTTTTTTAACAGCTTTATCAACTTGTCCTGCCACCTTCACAGATTTGTGTATGGTGAACCCCCAGGTCTCTCTGTTCCTGCACTCCCTTTAAAATTGTACTAATCCCTTCTGATACAACTGGTATTCAATGATGACCAAGTTTGACTGCGGTGAAGCACCTTATCAATACTGTCTCTTGGTGCGTGTAAAGTCAGAAGTCTGTAGTTGTTTTTCTAGCTAATATTAACACAGTGAAGAGAATACTTGCTTAAGCAATATACAGAGGGAGGAAAAGGAATAGCCAAATTTATTGTCCGACAATGAGTTCTGCCCACTGAGGAAACATGGAAGGCACAGAGGAGCTCTGCAATGTAACTGCAGATGTGGTTACAAATGTTTAAGGAGACTACGCGAAGCGTTGATGAAAATCATTGTATTGACGACGCTGTCTGGCCATTCCAGCTAGAATTTGTGATCTCACTATGAAGTACTAACACTGTGGCAATAATCTGCAGTTCCTTGGTGTATGTCGGAACAAACAAATGAACTGGGGTGGCAAAATTTGTTGTCAATTATGAGACTAAGAGAAAAGACAGAGGTGTTCCTGCCCTGGCCTTACTGCAAGCCCTGGGTATTAACATTCACCCAGCAGTCAAAGTATGGGAAAGGGAACTTCTAATTTAGTTGGTTATCTGTGGGAAATTCAGATATGTATATATTAAAAAAGACCTTGTGAATGTAATGTCATCACATTTATATAATTATGAACCACTCAAGTTTCACACTATTCAGCTTATAATGTCATTGAATCCCTTGATTAGAATAGATTATTCTCGTTATTCATCATTCTACACTTGCAATCTCCATCGGAAAACGCAGTCTGAAGCCTTGGTAGCTTCTTTCTCCCTCCTCCTTGCCACGCCTCCTCCCACCCAAAAGAAAAGAAGAAAAAGACAGAGAAAGAAGCAAGAGGATGAAGAGGGAATCAACCAGAAAAAGTTAGGAAGAAAGAATCAGAACAGAAAGAGACAGAAGCAGAAGAGGAGATCGTGAGAGAGAAACAGCAACGTGAAGACATCAAAGACAAGATAAGAGAGACCACATTCTCCGACTTACTGTCATAATGCCATAGACGATCCACTATCAATTACTTGTTGCATTGCCTGCACTCAGTTGATGAATCTGTTTTCTTATACACAAGATAGCAATGGAATTGGGAGAGACTACAGAAACTTGCTGCGTGGACCACCTAATGGCTGGAGCCCACAACAGCAACAGGACAGTTTACATAGCAAAATTGAATGGAAAATATTGACATAGCAATTTACAATGGTAAATGTTGACACAACAGTGATATTTAATAGAATATTAAATTGACCATGGCGTCAGCCACAGTAAATTAATGAGTATAAGTTTTTTTGATATATAAGGTGGTAACAGATTTAGGGGAGAGACTAGCAGCCAGAGCCTGCAACTGTATTGTGACAGTTGACTCAGCAGAATTGAATGGGAAATCTCATGCCAATTTACAGTAAGAAAAGTTGACAGAAAATTGTGACCAAAAATCCTACCAACAGGAAGCAAGGTTTGTGAACAAAAGGTGCGTGCAGACACAAGATATTTTAAATAGATTATAAATATCAAATATATACCTATATAGATGCCAACAGAAATCTAAATGCATCAAATTATGAATGCAGTTATTTATATTCAATATAGTACCAAGGATGTTCAACTACTTATCTAAATTAGATTGTCAACATTTGAGTGCACTATCTAGCTGTCTAGGTTTGGGTTGCAGATCAGATACTGCAAATCTTAACAATCCTGTGCCATGCACCTCGTTCAACAACAGTAACAACTTGCATTTATATGGCACCTTTAACAATGGAAAATGTTCCAAAGTGCTTTTTAGAGGTGTGAGATTAAAAACAAAACGAGGCCAAGCTGAAGAAGAGATAAGGAGGGGTGACCAAAAGATTAGTCAAAGAGGCAGGCTTTAAGGGGGATCCTTAAGGAGGAGGTAGAGGTGGAGAGGCAGAGGGAATTCTAGTGGCAGCTGTACATATGGTCTTCTTGACAAAGAAGTCCGTGAGCTCCTCACACTTGTTGTTGGAAGTGAGAGTGGAGGGGGCAGGAGAGAGGGATTTAAGGAGATGATTGGTGGTGCATGATCCTGGACTAGTGGTTGGTTTTGGCGGAGGAGAATGAGGCCTCATAGTGCTTGATGTGGTCCAGCCAGCTCTGATGATGAATGCCTAAACAGTTGTGCACCAGATACTCTCAAGTCTGTGCCACTTGGACTCAAGGGAGCAAAGATGGGGGCCATATCAAGGGGAATGGTCGGGATGGGAAAGATTAAAGGTTTTGCTGAGGTAACTTCCCACTGAGTTGGATAGTCCTACCTATCTCTTATGTTCCTTTTTTTATTCTAATTTTAGTTCAGGCATTTTAACACCCACTGGGTTTAGATAATGTTTTTAAGACCTTATTTATTGGATTGTTTCACTAATAACTTTAGTTGGTCTTCATGTGGAGGAATTTCCACCAACAGGGTTATGGTATTGGACTAGCAGAGGTTGTGAGTTCAAATCCCACCATGGCAAGTTGTGAAATTGAATTTAATAAATCTGGTAATCTGTGGGCTGGCAGCAGGGGAAAAAACGACAATGAAAGCTGCCAGATTGTTATAACGACTTCACTGGTTCACTAATGACCTTCAAAGAAGGGATACTGCCACCCCTGCTCAGTCTGGTCAACACGTGAACCCAGTCCTCCGTTATGTGGCAGACACTTAGTGTGCTTTGAGGTGGCCTATCAATCCACTGAGTTGTCAGGGCAACTATGGATGGGCAATAAATGTGGCATTGCCAACATCACCCACAACCCAAGGACAAATATTAAAAGAGTGAATTACACTTGCATCATGTGGGTGCCTCTGCCAGGATTGGAACTGTCAATCATAAAATCACTCTGCCGATCAAGGACAAAACTTTAGAGTTTGAGATATATTTTTGCCATACCTGAAAAGGGAATTCTGTTATCTGTCACCGTGTGATTTAATTTGTGCTTTTTGTACATCCAGAAATTCCGTCAGCAGAGGCAATAGATGAATATATTGTTGACTTTCGTCAGTACACACCACTGGGCGGAGTCTATTATTTTGATGTGCTGAAGTTGCCACCTCAGCCCAAGTTTGTTAAAGGATGGAGAATTGTCCAGGTAGACTGTTCTACTTTTTCATACTGCAACATCCCGAATGTCGTTAAAACATTTTTATTATTGTAAGAGATACAGTAAGTGTACACGAGAGGATAACGCCTTTGTGATATCTAATAGAAATATTTACATTTAAAGAATGAGTCTGATGAGGGGTGGGGAGGGAGGGAAAATGTTCTTGATGTGCCACATGTAGCGAAATTGTAAACACGTTAATAAAGAATGTGTTTCTGATTTTGCTACACGTAACAGTAAACTCAGCCGTTCCCAGGGTTCAGCTGTGCTCACAAAGAGGGCAGGTCAGAGATATAGAGCTGCAAGCGGTTTTAAGGCCCCGCTTCAGAACTTGAGCACATACTCTAAGCTGACATTTCAGTGCAGCAGCGCAGGAGTGCTGCATTGTCGGAGGGAATGTCTTTCAGTTGAGTTGTTAAACCGAGGCCTCGTGGTTGTAAAAAAAAATCTTATGGCATTATACGAAGTAAAGCAGTGAGTTTGTGCAGTGTGCTGGCCAACATTATTCTCTCAACCGACAGCAGTCAAAAACAGGTTATCTGAATTTATGTGATGATGCACGGAAGACATCCTCCTTGCAGGTGGTCAACTGGACAGGTCAAGGCAAGAAGTAGATAAATGGCAAGGGAAAAGTCCATTTGAAGTTTCTTTTGCCTTAATGTATAACTGCTTTATGAACATATAGATGCAAAGAGAAATGTCATGTCCTGAAGGTGACTTCCTTAATGATAAACATGAACACTAAGACCTTTCTGAGCAAAGGCACATCTGACAACAAATGGATCCCCTTCTCTCCAGATGGTTTATCAATTCAATAGGTTTGGAAGATAACATGAATGAAAACTTACCGAATGAAAGTTTGGTCAACTGACGGATGGGTCTGGACAATTGACACCAGGAAACCATTACAATAAACATATCAAAGGCTGAAAGTGTTTTAATAAGATGGGTTAAAAAGGAAATATTTCAATCTCGATGAGAGAATCATTTCACAAGATCCTTTGATTGGAGTGTGAAAAGTTTTGGTGCAGTTGATCAGACAGCTTTGAGAAGAAGAGTGGGTATTTGGTAGAGAAGACAAGGGCAGGAGAGAGAAGGATAAAGAAGAGTGAGATTGTTAGACGGTTCTCGGAAGGGGGGAAAGATAAACAGTTGTTACAACGTTAACTCAGTAGCACGGTTTCCGAAATATACAGCAACTGAATACGTGCAAAGTGTTGGCCAGAAGAAACAGAGGAGGTGCTGAACAAACCAGAAAGGAGGGAGGTTGTAGATGACATATTGAAGACATCATCTAGCCGCTGGAAGAAGTGCATTGCAGAGAAAGATGGGATCAGCATACTGTGAAGTAAGACTGAATGGCTTTGAGACCAGGTTTGCTGGTATCCAAAAAAGCAGTCATAGGGCAGGTCATGTGATTAGGGAATGCCCTGGAAAATCAGACATGGAGGCCTGAGGCCTGCAATGCACCTGAGTTGCTCAACACACACTGGTGTGGCCAATGAATGCAAAGGTGTCTGGGGGCCTTTGCACAAGTTGTGCACTATGCTCATTAGGCCCCCAAACATCCATGCAAATGATACAGACATCCCATTAAGTGCTGGAATGCCTGAGTAGTCCTGTAGCTGCATAATGACCATTTGGACTGGACACTGAAGAGACGCCGCCATTGAAATTTTTAAAAAAGGTTGAGCACCTTTGTCCTTTGCTCTGCCACATCTCCCTTACCCAGGGATGCCTCCTAGCCCTTTGCACTCTCCCCTGTGCGCAGTGGCTTCCCAACATGACGGGAATGGGCCCTGTGCAACCCCTCATTGGCTGTCTTGTGGCCCTGGAGCTCGCAGAACATCATGAGACATGCACTCAAAGCACCTAAAAATTATGCACATTGGACTGCCTTTCTTATCTGGTGAATGTCAGCAATTGGTTCCCGTAAGTCTAACAATATCAGAAACTGAAACCCATTTGCTTATGTTCACTCTGTAGATTTGCAGCCGGTGAAAGCTGCCGTGTCAGCACTGTACTGTTTGCAATTCCTATTCAGTCCATGACACTTTTGGTGAGCTGGGACAAATAGCACTTTAACCAGTAATGCAATGAAGACCTGCTTTTATTAGAACAGTGGCTTAATTAATACCAATTGAATCAGTATCTGCAGGTTGATTCAAGAGCCACATTAGGCATTTTACTGTCCCCAGACACAAATGATGCACTTTCCTGCACGTTAGGGGATGGGAGAGGCTCTCTGAAACTCTCTGGTTAATATGTATTATATATGCAATATTGACATACCCCATTTCCTACAGTATGTTTCTAGGATAGGAAACATTGATTATAAGGCTAGGAGTTATTTTACTTGAGGCTAAGCACTCTATGGTGATACTTGTACAAAAGATCCAGATAATAAAGAAAAATGTACGAAGAGACTTTTCATCCACCTTAAGCACATTCATTTCTAGTATTTTAATGTTTCATGACAACATATTAATAAGCATTATACAAATAGTCTAAAAGTAATGACTAATAAATAAACATGTTGTTGTTTCTTTATTTTAGTTATCGGAGACAGGATTGCAGCCCTATGCCTATCCACTAGAGTCAGCAAAAGAAGCCATTCCCACACCGGGAAGTCCGGATGAAAAGGAAGGTGAAAACCCTCCTTCACCTCCTGCAGGAATCGCCATCGAACTCCCTCCAAAAGCAATGTTCTTTGAACAGCCCAAGCCTGCTAGATGGGATGCAGCAGGTATCATATTTAGTGATGAGTAATGAGCCTAAATTAGTCAATAATATAATGGTAAGGGAATACCTAGCTAATAGTGAGCATAACGTGATTGAACTCGATATTAGGTTCGAGAGGGAAAAGGGTGAATCACAAACCAAGGTTTTAAATTTAGGAAAGGCGGACTTTGGAGGGATGAGGTAGAATACAAAACCTGTACATATTCCTAAAGGGCAAGAGCTCATCTTGTGTAATTAAACAACATTGGTCAACAAGGGAAGTGAGAGATAGTATAAAACTAAAAGAAAGAGCTTATACAAAGGCAAAGAACAGTAGAGGTTTCCGTGGACTGTGAGAGATATAAAGAACAGCAAAGGGATACTAAGAAAGTAGTAAGAGCTGCAAAAAGGTAATACGAGAAAAAGCTTGTAAGGGATATCAAGGACAACACTAAAGGGTTTTACACGTATATTAAGAGAAAGAGGGTGGCTAAGAGTAATGTGGGCCTTTTAAAGACAGACACAGGTAATATTGTAATTGAAAATCAGGAAATGGCAGACTTGCTAAATACTTACTTTGTATCGGTCTTCACAGTAGAGGATGAAGATAAAGTACCAGAGCTATGAGGAAAATTAAAATAAATCAAGCGGAGGAATTTATTAGATTTAATATAAATAAAAAAATGGTAATGGAAAAAAATAATGACACTAGAGATGGACAAATCTCCAGGACCTGATGGTTTCCACCAAATGGTATTAAAAGAAGTCGGTGAGGAAATTGTAGATGCTGTAGTCATGATCTTCTAAAACTCTCTCGATTCAGGAATTGTCCCCTTGGATTGGAAAATTACCAATGTCACTCCACTATTTAAGAAGGGTAAGAGAGAGGGAGTCAAGGGATAGGGCGGGAAAGTGGAGTTGAGGTAAAAGATCAGCCATGATCTTGTTGAATAGTGGAGTAGGCTCAAGGGGCCATGGCCTACTCCTGTTCCTATTTCTTATGTTCTTATGATAAACTAGGAAATTATAGGCCTATTAGTTTAATGTCTGTTGTGGGGAAGTTACTAGAATCTATTATTAGGGACAGAGTGACTGAGCACTTGGACAAACATGAACTGATCAGAGAGAGCCAACATAGATTTTTGTTAGGTAAGGGTATTAAGAATTAGTGGAGTTGAGATACAGATCAGCCATGATCTAATTGAACAGTGGAACAGGCTCGAGGGACTGAATGGCCTACTCCTGTTCCTATGTCGCAGCCCTTCCGATTGCAGGGCTCCCCTCCTGTTCCCGATTGCTGACCTCCCCCTCCCGATTGGCAACCTCACCCCCTGATTGACAATCTCCTCCCTCCTGATTGCCGACCTCCTCCCTCCTGATTGGCTCCCTCCTTCCTCCTAATTGCCGACCTCCCACTTTCCGATTGCCAACCTCCCGCCTTCCGATTGCCGATCTCCAGCCCCCCCATTGCCAACCTGCCCCCCCTCCCAATTACCGACCTCCTCCCCCCCCTCCCAATTGCCTACCTCCTCCCCCGCATGATTGGCGACCTCCCCCCTTCCGATTGCCGATCTCCAGCCCTCCCCATTGCCGACCTACCCTCCCCCCCCCCCCCACAATTGCTGACCTCCTCCCCCTGCCACCCGATTACCAATCTTCCCCCCCTCCCAAATGCTGGGGACTGTCCCCAAGGGTCCCTGGCTGCAGCCTCCTGCCCCTGGTGTTCCCTCCCACCCGCCACCCAGACTGTCCATTTGGCCAGCTGCCGGGCGGGAGGCGGAGCTATGACATGTTAATGAGGTCCTGCCATTAAGATCGGCGGGAACTCCCGTCCCCGGCCTTGCCAGGTTCTTCGGCTGTTTTCAGCTTCCCCCGCACCCTCCCTGCCTCCCCGAAAATATCAGGGCCGAAGTGTTTGTAAAAGTATTCCAGTACTCCTTATTGCAAATGGTTTCTTGGCAGATCCACTTTGGGATCTAGTGCATTCTACCCATCACATTGGACAATGGACTAATCTGTGGAATCCGGTTGTAGGTACCCCCAAATGTGTGGATACAGTTTTGCATATAACATGACATTTATAACATAACAGACCCATGAAAAATTGATCAATTCTAAAACAAATCCTTATTATTCATGGGGGTATTTACGCTACAAGCAGCCTAAATCCAGAGTCAGGGCCCAACCAAACATTAGAGTGAAATGGAGTGAGCCTTCCTGAAGGAGGTAGTCTCATTCTGCTTTTCTCCTGGTCAGGTTTAATTCTGGATCTACACTGCAGAAGTTTAGCATCTGAGTGAAGCTTTGCACCAACGCTAAAATTGTAGTGTAACTGCACTCATAGACTTAACCTGCACAAAGTTCAAAACTCCCAGAAAACATTTTTCCATAAGGCCCTACTCATAGTTTGGGTGCTTGTCTTAATTTATCAGCATTGTGATTCTTTCTCCATCACTTTGAGTCCCTCATTGTGCCACCCAGCTCCTTCTCCCCCCACGTCCATTCTCAGACGTTCACCCAGAATCCTTCTCTGCCTCCCACAACCCTTGCTTGCCACCCCTGCTTCATTCTACAACCAACCTGATTCCTTTGCCACCCTTCTTTACAAACACCAGATTTAACTACATGTTTTTCTTTAAAGGTGAACAGTGGAGGACAGATGGTATTCACAGTGTCACGTTTGTGCCAGAAACAAAGCTGCTGTCCTTTAAGATGGACACGTTCAACATTTTCACCCTGCTTCAGATGTATCACATCAATATGCCTTTCCGGGCCTGGGAAATCACACCTGTGGCTGCCAATGAGGCTGTTTTAACTGTTGTTGCTGCTTTAATCAAAGTGGAAATTCGAATCAAGGTACGTATTCCGATTACGCTGTAACTCAATATGGGGTATGGTATGGCACTAAACTAGCAACCCCAGAGGTCAGGAGTTGTAAAATTGAATTCAATAAATCTGGATAATGTGCCAGCTGCTACCAGAAAAATGACCACAGAAGCCGCTGGATTGCTGATAAAACCCAACTGGTTGAGTAATGTCCGTCATCAGGGAAGGGAACCTACCACCCCTACCTGGTCTGACCTACACACAATTCCAGTCTTAAAGCCTTCTGACGTAGCAGAGCAAGCCTCTCAGTTGCAAAACAACCATCACAAAACAGAACGATACCATTGTATTCCTTTGCCAATGTGATTTTTTTTTATCCCTTAACATTTTCACAGCTGAGGATATTAACATCAAGATGTACCAGTTGGAGTTGGGCATCTGGTATTTAACAATATTGGTGGAGAGGTCAGGTTTGGTTACATTGAGAGGGAGCAGTGTTGGGCTTTGGCCTTAGTGTTTGGCAGCATGGGTGGGCATCATTGTAGAGGCGGGGGGACCTGGGTTTTGGCAGAATTGTGGAGGGGGAACCTGAGGTTTGGTAGATTTAGATTGTGGCAAGTGGAGTTTGGCTTGTTGTGGATTCCTAGGGAACAATTTTAATGGTCGGCGCACATCAGGCAGTCGGTGGGCGGTGTGTCACCCACTCGCTGCGACTGCCATGAGGCTCAAGTCCATGCAAATGGGTCTCATTTGCATGGAAATTGATGTGCTACTCCACGGAGCCGGCCAGCAGTCAGAGCCAGAGCCTCCGGGGGGTGGGGTGGGGGGGTGGGGTTGCGGGTGGTGACCTTTGGGGGGCCTTGCACATGTCAGCCAGAGGTTTTTTTGTGGGTCCAGGCGGAACACTCCTGTTTCTCCTGGTCCCACAAGAATAAAAGTTACAAATATTTTTTGAGCAGTCTCCAGCGGTCCCTTTAAGGACGGCAGATTAGGCCGCTCAACGCCGCCACAAATGGACGGTGGCTCAGCGGTACACACTTCGCCCATTTGAACCTCAAAATTGGTAATCGGGGTCCCCCATATGTCATAGGACCCTGATTTGCATATTACAAATGGCCTCCCTCCTGAAGCCTCCTTTTCTCAGGACCCTACCCAAGATGGCAGTGGCCGGAGTGCCAGTGCTAATGGGGCAGCAATTATGCCAGTGCAATTTTCAGGCCACTAGGCCAGGCGGAGGCACTGATATCTGTTAGAAATAAGGAGCAGCATAGGTCTGATAGGACTGGCTGGGGGTGGAGAGTGTCCTAGGTCTGGCAGCACTGGTTTGTAACTAAGAGATCTCTGCAAACATTGAATGCAGTGTTTTGTAACTGGTTCCTGGACTTATGCCTCTGTATCTGTATCTCTTTGCAAATGTCTGTGTGTTTTTTTCTTGGTCTCTTAGCTGTCACTAATTACAATGTTTACATTTCCTAAGAACAAAACACAGTCGATAATCAGTCTTCTTTCCTGAATACTTTCAATATTCATTTTTTTTTGAGAGGTAGGATATATTGGCCTTGGAGGGGGTGCAGTGCAGATTCACCAGAATGATGCATGGGCTAAAAGGGTTACATTATGAGGACAGGTTGCATAGACTAGGCTTGTATTTCCTTGATTATAGAAGATTAAGGGGTGATCTAATTGAGGTGTTTAAGATGATTAAAAGAGTTTATAGGTTAGATAGAAATTATTTCCTCTGGTGGGGGGAGTCCAGAACAAGGGGGCGTAACCTTAAAATTAGAGCCGGGCAGTTCAGGGGTGATGTCAGGAAGCTCTTCTTCACACAAAGGGTAGTGGAAATCTGGAACTCTATCCCCCAAAAAGCTGTTGAGGCTGAGGGTCATTTGAAAATTTCAAAACTGAGATTGAAAAATTTTTGTTGGTTAAGGTTATTAAGGGATATGGAACCAAGGTGGGTCGATGGAGTTAAGATACAGATCAGCCATCTGAATGGCGGAACAGGCTCGACTCCTGCTCCTGTGAAAGAATTTAAATTAATATGTCTCTTGTCTAGTCTGAGCTTGATACATATCTGAAGTTCATAGAATGTGCAGAGTTTGAACACAGCAAAAGCTATAGCAGGTATTTAATCAGTACATTCTTTCATTTCTTATCTCTTTCACTCACGAACATCCCCCCCACACATCCACACTTTTTAAAGCACGGTCAACAGAAACCTTATCTGAATAAAGCTTTTCAAATGTACCCTTTCTTCAAACAACCAGAATGATATTGCGAGAGTCTGAAGAGCAGTATTGGGCCAGATTTTGCTGTAGCAGAGCATCTAACGGCATCTGCCATTAGTTAGACTTGCCCCGCACCCTTCAGCTCAAAATATTTTTGCCCACGAGGAAAACGGGGCATCCGGGACCTGAGTGAACAAGGCAACCAACTGGGTATCTCCTTAACCAATCAGATTGACAGATTGTGAAATTAACACCGCAAGCACTGAGAAGGAAGTGTAAATTGGAGTGGGTGAATTTAATGTCAAATCAGGTACAGAAAGAGAAATAAAGGGAGGGGAAGTAAGATTGGATTATAAGAGAGAGGACAAAGAGTCAGAAAGAAAAAGTAAAAAAAATGTTAAAATTTTAAATTTGACATTCTTAAAATCTCCAACACCAATTAATACCTAAAGGAATGAGACTCCACATTTGTAAGAGTTCATTTGCAGTGCCAGAAAGGTTGACTGGCAGTAATTAATACTTATCACATAGTTAAAAGGGTACTTAGACTGGAATGGACAAGGCTTAACTTTCTGTGGCGGGTTTAGTTTGTATCTGCTGCGCAAATACAGCAACTTCACGCCATTCAATGCGTTTCAATGGTGAATCAGACAGCGAGATGTCGTTTTCACAAAGCTAATGATGGAGCGGCACAACCCGGACAGCAGCTTTTGGATATTGACATTTAACCACGCATCTGTTCCTCGTCTGAAGTTGCTGGACCATTTACGCATAAATAGTGGCGAGCGCCAATAGCCTCACCGTTATTTTAACAGCAAAATCTGGCCCAATGTATCATTTGGGCCAACTAAATGGCACCGATGCATCCTAGGAAATTCTTCACACCGCACATGCTCAGACTGCAGGCTCTGCCCACAGCTAACAGTCACAAACGTCAAGTCCAAGACCAGGCTTCTGGGAGAGGCGGAGGTCTTCAAATAAAAACTTTAAAGAAGGCATTAAAAGGCACAAAGTACTAGTCATTGGGCAAACATAATCATGTAATTGTGAATGATTACTTTAAAAGAAATATTTGGTTTGAAATCGTATTTTAGATATTAGAAATTTTAGCTACTAAGAATGAAATGGCAGATAATTTTTTTTCAAAAAGCATTTTGAGTGTTTCAATTGATTTTAAAAAAATAATAGGTTCTCCTACGTACTCATTCAGGATTGACTGTTTTTGTAAGTCCTTAGTACATAGAATTACATAGAATTTACAGCACAGGAACAGGCCATTCAGCTCAACTGGTCTATGCCGGTGTTTATGCTCCACACGAGCCTCCTCCCACCCCTCTTCATCTAACCCTATCAGCATATCCTTCTACTCCTTTCTCCCTCATGTACTTATCTACCTTCCCCTTAAATGCATCTATGCTATTCGCCTCAGCTATTTCTTGTGGTAGCGAGATCCACAGTATTACCACTCTCTGGATGAAGAAGTTTCTCCTGAATTCCCTATTGGGTTGTTAGTGACTGTCTTATATTTATGACCCCTAGTTCTGGCCTCTCCTGCAAATGGAAACATCTTCTCTACATCTACCCTATCAAACCCTTTCATAATCTTAAAGACCTCTATCTGGTCCACTCCTTAGTCTTCTCTTTTCTGAGTGCTTGGTTTGCTTTTTGTAATGGCTTTATTAACCTGCATTGCTACTTTTAGTGATTTGTGTATCTAAAGTAGTTTCTCATTGATAGTTTTCTAGCTGCTTTCCTCACTTTTGATTTGTATATTCCCTACTCTCTGATTTACTGCAGCTTTGCTTTAAGCCAATCAACAAAGTGTGGCAGAAAAATTATTGCAGCAAAAATACTGATGGCAGGAGTGTGACTGAAAAATCATAACGCCAAGAATCAAGGCAAATGAAGTGCATGCTATATGCAAGACTTCTAGTAGTTATATAAAAGTAGTTGAGATATATTTTGATGTATTATTAGATGCGATTTCATGGGGCTTTATCAAGCTGAGAGAAGTGTTTGGGAATGGAATGCTTCCCATTTCATAATGGCGGTTGGGTTGTCAGTGAGGAGGTGATTGTTTTCTTGACAGGGCATAAAACAATTTCATTTCTTGAACAGGATGTGGAGTGCACCGATTGTAACTGGAATTCCTATTAACTGTAATAGGTTGCTATTAATTTTTGATTACTTTGTAAGGGGCTGTATGTTTGACCCCCATTAATATTACCATTCACACTTTGTACTTCATTATATATAACACCTGTTTCCAGAACCAACTGCCCTTTACCTATTAATATTTTGAATCTTTTCTAACATGTAAGGTATTTTTTCCCCTCAGTTTGATACAACGCAAATCCTTCCAGTTAGGTTTACATTATTAAAAGTTACCATAGGAGGGGCTTTTACAGAAATGAGATGTTATGAGTAAATTGTAGTGGTTTACCTCATCCTGAAAGTCCGATTGCATTTACATAACGCTGCTTTCTGTGAAAACAAATTCAGTAATCTAAATGGCACCCAGCTGGACATTTTACATTCTGTGATATGGCGTCTTCTCTAGTTTTAAGAAATGTACATTCTTTTTTGTAATGGGTACAAATCCTTCACACAATGGCCAGACCAACCCGCTGTTCTTGTATAACCTGCTTTTAACCGGGATGATTTATCCTTCATTTTTTCTCCACTTCTCCTGTGGGGAAATGTCTAACCTCTTCTTAGAACTTTCACGTTTCTCCTCCACCCTTTCCTTACCCCAGATAACAATCTTGCTGCACTGAGAAACGCAGCCACCAACAGTCATCTGACTACTTTAAGGCTTAACTACTCAATTCTGCTTTGTTCAAATGAAGTACGTAGTAAAATGGAATGAAAAAATATTTAATATTTTAACAACTTTCTGTACACAGAAACACATCTCAGCCCTGTGACATAGGAGCAGTTTATTGTATACATTCTAACGTCTGTAACTCAATTGTAATGGTATATTTTTGGATCCATAAACCAGCTAATAGTGCATGTTTAACAATGCACATTCCATACCTTGCACTGTAACATGTCAAATTTCACACTGTATAAACGGCAGCTTACTGACATTACATTTTCCATCCAGAGTGGAGTCTAGTTACGTTCATTTTATCTTTTATTGAAACACTGGCAGCAGGCTTCTGTAGACAAGGAAATAAACACTGATGATGAATTTTGAAGAACTTTTTGATATACTAAAAATAGTAGTCAACACACCCACACACACCACACATTGTTAATAGATGCAAAAGAGGCTTAAAATACAAGATGATAAAAAGGAAAAAAATTGAAGCATAGCAGTTAGCATCTGTGGAGATAAAAAGAAAAAAAAGAATAACTTGCATTTATATAGCGCCTGTCACGATCGCAGGACGTCCCGAAGCTCTTTACAGCTTAAAGTACTTTTGAAGTGTAGCCACTGTTGTAATGTAGGAAACGCGGCAGCCAAATAGCAATGTGATAATGACCAAATAATCTATTTTTTAATGATGTTGTTGACGGATAAATATTGGCCCAGGACACCGGAGAGAACTTGCCTGCTCTTCTTCGAAATAGCGCCATGGGATCAGACACTCAATGAAGGGAATTTTAATTCTCCCTGCCCGGCAGAAATCGGGCGGCGGGGTGGCAGCTAAAATGGAGCGGGAGACTTACTCACTGGTCACCCGCCCCGATCCTGCCAATTTTAAATTGCAGGCGCCACTCACAGCAGCCCAATGTCAGTGGCGCCCTTGTTTAAATATGCAGATCATGTTCCAATGATGTTACCGGGGCCTGACTGCAATTTTAACGCTAGGCCTGCGCGGAAAAACCCTGGGGGCTTCCCCGCCAGGCCAGACCTGTCAGGAAATGGATCCTGGGCCGGAAGGGACCCAGTGAGGTAAGTTATTTTAAATCTCCTCTGAGTCCCACAAGGAAACCTCGGGCCTTTCCCTGCTCCAGGCTTCCCTCCCCAAATGTCCGAACGGCATCCCAAACACTCACCCCAGTGCCGGGGACCATTCATTTGGTTCCCCAGCAGCGGTCTCCTGCCGCCCGAAAGAAGAGTAAGGAAATCTTGCTACAATTGTACAGGGCTTTGGTGAGACCTCACCTGGAGTACTGTGTACAGTTTTGGTCTCCTTATCTAAGGAAGGATATACTTGTCTTGGAGGTGGTGGAACCAAGGTTCACTAGATTGATTCCTGGGATGAGAGGGTTGCCCTATGGGGAGAGATTGAGTAGAATGGGCCTATACTCTCTGGAGTTTAGAAGAATGAGAGGTGGTCTCATTGAAACATATACGATTCTGAGGGGGCTTGACAGGGTAGATACTGAGAGGTTGTTTCCCCTGGCTGGAGAGTCTAGAACTAGGGGGCATAATCTCAGGATAAGGGGTCGGCCCTTTAAGACTGAGATGATGAGGAATTTCTTCACTCAGAGGGTTGTGAATTTTTGGAATTCTCCACCCCAGAGGGTGTGGATGCTGAGTCGTTGAGTATATTCAAGGCTGAGATCGATAGATTTTTGGAGTGTAAGGGAATCAAGGGATATGGTGATAGGGCGGGAAAGTGGAGTTGATGCCAAAGATCAGCCATGATGTTATTGAATGGCGGAGCAGGCTTGAGGGGACGTATGGCCGACTCCTGCTCCTATTTCTTATATTCTTACGAAATCCCGCACCCGCCTGCCAGTCATGTAGCTCTTCCTGCCGGGCTCAGGCGGGAGACTGACTCCGATCATACAGCAGAGGGAGTTAAAATCTCCCAGGCCTCACACTGCCGAGGGCCAGACGGCTTTCTGTCCACCTCGGCCCCCCGGTCTCACCGATCCCGCTCATCCTTAAAACCGCCCGCACTGTTTTAGGCTCAGTCTCCTTCTTCAGAACTGAAAAATAAAAAGATGAACAAGCATAGTCAGAGAATCAGAAAAAAAGGAGGAAAACGATAAACAGACAGACAGACAATCAAACGCAGATGGGATGCATGAATGGCTAAGGCAGTGGGAAGCCCAAGGGAAAAGACGAGAAAAAGGCAGAAATGGAGAACTGGTGGAGCAGAATTGAAATTGGAACAAGAAGATGCTGCCAAAATAGAACGGGTCCTGAAACGTTACCTCTTGTTTCTCTCTCCACGGATGCTGCCTGACCTGCTGAGTGATTCAGCATTTTCTGTTTTTATTCCAAAGACACGTGTCCTTGTCTTGGGTCACCTGGATGTGTGTTGTGGACCTACCACCCTGCCTGGCTGGCTCAACGTGTTCCAAGCGCTGTGTGGAAAAGCACATGGGCGGTACGCACACAAACTGGCTTAATGACCGTGCCTAGTTAGTGCTTCAATCTGGTATTTTTTTTTAAAATCCACAGGACCTGTGCCAACTTTGTCCCGTTGCCTTGAAGGATAATCTCTCTCACATAAGGGGCAGGTGGATGACTGCTTCCTCTTTAATCATTTCGATGATAAATGCAGGGCTGAACATTTTCCCAGGAGCCGAATCAGAGAAATACGTTAAGATAAATGCAAAGGTGAGCAGCCATTTTTTTTTCATAACTCTCTGCTGTTGTGGTCAGTCAGTTAATGAAATTGTGATTGAATTCAGCTGTAATTGTTAGTGCCTACTGAAATACCCTCTGCATCTACTTTGAAGATCAGGAGGAACAGTAAGTTTACAAATAATGGGGGGAGCCCACAACTCACCAGAGCTGGAGGGAGGTACTGCATTCTAAGTATCACATCATTGTTGGCCAAATGCAAAAATGCAGCCCCTGCTAGGGGGAGGGGTTACTTTCTGTTCAAAGTACATTACGAGACTGTGGCCGGGAAATTGGACCTGCGCTCAAAACTGGTGGCAAGTCAGCAAAGCAGTTGCTTCATGCTTCAGTGCCCAATTAAAACTTGGTTTCAGGCCTCATTTGCATTCATCAGGTGAGGCTTGGATGGCGATGGCAGTTCCTGCAGCAGCTCGCTGTTTGGGGTCTGGTGGGGAGGTGAAACGGAGGAAGGCAGGCCACGGCCGGCAGTGGCTGGCACATCCGCTCCTCCTGGCTCCACAGAAATGTAACTATGTATGAAGGAGTTCTCTGGCCCTGTTTTGAGCAGGCTCCAGCGGCCTCTTTAAGGACCGCTGGTTATACACTCAAGACCTGGAACAACTGGGCATGGCACAAGCTCTGCCCATTTGTAGACAAACTTCAATCGGGGTCCTGCAGTCGGCGTTACCACCTTGATTGCAAATGCAGGGCACCTAATGCCTCTTTTATAGGTGGGTATACTGCACAGCTAGAAGGCCCAGTTTGGCAGCCAGCAAACATCTGGGGGAGATTGGGTACCGTAGATCGCGACCTGAAATTTGTCCCCTATCCAAAAAATGGGCAAAGCGGTGTTGAATTTCTCCCCCTATCTAAAGAAAATGGCATTGAAATATCCCATTCACTAAATTGGTTTGAAGGAATACTCCAAGGAACCCACACACTGGTACCTGGCACTCGACCACTGGTGACAGCTTCCATTCCTTAGCCCTGCTCTCTCCATAAACCACTCTCCCTCGCTTCCTTTCTCCCTGTCTCAAAGCCTTCCCTGTTTGACCCTGATTTTCACCACTTCTATCTCCCCTACCCCGTCCCCATGCCACGCTTATTCCATGTTACTCCCCTCATGTGCCTTGGGATGTTTTCTAAGGTGTATGAATGCAAGATTGTTGTCTAATAATGGGCTCTAGTGAGGGCATAAAAGTGGAGGAGCTCACAGCATAAAGTGGGCAAATCTTTGTAGATGAAGATATTGCAATCTATACATTAAGGGAATAAGGAGCCTTTGTAGATTGGTAAGGATTTAGAGTGATGGGCAACTGAGCAAAATACAGGAAGGTGTGGTTAGTGGGATTTTGGACAAGTTGGAAGGCAGACTACAAGAAATCAAGTTGGCAGTGGCAGAAGCTGCAGTAGGAGTGAGAAAGGGCAGAAGTAGGCGATGTTGGAGGTGGAAGTCAGTGGTCTTGGCTAGGATATGGGATTTGAAGGTCAGTTCCAGGTCATGCAGGACGCTGGGGTTACTGACTGTTTGCTCATCACCAATAATTCCTTTATTACTTCAAGTAACAGGTGATAGTCTGCGGTGGGGTTTGATCAATCTGAAAATGTGTTTTTGTACCACAGGACAAGCAGCTAGAGTTGGAAACGTATACACAGATGGCCCTTGTGGCCTCTGCGATGGCTTTTAGATGGAGTAAATGGAACTTATACTCTGAGCAGGAAGAAATACTTCTTCAGGTAATACAACAACTTGCATTTATATAGTGCCTTTAACATAGTAAACTGTCGCAAGCCGCTTCACACAACCATGACCAGACAAAGATAGACACCGAGCCAAAGAAGGAGACATTAGGAGAGGTGATCATTAAAATGCATTTTAAAAAAATGACAATAATCATTTACTGTTCTCCCACCATTACATCGTCCAAAACTAGTTTTAATAGAATATTTAACACTATTGCATTTTGACACTGGTGTATTGTAATTCCAATGTGTTTGTGCTTTTTACGAGTCGCAAAGGCCCGGATTTTAACCCCCTCGCCCAGCGAGACTAGCGTGTGGGCGGGGTTAGGATCAGGTCGATTCCATTGACCAGCCCGAGGTCGCTCTGTTCCTGCCTGGCGCCATTCCATCTACACCGACAATTAAGTCGGCCGAGGTCCCCGCTACAGGCAGGCGGGGGCCTACTTTACACTCAAAGGTCGCGACCTAATGATTGGCACCGCGACGTGATCTTAACATCGTGTCGGGTTGGGGGGGGGGCGGGCGGGTGGAGTCCCGCACTGTGTGGAACCTGACGGGGGCACCGACTGCCCAGAAAAGGCCACGGTAAGATCTAAAAATCATGACTTGAGAGACGTTCTTGTGGGCCAGAAGGAGCAGGATTGCTCCCCTGCAGAGAGTCCTTGGGCCACCCCAGCATGCTGGCATCGGCTACCAAAACCCTGGCCCAGTGCTGAGGTTATGCCGAGGACCATTCTTTGGGATCCCCGGCATCCTGAGGGTCCCAGCCTGATTTCCTGCTTGCCGGCCTTGACACCAGTCCTGCAATATTTCATAGAATCATAGAATCATACAAGTTTACAACATGGAAACAGGCCCTTCGGCCCAACATGTCCATGTCGCCCAGTTTATACCACTAAGCTAGTCCCAGTTGCCTGCACTTGGCCCATATCCCTCTATACCCATCTTACCCATGTAACTGTCCAAATGCTTTTTAAAAGACAAAATTGTACCCGCCTCTACTACTGCCTCTGGCAGCTCGTTCCAGACACTCACCACCCTTTGAGTGAAAAAATTGCCCCTCTGGACCCTTTTGTATCTCTCCCCTCTCACCTTAAATCTATGCCCCCTCATTATAGACTCCCCTACCTTTGGGAAAAGATTTTGACTATCTACCTTATCTATGCCCCTCATTATTTTATAGACGTCTATAAGATCACCCCTTAACCTCCTACTCTCCAGGGAAAAAAGTCTCAGTCTATCCAACCATCAATTCCCGGTAGCATCCTAGTAAATCTTTTCTGCACTCTTTCTAGTTTAATGATATCCTTTCTATAATAGGGTGACCAGAACTGTACACAGTATTTCAAGTGTGGCCTTACTAATGTCTTGTACAACTTCAACAAGACATCCCAACTCCTGTATTCTGACCAATGAAACAAAGCATGCTGAATGCCTTCTTCACCACCTGTGACTCCACTTTCAAGGAGCTATGAACCTGTACTCCTAGATCTCTTTGTTCTATAACTTTCCCCAACGCCCTACCATTAAATGAAGCCCAGGAGTTAAAATGGCCCAGGCCTCTCGCTGAGATCCCTGTGGGGGTTTCCTCCATGCCCACACCCACGCCCCAGTAAGAAGAGGCCAATAGATCAGTATAATAAATGAGGGAGATAGTGGCATACTATTAACCATTACTCTTCAATATTCAAATCTGCCATTTTTCATAGGGAGGATATCTAATTTAGCATTTATTAGATGTAATAGAATTTTATGCAGTGAAATATAGTTTGGCATTTTAGATTGGCTTTCAGTAATTTAAACTGGCGGAGGAGGATAGAAACAAGAGTGTCAGCAAGCCCTTCGTTTGAACTTAAATGCGCACAAGTTCCTGATGGGTCATTTGAATGGATGTATGTAACCTGCGCAGGGAAAACTGATGCTACACAGTGACTTTACAAAGCAGTGGCTGCATTTCTTCTGTTAAACCACAGGCCTGTGAAAATCTCAGCGGAGAGATGGTATCAGAAGACGACTGGTCTCTTTACATGTTACGACCAGAGAGGTCACACCAGCTCAAGATAAAGGAATCCAGTGAAGATCTATCAAACGAAATTGCTGAAAATACTGACTTTTACTCCAACTTGTACCACATGATGAAGGCCGCAGCCAGTGATACGGCAAAGGAGAGAATTCTAAACACTGACCACCTCTTTTTCACTTCTATGCATGAATTGCTGGAGGCCACAAAGTTGTTCTCACACACAGTGCAGGTCAAGTGAAGACTTTATTGAGCACTATTTCCACAGGAACATCTGAATTGATTAGGTTTACAGACAAATTTTCATTTCGTTGCTTCACACGTTCAAATTTGCCCATTAAAAATTCACAGCAATTGGGGACTTCACGTGAAGAATGCCCAAAATATTTTACCTGTTTTAGTGACTAAATTTGCCTTTAACAGGCAAAATATTAGAGTTGAACAGCTATTGTAAAAAAAAAATCCATTTTGCATCATAAAAAAAATACAAGACTTTCTATATGTAGAAACAATCCAGCAATACATAAAAGAAAATGAGTGTTTTGTCCAATATTTAATGCTTTTTTGTGTGACATGATTTGTCATGGCTAAAATCTTAAACAATGTATTTTTAATAAAAACAAGCTACTGGCCTATTGAGCCATTCTCAGCAGAGTCAACAGGGTTCTGAGAGTTGCAACGCAACACATACTTGTATGGGACATGGATCAGTTATACAGGGGGCTGCCCATTGTGTCGAAGTCCTGTGTAAGGCCACAGAAATTGCTGTATAGCTTTCCAAGCGTCCCCTGTGCCCACAGCAGCAGCATCGACGGACGTGTGAAAAGACCAGCCGATGAAAAAACTGCCCAAAACGCTCAGCGAGAAAATGAGTATGACCGGCAGCCAGGGTCCTCGGTCACTTTTGGAAAAAGTATCCCACAATTCGGCTAGATGGGGCGATATCCCCCTGTAACTGGGGGAAAGTAAAAGATCGAAAGGTCAAGCTGTACATCTCACACACACTCCTCCATCACGTACAAACTCGAACCAAACCCAAAATGGAGGAAAGATTAAGATAAACAGAAGATGCTGGTAAAACACATCAGGTCTGTCAGAAGAAAAGGAGAGTTGACACTTTAGGTGGACAACTTTCATTGGAACTCCTGGGTTCTAAGGAGTGGCCGCCATCCAAAATATGAAATCATGTCTTCCCTTCACCGAAGCTGACAGACCTGTTGTGTGTTTCCAGCATTTTCTTTATCTCCATCCCCCTCCACGGGAACACAGATATTATCATCAATATCAAAACCCATCACAACCATTAGTTTAACATGAAGGTGGTCTAAAGGGGGAGACAGCACGTTGAGGTTCAGAAGGAGCAGGATGAAAAGTGAAGGGTGGAGTACAAATGTTCTTAGAATCACTACTACAGTTTTGAAATAAAACTGTGCCACTCTTTCTCCATCTCTCCCACCGTCAAATTATTCATGTCAACCCATCAGAAATGGGTTGCTGGTATTTGGGAATTGGCAGTGCAAACACCCCAATATAAAGGGAGCTTTTATATTGCTGTTTGTCCACTGGCTCCCACAACAACAACAACTTGCATTTATATAGTGCTTTTAACGTAGTAAAACCCCCCAAGGTGCTTCACAGGAGCCTAATTAGAAAAAAATTGACACTGAGGCACATAAGGAGATTTTTGGACAAATGACCAAAAGCTTGGTCAAAGAAGTAGGTTTTAAAGAGCAACTTAAAACGGAGTAGAGAGATGTAGAGAGGTTTTGGGAGGGAATTCCAGAGCTTAGGGCCTAGGCAGCTGAAAGCACAGCCGCCAATGGTGGGGTGATGGAAATCAGGGCCACATGTCTAGGCAAACCTACCAGACGTTTTAGACCCGCATTGAGAAAGACTAGTTCTTCCTGGGGCCAGAAAACGCAGCAGCGTACTGCAGTGATTATGTCGTGCCATTGCATCACAAGGCCATCATGCATGCAGCCTCCATTATCTTCATGGTGAGCTCATGATATTACATCATTACCCTACACATGCACGCTGCCCAAAACATCACACCCAGACCTTGCACAAGCAGAACGTCAGGCTCCAGTGTACCCAATTCACAGGAAGAACAAATGCATGTTAAAAACCACATGCGAGAGCAGCAGTCCAGTTAGCTAGCTCTCTCAACCTCTTAGCTGCAATGTAAAAGGAACTGAAAAGGGAAATTGCTTTACAAGGTAGCGAAGCATTTAGCAGTAAGATTTTTAAATTCAAGGCTGCAGGTTATAAATTCATACTGCAATTCTTTCAAGCGAGAGCTCGACCGGTTTCTGGCTGGAGCAGAGATCACTTCGTACAAAAGGTAGGTGCTGCATGACATTAATTAGGGCCAGACTGGTCTCTTGGACTAGTTTTGATTGCTTAAGGGGGGTGGGGGGGTCAGAGAGAAATTTTCCAGATTTTTTGCCCCCTAATTGGCTTAGGTTTTTATCCTCTCCCGGGAGATCACATGGCTTCCAGATGGGGTGGGGAGTGTCCATATCGTGATGCACAAGGTATCACAGTTTGTGTGGGACAGGTTAGATGGACTAGTGGGTCTTTTCCCGTCTGTCATTGTTTGTATGATAAAAGGAAAATTCCCAATCTATGCAGCTTACTAAACCTCAGTATGTTCTTCAGATTTATTATTGTCCAATTATTGTACAGCCACTAGTTGTGACCACGCCACATTCACTGAACTAAATACAAGACATTTGCCTTTTACTTGCCATAAACAGTTTGCTGGACTGTTATCAAAAGTCACGAGTTTTGGTACGGTTAACAATATACTTACACAGCACATGGTTCATCATTTGGATAGTTATTTTCTGGTTCTGTTAAGAGTGCGGTCTCCGTTGTCTCTGTTTTTTCTTCCTCCTCTTGTACTTCCAATCCTTGAGTAATGCTGCTGTGTGACAACAATGTGCACAGAACAGAAGCAGATGATTTCATTTTAGCTTTTTAAGATTCCTTACTCAGAATAAGCAGCACACTGAATTTGTCAGATAAGTTGTCAACAAAGTACTTTGGTGTTTGATTTGCTTAGTACAAGTGTAAATGCAAGCTAAATTTTATTTGACTTAATATGCAACTATTTTCAATTAGATTAGAGGGTAACTTGCATTTATAGATCACCTTTAATATAGAAAAACCATCCCAAAGCACTTCAGGGAAGAAAGCGAACAAAGACTTTGAGGCACAGTTAGGAGAGGTGACTGGAAGCTTGGTCGGAAAGATGGATTTTAAGACGACTTTTAAAGGAGGACACGGGGAGAAGGGTGGAGGGGCTCCAGCGAGTCGGGCTAAGGTGAGTAAAGGCTAACGCCAGTTGTGTGATGATGGGCTGGGGGAAGGGGGAGGTGCACAGACAGTCAGAGGACCCAAGAGGAAATGGGACTGGAGAAGGTAGCAGAGGTATAGGAAGGGACAAGACCATGGAGGGATTTGTGGGTAAAGGTGAGAATTTTAAATTTGATGCACTGGGGGTTAGGGAGCCAATGTAAGTCAGAGGGTGGGATGTTGGGAGAGTGGTGTTTAGTGCATGACAGGATGGAATGGCAGAGTTTTTGGAACAGTTGGAGTTTATGGAGGGGGAGACTGGAGAGGAGGGCATTGGTGAATCTAGAAGTGACAAAGGTGTGGATAAGTGTTTTGACAGCAGTGGGGGTGAGATTGAGTGAGTTGTAAAAGTGAGACAACTTAGTGATGGACAGGACATGGGGTTGGAGCTCAACTCTGGGTGGAACAGGACACCAAGATTGCTGGCACAAGGGAGGGGGTAGACTTAGTGGTAAGAAAAGAAAGGCTTGCATTTATATAGCGCCTTTCACGACCCTAGCACATCCCGAAGTGCTCGACAGCCCATGAACTACATCTGAAGTATAGTCACTGTTGTAATGTAGGAAACGCGGCAGCTGATTTGCGCTCAGCAAGGTCCCATAAGCAGCAATGATAATGACCAGATCATCTGTTTTAGTGACGTTGATTGATATTGGCCAGGACATCGGGGAGAACTCCCCTGCTCTTCTTCGAAATAGTGCCGTGGGGTCTTTCACGTCCACCTGAGAAGGCAGATGGGGCCTCGGTTTAACGTCTCAGTCGGAAGACAGCATCTCCGACAGTGTAGCACTCCCTCAGTGCTGCACTGGAGTGTCAGCCTGGATTTTGTGCTCAAGTCTTTGGAGTGGGGCTTGAACCCATGACCTTCTGACTCAGAGGTGAGAGTGCTACCACTGAGCCAAGGCTGAGACATAGGGGGGGAACAACAGCCTCTGCCTTCCCAGTGCTCAACTGGAGGAAATTCTAACCCATCCACCATCTAAAATAATTCTTTAATAAGGAAGATTTCTACCTGCAAATTTTACATGGAGAGACAGCTGAATTGAGAGTTAGGGGCTCACCCTTTATTCACCAGTCGATTGTCATTGTTTCCCCAGGAATAGGTGCTGATAAATCGATGCAGTGATGGCCGGGATGTAGAAGGATCATTTTCTTTTGGTCCTAAAAATTTCCTAAAGTAGGCAAAAAAAATGCAACGGATTACAAAAAAATCGTCAAACTTTAAATAAGTGGCGGTTCTAATTCTGTTGTGTTTCTCAATCAAACTTCAAAAGTCAACAGATTTTCAACCTGTTCAGTTTTAGAAAGATAGTACCAAATTTCCTTATTTATTTGGCAGTGCAATTTACAGAATCGTGAAATACAAATTTAAAAAAATAAAACTAACTGCACGAAGATGCACATCAGCAGCTCTAAAGTTTTGATGCAGCTGAACATTGTTAGACTGGTTTTGAAGAGATCTTAAGGTAAGCCACTCCCTCATGGGTATAGCAATTTACCATTTTGGAATGCACTTGCTTTTACTAATAGGGGTAGATTTTAAACTTTCACTGCTGGGCATTAAACTGCCAGTAGCGGATCGGCTGCCCACATACACCCCCCTGCCAAATTTTCCTTTCCGTGGAAGTCAGTTTTTCGCCCACGGGTGAAAGTTAAAATCTACCTCTAAGTAAAGTAAGTTATTCTAACCTTGTACAGGTCTTTGATGGAGGCCATAATTGGAATAATTGCGTGTGGTTTTGATCACCTATTCAATGGGTGACTGTTATCTTCCCTGTTAACCAGCTAATCTATATTGAGTGCACTACACAAATTAAAAATCAGATGTGGAGCAACAGAACACATGACTTATTAACATAATGTGGAGATGCCGGTGATGGACTGGGGTGGACAAATGTAAGGAATCTTACAACACCAGGTTATAGTCCAACAGTTTTATTTGAAAATCACAAGCTTTCGGAGGCTTCCTCCTTCATCAGGTGAGTGCGGGATTCCATGAAAGGGTACCGCATATATAGTCAGAGAACAATGCCTGGTGATTACAGATAATCTTTCCAACTGCCCGTTATCAAGGCAATCAAAGGAGTTGAAGAGTGTTCAGAGAGACATTACATACCAGACTACTGAATATATAAACGGTCAGAACCCAAAGACAGAGAGATAGAAAAACATCCGAAAGGAAGAGAAAGAGAGAGAATGACCAGTTGTATTAAAAACAGATAACTTTTTTTTTCGCTGGTGGGGTTACGTGTAGTGTGACATGAACCCAAGATCCCGGTTGAGGCCGTCCTCATGGGTGAGGAACTTGGCTATCAATTTCTGCTCGACAATTTTGTGTTGTCGTGTGTCTCGAAGGCCGCCTTGGAGAACGCTTACCCGAAGATCGGTGGCTGAATGTCCTTGACTGCTGAAGTGTTCCCCGACTGGGAGGGAACCCTCCTGTCTGGCGATTGTTGCGCGGTGTCCGTTCATCCGTTGTCGCAGCGTCTGCATGGTCTCGCCAATGTACCATGCTCCGGGGCATCCTTTCCTGCAACGTATGAGGTAGACAACGTTGGCCGAGTCACAGGAGTATGAACCATGTACCTGGTGGGTGGTGTCCTCTCGTGTGATGGTGGTATCTGTGTCGATGATCTGGCATGTTTTGCAGAGGTTGCCGTGGCAGGGTTGTGTGGTGTCGTGGACGCTGTTCTCCTGAAAGCTGGGTAATTTGCTGCGAATGATGGAGAGTAGTGGAGGTGTGGGGATGGCCTTAGCGAGGTGTTCGTCGTCATCGATGACATGTTGAAGGCTGCGGAGAACATGGTGTAGTTTCTCCGCTCCGGGGAAGTACTGGACGACGAAGGGTACTCTGTTGGTTGCGTCCCGTGTTTGTCTTCTGAGGAGGTCGATGCGATTTTTCGCTGTGGCCCGTTGGAACTGTCGATCGACAAGTCGAGAGTCATATCCCGTTCTTACGAGTGCGTCTTTCAGCGTTTGGAGGTTTCCATCGCGTTCCTCCTCATCTGAGCAGACCCTGTGTATTCGCAGGGCCTGTCCATAGGGGATGGCCTCTTTGACGTGGTTAGGATGGAAGCTGGAAAAGTGGAGCATCGTGAGGTTGTCCGTGGGCTTGCGGTAGAGTGAGGTGCTGAGGTGCCCGTCTTTGATGGAGATTCGTGTGTCCAAGAAAGAAACCGATTCTGAGGAGTAGTCCATGGTGAGTTTGATGGTGGGAGATCATCGACACAGATACCACCATCACACGAGAGGACACCACCCACCAGGTACATGGTTCATACTCCTGTGACTCGGCCAATGTTGTCTACCTCATACGTTGCAGGAAAGGATGCCCCGGAGCACGGTACATTGGCGAGACCATGCAGACGCTGCGACAACGGATGAACGGACACCGCGCAACAATCGCCAGACAGGAGGGTTCCCTCCCAGTCGCGAAAAACTTCAGTAGTCAAGGACATTCAGCCACCGATCTTCGGGTAAGCGTTCTCCAAGGCGGCCTTCGAGACACACGACAACGCAAAATCGTCGAGCAGAAATTGATAACCAAGTTCCGCACCCATGAGGACGGCCTCAACCGGGATCTTGGGTTCATGTCATGCTACACGTAACCCCACCAGCGAAAAAAAAGTTATCTGTTTTTAATACAACTGGTCATTCTCTCTCTCTCTTCCTTTAGGATGTTTCTCTCTCTCTCCGTCTTTGGGTTCTGACCGTTGTATATTCAGTAGTCTGGTATGTAATGTCTCTCTGTCTGAACACTAATCAACTCCTTTGATTGCCTTGATAACGGGCAGTTGGAAAGATTATCTGTAATCACCAGGCATTGTTCTCTGACTATATATGCGGTACTCTTTCATGGAATCCCACACTCACCTGACGAAGGAGGAAGCCTCCGAAAGCTTGTGATTTTCAAATAAAACTGTTGGACTATAACCTGGTGTTGTAAGATTCCTTACACTTGTTAACATAAGCAGCTACTTCATTTTCTCCCATTTCCACGGCACTAGTGCAAGTGGCCTTCCCAACACCAGTACCAGCTCAGGTGACATTGAGTCAGTCAGTGGGAGGTCCAAATTGAGCAAGGCAAGTTACAAGAGGCTACCAGTTACCAAGTAATGCTTTGTCAGAATAAAGCCATTATTTTTCTGTTCCGATAGCCCTAAACTAGAACAGCATAGGAACAGGCCATTTGGCCCAACTGGTCTATGTTGGTGTTTATGCTCCGCACAAGCCTCCTTCCACTCCTTTTACTTCATCTAACCCCATCAACATATTCTTCTATTCCTTTCTTTAGCTTTTTGTGTTTATCTAGCTTTCCCTTAAATGCATCTATGCTATTCTCCTCAACAGCTTCTTGTGGTTGCGAGTTCCACATCCTAACCACTCTCTGGATAAAGAAGTTAAACTGAGTTAGCAATAAGAGTAATAACATCCCATTTAATCTGAGCAAGCTAGCTGGGCAGTCTGAGCATTGCAAATAACAGGTACAAAATTGTCTAAAGAAGAGTTCTTGCTTAAACCGCTCAGCTTTGGAGGGATAATGCAATTCGAAAGGATGTATTCTCTAGAGTTTCGAAGGTTAAGGGGTGAACTGATCGAAGTTTACAAGATATTAAGGGGAACAGATAGGGTGGATAGAGAGAAACTATTTCCGCTGGTTGGGGATTCTAGGAGTAGGGGGCACAGTCTAAAAATTAGAGCCAGACCTTTCAGGAGCGAGATTAGAAAACATTTCTACACACAAAGGGTGGTAGAAGTTTGGAACTCTCTTCTGCAAACAGCAATTGATACTAGCTCAATTGCTAAATTTAAATCTGAGATAGATAACTATTTGGCAACCAAAGGTATTAAGGGATATGGGCCAAAGGCGGGTATATGGAGTTAGATCACAGATTAGCCATGATCTTCTCAAATAGCGGAGCAGGCACGAGGCGCTGAACGGCCTACTCCTGTTCCTATGTTCCTATGATGTCACGAAGGCAGCTCATAGTTGTTCATGTGAGTTATGATCTGGAATGCACTGCCTGAAAGGGCGGTGGAAGCAGATTCAACAATAACTTTCAAAAGGGAATTGGATAAATACCTGTAAAGGATAAATTTGCAGGGCTACATGTAAAGAGCAGAGGGTGGGTGGGGGGGGGGGGGGGGCGGGAGGGTCAGTGGGACTAAATGGATAGCTCTTTCAAAGATCCAGCACAGGCATGGTGGGCCAAATGGCCTCCCCTCTGTGCTGTAAGATTATATGATTCTATGCTGCCATAATTAGCACAATGACTACAGCACCACACCCGAGGCCAGTATACCTGTACAAGATGGATGACCTACCAGCTGCTTATCTTTCTCGTAAACTTGCTCCGCAACTTGTCCTGATCTCCTTCGGATCGTCTTCTTCCTTCTTCCATCTCCTTCTGCTTCAAATAATTGTAAATCAAATGCACTTTTTTCAACTTCAGAATTTAACAAGCTTCACCGTCAATTTAAAGAACCACCCAATTTAGGGAGGCACGGTAAGCTGCTTCATCACGCAGCAGGGCCCCTCCCCCCCCCCCCCCCCAATTCAACTCGGTGATCCGCCAAAGACTGAATCTCCGTGGGCCGTGCCACCAGTTAGTTACTGAGCAGAGGCGAAACTTAAAATAGTGACTTGTTTCTTCAGGGGCTGTTAATATTTAGAAATTCCCCTGCAAGATTTTCATTCAATACTTAAGTAAACGATCTCACAAGCATACATTTTTTTAAAAAATCACTCCGTATAGAGGCGTTGCTGGCAAGGCCATTTCATTGCCCATCCCTAGTTGCCCTTGGAGAAGGTGGTAGCAAATTGATTGAACTGAGTTGCTCGCTTGGCCACTTCAGAAGGTCATTAAGAGTCAACCTGTGGGACTGGAGTATAGGCCAGATCAGGTAAGGACTGCCAGGTTTCTTCCCCTAGAGGGCATTAGTGGACCAGTTGGGTTTTTACGACAATGCAACAGCTTCACGGTCACTTTACTGACACCAGTATTTTTATTTCCAGATTTATTTATTTTACCATGAATTCAAATTCTCAAACAAAAATTTGAACTCGTGTTCGCTGGATCATTAGTGCAGGCCTCTTGATTACTAGTCCAGTAACATAATGATTACATTACTGTACCCATATATACATAGTAAACAGAGTGATAGAGATAAGTCCAAATTTAGATTAGAAACAGCAGTCTGGGCCAAGAGATGAACAATGTAGATCCCTCTCAGCTCCAGATCTAGATTCCGTCCATCAGTGTTCATAAAATTAAAGATGAATTTCTAAGAAAAACTATGATCCTGCAAAAAAGAAGAACCTCCAAATTTAGGGCACTATTGAACTTAGGCTCTTTTGGCAGTCGTTTCTACAATACCCAACGATGGCTACAGGTTGACAGGAAAAGATAATGCAATAGAAGTGTACAGCTTTCGTGTAAGTGATAATAAGGGGCAATAAGCAACTGGCAAACAATCTCAAATACTTTTGGTACGCGGGTTTTCAATTGTGAAATGCTTTCAGTTGGAATTAGCTTAGATTTGGGACGTATTGCAGAACTACGCAACTGGAAAAGTTACAATCAACTTCAAGGGTATTCCAAAAAAGGGAGACAAACTTTTTCAGATTTGGGTTAAAAATGTGCTTGATTGTTGATTCTGTTCCAACCAGATAGATGCACAGGTACAAAGTGTTCAGTTTTGGCGTTAAGAAACCATGCTCCTAGATTTCTCTTCCCTATCTGTCCAAAACGTTAAGTAAATGCAGCATCGGGAAGATCCCATGTCTAACCTCTAGTCTGTGGTGAGCACTCAGTCAGGCAGTGTGGGGTCACTAATATTGGCCTCAGCAACCTTAGGCTTGGGAGGAAATAAAACGAGATATGATTCCTGCTCTTAGTTACCATACTCCAGTGGAAAATGCGCATGTGTGGACTTTGGGCAAGGTCAGGATTGGAGCAGTGAAATGCCACGCAGAAGAAGTGAAGTTGTGACTGTGGGATTTGTGGGCTGGTTTTAGGCTGGAAAGCGAAACGGTTACATTCTCATATCAGAGGATAGTAATTAATGGAAGCAGCTCTGCATGGCTTCCTCTCCCATTTGGGACCATTGCTCTTCACCTCTACCAGTGATTTGGATGAAAGCGTCAAGGGGAATAATTCTCAAGTTTGCTGATGACAAAAATGTGTGGAGTTAGGAATATAGCTAAAATAGATAGAGCACGGGCTAATCCAGCTGCATTGGAGGAATGGGCCAGTGCGTGGCAGAGGCTCTTCAAGGTGGATAAATACAGTGTGATGCTTTGGAGTCTGGACAATTCCAGGCATGTGTATGCAGGGTTACCTACATAAGGTTGTAGAGCAGGAGAGGGATCAGATTGTAATGGTGCATGAAGCACTGAAGGTCCACAACCAGTGTTGTGAGGCTGTATGGAGAACCAATATGATGTTAAGGTGTATAGTTAGGATAATTCAAATATAAAGCAATAAATATGAAACTGAGCTTATAAAAAGCCATGGTATGGCCACATCTAGAATATTGTATGTGTTTTTTGTCCCCCTCACATGGCGGTGGGATATAAAACATCCTGGAGAAGGCCCAAAGGAGAGCAACCAGAATGATACCAAGTTCTAGGGCTCTTCGCTATCAGGATAGGCTCAGGGGCTTTTTTCATTTGAGAACTGTAGACTTTAAGATGATACCGTTGAGGTTTTGATTCAGTTTGGGTGGAGAGGTTACTTGAGCTAGATAGGGACAGGAGATCTAGGAGGCATCAGCATAAAATATGAAAACATAAGAGTCAGGATAGACGCCAGGAAGTATTTCTTTTCACTGAGAGTCATCGACATCTGGAACAGATTATCAAGACATGCAGCAAGTATGGGATCACTGCAGTCCTTCAGTAGTGAGTTGGACAAGTTCCTGAGTGTTCAGGTCATCTCAAGAGATAGAAGGTAGCCAAGGGATAGCTGTAATTATTGATATCAACTACTGACATCTCCTGGAACTTGATGACCTTCAGGGTCAGAGACAAACTTCCCAGAGTTTTCTTTTCCCTAAATTGATCCAAGGATTTTTTTGTCTGTCTCAGGAATTTGTATTACTGGGGAGGGGTGGGGGCAGATAGGCTTGATGGACCAGTTGGTTTTTTCCTGTCCTTGGTGTGCGTTCATATATTGCCCCTATAGCCTGCCAACATTCACTGTCCGGGGGGGTCACACGTGAAGAATGCTCCTCCAGATGAGTTACCAGCAGGCTGTGAACACCCAACTACAAGCTTCTTCACATTCAGGAAAGGAGAGCAGAGAGGAGGGGAGGGAGTGGGAACTGACCATGTTCCCAAACCTATTGAATGCCCAAGTCACGGTGACCTTGTATTATATTAGAAAGCAAGCTGGTATGTAATTGACTGCATGTTGTCACTTAGCTTTGCACTGGGTATGTCACAAGTACTTAATTCTTCTGCGATAACATCACACTAAGTATTTCAAGGCATTTTGGCTGCCAACTCCTAAACAAAACTGCCTAAACTCCACAGCATACAATATATATAAAAAAAAACTCACTAATGGGAGTGATTTCAAGCAAGTAAATCTCCAGATGAATTATAAACTGCACAGTTTATAATGTCATCCAAATCATTTCTACCCCTCGTGTAACCTAAGGTGTCATTTGCATACGTCTTTATTGCATAACCACAAATTAAAAATAGGTTGGTGGAAATTTTAACAATCCTCAAAAACCTGAACAGCCCCCAGGTTTGAAGCTGCCACCCTGTCCATGGCCGATTAGATCAGTGAAGTGCAGACATTTTTGGTGGTGTGGATTTCTTACCAAGTCAAATGGTGTTCCTGCATTGCTTCTTGGGATTGCAGCAATGCTAACTCTTCGCAGGGAACCCTGTAGGGAGAGAGAATGGGGGATAAAAGTTGTACTTAACGTTGGCACGTTTTCAACATTTTATACTAAATATTCATTTCTAGAGGCTGGAAGAGTTATATGTGCTAACTCTCCATCTATAAGGACAACCATCAGCTTCTGGACAAGAGGATTTTTGGAGAAGAGGGTGGGGTAGGAGGGGCAAGGGGGTGAAGGATGGAGGGAGGGCGAGCGACATGGAGAGAGGGCGATTTTAGCGGTGTTGACTGAGGGGTAAATGTTGGCCTGGGCATTGGGAGAACTCCACTGCTCTTTGAATCGTGGCATAGGACCCTCTACATCCATCTGAACAGGCAGCCTTAGTTTAATGAATCACCTGAAAGATGGCACCTCAGCCTGGATGATGTACTGAAGTCTATTGGACATGGTATAACAAAATCGCGAGCAGTGATTGACCTAATCCTACAAATAATGCATTTTAGAATCTCAACACCTAATCAGGTTACTCTCTGGGCCACTAGATCACGACTACACGACACAGGTTCTTAACCACCACTTCCCTTCAATACTCAAACTAAATTAGGAGTCAAGACAACAGAAAACCAAGAACATTGAGAGACTGGGTAGCAAAATGAAGTTAAAAGAAGCGACTGAAAAAGAAAAAAATAAGTTTCAGGAAAGATTGTCACTTCACAACTTCCATAAACCAATTTGGAAAAGCGTCTGAGATTTTATAGACTTTACAATTTGTGCAATCGAAATCTGCAGGGAGAGGTAGGATACGGAGTTCCAATGGGAGTGAATTTCAGTGGGATTCTCCTGATCACCCATCGTAACTTTAGCACAGAGCCTGTAAACGCAGGAAGAACGGAGTAAACGTTTCTCTACGTTACAAGTGACTACGCTTCAAAAGTATTTCATTGGCTGTGAAGCGCTCTGGAATGTCCTGAGGTCGTGAAAGGCGCTAGATAAATGAAAGTTCATTCTTTACGAGCATTTATGCTGTTTCTCCCCCCGGGGTCTCTGTAGCTCCTCTTAGTTACAGTGGGCGATTGGAGCCTCCCCCCAACCCCAATAACTTTTAACTACATAGTTAAAAGTCATTTGTACCCACACAAAGGGTAGAATCATTCATCAACTTTTCTGATGAGTTATGCCCCAAAAGAATCCCCAGACTTTGCCATTTTCCTGTATAGAAACAATTAGTGTCAATATTTTCCAAACGGGCATGACAGATGGGCCGTGTAGATCTGGACATAGCAGGCGTGTTGGCCATCATCTTCTGCCCATCAATTACAACAGATGCAGGGCTATGGAAAAAGAGTGGGGGAGCGGGACTGATTGGATAGATCGTTCAAAGAGCCGGCTCAGGAATGATGGGCCGAATGGCCTCCTACTGTGCTGTACAATTCTATGATACAACCAGCAGTCAAGGCTTCTAGATGGTCACACGCATTTGCAAAATCGGCCCTGTTGTATCCGTGGCCTTATACAGGTCTGAATCTTCATGTACGGTACAGCTGTGTTTTGGGCAATAGTGTTTGAGCTGATATTTGGATACTTACTTTGCCATAAGTCTGTGACGTGGGGAACTTTTTACTTCGCAGTTCATCTGAAAATGAATGATACTGTAACTCAACAAATGTAAATTTAAGATTTATTAAAATGACAAACCTCTGATTACATGTGAAATCCAAACATTGCGCCTAGCACTGGATTACTGTAATTTATATTGGCATTATTACAGCAAAGCTTGAGTTCCAGAAACTGAAGTTTTGATCTAATCTCTAATCACATGTGGTTTACATCAATTCTCACAAGGCAGCTGTGAAGTAGCTAGAATGAAGGGTTACTCTAACATACAAGACTGTCCTACTCTGCAAAGAAAATAATTGCAGAATCAACAGATGTCCATTTACTGTGTACACTTCTCAATTTTCCTCAGTATTATAAAACAGACATCCATATGCATGGGAACACAATCACCTCCAAGTTCCCCTTCAAGTCACACACCATCTCAACTTGGACATATAAATCAGCCGTTCCTTCATCATCGCTGGGTCAAAATCCTGGAACTCCCAACCCCAAACAGCACTGTGGGAGCACCTTCACCACACGGACAGCAGCGATTCACGAAGGCCCACCACCACCTTCTCATGGCAATGAGGGACAGGCGATAAATGCCAGCCTTGCCAGTGATGCCCACATCTAGAGAATAAATTTTTAAAAAAACCTCTCCAAAATTATCTGCTAGTCAGCAAATCATTCACTCAGTGGTTCAATCCTACAACTCAAATAAATGCATTTCTGTGATTTGCTCGTTCCATTTACAAGCAAACCACTTCAAACCAAATTCTATTGGTCTGGGAACTCAATATTTTCTCCTATTTTGAAAAAAATACATACAACCATAATTAATTTGTACACTTGTGCTTTTGAACCTGAATTGACTGAGATGAAAACCAAATTTCTATTTTTCACCGAGCAAACTGAACCAGAGGTGTATACCATCCTCTCAAAATCCAACGTGGGGAGCTCAATACCACCTTCACCAAATGGAAGCTATCCACTTGGATGCTTCTACCTTGTCCAACATCACCTCACTGATATTGCTGGGCTCCCCAGCCATCATCAGGATCAGTTTCCTCTCAGATCCACCACCAACTTCCTCGAAGACCTACCATCTGCTCCCTTGATCCCCTCTCAGTTCCTGATCCTAATTAAGGACTCTTACTGGTGACAATCCTTGGCTTATTGTCACCAGTAAGAGTCAAACTTAACATTTCACTATCCTCAAGCATCTTTTCTCTCTTTTCCCCCCCAAATTTCAAAACTGTTCTGTAATGCCTCTTAAACTATTTGTCCTCTTGTAGCACTGCCCAAACTACACTTTCTAGCTGTTGTCCACAAACACGTCGCCACTCAACTTGGTTCTTACCGCTGCCTGTTTGAGGCTGTATAGTCTGGATTCATTCCCAGCTACAGCACCAAGGCTGCCCTGCTCAAAGTCATGGACAATATCCCATGTGACTACAACCACGATGTGCTATACCTCAATACCCTCAGACACCAATGACCACTCCACCCTCCTCTCGCACTTCTCTCCGTGGTCCGCCACCAAAGCGCCACCCTCTCCTGGTCCTATTCCCACCTCTCCCAACGGAATCGGTACATTTCCTGCGAAGGTCCCTCCTGCTGTGCACACCGTGACCTATGGCATGCTCCAAGCCTCCATTCCTAGCTCCTTCTATTCCTTATCAATAGATTAAAGCAAAGCTATTGAATATCTAATGCTAGTGCCAGGTTTTGAGAGGGCTAGCTTGGCAAAGATGGCAAATGACTTGAACCAGATTGATTAGGTCATCCTACTAGGGGGGAAATTAGCAACATGGAAGAAAAATGGAATGCCTTCAGGACTACCCTTATACAAAGGGACGCCATGTAGTTCCCTAAAGTTAAAAAAGGACACATGGTAAAATAAGGTCAATTTGACTAATGGGTCATGTTCAAAGACAAATCAGACTTAAGCAGAAATAGTTCTGAGGAAAACAGGAATAGGTATCGATCAGTCTGAAGAACTTTGGAGATGGTGATATTGGATAACTATGCTGGTAATAGAAAGATCTTCTATGTTATGAGTCAGTGGGCCATTAAGGACTGTACAGGGCCATTGAAGGATTCCACAGAGCAGATCCAGATTGAGTCCCAAAGTATGGCAGAGGTATTAAATGGTTACTTTGCATCAGTCTTCACTGCAGATGATGATACAGAGTTAGCAGTAATACATCGGGCGGATGCTAAGGTTAAAAAGAGTCAAAGCGGACACGGATAATAGTTCTGGCTGCTGGTCATCACTGCATTTACCTGAGAGAGTAGAAAGGGAGAGGGGGCTATTCTCTGAGCCCCTTGTTCATATATTTAACAGCTCACTGGGGTCTGGAATTGTCCCCATGGACTGGAGAGGGGTCCATGTGGCTCAAAAAGGGCAACAAGTCAGCACAGGGAAATTAGTTTGACTTCAGCTTTGGATAAGTTGCTAGAAGGGACCTACCGCATGGTAGGTTGTTACATAAGGTTAAATCTCACGGGATCCAAGGTGAGGTAGCCAATTGGATACAACATTGGCTTGACGACAGAAGACAGAGGGTGGGTGTAGAGGGTTGTTTTTCAAATTGGAGGCCTGTGACCAGCGGTGTGCCTCAGGGATCGGTGCTGGGTCCGCTGTTATTTGTTATTTATATTAATGATTTGGATGAGAATTTAGGAGACATGGTTAGTAAGTTTGCAGATGACACCAAGATTGGTGGCATTGTGGACAGTGAAGAAGGTTATCTCGGATTGCAACGGGATCTTGATAAATTGGGCCAGTGGGCTGATGAATGGCAGATGGAGTTTAATTTAGATAAATGTGAGGTGATGCATTTTGGGAGATCGAATCGGGCCAGGACCTACTCCATTAATGGTAGGGCGTTGGGGAGAGTTATAGAACAAAGATCTAGGAGTACAGGTTCATAGCTCCTTGAAAGTGGAGTCACAGGTGGATAGGGTGGTGAAGAAGGCATTCAGCTTGCTTGGTTTCATTGGTCAGAACATTGAATACAGGAGTTGGGATGTCTTGTTGAAGTTGTACAAGACATTAGTTAGGCCACACTTGGAATACTGTGTACAGTTCTGGTCACCCTATTATAGAAAGGATATTATTAAACTAGAAAGAGTGCAGAAAAGATTTACTAGGATGCTGCCGGGACTTGATGGTTTGACTTATAGGGAGAGGTTGGATAGACTGAGACTTTTTTCCCTGGAGAGTAGGAAGTTGAGGGGTGATCTTATCCAAGTCTATAAAATAATGAGGGGCATAGATAAGGTAGATAGTCAACATCTTTTCCCAAAGGTAGGGGAGTCTATAACGAGGGGACATAGATTTAAGGTGAGAGGGGAGAGATACAAAAGGGTCCAGAGGGGCAATTTTTTCACTCAAAGGGTGGTGAGTGTCTGGAACGAGCTGCCAGAGGCAGTAGTAGAGGCGGGTACAATTTTGTCTTTTAAAAAGCATTTGGACAGTTACATGGGTAAGATGGGTATAGAGGGATATGGGCCAAGTGCAGGCAATTGGGACTAGCTTAGTGGTATAAACTGGGCGACATGGACATGTTGGGCCGAAGGGCCTGTTTCCATGTTGTAAACTTCTATGAATGAAGGTACTCTGTATGACCAACCCGACAGAAGGGGCAATTAGAGAATCTCAACATGGTTTTCTGGGGGAAAAAAAGGTCATGTCTCACCAACCCGATTGGATTTGTTGAGGCAGTCACTAGTTTGTGGATGTAATTACCTCAGTCATCATGGTGTGTCTTCATCATCAAAAAGCCTTTGATGAGGTGCCTGATGTATTACTGTTAATGATAGGCTACTTAATAAGATTGAGCCCTGTGGGATTCAGGGGCAGATTTTGGGTTGGATAAGGAATTGGCTGCATTTCCGTAGGCAGAAGGTTGTTACTAATGGTAGTGCTTCTGTGTGGGGACAGATTACTAATGGAGTCCTGTAGGAATCAGTATTAGGAGCATTAGCCTTCAACATCTTCATCAACGATCTGGATGAAGGTGAGAACTGTCCACAGACGATACAAAAGGTATGTGTGGGTTTTAGGACCTTAGAAGGAAAAATAGATTACAGGCAGATCCAGAGGTCATGGGGGAGTGGACCCAAATCTGGTAGATGACATTTAATATAAATAAAGGTAGTGTTATGCCCATGGGTACAGCCAACACCACACACGCGTGTACACACTTGTACACACTATGCAGGGCTGCACATTCAAGGCTGTTGAGCAGGAGAAAGATATGGGTGTTAATGTGCATGAATCTCTGAAGGTCCACAGTCAGTCAATGTCACCAGGCTATTGTAAAAGCAAATAAGTGTGCTAGCATGTATTGCCAGGACAATTAATACAAAATAAACAAAAAACAATAGTTTCCTTGTACAAGGCCCTAGTTAGGCCTCATTTCGAATACTGTGTCCAGTTTTGGTAAGTGATAAAGGCCCTGGAAAAGGTTCAGAGAAAGGCTACTAGATTGGTGCCTAGTTTAGAGGCCCTTAGTTATCGGGGTAGGCTTGGAGAGTTGCAGCATTTTACTCTACCCTGTAGACTGAGATTTGACCGGGGTCTTTAAAATAATAAAAGGATTAGATACAGTCCACGTGGATAGGTTAAGGAAGACGAGGGGACCGGAGAATAAGTTACGCAAGCACAGAACTAGGTTTGATATCTGGCCGTATTTCTTTTCACAGAGTGTCATTAACTTACGGGGCAAGTTTCTGGCTCATGCAGTGAATGCAGATTCACGGCAAACATTTAAAAGTGAGCTGGATGAGATTGAGTGTGGCCAACATAAACACACATAGAAGGTAGGTGGGATATTGAGGGATGGTCGAAGGGAATTTTCCAGAGTGTTTTTTTCCCTAAATTGACCTAGTTTTTTCCTCCCTTCTTTGGCATCTCCCAGGAGATTGAGGGGGGTCCGGGGCGGGGGGGGGGGGGGGGGGGGGGGAAAGAGGAAAGCGAAGAGGTGGGGATCATGGTGCACATAGATTGCATGATGACCATAGGGACAAGCTCAACATATTAGCTGATCTTTTCTTGTTCTTCGTTCTGGATGAACCTAAAACTTTCTTCAGCTCGTTGACTAGGTGAGTCACCCCGTTTGGCTTCTGCTAGAAAATTTTCACTTTAAGCATGTCCTCTTCCTCTCTGGATGTACATTCAGACAGAATCTGAAAATGTACAATCTTAGTGCCCTAAACAACACTGGCCTGAGCTTCAAACCCCACATCTGGTTCTTCACCAAAACAACTTCCGGAATACTGCCTGCCTGCCAGGGCATCCCCATTGCTGCTAAAATCCTCATCCTCACATGTCATCTCAAGGCTGACCTTCCACAGCACAGCATTCTATCCCACACAAAGCTCTGCTCACATATCACCTCTCTCCTTGTTGACCGTCATTTGCTCCTAGATACCCCAGATTATCAAACGTCAACCCCCTCCCATGGCCTTACTCTGCTCTCTAGCCTCTTATCTTCCAACTGCGCCTTTCTCCCTCCCCTTTTTGGTCCACCATTGCTGGCAGAACAATCATCCACCATACCCTTGCGCTATAAAAATGGCGAATGTACCAAAGAAGTTTAGCAAGAGAAAGTCAAAACTCTACAAATTTTGCTGTCGATTGTTCTGCATAACCCTCCCCCTCCCCAATATTCTATTCTCCACCAATGAAGGCAGTGACTTATGCAAGGGTACAGTTCCACAGGAAATGACTGCCAATATGCTCGTGACCATCCCTCATGTGCAAGCTTGGAATGTGTGCATTGGCAGGCTATTTGACCATGGGAGGAAGGGAGCCTGATCCCTTCAGGTATGCGCTTCCAGCTGATGGCTGGATGGTTAACAGCGAGAGCAGAGTGAGAATCGTATACATTTTTTCTCCACTTCTAGCCCAGGAACAGTCAAACGACATTCCCCACCACTGCCCCACCCAGACCAGGGATTGAACCTGGGATCTTCCTTATATGGTTGAGCAACATCATGCGGTTGCCTACTGGGACTTGATGACAAGTGAGGGCGGCTCCAAGTCATTAGACTAACAGGGACTGGAAATAACTAGTCTAGTACTTTCAAAGAAATCGGCAACAATTACCTCTGTTTTCTCCAAATGAACTAGTGACTTTTTCATTCTTCAGAAGAAGCTGCTTCATTTCTTCCAGTTCTGTGTGCTCTTTTGCATACATTCGTTTCAAGTTTTCAACGTACTGGATCATAACTTCAACAGCCTTACTGACCCGGGTCTCCTATTGAGCAAAAGTACCAGCTTTCAGTGCATTGGCTGCTCAATATAGAATTTAAAAACTGCACAATCCTGACTTTAATCAGAGAAATTTCAGCCTAGGAGGAGGCCGTCATTTGGTCCAAGCGGCCTAAGGAAATATTTGGTACACTAGTTGCTCAGTTTACCCACTGCCCCCATCACCGGATTATGGCTTCACTACTTCTGCAGTAGCCGTGTGCACTAATATTATGTATTAATCCTCAGTTGGGAGAGGCATTCTCCATTCTAGATATATAAACGCATGCCTTTTCTTTTATATAGTCCTCAATAAGGAATGAAGCGGGGTGGGTGGAGCATATTTCAGTGGGTAGTATTTGGGGAATAGTGATAATATTAGGTTTAAAATAGTTATGGAAAAGGACCAAGAACAATCAAATGTGAAAATGCTAATTTCAGTGAGTTAAAGAGGGATCATGTCCAGTTGGATTGGAATCAAAAATTGGTGGCAAAACAGTAACTGAACAATGGGAGGCCTTCCAGGAGGAGATGATTCAGGTACAGAGTAGACACATTCCTTCGAGGGGGAAAGGAACAGCATCCAAAGCTAGAGCTCTCTGGATGACTAAAGATATAGAGATTAAAATGAAACAGAAAAAGGAGGCTTATGACAAATGTATAATTCATAATACAGTAGAAAACCAGGCTGAATACAGAAAGTACTGAGGAGATCTAAAAAAGGGAATAAGAGGGGCAAAGACAGAGTATGAGAATAGATTAGCAGCTAACATAAAAGGGAATCCAAAAGTCTTTTATAAACATATAAATAGTAAAAGGGTAGTCAAAGGAAGGGTGGGGCCGATTAGGGACAAAGAAGGAGATGATCTTGTGGAGGCAGAGGGCATGGCTGAGGTACTAAATGAATACTTTGCATCAGTCTTCACTAGAGAAGAGGATGCTGCCAATGTAGCAGTAAAGGAGGAGATATTAGTGATATTGGATAGGATAAAAATAGATGAAGAGGAGATACTTAAAAGATTGGCAGTACTCAAAGTAGAAAAGTCACCCGGTCCGGATGGGATGCATCCTAGGTTACTGAGGGAAGTAAGGGTGGAAATTGCGGAGGCTCTGGCCACAATCTTCCAATCGTCCTTAGATATGGGGATGGCGCCAGAAAACTGGAGGATTGCTAATGTTATACCCCGTTCAAAAAAGGGGAGGGGGATAAACCCGGCAATTACAGGCCAGGCAGCCCAACGTCAGTGACAATAATCTGGGACAAAATTAATTGGCATTTGGAAAAATATAGGCTAATAGATTAAAGTCAATACGGATTTATTAAAAGAAATTCGTGTTTGATTAACTTGACAGTTCTTTGATGAAGTAATGGAGAGGGTTGATGAGGGTAGTGCGGTTGATGTGTATACGAACTTTCAAAAGGCATTTGATAAAGTACCACATAATAAGCCCATGGGATTAAAAGGGACAGTGGCAGAAGGGTCAGTAACCAGAGGACACAGATTTAAGGTGATCGGCAAAAAAGAGCCAGAGGCGACATGAGGAAACTTTTTTTTTTTAAAAACACAGCGAGTTGTTATGATCTGGAATGCACTGCCTGAAAGGGCGGTAGAAGCAGATTCAATAGTAACTTTTAAAAAGGGCATTGGATAAATACTTGAAGGAAAGAAGTTTACAGGGTTATGGGGAAAGAACAGGGGAACAGGACTAGTCGGATAGTTCTTTCAAAGAGCCGGCACAGGAATGAAGGGCCAAATGGCCTCCTCCTGTGCTCCGACATTGAATATTTTAAGGCCGAGTTAGATAGATTCCTGATTAACAAGACAGTCAAAGGTTATAGTAGGTAGATGGGAAAGTAGGGTTGAGGTCACAATCAGATCTGCCGTGATCTTATCAAATGGCAGAGCAGGCTCGAGGGGCCGAATGGCCTACTCCTGCACTTAATTTGTATGTTTGTTTGATACTATGATAATCTGCTAGTGTAGATTGCTCAACTGCAGCTCTTGAAATGAGCTGTCGATGTCACCTACAGAATGCTGGCAAAAAATCAATCAGGAACAACCAGCCCCTGGTACAGATCTTGTGGTGCTCAATATCACGTGCAGTCCGTGGGTTTGCTGACATGTGGGGTGATATGGACTACTCTGGTGGGATTGCTGGAGGTGAGTGCAAACTGCCTTTGGATGAGGGCCTGTGGCTGGTGCCAGGGTGTTAGGCTAGAAACACCTGCCACTATAGCCCCTGTGATATAAAACGGTACATCATGGCATACGTCTACCAACATCGTGCCTGTGCCAGTGCTGCTCCACATCACAGCTTTCTACTCAAAATCCATTTCTGGTTTAACATTTTTCTTTAAGTCTTTATGTAACGCACTTTGAAACATTAATTGAATCGACTGACTCATGTGGTCATTGAAACTGAGTCAGAGTTGCAAATTGGTTTGTCATTTAAACCCCTTGGGGGAAGATATGGATTTGATAACCAATTTGAGATGTTTATCATACCTCCAGTTTCAATCCTTTCACGAGGAGGTTAACTCACCAAAATACGAAAGTTAGAAGCTCGGTTTCAGTCACACATTCTGACTATAACAACCATTTGCTAAATTTTTACAAGGGACGAGGTGCACAGACGTTTATTTCACTCTTGTTAGTGAGAGCACACTTTTCAAATCAACTACTAGAACAATAAATGGAAGAAACTTCTTACATTAAACAGGATAGAGGTGGTTCAGTCCTCCAATAAAGGTTTATTCACTTGAATAGGCAAAAGTGACATTAAACCCCCGCCCACCCCAACATAATATCCTAACCGTTTGCACTCATAGTTCTGGTTAACTCCGTTAGAAGAGTTAAAATCTGCTGCAGTACCTTGGTGTAGTCCATGTGCTCTCTTCCTTCTCTCCCCCCATCGTCCTGACTTTTAGACTCCTTGTTGCCTCCCACTACATCTCGCCCTTCAGCTGCAGTGTGTGACGTGGAGATATGTTGTATGCTCCTGAAGCATCTTAGTGCCCTGGTCCTGCCAGCTTTACTAGTGACGAGCAAAGCGGACATGGAATTCCTAGTTTGCTAGCACTAAAATGAAATCTCAAGTGTTTTACCCCGGTTGTGATATTTGCACCACTGACACTAAGATTTTAACAGGCGCTAGTTATCTTTCTTCACCTGGTGAATGGCTCCTAGCATTTCGGCCCGGCTGGCTACTCTGGTTATGGTCTGTGTTAGAATCCCAAGACTTCTTTCCAGTTTCTCGAAGATCTCCAGTGACTGTTGTTCTTCTTCACACAGAGGCCTCATTGTCTGTAGGGAATAGAAAAGCCTTCTTAGAAAATGATAAATGGGAGAGGGCACGATGAGTGGGGGGAAGAGCGAGTGAGAGAGGGGGGAGAGGGGGGGGAAGAGCGAGTGAGAGAAGGGGGAGGGGGGGGGAAGAGCGAGTGAGAGAAGGGGGGGGAAGAGCGAGTGAGAGAAGGGGGGGGAAGAGCGAGTGAGAGAAGGGGGGAGAGGGGGGGGAAGAGCGAGTGAGAGAAGGGGGGAGAGGGGGGGGAAGAGCGAGTGAGAGAAGGGGGGAGAGGGGGGGGAAGAGCGAGTGAGAGAAGGGGGGAGAGGGGGGGGAAGAGCGAGTGAGAGAAGGGGGGAGAGGGGGGGGAAGAGCGAGTGAGAGAAGGGGGGGAAGAGCGAGTGAGAGAAGGGGGGGGGAAGAGCGAGTGAGAGAAGGGGGAGGGGGGGGAAGAGCGAGTGAGAGAAGGGGGGAGAGGGGGGGGAAGAGCGAGTGAGAGAAGGGGGGAGAGGGGGGGGGGAAGAGCGAGTGAGAGAAGGGGGGAGAGGGGGGGGGAAGAGCGAGTGAGAGAAGGGGGGAGAGGGGGGGGGGGAAGAGCGAGTGAGAGAAGGGGGGGGGGAAGAGCGAGTGAGAGAAGGGGGAGGGGGGGGAAGAGCGAGTGAGAGAAGGGGGGAGAGGGGGGGGAAGAGCGAGTGAGAGAAGGGGGGAGAGGGGGGGGGAAGAGCGAGTGAGAGAAGGGGGGAGAGGGGGGGGGGAAGAGCGAGTGAGAGAAGGGGGGAGAGGGGGGGGAAGAGCGAGTGAGAGAAGGGGGGAGAGGGGGGGGGGGGGGAAGAGCGAGTGAGAGAAGGGGGGAGAGGGGGGGGAAGAGCGAGTGAGAGAAGGGGGGAGGGGGGGGGAAGAGCGAGTGAGAGAAGGGGGGAGAGGGGGGGGAAGAGCGAGTGAGAGAAGGGGGGAGAGGGGGGGGGAAGAGCGAGTGAGAGAAGGGGGGAGAGGGGGGGGGGGGGGGGAAGAGCGAGTGAGAGAAGGGGGGGGGGAAAAGAGAGAGTGAGACAGAGACAGAGAGAGAGAAAAACTGAGAGAAAGGGAGTACGTACCAGCACATAGGAGAGAGATAAAGCGATCCAGATAGAGATAGAGATAGAGATAGAGATATATAGAGAGATTCCAGAGAAGAGATTATGGCAGGAATTTGAGTTATTTCTCTGATCATCCTTGTTGACACAACTAAAAAAAGGAACCGGTTTATAACTTGGGAAAGACAGTGAAATGGCTAAATTCTGCTGGGTCACTCATCCCACCACATTGTTTATTTGATTGACACGTATGTGGTATGAGTGGGACACAATGAGCAGCGTGTGAAATACCTTTTCCCTTTTGGCGTGTGGGGGAAGCGGAGAGAACACTAAAGCAATGTACAGAAGTTCAACAACAATCCAAACATGGGTCAGCAAATGGGACCTGTGCTAACCTGCAGAGTTTGTTGGCATTTCTCAATCTCTTTTTTCAAATTCGTTTCAGCGAGATCTCTGGATCGTTCCTCCAGCCGTAATCTCTTATCGAGAGTAAACATGTCGCACTTGAAAGCTAACGAGAAGCGGAGAAATTCAGCCTGTGTTTAAAAAAAAACTCAAAATAAATACTCAGAACATTAAAATAACTGAAATACACGTCCTTTAAATCCGCACACTTATGTACGCATACATATATGCACACACTAGGGCTGCTAACTCTGGCTGGACGTATTCCAGGGAGTTTCATCACATGACCTCCCACCTCCAACTGACCCCAACACCCCACCACCCCCCTGATGTGCCCATCCTCTCAGCCCACCATCTTGGATTCTTGACTGTCCATCAAATGGCCTTTTCTATCCCATCTCCAATATTTTTATAACTAAAAAGTCTTTTTGAATGAGATGTTAAACCAAGGCCCCGTCTGTCCTCTCAGGGGTGGACGTAAAAGATCCCAAGGCACTATTTCGAAGAGCAGGGGAGTTCTCCCCTGTCCCCTGTTCATTTATCTCTCAGCCAATATCACTGAAACAGATTATTTGGTCATTATCAAATTGCTGTTTCTGGGACCTTGCTGACGCATTTCATCCAAGCATACAAAATGGACCAGCAGGAAAAGACCAGCTGGTCCATCAAACCTGCCCCACACACCATGACGGCCGGAGCATGGTGACTAAAGCAGAGGCAGTGGAGGGGTCGAGAGAGGTGGTGGTGAGGTAGAGCCGAGCGTCGTCAGCGTACATGTGGAATCTGACGTCGTGTTTTCAGATGATGTCGCCGAGGCGCAGTGTGTAGATGAGAAATAGGAGGGGACCAAGGATAGATCCTTGGGGAACTCCAGAGGTAACGGCGCAGGAGCAGGAAGAGAAGCCATTGCAGGAGATTCTCTGGCTACGAATGGATAAATAAGAATGGAACCAGGAGAGGGAACTCCCACCCAGTTGGAAAGACGGAGGAGATGCGTTGGAGGAGGATGGTGTGGTCAACTGTGTCAAAGGCTGCAGACAGGTCGAGAAGGATGAGGAGGGATAGTTTACCATGGCCACAGTCATAGGATGCCATGTGTGACTTTGATAAGGGTCGTTTCAGTACTGTGGCAGGGCAGAAACCCGATTGGAGGGATTCAAACATGGAGTTGCGGGAAAGATGGGCACAGATTTGGGAGACAACACATTCATGGACTTGGGAGAGGAAAGGGAGGTTGGAGATGGTGTGGGAGTTTGCAAGGACAGAGGGGACACGTGTGGGTTTTTTTTGAGGAGGCAGGGTGATGGTGGCAGATTCGAAGGAGAGGTGGATAGTACCTGAGGAGAGGCAACCATTAACAATATCAGCTAACATGGGGGCCAGGAAGGGAAGTTGGGTGGTCAACAGTTTGGTGGGAATAGGATCGAGGGAGCAGGAGGTGGGTCTCATGGACAAGATGAGCTCGGAGAGAGCATGAGGGGAGATAGGAGAGAAACTAGAGAAAGATGTGAGTTTAGGGCTAGAGCAGGGACCTTATGGGAAGTTTGGCTCGGTGGGCTAGGGGAAGGGAGGGAAGCGGCAGAAGCAGCTGAATGGATGGTCTCAATCTTAGTGACAATGAAGTCCATGAGCTCCTCGCACTTGTTGGAGGTGAGGGTGGAGGGGACAGGAGAGAGGGGTTTAAGGAGATGAGTGATAGTGGAGAATAGAAGCTGGGGGTTATCTTTGCATTCCAGGATGATCCTGGAACAGTGGGCAGTTTTGGCAGAGGAGAGCAGGACCTGATAGTGCTTTATGTGGTCCAGCCAGTTCTGGCGATGAATGGCTAAACCAGTCATCCGCTGTAAACGTTCAAGTCTGCGTCCCTTGGACTTAAGGGAGCGAAGATGAGGGCTGTATCGGGGGAACGACCAGGGTGAGAGAGAGTAATGGGTTTAATGGAGACAAGGGCATCAAAGGTGGAGGTGAGGGTGTGATTGAGTAGATCAGTAGCTGTAGAAATGTCGTGGTGAATGGAGGGCCAAAAGCTAGACAGTTGGGAATTTGAAAGTGCCGTTGTAAGTGACTTGGGGGAGAGTTTTTCCCAAGGACGGGCACAGAAGGAAGTGGGAAGAGGGATTTGATGAGGGGTGAGAGAAAGAAGGAAGTGATCAGAGATGGCCTTATCTGTGATTGACAGTCTATTATTGAGATTTTTACATAAAAACAAATGATGCACAGACTGTGCATCGACAACCTACCTCCACTTCCTGTTCAGTAGCTGAGGCACTGGGGGAAAATATACAATGAACTTTAGTTTTGCATATTCCAGAATTGCGAAAACAAAACGAACATTACAACACGGATGAAAACAAAGTGAATTAATTTTGCACCAATTCCTACCTCTGTAAGATTGTTCTTTTCAAAAGGTCTCGACATTTAGAGTCAGGTGACTGAGAAACTCCTGCTGAGAGAAGGACAATTGATGTTTTTGAAGTATATAAATTACTGTCAGCTGAAACCAAACTACCCAAGTTAAAAGCCATTTATGACTAAGCTTTGCCATGTAAAAGTTCACCCCATTTTAGGGTTGGTGAGTGGACCAATAAATACAATTACTCTCAGCAGTGACTAAATTAGGAGACCTTTAGTTAACTATCCCTGAGTAGGCCCAAAATAGAGTTGAGGGCAAGATAGATCACTGATATTCACTCTGGATCAAAAAGGTCTCTCTCTCTCTCTCTCTCTCTCTCTCTCCAGGTGAACAACTTCCCGTAACCCTTGCATCTACTCATTCAGAGTTGGAAATGTCAGGGACTTGCAGATCAAGGTAGGCTATCCCAACAATTAGATACTGTGGGAATAACCTTTCCTTGGGCCCCCAATATCAAGCCCAGGTCACCCACAACTGACCGACTGGTGGAGAGAGGGGTAGGGTTAACAGAGGATGGCTTGGAAAGAAAAGACACTTCCAGAATTATCTCATTCTCAAAACACAGGTTAACAGGTAGATCACTTTCTCTTTACAACTCAGGATGATCCATTGTCTCAGCTATCTGCCCTATTGAATTTACTCAGTGTAATGCAATCTGGTAACCATTCAGCAAGAACTGGGTGTTCACAGATACACATGTACCCCCCCCCCCCTTGCAGTATTGAGATTTACAGATTACAATTTATTCAACCTCAACATATATTTGCATAAGCAGTCATCAAATTTGGGAGGGGGCATTGTGGGGGCAGGAGGGCAATTTCAACATAATCCTTTAAGAGGAATATAGGAACAGGAGGAGGTCATCCAGCTCCCTGAGCCTGTTCCGCCATTCACTTAGGTTATGGTTGATCTGCATCTCAACTTCATTTAACAGCTTTTGCTCCGTAACCCTTAATACCTAACAAAAATCTATCGATCTCAGTCTTGAAACTTTTAATTTGACCCCCCCCAGCCATAACAGCTTTTTGAGAGGGAGTGTTCCCGATTTCCACTAACCTTTGTGTGAAGAAGTGTTTCCTGACATCACCCCTGAACAGCCAACTCTAATTTTAAGGTTATGCCCCCTTGTTTTGGACTCCCCCACCAAATCCTTTAATCATCTTAAACACCTCAAATCGGATCACCCCTTAATTTACATACTCAAGGGAATATAAACTAGTCCATGCAACCTGTCCTCATAATTTAACCCTTTTAGCCCCAAGACCATGTTGCAAGAGACTTACGTTCAGGATCCCAGATGAGGCAAATAAATCTCAAAAGATCGGCTATGTCTTCTTGTAGCCGGGTAAATATTAAGGGCTTCTGTCAAGCTGTGTGGACTTGACGATTAATACTTACTAAGTGGTCTACTTAGAGGTGATTCATCCACTTCTTTGAAGTAACATTAGGATGTACAACAATGGTCATGTTGTAGGTATCGACCAGTGGAGTCTGCTTCTCGCCAGCAGTTAAATTAAATCAGGAAAGAAAATATGGAACTTTTGTTTTTGTCCCCATTAACCAAAAGTTCTTGAGTAGAGGAATCCCAAGAACTAGGAGGACATTGTTAACCAAGGCTAGGGGTGGCAAATCGTCTGGCCAGGTTGTAAATAACTGTTAAACCTTTAATCTAGGTAATGAACAAAATCTGAATCTCTGCGTTCCTTCAATTCTGGCCTCGTGCATCCCGATTTCCTTCGCCCCACCATTGGTGGCCGTGCCTTCAGCTGTGTAGGCCCCAAGCTCTGGAATTCCCTCCATAAACCTCTCTCTCCTCCTTTAAGACCTCTTTGGCTAAGCTTTTGGCCACTTGTCCTGATATCTCCTAATGTGGCTCGGTGCCAATTTTTTGTTTGATAACACTCCTGAAAACTGCCTTGGGAGGTTTTACTACGTTAAAGGCTCTACATAAATGCAAGTTGTCGTCATTGAAGCAAAGACAGAAAATGCTGGAAGGTCCATCTTTAAATCTCACCTTCAACACTACTAAATGGACTGCCACGGCTGACTTGTAATTCACTTGGGCTAAATTCATCTACAGCCACAGAGCCCCTAGTCGCTTCCTAAATATAGCAGGAGGGAAAAGAGGCCGTTAAAGAGTATCGTATACAGCCAGTAATTCAGCTGATCACTATGCGGATGTGAAAACACAGCATTTATATATTTTAAAAAAAAACCAATACTATTGTTTACAATCATGGAGCAGTTTACCCAATGACAGGATTTTAAAAAAAATGTCTGTCCATCCCATCCCATTGTAAGGGTAAACGAGTCTCAGTGGAGACAGTCATGAGAACACTGGAAGAAAGTGGAATAGGAGAGAGGGGGGGAACTTAGCCATGTGCCATAATGTAATGTATTTGTTAGAAAGGTGCATTAAATTTCAGCATCAACACCTCTGCCAATCTCAGCACTGTTTAGTTTGAGCAATTCAAAGAACAAACCAAGGAACAGAGGGAGGTGGAGGGAATTCCAGAGCATGGGGCTTAGACGGCTGAAGGCACAGCTACCAGTGTCGGGGCGAAAGGGGAGTTGATGCACAAGAGGCTGAAGTCAGATGAGTGGAGTGTTTCGGGGGGGTGGGGGTAAGAAGGTGGTTGTAGAGGTGGAGGAGGTTACAGATAGGGAGGGGCAAGGCCACGGAAGGATTTAAACACGAGGATGAGAATTTTAAATTTGAGACGTTGGTAGACTTAGAGTCAAGCTAGGTCAGTGAGGATAGGAATGATGGGTGAGCAGGCCTTATTATGGGATAAGAGATTGGCGGCAGATTTTTGGATGAGCTGAAGTTTCCAGACTTCAGAGGATGGCAAGCCAGTCAGGAGAGGATTGGAATAGTTGAGCCTGGAGGTGACAAAGGCATGGTTGCGGGTTTCAGCAGGTGAGCTGAAGCAGGAGCGCAGATGGGCGATGTAATGGAGGTAGAAGTAGGCGATCTTTGTGACATAGGTGATGGAGGTCAGAAGCCCAGGTCAGGGTCGAATAGGATGCTGAGGTTGCAACCAGTCTGGTTCAACCTTGGTCGATGGCTGTTTTAAAAGGGAGGGGGGACAGTACCTGAGGAGAGACCACCATTTACAATGTCATCAACCACATGCCATATAAGTGACATTTTATGCAGGATACAATTAGGTTCATTTATAAAATATTGGGTTTCCAAAACATCCAAGTATTTGGAACGCCACAGGTACAAATAGTGGCCTTCGTTAAATGCGTATTTTCATACCAAGTTAACTTTAAATTTATTGCTTGAATCCGGTTGATGTTTATTGGAGGTACGAAGCTCAGAGATGAGCTGACTGGCAGCTGTAGGAAGTGGGCCATCTGTGGAAATAGAACTTGAGTCAATTCTGCACAACCATCACTTTCAGCGAACATTACATTTTTGTTGCAGAAAGAAACCCTGCAAGAATCTCTCACCTCAGTTTCACACAAACCCAAAGCTTTCGTAATTCATATTTGACTTGGCATTGGGCACAATGACAGTAGAAATTGGGGGACTTTTTTTTTAAAACACGACCCTCTGTTGAGACGTTTAAACTCTTAAAAAAATCAGGCCTGCATGCACATGCGAACTGCTAAGGGCTTCTTTTTCAAGTATACAAAATCTTACTCAAGTTGACTTAACGGTAGAAAGACATTTAAGGACTGATAGTTTGAAGTCTGCAGATTTAATATACTGAAAAAAAGGCCATATCAAATTACACAGAATTTGCAGCACAAGAACAGACCATTCCACCCAACTGGTCTATACCAGTGTTTATGCTCCAAACAAGCCTCCTCCCACCCTACTTCATCTAACCCTATCTGCACATTTTTCTATTCCTTTCTCCCTCGTGTTTATCTAGCCTCCCCTTAAATGTATCTATTCTATTCATCTCAACTACTTCATGCGTTAGCAAGTTTCACATTCTAACCATTCTATGGGTAAAGAAGATTCTCCTGAATTCTTTACCTGAATGGCATTAATACACGCTGTTAACTGCTTACACATGTCAATATATCTAAAATAATGTAAACTAAGAACGACCTACCTGAGGGGCCATCTTTAATTATGCCACACATATTGACATTGCTTTCGCTAACTACGTCGAGTGTTTTTATGGCTTCCTGCAGCTGCAAGCCATCATCAGGTTGTTTTGTGGAAGTATCAGAGGCACTGGATCCTGCTTCAAGCACAGAAGAAGTCAACCTCATGCAAAAGGTAATGGGTTACCACATATTTCATAAAAGCATTTACAACCGTAGATGCTTGGAGTTGCTTACCTGACATCGTGGAGCTCTCCAGCGTAACAATACAAGTTGCGTTTGACTGGATGTGTTTGAGGTTTTCACTGGAAAATGATTCAGTTACATGGTTATTTCTGGGTGCTAAAGTAATGTAGAAATTTAATATGATTTGTGGATTCTTAAAAAAAAAAGTCAAACCCCATCAGTAGGAAACCAGGTCTTACCTGAGTCGAAGCAAATCGCTGCCAGCCACTTCCTCACCAGCAGGTGCCTATACAGAAAACATCAGTACAAAATTTCAATAATCCAATTTTAATATTCCAATAATCTAGCTCATTTTCTCCATTTTTATCCTATTCACTTTTCCTGAAGGTGGTGGAGTAATGGTCCAGAGACCAGTAACCACCGCCTGCTTTGTGCAAGCCTAGATTGAGTATAGGCTGCTGGTTTCACCACAGTAGGGTTTTGCCCACCCAAGGCCCAATCCTACCCTCAGCTGAACTTCACACATGTGCTTTGCAGCTAAAAACAACAGGCGGTTAGAGGGTGGGAGAGCAATTTTGCCTTCGTAACTGGGAATCTTGGCTGATATGGTTTGTCCCTTCACCAGTCCGGGGGTATGTGAGCCAATTACACCATCCCCAATGCCCCATACAAGCAATCTAACAACAAATTGCATTTATATAACATCTTTAACGTAGTAAAACGTCCCAAGGGGCTTCACAGGAGCGATTATGAAACAAAATTTGACACCATGTCACCTAAGAGAGAAGGACAGGTGACCAAAAGCTTGGTCAAAGAGGCAGGTTTCAAGGAGAGTCTTAAAATAGGACAAATGTGGAGATTTATAGGGAGGGAATTCCAGAGCTTAGGGCCCAGGCAGCTGAAGGCACAGCCACCAATAGTGGAGCGATTAAAATCGGGGACGCGCAAGAGGCCAGCATCAGAGGAGCACGGAGATCTCGGAGGGTTGTAGGAGGTTACGGAGATAGGGAGAGGGTGAAGCCATGGAGGGATTTGAAAACAAAGAATTTTAAAATCGAGGCGTTGTCAGACGAGAAGCCAATGTAGGTCAGTGTGCACAGGGGACAGACCAGGAACCACACTGGTCAGTGCATTTAATGGTCGAGTCAGCCATCAAGAAGTTTTGAGCACACTTCCAAATAGACACTTTTCACAATGCGAAATTGGACTGCTAAAATTATAAAATTTCAAACATTAAGGTAAAAGATTCCAGGCTTTACACAGATTTAAAAAAAAACTTTTCCATACTTATGGCGAGTTTCATTAAAGGGGTCGCTTATTCTAGAGGCTTTTAGATAATTCAGGTTTGCATGCTGGCTGTTGCCCATTGGCTGGGAGGGCTCTTCAAATACTGGCTATTCTTCTGGGGCCAGGAAACCACACAGAATAGTTCAACGTACCATGCAAAGTAAACCAGAATCCCATCACTATGTTTAAGAGTCTCCAAACCATGCAACTGAGAAATCAACACAGATGGGAGCTTCGATATGTACAGCACGCACTCTCCCCATAAGAACACATCCCACTGTGCTCAAGTCCAGAATGCAAATGTGTGAAAAGATCTTGCATTTATAAACCACCTTTCACAACCTCAGGACGTCTCAAAGCATTTACAGCCGATGAAGTATTTTTGAAGTGTAGTCACTGTTGTAATGTAGGAAACGCAGTAGCCAATTTGTGCACAGTAATGTGGTAACGACCAGTTCATCTGTTTTTAGTGATGTTGGTTGAGGGATAAATATTGGCCCCGACACCGGGGTGAGCTCCCGTGCTCTTCTTTCAAATGGTGCCATAGGATCTTTTACATCCACCTGAGGGGGCAGACTGGGCCTCGGTTTAATGTCTCATCCGAAGGACAGCACCTCCGACAGTGCAGCACTCCCTCAGTACTGGATTAAAGTGTCAGCCTAGATTATGTGCTCAAGTCACTGGAGTGGGACTTGATCCCATGACCTTCTGACTCAGAGGCGAGAGTGCTACCACTGAGCCACGACATGGGGGGAAACCCCCCCTCATCTAATGTGTGTAAGGGTACTATGGGAGTTCCTAACAAGCTAAACTCATACTGATTATCCTTCCAGAGCATTGATAAGGTCCTGCTGGAACCACTCTACCTATGAAGGACATTGGTTTGCAGGGTGACCGAGAGCTGAGCCCCCGTGACAGGTCTACCCCTCTAGGGCCCGTTAATTGGACACACTATGCTGGTTAAGCATCAGCAGTGCCAGAGTGCTATGGACCTGCCACCTCAGGTCACCAAAATTGCCATGTTGGGTTATTGGGATTCCAATCTTCCGTAATCAGCTGTGTCATTTTGAGGTGAACTTGACCCAAAAGAGACTCTGTTTAGTTCCTCTCCCCCAAAAAGGATGGACACTAATTAGTTACTAGACAACAGCAGCAACGTGAGTCCCAGTGACGGGCTCCTGCCGCCTGATATCCCACTCTTGTCCGCCAGCCTCCACATCTGGTTTGGGTGGGAGTCAGTGTTATCAGATTTAAATGAGGCCCAGGAGTTAAAATGACCTTGGCCTCAGGCTTGCACGACCGTGCGAGCCTATTGCTTGCTTCAGCACCACCTCCTCTCCCCCCCCCTCCCCACTTAAAATCGGGGCTATTACAGCTAGCTAGGTCACTTTAAAGGGGCAGTCCTCCAATGCTGCTCCAGCAAACAACCAAAAGAGCAGCATGGAGCAGACCAGGGGAAAAGCTGCTCCCAGGTTTAATGATGCCTCACTCCAGGTGTTACTGGATGGGGTGAGGAGGAGGAGAGAGATATTCTACCAAGCCGAGGGGAGGACGTGGCCTGCCTCTGTCACCAAGAAGGCCTGGCTCGAGGTGGCAGAGGAGGTCACCAGCAGCAGCGACGTCTCCCGCAGCTGGATCCAGTGCAGGAAGCACTTCAGTGACCTAACTAGGTCAGCCGAAGTGAGCACACTTACTCATTCTCCTACACTCCATCTTCCATATCACCGCCCCCACCCCACAACTCCTTCTGCACTGCCAACACTACTCTATCACATCACTCCTCGCACCCACTCAAACCTCATCCTCAACTTACCTGCACTTACTCACCTCCCCAGTACTCATCCCACCACTACCACTCAACCCAATCCTCATACAATGTCGTGGCTCTGTCTCATACTCACCCTCTGATGCATCTCTTTCACGGTCAGCCTCACCCAAACCAATGCATTCAGCGATTGGCCACATCACCATCCCTCACTCACGCCTCTCTACTTTCTCCCCTTATAGGAGAAGAGAGCCCAGAATGCATGGGAGAGGGCGAAGACCGGAGGGGGGGCTTCATAATCTGGTGGTCCTCACGGACACGGAGCAGGAGGCTCTCTAATTGAGCCGCACCCTCGAGTGCCTGTCTGTGGGGGACGCCGAGACTGCTGACGATCCGGATTCTTTCCCCTCAGTCTGGTTCAGTAATAACTGAAGTCGAGTACATTTTAAAGTTCAGCACAACTTTAATAGCAGGGTTCTTAGTCTGCAGCATTGATTTGGACTCCTGATAGAGTCCCTCTATGCTGGCAGAGCAAGAACAACAACATACAGAAATCCACACGTTTTTATACAAATCAATAGGGTTGGAACATACTTAACGAGGGTCAACACCAATCATAAGCCGGGCATAGGTTGCCATGCGAGGTTACATTATTTCCGGCCAATCATAAATAATCATGTGCTGACCATGTTGCTGTTAGACATCAAAGGGGATACTTCCTCATCTTCCAACTTGGAATGTTCTTCCCTGTCCCTTCTATTCCTTATCTCCCAACCTGGAATGTCTTTCAACTTTGGCTAAGCTCGTTACCTATATTGATCTGCCATAAACATGGAGACATTCAGACCAGTCCTTGACTCACATCAAAGACCTATCATTGATAAGACAATGCAGGCCTGCTGACTACGCAAACATATGGCCCAGCAGGAGGGCCAGGCCACCTGTACCAATCTCAGTTACTAACTAATTAACCCTTTCTAACCATTTTGCATTCTGCTTCTTTGCCACGTAGGCATCTTAATATTTTACCGAAAACTGACCACGTAGGGATTCTCACTGCCACCCGACAAACGGCTGGTGACAGAACTTTAACATTCAGCACTCAATAGCAAATGATGTTAAAATGCCTTGCTATCTTCAGCACCTCAACATCTGTCATCATGCTTAATATTGCCTTCTGTTCTTTTACAGGGCCTTCAGCGACTGCCGTGACGGCGGAGGGCGATTCCTCAGAGGACCTGCCGGCCTCTGAGGGGGCACCGTCACATCTGAGCGAGCCATCCACCAGTACAGATACACACACCTTGGTGGGTCCCATCCTCAGTTAGTTGGGGTCGCACATGGTGAGTCACCACACACGTGAGCACGAGCAAACACTGGTGGCAGGGGCAGCTGTGGAGAGTCCAGGTTGGTGGGAGCACTCTTCTGCAGGCTGTGCTCAGCTGGACACAGATGCTGAACCCTGGGGGCCATCCATGAAAAGGAGAATGATTGAGGGGCAGCAGCACATTTGCGAGGTGCTGGAACAGGTGCCACACGCGCTCTCCACAATCGTAGAGGATGGAGGAGTCCAACTCCTGCATGAGTGGAATGGTGGCACAGGTACAGGAGGGGATCTCCGAAATACTGTCACAGGGACGTGAGGGCATCTCTAAGATAGTGTCGCAGGTAAGTGCGGGAATGTCTGCGATGGAGGGAAGGCTAGCCTCCATCGAGCGTCAAGCACGGCTCAACAATGAGGCCACTGAGACCCTGACAATAGCCGTTCGGACTCAGTGTGAGCAACTTTCGGCCGCCTTAAACAGGTAGGCAGAGAAACCAGCACTGGCCTTACAAGGCTTCACACATGTCCTCCAAACTGTCATCCAGCAGAGCGGTAGGAGTGATGTGGGCCTGGTCCAGGAGAGGGATATTGGCGAAAGGGGACATGGAAGTGGGGATGCTATGCAAAGCCCTTCCACGTCTCACCCGTTGCCCCCCTCTCAACCAGTACCCGAGTCTGCCCCTGCACAGGTGCAGGTGGAGCAGTCTTTGGAGGGGCCCTCGTGGGCACCGAAACCCAGAGGGCATCGGCCCAAAGCATCTAATCGGTCAGGGCATGAACAAGAGCAACCTGCCACTACCTCTGCTGCAGCCACAGGGGATGCACCACATAGGAGTAGTTGGAAGCGTAAGGCAAATATTTTGTGAGCACAAAGGGTCGCACAAGGGTGTTTGACGCTTTGTCATGTTTTTTTTGTGTTTATATTTGATTTTTTTTCCACACTCAATAAATCTGATCACCACCACTACTGCCACATCTTGCCCATTCTTGACTGGCTTGTGCAATAACTCCCTTTCATGAGGTTCACCATGAACACCCACATTGGGTCACTCTACAGTGGGCGTATGTGTAGTTGCAGGACTGTTTTGTGGAGGGGGGGGGGTGCGGGGGGCTGGTGTGGTCGCTGCTCTGTCCAGGTGGTGAGGGCTGGACTCTCCACACCGTCTGATGTTAGGAGAACCGTTTACATATCAGTGACTCCCTGGCCTCACGAGCAGCCAGGTGAGCCGCTGTTCTGCCCATGGGTTGCTCCTCCTCCTCTGCCTCCTCCTCAATGTGAGTGGCAGATGTGGATGGGGCCTCCTCCAGCGGCACCTCTCTCTTGTGCAGGGCACAGACGACTATAATGCGTCGCACTCTGTCTGGTGCGTATTGAAGCTCTCCCCCAGAACGATCAAGGCACCTGAAGCGCATCTTGAGCAGCCCTATAGCATGCTCAATTGTAGACCTGGTAGTAATGTGGCTGTCGTTATATCGACGCTATTGCTCAGTGATGAGGTTCCTCAGAGGCGTCATGAGCCATGTGGCTGAGGAGCCAGCCCTTGCGAGTATTCGATGCGTGGAAGAGGGGCGGGATGTTGGACTCGCGGAGGATGAAGGAATCGTGGCAGCTGCCAGGGTATCTGGCGCACACGTGAAGGAATCTCTTGCGGTGGTCACAAACGAGCTGAGTGTTGATGGAGTGATAGCCCTTCCTGTTGACGAACAGTCCTGGCTCGTGTGGAGGTGCTCGTATTGCTATATGGGTGTAATTGATTACACCCTGCACCCGTGGGAAGCCAGCCACAGCGTGGAATCCCACTGCCCTCTCCGTCTGGCTGAGGTCATCCATGGGGAAGTTGACACAGTGCGAGGCCCTGCAAAACAAGCCGTCAGTGACCTGCCTGATGCACTTGTGTGCAGACGACTGAGAGACCCCGGCGATGTCCCTGGTGGCACCCTGGAATGATCCGGAGGCAAAGTAGTTGAGGGCAGTGGTGACTTTGACAGCGACCGATAAGGAGATGCTGCTCCTGTGTTATATTTTCTATGCGATTTTATGTTATCATCTACATTCAAGTCCCTTTGTGCCTGAGCACCAAAGCAGGGCATGTGAGAAAAGTTGCTCTAATGGGGCTATGAGCAGTAGGTGATGGAAGGGAGTAAAGGAAGCCTCACATTGAAAAGAAAGGAAGCAAATAATAACGGACCCTCCATTGCAACGCCCACTTGAAATGGGTGTTGAGCATCTGGAGTGCTGCTCAGGCGTTTCAACTAAGTTATGGGGAGGACCCCTCATTTACATTTTTTTTTAAATCAAGGGCTTGATGAGCTTTGCGCACAGTCTGTGAACAGTCTGGAATACTAACCATATGTTCACTGTACACTGGGCGTAGCGTCGGCCTCAGGCCTCTCCATCCAATAATACGGGACTCCGGGGCCCAAAGTGATGCTGTGCTTCGGATCACATTAACATCCTCACTGAGCCATTGCATCTACGGCCGGAAAAGCACGAGCAGAGTGGGACCGACGGAGGATCGGCACACTGACCCTACACCAGGCACAGGTGGGGAGCGTGGATCTTGCAGAACAATTAATTGTCAGCGACACTTGACGCAACACAATAACTTGCCAAAAAAAGACAGACTTTGCCCGTGACAAGGTAGCGTTGAGTCTTGCCTGCTTCAGGGGAGGATACAAGGGTTGGGTGGGGGGGGGTCATGCGATCGGTGGCTGGAAGCAGGGAGAGTTCCTTAGTGGGGTGGGATTACCCTCTCCATAGCGGTTGTACAAACAAACAGTAGGCTGTAGAATCATTGCAAAGTCTTCAGCTGCTGATTTGAAGCAGACCTGCTATATGAGGCAGTTTCCCAAAATCATGGAGATGGTTAATGGAATACCAGCCAAGCAGAACCCTATCCCATAGAGTATAGGTAATCACAAGAATATAATCCAGCGGGTTATAGCTGCAGGGGAAACATCTGCTGGAAAAGCTTTCACAAATCCCATGGAGTGCTGCAACAGGAAAGACCTGCCATAACTATTCAAGGCTGTTCTCCAGTAAGCAACATACTGCAATTAGAGGTTAATTATTCACTCCGGGCACACTAACCCGCACACCACACAAAAAAGGCATGGCAGACCGTAGCAGACTCCTTCTGCTTGTGGTACTGCCTGGGAACCATGAACTCGAGACAAAAAAAAAAGTGTTGGCAAAATGGTCTCTCTAGGGTCAAGTTACCTCCAAAATGAAACGCCCAAGTTGGGAGTTTGGAACATTATCCTCCATGGGAGACTCAAATCCGATACACATGCCAGACACGGCTGCAGTACTCCTGGGCACTGCTAATGATTAATCAGCCCTTCTAGCTCATTGATGGGACTTGAAGGGGCAAGCCCATCAATGGGAGCTCAATTTTTCCCATTGAGCTCTAGATAATTCTGGAGAGCAATGACCTGATTAGAGTGGTGTTGGCTAGACACGAACAACTTGCATTTATATAGCACCTTTAATGTAGTAAAATGTCCCAAGGCGCTTCACAGGAGTGTTATCAAACAACATTTGACGCCAAGCCACGAAAGGAGATGTTAGAACGTGTGACCAAAAGCTTGGTCAAAGAGGTAGGTTTTAAGGAGTGTCTTAAAGGAGGAGGGAGAGGTAGTGAGGCGGAAAGGTTTAGGGAGGGAATTCCAGAGCCTAGGGCCTAGTCAGCTGAAGGCACAGCCGCCAGTGATGGAGCGAAGAAAATTGGGGATGCGCAAGAGGCCAGAATTGGAGGAGTGCAAAGTTCTCAGGGGATTGTAGGGCTGGATGAGGTCACAGAGATAGGGAGGGAAGAGGCCATTGAGGGATTTGAACACAAGGATGAGAATTTAAAATCGAGACCTTGCCGGACCAGGAGCCAATGTAGGTCAGTGAGCAGAGGGGTATTGGGTGAACAGGACTTGGAGAGTTAGGATTTGGGCAGCAGAGTTTTGGATTAACTGAAGTTTACAGAAGGTGGAAGATGGGAGGCCGGCCAGGAGCGCATTAGAATAGTCGAGTCTGCAAGAAGCGTTCCGTGCTGTTAAATTGCACAGTCTTAACTCATTAAAATCAAACATGACCCTGCGTACACTTTGGGTATCCCCAAGCTTCGACTCTTGCCAACCCACACCCAAGCTCTCTGGGAATGTGCACTCCACACCAAGCAATAAGAAACTCTACATATGTACAATATGTAAAATGCAGTCCCCACCACTTATAGTGGGCAAATTGTGTTAACACCAACATGCCCACTATAAGTGGTGAATGGTAAAACTGCGAAGGTTTGGCTTGCTGTACCTACATCTGGTCGAGGTTCCTTGCTTTGCCTGCCCAAACGTTTAAAACACAGCTCTTGCCTGTTAACTGAAAAAGGCTGACCAGAGTACAACCTAACACCCATTGTTCCTATAGGAGGCCTTTGTTCACTGCACTGACCGCTGGTGAGACCTACTGCCCATCATTGGCACTGTGCCCTTCTCAAGTCTCAGACAGTACATTAGACCTATGTGGCATTCATGTAGGAGGGACACAGTACTTTGACTCGGGTGAAGAGTTAACAGCACTTAATCTCACTTTAACCAAGTGCAAAAAGCTTATTGAACTGCCTGAAATAGCCGGTGTGTTTAATGTGTTATAAGCGGCACCTCTGTAAATGACACATATGCCCGATATAGGTGGCTGCCACGATTAAGTGTGGACGATGTACGTAGTGGGGACTGGATAGGTTCCTGTAGCGTAGTGTTTATCACGTTCACCTAATATGCGAAAGGTCCCCAGTCCGAACTGGGTGGAAACGTTTCAGACGGATACCAGGGATGAGGGGCTTCAGTTATTCGTAGAGACTAGACAAGCTGGGATAGTTCTCCTTAGAGCGGAGAAGGTTAAGGGGAGATTTAATAGGAGGTGTTCAAAATCATGAGGTGGTTTCGATAGACTAAATAAGGTAAACTGTTTCCACTGGCAGGAGGGTCAGTAACCAGAGGACAGAGATTTAAGATAATTGCCAAACGAATCAGAGGGAAAATGAGGAGAATTTAAAAAAAAAAACGCAGCCAGTTGTTATGATCTGGAATGCACTGCCTGAAAGGGTGGTGGAAGCAGATTCAATAGTAACTTTCAAAAGGAAATTTGATAAATACTTGAAGGAGAAAGATTTGCAGGGCTATGGGGAAAGAGCAGGATAGTGGGACTAGTTGGATAGATCTTTCAAAGAGCCGGTAAGGGACAATGGGCCGAACGGCCTCCATCTGTGCTGTATCATTCTACGATGGGCTCCGACATGTTTAAAACCCCCCAAAAAAGTGTGAAACTGGGCTCTGAAATGGAAGGGAAATTTACAACTTGCATTTCTGCAGCGTCCCTCACGTGCAGGAAAACACATCGACTGTGTTGTAACACTTTTGAGAAGAAAAATTCAACAAGAGATTTAGGGAGACGGCAACAGCTTGAAATTGTTCAAGTCAATGTTGAAAGTAGAAGGGTGGAGATAGGCAGAGAGAGTGGTTCCTGAAATAATTTTGCTGCTTTGGGCAACAATGCAGAGGTCATATCAAGGACATGTGGCATTTTAAAACCAAAAAGCAAATAAAAAGTTAATCCCTTAGACATTTTCTGCACAGACATTGGTGCATATTAGATGGTATAGCAGGTCATAATATCGGACACCGATGATTGCTGGAAACACACGAGTTTGGGGAAATTTTTAGTGGGCAACTGATTGTATTTAGCCCAGTGGAAGGTCCAGCAATCCTGGTCCACCAAATTAGGGTCACAAATGTTCAGTTCCTTGTCTTGACTGGATCCAATCTATGCTATAGAAACATACTGTAAACAATTTTACAACACCAAGTTATAGTCCAGCAATTTTATTTTAAATTCACAAGCTTTCGGAGGCTTCCTCCTTCGTCAGGTGAACGATGTGAAAATGAAAATGAAAATGATTTCACATCGTTCACCTGACGAAGGAGGAAGCCTCCGAAAGCTTGTGAATTTAAAATAAAATTGCTGGACTATAACTTGGTGTTGTAAAATTGTTTACAATTGTCAACCCCAGTCCATCACCGGCATCTCCACATCATAGAAACATACAAAAGTGATGGGCAGTCATCAAAACCCTGCAATTAAACGTCTACGTATAAGGGAAAAAGCCCCACAAAGAGAGGGGATGGCTGCTGCCAATTATTTCCATGCACATTTTGGATTACTCCACAATGTTGCAGTAGTATTTTCAGTACAAACAAGGAGGTCTGGTTTAGGTACTAGCTGCTCTTCCAATGCATCCTCCTGTCAATCTCGAAGAGGTTGCACGGCCTGGCTATTAATGCACAGTGTCAGAGAGGGTAGACTACTGCATAGAATCGACAATCCTCATCACGTCCACTGGTCGCCATGGCATCGGGTTGTACCAAGTCAGGAGCAGGTGGTCAGTTTTCTCTGAAAAGTGCCAATATTCCATCAATGAACAGATATAGGTTTTAAAGAGCACTGAAGTTGCTGACAGTGGCTTATAAGGTTGAGGTTTCTGAATTCCCAACTTGTATTCCCCAGTATACAGAGGACATGCATTTAAAAATATGCAAGAGTAGGAATAGACTGGATGTTGGGCGGTTCTTTTCCCAGAGAGCAGTGAGCCTCTGGAATGTGTGGCCTACTGGCATGGTGGGTGCAAACCTTTAACAGGGAGTTAGACCAGTTCCTGACTGGGGCAGAGATCGCATCATATAAATGGCAAGTGGATTAACAGTTAACGTACACATGGTCGATGTGATCTCCTGGACTGGGTTCAATCGCCAAACAGGAATTTTCCAGATTTTATCCCCCCCTTTATTGGCCCTGGGTTTTTTCCACCTCTCCCTGGAGCTTACAAGGCTGCGGCGGGGCGGGGGAAGAGAGAGAGTAAGAAGTGTTTAGTCCCGATGCTCCAGGCTTCATGTGTGGGGCAGGCTTGATGGACCAGCTGGTCTTTTCCTGCCCGTCATTTTCCTAAGTTCCTATAGCACAGATTGGATCTAATCAAGACAAGGAACTGAACATTTGTGACTGAATCCTTAGAGACAGCTGATCCTTCAAAGTGCTGAAGATAATGTACTACTTGTCCATACTGATAACCGGCAATATCCTTGTACCTCACAGTGCATAGACGCAAAATGAGGAGCACTTTACATTTTCAGTTTTAGAAGACTATGGCCTTGAAGTTCCTCGGGACGTGGATATTCCGGGATCACACCCACCATTGCCCTCGAACTCTGGCCCGCTGGACTTCGCAAAATCAGCGAGAAGGCATCTAATTTGCATGGGGTAGGCGGGCACAAGCGCATGGCCAGTGTCCACCTACCACTTACAGCTCGAAAATTTGGCACCACTGCAACTGGGGGTGAGGGGTTGCCCAGGCCCCTCTCCTCTGATCCCAACCAAGTCCCCCTCAGCAGAGGTTTCACCCCTTTACACGCCATGTCAGAAATCTCTGGAAAAGGGCGATACTTGGCACAACCAGCTGCCAGGGGTTTCCACTGGTCTCCTGCTGGGGTTACAGTGGGCGGTCAGTGGGACCCCCATGAATTTTTGGGCCCCTCATGCTGTAACTGTGAAAAGAATTCATTCCAAAAATCGGGTACTGCATCTCACATTCACTCCAGCCACAGAGTTATGCCCCAATAATGTCAGTTCTACCCCTTAAACAGGGCTTGAAACACTAACTCCCTCCATGAAGAAATTCCAACTACTGAATCAGGAAATGCTAAAATACATTTAACCATAATTTATAGAGTTTCGCTGGTTTCATCCATAAATGGAGTGAGTGGCCTTAATTCTAATTCTGTGCTGCAAATTCACAGCTACCAAGTTAAGTTACTAGTTTCCTTTTAAAGGGGGCCAAATTAGCTGGACTGCAAACACAAGTGCCACAATGTTCATCGGCCTCAATCACAGACACCAGAAACAGATGATCTGCCCGTTCATTAATTTGCTGTTTGTGGGACCTTGCTGTGCACAAATTGGCTGCCACGTTTCCTACATTACAACAGTGACTACACTTAAAAGTACATAATTAGCTGTAAAGCGCTTTGGGATGCCCTGAGGACATAAAAGCACCATCAATGCCAGCTTTCTATCTTTGTAAGCTGTAAACCAAACAAGCTTCTCCGTGGTGGAAGAGACAAGCAAACCTCAGGAAACGGTGCAACTACTGTTTTTTCCAGGGTTTCCGTGGCACTCCAGCCAAGTTACAGTGGACAAGTGGAAGAATCCCCATGGAAATCCACCCCCGAGGGTCTTGAAGAACATATGGCACCATCTTGGATCAAACATTCTCTTAACACTCTCAGTTAAAACAGATAGTTCACGTCCGTTCATGTTCCACTGCATTCTCATTGCAGTAGAATTCCTAATTGAGACACACATGCGTCCCCTATTTCCCAGTTTTCTGAGTTTATCCTCTAACTGTTGCTACTACCAGGAGCTACCGGCCCTCTGGCAGCTGGCCGAATTGATCATTCATCGTGTGTGAGCTTGGTTACGGAGTGCCAGCAGGTCATTCAACAAGGAAAGCATTGTTGCCAAGCCACGCCCAAGTCTTTCCTCAGCCAGTTTCCACACGCCCACACTTTCCAATGGGGATCAATGGTTAGCAATTCAGCACCACTAAACCTAGTAGGTTTCTCTTCCTCCTCCCTAACCCTGTCAGCCATGGCTCAGTGGGCAGCGCTCTCGCCTCTGAATCACAAGTTTGAGGGTTCAAGTCCTACTCCAGAGACTTAAGCACATAATCCAGGCCGACACTTCAGTGTAGTACTGAGGGAGTGCTGCACTGTCAGAGATGCAGTCTTTCAGATGAGATGTTAAACAGAGGCCCCATCTGCCCTCAGGTGGATGTAAAAGGTCCCATGGCATTATTTCGAAGATAAGCAGGGGAGTTCTCCAAATTTATCCCTCAACCAACATCACAAACAGATTATCCGGTCATTTAGCATATTGCGGGGCCTTCCTGTGAGCAAATTGGCTGCTGTGTTTTCCAGATTACAGCAGTGACTACACTTCAATAGTACTTCATTGGCTGTAAAGCACTTTGGGACGTCCAGAAGTCGTGAAAGGCTCTGTATAAATGCATGTCTTTTCTTTTCTTTCTAACCCACAATCATGTGCAGCTATAACCAAGACTATTTTATACAATATAGACATGATGGGCGAATGGCTGCCTCCTGTGCTGCATCATTCTATGATTCCAAAACTAGAAAGTATTACAACTCCTTCCCTCAGCTACACACTCAAAGTGACAGTGATGCCTTGGGGAAGAAAAGGCAGGTTAGGTTAACAATATATCAAAAATAAAATAAAATTGCCCCAGATATTCACATGGGTTTTCTTGGATTACTGTAGCAGAATCAGAATGGTTACATACCATAAGGAGGCCATTCAGCCCATGCCAGCTCTTTGTAAGAGCAACCCAGTTAGTCCCATTCCCCCGTTCTCTCCCCATAGCCCGGCAAATTTTTTCTCTTCAAGTATTTATCTAATTCCTTTTCGCAAGCTACAACTGAATCTGCTTCCAACACCCTTTCAGGCAGTGCATTCCAGGTCACATGTGGTTACGTACCGAAAAAGAATTTCCGCTTCATTTCAAAACTGAAGAGATATTTCCAAATCCATTACTTCTGCTTTTTCGAAACAAATATGCAGGTTTCTATCCCTGGAGTGGAGTCTTTCATATTCTTGAGTTTGCTTCTGCAGTTTCCCCCATATGTTTTCTTAAGAGATTGCCCAGCAGAACCAAAGTTAACTCGACACAACAGAGTCGAATTGTCATAGCTGATAGGTCACTTCATGAACTACTGTGAGTGGAGCCTTTTAAGATGCTTTTCCTGCTGTCCTACAGCTCATCATTTTGCCCTTTGATACTGAAAAAACCGAGCGAAGAACTTCACCTATAAATCGCGAGCAAAATTGCTACCACCTCAAGCACGGCAGCAAGCACATGAGAACAGGCACTAACCTTATTCAGAAGCGTTGCACTCATACCAGGAACAGAAAGCTCTACATCGGTCTGGATGCCAACTGTGTGTAACTCGCACCTGTCGTCAGATAAAAATGATGTCGATCATTTGCATTTTGCAGTTAACAAATAGTGTACCCGATACTATTGGAGGAAGACCATCAATAGGTCTGCGCATCTAATTGTGCCACAAACTCTTTGCATTTCAACAGGCTTCATTGTACAGTACCAGCAGATTAACAAACTAGAATGGAAATTAGAACAACCGCAGAAAGTAAAAACAAACAGAGGTCAGTATTCATTTGTGTTTTCATTGCGAAGTTTCACTGCCTGGTCAAAGCATTATGCGAACTTTAAAACTGGGTTTTAAAAACACTCTACAGTTCTGCTGGTGTTGCATTTTGCTGTACTAACGTTTAATGACATGTAGGAGGGTATACACTGTGATCCACTTGGTGAGTTTCCACGAGACTCCCATCTCCCATGGAAGTCCAGATTCCTGGACAGTAGTTTTGGTAGAGTTCTAGAAGCCAATCTGGCTTCCTTCTTTCCAAGCCCCTCCCCTCACATAGGTTTGAGTGGTACATAGTAAGTTAGGGGCGTGGCATAAAAACCATGACTCTTGCCAAAAATTTATGAATGAGGGTTTCAATCATTTTGATCAATTCCATACAAACTACTAGGAGTTGCACTGACAACCTTCAAAAGTTCCTAGAGTGCATGGAAAGGATTCCCACAGACAGTTGGCCATTTAGGGATTGCCAGGTAGAAAGTAAAATAGCAATCAAGAGGGAAGCTCAAATCTAAGAGCAGCGAGCTGCCTTGCAGCATGATGCCAGAAGGCAACCTCTCCAAGAGATCAAACCCTGAAATTTCCATCCTATCTTCCAGCTGCTAATGTCCAAACAGGTGAAGCGTTTTTCCAGCTGGGATCACTGAGTTAGCCATTTTAACAAAACAAAAAGGGCCTTGACTGTCTCAAGAAGATGCTCAGAGTAATGTCCTTAGTGGGGTTCAATGTGCTGCAATAACATTTGAGGGTCTTAAGGTATTTAGGGGTAGAAATTGGTAAACGTTGCTCCCATTTATCGGGCATTAAACAGGTGCAAGGCTTGACAATTTAGCAGGGGGATAGCCTGCTCCAATCTACACAGGCATTGGTCACATTGCTAAATTCATGGGTCCTGGGCCAACAACTAAAACAGGCGTTAGGTCCCTTAAATATGTAAATTAGAGGCCTAACGCCTGTTGAAGGACCCCATTGAGAAACTCGCGGACGATGGATTATTTGGGGCCCCCCCCACAGCCGCCAACTCCAGGTAAGCGATGCTTTTTTCCCCCCTTTAATAAACCGATCCTGTAGAGCCAGGAGGAGCAGGAGTGTTTCTCTGACTCCACAGGAATCACGATAGCCCCCCCCACCCCTCAATCCCTTCCCATAGCTGACCCAATCCCCCCTACCGGAAAGGCCGCTACCATCGAGGCAGGCAACCCAACGTTGACATCTTCGCTCAGGTGAGCTTCCTGTGGAGGCGCGACCAGTGCCGGCAGTTGGGTTACGGGGAGCGGGCAGGAAATTGGACATGAATTTAGATTTGAGGTTAGGATCAGATCAGCCATGATCTTATTAAATGGTGGAGCAGGCTCGAAGGGCCGATTGGCCTACTCCTGCTCCTATTTCTTATGTTCTTATGTTCCCTCGAGTGTGCCAATGAGGCCTGAGGACCAAGTTCCATCGATCCGCAGGCCTCTCTGTTTGGGCGCGTGGTCAAAAATGGGACCAGATTAGTTTTTAGGCCTTAACGTCATTCTCTGCAGCTACACTTGGCTGGACATCACTCCTCACTTCCATTGGCAGCATAAAGTTCAACATCGTAATGAGCACACTGATTGCCTTGGATATTCCTGACAATAATTGACTGCACCAATATGTTTACCAGCGACAAACCTTTATCACTTTCAAGGAACACCCGCTATAAATGCCTCCAATCAAATTGGATTTGAATGTTATCATAGAATCATAAATTAAATTTACTCTATGATTGAAACTCTGGTCATTTCAGAGATCAGACAATCACAAGCAGAACAGTTATTGATTTGAACAGTTACCTAGACTGGCTGTCGAATAGCTCATCATTTGCTGAAGTCTTTGGCTTTTTACGTTCTACTTTGTGGGAGTTGGAGCAAAAGTCAGACGGAGCCACTGTGCAATTCTGGATGCGCGAGACTGGATAACAGTGCTCCAACATTAAGGCATCTATCAAGGAAACCACACAAGTTGAATGTTACTACACCTTAAATCAGTTAACTTGCATGTATGTAATCCCAGAACAGCAGCGTTTTACAAACTTAGGGTTACTGCCCCCATGGTGGGATGTAGCAGCTCAATCATGGGGGCTTGACCGTACTGCTTTAAAAACACCTCTCGCTGCATTGCTCTATGTCTCTCTGCTTTTCTAAAGCTGATTAGGTTAGTGAGACAAAAGTATCCCATCTAGTTAATGTTATGATGCTTAGATTCATTTGGTGAAGAGCAGTGTTAGAAGCAAGGTGAAGAGCTCCGTTTTACTCTATTGGGGTACTGAAGTAGGAACATTAGGAACAGGAATAGGCCATTCAGCCCTTCAGGCCTGCACCGCCATTCAATTAGGTTACGGCTAGAATCTTTCAAGATCGTTTAGATTCTGCGATGGGGCAATGAGGGGACACAAATGTAAGATAATTGCAGACAATTAAAGGGGAAGTTAGAAAAACGTCTTCATGCAGAGGGTGGCTAGAATTCTCTACCACAAACCATTGTTCGGGTAGAGTCAATAAATTCTTTAAATGGGAATTAGACATTTGCTTAAAAACAAGGAAAATTGAAGTGCTTGGGAGCAAGCGGAAGAGTGGGATTAGACCAGGATCCTCAGGCAGAGAAACACACCAGTACTGATTTGATGGGCCGAATGGTCCAATTTTGCGCTGTATCATTCTGGGTTCCACTACTTTAGGTTTCTATGAAAGGCGACACTAGTTTGGGCTGGATGGCTTCCCTCATCTTTGTAAAACTTACTTGTGCAAGTAAGGTCCCTGCCACCTGATCCCGACTTTCAAAACAGCGAAACCATCTGGAAACACTAACCCACGAGACGAAGAACTTACATTGGCCTGTCGCACGGAAAAAAGCATGGTTCCAAAAACCAAACACTGACCACCATTACTTCAATTTCATGATATTTGTAAAAATCGGTAATCGAAGTTTGGGTTAAAAAAAAAATCAAATTGTACATTACGATTAATCATATTGGTGGGCTGCAAAATATGCAAATTTATTGTCACAATTGCATAATCTTAAATATGTGCCTTGCATAAATCAGCAATTCCATTTACACTATCTTGGTTAGATTATGTATTTGACCTATTGATACAACGTCGGATTTGACTTATTTAACAATATTTTGAATCACAGCACCATTAAGGGAGAATTCTCTACCTCAGGAACATCCAGAAACCTGGTGATGATGATTCAGAATCTAGACCGACGCTCCAGTGCAGGAGTGAGGGCCTGCTGTACTCAGGTGCTCTTCTTTGTATGACATATTTAACAGCGATCCCGCCTCCCTGGTCAAGTAGCCATTTAAGCGGACATGGGAAGACACTAGTGTTGGCATTCTGGAAGCACGAGATAAAAAAATGTCCAAAAGGCCTTCATCCAAACTGGCGATCTTTGAATGGGCTCTTTATTACAGTCTCCTTTACATCGGTGCCTGGCGGAACCAAATGAGGTCCATCCTGCGTCGACTTGGACTGTTACAGAACGTAGGTCTTGGAGGCTTGGGCGCAGCAGGGAATGAGTTCTTTCCATAAGTTTAAAATAGAACTTTATGAATTAAACAGCGATTTGAAACAGCAAAAGATCACAGACTGGACGTGGCGTTCTACAGGGCAAAAATGGCTGGTTGCCCCCAACGTGGAAACAGCATTTAAAGAGGTAATTGTATGGGTCAGTGTTCTCATAAGAGCAAAGAAAGAGTGCAAAGCACACGATAATAACAATACATTAAATGGAACAATGGTGGTCAATTAAATTATAGACCTACTGGGGGTGAAACGTGCTCATAGCAAATCAGCAGCCTGCTTTACACTGCAACCAATTTTGTTTTCCTATTGAAGGCAACGGAAAGGAAAAATGGGGCCCGCTGTAAAACGGCCGGCCGATTTATGAAGAACCTGTTCTGCGCTACTGGCGAAAACCAATTTAACCCCCACTACCTCTTCAATTATCAAGCTCAATTTATAGTCCATTCACACACCAACTTATTAAAACAGGAATCAGGATATAGATTTACTTGTTCAATGAAAATTTCTTTGAAAAAGTGCCCCGAGAAAGGGGAGATTAGAGAACAAAAATCACAGAGGCTGGTTAGCACTTGTAAATTTCTGCTACAACCAGAGTCCATAATTTCTTTAAAAAGGAATTAAATAGCTGCTTGAAAAAATGGAACATTAAACTGGTATGAGGGAGCGAGCAGGAGTGGGATTAGACTAGGTGACTCAAGTGGAGAAAAAAGACTGGCATAGATGTGTTGGACCAAATGGTCTGTTCCAGTGCTGTAACATTTGGAGTTTCAACCAATTTAAATATGGTGTTTAACTCAAGCCATTATATTTTATACTGCAGTGAATGGAAACCCAGGTTTATCCCTATAGGTTGGGGCTTGGCATGGAGTTTCCAAATTCTCAATGCTGTTGCAGAACACAGTGGTAGCACTCTCGCCTCAGAGTCAGGAGATTGTGGGTTCAAGCCCCACTCGAGACAAAATCTAGGCTGACACTCCCAGTGCAGTACTGAGGGAGTGTTGCACTGTTGGAGGTGCCGTCTTTCGGATGAGATGTTAAACTGAGGCCCCGTCTGCCCTCTCAGCTGGACGTAAAAGATCCCATGGCACTATTCCTGGCCAATGTTTCTCCCTCAACCAACATCACAAGCAGATTATCTGGTCATTTATCTCATTGCCGTTTGTGGGAACTTGCTGTGTGCAATTTGGCTGCCGCGTTTCCTACATTATAACAGGTACTGCACTTCAAAAGTACTTTGTTGGCTATAAAGTGCTTTGGGATGTCCTGAGGTCGTGAAAGGCCCTATATAAATGCAAGTTCTTTCTTTTTTCTGTTTTAAACAATGCATACAGCCAAAAGTTAAGATCACTTTTAAAGACTGCTTTTTCCATCAGGTAAAAATAGCATTTTATGTTTATCTTTAAATTGCTACAAGTTTCAATCACAAGTTAAATTCTGGCATTGACCATGTTTACCCAGCAATGGTGTGCAAGAGTGTGTGGTTACTGAATTATGGATTTTCCCTTGTTGAATACATGGCGATGAGCAGTGAGGAACTCGACCCAGTCCTACACATTCAGCAACTTCTGGCCCCGGTTCTCTGCAGCAACTTCCTGTCTGTTTGAAGAAGAGAATCAAGTTGTTATTCAAAACACATGCACCAGCAGCAATAAGCATCGCTCTCCCCCCCCCCCACGACCTCTACCATCCAGAAGGACAACAGCAGCAATGTCGTGGAAACACCACTGCCTCCAAGTTCCCCACTATCCCGAGTTGGACATATATTGCACTGTTCCTTCACTGCTGCCTCAATATCCTGGAATTCCCTACCAACACCACAAGGTCAAGGCAGCAGCCCACTCCCTCAGGGCAATTAGAAATGGGTAATAAATGTCAGCCTTGCCAGCATCATCTACATCCAAGAATAAAAAAACCTCTTCTCAGATTTTACCATTTTTAGTTACTGCGCTTTTAAAGAAGGTTATTAAAGTATGACTGACATTAATTGTAGAGATTTGGCTCAATTAACTGGCATCCAAACATTTATCTTAACATTCTTGACAAGTTAGCTTATTGGCTAAACAAATAAGTCATAAAAATTATTTGATGTTGATTTGAAGTGTCAGGATATGTAGCACTTAAAATTCAACAGTGAGTCTCGTTAAATTTTCAATCAGCTGAAGTGAAGAGTTTTTTTTTCCCCTCATGACTTTATGATCAGAAATAATTTAGGAACATAACTCAAGACTAGTGAATTCTGCTTCGAAATGCTAACCCATTTGTGCATTTAGATATCATGGAGCCCATTACAGAGCGACTGTAATAAGATGAGGTTTATTTAAAAATAAACTTTTTAAAGGATATCAATCCAAAACATCGAGAAACAGGCTTTACATTCTGTGAAGAAAAAAAAACATTATTTGACCACTAAGTAATCTGAATAGTATAATATCTAGCACAGCCAGGAATTCTTTTGAAAGATCAATTTGTAGATTGTAAGGGTTTCCTGAATTCCAAAGTCATATTATACAAGGACCAAACCAATGTACATGGATGGTTGACAGTAGAACATGAAAGCAATGCAATACTCCTACTCCTGTCCCAGCTTGAAACATTTACTAAAAGGTGTCAGCCATGCTTCAGTGGTAGCACTCTCGCCTCCGAGTCAGCAGTTGCGGATTCAAGTCGCACTTGAGACTAGAGCACATAATCTGAGGGAGTGTTGCACTGTTGCAAGTGCTGTCTTTTGGATGAGATGTTAAATCGAGGACTTGTCTGTCCTCTCAGGTGGACGTAAAAGATCCCACAGCACCATTTTGAAGAGCAGGGGAGTTCTCCTCGTTGACCTGACCAATATATATCCCTCAATCATCACCTAAAAACAGATCATCTGCTCATCACATTGCTGTTTGTGGGAGCTTACTGTGTGCAATTTGGTTGCTAGGTTTCCTACAGTACATTGACTACACTTCAAAAAAAAAGTACTTCATTGGCTGTAAAGCGTCCTGAGGTAATGACAGGCCCTATATAAATGCAATTCCTTTCTTTAACACACATTAATCAGACTACACTTCAATAGTGTGCTTCATAGATTCAATCCAGTTTACAATACAGCAACAGGGAGTCTTCACTAGTACTTGAACTCTCGTTATCTAGGAATTCTGAGGTGCTCTCGTTGACTGTACAAGACGTAACGAGAGCAAGCCAGGGCTATTACTGAGAGAGAAAAATCTCTGGGCGGGGGTGGGGGGAGCATTAGTAGAGATTAATTTAATTAAGAATAGGGTTAGTACAGACTAATTGAGCAGATTTGTTTCTTCATTTTTTTTGGGCCCCTCCAAGAACTTACACCATGGAGGCTTAGTCTAAAATGGCCATTACAGTCAAACTAAGTTTGGGGGATGATTAAAGGTAATTATACTGCAACATTATGAAGATCTCAAGGGCTGCTCCAATCTAGGCCCAAAGCCCCCAGTAGAGTTTTCTCATCTACCATCAATGGTTAGAATTGTCCTAGAAAACATTAATAAACTTGCAGAATGGGCATGTAAATTACAAATGAATTTCAATATAGGTAAGTGTGAGGTGGTCCATTTCGGCTGGAGGAATAAGGAAGCCACATGCTCCTGGGAAAATAAGAGTCTAAATGGGGTAGAGGGGCAAAGGGATCTGTGGGTACAGATTCACAAATCATTAGAAGTACCAACGCAGGTTAACAAGGCCAGAAAAAATGCAAACAAAGCACTGGGGTTCATTTCTGGAGGAACAGAATTGAAAAGCAGGGAAGTTATGTTAAACTTGTATAGAACCTTGGTTTGTCCACACTTGGAGTACTGTGCATGGGTCTGGTCTCCATATTATAGAAAGGATATAGAGGCACTGAAGAGGATGCAAAAAAGATTTACAAGGATGATACCAGAACTGAGAGCTTATAACAATCAGGAAAGACTGAACAGGCGGGGGATCTTTTCTCTAGAAAAGAGAATGCTGAGAGGTGACCTAATAGAGGGCTTTGATAGAGTAGACATACAGAAGATGTTTCCACTTGTGGGGAATCCAAAACTAGGGGTCATAAATATAAGACAGACATGACAGACTCTAATCAATCCAATAAGGAATTCCAGAGAAATCTCTTTGGTTAGAATGTGGAACTTGTGGAATGTGGAATGGTTGAGGCGAATAGCATTGATGCATTTAAGGAGCAGCTAGATAAGTACATGAGGGAGAAAGGAATAGAAGGATATGCTAATAGGGTGAGATGAAGTCGGGTTGGAGGATTCTTGTGTGGAGCATAAATGCTGGCATAGACCAGTTGGGCCGAATGGCCGGTTTCTGTGCTGTAAATTCTATGTAAAACACCAAACAGCTGCCCAAATGAAACTGAGAACACAACACATGTAATTTACATGTTTCACAGGTAGTGTATCGAAGAAAACTGCTACTGAATGGGAACCAGACTGGGGAAAGCACAGCATTATGTAGAGTGGATATGAAGCAATACTCTGAGGCCATGTACGACCATTCCTGCACAAGGCTTCTGGTGAATTTAATTACAAGTTTAACATCGAAACTCCTTCCTCCAGGGAAGCATTTTGTTCTGGCATCACGCTAATCAACCTGACTCCAGATTCAGGCTGCGATTACGTAGTAACTGCAGTGTGAGTGTGAAGTGAAATGAAACTGCTCCACACGGACACTACAGCTGCACAGTAAATACACCTCAGGCACAATTCATATACAATGGTAAACAAAGCATCTGGAGATAAATGGAAATTGGTAACAAGACTTAAACAGAGGCAGGAAGGTAAAGCTGTAAATGGTGCATACCCAGTAACTCGACAACCCATACTTTATAGGCTTAAAGTCTGCATTTTCCGATTTACTTTAAAGAGAAATGATGTGGATCACATGTAAGGTTGAATGTTACATGAAAATTACTAACAGGCCTTACAATTATCTTTCCCTCTCCTGCCTAAAGCATATGCCAGAAATACACATCGGATCAATCTACCTGTGTCAAGAGATTGAAAGAACTCGCATTTATATAAGCACCTTTCATAACATCAAGACGTACCAAAGTGTTTTATAGCCAATGATGTATTTTTGAAATGTAATCACTGTTGTAAAGTAAGAACCATGGAAGCCAATTTGCATTAGGGTTAGGGTTAGGGTCCTGGCACAGCCAGGTCCCACAGACAGCAATGAGATAGTGACCAGATAATCTGTTATAGTTGTTGGTTCGAGGATAAATGTTGGACAGGACACCGGGGAGAACTCCCCTGCTCTGCTTTGAAATAGTGCCATGGGATCTTTTACACCCACCCGAGAGGGGGCTTCGGTTTAACGTCTCACCTGAAAGATGGCACTTCCGACAGTGCAGCGCTCCCTTGAATGCTAGCCTGGATTATGAGCTCAAGTCTCTGAAATGGGGTTTGAACCCACGGCCTTCTGACTCAGAGGCGAGGGTGCTACCCACTGAGCCAAGGCTGATACCTAAAGAGAAAGGACAGATCGGTGATTCTGGGCTTTATCGCTTTGGGCGAACTTGCCTTTTCTCTAAGGATGCTGGTGGACTTGCTGTGGATTTCCAGAATGTTCTGCTTTCATTTCAGATTTGCATCTTTTGACATTTTTTTTTCCCCTTTTAAAATGGTGTCTGGTCTACAGCTGCCCATTTTAAAGTCCAAACATCAGGTTCTGAAGGTTTGGAGGAGGAAAGGGTTAAAAGTGAAAATTCATACCAAAACAGGAGAAAAGAAAATGCCTTTTATAATTGTTTGGCCATCATACTATCCAGAAGCCATTAACAATAATTTTGGATAATTTCACTGTGTTGGCGATTTTTGTTTGGCCATGATTCAGTGCATTTTAGAAGATCAGCAGAGTCCAGGAAATGTCAAGCAACTATTTTTATCTACCATTTCCTCATACAAATGAGTTATCATTTCTGATTTGAATATGGAAAATTATTTGAACAAAAAAAAATATTTCCTGTCTCCAATGCACACAACTCTACCACTGTTCTTTCACATGCCTACGTAGCACAGGCCACATTCCACATACATCAGCTGTACTCGGCTAAATGCTCTTGCCAACGTCAGCGTCAACGTCAGCGGGTAGCACTCCCACCTGAGTCAAAAGTTTATGGGTTCAAGATCCATTCCAGGAACTTTGAGGATATAATCGAGGCTGATACTCCAGAGCAGTACTGAGGGAGTGCTGCACTGTCGGAGGTGCCGTCTTTTGGGTGAGATGTGGAACCGAGGCCCCGTCTGCCCCCTCAGGTGGGCATAAAAGATCCCCTGGCACTATTCAAAGAGCAGGGGAGTTCTCCTGGTATTCTAGCCAATATTTATTTCATAAACACCACCACCATAATTTCTCTCATTTGTGGGACCTTGTTCTGTGCAAATTCCCTGCAATGTTTGCCCACACAGTAACAGTGACTACACTTCAAATATACGTCCTTAGCTGTGAAGCACTGTGGGCTGTCCAGAGGAATTGAAAGGCACTATATCAATGCAAGTTCTTTCTTCCTCATTTATCTTCATGGCTGTTCCTATGACAGCTGAGCTAATACTTTTTCCACTAGAGCTGCTTCTGGTGATTTTTAAAACACAGGTTGAGCTCGTGTGACACCTGCTCATGGATAATAATTTGTCTCCTCTCCCTCTCCACGAATGGGTCTCACTTTCTCTGATCATCTCTATCAGTGCGCCTCCGCTCTTTCTCCTCCCTTCTATAAATAAGAACATAAGGAATAGGAGCAGGAGTAGGCCATTCGGCCCCTCGAGCCTGCTCCGCCAATTAATATCATTTTTTTTTTATTCGTTCATGGGATGTGGGCATCGCTGGCGAGGCCGGCATTTATTGCCCATCCCTAATTGCCCTTGAGAAGGTGGTGGTGAGTCGCCTTCTTGAACCGCTGCAGTCCGTGTGGTGAAGGTTCTCCCACAGTGCTGTTAGGAAGGGAGTTCCAGGATTTTGACCCAGCGACGATATATTTCCAAGTCAGGATGGTGTGGGACTTGGAGGGGAACGTGCAGGTGGTGTTGTTTCCATGTGCCTGCTGCTCGTCCTTCGAGGCGGTAGAGGTCGTGGGTTTGGGAGGCGCTGTCGAAGAAGCCTTGGCGAGTTGCTGCAGTGCATCCTGTGGATGGTACACACTGCAGCCACTGTGCGCCGGTGGTGAAGGGAGTGAATGTTTAGGGTGGTGGATGGGGTGCCAATCAAGCGGGCTGCTTTATCTTGGATGGTGTCGAGCTTCTTGAGTGTTGTTGGAGCTGCACTCATCCAAACAAGTGGAGAGTATTCCATCACACTCCTGACTTGTGCCTTGTAGATGGTGGAAGGGCTTTGGGGAGTCAGGAGGTGAGTCACTCGCAGCAGAATACCCAGCCTCTGACCTGCTCTTGTAGCCACAGTATTTATATGGCTAGTCCAGTTAAGTTTCTGGTCAATGGTGACCGCCAGGATGTTGATGGTGGGGGATTCAGCGATGGTAATGCCGTTGAATGTCATGGGGAGGTGGTTAGACACTCTCTTGTTGGAGATGGTCATTGCCTGGCACGAATGTTACTTGCCACTTATGAGCCCAAGCCTGGATGTTGTCCAGGTCTTACTGCATGCGGGCTCGGACTGCTTCATTATTTGAGGGGTTGCGAATGGAACGGAACACTGCAATCATCAGCGAACATCCACATTTCTGACCTTATGATGGAGGGAAGGTCATTGATGAAGCAGCTGAAGATGGTTGGGCATAGGACACTGCCCTGAGGAACTCTTGCAGCAATGTCCTGGGGCTGAGATGATTGGCCTCCAACAACCACTACCATCTTCCTTTGTGCTCGGTGCGACTCCAGCCACTGGAGAGTTTTCCCCGATTCCCATTGACTTCAATTTTACTAGGGCTCCTTGGTGCCACACTCGGTCAAATGCTGCCTTGATGTCAAGGGCAGTCACTCTCACCTCACCTCTGGAATTCAGCTCTTTTGTCCATGTTTGGACCAAGGCTGTAATGAGGTCTGGAGCCGAGTGGTCCTGGCGGAACCCAAACTGAGCATCGGTGAGCAGGTTATTGGTGAGTAAGTGCCGCTTGATAGCACTGTCGACAACACCATCCATCACTTTGCTGATGATTGAGAGTGGACTGATGGGGCGGTAATTGGCCGGATTGGATTTGTCCTGCTTTTTGTGGACAGGACATACCTGGGCAATTTTCTACATTGTCGGGTAGATGCCAGCGTTGTAGCTGTACTGGAACAGCTTGGCTAGAGGCGCAGCTAGTTCTGAGCACAAGTCTTCAGCACTACAGATGGGATGTTGTCGGGGCCCATAGCCTTTGCTGTATCCAGTGCACTCAGCCGTTTCTTGATATCACGTGGAGTGAATCGAATTGGCTGAAGACTGGCTTCTGTGATGGTGGGGATATCGGGAGGAGGCAGAGATGGATCATCCACTTGGCACTTCTGGCTGAAGATGGTTGCAAATGCTTCAGCCTTGTCTTTTGCACTCATGTGCTGGACTCCGCCATCATTGAGGATGAGGATGTTTGCAGAGCCTCCTCCTCCCGTTAGTTGTTTAATTGTCCACCACCATTCACGACTGGATGTGGCAGGACTGCAGAGCTTTGATTTAATCCGTTGGTTGTGGGATCGCTTAGCCCCGTCTATAGCATGTTGCTTCCGCTGTTTAGCATGCATGTAGTCCTGAGTTGTAGCTTCACCAGGTTGGCACCTCATTTTTAGGTACGCCTGGTGCTGCTCCTGGCATGCTCTTCTACACTCCTCATTGAACCAGGGTTGATCCCCTGGCTTGTTGGTAATGGTAGTGAGGAATATTTCAGGCCATGAGGTTACAGATTGTGCTGGAATACAATTCTGCTGCTGCTGATGGCCCACAGTGCCTCATGGATGCCCAGTTTTGAGCTGCAACATCTGTTCTGAATCTATCCCATTTAGCACGGTGGTAGTGCCACACAACACGTTGGATGGCGTCCTCAGTGCGAAGACGGGACTTCGTCTCCACGAGGACTGTGCGGTGGTCACTCCTACCAATACTGTCACGGACAGATGTATTTACGACAGGTAGATTAGTGAGGACGAGGTCAAGTAAGTTTTTCCCTCGTGTTAGTTTGCTCACCACCTGCTGCAGGCCCAGTCTGGCAGCTATGTCCTTCAGGACTCGGCCAGCTCGGTCAGTAATGGTGTTACCGAGCCACTGTTAGTGATGGACATTGAAGTCCCCCACCCAGAGTACATTCTGTGCCCTTGCTACCCTCAGTGCTTCCTCCAAGTGGTGCTCAACGTGGAGGAGGACTGATCATGGCTGAGCTGCGACCTCAACTCCACTTTCCCGCCTGATTCCCTTAGTGTCCAAAATCCATCGATCTCAGTCTTGAACACATTCAATGACTGAGCATCCACAGCCCTCTGCGGTAGAGAATTCCAAAGATTCACAATCTTCGAGGTGTGAATTCCAAACCACACCTCTGTATGCCTCTCACGCACGTACTTCCTTCACTCCCTTATTCCCCTGGAGCCATTTAATAACCACAGTTACAAGATTAGTTGTCTCAGTACGAAGAAGTGGGGAGGGAGGGGGTTGGATTGGGGGGGGCGGGGGCGGTAAAGAGAGATGGAAGCTGGGCCCAGAGATAGGCAGAAGGAGCGGGGAACCAATGCTGAAAAATGACACACATCTACCCCAGAATGAATGGTCAGCTTGTCTGCATTCTGGACCTGCAGACACAGGGTTGGGAAGGATCATAAGGTGCTGGCATGGTGTCTGGGGCTGTGGGCAGGGAGAGACAGGACCAACACACACTGACATGTAAAGAGAGGGCATCTCGACAACTGACCGTTTTACCAGCTCCTCTCAAGAACTAATTGGAAATTTATAGTATTGATGATACCGGGTAAACATACTGTAGCCTGGCAGTCCTTATTTTGGGCAATGGCAGGAGTTAGACTTGATACCAGGATTAGAGCAGCCAGTAACCAGAAACTGCAGTCTTTTTAAAGAAAAGAAATTGGTTTCCCTGGAACCTCCAGGGCTAGTGAACGAAGTTTGAGTAGAAAGGTAGCAAGACTTGATAACATTGCAGGGAGGGAGTGGAGCCCAGGTGAACGTCAGAGGGGAGCTACAACAACAGCAACTACTTGCATTTATATAGCACCTTTAACATAGTAAAATGTCCCAGGCGCTTCAAAGGAGCGATTATCAAAGAAAACTCGACACCGAGCCATATAAGGGGTCGTACAACACCAGGTTATAGTCCAACAGCTTTATTTGAAATCACAAGCTTTTGGAGCTTTGCTCCGTCGTCAGGTGACTCAGAAAGCTGGCAGAGGGCTATGGGATCAGGGGCTGAGCCTTGGTTGGTGGGGGGGGTAAAATCAGAACGTCGGCGAGTGGGATAGTGTTTTACAAATTACCTTTTATTTTTGCAGGTGATCTGTTGGGTTGGTTTCCCAGACTGCAGCCAGTAATGACAAGCCAATGTTGCAGCAGAGGCCTAAAGCAGGCGTTAGGCCCCTTATTTGCATATGACAAAATTCAGCTGATGGAGATTGACTGTTGAGTGCCAAACACTGTTCTCACGGAGAAGAGTGAGTTTAACGGGACAAACTACGCAAATGGTACAATCCCGTGTCAGTGAATGTAAAATTAAAGCAGCAGGCGTAAATAAGTTTTGTCACTTTTTGAATTTAAATTTTAAAAAAAGTTATTGAAAAGCCTTTCGAAAAGGATGTTGACTTTCCACTTGACACAAGAACCATTTTACTTTTTCTAATATTTTCAGATGCTTGTTTAGAGTGTCAAGAGTTACAAGAGTTTCGGCCTTTTAAAATCACACCAACAAACACAAAGTAAAAGCCATGCATTATACCAGGATGGTCTCACTGCTGGATTCTTGTGGTGCTATGCAGAGGTTATACATCCTATACAGTTCACACAAATAGACATCTTTGAAGTTATGAAGGTGTTTGATAGGGTAGACATAGAAAAGTTGTTTCCACTTGTGGGGAAGTCCAAAACTAGGGGGTCATAAATATAAGATAGTGACTAATAAATCCAATAAGGAATTCAGGAGCCAAAGAGTGATTGGAATGTGGAACTCGCTACCACATGGAGTGGTTGAGGCGAATAGCATTGATGCATTTAAGGAGAAGATAGATAAGTACATGAGGGAGAAAGGAATAGAAGGATATACTGATAGGGTGAGATGAAGTAGGGTGGGAGGAGGCTCCTGTGGAGCATAAACACCAGTTAGGCCGAATGACCTGTTTCTGTGCTATAAATTCTATGTAATTCTATGTAAATAGAGAATTGGACATTACCTGGGACTGCAATCCACACAATTCTTGCTGGAAGAGCGTCTCCCTTAGTGATTCAATGGTTGCTATGAAAAAGACATTTAGGCAAATTATCACCATTGAAATACAACACACAGACCACATTGCAAGAGGCACCTCACATCTCCACTTGTTCACCGCTACCTCGGTTTAATGACGCAGTATAATTGGTGCATTTCTGGGTCAGAGTTATCGAAGTAAAATACCTAAAAATCGCCCCCTCTGATGTGGTTGAATATTGAGTTGTAATTAAAGTTGAATGTAGGCGGGTTAGTTAGTTTTGCATTGGACATACGACTTGGGGAAAATTTCCGTATTAACCGTGATTGTTGAACTCGGTGCTTTTATAACTCAGCTTATTGCAAATCAGCTTGGCCCGTCCCACTTTACTTAAAAAAGGAGGGGGGGGGATAGGGTGGACACACATTTCCCCCTACTCCCCCCTTAATTCTATATTCTAAACGCCATTTCAATTGAATCATTTAATAGTTTCTCTTCTCCGGCACCCCCCCCCCCCCAAACTATAACACGTCACAGAGAACAGATTTGCATAAAACCTTCGCAAGGAATGAACCGGTGATGAGTAAAGTCGATTGAGTTGAATCAGGGAATGTAAAGTACCCACTTCTTTGACCAAGCTTTTAGTCACCCCTCCTAATATCTCCGAGTTTGCTCAGAGTTCATGTTTGTCTGATTAGGCTTCTGCAAAGCACCTTGGGACATTTGTCTATGTTAAAGGTGCTATTATAAATGGAAGCTGTTAATGTTGTTTGAACCTGGTTAGTAATGGCCTTTCCTTTTCATAAAGATATCGTGTTCTGCAACTTAAATGAAGAGGAAAGAGAACGCTCCACCAGGATTGCATCACGGCCTCCAACAGGGTACAATACATCTTGGAAAATTGACGACATCAGTGATGGACTTTGCCCTCTTCCTCAGAACCATCAATGACCTAAACCAACACCAAAGAGTTCCGGCGTGTTGACAGAAATGGATCAAGAGGCTCTAATCAGGCACTATAATCAGTGCTTTGATTTAACCAGCTGCTGGAGTCATGTCAATTGATTGGACAGGTTGGGCTAACTAGCAGCTCCATGGGATGGATAATCCTTTATAACCACCAGCATGGATTCAGAACCAGAGATAGGGATTCAACTTTTTTCCCCCAGGGGGGTGGGTGGGGGAAAAAAAAAACAAATGTAATTCAAAGCCAAGGTAACCACAGGGAAGATGATGTGGGTCTGTTAAGAATGCTAGAAGCCAAGGCGCAAAAGGGATTTTGTGAATGCCAGCATTCTTACATTGTACATGAAGTACGAATGAGGCATTGGCACTTCATTGAGTTCATTTCAATAAAATCTAGATTATAAGAAGTGAGATTGTACAACTCACTGGTTTCCAAGAACATTTTTCTGAGTAATATAAGCTTTGGCTTCAGTTCAAAGTATTGAAATTCCACAGCTACAGAAGCTGAAAGACCTGCTCCTTTTTTGGATGCAATGAACGCTTGGTCTCATTGTGTCCACTTTTCAAACAACAAGCGTGGAAACTGTACACGCTGACCTTTCGAATGCGGGTGAACTTCACACGTCCGCCTGTTCTGAAGTTTAACCGAGAAGTCTACTATAACACGTTGTTTGTAAATTATACAAGGTGTGCATTAAAACATTATCGGGTAAGGTAGCATAGTGGTTACTTTACTGGACTAGTAATCCAGAGGCCTAAACTAATAATTCGGAGTTATGAGTTCAAATCCAGCCATAGCAGCTGGGGAATTTAAATTCAATTAAATAAAAATCTGGAATGAAAAAAAAAAACTAGTATCAATAATGGTGGCCATGAATCTACCGGATTGTCATAAAAAGCCATCTGGTTCACTAATGTCCTTTAGGGAAGGAAACCTGCCGTCCTTACCCGGTCTGGCCTATATGTGACTCCAGACACACAGCAATGTGGTCGATTCTTAATCGTGCTCTGAATTGGCCGAGCAAGCCACTCAGTTGTAAAATCTCGCTAAAAAAAGTCATAATAAGAATAAAACCTGACTGACCACTAGGCACCGGACACGACAACGGCAAACCAAGCCCAGTCGACCCTGCAAAGTCCTCCTCACTAACATCTGGGGACTTGTGCCAAAATTGGGAGAGCTGTCCCACAGACTAGTCAAGCAACAGCCTGACATAGCCATACCTTTCAGCCAACGTCCCAGACTCTTCCATCACCATCCCTAGGTATGTCCTGTCCCACCAGCAGGACAGACCCACCAGAGATGGCGGTACAGTGATATACAGCCAGGAGGAAGTGGCCCTGGGAGTCCTCAACATTGACTCCGGACCCCATGAAATCTCATGGCATCAGGTCAAACATGGGCAAGGAAACCTCCTGCTGATTACCACCTACCGTCCTCCCTCAGCTGATGAATCAGTCTTCCTCCATGTTGACCACCACTTGGAGGAAGCAATGAGGGTAAGCAAGGGCACAGAATGTACTCTGGGTGGGGGACTTCAATGTCCATCACCAAGAGTGGCTCGGTAGCACCACTACTGACCGAGCCCCGAAGGACATAGCTGCCAGACTGGGCCTGCGGCAGGTGGTGAGTGAACCAACACGGGGAAAAACCTACTTGACCTCATCCTCACCATCTACCTGTCGCAGATGCATCTGTCCATGACAGTATTGGTAGGAGTGACCACTGCACAATCCTCATGGAGACGAAGTCCTGTCTTTACACTGAGGACACCATCCAACGTGTTGTGTGGCATCAACACCGTGCTAAATGGGATAGATTCAGAACAGATCTAGCAGCTCAAAACTGGGCATCCATGAGGAGCTGTGGACCATCAGCAGCAGCAGAATTGTATTTCAGCACAATCTGTAACCTCATGGACCAGCATATTCCTCACTCCATCATTACCAACAAGCCAGGGGATCAACGAGGAGTGTAGAAGAGCATGCCAGGAGCAACACCAGGTGAACCTAAAAATGAGATGCCAACCTGGTGAAGCTACAACACAGGACAACATGCATGCTAAACAGCGGAAGCAACATACTATGGACAGAGTTAAGCGATTCCACAACCAAAGATCAAAGCTCTGCAGTCCTGCCACATCCAGTCATGAATGGTGGTGGACAATTAAACAACTAACAGGAGGAGGAGGCTCTGTGAACATCCCCATCCTCAATGCTGGCAGAGTCCAGCACGTGAGTGCAACAGACAAGGCTGAAGCGTTTGCAACCATCTTCAGCCAGAAGTACCAAGTTGATAATCCATCTTGGCCTCCTCCCGATATCCCCACCATCACAGAAGCCAGTCTTCAGCCAATTCGATTCACTCCACGTGATATCAAGAAACGGCTGAGTGCACTGGATACAGCAAAGGCTATGGGCCCCGACAACATCCCATCTGTAGTGCTGAAGACTTGTGCTCCAGAACTAGCCGCGCCTCTAGCCAAACTGTTCCAGTATAGCTACAACACTGGCATTTACCAGACAATGTGGAAAATTGCCCAGGTATATCCTGTCCACAAAAAGCAAAACAAATCCAATCCGGCCAATTACCGCCCCATCAGTCTACTCTCAATCATCAGCAAAGTGATGGAAGGTGTCGTCGCCAGTGCTATCAAGAGGCACTTACTCACCAATAACCTGCTCACCGATGCTCAGTTTGGGTTCCGCCAGGACCACTCGGCTCCAGACCTCATTACAGCCTTGGACCAAACATGGACAAAAGAGCTGAATTCCAGAGGTGAGGTGAGAGTGACTGCCCTTGACATCAAGGCAGCATTTGACCGAGTGTGGCACCAAGGAGCCCTAGTAAAATTGAAGTCAATGGGAATCAGGGGGAAAACTCTCCAGTGGCTGGAGTCATACTTAGCACAAAGGAAGATGGTAGTGGTTGTTGGAGGCCAATCATCTCAGCCGCAGGACATTGCTGCAGGAGTTCCTCAGGGCAGTGTCCTAGGCCCAACCATCTTCAGCTGCTTCATCAATGACCTTCCCTCCATCATAAGGTCAGAAATGGGGATGTTCGCTGATGATTGCACAGTGTTCCATTCCATTCGCAACCCCTCAGATAATGAAGCAGTCTGTGCCCGCATGCAGCAAGACCTGGACAACATCCAGGCTTGGGCTCATAAGTGGCAAGTAACATTCACGCCAGACAAGTGCCAGGCAATGACCATCTCCAACAAGAGAGAGTCTAACCACCTCCCTTTGACATTCAACGGCATTACCATCGCCGAATCCCCGACCATCAACATCCTGGGGGTCACCATTGACCAGAAACTTAACTGGACCAGCCACATAAATACTGTGGCTACAAGAGCAGGTCGAGGCTGGGCATTCTGCAGCGAGTGACTCACCTCTTGACTCCCCAAAGCCTTTCCACCATCTACAAGGCACAAGTCAGGAGTGTGATGGAATACTCTCCACTTGCCTGGATGAGTGCAGCTCCGACAACACTCAAGAAGCTTGGCACCATCCAGGACAAAGCATCCCGCTTGATTGGCACCCCATCCACCACCCTAAATGTTCACTCCCTTCACCACCGGCGCACTGTGGCTGCAGTGTGTACCATCCACAGGATGCACTGCAGCAACTCGCCAAGGCTTCAACAGCACCTCCCAAACCCGCAACCTCTATCACCAGAAGGACAAGGGCAGCAGGCACATGGGAACACCACCACCTGCACATTCCCCTCCAAGTCACACACCATCCTGACTTGGAAATATATTGCTGTTCCTTCATCGTCACTGGGTCAAAATCCTGGAACTCCCTACCTAACAGCACTGTGGGAGAACCGTCACCACACGGACTGCAGTGGATCAAGAAGGTGGCTCACCACCACCTTCGAGGGCAATTAGGGATGGGCAATAAATGCCGGCCTCGCCAGCGACGCCCACATCCCATGAACGAATAAAAAAAAATTCTAAGAAATGGTACAGAGAAAGTTGGGTTTCCAGGCAAACCCAACTCATTACTCATTTTCAGACTGTCAACCATTTCGTCACGAGTTTACACATCTATTTTTTCCACTTTGAAGTAACCAACTGTCTGTTCTGACAACTTGCACTGATGACACAAAGGGCATAGGCTGATAATTAGAAACAGATAACAGGTTCAAATGAGACCAGCAGTTTCTGAATATACCTGCACTCCACAGCCAGGATGCATCGAAACACATTTTCTACATTTCAATAAATCGAAAGCACCAATTGTAAACAAATCTTTAGAGGCCTGTGAACGGGGTGAGCTAATCCATACGCCTAATCCACCCCCGCACCAAACGAGGCTCTGAACTGGGTCCGCCAACTCAGAAGTTTCCCCAATATTGTATCTGTTCAAAACTAGAACAGAAGTGGAAACAGGCAACGATTCACACTCGCCCAGATGTCGACATGGACTCTGCAGGTCACCAGAGACTGATGTTACAGTTTGATCAGGTTTTTTTCCCTGCTTATTTGTATTAAGATGAGCGCAGTGGGAGGCTGCCCATCCTTAGTTACTCTGGCAGTTGAGTGGCTTGCTAGGCCACTTCAGACAGCATTAAGAGCCAACCATGTAGTGTGGGACTGGAATCGGATGTAGGCCAGACATAGGAACAGGAGTAGGCCATTCAGCCCCTCTAGCCTGTTCCACCATTCAATTAAGATCATGTCTGATCTGTATCTTAACTCAATTTTCCTGCCTTGGTTCTGCATCCCTTAATACACTTACCCAACAAAAATTTATCAATCTCAGTTTTGAAATTTTCAATAGGCCCCCAGCCTCAACAGCTTTGGTGGTGGAGGGGGGGGGGGCAGCAGGGGAAGAAAGAGTTCCAGATTTCCACTTCCCTTTGTGTGAAGAAGTGCTTTCTGACCTCACCTTAAAATTAGAGCGAGGCCGTTCAGTAGTAGTGCCTCCTTGTTCTGGATTCCCGCACCAGAGGAAATAGTTTCAGACCAGGTAGGGATTGGGTTACAGAATCAAGGCGGGTAGATGGAATTAAGATACAGATCAGCCACGATCGAATTGAATGGCGGAACAGGCTCAAGAGACAATGGCGTACTCCTGTTCCTATGTTCCAATTTCCCTTTCCCAAAGGACATTGGTGAACTGGTTGGGTTTCTCCGGCAATCCGGCAGCTTTCATGGCCTTTTCTTTCTGGTGCTGGGTCACAAATGACCAGATGTTATTGAATTCAATTTCACAACTTGCCATAGTGGGATTTGAACACTCAACCTCCTGGTTGAGAATCCAGTACCACAAAGGCTAATTTACTTTGTGTAAGCATGTATCTTTTTTGATGCAACATTTAGTGGTCAGCAATGGGTCTTTAAGCCGAGTTCCTGATCTCAGGCAACTGCGTTGGGAACAAAGAATACAAGTAAGCCAATCACTGGGGCATATCCTCGTAACAAATGGTTCAAGGGCAGAGCACCTGCCTAGCCAAAGGGCATGGCAAGTCATTTCTCCCCCTTTGCTCCATGATTTCCTGCCATTTGAAGCTTCTTCCTCAACACTGATTCCCTGAAAAAACAAAACAGCTTCTCAAAAACATATGGGGAGGAAGGGGAAAGAAGGGGCACTCTTTACACCAGGGGTGGACCAGCTTCATAAAGCAGGGGATGTTAAGACTGAGATACATTTCTACCCATCACAATCAATCATACACATGCACAAGAGACCAAATTGAATGGAATAAAAATAGGTAAAGAGGAGGTACTAAAAAGGTGCGCAGAGTTCAAAGTAGAAAAGTCACCCGGTCCGGATGGGATGCATCCTAGCTTGCCGAGGGAAGGAAGGGTGGAAATTGGAGGCTGTGGCCACAATCTTCCAATCCTCCTTCGATATGGGATCAGTGCCAGAGGACTGGAGGATTGCAAATGTTACACCCCTGTTCAAAAAAAGGGAGGGGGATAAACCCAGCAATTGCAGGCCAATCAGTCTATCATCAGTGGTGGGGAAACTTTTAGAGACAATAATTCGGGGCCAAATTAATTGGCACTTGGAAAAACATGGGTTAATAAATGAAAGTCAGCACGCATTTGTTAAAAGGCAAATCATGTTTGACTAACTAGATTGACTTTTTGATGAACTAATGGAGAAGGTTGGTGAAGCTAGTCTGGTTGATGTTGCATATATGGACTTTCATAAGGCGTTTCATAAAGTACCACACAGTAGCCTGGTTAGCAAAATTGAAGCCCATGGGACTAAAGGGGCAATGGCTGCATGGATATGTAATTGGCTAAGGGACAGGAAGCAAAATACTGGTGAGAGGTTGTTTTTCAGACTGGAGGGAAGTGTACACTGGTGTTCCCCAGGGGTCGGTGTTGGGACCTCTGCTCTTTTTAATATTATTCTTTATTACTTTTCTTTATATTGATGAGCTGGACTTGGGCATACAGGGCATAATTTCAAAGTTTGCAGATGACATGAAACTCGGAAATGTAGTAAACAATGTGGAGGATAGTAACAGACTTTAGGAGGACATAGACAGACTGGTGAAATGGGCAGACACATGGCAGATGAAATTTAATGCAGAGAAATGTGAAGTGATGCATTTTGGTAGGAAGGATGAGGAGAGGCAATATAAACTAAATGGTACAATTTACAGGGGGTGCAGGAACAAAGAGACCTGGGGTGTATGTACACAAGTCTTTGAAAGTGGCAGGACAAGTTAAGAAGGCTGTTATAAAGGCAAATGGGCACCTTTATAAAACATTGGTTATGATCCAGCTGGAGTATTGTGGCCAATTCTGGGCACCACACTTTAGGAAGGATGTCAAGACCTTAGAGAGGGTGTAGAGGAGATTGACTAGAATGGTACTAGGGATGAAAGACTTTAGTTATGTGGAGAGACTGGAGAATCTGGGGTTGTTCTCCTTAGAGCAGGGAAGGTTAAGGGGAGATTTGATAGAGGTGTTCAAAATCATGAAGGGTTTTGATAGAGTAAATAAGGAGAAACTGTTTCTAGTGGCAAAAGGGTCAGTAACCAGAGGTCACAGATTTAAGATAATTGGCAAAAGAACGAGAGACGACATGAGGAAAAAGATTATTTCGCAGCCAGTTGTGATGATCTGGAATGCATTGTCTGATAGGGTGGTGGAAGCAGATTCAATAGTAACTTTCAAAAGGGAACTAGATAAATACTTGAAAAGGAAAAATTTACAGGGCTATGGGGGAAAAAAGCGGGGAAGTGAGATTAATTGGATAGCTCTTTCAAAGAGCCGACACAGGCACGATGGGCCAAATGGCCTCCTTGTGCTGTATCATTCTATGATTGTACGATAAAGGCCAATCAACATATCTGCCTCCACCTCCACTTATCCAGACTACAATATTCGTTATCCCTTTCCACTTTAATTGATGATTACGGATGAGATTGTTGCTTCTGAATCTGGCAGGTCAGAAATAGAGAGAAAGGACGGGTTAATGTCTCACGTAGCGATCCATCTCAGAGTGGCCTTTATGGGCTGAATGGTCTTCACATTATGGACTTTATGTTCTTCCAATCTGACACGGGCCTTGACCTGAATGTGTCAATATATATTTTTTCTTTACACTGTGCACTTCTAGTATTTTCATTACAGATTTTCAGCATTTGCTGTTTTTAAGGTTTTGTCTATAAGGAGAGTGGCCATTTGTCCAAAAGCAAGGGGAAAGAACAATCCACGCAAGTCCTTTTGGAGAAAGTTAACCTGGTGACAGCCATCCTGTGTATTGGGGTTAAAAGATAGAACAGCTATGGCCCAAATTACCAGAGACCCCTCAATCAAATTTTCCAAAATCCATTCATATTTTCTATGGAAAACTCCCTCAATTTCATATTGGTCTTACTCCCCACTTATTTTTTTTTTTTAAAAAGGCTAATTTTTAAAAAAAATTCTGAGACATGATTTGGCCAAGGCTCCACTGTGGTAATAATGTTAATTGAAAAATAACTAATATTTTAAAGCTATTTTTGAGGGATAGGCCCACTTCCCTCCCCCCTTTCGCATGACACATCACCCTAGCCAAGATGGCAACTACTCCCAAGTCTCTGAAATCACTCACCAGGAGCATGACTATCCCCCGAGTGATTAGGATTCTGTCTGGGAAAGGTATAGAAGGGCACGCTCAAGGGAGTGAGAGTCGGAGATAGTGCTACAACTATTCCATTCTCTGACCCACGCTCTCCTCAAACCCATCTCCCCTGCTGGGAGGGAGAGTTGATGCACTTAATCAAATTTCGTAGACCAGCTACTGTTCGCAACAACCTCTCCTCCTCCTCCCTCAAAACACAAGCTTCCAGTGAAGCAGTCCAGAGACACCCAGGTGCTGAGCACAAAGGTGGAATACTGTTGCTGTTTCAGACTGTTTGGGATGCTGAAACATGATGGCAGTTCTAAACAGAATTGAGAGACAGTCTTAAAATTATTTAAGCTGAAAACCTTGAGGGAGAGGAAAGAGGAGCGTATTTTTTCACCAAGTTATGGATACAGGCCTCAACGTACAGTATTCCCTCAATATAAATATTAAAGTTCTCCCAATATTTTGAAGCTTTTGAAATACTATCAAATGTTCATCAAACAGCCTGATCAAACAAATACTGAGGCTAGCTCAAAGAATCATTGTGCACTAACACACATGTATGCACACATGGGTAAATCTTGACTTTGTGCGATAGTGTATAACGTATGATTGCAAGTCGGCAGCCTGTTTTACATCTCTCCCCATTTTTTATTTCCAATCAAAAAACACTCACACTCTGATGGCAAAATGGTAAGATGAAAAGCAAACGCACAAAAAGGTTAAAGTTCACCTGCATTTGCCATGCAAATATGACTATTGAGATCACATGCCCAACGACGGTGTCTATTACTCATTTTTATTCACTAATCAGAAACGCTACTAGCCACATCTGATTCCCAATTAGGCACATGTGGTTAGTGACTAACATATTGGGCAACACTGAAGTAGGGGAGTGTAGTGCTAGCAACTTTCTCTCCAATTTTCCTTCACATCCTACGGGAAAGCACCTGAGGCCTACTCGGTACTCTTTGTTCAATCACACATGGGCGACTCGATGACTGAGGAACTGCAATTGGTAAATATAATAGTTATACCCTCTCAGTTCTGCTATCAGGAAAGACGGAACAGGCTGGGGCTCTTTTCTCTACAAAAGAGAAGGCTGAGAGTTGACCTAATAGAGGTCTTTCAAATTATGAAGGGGTTTGATGGGGTAGACGTAAAGATGTTTCCACTTGTGGGGGAGACCAAGAGTAGGAGCCATGAATATAAGATAGTCACTGATAAATCCAATAAGGAATTCAGGACTAACTTTACCTAGAGCATGGTGAGAATGTGGAACTTGCCGCCACAAGGAGCGGTTAAGGCAAATAGCATAGATGCCTTTAAGGGGAGCTAGATAAACACATGAGGGAGAAAGGAATAGAAGGATATACTGATAGGTGGGAGGAGGCTCGTTTGAAACATAAACACCGGCATAGTCCAGTTGGGCCGAAATTCTATGTAAAATGTGCCTACTATATGACAGTGTTAGTATTCATGTGTACAGTTGCAAATCTTTTTGACTTCTAACGCATTGCCATGGACAAGACTTCACACTTGCCAAATGAGTTTTTTTTTAAAAATTCTTCAAGATATGGGTAATGCTCGCAAAGCCACATTTATTACCCATCCCTAGTCTACAACTGAATGGCTTTAAGGCTCAGCCACAATGTGTGGAACTGGAGTGACTTGTAGGTAGGGTTGCCAACCCTCCAGGATTGTCCTGGAGACTCCAGGAATTGAAGAGTAATCTCCTGGACACTGCTGCAAGCAACCCAGGAGAAAAATCATCTGGACATTAAAAATTGTGCTTTTTGCGTTTTCTTTGAACAATTTCATTTACTAATTGTATAAATATTGGAGATGGGGAGAAAAAGACTGTTTGAGAGTTAAGATTAATCCAACTGAGTAACACAGTCCGTTCGCTTTTCAATTGGCCGTGGGAAGGCAGCATACCCAGAGGATGGGCCAATGGTGGGAGCGTGGGGGTGGGATGATTCGAGGGCAGGAGGTCATGTGATGAAACCTCCAGGAACACACCCAGAGTTGGCAAACCTGCTTGTAGGCCCAGTTGGGTAGGGATGACAGGTCCCCTTCCCTTAAAAGGGCATTAGTGAACCAGTTGGGTTTTTACGACAATCCAACTGCTTTCGTGGCCATTTTTTGCCCCCCACCCGATGCCAGCCGTATGGAATTCAATTGCACAACTCGCCAATGGTAAAACGTGAACTCATGACCTCTGGGTTGCTAGCCAACCATCATAACCACGACCACCGCACCCAATGCCAATATGACTGGGGCGTATATGAGATTCTCAGAGCCCTGTGGGGATGGAGGAAACCACAGTGTTTTACCCGGGTGAATGTTTCAGCAGGCAGCTCAGCTACATCAGAGGGCTGGTGCAGATTTACTTAAAAGCAGACGTTGTTAAGAAGCATTATTCACCCCTGTGGCTTTGTGTAACCTTTAGCCCTCCGTCCCACAACCTTTCACTGCTAACTTATGCAACTTTGGCCTTAGCACCAGTCAAACTCACCATGGGAATTTAGCTTTAAAAGAGCACAGCTTTTCAAACAAAAAAAAAAGATCATTGAGGTGTTTTTAGAAAAGGTAAGGGGAGAGCTGATGGAAGCATTGTCAATATGAAGATAACTGGGGGTGGGGGGGGGGGGGGGGGAAGAATGGAGAACCAGCATTCTTCCTGAACCTTCCTGCGCATCCAATGCGAAAGGCAGCTCAGCCCATCGGAAACCTCAGCACCAGTCACTGCGCTACAGGGTTGGACCTTGTTTATTGGGGCCAAGTGTTTGTCGAGTGGATGTCAATAGATCCCATCTGATTGATGGAGCCTGCTGTAGTTTAAGGGTTTAGCCAAGGAAGATTCAGCTTAACAGTATTTCACAATTCATTAACATATTGCTCCCACACTGCAGTTGGGAGCCCGGTTTAAATTTAATTGCTGCCATGCAGGATTCCCGAACAGTGAAATGGAGGCAGGAATTTCCGGCTCAGGGGATTAAGTGCCTTTTCCAGCACTCCTTGTGGGCCAGGAGCAGGAGTTCTCCCTCCCCCGCACCCCGGCCCCTCAATGAAGCCTTCGGCCTCCCCTCTGCCGCTCGCGGCCTCCCACAGCCCCCCCACCCCAGCCCCAATCTCTAGCTCCTTCCCTTCTCCCAATTGCCGGGGACTGTCCTCACGGGTCCCGGCTGCACCCACCTGCCATTGGTTTTCCCACCCCAGCAGCCGGCCAGGTTGTCAATTTGACCTGCTGCCGGGCAGGAAATGGAAGGAAAAAAAGTGATAATGATGTCCTGCCATTAGAGTCGGCAGGACCTCCGTGTCCCTGGGATTTTTGGGTTTTCCACGCGCTGTCCCGCCTATATTGGGCGGATGCACGCACGCATGCAAAGAAGGGCTTCGGCTGGTATCCTTTGATATGCATCAGGTAATGAATGTGGGAGACAGAACTGTACATTTTGCAGGAGGTTGGGCCTTCAAACCCCTTTTAAATAGATCCACCCTCCCAGGGAAGAGGGAGAAGAGGGGCATGTACACTGGGTGGAGGGGGAGGGGGGAAAAAAAAAAGTCTCAAGCACGAGCAAAGGAGTGTCCAGGGGCTGCCAGCTCATGCCTTGAGTGCTGACTCCCTGCATGCCTTCCAAGAGAGCGCTGTTCCTGTTCCTGACTGGAACAGAGGTCACTTCTTGTAAAAGGTAGGTGAAATACCAGGCAATATAAGCATAGTCAATGTGGTTTCCTGAGGAGGTCCAAGAGGAATTTTCCAGATTTTTGTTTTTCCTAATTGGCCTTGGGGTTTTAACCTTTTACCTCTCCCAGGAGATTACACGGTTGCTGGTTTGGTAGGGAACATAGGATCAATGGGCCATCCAGCCCCTCGAGCCTGTTCCATCATTCTATAAGTTCATGGTTGCTCCATATCCCGCAATACCCTTACCTAATTAAAAATCTGTCGAACTCAGTCTTGGAAATTTGAATTGTCCCGGAATCCACAGCCAATTGGGGGACAGCGTTTCCTGATTTCCCTCCTGAATGACCTATGTCATCTTCTTCTGGATTCCCTCACCAATGGAAATAGCTTCTCTGTGTCTACCCTATTGAATTCTTTCATCATTTTGACCATCTCGATTAGATCACCCCTCAATCTTCTATACTCCAGGGAACTCAAGCCAAGTTCATGCAACCTGTGCCCATAATTTAACCCTTCAACCCCTGGGGATGTCTAATCACAATGCTCCAGGCATCATGAGTGTGGGGCAGACTTGATGAATCAGATGGTCATTGCCTGACCTTCATTTTTGTATGCTAAGTTGGCAGAAATGGAGGCAAATTGTTCTACTGATGCTAGAGAGGAGAACTTGCATTTCTATTGCCCCTTTCACGTCTTCGAGGTGTTCAAAGTGTTCACAGTCAATGAAGTATTTTTGAAGTGTCGTCACTATTATATAGATAAACAAGACAACCAATTTGCACCCAGCAAGGTCCCACAAACAGCAAATGAGATTAAAAAGGACCAGTTAAGTCAATTTTGGTGGTGTGGAAATGTTGGCCAGGACACCGAGAGAAGTCCCCTCCTCTTCAAATAGTGCCGTTGAATCTTTTATGACCACCTCAACTGGCAAACGGGGTCTCCAATGAAGTATGTTGGAAGTGTAGTCACCACTTATGGAGGCAAATGTGGCTAGCAATGATTGAGGACGTTTTCACCAGGACATTGGGAGAACTTGCTGTTCTTCTGCATAACACAGGATCTTTAATGTCTACCTGAACTGATAGTTTAACGTCTGACTTGAGAGAAGGCACCTCCGACAGTGCAGCACTCACTCAGGGGTAGCTTTTATCATTAAATGGGATGTACTTACATTAGAAAACAATGTCAGTCTCCCCAAGGAGCCACACCACTTAGTGGGATCCAGAAGCCAAATTGAAACACAAGACCTGTGTGGACATTTGGTGCAATAGAATCAGAGCACAGAAGGAGGCCACATGGTTGATTGTGCCTGTGCTGGCTCTTTGAAAGAGCTATTCAATTAGTCCCACTCCTCTGCTCTTTCCCCATAGCCCTGCAATTTTACCCCTTCAAGTATTTATCCAATTCCCATTTGAAAGTTACTATTGAATCTGCCTTTCAGGCAGTAAATTCCAGATCATAACAACTTGCTGCATTAAAAAAATTCTCATCTCCCCTCTGGTTCTTTTGCCAATTATCTTAAATCTGTGTCCTCTGATTACCAATCCTTCTGCCAGTGGAAACAGTTTTTCCTTACTTACTCTATCAAAACCCTTCATAATTTTGAACACCTCTATTAAATTTCCCCTTAACCTTCTCTGCTCTAAGGAGAACAACCCCAGCTTCTCCAGTCTCTCCACATAACTGAAGTCCCTCATCCCTGGTTCCATTCTAGTAAATCTCCTCTGCACCCTCTCTAAGGCCTTCACATCCTTCCTAAAGAGCGGTGTCTAGAATTGGACACAATACTCCAGCTGAAGACTAACCAATGTTTTATAAAGGTTTAGCATAGCTTCCTTCCGTTTGTACTCTATCGCCCAGATATTCACGGGGAGGGAATGGGGGAGTGTGTTTGCAGGGGAGGAAACCCAGAAATCCTGGGCATGCAGAGGTCCTGCCGAATTTAACGGCGGGATCTCTTGTGTTTTTTCTTCCATTTCCTGCCTGGCAGCCGGCCAGATTGCCATTTTTAAATTTTAAGAAAGGTTCTCGACAGAATGGCTCCTGCGAGGCAGGGTGGAGAGAAAAAGATGGTTACGGGGGGAACATACTAGAAATGTGCACAGGCGTATCCCATGGTGTGGTTTTAAAAGATGTGCCCCCTCGTGCCATTAAGGAAATCTGTCAATTTGCAGTGAAGGAGATGGGGTCCTGAGGTCTACATCGATACTCGTCTGAAGCTAAAGGTGTACGGAATGCTCCATAGCCCAATCCCATGTGTTTATCTGGTTCATTTAATCACAGAGTCACACTGTTTCAGGCCTCAGGAGTCTTCTCCTTGCCAGATTTCACATGCTTCCCCCCTCCTCTACTATTCTGCTGTGACCATTTACACCTTCTCTGGACCCATTGTTTGTTTCTTTACTTGTCCCATTACCACTCTCCTTTTGCCCCGCACCATCATCCCTATGGTCATTTAATCACTCGTGCCCTCCCATCCTATCACAGTCCTTTTCCTTTTGTTCTTTGCCCGCCCCACTTTCCCTGGCTCTGCACTTGCTTAAAAGCTCTTCATCTCTGGCATCTTCCGGTTCTGATGAAAGGTTATCGACCTGGAATGTTTCTCTCTCCACAGATGTTGCCTGACCCACTGTTTGCTTGCCAGCATTTTGTGTTTTGGATGTCGTATTGTTTTGGTCGGGGAAATCGATGTGGTGCACTCAGCTTACTTGTTTGCCTTCTACTCCCCACCGCGAAACAGAAAGTAGGGCAATGTTGCGATTTGCTCTAAGCTCCTAAAAGATGGGTGACAGGCAGTAATGAGCTGTGGGGGCACGTTCACACAGCTAATTGAAAAGGTCACACAGCTAGAATGTAATGTTACACTCAGCACGTGTTTCCTCCAAGTTTATTTTCTAACCTTTACAAATTGACCTTTGACTAGTGAATAGGTCACACCACTCAAAATACATTAAAATGCTTTGAAAGTGATTTTCTCCATACCAGCATATGATTTATAAAAGTTTATGTATGGAAAAATTATACTGAAATCTCAGATAAATGTAAAAGATCCTATTCGAAGAATAGGGGAGTTCTCCCAGTGCCCTGGCCAATATTTATCCCTCAACCAACACCACCAAGAACAGATTTGTGTCATTGCTGTTTCTAGGACTTTGTTGTGCGCAAATTGGCTGCCGTGTTCGCCAACAAAACAAGTGCCTGCAACATTGCAAAAGTAATTAATTGGCTGTTAAGCATTTCGGGACATCCTGAAGACGAGACAGGCACTATAAATACAAATCAGATTTCAGCTTCAATGATTTATACACAAAAATAAGCAGAACTTGTTTCTAGACTGAATTAAACACAGATTAATTTTAGAAAACCAATCACCAGACCAAATCATGCACATGAATCTTAATGTTGCAATAATATTCAACTCTTAAGTAAAACTTAAGATTTACACACTGCACCTGTACGCTATTGGTTTTAATTCTCACTAACTGAAGGCAAGTTTACTTTCTTAAAAGTTTCAGTTTCTAATCATCTTCTCTAAGATTCAAATGCTCACCCTTTAAAGTCTTAAAATGTCATACAACTGGTCTAAATCCACCCTCAAAGAGAAGTTACGAAAAATATTAATTATTGTAAAAGGTCAAATTAACCATAACACGATGCAAAAAAAAATGTTGCTTTCCCTAGTTCAGTAATATTTAGCCGGCTGTGTGTTCAGGAACACAAAACAACAATTAGGAACACTGTCTGTCCAAACCACAGGCTGTGGAGACCCATTCCGAAGTTTACTTACTTTGCTGATGGTTTAGCTTTTGTTGAAGTGTTTCAGCGGAGTCCGATAGAGCTCGATTTATAGACAGCAGGTTCCGCTTCTCACCGACTGCTTCCTGCAGCTCGTACTGTAGAACTTCAGTCTCTTTCCAGACTGAGGCAAATGCAGTGTCCTGGTTACAGACCTGAGTAACAGCATGAAAAACTGGTTTGCTGCATCTCATTAGGTAAAAATTTAAACGATACACTCACACATATCGGTGTTTGAGAGTTTAACTAGGTTCTGATACAGTTCCATTTGCACATTTAAAAAAAATAAAACGAATTGTTTTTTGTTGGTATATTTTTTAAGACCAGTTAGCTAAAATAAACCTATGGTTAAAATTGATAAAAATACACAAACTGCCTAAAATGTGCAAGCAACCACCCACACCACCCACACACATACACAAACTCCCTCACTTCCTTCAATACTGAACGCCACAATACTTCAAAATAGTTCCAAAAGTGAAAGAATTCTTCTCAAAACGATCGAGATATTATCACTTCAAACGAAACAAGAGAGAGAGACACACGCAAACCAAAACTGGCACTTTGAGAAACACAAACTTGCCTCTTTCTGCAGATCTTCGAGCTGTTGGCAAACTTGGTGCAGCTGCAGTTTGAAGGCAGCCGCCGCTTTCTCCGTTAGCTCTTTCTGGGCTTGGAGCTCCTGCAGCCTGTCGAACCAGCAGAAAGCCACAAGTTCACTGTGACATTAAAGCAGCGCACACCTGGGTATCTGGTGGCAATCCCCACCTTCTGGGACCCCCCAAAGCACTCGTTATCACTGCACACTTACAAACGCCGAAACTCTGCCGCTCCCCCCAGCTGTTAAAATAACGCAAGCTAAACAGCACTTACACTAGCAAACTTAAGCTTGTCGTGGACAAGCTAGTAAACAAAATCCCAATTCTTTAGCAACTCACGCAGCACGCTGTCTTTTCTTTATCTCTCCTTTGTTAGTGATATGTTAACATTTAGACTGTCAGAAGCTTTGAACCACTGCGAGAATTGGGGGAAAAAAATCAGTTCACAATGCAATCAAAAATTCCCCATTAGATTTTTTACTGTGATTTATTGCGGTAAAGTCACCACACAACCTGAAAGGTTCAAGGCTGCATTAGTCGCATTTATTAATACACTAATTCTAAAGTTAGATTTTTTTTATTGATACTCTCTATTCCTGTTCTCTTCACTATTCTTCTAGATTGACTGTTAGCCTTTGTTTTATGTCTAAATACAGGATCTCCCATTTTTTCCTTGGACCCCACTATTCTGGGATTGAAATCAAAATTTCCCTCTGATTTGCTGGAAAAACTGCTTTAAAAGAGGGTTTGAGGGTCTGTTTTTCAACCAGCCTAGCAGAACGCTAAACATTAAAGTTTGACCTGACCTATAAAAGATTGAACCATTGGTAGACCAGCCATGGTCTTATTGAATGGCGGAGCAGGTTCAAGGGGCTGTTTGGCCTAAACCTGCTCCTATTATGTTCTTATGGGCTGACAGCCAGAAGCCCACAGTGCTAGACATCAACTCTAGGCTGACACCAGAACCATTACTCATTGGTGACACCAAAAGGCCTTAATTGTTGTCCAAATAGTCTACAGACACCAATTAAAAATAAATAGATGTTTACCAAAATATTTGGATAGACAATTTCTCAGCGCACAAGTGGATTTAAAACAAGGATATTTACTTGAATTCAACAAGAACAGTAAACAATAGCGTAACAGAACACAGAGTTCAGTAACAGATTAATCGGCAAGCAGATTGTTCGAGGCTGGGGCCCAAATATTTAGCACAGTGCAAAAATGAAAATTATATACATATTGTAGAAAACACATCGACACCCACTGTGTATATTCCTTAAATACCAATTCCACATAACCAAGTTTGAATTGATAGCTGTTTGTAGAGTATGACCTTATTGATAGAAGGATAAAATGTAAGCAAAAACAATGGAGGAAAGTCACCACACAACCTGAAAGGTTCAAGGCTGCATTAGTTGCACATATTGTTCAGCTAATCGACTCCTATCACCAAGTCTCACTTACCCATTGTTCTCGCTGATCTACATTGGCTCTTGGTCCCCTAACGCCTCCAATTTAAAATCCTCATCCATGTGTTTCAATCTGTTCATGGCCTCGCCTCTACCTATCTCTAACCTCTTCCAGCTCCAACAACTCCCCCCTCTCCACCACCCTCCGAACTCTCCGCCCGTGGCCTCTTGTGCACCTTCCTTTGCCTTCGGCCCATTTCATTCACGCCTCCGTGAAGCGCCTTGGGCCATTTTATTCTATATTAAAGACGCTATATGTATGTGAGTTGTAGCTGCAATTGAGTGATCAGTTCTTAAACTGATAAACAGTTGACTGACTGGTGTGGTGAACAATCCCTTTCGTTTCCTTGGGCTCTATTTCAAATTCAGCTCAGATGAGCAGGATCATGTTTCTTCTTGTAAATTATACAAATTTGAACGGATTAACTCTTAATCCAGGGGCCACAAGTCAACACCGCCTCATTTGGCACTAAACTGGGAAAGTGCCAGCAGTTATGACGTGTTGTTGGGGATTTGTAATGGATCTTAACCCGGCATGCAGTTTGTACTGACTTGAGACACTAGATACAAAAGTAGGCCATTCAGCCCCTCGGACCTGCCCCGCCATTCAATTAGATCATGGCGGATCTGTACCTCAACTCCATCTACCCTGCCTTGGTCTCCTATCCCTTGATACCTTTACCCAACAAAAATCTATCAATCTCAGTTTTGAAATTTTTAAGCACCAACAGCCTTTCGGGAGAGAGAGTTCCAGATTTCCACTCCCCTTTGTGTGAAGAAGTGCTTCCTGACATCACCCCTGAACGGCCTAGCTCTAATTTTAAGGTTATGCCCCCTTGTTCTGGACTCCCCCACCAGAGGAAATGGTTTCTCTATCCACCCTATCAAATCTTTTAATCATCTTAAAACACCTCAATTAGGTCACCCCTTAACCTTCTAAATGCAAGGGAATACAAGCCTAGTGTATGCAACCTGTCCTTCTAATTGAACCCTCTAAGCCCCTGAAAGCAGAAGTCATTACCCAGCACAGACTCCTTTAAATTTGAGCAGAAAAACTTTGCCTAACATCACCTTTCCAAAACACAATCAGAATTTCCTATTTCACCATCCGCACCTGGTGACTTCTTTCTTTTTCAGGTGCACCTGCTCAGTTTTGCTTCTGCGAAAGTTGCTTGCCAACTTTACGTACTCCCGGTCTGTGGCCAACTTCTGTTCCTCCAAGGCATGGATGTTCTGGAGCCATAGCCGTCTTCTCTCCTGCAAATTATCCTTCAGGTGCTGGAACAGTGAGAAAAAAATAAATGAAAGGTAAACTGAGAGTTGGGTTTTGTTACCAAATAATGAGGCGGCCAAATCAGGGAGCGCTGATTAAGAACGACACTACTTCTGAAGCAGCACTTCCATGGTCCGATCTGCCATGTAAGCGACAGCGTAAAGCAATTTTCCTTTCGCTGCCGAATCCAGATGTTGATGCTGGGAGAGTTAACAAACACCTGCATTTATAAAGCACCTTTAATGTAATAAAAGGTCCCAAAGTGCTCCACAAAAGCGTAGTCAGATAAAATTTGACAACAAGCTACGTAAGGAGATATTAGCACAGGTGATTGAAAGCTTGGTCAAAGAGGTAGGTTTTAAGGAGCGACAGCAAGGATGAGGGGTTTAGGGAGGGAAATCCAGAACTTAGGGCCTAGGCAGCTGAAGGCACGGCTGCCAATGGTGGGGCCAAGGAAATCGGGGACTCAAGAGGCCAGAATTGGAGCAACGCAGAGATCTGGGAGGGTTGTGGGCGTCAGCTCAATTATAGGCAATCTGTCCCTCCAAACTATTGCACGCAACAGGATTCAACTCAGCAGGGGTCAACTTTATCTTTCATCGCCAGGCGAAAAACAGTTGAAAGCAAATCGATAGCCCGTTTTACAACCCATCTGATCTTTTTCTCCATTGAGGTGTAAAACATGGCTGCCGATTCGCTATCACTTGTTTCACGCCCGATAATAAAAAAAATTACCCGTAGCCTTTTTAAAAGACTGGAACTCCCTTCCTAACAGCACTGTGGGAGAACCGTCACCACACGGACTGCAGCGGTTCAAGAAGGCGGCTCACCACCACCTTCTTGAGGGCAATTAGGGATGGGCAATAAATGCCGGCCTCGCCAGCGACGCCCACATCCCATGAACGAATAAAAAAAAAAGCCTTTTTAAAAGCCCAAGTTAAAAAAAAGGAATGTGCTTTTCTCTGTCTCTCTTCTCCCACCACCCAAAATTGGGCAGACCATAGACTTTAGAAGATATATAACTAAACACATAGCAAAGTTTTGCAGTTGAATTCACCTTTTCGTTCACCTTGCACATCTTATCTAACAGTTGGAGATGCAAGTAAAAGTAGGGAAGTTTTAGTCAATTAGAACCAAGTTAGGTTAGAAGAGGGACAGGAAGTGGGTGGTAGGAAGTGGATGGTGTTATAAAATGATAGAGCAATAAATTAGACCTGCCACTTGTAGAGCACCAGGCCCCAACCCAAGAGAAAGAAATTCCTGATATTTTGCCACGGGGGATAATTTGTGCAAATGAGGGAGAAAAAATTCACCTCGTTCCACCCATGAAGTTCCTAATGGGCAGGTCAGAGTGCCAGGGGACTGGGAGGACGTTTTCCAGTTTGCCTCCTTAGCAACACCAGATGAAGAATTCTGCACACCAAAAACATCTGGGGACCCCACTCCACAACCACCGCCCCCACCTGATCCGTTGAAGTACAAACGTGTAGTAAAATGCGCGAAGACATAGGCCCATCGAATGTTTACACACTGCATTAGTAATAAAACGAATCGTATCGCAATATACAAAACTGATCCAGCTGTTGCACGGTGGCTTTTCTGAGTTATACCGGGGGCCTCAGGGTACAGGCCCCACAGGCCTGTGCGTCAATAGGCCCCTGCTCCTTAGCCCGAGGAATGGAGCGTATACATGCAACACAACAAAAATGGGAGAGCGAGAAATGGTTTGAAAGAAAAGGTAGAGATAAATAATTAGTTTCACTCATATTCAGGACTTCAAGCCAGTGACTAATAAGAGGGGAAGGAGTTTGGTGGGGGGACATTGGGGGGAATGGTTAAAATAAGACAAATGTAGCTACAGACTAGGAACACTCAAACACTGCATAAACTAATCATTGCTCGCTCACTGGCATATCGACTACTGATTAAATGAGATGCATTAAGTAGAGCAAAGAAATACATTCCATTTCCACCTGACTCAGAGAAGTTAGTGTTGAGTTCATTTTAGTTACTTCCCCTTAAAAAAAAACCAACTTCCTTATTGGACTGCAAACTAAAACAGCAAAACTACAGTAAGAATGGCACACAGTGCAATGGTTAACGACTGCTTTATGTGAAGGCTAATTTGGCAACTGACTGGTAGAAAAGTAGGAATTAATATACTTGAGGGTGTGTGTGGGTGGGGGGGGAAGGGGGGGAAAAGAATGGGAAGAGAAACTAAATAGTCCCCCATTCACCACGGCTCCCAGTCCCCACCCTCTCCCTCTCCCTCCCCATGGTAATTGTCATGCCGACACTCCTTACTATCTGAGCGATAGGCTTAAATCAGGGGAATTCAAAATATTGTTTCTTCAGTTTGGTGGTTTGCAGAAAAAATGCTTAGTGAATATGATGCACTTCACTAATAAGAGGGGAAGGAGTTAGGGGGAAATGGTTAAATAATAAATGCAGCAACAGGTGAGGAACACTGCATAATGCTACCATGTCTGAAATAGCTCAACCAATAACTCATTGATTAGGAATTAAGCAATAAAATAAAAGTGTCAAATAGAACAATTAATTCAGATTTCCCAGCTTCCTCCTGTTCGTAGAATCATACAGCACGGGAGGCCGCCATTCAGCCCATCATGCCTGTGATGGCCCTTTGAGCTATCCAATTAGTCACACTTCCCTGCTCTTTCCCCAGAGCCCTGTACTGATCAAAAGTCCAGCAAATTAAAATTGTGCAAGCTTCAAAATATTGCTCCTGTAGTCTGGCCATCCTCCTCCTCTCCTTCAGCATCTGGGTTGTCCTTCTGCAGGAAGAAGATTGAGGTTGTTGAGGTGTAAATTCTGGTTTGAATCAGGAGTCAAGAGTGTGAAGCAAAATCTGTAGGGAAGGGTGGATAGGGACAAGGGAGGAAGTGTGGAGCGGGAACTGGTCACATCCACCAACAAGGATTGAAGTGGGAAAAAAAAGTTTGTTGTTGACAAGAAAAAAGGACCAAGATCTCACTGCTTAGGCTGGTGCTCCCAAGAGTAAAGGCTGGCACTGGCAGGGGCCGTGTAGTGCTTCAGAGTTAGGAAAGAACGCAGGTACAAAAAAAAAAAGCCAAAACACTTCATGTGAATAATGGACCCGTAATGTTCAAGCTACACACTGATCAGCCGTGGCTCAGTGGGTAGCACTTCTTGCCTCTGAATCAGAAGGTCAGGGGTTCAAGTTCCACTCGAGACTTGAGCACCAAATCTAGGCTCACACTCCCAGCGCAGTACTGAGGGAGTGCTGCACTGTCGGAGGTGCCGTCTTTCGGATGAGATGTTAAGTTGAAGCCTGTCTGTCCTCTCAGCTGGGCGTAAAAGATCCTGTGACACTATTGGAAGAAAAGCAGGGGAGTTCTCCCCAATGCCCTGGCCAATATTTATCCCTCAACCAACATCACAGATTTTTTTTTTATTATTCGTTCATGGGGTGTGGGCGTCGCTGGCTAGGCCAGCTTTTATTGCCCATCCCTAATTGCCCTCGAGAAGGTGGTGGTGAGCCACCTTCTTGAACCACTGAAGTCCGTGTGGTGAAGGTTCTCCCATAGTGCTGTTAGGAAGGGAATTCCAGGATTTTGACCCAGCGACAATGAAGGAACGGCGATATATTTCCAAGTCTGGATGGTGTGTGACTTGGAGGGGAACGTGCAGGTGGTGTTGTTCCCATGTGCCTGCTGCTCTCGTCCTTCTAGGTAGTAGAGGTCACGGGTTTGGGAGGTGCTGTCGAAGAAGCCTTGGCGAGTTGCTGCAGATGATCTGGCCATTATCTCATTGCTCTCTGTGGGTTCTTGTGCACAAATTGGCTGCCGCGTTTCCCTGCATTACAACAGTGACTACACTTCAAAAGCACTTTATTGGCTGTAAAGCCCTTTGGGATGTCCTGAGGTTGTGAAAGGCGCTGTATAAATGCAAGTTCTTTCTTGCTTTCTCAGTACTAGCTCCAGTCAGGGGCCGATTTACAACTCATCCGCACTACCTGGTTAGAGTCTGTGTGAAGCGGTTTGGCACCAATGCTAAACTTGTGGCGTGTGAACGGAATCTGAAGCGAAACACAACGGGACTACGTCCTCTTCACTCTGGCGTCAGGGGCAGGTGCTGGATCTGAACTCAGGCTCCATCTACAATATAACTGCAGTGTCGGAGTGAAATGAAATCCACTGGTGTGCAGGTAGATATTTATCCTCATCACCTGGGGTGTAATTTGATGGAATGGATCTCACGCCCTTTATAGAACCTGTCCGATTTTCATCGAGATCAAACTGAATGAAAATCAGGTTGGTTTGAAATTGACTCCATGGCATGAATGCAACTTCAATAATGTCCAGGAATCAGAACCAGGTCCGCGATGGAAGGGTAGAGCTCGCCAAGAAGCCAAGACCTGAATTTTAAACTTAAAACAAGTCCAAACCAAAACGGTAAAAAAAAATTTAGAATAGAACATTTAAATAAAAATAAAAATGAACGTTAATAGAATAGGGAAGAAGCGAGAGGGAAAAGAGGGCAGGTACAGCAGAAGTTTAGAGTGTTTTTGTTAGGTTATTCCTGTAATAGAACAATCTGTGGAACAAGGCTCTAATTCTTGTTTGTTGGAAAGTCTACGTAAGAACTGAATTGAATTCAAAGATGGTCCCTAAAAGTTTAGTTTGAAGTTCAAAAATTTAAAAAATTCCTAAAACCAGAACATTGAAATGATATCTCTGATTTTACAAAGCTTCAGAGTCAGATCAGTCATATGGAGACCCTGATCCAAACTGGCATTACAAATCTCAAGTGCTACCGCAAGTTCACAGGGACTCTAGAAATTTAGGCCCAGTTTTAACCCTGCCCACCTGCCTGGCGGGAATCTGGCGGGCGAGCGGTTAAAATGGCAGTCGGGTACTTCCCGCTGCGTTTGCGGCTGCCGCCATTTTTACCCCACTGCTTTTAGTCACTGGAAAGGCCCCACCTGAGGCAGGCGGGGCCTTATTAATATTTAAGAGTTGGGGTCTGATGACATCTTTCTGACCCTGTGATTTTTACCTAGATTCGTGTGAATAGCACATAGTGTCAGACCCGCCAGTGAAAGTTGGTGAGAGGCAAGAATGGGGTCAGGTAAGTTTAATGTTTCAATCTCTTTTGTATAACATTTCCTTGTGAGTTAGGGGGAGCAGCAATGCTGGCCAGATAACAATTCCCGTCAGGTTCGAAAGGGAGTCCGATCCCTGGAAATGTTAATGAGGCCAGGGAGTTACATGGGAACAGGAGGAGGGCACATAGCCCCTTGAGCCTGTTCCGCCATTCAATCAGACCATGTCTGATTTGCACCTCGATCCTATTGCCCCACCTTTGATCCATATCCCTCGATACCCTTACCCAACAAACATCTATCAATCTTAGTTTTTACATTTTTAATTGACCCCCAGTATCCACAACGGTTTTGGGGGGGGGGGGGGGTGGGGGGTGGTGAGAGAATTCCAGATTTCCACTACTGTTTGTGTGAATAAGTATTCCTGATTTCACTCCTGGATGACCTAGCTCTAATTTTATTATTGTGCCCCCTTGTTCTGGACTCCCCCACCAGAGGAAATAATTTCTCTATCTACTTTATCAAATCCTTTCATCATTTTAAACAACTCAATCAGATCACTCCTCAACCTTCTATATGCAAGGGAACACAAGCCAAATTTATGCAACCTCTTGTAATTTGGTTAAAATGATCGAATCCTCCCGTTGCCTACGTAATGGGGGTTTTACTCACCCGCCTCGGCCTGCACATGCCACACACTCACTGAGTTACAATCGGGGGTTTTAATTCGATGTGGGAGATGTGGGAAAGGCTTCTGCAAACATCAGGTTATATTTATAGCCACTTCAGAAGAAGGCATCCAACCACAGGCTACAAACAATGGCCACTTGACAATGTAAAGTTTACCCAAATGCACTTGTAAATGAGACACCTGTGCAGACAGTCTCATGGGCAACTGCACAGCTCGATGGAGCCACTGATACAGACAGGTCTCTCTTCATGGACTTAACGTAACAACTGGGATCTGGGAATCTGGGAGCAAACGGCTGGGATCTTGTTCACTTCTCTTCTTGACTTAAAAAAGGTGAGACATTTAAATCTGAACTGACCAGTAACCGTGGCGCTTTCATTGTATGTACCCTGCAGTAATGATTAAAATACATCCAGTGTAATATCGTCAAGGCGCCATGGCAGACAATTAACACCACCCCCCTCCCCCGCCCCACTGCCTCCCTTGCCCCAAGACTTCTTCCTCTACAGCCCCTCGCAAATGTTGTCTCCTGCCAAGGATGTCACGCTTGGAATGCTTGCTGGGTAAAGTCCTCGATTTCTACCATTTAACATAACTGGCGCCAGCCCTCCCTTAAGGGCAGTTAACATTCATGCACAAAAAAAAAATCAAAAACTGCATTCCTCCCAAATCCCTGGGCTAAATACCAAGAGGGTTAAACCTATAATTAACTAATCAAGATCAGAAGTGAAGGAAAATTTTACATTTGTCAACAAAATCAGGGCATACTAAAAAAATAATTCTCTCAACACCAACTTTGTTTGCAGAAAATCAAGTTTTCAAAACAGGGACTGACACACCCCTTTGAGTGAAGAAATTCCTCCTCATCTCAGTCCTAAATGGCCAACCCTTTATCCTGAGACTATGTCCCCTAGTTCTAGACTCTCCAGCCAGGTGAAATAACCTCTCAGCATCTACCATGCAAGCTCTCTCAAAATCTTATGTTTCAATGAGATCACCTCTCATTCTTCTAAATTCCAGAGAATACAGGCCCATTTTACTCAATCTCTCCTCATAGGACAACCCTCTCATCCCAGGAATCAATCTAGTGAACCTTTGTTGCGCCACCTCTAAGGCAAGTATATCCTTCCTTAGATAAGGAGACCAAAACTGTACACAGTACTCCAGGTGTGATCTCACCAAAGCCCTGTACAATTGCAGCAGGACTTCCTTACTCTTGTACTCCAAACCCCTTGCAATAAAGACCAACATACCATTTGCCTTCCTAATTGCTTGCTGTACCTCCATATTAACTTTGTGTTTCGTGTACAAGGACACCCAAATTCCTCTCAACACCAACATTTAATAGTTTCTCACCATTCGAAAAAAATTCTGTTTTTTTATTCTTTCTACCAAAGTGAATAACCTCACATTTCCCCACAATATACTCCATCTGCCACCTTCTTGCCCACTCACCTAACCTGTTTTATATCCCTTTGCAGACTGTGTCCTCCTCCCATATATTAACTACTTTAAGTTCCTGACTCTCATTAGACCTTTGGTTCCCCACTATTTGATATGTTTTCCGTGTCTTCTACTGCGAAGACAGATACAAAATATTTGTTTGACGTCTCTGCCATTTCCTTGTTCCCCATTATAATTTCTCCTGTCTCAGCCTCTAATGACCCATGTTTACTTTCGCTACTCTCTTCTTTTTACATACTTGTAGAAGTTCTTACAATCTGTTTTTATATTCCTTGCCAGTTTACTCTCATATTCTATTTTCTTCCTCTATCAATTTTTTGGTCATATTTTGATGGTTTCTAAAACTCTCCCAATCCTCAGGCTTACTACTCTTGGCAACATTATAAGCCTCTTCTTTTAAACTAATACTATCCTTAACTTCTTTAATTTGCCGCAGATGGATCACTTTTCCTGTGGGGGCTTCTATTCCTCAATGGAATGTATATTCGTTGAGAATTATGAAATATTTCTTTAAATGTTTGCCATATCTTTTAATCTAATTTAATCTACCTCAGAGGGCTGTGGGTGCTCATTGCGTAAATGAAGACTCAGATCGATAGATTTTTGGACTCTAAGGGAATCAAGGGATATGGGGATCGGGCAGGAAAGTGGAGTTGAAGTTGAAACTCAGCCATGTTCTTATTGAATGGTGGAGCAGGCTCAAGGGGCCGTATGGCCCACTCCTGCTCCTATTTCTTATGATACTAACATCTCAAATGAACAATGATTCAAAGTCAACCCAGTCCATCACATAACAGATTAAACCAGGTCTTTCTTGATCGCAACACAGCAACCTTATCAGTACAATCAGGTGCAGACCTGGTTAAAACCAACTCGCTCTGAGCTTAAAACAAACCACATGTACGTAATACTCCGCTTCAAAGACTGACACACTCATTCGCAAGAGGAGTCCCGAGTAGACTTTATCATGCGAGACTTACCTCAAGCTTAGCTTCATTCAGATCTTTGCAGTTTATTTCCAGTTCAGCGATTTGCTTCAACCACGTCACCAGTGCCTCAATTTCTTCTGAGAGCTCAGTTGTCTGCAAAATATTTTGACATTTATATGTTTAGAAGACAGTTGCTGAAAGGGGAGGGCTTCACTTTTGATCTCAGTGGTCCTTCTGCCCCCAAATGGGACAAACAGCTTGCATTACATTCACGGTTATTTGATCGCAATGTAAGAGCAGAGATCATTCCTGGGAATAGCTCTAGATCGTAGAAACCATTCACATGGACCTGTAAATCACCTACCAACAACTTGCATTCATATAGCGCCTTTAATGTAGTAAAATGTCCTAAGGTGCTTCACAGAAGCGTTATCAGACAGAGTTTGACACCAAACCACATGAGGAGATATTAGGACAGGTGACCAAAAGCTTGGTCAAAGAGGTAGGTTGTAAGTGGAGTCTTAAAGGAGGAGAGGGGGGGCGGAGAGGTTTAGGGCAGAAATTCCAGAGCTAAGGGTCTAGGCAGCTGAAGGCACGGCCACCAATGGTGGGGCAAAGGAAGTGGGGGATGCACAAAAAAACAAAATTGGAGGAACGCAAAGTTTCGGAGGGTTGTAGGGCTGGAGGAGGTTACCAGAGATAGGGAGGGGCGAGGCTATGGAGGGAGCTTCCTGACATTAGTCCTATGTGCGCCTTTTACTGGTTTAGACAGACGTCTTGTCCTACTACAGTTTGAGCTGCGATAGCATTTGGCCAATCACAAGTTGTCCTGGATTCTACACAGTATTTTGAATGCCGTTTGACAAAATAAATCCTAATTATTTGACAAGAGAGTTTTGCGGTTTGTGAAAAATATTTTACACCAACAACTTAAAAGCTCCTTCAATAAGTCATTGAGTAAATGCACAGGATGTGGCATTGAGCTGTACAGGAGGAGGTTGCAGGTTTGATCACGGCTCTATGCCTCAACAGAGCAATGATGGGAACGACAAATTAGCTTCAGTGTTCAGTGAGGGGTCCAAACCAGGATTCCTGCTCCCAACTGTTACTGATTGACCACTGCTGTCAATTTGTGTACAGAGGCCAGTTGAGGACAAGTCTGGGGCTCTTTTTTTACTGGAAAAAAGACTGAGGTGACTTGACAGAGGTCTTAAAAATTTTGAAGGGGTTTAATAGGGTAGATGTAGACAAAATGTTTCCACTTGTAAGAGAGTCCAAAACTGGGGGTCATGAATATAAAATAGTCACTAATAAATCCAATAAGGAATTCAGGAGAAACCTCTTTACCGAGAGTGGTGAGAATGTGGAACTTGCTATCACATGGAGTGGTTGAGGCAAATATCTTAGATGCATCTCAGGGGAAAATTAGGTAAGTACATGAGGGAGAACGGAATAGAAAGATATGTTGATAGGGTGAGATGAAGTAGGGTGGGACGAGGTTCGTGTGGAGCATAAACACCGGCATAGACCAGTTGGGCCGAATGGCCTGTTTCTGTGCTGTAAATTTTATGCAATTCTATGTAAGGTGACAACTGTGATCTAATAGTTTGCCAATCTCTGTGCAGGCTCCCATACAGTATGGCCATGCCAGCAATAGTACCCCAGATAAGTCACCACCTTCATGATCAGAGGGGCAAGGAGAGACAATAGAAATTTAGTTGTGTACATTGAATAATTCACGACAAGCAAAGCGGAGATTTCAAAGTAGTTTACCGGCTTGACAATGTATCAACTTGTGAACGCAGGTACATTTATTGGCTTCACCGTGATTTAATTTCACTCTGGAACATCTTACCAGCTCTTACCTGGGAGGAACTGGATGACTTGTGCATGGGACTAAAAACACCACCTCCATTCCCTGAGGTATTCTCCATTTATATTTTCCAAAAAATATTTATAAGACCAGGTCATGCAGAATGTGCCCATCACTCAGAGGGAGTTCTCCCACTGTCCTGGCAAACATTCCACACCAACACCAAGAAAAACAGATTACCTGGTCATTCATCTTATTGCTGTTTATAGGACCTGTCCTGTGTAGAAATGGCCTGTCGCAATTGCCCACAAAACAACAGTGACTACACTTCAAAAAGTAATTAATTGACTAATATAGTTTGGGACATCCTGAGGTTGTGAAAGGTGCTACATAAATGCAAGTTCGTTCTTTCTTTTGTTTCACTAGGTGATCCTGAAGATACAACCACAGGAGCCCAAGAAGCCAGGTCCCTGCAGCATTGTCAATCTGTCTTCCTGCGGCAAACACCAGCACGGGTGCACACATCCCACGGAGGTTGGGTGGCCTGTTTCAGGAGGGTGTACTGGGTGAGACAGAGCACAAGTGAGCAGAAGCAGGTAGCTCTGGGAGTAGCAGTGGCAACCCGATGGCTGGCGCCAAAGTTTCCTGGTGTCTTGAGTGTGCGCCAAGCACCCAGCAAGGTCAGGGAGTAACTGCAGAGGAGTCCATAAATTCATCCGTGCACGACTGTTTAAACAGAATTAGTCCAGCGTGCAGTACACGGCAACTCCAAAGCCATCTGCAGCAGGACCCCACTGAGAAATGTATAGTCCAATTGGATTATCTCTGAAAAGATCATCTAGTCACCCTCTTGGCCACCGTGGCACAAGACTGGAGGACGAGGAAGAAAGAAATTTGTTAGAGATGCTCCCACTCTATTAAAAGATTTCCCCTCAATTTCTGCCATTCAGCAGACATGCCTCAGCTCTGGCCAGCACTACCTCACATATTAAAATTTAGATTCTTAAAAATTGATATCAATACTGTGTGACAACTGAAAAACAAAGAAAGAGCCTGTATTTATAAAATGCATTTCACAACCTCAGGACGTCCCAAAGCACATTACAGCCAATGAAGTACATCTGAAGTGTAGTCAATGTTGTAATGTAGGGGAACGTGGCAGCCAATTTGTATACAGCAAGATCCCACAAACAGCAATTGGATAATGAGGAGATAATCTGTTTTAGTGATGTTGGTTGAGGGATAAATATCGACCAGGATGCCAGGGAGAACTCCCCTTTGAATAGTGCCATGGGATATTCTACATCCAGCTGAGGGGGCAGATGGGGCCTCGGTTTAACGTCTCAGCCAAAAGACGGCACCTCCGACAGTGCAACACTCCCTCAGTACTGCACTGGATTGTCAGCCTGGACTATGCGCTCAAGTCTCTCGAGTGGGTCTTGAGCCCACAACCTTCTGATGCAGAGACCACAGTGCTACTGCTGAGCCATGGCTGACACTGTAGATTAAGGCCCTATATTCAGCCTTCCTCACAGCACCAAACTGTACTGCAACAATCAGGGGGCTCTCCAGCTGACATTGTTTGTTTTAACTAAATGAACATCTTACCATTTGTGTTGTGATCATTTTGAATTCCACAGCTGCCTGCTCCAGCCCAGGTCCCTGCAGCAACATCAGCACCTCCTTGTCCAGTGTCTCATCGAGGGCTGTCATATTACAGTTGGAGACCCTCGACCATTCAGGACTATTCATCTTCAAAAGAGAAATGCGCACAAATAGCTTGGAAAGCTTTTGAAATGTTAGCCCAATAGTTTCAGAACTGTATTCCCAAAATAACTTGACAAGTCATAAAAGCATGTGCGGCCTATTTTCCTGCAATAGAGCTTTCAAACTCACCAGGTGGCCAGTGAAAACAAAATTTAAGAGTTATTTTAAGGCACCTCAAATATTTTCACACTGATTCCAACATGTTGAATTTGGTGCAACTTTAATCCTTTTTAAAGAACCAAATTTAAAAAAAGAAGTTTGCATACGATATAATAAATGTGAAATAATCAACTGAAAATGATTCAAGTTTACATATATAGTGACAAATAAATTTTAGCAATACCAGATGCACTATATAAATTAGTGGCAGTTGCATTGACAATTTGGCAACAAAATCATTTGATAGTGCAGGAATCTGAATGCTTCTCTACCCCCATCTGTGTCTTAACACATTGGTGATACCAAGCAAAGGTACACATCAAGGGGAGAGAATGATTTTAAAAGAAAAGTCACTTCCATCCAAAGCATTTGCATGAGAAATTGTTCTAAAGAAGAGTCAGAATCTAATTATAGAATCTGGTCATTATCTCATTGCTAATTGTGGGATCTTGCTGTGCGCAAATTGGCTGCAGCGTTTCCTACGTTACAACAGTGACTACACTTCAGAAGTACTTAATTGGCTGTAAAGTGCTTTGGGACATCCTGAGGTCATGAAAGGTACTAAATAAAGCAAAGTCTTTTAGTTCGAGGGCTGGGAACTGTTCACCTGCCTGAATGGAGGGGCAAGTTGTTCGTTGATGGATGGTGGGGGGAGGGGGAAAGAGGAGAATGGAGATAAAAGGGGAATGGGAGAAAGTGATGAGTTATGGTCTTATAGTTTTAACAATTACAAATCATGTTAAAGAATCAGAGTGATACAGCACACTTTACATAATTCAAACCTCTTCAAATTAATTCAGTTAAACTGGAGCTTGTACAGGCAAAGTATTTAGACTCAAGAGTTAACTTAATGGGGAATATAAAGCCATTTTGGACCTACTGAGAGTTTAACAACCAGAAATAAATTGCATTTCAGCATTTAAAAGAAACAGTTTACTCCTGTAGATGTTGAACACTCTGTCCTGGCAAGTCGAGTGTGCAGAATTAATTTTCTTCGAGATGTGCAATGAACCAGAATATGTTTTCATTTAAAAAAAGACGAAATTTCCCCAACAGGGACTGAGCATCAGGCATACATACATTACATAGCATAGACCTCAGCTTTGTAACATGGCCCATTAGCAGAAGCTCACAAATTCACCAATGCTCAAATTGGGAATTTTGCTTTTACATTTTTTAACAAGTGTGTAAAAAAAGTGATGCTCCGTCTCCCTCGCCTTCCCTAGCAAGTTTCCTTTTGTATAAATCTACACAAGGAGAACGTTTGTAGGAAACCCCAACTACATCTGGCAGTATTCATAGAATCTTGCAGCACAGAAGCAGGCCATTCGGCCCACCATGCCTGTGCCGGCTCTTTGAACCTACTCCCCCTGCTCTTTTCCCCATAGCCCTGCAAATTTTTCCTTTTCAAGTACATATATCCAATTCCCTTTTGAAAGTTACTATTGAATCTGCTTCCACCACCTTTTCCGGCAGTGAATTCCAGATCATAACAACTCACTGCATGAAGCATTCATTTGAGAAGTTTTAGAATCAAAGTCAAGACTCTTCAATCTACATACCTCAGGAATATTTTGAGCATTTAACAGCTCCGACTGCAACGAGCTCGGTGCCCCGGTTAGGTCAGGTCCATCTTGGAGCATCACTGGGGAATTAATGCGCTCACTATGAACAATTACAGACACAATGTTATGGGAAACCGATTGTAAACAAACTGCAGGCATCTCATTGTAATTAACTGGGTGCTCGGGATCATTACTTACGATGCTAGCTCTTGTTGCATTAGCAGTTGGTTTTCTAACTTGCTCTTCTCCGTTCTCAAGGCCTAAGAAGGATTCAAGACTGGAATTTAGACCGGAATTATTTTTTTTTTGTTAAAATATTAAAAAAGGGACCTTACCTCTACAACCAAGGAATATTCAACAATGGAATGTTTAAGTTCCTCAATATGATTATCCCTCTGCAAACAAAGGAGGGGATATTTTAGAATACACCAAGTAAACAATTGTTTTGTTTATCTATTGGGCAGGGAATGGAAAGGGGGAGAAGATGAGGAGGAATATGGTGATTTTACCAGGCCCATGCACCTCAGAGATCCAAGTTTTAATTCAGCTTAGATGAAGAACCAGATAGTCAAAAAACAAGAAACCAAGCCAAGCGAAGTAGGGTTTTCCATATCCTTTGAATAACTGACTTCTATATCGTTGATATTTAAAGAGGTGCTCCTTAATTCTTGGAACCTGGAAGGGGCTGGTCAAGAACACAAAGAGCTCCATTTTTTTAATGCTGCTTTTCGAGGTACTTGTGCAAGTAGTGCAGCAAAGGACAATTCCCTCGTTTGGGAGCCCAGAGGACCCTACCATGAGTCACCAAAAGAATGACTGTTCTGTTCAAAAGGAAACAGAAGTACGTAAGGGCAAAGTTTAACAGCCTGAGGAAATCTGCCAAGGTAAGGTCAGCCAACATTTCCCTATACCATGCCAACAGCCCATTCTGCATACTACAATGAGTCTCCTCTCACAGATGCTGTCTGACCTGCTGACTGTTTTCCAGCATTTTCTGTTTTTATTTCAGATTTCCAGCATCCGCAGTAATTTGCTTTTGTTTTAGTGTTTGATTCTTTACCACTTTGCTTCCAGGAATGCCCCACCTTGAAGTTCTACTCCTCTCTTCGACAGCATTTCCGTTTGTTTCCTTTACCTTGTTCACCTTCATTGCTTTCTGTTTCCCTCCTCGTGTTTGATCAGGTGTCCGCTAAACCTTGCTTTCACAGCCACATCTCTTTCCTCAGTAACTGCCTCCGGCTCTGACTTATTCCACATGGATTCCAGTTCAGATGCTGCCTGACCTGCTGAGTTGTTTCCAGCCTTTTTCTGTTTATATTTCCTCTCAGCTTGTTGAACTATGACTGAGGCTGCAAGCTAAGCCTTCGGAAAACTGCTCATTCCAAGCGTCACCTGCATGGCCATATTGTAGTTGGGCCACTGGCAGCATTAAGACCCTGCAATTGCCCCGGGGCCGCAAACCAGTCAAGGGTCCCGAGTGGATCCAGCTTTAAGATTGAAGTGAATCGATCTCTCATTTGGGGGGTGGGGGGGGGGGGTCCAAACCAAACCTTTGCACAGGGGCCCCTGCAAGGCAAACGCTGCTCCCAAGTAAGGTACTCCCACTTCAAACTGGAACTGTCTAACGACCATTTGGAATAGTGAGCTCACTAACCAACCTGCATGATTCGTGTTCACATACTCCGACACAGCAGAGTGGATGCTTGGCCATCACTCCTGGTGCTCGACAAACTTTCAACATCTGCTTGCAGGACAAGGCAGCCATGACAGGGAGGAGCCCTCCACCCCTCCCCACCCGCTCTCCGAGCGATTTTAGACTTTTAGTCCCCGCTTGCGCCCATCTGCTGCTGAACACCTCATCCATGCTGTTAGCTCCAGACTCAACTATTCCAATGCCTCCCATCTTCCACCCTCCATGAACTTGACCTCATCCAAAACAGTGTTGCCCGTATCCTAACTCGCTCCAAGTCCCGCTCACACATCACCCGCATTCGCTGATCTACATTGGCACCCTGTCCACCAATGCCTTGATTTTAAAATTCTCATCCCGGTGATCAAATCGTTCCATGGCCTTGCCCCTCCCTTTCTCTATACCCTCCTCCAACCCTCTGAGAACTTTTCATTCCTCCAATTCTGGTATCTTGTGCATCCCCCCACTCCCTTCACCCCAACATTGGCGGCTCTGCCTTCAGCTGTCTGGTTCCAAGCTCGGGAATTCCCTCCCTAAACCCCTCTGCCTCTCCTCCCCTTAAGATCCTCCTTAAAGCCTACCTCTTTAAGCAAACTCTTAATCCCCTGTCCCAATCGGTGTCAATTTTTTTTTGTCTGATAATGCTCCTGTGAAGCTCCTTGGGATGTTTTCCTACCTTAAAAGCATTATATAAATGCAAGTTGTTGTTGTTGAACAGGCCATGATCGACATGACAGAATTACATAGAATGTACAGCAGAGAAACAAGCCATTTCAGCCCAACAGGTCCATGCCAGTGTTTATGCCCCATACAAGCCTCCTCCCACCCTTCATCTAACCCCAACATCCTTCTATTCCTTTCTCCCTCTTGTGTTTACCTAGCTTCCCCTTAAATGTATCTATGCTATTCGCCTGAACTACTCCTTGTTGTAGCAAGTTCCACATTCTAACCACTCTCTGGGTAAAGAAGTTTCTCCTGAACTCCATATTGGATTTATTAGTGACTATCTTATATTTATGGCCCCTAGTTCTGGTCTCACCTGCAAATGGAAACATTAAAATTACGAAAGGGTAGATGTAGTGATACAGACCTCCATCAGGAGCCTTCCCTTTTCTAGAGAAAAGAGCCCCAGCCTGCTCAATCTTTCCTGATAGAACTGAGAGATTATACCTGGTATCATCCTAGTAAACCTTTTTTGCAACTTCTCCAGTACCTCTATATCCTTTTTATAATATGGAGGCCAGAACTGTTCACAATACTCCAAGTGTGGTCTAACCAAGGTTCTATACAAGTTTAACATAACTTCTCTGCTTTCCAATTCTATCCCTCCAGAAATGAACCCAGTGCTTTTTTGCTTTTTTAAAAAATGGCCTTTTTAACCTGCGTCGCTGCTTTTAGTGATGTGTATCTGTGCCCTCAGATCCCTCTGCTCCCCTACCCCATTTAGACTCTTATTTTCCAGGCCTCCTTATTCTTCCGACCAAAATGCACCACCTCACATTTATTTATATTGAAATTCATTTGCCAATTACACACCCATTCTGCAAGTTTATTAATATCTTCCTGTATTTTGTCGCAGTCCTCCTCAGTATTAACTATTCCCCCCAGTTTGGTGTCATCCGCAAATTTTGGAAATTGTACTTCCCATTCCAGAGTCCAAATCATTTATGTAAATGGTGAACAAGTGGTCCCAGCACCGATCCCTGTAGAACACCACTTCTCACCTTTTGCCAGTCTGAGTAACTACCTTTAACCCCTACTCTCTGTTTTCTGTTTTGTTGCCAGCTTGCTACATTGTAAGGTCTGAAGAGAGGTGATCAAATTGAAGCCGCTGTCTCTTGAAGCTCAGAGCTAGAACCATCCTTTTCCTGTTATTCTTCCTCCCCTCACAAATGCACCTACATTCCAGTAAAACACCACAATGCATATCATCAGCCAAGTAATCTCAATTCAAGAGGCAGTTTCGGAGCCAGAAATGTAACACGTTCCTCTTTTGGTGTCAGCCTCAGCTCAGCGGTAGCACTCTCACCTCTGAGTCAGAAGGGGATGGGTTCAAGTCCCATTCCACAGCCTTGAGCACAAAATTCAGGCTGACACTCCCAGTGCAGTACTGAGGGAGCGCTGCACTGCCGGAGTTGCCGTCTTTCAGATTTTTTTTTATTCGTTCATGGGATATGGGCGTCGCTGGCAAGGCCGACATTTATTGCCCATCCCTAATTGCCCTAGAGAAGGTGGTGGTGAGCCGCCTTCTTGAACCGCTGCAGTCCATGTGGTGAAGGTTCTCCCAGAACTTAACTGGACCAGCCACATAAATATTGTGGCTACAAGAGCAGGTCAGAGGTTGGGTATTCTGCGGCGAGTGACTCCCTTCCTGACTCCACAAAGCCTTTCCACCATCTACAAGGTACAAGTCAGGAGTTGGAGCAGCACTCTCCACTTGCCTGGATGAGTGCAGCTCCAACAACACTCAAGAAGCTCGACACCATCCAGGACAAAGCAGCCCGCTTGATTGGCACCCCATCCACCACCCTAAACATTCACTCCCTTCACCACCGACGCACTGTGGCTGCAGTGTGTACCATCCACAGGATGCACTGCAGCAACTCGCCAAGGCTTCTTCGACAGCACCTCCCAAACCCGCGACCTCTACCACCTAGAAGGACAAGAGCAGCAGGCACATGGGAACACCACCACCTGCACGTTCCCCTCCAAGTTACATACCATCCTGACTTGGAAATATATCGCCGTTCCTTCATCGTCGCTGGATCAAAATCCTGGAACTCCCTTCCTAACAGCACTGGTCAATGGTGAACCCCAGGATGTTAATGGTGGGGGATTCGGCGATGGTAATGTCGTTGAATGTCAAGGGGAGGTGGTTAGACTCTCTCTTGTTTGAGATAGTCATTGCCTGGCACTTGTCTGGCACGAATGTTACTTGCCACTTATGAGCCCAAGCCTGGATGCTGTCCAGGTCTTGATGTATGCGGGCACGGACTGCTTCATTATCTGAGGGGTTACGAATGGAACTGAACACTGTGTAATCATCAGCGAACATCCCCATTTCTGACCTTATGATGGAGGGAAGGTCATTGATGAAGCAGCTGAAGATGGTTGGGCCCAGGACACTGCCCTGAGGAACTCCTGCAGCAATGTCCTGGGGCTGAGAAGATTGACCAACAACCACTACCATCTTCCTTTGTGCTAGGTATGACTCCAGCCACTGGAGTGTTTTCCCCGATTCCCATTGACTTCAATTTTATGAGGGCTCCTTGGTGCCACACTGTCAAATGCTGCCTTGATGTCAAGGGCAGTCACTCTCACCTCACCTCTGGAATTCAGCTCTTTTGTCCATGTTTGGACCAAGGCTGTAATGAGGTCTGGAGCCGAGTGGTCCTGGTGGAACCCAAACTGAGCATTGGTGAGCAGGTTATTGGTGAGTAAGTGCCGCTTGATAGCACTGTCGACGACACCTTCCATCACTTTGCTGATGATTGAGAGTAGACTGATGGGGCAGTAATTGGCCGGATTGGATTTGTTCTGCTTTTTGTGGACAGGACACACCTGGGCAATTTTTCACATTGTCTGTTAAATACCAGCGTTGTAGCTGTACTGGAAGAGTTTGGCTAGAGGCGCGGCTAGTTCTGGAGCACAAGTCTTCAGCACTACAGCTGGGATGTTGTCGGGGCCCATAGCCTTTGCTATATCCAGTGCACTCAGCCGTTTCTTGATATTACGTGGAGTGAATCGAATTGGCTGAAGACTGGCTTCTGTGATGGTGAGGATATCGGGAGGCGGCCGAGATGGATCATCCACTCGGCACTTCTGGCTGAAGATGGTTGCAAATGCTTCAGCCTCGTCTTTTGCACTCACGTGCTGGACTTAACCATCATTGAGGATGGGGATGTTTACAGAGTCTCCTCCTCCCATTTGTTGTTAATTGTCCACCACCATTCACGACTGGATGTCGCAGGACTGCAGAGCTTTGATCTGATCCGTTGGTTGTGGAATCGCTTAGCTCTGTCTATAGCATGTTGCTTCCGCTGTTTAGCATGCATGTAGTCCTGAGTTGTAGCTTCACCAGGTTGGCACCTCATTTTTAGGTACGCCTGGTGCTGCTCCTGGCATGCTCTTCTACACTCCTCATTGAACCAGGGTTGATCCCCTGGCTTGTTGGTAATGGTAGAGTGAGGAATATGCCGGGCCATGAGGTTACAGATTGTGCTGGAATACAATTCTGCTGCTGATGGCCCACAGCACCTCGTGGATGCCCAGTTTAGATCTGCTAGATCTGTTCTGAATCTATCCCACTTAGCACGGTGGTAGTGCCACACAACACGTTGGATGGTATCCTCCGTGCGAAGACGGGACTTCGTCTCCACGAGGACTGTGTGGTGGTCACTCCTACCAATACTGTAATGGACAGATGCATTTGCGACAGGTAGATTGGTGAGGACGAGGTCAAGTAAGTTTTTCCCTCGTGTTGGTTTGCTCCCCACCTGCCGATATTGCCCCATCTGACCTCTATCTAAAAGATCCCATGGCACCACTTGAAGAGCAGGAGAGTTCTCCCCGGTGCCTTGGCCAATATTTATCCCTCTTCCAAAATTAGCTAAAACAGTTTAATTTGTCATTTAACTCAATGTGAGATCTTGCCTTGTGCAAATTGTCTGCTGCAATTCCCTACATTAGTGGCTACACTTCAGAAGTACTTTGTTGGCTATAATGTGGTTTGGGGCATGCTGAGGTTGTGAAAGGGGCTATATAAATGCAAGTTCTTTCTTTCTTCTGTGAGTGCTCCCCACGCTGATCACCAGATACGCTGAGTGTCCAGTGCTAACGTCAATATTGGAACCATTCAACTTTATACCGACTCACTGCTCTTTTGGGTCAGAGCATTGTAGACTAGCCAAAGATGAGGGGGGAGGGGGGGTGCAGGAGATCCAGCGAGAGACACCATCACCTGGCATCCCCGTGCCAGTGCCACAGATGAACCCGAGGATTTAACCGCAGGCCCCAGGAGGTGCCTAAGAAGCCAGGACAGTTCAGGATCGCGCCAATCTGTCTTCCTGTGGAAAACTCCAGCACGGGTTCAGTCATCTCACGGAAGCTGGGTGGTCTGTTTCAGGAGGGGGCACTGGGTGAGAACGCACAAGCGAGCAGAAGCAGGGAGCTCTGGTGGAGTAACCGTGGCAATTTGATGGCTGGAGAATCAGATCACACCACGTCCTTCCTTAGCAGTAGAATACAGGGATTCGGACATCATGGGGCTTGCATTTGAAAGGATTCCATATGAATGCCAATGTTTCCAATTGTCTTTAGAGTGCGCCAAGCACCCTGCAAGGTCAGGGAGTAACTGCAAAGGAGTTCATAAAGTCATCAGTGCACGATTGCTGAAACAGAACTAGTCCAGCAACTCCAAAGCCATCTGCAGCAGGACCCCACTGAGAAAAGTCTCAAGTCCAATTGGATTATCTTTTTTCAGTCCTCAGACTGCTGCAATCTACAATGGGTCTCATTGGTCGTTCCAACATGGATGCTGGCGAGAAAGCCATTAGTAAACCCAGAGGTGTACCCCCACACAGATTGCCAGATATACTGAAGGAGTGCTCCCCACACTGATCACCAGATACGCTGAGTGTCCAGTGCTAACGTCAATATTGGAACCATTCAACTTTATACCGACTCACTGCTCTTTTGGGTCAGAGCATTGTAGACTAGCCAAAGATGAGGAGGGAGGGGGGGTGCAGGAGATCCAGCAGAGACACCATCACCTGGCATCCCTGTGCCAGTGCCACCGGCCATAAGGAGCAGAATATTTACCCTAATCATAAAATGAAACAGCACAGAAGGAGGCCATTCGGCCTATCGTGCCTGTGCCAGCTCTTTGAAAGATTAGTCCCATTCCCTGATCTTTCCCCATAGCCCTGCAAATTTTTCCCCTTCAAGTATTTATCCAATTATCTTTTGAAAATTACCATTGAATCTGCTTCCACCACCCTTTCAGGCAGTGCATTCCAGATCATAACAACTCGGTGTAAAAAAATATTTCTTCATGTTGCCTCTGGTTCTTTTGCCAATCACCTAAAATCTGTCCCCTCTGGTTACCAATCTTCCTGCCAGTGGAAAGTTTCTCATTATTTACTCTATCAAAACCCTTCAAGATTTTGAACACCTCTATCAAATCGTCCCTTAACTTTCTCTGCTTTAAGGAGAACAATCCCAGCTTCTCTTGTCTTGCCATGTAACTGTTACCATTCTAGTAAACCTCTTTTGCACCCTCTCCAAAGCATTGACATCCTTCCTGAAGTGCGGTGCCCAGACTTGGTCACAATATTCTAGCTGGGCTCTAACCTGTGTTTTATAAAGGTTTAGCATAACTTCCTTGCTTTTCTACTCTATGCCTCTATTTATAAAGCCACAGATCCCGTATGCTTGTTTAACAGCATTCTCAACTTGTATACACACACGCCCAGGTCTCTCTGTTCCTGCACCCCCTTTAAAATTGTACCATTTAGTTTATGTTGCCTCTCCTCATTCTTCCTACCAAATTGAATCACTTCACACTTCTCTGCATTAAATTTCATCTGCCATGTGTCTGCCCATTTGTCTATGTCCTCCTGATGTCTGTTGCTATCCTCCTCACTGATTATTACTTTTCCAAGTTTCGTGTCATATGCAAATTTTGAAATTATGCCCTGTAAACCCAAGCCCAGGTCATTAATATAGATCAAAAAGAACAGTGGTCCCAACACAGACCCCTGGGGGACGCCACTGCATACTTTCCCTCCAGTCTGAAAAACAATCAACCATTCACCACTCTGCATTCTGTCCCTTTGCCAATTTCACATCCATGCTGCCACTGCCCGTTTAATGCCATGGGCTTCAATTTTGCTAACAAGTCTATTGTGGTATTTTACCAAACACCTTTTGAAAGTCCATATACGGAACATCAATCCTCTCAGTTACTTCATCAAAGAACTCAATCAAGTTAGTCAAACACAATTTGCCTTTAATAAATCTGTGCTGGATTTCATTCGTTAACCCATATTTTTTCCAAGTGCCAATTAATTTTGTCCCAGATTATTGTCTGTAAAAGTTTCCCCACCACCGATGTTAGACTGACTGGCCTGTAATTGCCAGGTTTATTCCTCTCCCCTTTTTTGAACAGGGTTGTAACATTTGTAATCCTCCAGTCCTCTGGCACCACCCCCCATATCTAGTGAGGATTGGAAGATTGTGGCCAGAGCCACCGCAATTTCCACCCTTAATTCCCTCACTAACCTAGGATGCATCCCATCCTGACTGGGTGACTTTTCTACTTTGAGCACTGCCAAGCTTTTTAGTACCTCCTCTATAGTTTTATCCTTTCCAATATCACAACTACCTCCTCCTTTACTGTGACATTGGCAGCTTCTTCTTCCTTAGTGAAAACAGATGCAAAGTATTCATTAAGTACCTCAGCCATAATCTCTGCCTCCATAAAATGATCTCCATTTTGGTCCCTAATTGACCCCATCCTTCCTTTGACTACCCTTTTACTATATGTTTGGATTCCCTTTTATGTTACCTGCTAATCTATTCTCACAAACTTTGCCCGTTAGTGCAGAGGAGAACTGAAAAAAGAACTTTCTGTATTCAGCTTGGTTCTCCACTGAATTATGAACCTGGCATTTGTCATAAGCCTCCTTTTTCTGTTCCATTTTAATCTCTATCTTTAGTCATCCAGGGAGTTGGAGCTTTGGATATCCTTCCTTTCCCCCCCTCGTAGGAATGTGTCTAGTTTGTACCTGAACTATCTCCTCTTTGAAGGCCCCCCATTGCTTATTTACAGTTTTACCTGCCGAGCTTTGATTCCAATCCACCTGGACCAGATCGCTTTTCAACTCACTGAAATTAGCCCTCCTCCAGTTGAGTATTTTCACTTGTTCTTTTCCATAACTACTCTAAACCTAATGATATTGTGATCACAGTTTCCCAACTGCTCCTCCACTGAAGCTTCCTCCACTTCATTCCCCAGAATTAGCTCCAGTACTGCTTCCTTCCTCGTTGGGCTGGAAACAGACTGATCAAGCAAGTTCTCTTGTACACATTTCAAAAATTCCTCCCCTTCTTTACCAATGAAGGTAATCCACCTATTTTTTTCAAAAGCTGATGAAACTGCTTCCAGCATTTTCCATTTTTACCTCTGCTCTTTGAAGTGTTTAGATTACTAAAAAGACTGGCAAGCAGGGGGAGTCTGGATTGCGCACTGAAAGTATGCCGCCATCTTCACACTTGCCCTCCCACTCCAATAATGTATTTAACGTGGGGTGAAGAGTTGCAAACAGTGCTACTCAATGGGCAAAACAACTTTCTGAAACAAATATTTCATTTAACCTTAGCATTAAAAATACAACCTTGACAATTGCAGTTTCAATAAATTAAATCAGAACTGCTTAGACTGCGCATCATGTGTGTAACAGCACCAACATTGCCTTACTCACCCATGACAAAATGCCCAGTTAAACCTGATTAACTAACGTCAGAATTAGGTCAGCAACTGCTAAATGTAACTCACACTTCAAACAAAATTATCACAATATTTTTCCCAGGGATTAGACAAGCAATTTATTTTTAACAAGGCTTGTAAAAAAAATGTATTTGGAGAATAAGAGCTTGTATACAAAAATAACAAAACGCAGATGTCGGGATACACTATATCATTTTAAAATGCCAGAAAAAACTTCAATCAAACTGGCTTCACATTAATCTGAAGAGATTTTGCTTTGCAGATTTCAAGCAACAAGTTTTACAAACGCTTTGTAAAAAAAAAATCCCAATACAAACCTCAAGTAAAATTGTATCTTTATTATATGCGAGGTTTTCAAGGTCAGTCAATTGCATCTGAGAAAGGAAAAAGAACAATAAGATTGCTGCTTTGTACAACAGATTAAAGCATTTCTCAATGGGAACTGGAACATACTGAATCCTATTGCAGCGAAAGGGTAACAGTGAAATTAATTTAATTTGCATATCCAGTAACACATTGCCTGCAACCTACATAATCTACACTCACTTTTGGTACAACATGTTCTAAAATACTTCTGGTAACCAACCACGCAGCAGTGAAAGTTCACCTCTTAAAATAAAAGTACTTTATTAAGACACAAAAAATTGACATTACATACAGCTTTATATTATAAAATATGAACAAACGGCCTGTTAATGACTTATGCCGTTATTAATGTGCGAATCGGCCAACAAGTTCAGGGGATTAAGAGAAATGCCGTGAGTCGCCAATCTCCAGAACTTGCTGGTCGATTTACGCCGCTCCTCCATTTACTTTGCACAAACGGCATCTCGCCCTTAGCCTCCCTGTTATTTTTTTTAAGAACTTGCTGGATTTGGACGTTAATTGCCTATTAAATTCGCACAGAAAGTTAGGGCTCGTAAGTAACACAGCACGATGTGATAATTGCCAATCAATCTCTCCAGCCCAGAAAGGGAACAATTTAAACTGTCGAATCTCAGTCCTGCATGTGGTAAATTCTTGAAATTTTCAAATTTTTATGTTTTTTCTACTTTCCCTTGCTGTATCTGTTTTTCTCTCTCTTAATCCAATCTTTCGTTCCCTCTCTATCTTTCTGTACCTGATTTGACTAATTCGCCCTCCTTCTCAGTTGTTCCTCTGTTTCTTTCTCAATCCTTATAGATCATTGCTTAAGGAGATAGACTGTTGGTCCCGTCCTTCACTAAGGTCCCAGGTGCCCAGTTGCCCTCACCGCGCCGTTATCAGCTCGCACTTCCAACAACTTACGAGGCAAATTATATTTGAGCTGAAGGGTGCAGGAACTAGTCCAACTGCTGGCGCAAGCCGCGAGATGCCCCACTCCAGCAAGTTTTGGCCCGTTGTGTTTAGGCTGCTTTGACCTGTTTACCATTGAGATTCCACACTAAAACCCAGTCTGGGATGTTGGCCATAGTCACCCAAGACTGATTACTGGGAAGCAAGACCTTCTCTAGATTCTGTGGCAACAGGCTGCTTGCGATCAGAGTAGGTTCAGCACAGGAGAAGGCCATTTGGCCCATCGTGCCTGTGCCTGCTCTTTGAAAGGGCTATCCAATTAGTCCTATTCCCCTGCTCTTTCCCCACAGCCCTTCAAGTTTTTCCCTTTAAGTATTTTATCCAATTCCCTTTTGAAAGTTACTATTGAATCTGCTTCCACTGCCCTTTCAGGCAGTGCATTCCAGATCATAACTCGCTGTCTAAGAAAATGTTTCCCTTTGTCACCACTGGCTCTTTTGCCGATCACCTTAAATCTGTCCCCTCTGGTTACCGACTCTTCTGCCATGGAAACAGTTTCTCCCTCATGATTTTAACATTCTCTGCTCTAAAGGAGAACAACCCCAGCTTCTTCAGTCTCTCCACATAACTGAAGTCCCTCATCCCTGGCACCATTCTAGTAAATCTCTTCTGCACCCTCTCTAAGGCCTTGACATCTTCCTAAAGTGTGGTGCCCAGAATTGAACACAATACTCCAGCTGAGGCCTAACCAGTGTTTTATAAAGGTTTAGCATAACCTCCTTGGCTTTTGTACTCTATGGGGTAAATTGTAACCCCACAAATGGGTGGGAAGGTAAAACTTGTAAAGACAGTAAAACCCGACCCCAACCCCACCCACTTCCGGTTTTAACGGAGGCAGGCGACCAATCCGCTCTCAGGAGGCGGGTCGGTCAGTGCAATCATTTAAGGAGGCTGTGGGCCTCCATTTTAATAATTTTTTATTTTGAACTCCTGGGGGCCAGGATTCCTGGGCCTCCTGCTTCACAAAAGGAGGCGAGAAGGGCCGGATCAGCAGGTAAGTGCCTTTATTGCACTAATTGTGGGCCAGGATGAGCAGGAGTGTTTCCTCCAGGCCCAACAAGATCCCACACACCTGATCGGCTGACCCCCTCCCCACAGCCAACTCCCCCCACCACGATCTCCACGCCCCCCCCCACCCCAACATGTTCTCCGACCACCCCCAATGACCGACCGACCGCTCGCCCCTCTGATGGCCGACCCCCCTCCCCCAATACGTTCCCCGACCATCCCCAGTGACCAATTCGCCCCTGCCACCTCACCCCAGTCTCCGACCACCCCCCCCCACCCCCTCTGATGACCGACCCCTCCCTGCCCTGATCTAAGACTTATCTGCTGGCTGCTCTCCCATCTGACTGACAGCCAGTCAATCTGGCCAGCCTGTCGGGCGGGAAACCTACAGACAAAAAATGAAAGACGCCCTTGCATCAAAATTGTAAGGACGTTCAGGAAATCCATACTTCCGGGTTTCCTGTCAGGAATTCACCCCAGCCCTCTTCCCAGCTCCCTGTTTAAAATTTATCCCTATGCCTCTATTAATAAAGCCCAGGATCCCATATGCTTCTTTTTTTTTTAAAAAAAAGCCTGCTCAACTTGTCCTGCCACCTTCAACGATTTGTGTATGTGTACCCCCAGGTCTCTCTGTTCCTCCAGCCCCTTTAAAATTGTACCATTTAGTTTATAATGCCTCTCCTCATTCTTCCTACCAAAATGCATCACTTCACACTTCTCTGTTAAATTTCATCTGCCATGTGTCTGCCCATTTCACCAGTCTGTCTATGTTCTCCTGAAGTCTGTTACTATCCTCCTCATTGTTTACTACATTTCAGAGTTTCGTGTCATCTGCAAACTTTGAAAGTATGTTCTCTATACCCAAGTCCAGGTCATTAATGTATATCAAAAGGAGCAGTGGTCTTAACACTGACCCCTGGGGAACAACACTGTATACTTCCCTCCAGTCTGAAAAACAACTGTTCACCACTACTCTCTGCTTTCTGCTTTCTGTCTGTTAGCCAGTTTTGTATCCACATTGCCACTGTCTGACATTAGCTAGTTAATGTGCAGCACCCATTACGACGCTGTCAAGCTAAAGCCAGTCAGGTGCCATTAGTTGGAGTAAGAGGAGCACATGAAACTTGGACTCAGGTACTTTGGGCCACATGGTGGGAGGATGTCCCACGGAGTCTCTCTGGGTGAAACATGTCTGATCGGTTTCTATTATGGACACAGGTCCAGGTTCAGGAGTATTAGGAGAGTTGGTAAGTATTGCTGGTTTGTTCTTTTTGTATCAGAAGGAATCTCTACAATCACATGAAATCTGTTGTATTTATTGTCCACTCTCCTCTATTTTTTAAAGTTGTAGTAAACATGACTTTAGCTTGTCGATCAAGTGGTGCAGTCCAGTGTGATTACTCTCCACTATCCAAAGACCAGAAGAACAGGAGCCAATTACAGTAAGAATGGCTTCTGATCAACTCCAGTGGAACATGACATGACCAGGCATATAGTCTATAAAATCACCCTCCAGTTCTTAGGAAGGGAAGACTCACGGGAGTGGATTTTGGTGCTGACTACATGAGAACTGCTTAGTGAAGCCCTAAATAAAAACAATGGCTTCTCTTGTTTGGGGGACGGGGTGGAGAAAGAGTTCTCCCCAGTGTCCTGGCCAATATTCATCCCTCAACTAACATCACTAAAACAGATTATCCGGTCATTATTTCATTGCTGTTTGTGGGACCTTGCTGTGTGCAAATTGGCTACTGCATTTCCTACATTACAAGAGCGAGTACACGTCAAATATACTTCATTGGCTGTGAAGCACTTTGGGGCATCCTGAGATCATGGAAAGAGCTTTATAAATGCAAAGTTATTTGCTTTCCCATTACCAAGACTCTGTTTGGTTACAAACATCACGTACACCGATTTATTTTGCTCTCCCTCCCCCCACTCCAAGACAAGTTATCTGAATGTGACAATCAACCATACATTTGAGCATCCATCAATCTTCATGCTACTGCACTAACTTTGTATTTTAAAGAGCACTACAATTAAAACCTAAAATCAAAATTATTCAGTCTTGAAACCTTATCAGCGTCAACCTTTTAAATTTTTTTTATTATTAGCTACACGTGTCAATTCTTAAAGGTTACTACCTACAAGACATAATTTTACTACAAAACTAAAAAGTTATAGTCATTCCATGGTTTGAAGCACTTGTTCACACAAAGGGTAGCGGAAATCTGGAACGCCCACTCCCCCCCCCCCCAAAAAAAACTGTTGAGGTTGGGGGTCAATTGAAAATTTCAAAACGGAGATTGATAGATTTTTGTTGGGTAAGGGTATCAAGGGAAATGGAACCAAGGCGGGTAGATGAAGTTAAGGTACAGATCGGCCATGATCTAATTGAATGGCAGAACAGGTTCAAGGGGCCGAATGGCCTCCTCCTGTTCCTATGTTTGGTGGATGGACTGTACTAAAGTTTTAAAAGAGCAAGAGCGAATATAGATTCATGTACAGTTAGAGTTCCAACACTACTCTCCCAGAAGCTACAAGGATCACATTCACCAGTTAAGAGGTTCAGTAAATTACTTACTTGTAGTTCTGTTTTAACATCGGACAGCACAGCAATCCTCTCGTGAAGGGCATCAATATCAATGGCATTTCTTAGATTCTGAAACAAAGGCCCAGAATATCATTCTTAGCAAGAACAATTCCTTTTCCAATTGAAAAGGCAAGAACAGCTAAGAATTTTTTTTACACATATTAAACGGACAAACCAATTCATTAAATAGTAACCATATGTCCAATGGCACATGCAATGTCCTGAGAATGTGGGTGTCGCTGGCAAGGCCGGCATTTATTGCCCATCCCTAGTACAGCTGAGTGGCTTGCTAGGCCACTTCAGAGGGCAATTAAGAGTTAACCACATTGATGTGGGACTGGTGTCACATTTAGGCCAGACTGGGTAAGGACAGCAGGTTTTCTTCCCTAAAAGGACATTAATGAACCAGTTGGATTTTTACGACAATCTGACAGTTTCACGGTCACTTTAAACAGAGGCCAGCTTTTTAAAAACTGAATTCAAATTCCCATGTTCAAACTCACGTTCTCTGGATTATTAGTCCAGTAACATAACCGCTATACTACCACACCCTATAGGCCAGTAGGACCCAGTACATGCCCATTATTCAGGTGGATAATTTTCGAAATCCTGCTGGGTCCTGGGAAGAGAGTCCTCACAGGAAGATAGAGAGAGACCATAAAGTCCTAATCCTATCAAATGATTGTAAATTGTAATTGCAGCAGCCTTCCCACCTTCTATAAATAAAAACTCACTTTAGTTCCACAAGGTAACTTTTTGCCAGGAATTAATTCCCCATACAAGGAGGGCAATAATGAATCTCACTGATTTATGGTTTTCCAGAGAAAAAAAAGACAAATCACAGAATTTGATCCCCCAAATACTGGGTAAAATTCTCAGAATCCCATGGAATAAAAATGGAATTTGACTCATTTGGTCTCAGTAATTCAGTGACCTTAGCAATAATTAAAAGTCAGTACAGTATTGTAAGAACATATTAACCATCACTTGGCTTTCATACAATGCAATACATCCAAGCCAATTCACTTTTTTTTGAATTGGAGCCAAAATAATGCATTTGCGAAATCAGACATTCCAATTAAGCAACTAATTTATTACTTTCCAAACAAATTAGAGCACACTTTCAAAATACCACAAAAGAAGCAGTGTAGCAAATTAGTCAGATTAGACTGGGACTTGGGTTCAAATCCAACCTAGATTTTTTGTAAAAAATTATTTATTCTCAGGATGTGGATGAGGCTGGCAAGGCCGACATTTATTGCCCACACCCAATTGCCCCTTAAGGTGGTGGTGAGCCGCCTTCTTGAACCGCTGCAGTCCATGGGGTGAAGGTACTCCCACAGTGCTGTTAAGTAGGGAGTTCCAGGATTTGGACCCAACAACGATGAAGGAACGGCAATACATGTCCAAGTTGGGATGGTGCGAGACTTAGAGGGGAATTTGGAGGTGATGGTGTTCCCACGTACCTGCTGGCCTTGTCCTTCAAGGTGGTGGAAGTCGTGGGTTTGGGAGGTGATGCTTATTTTCATTAATGGAATGAAAATATTCCCTCCTCCCTGTCAACAATCTGGACTTAAATTTAATTGGAGTCTGGCAGGTTAGTCCTCAGCAAAATGGAGAGTCAAAGGTTGAAGGGGCTCCAGCAAACTTATTCTTGTTCATTCAATTACTATAGTTTTTGACCAATTTTATATCTGAAGACACTCGTCAGTGTACTGAATTTGTGTGCCCCCTGACTGTTGCCATTTACTAGTGTTCAGCAAATACTAGAGCTGATCCCAGTCCAGCGTCCTTAAGACTCCCAGGGCACCCATCCACCTCCAATGACTTTTGAGCAATTAAATTGGTATCGTTGTGAGGGGCAGTAATTATGGTGCTTCTACCCTAGAACTTGTAGGCTTCTTTGCACCTATATGGACGTGTTTGAGAATGGCACCATCTTTGCCAACATCATCTTCAACATGTTGGAAATCTTTTAGCAGTGTCTTAAATAAAGGTCAGCTTATCTGCAGATTCCTCATCCAGAGAATCAAAAGTAAATATTTGAAAGTTTATCGGGGAGCAAATGGAGAGAAGGATTCCTGTAAGAGAATTTGCCCACTCATTTGTGCCCAGTGGCACATCAGGGATTCCGCAGCGACGTTTAGACATCCTGAATGAATACGTGTCCATTAGGTTAGTTTTGGCCAAATAGGAGAATGGTGGTACCCTTATACCTAGGAACCTCTGCCTAGGGAGGTCTCCAAAATGGCCATTGTTGAATTAACTGATGGTTCCACCTCAGGCTGTGATTCTTCTCGTTATCAAGTTAGGGTCGTGCCTTCATCCTCGTACTAGGTGGTGTGGAAAATCTCCCCTCAGTCAGCACAGCTCCCTCCACCATTGAAGATGGAGGTAGTCTTATTCCTTCATCAACACACAGCATCATAATAAGGTCCCCTGTGAACATTTTGAATATCCATCAATACAAGCTCTTGTTGGTTTCTGCATCAGAATAGGGAGGAAACTATGCACCGGTTATCTTCAACCTCTCTCCACACCATTTTAGAGAGTGAAGCACAGTTATCAGCGTCCAAAAGTCCTGTAAATGAATGGCCAGTTCTACAACTTGTTGGAGAGTTAGATTAATCCCATCAGCTGTGGTAAGACTTTGGGATGCATGGAAAAGACCCAGTGCACTCTAGTGCAGAAAAGTGGGGGGGGGGGATATTTTAACCCTCAAGAGTGGGTGGGAGGTTAAAGTGGCAGCTTTTTGGAGCAGGACCGCATCCCGACTCCAACGCGCCCACTTCCGGGTTTAACCCAGGCGCGTTCGGATGCGCGCACAACAGAAACCCAGAAGTCCCGTCCCCACTTAAAGCCGGCGGGCTGATATTTAAAGGGTCAATTCAGGTAGTTGAAACACTTTAGGTACTTAACTTTTTGCAGATTCTGCAACAGAAAAGGATTTAACTCATGCTGAATGTGTCTCCTGTGGCTTCTGAAAAACGCCATTGAAATGGAGGCGAGTTGCAGCCCTTTAAAGTAGTGATTGACACATCGCAATAAAAGGTGAGGTATTGCAGCTGGGCACTCAATTCTCTCGGGCAAACATTTGGCTGGGAGTTTTGTGTCGAGACTGAGAATTCATATGTTCAGACAAATTTACCAACATTTTGGAGCCCTTCAAACTGAGAAGATGGGAGGATGGGTGTAATGGATCTATTCTACAGTACATCTGAAGAGGAGGAAAATGAAGATGGCCACTTGGAACAACACCGCCCCCACCACCCCCCCACTACCTCCTGCCTCCCTTTGCACAAAACACTCCTTCAACCACGCATACACCCATTGCATACCTGCTCAATGGGTGGCATCCTGTCTTGGCATTCATGATGAAGCACATGAAAAGGCAAATTCATAAAAGGGACTCAATAATGGCCAAGACTTGGAAGTGGTGGTGATAATGATTAAATTTAATGAGCCACAACAAAAAAAAGTATATAAATTAACATGACAGCTCGTCAAACGTCCTTGGTGAATTACAATTGCTTAGCCTTTCTCTTTTCTACCGCTTCTACGTGGTGCTTCCTCTATGGCGTCAGCAGAGGTAGTGGCAGGTTGCTCAGATCCCTGCCCTGGCTGCTGAGATGGTCTTGGCCTATACGCTCTTGGTTTTGGAGCCCATGAGGGCCCCGCCAAAGACTGCTCCACCTGCATCTGTGCAGGAGCAGACTTGGCCAGTGGGAGAGGAGGCAGCATTGCGGGTACTGGTTGAGGGGAGGCAATGGGCGAGACGTGGGAGCGCTTTGAGTGGCGTTCCCACTTCCATGTTCCCTTTCACCATCATCCCTCTCCTCGGCCAGTGCGACATTTCTCCCACCATTCTGTTGGACAGCAGCTTGGTGAACAAATGTGCCACCTTGTAAGGCCATTGATAAGGTATCTGTCAGGCTGTTTAAGGTGGCAGACATGTTGGCATCCAGAATTTGCATGGCCTGCATGGACTCATTTGAGAGCCGTGCTTGAAGCTCAATAGAGGCTGCCGCTCTCTCCTTTGCAGACATTCTCACACTTACCCGCGCCAACAATCCACTAGCGATGGAGTTGGACTCCTCCATCCTCTCCACTATTGTGGAGTGTGAGCGTGGCACTTTCTCCCCATTACCTCTCAAAGTTGCTGCTGCACTTCTATCATTCTCAATTTCAACAATGGCCACCAGGGTTCAGCATCTGTGTCAAGCTGAGCAGAGGTCGGAGAGGAGTGCGCCCTCCAACGTGGACTCTCCACAGCAGCCCCTGCCACCAATGTCTGCTCGTGCTCACTTGTGTACGGTGAATCATCAGGTGACAATCTAACTGTCTAACAGGACCCACCGAAGTGTAGTGTTAACGCTGGTGCATGGCTGTACGTCCTGTGACGGTGCACCCTCAGAAGGAATGAGCTCCTCTGAGGAATCGCTTTCTTCCATTTCTGCTGATTCCTCGTGAAGGCCCTGGAAGACAATAGAAAGCAATATTAATGATTCATCGCAAAATGATAATCTTTCCAATGACCATACTGAGGTCTGGCAGTTATATCATTGATAAAATCAATTCACGTGTGTGAAAGATGCTAAAGTTCTGTCACCAGCCATCTGCGGGTTCCCAGTCTCTCCATCTGATGGATAGGGATGCGACCGTCCGACTTATTTCCATGGCCTCCTCCTCTTTCACCTGCACTATATGTGGTGGGCCACCTCCCTTGCTCCTCTCCCTTGCGTTGTGCCCTCTCTTCTCCTTCAAGGGGAGAAAGAACAGACCTGTGAGTGACTGAAGGTGACATTCACCCTGTGAATATATTGCTTGGAATGAGGCTGACCATGAAAGAGATGCATTAGAGGGTAACTATCAGACAGATACATCACATGGCATTCGGATTGGGGTGAGTGGCAGTGGAGGGTGAATAAATGGGCAGTTGAGGAAGTGAATAGAAAGTGAAGGACGGTTGCTGCTGCTGACACTTCAGTGGGTGTGAGGAGTTATGTGATAAGGTACGTGTGCCAACACAGTGACGGGGGTGCAGGGGGTGCTGAACAACACAGGATGTGGAGGAAATCAGCAACTGTACTCACTTTTCCTGACCTGGTTAGCTCATTAAAATGCTTCCTGTACTGAACCCAAGACCTGGGCACCGTGCTCCTGCTGCTGACCTCCAGCCAAGCATTTTTGGTTACAGAGCCCAGTTTCTTCCTGCCATCCATTGGAAATATTACCTCCCTCCTGGCTCTCACTGGAGCCAGCAATACACCCGGGGAGGTATCAATAAATCTAGGGGCAGCCTTTGCTTTCCTGGACTCCATTTCTCCTTCAAAATCCATTCTTGGACCGGCCCTTTAAATAGTGGGCTTTAAACCACGTCATTCGGATGCGCAATAGGCCCACTGCGCGGCTTGGAACCGCGAAACCCGGAAGCAAAGGTAATTGACTGCAATCGAGATACGATCGCAGATTTAAACGTGCTCACTTTGCCTCCGGTTCCCCACGCGCAAATCCAACCACCCGCGCGCGGACTTCCCACCGCCATGCTAAAATCATAGCCCAGGTCACTGTGACTATGGACTGTCAATCACACTTCTATTCATAAGGTCGATAAATTGGCGATCATTTTGGTTGCTGCCACAGTCAGTATTCAGCTCCAGATACACAAGCGGCTGCGAAAGAGATGCATAACTTTCACATTCAGTTGAATGTACACAACACCCTTCCTGTAAAAATACATTTGTTTGAAAAAGAGAAGATGTACTTCAATTGAGAACCATTTGGCACAATTGCTGGCTTTGTTCTGCAAATGGTCCATTAAGATCACAGGAAAGGAATTTACAATCAGCTGTCAAACGGATTTGGATCTGATACTTATCAGATAGACATTGTCGACACTCCAGGGAGTAGTCCTTGGAACTGCATTTATACTCTCTGCCTTTAAGTATATACGATTGGCAGCTTTATTTGATCTTGAAAGATGCACTTTTAATTTCCTTTGCTCTTGTTTGAACGTCAAAAGATCTCAGCATTAATTCTCAGGGAACATGCTCTGTTTTTCTGAGGCCAGGTGGGAGGGTCTATGGCGGGAAATATGCAAGAATCTCAAGTTTATTGTTAAGGGATGGTGTCTCAGGTCCAGTAATAATCCATGGTTAATGAATGTTTTTATTTGAACTGGGTGTCCTCCAGGGGTTAGCTTTGGGGTCACTCTCCTCAAAGTATACAAAATAGTCTGTACAGCAGTACAGGGGATATAATATAAAAAAAAGACAGCACAAAAACAATCTTAACTGAAGAGCACTTCATGAGGAAATGGATGAGTTAGCAGACTGGGCAGATAACATCTGCTGAAATTTAATGGCAACAATATATTTTGTGAGGAAAAAGGAGGGGAAGTAAACACTAAATGGTAAAACTCGTAAGGCCTTAGATACACAAATCTTTAAAAGCAGGAGGACAAGTTGATAAAGCTGTTTTCTAGGTTTTATAAATAGGGGTATTGAGTCCAAAAGCAAAAAGGTGATGTTAAACCTGTACAAATCATTGGTTAGACCACAATTAGAATATTATGTCCCGTTTAAAGAGCCACTTTGGGAAAGATGATAAAGCCATGGGGAGGATGCAGAAGAGATTCACAAGGAATGAATGGCTTTAGTATGAGGAGAATCTAGAGAAACTGGGAATCTTTTCAATAGGGCAGAGAAGGTTAAGAGGAGAGCTTAGGAGTATTCAAAATTATGAAGTGTTTTGATCAGGTAAATAGAGAAAGACTATTTCTGCTCACTACTGAGTTGCTAACTAGATGGTATAAATTTAAAGGTTACCACCAAAAGCATGAGACACAACGTTGGGAGAAATTCTATTACGTGGAGAGGCATTGGGTCATGGAATTCCTGTCCAGAACTGGTGGTGGGAGCAGAATCCATAATATCTTTTAAAGATAAAGTAGATAAATATTTGAAGAAGAAATTTTGAAGTATGGGGAAAAAAAGCAGGGGAATGGGATAAAGTGGATAGCTCTTTTGGAGAGCTGGCACAGGCGTGATGGACCGAATGGCCTCTTTTGGTATTGTATAATTCCAGGATTTTGAGAGACTTAGGGACAAGTTTGTTTATTACTTTCTGTATGCGTTCCTTAAACTACTGAAATAAGCTGTATTGTATATTGCTGGTTCTCATTTATTACTTTAATAAGCTTGTTCTGTGCTATACAGACCAAACCTGATAGATTGTTTATTGTAATACTCTCTGAAGTATAGAAGACCAACGACATACCCAGTAAACTAAATAAGCTAAGGTGCAGCCATTGGTCAGTTGTAGCACTCTCACCTGAGTCAGAAAGTTGTGGATTCAAGTCCCAGTGCAGAGACTTGGGGCAGCATTTTAGCACCCGCTAGCGGGTGCGTTCCTGGCGGGGGGGCCCCGAAAATCGGGAAATCCCGGAGCGGGACCGGAGCCCGCCTCGAACCCGCGCACTTCCGGGTTCCCCACTGACACGCCGGCGTGCGTGCGCAGCCTCCGCTGATGGGAATCCCGCAGGCAATTAAAGCCAGCGGGGTTCCACTTGACGCTATTTACTTTGCTTGTTCAGGTCATTAACAGACCTGATTAAGGGATTATGTGTGGAGGGGTGGGATTTTAGAGCAAACTGGGACTGGAAACACTCCCAGTTCAAATGGACGTGTTGCAACCATCAGCCTGTGGCAGCTGCAAAGGTCCATTTGACAGGTGGGGGGGGGTGGGGAGACCCTCACTCATTGCAGGAGGCCACTCTGTCCCTTGGGACAAAGTTTGGCCTCCACCACCCTCCTCCTGACAGTCAAAGTCACCAACTTGCACACTTACCCCGGTGTCCAGAGACATGTACCTACCTTGCGGACCCCCTCAGATGTACATCTTGCGGATGGGGGCCGCCGTAGCTGCAGTCATGGCCTCCTCGGACGGCGAACAGCATCACCAGCCTCGCCAGCCACGCCGTCCACCTCTGACACGTGGAGCTCCACAACAGAGTGCTGTGACACATCCACCTGTACAGCAGGAGGGAGGGCAACCGCAGATAGAGATGCGTCGCAGAGGGCACTACCCTCGCCACAGGGTCCACAGACCGAGGCTCAGCCTCCTGGACCCCTCTGAGCAGCAGTGCACACGGAGGCTCAGAGTCACTCGACATGTAGTCATGGACATCTGCAGCCTCCTTCATGCCAAGCTGCTCCTGGCTGGCCCGAGCACCATCTTCTTACCTGTCGCTGTCAAAGTCACCACTGCCCTCAACAAATTCTCCTCCGCATCCTTCCAAGGTGCAACCGGGGACATCGCCGACATCTCTCAGTCGTCTGCGCAAAAGAGCCCTGCAAATACACCTACACCCACTCTGCAGTGACACAATGGGTGGCATCAGTTGTGGGTCTTCATTGTGATCCTCAGGAGAGGGCATTATTGCACAAAACAGACAAGATTCGCGAAGACATGGCAGTAGTGGTGCCAATATAATATGTAATGTGAGTTGGTCAGAAATTCAATATAAGTAACAGCCATGACAAACCCTCAAACACCCTTGTGCATCCCCTTCATGCTCACGACACGTTTGCCTTACGCTGCCTACTGCACATGTGATGCATGCCCTGTGGCTGCAGCACAGGTGGTGGCACGTTGAGTGAGGCTGGCCGTGAAAGAGATGCACGAGAGGGTGAGTATGAGATAGAGCCATGAGATTGTATGAGGATTGGGTTGCGTGGTAGTGGCGGGATGAGTACTGGCGAGGTGAGTAGGTGCAGGTAAGATGAGGATGAGGTTTGAGTGGGTGTGAGGGGTGATGTGACAGAGTAGTGTGGGCAGTGCTGAAGGAGATGTGGGGTGGGGGCGGTGATGTGGCAGATGGAGTGTAGGGGAAAGAGTAAGTGTACTCACTTTGGCTGACCTACTGAGGTCATTGGAGCGCCTCCTGCACTGTATGCAGGTGGGCGATATGTTGGTGGTGCAGGTGACCTCTGCCACCTCGAGCCAGGCCTTCCTGGTGGCAGAGGCAGGCCACTTCCTCCCGCCCGCCGGGGGGGGGGTGGGGGGGAAAGATCTCTGTCCTCCCCCTCCTCCTCACCCCATGTATTGATACCTGGAGTGAGGCATCATTAGACTGGGAGCAGCCTTCCCCCTGGGCTGCTCCATGCTGTAATTTTTTCTGATTGTTGCAGCATCTGTCAGTGGAGGACTGCCCCTTTAAATAGAGCTCCTCCAACTGACAGAGCTTACTGCGCATGTGCAGCCCGCCCGACGCGCAGATTAGCAGTGGGGAACCCGGAAGACAAGGTAAGTGAATCCAATTATGCTACAATTGCGCGGATGGCTGATTTATTTCGCCGGGCACGTTACCCATGCGCCCGATAGCCCCCCCGCCGAGAACCCGCAGCCCTGGTAATATCGGGCCCTTGAGCACAATCTAGGCTGACACTCCAGTGCAGTACTGCGGGAGTGCTGCACTGTTGGAGGTGCCGTCTTTTGGATGAGATGTTAAACCAAGGCCCCGTCTGCCCTCTCAGGTGGATGTAAAAGATCCCATGCCACTATTTCGAGAAGCAGGGGAGTTCTCCCTCATTGCCTGACCAATGTTTATCCCTCAACCAGCATCACTAAAATAGATGATTTGGTCATTATCACATTGCTGTTTGTGGGATCTTGCTGTGTGCAAATTGGCTGCCGCATTTCCTACATTACAACAGTGACTACACTTCAAAAGTACTTTGGAATGGCCTGAGGTCATGAAAGGTACTATCTAAATGCAAGTTTTTTTTTTAGTACAGTGACAAGAGTTCCTGTTTGATCCCTGGGCTCCCTACATTACCTGATATTGGGCATAAAATGATTACACTCCAGTATGTGGGGAGCAAGGACTCACTTACAGGTGTAGCCTTTGGTGTCTCTTGTGCTCAGTGTCAGATTAAAAAGCCTAAAAACATAACAGTAACCACATCATACGGCCTTGCTGTACCTATCTATCTTAAAAAAAAGTACATAAATTGTAAATGCCTGTGGTGCTTTAATGCAGTCAAGAAAGGCAAGGAGATAATGGGCCTACCTCTTCCTGAAGTGAGGCAATCTTCTGAATTAGGGATTGATTGTCCTTTGCCTGAAATGAACACAAAAACTGGATGTCATTCATTCAACAGTGGACGCTGTCCAAACTTATTGACAAAATGTCTAGTGAGATTTGTTCAATGTAAGATTTACCGCCTGCTTATTCTGAAGGATAAGCGTATTGTTGCTCTCTTCTAAAGTACATATCTGTGTCTTCATATCTTCTAGGTCCTCTTTCAAAGACTTTTCTATTAAAATGCACTGCTGAGCACTGTGGAGGAGGAAAGAAAAGTAAGTCAGGAACTGTTCACACTGGATTGTAAGCGAGGCCAATCACTTACGGTATCCCAGAGAATTCAAGGGTAGGCCACTTCCTTGTTAGATACAAAATGTCAAGAATAGATTGAAATGGGTTTTCAATCTCAATTTATATCAAATGTTGGGTATTGAGCAGGAATATATCAATATCTGGCAGGTTTGGGGGGGTGGGGGTGGGGGGGGGTGGAGAAGGAGGAGAAGGGAAAAAACCCATAATCCTCATTTCCTCTCCCCCATGTAGTTGTGCCCATTGCGTTGAGCACAATAAGATCAAAAAGCATGTGCTACCCATCACCTTATCCGATAGAAACTTAAGTAATATTAGCAGTGAAAAGGTCAGCCGTGGCTCAGTGATAGCTCTCTCCTCTGAGTCAGAAGGTCATGAGTACAAGTCCAACTCCAAAGACTTGAGCACATAGCCCAGTACTGCACCGAGGGAGTGCGGCACCAGCGAAGGTGGTGTCTTTCGAATGAGACGTTAAACAGAGGTCACGTCTGCCCTCTCAGGTGATCCCACGGCACAATTCGAAAAAGAGCAATGGAGTTCTCCCCATTGTCCTGGCCAATATTTATCCCTCAACCAACACCTAGAAAACTCACCAGATTATAGAATCATAGAAATTCACTGCACAGGAGGCGGCCATTCGGCCTCATCTGGTTATTAGTCATTGCTGTTTGTGGGATCTTGCTATGTGCAAATTGGCTGCCGCATTTCCTACATTACAACAGTGTCTACATTTCAAAAGTACTTCATTGGCTGTAAAGTGCTTTGGGACATCCTGAGGTTGTGAAAGACACAATATAAATGCAAGTTCAGTCTTTCTATCTTAAAATGAGTCTACTACGCATTCTGCCTGCCTTCTTACCTTTTCATCTGAATGAGGAGCTCCTCATTTTCCTCCATTAATTGGCATTTTACATCATGAAATGGAACAAATCAGTTGTACTCTTAATACTGGAGTATACGGGCCACCAGAGGCCGGCAAGAGACCTGTTCCTGGAAGATTGCCATGGCTGGGATTCAAAGCTGCACTCTTGCTGTTTGTAGACAGAAGGAGGGAGCTCCATTAGAAGGTAGGACTATCCTACATTCTGATGAGTGGCTTGCGAGGCCACTTCAGAGAGCTGTTAAGAGTCAACCATGTGGGTGTGGAGCATTTTACGAGGCAACTATCCAGCATGACATATTTCTGATCAGGTGCTCTTCAGAAGGAGAAGAGGCAGACCTACATAGCATCAACCCACGATGCATTGTTGACTGGCCTTCGAGCAAAATACTGGAGGTACTGGGATGTATTAATAGCACTTTTAACAAAGAAAAGTTCTGAACATTGTTTTAAAATGGAAAGCATCTTAAAATCACAAAACTGTTTGAAAGGAGAACCCAGCCTGCCTTCTTACCTTTTCACCTGAGTGAGGAGCTGCTCATTTTCCTCCATTAATCGGTTGTTATTTTCTTCAGTGGTGTCCACTGCCAACCTTAACTTCAGATTCTGCTCCTGAATTTTTTGGTGGTTGTATTGGAGATCGGCAATGCAAGATATTAAATCTGACGTCTCCCTACATTTGAAAAAACAGGAGAGTTCGATTTTATAAAATGAGGCAACTGCTAACATTCAACTAGTATAGAAACTTTAAAAACTTTTTTTCTATATATATATAACATTCATTCTTGAAATGGGACATCACTGGCAAGGCTGGCATTTATTGCCCATCCCTGGTTGCCCCAAGAAGATGGAGGTGGGCCTTCCTCTTGAACCACTGTAGCAGTTTGATATAAGAGTGTCTTGCTAGGCCACTTCAGGGAGCAGTTAAGAGTCAAACATGTTAATGTGGGACTGGAGTCACATATAGGCCCAGACCAGGTAAGGACAGCAGGTTTCCTTCCCCAAAGGACATTGGTGAACCTGTTGGGTTTTTACGACAATCCAACAGCTCTATGGTCACTTTTACTGATACCAGCTGTTTATTTGCTGATGTTTTACACGTTTATACAGTACGAGACTCACTAGTCATCCCTACATCATTTAAAGGTGTCATGTTACAATGAGACAATGTTACCAGTGCAATCTTGAAGATTTCAGTTGTGTGAATCTCTCTCTCCAACCCCAATTCCATACCCTTTTCCATATCCCTTAGTAACCCACTTGCTATGTATCTATCGCCCTTTTAAACGCATACATTGATTTTTCATCTATGGCCTCCTGAACCAGTGTGTTCTACATTGCTACAACTCCACTCTTTGCTGGATTTTTTTTTTTGTTTAAAGGCATAGCTCAAATTCTAATCTTCTGGAGCGATAAGTCACTCCCTATAAACTCTGATCAGGATTTTTAACACCCAACTCAGATCACCCCTTGACCTCCAGGGAATACCATCCAAGTTTGCCCAATCTCTCCTTGTAGCTCAATTCTTTCATCCCAAGTAACATTTCAGTGAATTCTCTTAGGGCTTTCTCAAACGACAGTATATCCTTCCTCTGGTGGACCACCCAAAACAGAGCACAATATTCCAAGTGAAGTATGGCTGTTGCTTTGTCCAACTGAACTATCACTTCCCTGTTCTTATATTTTGTACCTTGCAATGAACACCAGTATTGCTTTGGCTTTTCTGATCATTTTTGCACTAGCCAACTAGCTTTTAGAGACTTCTTCCCTTGAACACCTGTAGCCCTGGGCAATTCTCCATTTAGATTTTAACCCAATTTGCTATTTGTGCATTCAAAGTATATTACTTCACACTTGGTTAGAATAAAGTGCATCTGCCATTGCTCTGCCCATTAACTAAAAACTTGCAGATACTATCAAGGGTTTAACAAAAGCTTTTTTTAAAAAAAAATGTAAAAGTCAAACGTGCTGATCCCAAGCAATGTTATTTTCCTTTCTCCGAGCCCAGCAAGTTTGCAGTGATTTCTCTGGGTCCTTCTCAAAATCTCCCACTATTTGTGCCAGCAATTCAGACAAGCTTGCTTTTATAATTTATTTTTCCATTTTAGACTGCATGCATGCTTCCTAGTTGGAATCATACAGCAAACTTTCAAAACGCTCCACCTTCATCGTGGCTGCATTAGGATATGGAGCCACCACTATATTCAGGGACCCCCGCCTACCGCCCCATCTACAGGCCTAAACAACTCACAGAAATAAAAACAAGTTGCCTCAAACCTTGACCCCAATTGCTCCCAGTCACTCCAAGAGACCTGGATGCATCGAAGCACTCCTCCTGCAAACAATGCGCAATCAAAATGACAAGTAGCTTTAAAAAAAGATACTTTGAGAATTTACCACATAATAGGACAGCGAGTCATCTGAAGTAATAAGGGAGCAATTTGCCTGTTCACAATTTAGAGCAAGATGCACATTTAAGAATCCTATACACATAGTCACATACATATTTACTCGAATTGCCAGCAAAATGCAATGATTCAACTGAACACTTTAAAAAAAAAAAATCACTCAGGATGTGGGCGCCGCTGGCGAGGCTGCATTTATTGCCCATCCCTAATTGCCCTGAGAAGGTGGTGGTGAGCCACCTTCTTGAACAGTGTGGTGAAGGTGCTCCCACAATGTTGATAGGTAGGGACTTCCAGGATTTTGGACCCAGCGGTGATGAAGGAACGGCTGATATATGTCCAAGTCGAGATGGTGTGTGACGGAGTGGAACTTGGAGGTGATGGGGTTCCCATGCACCTGCTGCCCTTTTCCTTCTAGGTGATGGAGGTTGCGGGTTTGGGAGGTGCTGTCGAAGAAGCCTTGGTGAGTTGCTGCAGTGCATCTCAGATAGTACACACTGCAACCACGGTGCACTGGTGGTGGAGGGAGTGGATGTTTAGGCTACTGCCCTATGCAAACTGCTCCAAAAGATGCTACCTGTAGTGCTGAGACCATAACCTGAGGGGACGTAACCAGAAGAAACACAAATTTCAAAACGAAGTGCATGACAGCGATCACAATGGGGACCACTGTTATTGGTGCGTGTCTTCATTCTTTCTAGTTTCACACATTATATCCAAACAGATCAATATTTCTGCAGTTTGGATGCACAGAAGGTGTTGCTACCCAATGCCGCTTGTAGCAAAGACCAAGATACGGACAGAAACACGTTCTTACTTCCCCAATAAGGCTAAGCATACAGGAAACCAAGGAATACTACAGCAGTTAGAGACTCGCATCAGTAACACGAGGAGCATTCAAGAGCAGGAAAATGCTGGTCAAGCAGTTAACCGCACAGTTGAAGCATTACTTCAGCAAGCTCAGGAGCCTCCCATCTCCCTCATGCAACTGTGGCAATCAACACCTTTGGCAACTTAAGACTCAGCATCTTTGAGGGTGGGTTTTGGATCAATTTTTTCAACCAATGCATCAGCAGCCATATTACTGGGGCCCCATTGCTCCTTCCACCAGAGCATGAGCTGCAACCAGCTGCCCCGTTGAGTTCCACACCTGCAGTTGTCTTCAGTCTGTGATCATTTTGCGACACAATTGCGTACTTGGACACCAAATTGTCAGCTGCACAGCAAACATGCACAGTTGAAGTTTCTGCGGCTTTCAGGGATATAGGATGCCCATGCAGTCCATTGTCAGTCCAGTGCAACCCAGGCAGGGGGAAGCCTCCTGGCCTGGGCTATGTCCAAGAGCAAAAGAAGGGCCAGAAATGCAGTTAGGCAGCTGGTGCAGGTGTGCTGGAGATGAACATATCTCAGCCAATCACAGGGAAACGCTGAAGCAACAGGCACTGCTAGAACTTTGTTTTATTCCCAGGCATGAACCAAGCAAAGATACTTCCAGGAAAGATGAGTATGTGTTGAAAAGAAAGAACCTGCATTTATATGACACCATTCACAATCTCAGGACATCCCAAAGCTCTTTGCAATCAATGAAGTAGCAACCTTAAAAGGGCTTACCTTTGGGAATTGTCATGTGTACACCTAATGCACTGGAAGCTGTTGAAAAAGTGTATTTCTCAGTTTGAACTTTTTCATTCTCCCTCATGTATTATGAGGACCAACATTGCTGCACACCAAGGTGTTTTGGGTTAAAATACAATAAGAGAAAGAACTTGAATTTATATAGCACCTTTCACAACCTCAGGACGGCCCAAAGCATTTTAGAGCCAATGAAGTACTTTAGACACAGTTGTAATATAGGAAACACAGCAGCCAATTTGTGTACAGCAAGGTCCCACAAACAGCAATGAGGTAAACTGTTTTAGTGATGTTGGTTGAGGGATAAATGTTGGCCAGGACACTGGGGAGAAATCCCCTGCTCTTTTTCAAATAGTGCCATGGGATCTTTTATGTCCACCTGAGGGCAGACGGGGCCTCGGCTTAACGTCTCATCCGAAAGACAATGCAGCACTACCTCTGTACTGCACTCAAGTGCCAGCCTGGATTAGGTGCTCAAGTCTCTAGAGTGGGACTTGAACCCACAACATTCTGACTCAGAGGTGTGAGTGCTATCACTGAGCCATAGCTGACGTCAGAAATTCAATAACTAAATTAGTAAAACGTGTTATAGTGCTGCACATCACATTGGTTCACTGCTCCGACTTTGCAGAGACAAATGCTGCCTTGAACTTTGAACTATGTTGTGTCACATTTTTTAAAAAATGTACTTACAGCTGTCTAGATTTTGGCCTGTGTTTCATTCTTAGTTTTCCAATAAATAATTTTGCCAAAGTTTTTCTTTCCTTTGTGACATTTGGTAAGGGCGCATGTATAGCCCATCCTTAGTTGCCCTGCGCTACCTTCTTGAAGCAATTGTATTACCGCCAAGTGGCCTGCTTGGTCTAAGTCACTTCAGATGGCACAGGACTGGAGTCACATGTGGACCAAACGCAGTACGATTTTTAAAAAAAATTCTCAGGATGTGGGCATCGCTGGCAAGGCTGGCATTTATTGCCCATCCCTAGTTTTCCTGTACAAGTGAGGGGCTTGCTCGGCCACTTTGGAAGGCAGTTAAGAGTCAACCCCATCGGTGCGGGACTGAAGTCACATAAGCCAGACCAGGTAAGGTTTCCTTCCCTAAAGGGCATTAGTGAATCAGTTGGATTCCTTCCCCGAAAGACAAATTAGTTGGGCTTTTGTGACAATCTGGCAACTTTCATAGCCTTTTTCTTCCCCCCCACCCCGTGCTCATCACAAGTTACTAGATTTATTGAATTCAGTTTCAAAATTAACCACGATGGGATTTGAGCTAGTCCCAGTACAAAGGGACAGTTATGCTGCTGTACCCAGTCACTTACTGTCAATGGAGTGCTGATTAGAGAAGTGGTAGCACGTACAGCAACGGAGCAGCATTCAAAGGGGAGCAAGGCACACCACATAGTTAAGTACATATATTTAGTGGGCTGGGGAGGAGTACAGGAGAGCAAGCACTCCAAGAAAATAGTTGAGCATGCTTAAAGAGCTGGCTTAAAGGTGTAAAAGGAAAGCAAGAATAGTAGAGTGCGGCACCAGATCCCCTTCCAATGCCTAGAGGAATATAAATCACCGAGCTTAAAATAAAGATAGCAATAGACATTTACCAGGCTGGAGAATGATAGAGGCCATCAAAATGGCCATAGATAGAAACTGAAGACTGGCATTCTTCTCTTTGGGGTAGAGTTCAGTCAGGACTTCCGGTCATCACTCTGAACCTGCCCCAACCCCGGCCCATTTCCACGTTGAGGCCTTATCTCGTACACATGGTGGGTTCCCCACTGCCAAGAGGTAACCCGCCAGTGCCTAGAGGTGAATATTGTTGGTGCTATAGTTGGGACACAGCGGCAACACCACAGGAGCCAGTGAGGGACCTTAAAATGCAGAAGTAACCCCCGAAGCTCAGAATCACAGCCCCGCCAAAGGCCAAGAACTGGGCCTTCAGCAGGTAAATGTTTGGGGCCAGTGAGGGGGGGAAGACAAGGCCGCGACAACCCCCCCACCTCCACTACTGCTGCTTCCTTGGTCTACCACCACCTTCCCCCATGGTGGACTGGGAAGGAAATCCTCCAGGAATCTTGGCCCTGTGCCCCCGCCAATATTTGCATGCGGTGGTCGGGGACAGCGCAGACAGTGGCAGTCCAATGGGAGGGAAATCCTGAAGCTTTCACTGCCTGAATTTTCCATCATTTTCCAAAGCGTGAAGGAGATTCCCAGCGTGAAGGTGGTTTCACTCGTGAGTGGTAGCACTCTTGCCTCCGAGTCAGATGGCCATGGGTTCAGCCCCCACTCGAGTCTTGAGCATAAAATCTTGGCTGACTTCAGTGCAGTACTGAGGGAGTGCTGCATTGTTGTAGATACTGTTTTTCAGATGAACTGAGGCCCCATCTGCCCTCACAGGTAAAACATCCCATGGCACTATTCAAAGAATTGCAGGGGAGTTCGCCTGGTATCCTGGCCAAAATTTATCCCTCAAACACTAGAACAGATGGCCTCATTGATGTTTGTGGGAGCATGCTAAATAAATGCTAGTTCTTTCTTTAAATCGAGGGTTAAGCAACATGGATCGATGGCATGTAAAACAGCAACATGCCACATAGCCTTCTTTGACAATGGTCATATGCAAACAAACTGAAGCCAAGTAATGGCCATTAATTCTCTTGATGGAGTTACAGAATGCCCCCTGGTCACAATAGTGTTATTTATAAAGTTGTAAATAGTAACCAAGAAGGTTCTGTGGCTCTTCGTTCATTGGTTTAAGGGGTTGCAGACAGGTTATTAGTCATTGATTCCCTCTGATGCATTGCTGAAGCCTGTGGTGGAGCCTGCTTGTTCATGCTGGCTGTGTCCACTGCAGCTCTATCACTTCATTAAACCAGCCATGTAGAAACACTTCCCCTTGCGTTTCACTCATTTACGCAGAATACAACGAGCCATCATCAGTGTCGGCAAAAAAGCAGCATGTACTGCAGAAGACATGTCCAGCGCACTTAGAGCCCACCAAAAGCTTCCTCCTTCACCGTTCTTGCATTCAATAACTGACAATTTACAACAGTTGCCGCTTTGGGAGTAAGACAGTCACCAGCCAAAGTGGATATGCAGCATCAAGTAAATTAATCAATATCTCTATGCCCTTCAAACACAGTACAGTCCCCACCACTTAAAACGTCCACATTTAAAATGTGCAGCCGTTTATAATGGCCACAAAGCACTAACCATTACCTATTTGCATTAATGTCAATTTCAAAGTTGCCGGCTATAGTGTCTTAAGTGCTCTGTTTATTGCGGGCAGATACAGCTGTGCTCACTCACTAAGTGGTGTGGGGTTACAGTTTGTACTGACTGCAGTTTAAATAAAGCTAGTTGCATTGCATGCAGTCTTGATCTACAACATTCCTATTATACTTTTGTGGATTACACAAGTTTTCAGGGCTACCTGTTCATTACATAACAAATTGAATGGTTTTCGTCAAGAGCAAAAGATGGAAAGGATTGAATTATTGTCATTAGTGCTAATTGCTACTTCGACAAGGTTCACAGTCAGCTACTGGCACAGAATCGATCGGATTCATCGAGGTTAGAGCTAGAGCAACAGTCAGTCTAAAGTTGGGTAGGTACACACATGGTAAGGTTCAAAGTTCCCACTTTTTTGTTCTGCTCAATAGTCTACACATATACACAACTAAACTCGGTGATGGAAAGCACCACCCAAACAGATTCAAATAATTTAATTCCTAGTGGTTATACATCACTGACACTTTCGCCACCAGGTCAACACACAACAAATCAGCGGATGCTGATGAGCAACGACAGCATTCCTGTTATTTGGCGCTACCCTGTTATACTGGCCATCACGTATAACAGGTAAATTGCCTTCACATGAACGCACCCGCTATAAGCGGAGGGGACAGTACTTGCATTGAACAATGTCCCATCTGACCCCATGGTAAACAATGGAGAGTTCGGCAGCACACACACATCATGCTGATTGAACAGGCCAGCAAACAAGTCAAACAAGCAGTAAATATGGTTTACTATTGCCTGCAAAGTCATCCAGTACCAGCCCCATGCCATGGAGCTGGGGTTGGAATCTGGATTCCATCGGTCCCAAATCTTCCATTTTCTGGAATGCCAGTTTTTTCCCCCATCCTAAAACCAGCTACAATCATGGCACCACCTCCCACTGGCACTTGATGAACTGTAACTGCAGCATTTCTAACTGTCTCTGGGCACCTGTCCCTATATGGAAAGTCAGCACAGGACCAAATACACAAGTACATGGAACTCTCATATTCCCAGTCTCCACCAAGACACAGCCACCAGACATCGGTTGGAGCAACACAACAAAAAAGTAGTGCCCTCACGAGGTGTGTACTTTATCTACAGTGAAGAATGCTCTCCATCCAATTCATAAGTGAGGATCCTTTCATTGGACTTTCCTCCCAAAATATATATTTGTTTTAAATAAACTCCAAATTTAACAGCATCACTAGTGACAGCCCATTGCCAATATTTCCTGCAAGTTAACAGTTAAGAGGGTAGATGTTCCTCAGTTACCCAATTGCAGCTTGTTTGACCTTGCTGCATGCAAATCGGCTGCTACCTTTGCCTACAAAACAGTGACTGTACTTCAAAAGGTGAAAGGCGCTATACAATTGAAAGTTTTCTATTAAATAGGGCCCTTTTCTGTTCCCAAAAACTGGCCTAAACCAATTTCCACTCGGCAGCATCTACAGCACAGAAACAGACCATTCAGCCCAACTGATCTAAGCCGGTATTTGCACACCCCACAAGCCTCCTCCCACCCTCCACCCCCTGTATCACTCTATTCCCTTCTTCATGTGGCAGTGAGTTATAGAATTACATTAATGTAACATGGGTGGGGCGGGGGGAAAAAAAAAAGAGGAGAAGACAGAAAAAAACGATTATATCTCACGTACGGAATCTTCCCTGGTGTTGCTCTTGGTCAGTCACAGGTTATGCTAATAAAGTGGGTGTAATGTGACGACACAGGCATGATGCTTACGGGAAGTGCTCACTATATGCAATATTTATTATTAGTAATGAAACCACACACTATCCACAGTGATATCAACTTAACAAATGCATTGCTTACAGGTCTCCTTTTGAAATTTCCCCACCAAATGCCTCCAAGCTTCCCACTGTACCATCGGAACATTTTATTCCTAACAAAAATAACAAAGTATGAGTTTAGTTGTGCGTTAGGTGACATACTTAGAAACAACTGTAAAACAAAACTCGTGTCTCAAATTTGACCCTGGTTATTGAGCACGCAGAAACACAGGAAAAAAAATGTAAATGATAGATCTAACATGAAAGTGGTTACCTGATACAAGACCATCGCAAAGTTGGACATCTTCAGTAACATTTACAGCTTCTTGCGTCTCCTCGTGGATACTATACATGGCCAATACGGAAGCAAATATCGGTTAAAGCAATAATCCATTGTAAACCAGATCCATTTCTAGCACTTGCATCATTGTACGAGTAATACTTACATGTAGACTTAAGATTTAATTACAGCCTGCCAGTGTTGTAGTAAAACATCCAAAATACATTCCGGGAGAGGAAAATAAAATAGCATTTTATACAGAAAGAAACAGATTGGCACAAACCCTTCAACACTACAGCCGATGGGAAATTTCACACTTGATCCACAAGCAGAGCACTGAATTGAAACAGCAATGGGAAGCATTCCGTACATACATTCCACATTCAGGATATCAGGTCAATTCTCAAACTTCCGCGTCGCACCAATTTCAGGCCGCCCTGTCCCATTAGTGCACAGGTGTGCCCTCGTGGTACAAGAAAACTCAGTGGTCACAGTTACTTTGGATCTCGGTCCAATGTCTCTCGGTAAAAACACCTTGAATCAATTATGGTGAAGCAGAGCATTTGCCCTTTAACCAACCACGTTGATTTGAATTTTCACAGATATGTCAGTAAAAACATTTGTGTCCAACTTTTTAAGTTCTTACTGGGCTCTTACAAATAAACTTAAGGGAGCAGTTCTCACCAGGAATTACTCAGATTGCTATTCTGTTCTTTATGGTTGACAACACAGGGCTAGATTTTGCAGAAAAAATAATGCTGTCTGAATGATGCACGCTGATATTAATGCACGAATCGTCCAGCAACTTGTAGCGAGGAAGAGGTATCCCGTGAATTGCGAATTGCCACGTTGCTGGCCAATTTGCGCCACTCAGCCGTTAGCCTCGTGAAAACAGCATCACGTCCTTAATTTCCCCGTGATTTTCATGAGGTTGCTGCATTTGCGCATTAATTGCCCATTAAACTCGCCACAAAGTTAAGCTTAGTAATCAGTGTGAATACCCTTTTAACAACGTGATAATTGATAATGACTGCCAATTAACCTCTTGCCCAGAAAGTGAACAATTATAAGTTTAATCATTCCTTCAGGTTGTGAATTGTTTTAGGAGATTTTAAAAACGTCAATTTTTTAAAAAAAAAATCTTACTTTTCCTTTGTCTCTTTTTTCACTCTCTCTTAATCCAATCTTTCTTTCCTTCTATATCTTTCTGTACCTGATTTAATAATGAATTCACCTACACTAATTCACCCTCCTTCTCAGTTCTTCCTCTGTTTATTTCTCAGTTCTTTAATCTCATTGTTTAAGGAGATACACTGTTGGTCCCGTTGTACATCAAGGTCCCAGATATCCCGTTGCCCTCACTGGGCCGTTATCAGCTCGCACTTCCAGCAACTTTGCGGGCAAAAAGAATTTAAAACCTAAACGTGCAGTTGTAAGTCTAACTAAAGGGGCACGCCAGGAGATGCCCCGGTCCAGCAAAATCTATCCCATAGCCACATTTAGCTGATCAAATGTGTAAGAGATGGAGTGTTACAATGAGGTGACCATAGAAATCTCATTTTAAGATAACGTACTTCTTTCTGATCTCCCCACATCCTCAAGTCCTCCTACGCTACATAGCGTTTTGACTGAGGAGAGGAGGCGTAACAACCACTCCCTAGGCCTCACAACCAGCTATAAAGAAATACATGCAGAGCACGTTGGGTGCCTTGACCTCTAGTTTTCCTTCCTCAGGCAACCTCAGTAATGGCAGAAGCCAACATTCGCAAGGCAGAGAGCTGAAACCACATCCTGTCATCTGGCACATACACACAAACATGCTTTGCTTGAAGTCACTTTGGTCAGTTTTGGACTCGAGATGGAGAGCAAGATTATAAAGAACAAGCATTCAATCCCACTCGATAAACATTCGAATGTGCCACAACAACACAATATTGAAGAATGTAACGTACTAGCAGACAGGTTGGCCAATCAGTAAATGGCCACCTTGAATTTAAATATTAAAAAGATACAAATAGTGAAGTGTGAAAAGTACTGCAACAAACACAGGAAGATAAAAATCAAGTTGAAAGCTTTTCTTGAACAAATGGATACTCATTTTCTAAAATGCTACTGTATCTGCTCTCTCAAACTACCCAAGATAGGCCAGCAGGCAGAAAGTGAGGGGGGAGGGGAGAGAAAAGTATAGAGCCAGAATCCAAACCAAGAGATCCAGCTGGACAATAGTACATTTTTATTTAAAATATTCTTGGCTTGTGGGGGACACTGGTGAGGCCACGTTTATTGTCCACCCTTTGCTCTGAGAACATATGAACAAACATACGAATTAAGAGCAGAAGTTGGCCATTCAGCCCCTCGAGCCTGCTCTGCCATGTGTTAAGGTCATGGCTGATCTGATTGCGACCTACTTACTACCCACTCTAACCTTTGACTCCCTTGTTAATCAGGAATCTATCTAACTCAGCCTTAAAAATATTAAATGACCCTGCCTCCACCGCCCTCTGGGGAAGGGAGTTCCACAGACTCACGACCCTCTGAAAAAAATTCTCCTCATCTCCGTCTTAAATGAGAGACCCCTTATTTTTAAACTGTATCCCCTGGTTCTAGTCTCTCCCACAAGGGGAAACATCCTCTCAGCATCTACCCCTTCAAGTCCCCTCAGGATCTTATATGTTTCAATAAGATCACCTCTCATTCTTCTAAACTCCAATGTATACAGGCCCAACTTGTCCAACCTTTCCTCATAAGATAACCTCCTCATCCCAGGAATCAGTTCAGTGAACCTTCTCTGAACTGCCTTTAAAGCAATTATGTCCTTTCTTAAATAAGGAGATCAAAATTGCACACAGTATTCTAGATGTGGTCTCACCAATGCCCTGTACAACTGTAGCAAAACATCTCTACTTTTATATTCCATTCCCCTTGCAATAAATGACAACATTCCATTTGCCTTCCTAATCATTTGCTGTACCTGCATACTAATACCCTCTGCACCTCAGAGTTCTGCAATCTCTCTCCATTTAAATAAAATACTGCTTTTCTATTCCTCCTGCCAAAGTGGGTAAGTTCACATTTTCCCACATTATACTCCATCTGCCAAATTTTTGCCCACTCACTTAACCTATTTACATCCGTCTTGGTAGGCTGCCTTCTTCCTAGCCAATTGTTTGCACAACTGAGTAGCTTGCTAGGCCACTTCAGAGGGCATCAAGAGTCAACCATGTAGAGTAGGACTGGAGTCACCTGTAGGCCAGGCCATTCAAAGGACGGCAGGTTCCCTTCTCTGGTGGACATTAGTTAACCAGTCGGGTTTTCCACAACAATCTGTCAGCTTCCATGTTCATTTGTTCTCGTGCTAGCCCACAAATTACCAGATTTACTGAATTCATTGAATGTAGAGCTCAAGAGTATCCTCAATGTTGTTGAGACTCAAAGGATGGTCAGAATCATATGAAAATCAGGCTTATGCATTGACCCAAATAAGAAAATAAATTTTTACCTCTCAACAGGTAACAGAACATAAAATAAAGCAGTCACTTGGGCTCAAGCACAGACCATGAGTCCAGTCGTACAAATTATATGTATAGCCCTCTCTGATCCTTACCTTTCTCTCCTACACTCTTCTATCCACTCTTTCATCACTGCACGATAAGTTTCCAAATCAATAGAGACGTCCTTATTATCTGGGTCCAGCATGTTGCACAAATCCTCAAGGCCACTGTCCTCAGAACTGCGGCTGGTGGTGTGTTGTAGATAGTCCACGATCTTAGAAACAGCCACTTTCCCTGCAGAAAGCAAGGCCCCAAATCTTTTGATAATGCGGTCACCATTATGAACGTTGATGGGATTTTATGGGGTCAAACTAATCCCACTAGACATGGAATTACTAGTCATGGCGAGCGGGGAGAAGTCGATAGCTGAGACATTCCCGCTTTCCCAGTGGGACAAACTTTGCAGGTGGCGGCAGCGGCAAAGCCACCAATTCCGCTCCCCCTCATGAATTTCTCTAAGGGCAATTTGTAATTGGTTTCAGGACAGACAAAAATTTGCCCCTAAAAAGTGGCAAGGTCTGAATGCCAGTCAAGGTAGAGACTGCACTGTGACCCACTGAATGGGATCCAACATTCCTGATAGAGTGGAGTCTCTTCTCACCTTTCATAGTAATAACTGTTCAATATTCATACTATGGTCACATTAGTTTACTAATGTGGAACATGTTGCCCTCTCCTGGCAGAAACACATCAACTGAGTCATCACTTGTTTTCAAAACTGCCCGATACATTTTATTACATGGGAAAGCAACAGGGGCAACGCAATGTTTAGTATCATGCTAGACGGCCATTCGGCCCATCATGCCTGAGCCGGCTCCTTGAAAGAGCTATCCAATTAATCTCATTATCCCGCTCTTTCCCCATAGCCCTGTAAATTTCTTCCCTTCAAGTATTTATCTAATTCCCTTTTGAAAGTTACTATTGAATCTGCTTCCACCACCCTTTCAGGCAGCACATTCCAGATCATAACAACACTGCGTAAAAAAAAGTTTCCTCATGTCGCCTCTGGCTCTTTTGCCGATCACCTTAAATCTGTGTCCTCTGGTTTCTGACTCTTCTGCCGCTGGAAACAGTTTCTCCTTATTTATTCTATGAAACCGTTCATGATTTTGAACACCTCCATCAAATCTCCCCTTAACCATCTCTGTTCTAAGGAGAACAAGCCCAGCTTCTCCAGTCTCTCCACATAACTGAAGTCCCTCATCCCTGGTTCCATTCTAGTAAATCTCTTCTGCACCCTCTCTAGGGCCTTGACATCCTTCGGAAAGTGCGATGCCCAGAATTAAATAATGCTCCAGCTGAGGCCTAACCAGTGTTTTGTAAAGGTTTAGCATAACTTCCTTGCTTTTGTACTCTATGCCTCTATTAATGAAGCCCAGGATCCCATATGCTTTTTTTTTTTAAAAACAGCCTTCTCAACTTGTCCTGCCACCTTCAAATATGTGTACGTGCACCCCCAGGTCTCTGTTCCTGCACCCCCTTTAAAATTGTACCACTTCGTTTATATTGCCTCTCATCATTCTTCCTACCAAAATGCATCACTTCACATTTCTCTTAAATTTCATCTGACATGTGTCTGCCCATTTCACCAGTCTGTCTATGTCCTCCTGAAGTCTGTTACTATCTCCACGTTGTTTACTACATATCCAAGTTTCACGTCATCTGCAAACTTTGAAAATTATACCCTCTATACCCAAGTCCAGGTCATTAACGGTCCTAATACCAACCCCTGGGGAACACCACTGTATAGTTTTTTTTAAAAATTCGTTCATGGGATGTGGGCATCACTGGCGAGGCCAGCATTTATTACCCATCCCTAATTGCCCTTGAGAAGGTGGTGGTGAGCTGCCTTCTTGAACTGCTGAAAGTCCGTGTGGCGAAGGTTCTCCCACAGTGCTGTTAAGAAGGGAGTTCCAGGATTTTGACCCAGTGACGATGAAGGAACGGCGATATATTTCCAAGTCGGGATCGTGTGTGACTTGGAGGGGAATGTGCAGGTGGTGTTGTGCCTACTGTCCTTGTCCTTGTCCTTGTCCTTGTCCTTGTCCTTGTCCTTGTCCTTGTCCTTGTCGTCGGTGGTAGAGGTCATAGATTTGGGATGTGCTGTCGAAGAAGCCTTGGCGAATTGCTGCAGTGCATCCTATGGATGGTACACACTGCAGCCACTGGGCGCCGGTGGTGCAGGGAGTGAATGTTTAGGGTGGTGGTGCCAATCAATGGGCTGCTTTGTCCTGGATGGTGTCGAGCTTCTTGAGTGTTGTTGGAGCTGCACTCATCCAAGCAAGTGGAGAGTATTCCATCACACTCCTGACTTGTGTCTTGTCGATGATGGAAAGGCTTTGGGGAGTCAGGAGGCGAGTGACTCGCTGCAGAATACCCAGCCTCTGACCTGCTCTCGTAGCCACAGTATTTATGTGGCTGGGCCAGTTATGTTTCTGGTCAATGGTGACCCCCAGGATGTTGATGGTGGGGGATTCAGCGATGGTAATGCCATTGAATGTCAAGAGGAGGTGGTTAGACTCTCTTGTTGATGGTCATTGCCTGGCACTTGTCTGGCACGAATGTTACTTGCCACTTATCAGCCCAAGCCTGGATGTGGTCCAGGTCTTGCTGCATGCAGGCACGGACTGCTTCATTATTTGAGGGGTTGCGAATGGAACTGAACACTGCAATCACCAGCGAACATCCCCATTTCTGACCTTATGATGGAGGAAAGGTCATTGAAGCAGCTGAAGAGGGTTGGGCCTCAGACACTGCCCTGAGGAACTCCCGCAGCAATGTCCTGGGGCTGAGATGATTGGCCTCTAACAACTATCCCGACTTGGAAATGTATCACCGTTCCTTCATCGTCGCTGGGTCAAAATCCTGGAACTCCCTTCCTAACAGCACTGTGGGAGAACCGTCACCACATGGACTGCAGCGGTTCAAGAAGGCGACTCACCATCACCTTCTCAAGGGCAATTAGGGATGGGCAATAAATGCCGGCCTCTCCAGCGACGCCCACATCCCATGAACAAATAAAAAAAAACACTACCATCTTCCTTTGTACTAGGTATGACTCCAGCCACCGGAGTATTTTCCCCGATTCCCACTGACTTCAATTTTACTAGGGCTCCTTGGTGCCACACTCGGTCAAATGCTGCCTTGATGTCAAGGGCAGTCACTCTCACCTCACCTCTGGAATTCAGCTCTTTTGTCCATGTTTGGACCAAGGCTGTAATGAGGTCTGGAGCCGAGTGGTCCTGGCGGAACCCAAACTGAGCATCGGTGAGCAGGTTATTGGTGAGTAAGTGCCACTTGATAGCACTGTTGACGACACCGTCCATCACTTTGCTGATGATTGAGAGTAGACTGATGGGGCGGTAATTGGCCGGATTGGATTTGTCCTGCTTTTTGTGGACAGGACACACCTGGGCAATTTTCCACATTGTCGGGTAGATGCCAGTGTTGTAGCTGTACTGGAACAGTTTGGCTAGAGAGGCGGCTAGTTCTGGAGCACAAGTCTTCAGCACTACAGCCGGGATGTTGTCGGGGCCCATAGCCTTTGTTGTATCCAGTGCACTCAGCCGTTTCTTGATATCACGTGGAGTGAATCGAATTGGCTGAAGACTGGCTTCTGTGATGTTGGGGATATTGGGAGGAGGCCGAGATTGATCATCTACTCAGCACTTCTGGCTGAAGATGGTTGCAAACGCTTCAGCCTTGTCTTTTGCACTCACGTGCTGGACTCCATCAATGAGGATGGCTTCCCGCCAGTCTGTACTTTAGACCACAGTACTGGTCATTCTAGAATAGGAACATATGAATTGCAAGGCCAAAAAAACAAAAATCGACCTAGTTTGCCTGCTACCATCCTGGTAGTTGCATGATAAGATATTGGAGTTGTTGACTGATCATAGTAATCAAGCGAGGAAAATCCCAGTGGTGGAGAGCTTTGGGAACCATAGGTCGAAAGTCACCTATTTCCTCCCTAGCATGTTACACTTACTATGTCATGTCTTACTCATATACTGTATCCCAAGATGTTAATCTCTTGAATTAAGAAGGTAGGACTGCTTTACCTCTGTGCCTTATGTCACACGCATAGAAAATAGTATCCAGCAAGTCTTCCTCCGAGATCAGACTCATCTCTTCTGCATTTTCCATTCTGTTTGGCACTGCAGGCTCATTTACTTCAGAAAAAAGTGAAAGGTTGAACAGAAAATAGTGTTAGTCAAGTGTCACCATCACCTCATGACTCATGTGTTTATCTTTAGTTTCTCACAGCCTGCTCCATTTATGTGCATTCTTTTGTATTTTGCTAAATGCCAACATTTCCTCAGTTTCTTTAGAAACACATTGAACATACAGTGAGGGTAATTGGGTGCACATACATCATGTACAATTAGGCAATAGAATAAATGGCTCATTTCACTTAGATAAATATAGATCAGTTCTTTATCTAAATGGCCACATTAATGTAAATGCCTTACCCATAAATTGATAATCTAAGAATACCATACTTTAATATTTTATAATGAATAAATATATCCCACATGCAAGTGTACATTGGTGCAAAATCAAATGTGCAGTTCCTTTTAACTGGTAGGTGGTCAAACATTGAGATCTTCCAAAATTATGAAAGCATAAGTGAAATAGTCCATCCCCTTCAGTGAACCATTTTTAGAGACAGATACAGTAGCCTAATGGTTATATTAGCCTAATGGTTATATTAGCCTAATGGTTATATTAGCCTAATGGTTATATTAGCCGAATGGACTAGCAACCTAGAGGTAATGAGTTCAAATCCCACCATGACGAGTTGTGAAATTAATTTCAATAAATCAGGTAATTTGTGGACTGGCTCAGATCTATTCCAGTGTAGATTGGGTTGTGCATTACCTCCTCAATGACTACCAAAACAAGGTGCTTTTAAACTGTTCTTTGTATAGAACAGAGTGTTGATCTCCCAAAGCCAGTGGCCACAAGAACATATACCTGCTGCATTTTTTTTAAAGACAGTCACAAGGAAAACCTGTATTTTCCCCCCATAGGGTCTTCCTGGCTACTGCTGTTCTTACTGAATCATAGAATCGTACAGCACAGATGGAGGCCATACAGCCCATCATGCCTGTGCCAGCTCTTTGGAAGAGATATCCAATTAGTCCCATTCACCCGCTCTTTCCCCATAGCCCTACAAATGATTTTCAAGTATGTATCCAGTTCCCTTTTGAAAGTTACTATTGAATCTGCTTCCACCACCCTTTCAGGCAGTGCGGTGCCACGGGTTCACAGAGGGAGCAGCACATGATTTAAAAAGTTACTTCTGGAAAACAGACCTGTAAGGCCACTCGGACCTATATCCTCAAAGGCCCAAGAGTCCAATTCTTCCTATCAATGGATATGGAACAAGAAAGCTAATTAGTTAGCTGTGACTCAGTGGGTAGCACCCTCGCCTCTAAGTCAGAAGGTCGTGAGCTCATAGTCCCACTCCAGAGACTTGAGCACATAATCTAGGCTGACACTGAGGGAATGCTGCATTGTCAGAGGTGCCATCTTTCGGATGAGATATCAAACTGCGTCTGCTCTCAGGTGGACATAAAAGATCCCATGGCACTATTTTGAAGAACAGCAGCAGAGTTCTTCCCGGTGTCCTGGCCAATATTTTTCCCTCAACCAACATCGCTGAAACCCATGATCTGATCAAATATCTCAGTGCTGTTTGTGGGACTTCGCTGTGAGAAAATTGGCTGCCGTGTTTCCCTACGTTACAACAGTGACTACACTTCAAAAGTACTTCATTGGCTGTAAAGCACTTTGTGTCGTCCCGAGGTCATGAAAGGCGCTATAGAAATGCAAGTTCTTTCCTTAAAGTAAACTGGGTTCATTGATAATAATTTGAATGTTACTGAGTTCTGGGCACTAGAATCCAAAACATACTGCACGAGACAAAATTCCACTCTCCATAAACGAAAACATTTAATAAAGGTTATAAACAAGCTAACCTCTCCTTTCATCAACTTACCACTAGTCTCAGCTAAGAATAATTTCTTTGCTACAGGAGATTGCGTTCTGTGTAAGTGGGTGTAGAAGCTAAAGTTGGTCGAGTTAACCGGACTAGCTGCAGTGCTGCAGTCATCTGTGGTCAGTATACGATGCTCAATATTAATAATGGCCGAGTGGGGATGGCTCAAGGTGGCGATGTTTCTTTGGTTCTCACCAACTGGTGTTGAGCAGTTCTGATCTCTACAGAAATGCAGTGGCTTGGGGGCTATTTCTCCAATCGAGCTGACGACTGTGTAAGTAGAACTGACAATGGAAGACCTTCCTCCGGGATTTCTTGGCTGACCTGATGTGGTCGTCAGGGTTTCAGGTGATAATGTAGAATTAGCGACAGCAATATTCACTTCCTGCTCCATTGTACGATTTTTCACTGTTCTATTCCTTAGAATCACCTCCATATTCTTCTTGAGGCTGACCTGGGGGCTCTCAAAGTTTCTTGAGCGAAATTTAGGAATTTGCAACGTAGGGTTAGATACCTTATCCCTCATCTGAATGGTTTGGATTTTTCGGCAAATACTCTCCACTGGGTTATGGCGCTTGCTACTCATGGCCTCGCCTGAAGAGCTGGACGAATATCCCGCTCTTGAACATTGAAGTGTCTGGAAACAACAGCAAAATGCAAGGCTATTTCTAAACCATATATACACACAAGAAAAATCAAAATTTACTGAACAACAGGGCTGCATCTAGATTTGAATGTAGAGATGCACATTCGTAGGTGTCAACGGTGGCTTAGTGGTAATACTCTCGCCTGAGACAGAAGGTTGTGGGTTCAAGTCCCACTCCAGAGACCGGAGCACAAAATCTAGGCTGACACTCCAGTGCAGTACTGAGGGAGCGCTACACTGTCAGATGTGCCAACTTTTGGATGAGACGTTAAACCGAGGCCCCTTCTGCCCTCTCAAGTGGGCATAAAGGATCCCATGCACTATTTCAAAGAAGAGGGTGCTCCTGATGTCCTGACCAACATCCCTCAGCCAACGTCACAAAAACAAATTATCTGGTCATTATCCGGTGGCCGTTTGTGGAACCTTGCTGTGTGCAAATTGGCTGCTGTGTTCCTTACAGTACAACAGTCACTACACTTCAAAAAAAATATTTAATTGGCTGTAAAGCGCTTAGGGATGTCCTGAGGTTGTAAAAGTCGCTATTTCTTTTCTTTATAGGGAATGATGAAAAATTAAACAGAGAAAGTAACTGTAGAAAATTATCACAAACAGTAATTATTTACAACACTCTTCCTTGAAGCTTTGTCGACCCACTTCCTTTGTCAAACACCACAGCTGATGCACTAGGGTGAAAATAGCAAAAGGAAACCCCCTGATGGTACAAAATTGGGGTCAGGTGGCTCCATTTAACAAACAAGCAGACCATATATAGTCATTGGGATAGATTGGGGGACTGAACTGATGAGTGGTAGATGTTACTTAATATTGACAAATGCAAAGTGATGAGACTGGCCAAGGTTGACTAAGTAGTTGGAATATACATATTTTTAAAACTCATTCTCGGTATGTGGGCATTGCTGGCACTTATTGCCTGAGAAGGAGATGGTGGGCCTTCTTCTTGAACCACTTATAGCGGTTAGATACAACTGAGTGGCTTGCTGGGTCACTTCACAGGGCAGTTAAGATTCAACCACGTTGGTGTGGGACTGGAGTCAATGAGGCCAGACTGGGTAAGGATGGCAGGTTTCATTCCCTAAAAGGACATTCGCGAACATCTTAGTTTTTTTTTTACAGAAATCCGACAACTTCATGGTCACTTTTATTTCCAGATTTTTTTTTTTAAAAACTGAATTCAAATTCTCAAACTGTCACGGCAGGATTTGAACTCAGCTCTCTGGATTATTAGTCCAGGCCTCTGTTGAACAGTAGTCGGCATGACAATGCAGTGGGGTTGGGGGTGGGTGGTGATGAGAGAATATTGGTAGCTAGATCATTAAAACCATCAGTACAGTGTAAACTGCTGTAAAATAGACAAACAAGATCTTGGGATGCTCGGACAGAGACAGAACACAAGTCCCATTGGGGAATAGTGAGATTGTTTTGGACATGAATTCAGCCTCGCTTACGTACAGTGTAGAATTCTCATCACCACATTACAACAACTTGCATTTTTATAGCGCCTTTCCATTTAAAAAAAGTCCCTAGGCGCTTAATAGAGGCATAATTAATAAAAAGTGGACATCGAGCTAAAGGAGGAGATATTAGGAGGGGTGACCGAAGGCTTGGTCAAAGAGGTGGGTTTAAGCAGGGTTTTAAAGGAGGGGACAGGGGAGGGGGGCTTATGGAGGTGGTGTTAGGGGAGAAAAGAAGCCGGATTTAACTTTTCTCTCCAGTATGATCCTAGAGTAGACGGCCGATTTTGGCAGAGGAAAGTGAGGCCCAATAGCACTTGATATGGTCCAGCCAGATCTGGTGATGGATGGCTAAGCCCATTGTGCACCAAATATACTTAAGTCTGCACCTCTTGCACATGAGAGAGAGTGAAGACTGAGCCATACTAGGGCAATCGACCAGGATGTGAGTGTAAAAGTTTCGAGGGGGACAAGGGCATCAAAGTGGGTGGCGAGAGAGTGGTTGAGCAAATTGATGGTTCCATTATTTAATGGAAGGCCAAAAGCCAGGCAGTTGGGAGTTTGAAAGTGACATGGGGTGGTGGGGCAGAGAAAGTGTTTTTTCCAGGGCTGGGTGCAGAAAGAAATGGGGTTGGAAGGGGTTAGGAGGATGTGGACGTTGAGGGATACAAAGAAATGGTTAGTGATCGCCTCGTCAGTAGAAGTAGAGCGGCCGCATGTGATGTCATGGGCGAGTGGATGGCCGTAAATATGGAGAGGGGTTTAGGGAGAACAGGGGAAGAGTGAATTCAGGAGAGGGGAGCGAGGAGGCCAAGATGGAGATTGAAATCACAACAGGGACATGCTGGTTGTGGAAATGACACAGGTAGCATATCATGAATTAGGTACCAAAGCTAAGAAATCTGGGAATTGTTACACTGGGGGAAAGATCACATTGAAGTTTACATGATTCTAAAGAGTATAGATAATGGAACCCAATAAACATAATAGGAAATAATTTCTCAGCATCAACCCTGTCAAGCCCTCTCAATCTCATATGTTTAAATGAGATCACCTCTCATTCTTCTAAACTCCAGCGAGTATAGGCCCATTCTACTCAACCTCACCTCATAGGACAACCCTCTCATCCCAGGAATCAATCTAGTGAACCTTCACTGCAACGTCTCTAAGGCAAGTATATCCTTCCTTAGGTAAGGAGACCAAAACGGTACACAGTACACTCCAGGTGAGGTCTCACCAAAACCCTGTACAATTGCAGTAAGACTTCCTTACTTCGTACTCCAATCCCCTTACAATAAAGGCCAACATTCCATTTCCAAGTCTCTCTGAACATCTAATTCATTAATATAGACTGTAAATAGCTAAGGCCCAAGCACTGATCCTTGCGGCACCCCACTAGTTACAGCCTGCCAGCCTGAAAATGACCTGTTATCCCTACTCTCTGTTTTCTGTCTGTTAACCAATCCTCTATCAAGCTAATATGTTACCCCCAACCCCATGAGCCCTTATCTTGTGTAACAACCTTTTATGTGGCATCTTATCAAATGCCTTTTGAAAATCCAAATATATGACATCAACTGGTTCCCCTTTATCTACCCTGCTAGTTACATCCTCAAAAAACTCAAATAAATTTGCCAAACACAATTTCCCTTTCATAATACATGTTGACTCTGCCTAATCATATGATTTTCTAAGTGCCCTGCTACCACTTCCTTAATAATGGATTCCAGCATTTTTGGTATGTGATTTGGGTCTTCTACTGTGAAGACAGATACAAAATATTTGTTTAATGCATCAGCCATTTCCTGATTCCCCATTATAATTTCTCCTGTCTCAGCCTCTAAGGGACCGACGTTTACTTTTGCTACTCTCTTCCTTTTTACATACTTGTAGAAGCTCTTACAATCCATTTTTATATTTCTTGCTAGCTTACTTTCTATTCTATTTTCTCTATCAATTTTTTGGTCGTCCTTTGCTAGTTTTTAAAACTCTCCCAATCCTCAGGCTTACTACTCTTCTTAGCAACATTATAGGCCTCTTCTTTTAATCTAATACTATCCTTAACTTCTTTAGTTAGCCACGGGGGATCACTTTTCCTGTGGAGTCTTTATTTCTCAATGGAATATATATTTGTTGAGAATATTGAAATATTTCATTAAATGTTCACCAATGCTTTTCAATCCTTTAATTTTACCTTTTACCCTTTAATAGAAACTGACATAACCACAAACTTAGAGACGAGTGTTACAGCATTGGAAAGGGATAATGTACTTGAGGGTTCAAGGACAGAATCTATTCAACATGCGAATGGTATGTTGGCCTTCATTGAAAGAGGATTTGAGTACAGGAGCAGGGATGTCTTACTGCAGTTATACAGGGCCTTGGTGAGACCACATCTGGAGTACTGTGTGCAGTTTTGGTCTCCTTATCTGAGGAAGGATGTCCTTGCCATGGAGGGAGTGCAACAAAGGTTTACCAGACTGATTCCTGGGATGGCAGGACTGACATATGAGGAGAGATTGGGTCGACTAGGCCTATATTCACTAGAGTTTAGAAGAATGAGAGGTGATCGCATTAAAACATAAAATTCTAACAGGACTAGACAGACTAGATGCAGGGAGGATGTTCCCAATGGCTGGGGAGTCCAGAACCAGGGGTCACAGTCTCAGGATATGGGGTATGCCATTTAGAACCCAGATGAGGAGAAATGTCTTCACTCAGAGGGTGGTGAACCTGTGGAATTCTCTACCACAGAAGGCAGAGGAGGCCAAGTCATTAGATGTATTCAAGGAGATAGATATATTTCTTAATGCTAAAGGGATCAAGGGATATGGGGAAAAAGCAGGAACAGGATACGGAGTTAGACGATCAGCCATGATCATTATGAATGGCCTACTCTTGCTCCTATTTTCTATGTTTCTATTTGTTTTGAATTAGGGAACAACATAGGAGCTATTACTCTGCTGGGTGTATAATAGGCAATCAAATAGTGGGACGGAGATAGAGCAGCAAATTTGCAGGCAACTTTCAGAAAGATGCAAGAACTATAGAGTAATGATAATGGGGGACTTCAATTATCCTCGTATAGACTGGGAAAATAACAGTGTAAAGGGCAAAGAGGATGGGGAATTCCTGAAATGTGTACAAGAGAACTTTCTTGATCAGTATGTTTCCAGCCCAACAAGGAAGGAAGCAGTGCTGGATCTAGTTCTGGGGAATGTAGTGGTGCAAGTGGAGCATGTTTCAGTGGGGGAATATTTGGGAAACAGTGATCACAATATTAGGCTCAGACTAGTTATGGAAAAGGACAAGGACCAATCAAACGTGAAAATACTCAACTGGAGGAGGGCTAATTTCACAGAGTTGAACTGGAAATGGGGTCATAGGTGGATTGGATTCAAAGATTGGCAGGTAAAACAATAAATGAGCAATGGGATGGCTTCAAAGAGAAGATAGTTCGGGTACAGATTAGAAATATTCCCACAAGGGTAAAAGGAAGGACACCCAAATCTAAAGTTCGCTGGGTGACTAAAGATAGAGATTAAAATGAAACAGAAAAGGTGGCTTGTGATAAATGTTAGGCTCATAACAGTACAGAATCAAGCTGAAAACAGAAAGTGCAGAGGAGAACAGAAAAAGGAAATAAGCAGGACAAAGTGTGTATTAAAAAATATGGGTTAATAAAGGACAGCCAGCATGAATTTGTTAAAGGCAAATCATGTTTCACTAACTTGGTTGAGTGCTTTGATGAAGTAACGGAGAGTGTTGATGAGGGCAGTGCGGTTGATGTTGTGTAAATGGACTTTCAAAAGGCATTTGATAAAGTACCACATAACAGACTTGTTAGCAATATTAAAGCCCAAGGGAGTAAAGGGGCAGTGGCAGCGTGGATACAAAATTGTCTAAGGGACAGAAAGCAGAAGGTAGTGGGAACAGTTGCTTTTTTAGACTGGAAGCAAGTATACAGTGGTGTTCCCCAGGGGACAGTATTAAGATCACTGCTCTTTTTAATATATATTAATAACCTGGATTTGGGTATACAAGGCATAATTTCAAAGTTTGCAGAAGACACGAAACTTGGAAATGTAATAAACAGTGAGGAGGATAGTAACAGATTTCAGGAGGACATAGACAGACTGGTGAAATGGGCAGACACATGGCAGATGAAATTTAACGCAGAAGTGTGAAGTGATGCATTTTGGTAGGAAGAATGAGGAGAGGCAATATAAACTAAATGGTACAATTTTAAAGGAGGTGCAGGAACAGAGAGACCTGGGGATACACATACACAAATCTTTGAAAGTGGCAGGACACGTTGAGAAGGCTGTTAAAAAAGCATATGGGATCCTTGGCTTTATAAACAGAGGCATAGGGTACAAAAGCTTAACCTTTATAAATCACTGGTTAGGCCTCAGCTGGAGTATTGTGTTTGCCACACTTTCGGAAGCCTTGAAGAGGGTGCAGAGGAGATTTACTAGAATGGTAGCAGGAATGTGGGACTTCAGTTACATGGAAGAGAAGCTGGGATTGTTCTCCATAGAGCAGAGAAGGTTAAGGGGAGATTTGATAGAGGTGTTCAAATCATGAAGGGTTTTGATAGAGTGAATAAGGAAAAACTGTTTCCAGTAGCAGAAGGGCCGGTAATCAGAGGACACAGATTTAAGGCCATTGGCAAAATAACCAGAGGCGACAGGAGGAAACATTTTTTCACGCAACTAGTTGTGATCTGGAATGCACTGCCTGAAAGGGTGGTGGGAGCAGACTCAATAATAACCTTCAAAAGAGAATTGAATAAATACTTGAAGGGGTAAAATGTGCAGGGCTATGGGGAAAGGGCATGGGAGTGGGACTAATTGCATAACTTTCAAAGAGTTGGCACAGGCACAATGGGCTGAATGGCCTCCTTTCACATTGTATCATTCTATGAGCCTCAGGTTGGAAATCCCCTTCCTTCCCCAAGTGTAAGTGGCAAATGGATTTCAATGTAGATAAGTGTGAGGTGATATATTTTGGTAGGAATAATAAGGCGGCCACATACTGCTTGGATAAATGGGGTAAAGGAGCAAAGGGATCTGGGGGTATAGATACAAAAATCACAAAGTAGCGATGCAGGTTAATAAGGCCATTAAAAAAGCAAACAAAGTGCTGGGGTTCATTTCTGGAGGGATAGAATTGAAAAGCAGAGAAGCTGTGTTAAACTTGCATAGAACCTTGATTAGATCACACTTGGAGTATTGTGAACAATTCTGGTCTCCATATAATAGAGTCACTGGAGAAGGTGCAAAAAAGACCTCGAAGGATGATACCAGAATTGAGAGGTTATACCTATCAGGAAAGATTGAACAGGCTGGGGCCCTTTTCTCTAGAAAAGAGAAGGCTGCGGGGTGACCTGATCTTTAAGATAATGAAAGGGTAGACGTAGAAAGGATGTTTCCACTTGTGGGAAGACCAAAACTAGGGGCCATAAATATAAGACAGTCACTAGTAAATCCAATAGGGAATTCAGGAGAAACGTCTTTACCCAGAGAGTGGCTACAATGTGGAACTCACTACCACATGGATTAGTTGAATAGCATTTAAGATGCATTAAGTGGAAGCTAGGTAAACATGAGGGAGAAAGGAATAGAAGGTTATGCTGATGGGGTTAAAGGAAGAGGGGTGGAAGGAGGCTCGTTTGGTGCATAAACACCGGCATAGACCAGTTGGGCCGAATGGCCTGTACATTCCATGTAATTCTTCACCAAGGATTTGTTAAACCAGAAAAAATGAGTCAATTTTATTTGGGGGATGGGTGTGGAAGGGGATGGAAGTACATTCCCCAAACAGTGCACTCATTCAATGTAAAAATGGTCCCAGATGGTCATTTCATAACAAAATCACATGAAGTAAACTGAACTGGAGCAGAGGGCCATTGCATATTCCCAAATACTTATCAAATGGAAGTCCTGGCAGGAGTCTTACAATGAAGCCTCAGGCCTCATAATGAAGTCTCAGGGGTACCACACCACACAGTTTAGGTCACCTATGTTCCTAAATTTTCAAACTTATGCACAAAGAAGAATGAATTTAAGGATTCCTTGACTGAAATAGTAACCCATGCATGCCATAGATACTCCAAAACATTGTATGTAATACACTGCTCCTAATGTTCTGTATTGAGTTAAATGCAACCAGCAAATTTAAGCCCACTTCAATCCAAGCAGCGAGGATACATCATTTATCAGTCACCACACTGCGAAAGCTTAATGGCACAGAGGCGGATGCCTCAATGAGCTGAGATGCTGATTCCCCCTCCCTTATCTGGATAGATTTACTGAGTCATTTCTTAACTATGCTTAAGCTTGTTCGGCCCATTGTTAAAATGCTGACTTCGACTGGGTTGGGCACCAACATTTACCATTGAAATTGGGCACAGTTCCATTTAATAACTGGGCGTGGAGGTGGTGTGGGCTGATGCATGGGGTGGGATACGCCTATCTGTACATGGCCGACAGGGTGATCCGCACTCCTGGAATCTACCTGCCTTTCTTCCGCCACATTCCCGGCCCACTGGAGCCTTCTCTTTGCCAGGATTTCTATGCCTCCCTCCCCCTCCTCCTCCGTGGCTCTGCTGTAACCATTTATGCCTCCTCTGGATCCATTTTTTTGTTTCTGACGAAAGGTCATCAATCTGAAACATTTACTCTGTTTCTTTCTCCACAGATGCTGCCTGACCTGCTGAGTATTTCCAGCATTTTCTGTTTTTATTTCAGATTTCCAGCATCCACAGTATTTTGCTTTTGTTTCTATACTTGTCTCATTAATCATCTTTTGCCTCCCACCATCATCCCCTTTGTCATTTAATCACTCATGGCCTCCACCCTATCACAGACCTCAGTTCTTTTCCTGCACCCCCTTTTCCCTGGCTCTGTCTTTGCTTAAAAGCTGTTCATCTCAAACATCTTCTGGTTCTGATGAAAGGTCATCGACTTGAAACTCTCTCCCTGCAGATGCTGCCTCACCAGCTGAATATTTCCAGCATTTTCTGTTTTTATTCTATTTAATAATAGGTAGTTTTACATTTAAAGATACAAGTTACTATCCAGACCAAACTATGGCCTGTGAATCATATGCAGCCCCCAAACTCTGCAAAAACCATCCTTAAAGTCCAGGCAACTCAATTCTATTTGCACTGATATTATCTTATTTGCTGCTTTATCAGGTTTGGGTTTTGGGAGTCTGGAGGTTTGGAAAGGACCATTTAATTGGTGGATAAATTATAAATCAGCATATCCAGATCGGTTAGTATCAGCAACTTCAGACAGATGCAAATTAATGAAACCATGGAATTTAACGTTTATTTGTGGGCCAGAGATGACCCACGACCGAACCTAAGGTCAGCAAAATTTAACAAAGTTAATGATGAGAAGGAACGGAAGGGAGTTTCATTTTTTAAAAACATTTTGGAAAAAAAAAATCTATGCTTCTTTTGAACGAGAGATTTTTCCAAGATATATTTTTACTATAAACAAAGTTTGCTTAGGTGCATTCAGAAAAATGGGGCTTAAAAACAATTTTATATATTAAAAAAAAATAGCATGCATTAATCTGAATTGGAAGGACACTACATGTTGAATGATTCTTGTTGAATTAAAGTATTGGTTAGAGTCACTAAACCAATGAACAGGTTTTTAAATCATTGTTTGATGGGACAGATGCGGTGATTCCCCCCCCACCCCCGGGTCGGCTACTCCTAGAGCCGCCACCTTTCTATACCTGCGCCCCTCTAACCTGCAAACATCACCTTCATGTTCAAGAGATTGCTCTCTACCAAAACTGCACCACCCAGATCCCGCTGATGATAAATTATGACGGGCGTTTCACACTCACCCGCACGGCTACACAATCGCACACACCCTTATTTTTTTTTTCCCAAGACAGGAATTAAAGGGACATTGGTTCGAATTTAAATAGCGCGCCACAATGACGTTTCCCCCACCCCCTCGTTACCTTTGATTGGACCGCAACTAATGAGCCGCTTGCACCCTCCAGAGGAAGATGTGAGCACTGCATCTTGCAGCATTGGCAAACTTAGCGTTCAGGAGCTGCTTCCAACCTCATGGTGGAACCAAAGGTCATGTTCAAGGTTACTGATTGTTGTTGTCACAGAAGAGTAGCAAGGGCCTGGAACACAGAGTGGGATAATACTATCAGCTGTGGCTCAGTGGGTAGCACTCCTGCCTTTCATGGAGGTTGTGGGTTCAAGTCCCACTCTACAGACTTAATTATCTAACCTAGACACTCCAGTGCAGTACTGAGGGAGTGCTGTCTTTTTGGATGAGCCGTTAAACCGAGGCTCCCTCTTCCCTCTCAGGTGGACGTAAGAGATCCCATAGCACGAAGAGAAGGGGAGCTCTTCCTGGTGTCCAGGCCAATATTTATCCCTCATCCAATATCACTAAAAAAACAGGTAATCTCGTTGCTTTTTGTGGGATCTTGCTATGCGCAAATTAGCTGCAGTGTTTCCTGTACTACACCAGTGACTACACTTCAAAAGTACTTCATTGACCGTAAAGCGCTTTAGGACGTTCTGAGGTCATGAAAGGTGCTATATAAATGCAAGTTCTTTCTTTAATCCCCTTTGCAAAAAATAGAATTTGATTTGTTTTGTTATCATAAACCAACGAGCCGAATTATAAACAGATTTAATTGTGGAATGTAATCCCCAAAATTCCAGAATCCCATATATTAAAAATACAATTTGAATTGTTCAGTCACGGTAACACAGTGGGCCTATATATTGTCCCAGCCCCATCTCTGTGTGCCCAACAGTGGGTTCTCCAGCTCTGTCTCTTTCACTTTTCACCCCTTCTTGCTTCCAGTTCCCCCTTTCTACCATCTTCCTGCCTTTGCCTCATATATCCAATTTAGATGCTGAGAGGTTGTTTCCCCTGGCTGGAGAGTCTAGAACTAGGGGGCATAGTCTCAGGAAAAGGGGTCGGCCATTTAAGACTGAGATGAGGAGGAATTTCTTCACTCAGAGGGTTGTGAATCTTTGGAATTCTCTAGCCCAGAGAGCTGTGGATGCTCAGTGGTTGAATATGCTCAAGGCTGAGATCGATAGATTTTTGGACTCTAGGAGAATCAAAGGATATGGGGATTGGACGGGAAAATGGAGTTTAGGTTGAAGATCAGCCATGACCTTATTGAATGGTGGAGCAGGCTCGAGGGGACGTATGGCCAACTCCTGCTCCTATTTCTTATGTTTTTATGTTCTTATCCTCTTAGTGCCCACTTGATGCCCTTGCCTCCAATTCCCCCTGCCTGCCCACTCCATGCTGCTGACTCCAAAACCCCATAACAATTATAGAGCAGTTTCACTCATATTAAGGAGGATGATGCAGTTCTTCTTTCCAAAAGAAGTCATTTCTACCCCTATCTCACCCCCACCACTGCTGAAACTCTGGTCCACATCTTCTTTGTCCCCAGGCTCGACTTCCTCAATGCTCTTTGCACTGGGATCCCAAACTCCACCTTACACAAACTCCAACGCAACCAAAGTTCCATTGCCCGCATCCTGTCCCGCGCTGAGTCCCACTCGTTCTTCACTCTAGTCCTCGCTGACCTTCAAGGGTCCCCTGACCTTCAATACACTGGTTTGGTGTCCATCTTTGTTGGATTATACTTCTATGAAGCGGCTCGGGACATATTTGTACATTAAAGGCACTATATAAATTCAAATTCCTTGTTGTTGGTGGTGGTGTTAGTGTTAGTGTTGGTGTTGGTATTGTTGTTGATGATGATGATGATGAAGAGAGACCATAAGAGATGATGAGGTTGAGAGGCTGACCGTAGGTGTGGGAGGGAGAATTTATGTGCAGGGCGAGATCGAGTGAAGAAGGGATGGTAGAGGAGAGGGGGTTGGTGGAGTCAGTTGGTGCAGAAGCTAAGATAAGATAGATAAATAGCTCTGGAAGGCACAATCCTGACCTAACCCCCTAGACCATGTTTCGAGGATTCTCAGGGCTGAGATTTTTAATGTATATTTTTATAGATAGATCTTTTTCCCGGTGCACTTTAATGGATGTTTTTCTTTTGAAGTCAAAGAGTTGAAACATACTTTACAGGAAAATCTATTTAAAGCCAAAGGTTTGCTTACAATAGATTCATGTCAACAGGAACAAAACATGTAAAACTCAGGTTGGGTTAAGTGGATTTGTATTTCAGAACAATGTAATTTGGGAAACATTCAGTTAAGCTCCATTTACAAGATCAGTGTGATATCTGTATCAAGCTGGGACTGAAATCACTCTGGTAGTGATTAATTAAGGGAAGCATGAAATCTTCTAGCTCCTGGACTTTGTACGAAACTAATATCATCATTCTGCTCACTGTGGTGTTTCAGTTAGAGACCAATGGAAAACAACAACAATAACTTGCATTTATATAGCGCCTTTAATGTAATAAAACATCCCAAGGCGTTTCACAGGAGCGACTATCAGACAAAATTTTACACCAGGCCACGTAATGAGATATTAGGACGGGTGACCAAAAGCTTGGTCAAAGATAGTTCTTAAGGAGCGTCTTAAAGGAGAAGAGAGAGTTAGAGAGTTGGAGAGCTTTAAGGAGGGAATTCCAGAGCTTAGGGCCTAGGCAGCTGAATGATGTAAGTCCATCACATTTGTAGATGTTTGGAATAGGAAAAAATCTGTACGAAATAATGATGCAAAGACTGAGCATTCTGAACATGTGTGGAGTTTTCAGGTTACAAAATGGTATTTTGCTGTAGTGTCAATGGTCTCGATGGAACCAACAGAGGGCTAGAAGTCAAGAGTTGAAATGCCTGGTGTGAATAGAATCTAAAACACGAACCCTGAAATTCTGAGGGGGTTCGGCCCATCTCCTGGTGTAACTTCGGCAGGAGATCAGAGGGCCCCCCCCCACCCCCCCAAGGAAAGGAGGGCTGCTGTTTCTGGGAGTTTCCCAGCTGCCTTGTGAGGGACAGAACTTCTGTCCACCTCTTACGAGGTAAATAATGACCAAGGAGGCGGGCAGAGCCAGGGGCCGGGGACTTGCTAAGCCAATAGTTCACACTTCTGATCCTCAGTTAGGACCCGGCATTGTACTGGCCTCCACAAGAGTGCATGTGGGCCCCATGAGAGGGCGAGGGGTGGTCAGGGGTGAGATGGGCCAGGCAAGTGTCCTGGATCCCGGAGAGTTCCATTTTTGAAAAACTTTTCATCAGATCAACCCCCTTGCTTGATTGGGGGTGAGGAGAACACGATCAGGGTCAGAGGTGGAGGCCTGGACAAACCCCCCACCATGGCTGTACCAGAGCTGGAGTTTTCATGGGCATGGAAGAAGCGGGCACTAGAGAGGTGCCTTCCTGCCCTGTGCTAATAAGATGCCCTCCTGCTGACCCAAACTCTGCCAGAGTCAGTGCTGGAGGGTACCACTGGGCGTGATCCACCAGGATCAAGACCGGAGGAATCTCGCGATCAAAACGTTTAATGGACATAAAACTGAAAGTGCGGCTGTTTTGAATATAAAGTACTGCCCTCAAATGTGTTTCCTGTGGTCCATTTCATTTTGGTCACTTCTCTATCATATATTTAAAAAAATTAATTCTTAGGAAATTGGCGTCACTGGCATTTATTGCCCATCCCTCGTTGCCCTTGAGAAGGTGGTGGTGAGCCGCCTTCTTGAACCGCTGCAGTCCGTGTGGTGAAGGTTCTCCCACAGCGCTGTTAGGAAGGGAATTCCAGGATTTTGACCCAGCGACGATGAAGGAACGGCCGAGAAATGTCAAGTCGGGATGGTGTGTGACTCGGAGAGGAACTTGGAGGTGATGGCGTTCCCATGCGCCCGCTGCCCTTGTCCTTCTAGGTGGTGGAGGTCGCGGGTTTGGGAGGACCGATCCCTGGTGTATTGAAGGTATAAGTTGGCTGCAGGAAGAACTCAAAGTGAATGAGCTCTGGTGGCAACAGCCATGGGAATTCTTACCTTTAGTTCATTTCCAAAGCCAATTGGGAACCATTTACATTTTATTATCCAGCCCCTGCCCAATTTTAACTGATATTTCTACTAAGAATGATGGACCTGAACATTCTTGCACTGCAAACCTTTTTTATTTGTTCTTGGGATGCGAGGACATTTATTGTCCATGTGTGCTCACTCCAAGAAGGTGGTGAGCCTTTTCCTTAAACCACTACAGTCCTTGTGGGGTGGATACTGAGTCCAGTGACAGTGGTGCCAATCAAGCAAATTGTGTGCCTTGGATGGTGTCGAGCTTCTTGAGTGTTGTTACAGCTGCACACACCCAAGCGAGTGGTGAATATTCCATCACACTCCTGACTTGACCTTGTAGATGGGGCAGAAGCTTTGAGGGGTCAGGAGGTGAGCCACTCATCATAGAAAACCCAGCTTCTGCCCTGGTCAGCGAGTTTCCTTCCATCAACATCTTGGCAGTCATTTGACCAAAACCTTAACTAGATGAGTCATCCAAAAACCCCGGCTACAAGACCAGGGCAGAAGCTGGGTTCTCTATAATGAGTGTCTCACCTCCTGACCCCTCTTGTCGGCTGCTGCTCCATGGGAGGAGTTTTCCAGGCTCTGGCAAATTTTCGGCTGGCTAAAATTAAACCTTCCCTTTAAATGTTTCCTGCGGTCGAACCTTTAAGAGCTATAGCAGCACCAGAATCTCCACTCACAATTGGTCGAGCTCTCAGTGAGTGGCCCAATCCAGGCTGGCAGCTGGCCATTAATATGTAACTAGGACCAACCCTGCAAGATCTGATGGGGTCAGGCATGCTGCCTTGTGCAGGTAGAAGGCCTGCATTGTTCCTACACAAACATAACAGGAATATTTTTGATTGTGCAATAATAAGTAGCATAATCGGGTATATGGTGTAATATGTTATCTTAATTGGAGCCTCCTAGATGTGGTTTCTCATCCATGTTTCCCCACACAAGTTCCTAATCTGAATCTGATTGTCACAGGGAGATTTTAGCCTATTGTTTCAGTGCACGATCTTTCACTTAGCTAGAAGGGAGAGAGACAGAAAGAATTCTTTCTGTCCTGGTGAATTGCACATTGTTAGTAAAAGTGTTGGCAACATGGTAGAAGGGAGCTGGTGCCTCAGGACAGGTATGTGAGTAGTAGAGGTTTACTGTGTGAAACTATGATTGAAATGTAACACACCAGAGGCATTTAGGGAGGAGAATTCAGAGGGGAGAGTCGGATATCATTTCTCAGTTTGCACTCTTCACTACTTTCTGGATAGACACCACCAGCATTGATGGATGGAGAGGGATGTTGTTGCTGGATCTTGAAAACAAGGGATGGGTGAATCACGCGGGGGAGGCGACCAAAATAAGAAGTAAAGCAAAAAAGTTCACTTAAAGCGTGACATGGGGAAACTATGGAGTAAATTTTAACCCCACGAATAGGTGGGTTGGGGGCGGGTGAGAAGGTAAAAATCGTAAAAAAGTAAAACCCGACCCCAACCCGCTCACTTCCGGTTTTAACAGAGGTGGGTCGAGGGGCGGGCGATCAATCCGCTCTCAGGAGGCGGGTCAGTCAGTGAAATCGTTTAAGGAGGCTGCGGGCCTCCATTTTAATAGGTTTTTTATTTTTAATTCTTGGGGGCCGGGATTCCCAGGCCTTCTGTTTCTCGCCACATAAGAGGAGGCGAGAAGGCCTGGATCAACAGGTGGGTGCCTTTATGGCAATGCTTGTGGGCCAGGAGGAGCAGGGATGTTTCCTCCAGGCCCAACAAGCCTACCTGCCGCGATCCCACACACGCGATCGGCTGATCCCCTCCCCATGTCCGATCGTCTCCCCACGATCTCCGACCTCACCCCATCCTCCCCATGTCCGACCCCCCCTTACGATCTCTAACCCCCCCCCCACGAGCTCCGATCCATTCCGATGTCCGATCCCCCGCCACGATTTCCGACCCCCCCCATGAGCTCCGACCCTCCCAATGTCCGAACCCCCCCCCCGATCTCCAAATCCCCCCACATGCTCTGACCCCCCCCCCCCCCGATATCCAACACCCCCATGCCTGAATCCCTGATGACTGACCCCCCCCACCGATCTAGGACTTATCTGCTGGCATCCACTCACTGACTGCTCTCCTGTCGGATTGACAGCTCTCCTGTCGGATTGACAGCTCTCCTGTCGGATTGACAGCTCTCCTGTCGGATTGACAGCCAGCCTGTCAATCTGCCTGGCTGTCGGACGGGAAACCTACCGAAAAAAATTGAAAGACTTCCTTACGTCAAAATTGTAAGGACGTCCGGGAAACCCATACATCAGGAAAACCCATACGTTAGGGAATCCTCCCGCCGCTCTCTTCCCGGCTCCCCGTTAAAATTTACCCCAATCTTTAGGAGTGTAAAAGAGAGCAGAAAAGGAAGGGTTCTGGGAACATAAGGCTAGAAATTGGGCCGTCTAGTGCCCGTTGGTTCGGCACTACGCGGCCTCCCAGAGTGCCAAGATGGTGCCTTGGCTGCGCGTGCACGTTTCTAGGGTGACGTGCGCCAGACGCCATCTTGGTAAAGGTAGTAGCGCATGTGCAAATAACGAACGCCGGCAGCATGTAAAGTAAGGAGAAAATGCGTTCAATCAGTGTGCAACGGTGATTTAAAGCGATAGACACCACTTTGGGACTTTGCGCTCCACTCAACGCACTGTCTTCACCGTGACCATTTGAACATGTCTTAGAGTGTCTGGAGGACCGCCCTCCCCGCCACCTGCGCTATTTAAAGGGACCATGCAGGATTTACAGGTTAGTTTCTGGAATATTGCTTCTGGTTGCTGATGCATTTGTAACTGTTTTTGGAGGTCTCCTATACTTGATCAGTAGGACGAGAGGACATAGCCTAACATTTAGAGCCAGAATGTGCAGGAGTGAAGTTAGGAAACGCTTCTACATGCAAAGGGTGGGAGATGTTTGGAACGCTCTTCTGCAGATGGCAGCTGATGCTAGCTCAATTGTGAATTTTAAATCTCAGATTGATAGATTTCTGTGAACCAAGGGTATTACGGGATATGGGGCTGAGGCAGGTATATGGAGATGGGTCACAGGTCAACCATGATCTCATTGAATGGCAAAACAGGCTCGAGGGGCTAAATGCCACTGCCACTTGCTGCCTCCTGTTATGCGCCACGGTCTCCTGCAAGAAAGCGGGACGTGTGTCTGGGTGATGCGCCTGTCACAGTTGAATAGCTGCCACTGTGTGTGACCTGTGAATTGTGGGTGGGCAGCTTGCAACATTGGTAATGTGTAAGGGTGATAGGAAGCTTCTGGTTGGAAGAGTTGAGTACTGATGGAAAGAGTTTGTTGGTATGTGGGGGCTGTACTCCGTGGTGCAGTGGATGCGGCTGATGGTGTAGTTGGTAGGAGACGCCACTTGACAGTTGACCACTTGTGTCAAAGCATTGAACTTCTTCCTGCACTGCATCCATGTTCGCGGTGCTATGTGTCTGGCATTGACTTCGTCCCCTATTGCCTCCCACTGCTTTTTGGGCATATGTCTGGAGGGCCTCTTGCACCCTCCACTATGGATATAGGATGCCTCTCCTTCTGTCCACCTGTTGCACCAAGGCCTCTGGTGCATCAGCAGAGAACCTTGGTGCACGCACTCTCACAGGCCTGGTATAAACTTGCACCGGCAGATTGGTGAGGTGTGGCATGCAGATTGGAGGATGTGGGATTTAGTAGTTCGCAACCTTTATTCAATATAGGGACGGGACCTGCATCTGTATTTTACATGTGCGATGTCTAATCTCCGTTCAGCCTCTGTGCAGACAGCAGACTGTTGTTTTCAGCAAATAACAGGTACCGGCTACCTTTAAGAGATTTTGGTTACCTGTCAGAGAGACAGCCTCCCTTTAAGAGATTGGGGCTCCCCCTGCTGGTGGAAAGTGCACATGTCCTTGGATCCTTGTGTCACGCCTGGTTTTTAACACTGCTTGCAGGTAAGTCCTCAGGCCAGACAAATGTCTCGTCCTGCCTGCGCAGGAAGCACCAGGCCCGGGTTAGTTGCGGATCACGGTACCCGCGCCCGGTTTCAGGCATAATGGAATATAACCCCCGCAGTAACATAGGGATAGGAGTAGGTCATTCAGCCCCTCAAGCCTGTTCCTCCATTCAATTAGATCATGCCTGATCTGTATCTTAACTCCATTTATCTGCCTTAATACCCTTGCCTAACAAAAATCTATCAATCTCAGTTTTGAAATTTTCAATTGACCCCCAGCCTCACCAGCTTTTTGAGGGAGAGAGTTCCACATTTCCACTCCCCTTTGTGTGAAGAAGTGCTTCCTGACATCACCCCTGAACGGCCTAGCTCTAATTTTAAGGTTATGCCCCCTTGTTTTGGACTCCCCCCACCAGAGGAAATAATTTCTCTCTATCTACCCTATCAAATCCTTTAATTATCTTAAACACCTCAATTAGATCACCCCACATTCATCTATACTCAAGGGAATACAAGCCTGGTCTGTGCAACCTGTCCTCATAATTTAACCCTTTTAGCCCCAGTATCATTCTGGTGAACCTGCACTGCATCCCCTCCAAGGTCACTATATCCTTCCTGAGATGCGGTGTCCAGAACTGAACACCGTCTCCAGTTGGGGTTTAACCTGAGCTTTATATAGCTGTGACATCACTTCCATCTCTTTGTATTCCAGCCCCCTTCAGATAAGTGTTGGATTATGCAGGTGTGTGCTAAATATCAAAGAATTGTTTTTACGCAATGTATGTATCATGAAATACATTTAGTGTGTAACCACACATATTGTACAAATTACAAGCCTGAATCAGGGATTTTTATTGGGGATACCACAGACACTCAGTATATTAAGGCGATTAGCAGGGGAGATATATATCCTAAACTCACAGCACACCCTTTGTTTGAGACAATTTTACAACACCAAGTTATAGTCCAGCAATTTTATTTTAAATTTACAAGCTTTCGGAAATGAAATCGCATTTCGAGGATTTCATTTCCAACACCGTTCACCTGAGGAAGGAGGAAGCCTCCGAAAGCTTGTGAATTTAAAATAAAATTGCTGGACTATAACTTGGTGTTGTAAAATTGTTTACAATTGTCAACCCCAGTCCATCACCGGCATCTCCACATCTTTGTTTGAGACGACTGGGAACGGGCGGGCTGCCTTCTCCCAGAGAGATGAGAGCCCAACTATATTGATGAGATTGAGTACCTTGCTATTGTCTCAGCTCCCAGAGAGACTAAATGCTCAGCAAGGTAGCATCACTAGCCCATCCATATTGATGAGGTTAAATGTCTTGCCATTGTCTCAGCAAATCGATGATGTCGGGTCAGGTGCTGGACCATTGGGATATCTTAGCAAGTTGATGGACTACATCTGGCCTCATCACCCGTTTTCTAAGGATGTTTAGTCAGCTCACCACAGGACTTCCTGCTAAACAGTGTATAAAGACACAGCTCAAAGGTGCAGCGTAGAGGATCCCTCCAGACACAGCAGGCTAGGTTTGCCAGGGCGGACGTGCTGGCAGGAGCCCATCACCCATGTCGGAAGAAGGAAAGATGTCTGCAGAAGGCAGGATCCGCGGGATCCGAGAGGGTGGGGCCGTGAGGACCAGGAGAAGCGAGAGGCCAAGGTGAGAGCTCTACCCCCAGAGTGGAAGGGGGTAATATATCTCCAGTTTCCATTCTGTAAACTGCTGCTTAAATACTGAGTGTATTAAACTGTTCTTTGAAATAAAGTACATGCCACCGTAACCAATTGGGGTCGACTTGAATCTTTCAGAACTGGGAAGTGAGTGGTGGAGCAGGGGCTCCCCAAGACCGTATATATATTCCCAATGTAAGGGCCAACATTCCATTAGACTTTAAAATTATTTTTTGTACCTATCCACTAGCTTTTGGTGATTTCTGTAGTTGGACCCCTAAATCTCTCTGCTCCTCCACTGTTCCTAGCTTCTCACCATTTAGAAAATATTCTGATCTATCTTTCTTAGGACAAAGTGGATGGGAGATGTGAAAACAGATGGATAGAGTTAAAGCACCATAGGAACAGAAGATCAGTGAGGTAGTGGCTTGCTATAGCAGCGTATGGTGCTCTCCCCGCTCAGGACCGAGTGAAAATCAAATCGGGATCCCTTTTACGTAATGGGCTGCCGATTTGCATAAACCATGAGGCAGGTAGGCACCTCAGCTTCCAAACTACAGTGAGAACAGTAGTTAAAATGGCGGTCAGTGGGATTCCCAGCGGGAATGGGGCCTTAAGGCCCATTGCTCCATTTTAAAGGCTCCCCTGCCTTGTTCCTGCTGGGAGTGGGGGGGCGGGTGGCTGGGTTAAAATGAACCCCTACAATTTTAGTGTACCTATAATAAAAAATGAATCTGGAAAACGCAAGGTAAGCTTGCATTTATATAGCACCTTTCAGATGTCTCAAAGCACTTCACAGCCAGTGAAGTGTAGTCACTGTTGTTTTGTAGCAAAAGACAGCAGCCAATTTGAGCACAGCAAGGTCCCACAAAGAGTAATGAAATGAATTACCAGTTAATCTGTTTTTAGTGATGTTGATTGAGGGATGAATATTGGTCAGGACACCGGGGAGAACACCCCTGCTCTTCTTCAAAAAAGTACCTTGGGAACTTTTACATCCACCTGAACAGACAGACAGGTCCTCAGTTTAATATCTCACCCGAAAATCCGCACTTCAGGTAATGCAACACTCCCTCAGTGCTATACTGAAATGGCAGCCTGGATTATAAATGCTCAAGTCTTGGAATGAGGGCTTGAACCTTGAATCAGGAAAATGCACAGTATTTACAAAATTCAAAACACCTAAGAACATTAACTGACCCACAGATATGTTCACATACTTTAAAGCAATGCTGATTTTGCACAGGCTGTAATGGGACAATCTGACTCGCAACTTAATAGGGCCACCTGATCAAAAAAGACCAAAGGCGGCAGTCGTCCAGAATCCTTCATTGCAAAATATTATCGTATTACTTGAAATAATGTGTGACAGTTTTGAAATGAGGAAGTTTTGGTTTGTCAACATTCTACCAGGAAATCTACGCACTAATATTTCAAACCATAGACACTGTGTGACCATGATCCAATTTGTTAGCAGTCCTCAATATGCCAAGGAAGGAGCTGGGCAGAGTTTAGGAACTTTGCAATGGAGGAAAATAATCAAAAGTGAGTGCCCTGGGCTGTCTCTAGGGCAACTTCTAGTATCTAGATACAAAGGAACATTGACAGAGCCTTGCAATGTCACCATGACCTAGCTAATTTATCACCATGCCCAAAAATAGGATGAAAGTATTAATTACACCGCCCTAGTCACAAACAAGGACTGCAGGGACAAATGCAGAAGGACTACACAAAGCTCACCACTAATCTCACAATGGCTTCAAATCATTACAGAAGGAAGAAAAAAGTCACACCTGCATTCCAGTAATTCTGACTGGTCTGGTAACACAAAAGGAGGAATGAAAAGAAATATAATGGGAAATAGCAACTGCATAATTTAAAATAAGGAGAGCGCATCAAATAAGCCCACTCACATTTCAAAATAAATGACTATGTTGCCATGATCTAGCTATTTATCATCACGCCCAAAAATAGGATGAAAGTATTGATTAGACCGTCCTAATCACAAACAAAAGCAGATAGAGGAATGCAGAAGAACTAGTCAAAGGCTTATGGGTCCCTGATAAGATAAATATATCTCAGAGGAACTATTTAATTTATGAGATTTCCAATGGACTCAAATTTATTGCAAATTTATTTTCAATTTTGAAGCTGTTTAGAACAAATCACAGTGCAATCTCACACGGTGTCTTACAAATTTTGGGCAGTAACCTCATGAGTGATACTTGGGGCATGATTTTAACTTGGAGCGGGGAACCCAGCCTATCCCTAAATATTCGTGTGGGGTACCCGGAAGACTTTGAGTAGTCCTTCTACATTCTTTTATCCGCTTTTGTTTGTGACTAGGACGGTAAAATGATCTTCTGTAATGATCTGAAGCCATTGTGAAATTCGTGGTGTGCTTCGACCAGCCCTTCTGCATTCCTTTATCCATTTTTGTTTGTGAATAGGATGGTGTAATCAATACTTTCATCCTATTTTGGGGGTGATGATAAATAGCTAGATCATGGCGACATAGTGATTTATTTTGAAATGTGAGTGGGTTTATTTCCTTGTAAACTGTTCACAGATAAGGCACAATACCAAAAAATTTTCATTGCAAAACTGTCACTCTTTCCTTCCAGTAATAAGATCGCATTAGGCAATGAAGATTCTAGATGAATCAGCACCCCCACCAATGGACTCAATATCCACCCCTCCACTGCACAATGATATAAGTACAGGACAATAGGAGGTGTAATGAGAGAAATTAAAGGCACAAAGTAGCTGAGGCAGTCAGATGTAAGGCAGGTAGACATGAAACCAGGAAAAATTGGCAAAGCAAAGCAGGCCCCAGTGGCACAGGAGCCTGGGAGAGGTTACCAATAGTGTCCTGACAGAGGAACCCCACCCTAAATGTCAGCTCATCCCGTCCCCTCTCCGGGCTATGGTTGTTTGAGCTCAATCAATGAATCTCCATGACATCACTACAGGAGTTCCTCAGGGCCGCATCCTTGGCCCAAACATCATCAGCTGTATCATTAATAATCTTCCCTCTGTCTTAAGCTGAGAAGTGGAATTGTGCGCTGAAGATTCTACGGTGTTCAGCTCCATTCACATCTCCTCCGATAATGGGGCAGCCCACGCCAAGGATCTGGATAATAGGCAGGCTTGGGTTGACAAGTGTTACATAATATTCATACCATATAAGTGCCAGACAATGACCATCTCCAACAAAAATTGGGCACCATCTCTCTCTGCCTTGAACAAAACAACCATCGCTGAGTTCTCCTATTTTCAGTATCCACCATTGATCAGAAGCTTAATTGGACCAGCCATATCAACATTGTGGCAACGACTGCAGGCCAGAGGCTGAGTACTCTGTGATGAGTGGCTCACCTTCTGACCCCTTAAAGCCTCTTCTGTCTACAAGGCTCAAGTCAGGAGTGTGATGCAGTACTCACCACTCACCTGGATGAAAGCAACTGCAATAATACTCAAGAATCTTAGCACCATTCAGGATAAAACAGTCCACTTTATCGACACCCCCACCAATGGACTCAATATTCACACCTCCACCACTGGTGCACTGTGGCTGCAGTGTGTACTATCTATGCAATGCCCTGCAGAAACTTGCCAAGCTTACTTTGACAGCACCTCCCAAACCCGCGACCTCCACCACTAGAAGGACAAGAGCCGATAGAACATGGGAAACCACCACCTCATGGTTCCCCTCCAAGTCACACGCCATCCTGACCTGGATATATATCGCCATTCCTTCACCGTAGCACAATCGTAGCAGCACCAGCACCACAAGGACTGCAGCAGTTCAAGGAGAAAGCCCATCACCACCATCTCAGAACAACTTGGGATGCGGACTTGCCGCTGACGCCCATGTCCTTAGAACCAAATAAAAGAAAAGCCCTGACCCCAGGAAATCAGCCAGAGTCAGAGGGTACAACCCGGGAGCAACCAAAAATTCTGCCCCGCCTAGTTGTGCAGTGTGGGCCAAGAGTAAAATTTGCCCCTTTGTGTGCAGGAGGAATTGGTTGCTTTTTAAGCAGTCATAATCCTGGGGCGCACGCAATATGAACTGGTTACCTCTAAATATTGGCAAACTCAGATAAAAGCGTTTAATAAATAACTATGAAATAAACAAGCTATATTTACAATTCAATCATTCTACCTCTGTGGAATGTGAGTTTAAAAGGAAAAGTTTTCTTATCTCAGGGTGTTGTTATGTTGCAGGTACCATTGTAAGATTGGTATCTGGTTAGAATGACACAAACCCAGAAGAACTGATTTATACTGCTGGCTCCAGGTTGTTCTCTGGCTCAAGGGTGTTTGCGACCATGCGCAGAACTGCAACCACTGGCCCTCACAAAGCTGGAAAAAAAATTGAATGCCAGCAGAGTGATGGCAGAACAGTCTTTAAAACGTTCTCAGGTGGACATTGGAGTTGCAAGGTGATGGTTCAGCAGAAAGGTAAAAACTGAGAAAGCAGAGGGAGGGAGAGAGACGGGAAGGAGAAAAGAGAGCGGGTGAATAAAGGGGAGAGAGTTTTCCCTTCTTGATGGAGAAGCATCTTTATGTCCCTTCGATGACATGGCTGAATTCAAGAGTGGACTGTGGAACCATTCACAGGCCTCACCCTCTAAAATTCATCAAATAAAATGGCAAAAATCTAAATCCTCTGAGGAGGGAGTGCCTCATATCCCACCAGACAATTACATTGGGTTTTTTTTCTGCTCTGGAGTGATTGCTAGCAGATGTGTAGTAGGACAACTCTCTCACCTGACCGACCCACTGCTGACCGTCCACCCTTACCGCCTCTTTAGAACATGCCCACCCATATTTGGACAGGCACTTTCGACATCTGCTATAATTTCCAGTGGAAAATGTGAGGAGTGTGAAAATAGGCACAAATGTGGCTCAATTCATCCCCGCCAGCCAGCCAGCCTCAAGTACTGTCATAAATTGTGTGCGCCTTCACTCAATGGTAGACATTCTTGCCTCTGAGTCAGATGGTCGTGGGTTCAAGACCCACTCCAGAGACTTGAGCACATAATCTAGGCTAACACTTCAGTCCAGTACTGAGGGAGTGCTGCAATGTCGGATGTCTTTGGGGTAAGACGTTAAACTGTGACCCCGTCTGCCCTCTCAGGTAAAAGATCCCATGGCTATATTTTGTAGAAGAGCAGGGGAGTTCTCCCAGTGTCCTGGCCAACACTTATCCCTCAACCAACTTTATTAAATCAGATTATTTGGTCAATTCGTTCATTGCTGTTTGTGGGATCTTGCTGTGCACAAATTGGCTGCCACATTTCTCTGCATTACAGCAGTGACTACACTTCAAAATATTTGATTGGCTATAAAGCACATTGGGATATCTTAAGGTCATGTAGGTCACTATATAAAAGCAAATTCTTTCTTTCTAATTGACAGGAAGTTGTGTGGTCTGAGAATCAGACCCGTGTAGCTGAATTGCCAGTATGCTCTCCTGATACATAAAGCTCTGTTGTAGGAACTAACTTGGAAAATTAACTCCTCGGAGTCATGGACATTTCAGTGCAGGAAGAGGTCATTCGTATGTATGCTGGTGCTTGCTCCATATCCTTGTTCTGTTCTTGTATCCTTTAATATTTTTCTTCAAGTGTGTTGTTGAATTCCCTCTGAAATATCTTGATTCACTGAGCTTCAGTAGCTACTTGTGATTATTCATTATCCATGTCTTAATAACTCTTTATATGAAAAAACTTCTTTTAGCCTCCTCCTTTATTAATCCAGCATTTAGGGTATAGTTCATCCGTCTGTCATGTTCTGTCCCCAGGACAGGGCCTAACTTAAGTCTCACACCATGAGATTCTTGAGCCACTTACGAGGGAAGAGTAGCAGAGGTGATTTCCTGTTGCCTTCCTCACAGTTTTTTCTTTGGTGTGCCTTCACCTAGGTGGGGTGCAACCAAGGCTAAAGAGCCCCACCAACCCTTTAGAATAAAGAGGCCACCCACACCCATCAGACACAAATACCACCACTGGACATTAACCCAGTATTCACAGCCAGTACTCCGTTTGCCAAGACTTGTCTGAACCCAACTAACTCAGAGGTGGGAATACTACTACTGAGCCAGTGGTCACTCCATCCAGACATGAGTACCCCACTGGGTGGCAATTCAGTAATTAGAGACCATGTTCTTGTCTCCACTTACCAGGGCTGTCTGGAGAGGGGCTTGAACCCTTCACCTTCTGACTCAACGGCAGCAATGCTACCACTGAGCCAAAGACTCACTTCCTAAAAATATAGAATGAGTTGGAAAATTTAAAGCAAAGGGTACAAGGTGATGTCATTTGTCCAGTGAAAGAATAATTAAGAAAAGAAAACAAAGAACTTGCATTTGCATAGCCCCTTTCACAACCTAAGGACACCCTAAAGCATACTGAAATACTTTTGAGGTGTAGTCACTGTTATAAAATAGGAAACACAGCAACCATGACCATAATTTGCTCCCACAAGCTCTCACCAATAGCAATATGATAATGACCAGATAATCTGTTTTTAGTGATGTTGGTTGAGGGATAAATATTGGTCAGAACACCAGGAAGAACTCTCCTACAAAATAGTGCCATGGGATCTTTTACATCCACCTGAGAGGGCAGACAGGGCCTTGGTTTACTATCTCATCTGAAGGATAGAACCTCCAAAAGTGCAGCACTCCCTCAGTACTGCACTAGAGTGTCAGCCTAGATCTCATGATCATCTCCCTGGTGTGGGCCTTTGAACCCATAACCTTCTGACTCAGGGGGTGAGGAATGCTACAACTGAGCCACAGCTGACACCTAAATTTATAGAAACAATAATTATTGCTGACTAAGAAACCGGAGGAAATCTTGTTTAGGGTAAATACAAAAGCAAGTTTGATAACACATTCAAACAGAGATAATAAGGTCCTGAAGAACATAGGAACATGAGTAGGCCATTCAGCCCCTCTAGCCTGTTCTGTCAGTCAACGAGTTCATGGCTGATCTGCATCTTAACTTCATCTATCCGCCTTGGCTCCATATCCCTTAATACCCTCAGCGAGCAAAAATCTATCGATCTCAGATTTAAAATTATTAATTGAGCTAGCATCTACTGCTTTTTGTGGGAGAGAATTCCACACATCTAGCACCATCTGCATGAAGAAGTGTTTCCTAACTTCTTTGAATGGCCTGGCTCTGATTTTATGGTTATGTCCCCTTGTTCTAGACTCTCCCACCAGCAGAAAAAGTTTCTCTCTTTCTACCCTATCAATTCCTTTCAAAATCCTAAAAACCTCAATCAAGTCACCCTTTAATCTTCTTTATTCCAGGGAATACAAGTCTAATTTATGTAATCTCTCCTCATAATCTAACCCTTGGAGACCTGGTAACATTCTGGTGAATCTGCACTGCACTCCTTCCAAGGCCAATATATCCTTTCTAAGGTGCGGTGCCCAGAACTGTATACAGTACTCCAGATGTGGTCTAACCAGGGCTTTGTATAGCTGTAGCAAAACTTCCTCCCCTTTATATTCTAGCCCTCTAGTTATAAAGGCTAACTTTCCATTGGCCTTTTTGATTATTTTTTGGACCTGACTACTACATTTCAATGATTTGTGTACACGAACCCCTAAATCTCTTTGGACCTCCACTGTTCCTACATTTTCACAATTTAAAAAACACTCGGATCTGTCCTTTTTCGGTCCAAAATGGATGACCTCACACTTACCTGTATTGAAATCCATCTGCCACAGTTTTGCCCACTCACTTAATCAATATTTCGTTGTAATTTTATGCTCCCGTCTACACTACTTACTATACCACCAATCTTTGTGTCATCGACAAACTTGATATATGGCTCTCTATTGTATTATCTAAGTCATTAATAAATATAGTGAATAGTTGAGGCCCCAGCACAGGTCCTTGTGGGACACCACTAGTCACTTCCTTTCAATTCGAGTACATACCCATTATCCCTTCTCTCTGACTTCTACCGTCTAACCAATCTCCTAAACAATCTCCTAACCTGGTCAACAATTTGCCTTCAATTCCATGAGCTTTAATTTTAACTAACAGTCTCTTATGTGGAACCTTATCGAATACTTTCTGGAAGTCCATACAATCCTAGTGGATTGGAAGGTAGCAAATGTAACACCACTATTCAAGAAAGGAGGGAGATAGAAAACAGGGAACTACAGGCCAGTTAACCTGGCATCAGTAGTCGGGAAAATGCTGAAATCTATTATTAAGGACGTGGTAGCAGGGCACTTGTAAAATCATAATATGATTAGGCAGAGTCAACATGGTTTTATGAAAGGGAAATCGTGTTTGACAAATCTATTAGAGTTTTTTGAGGATGTAACTAGCAGGGTAGATAAAGGGGAACCAGTTGACGTGGTATATTTGGATTTTCAAAAGGCATTTGATAAGATGCCACATAAAAGGTTGTTACACAAGATAAGGGCTCATGGGGTTGGGGGTAATAGATTAGCATGGATACAGGATTGGTTAACGGACAGAAAACAGAGATAAACAGGTCATTCTCAGGTTGGCAGGCTGTAACTAGTGGGGTGCCGCAAGGATCAGTGCTTGGGCCTCAGCTATTTACAATCTATATTAATGACTTAGATGAAGGGACCGAGTGTAATGTATCCAAGTTTGCTGATGATACAAAGCTAGGTGGGAAAGTAAGATTCGAGGAGGACACAAAGGGATAAATTTTAACCCCACGAACGGGTGGGTTGGGGGTGGGTGAGAAATTAAAATTGTAAAAAAGTAAAACCCGTCCCCCAACCCGCCCACTTCTAGTTTTAACGGAGGCCTGTTGAGGGGCAGGTGACTGACCCGCTCTCAGGAAGTGGGTCGGTCAGTGAAATCTTTTAAGGAGGCTACGGGCCTCCATTTTAATAGGTTTTTTATTTTTAACTCTTGGGGGCTGGATTCGAGGGCTTTCTGCTTCAAGCCACGTAAGAGGAGGGCCGTATCAACAGGTGAGTGCCTTTATTGCACTACTTGTGGGCCAGGAGGAGCAGGAGTGTTTCCTCCAGGCCCACCAAGCCTCCCTGCCGCGATCCCACACACGCCATCGGCTGATCCCCTGCCCACGTCCGACAACCCCCAAGATCTCTGACAGCACCCCCCCACCCTGTGATCTCCGAACCCCCCCTCAGGATCTCCAACAACCCCTACAATCTCTGAACACCCTCACAATCTCTGAACCCCCCCACAATCTCTGACACCCCCCAATGATCTCGGACAGCCCCCCACTTTCTCCGGCACCCCCCACGATCTCCAACACCACCCCCCCCCCATGATCTCTGACACCCCCCCAATGATCTCCAACAACCCCCACGATCTCCGAACCCCCACACAATCTCCGAAACCCCCCCACAATCTCCGACACCCCCCGACAATCTCTGACACCCCCTCACGATCTCCGACACCCCCCACAATCTCCGACACCACCTGATAACTCTCGATGACTGACCCCCCCCCCCCCCCCCCCGATGACTGACACCCCCACCCGATCTAAGACTTATCTGCTGGCATCTGCTCCCTGGCTGCTCTCCCGTCTGACTGACAGACAGCCGGTCAATCTGGCAGGAAAAAAAACTGAAAAAGAATGAAAGACGTCCTTACGTCAAAATCGTAAGGAATCAAGGAATTCCGTACTTACGGGTTTCCCATCAGGAATTCTGTCCCTCTCCAGCCCTCTTCTAGCTTCCTGTTAAAATTTACCCCAAAGAATTTGCAAAGGGATACAGGCAGATTAAGTAAGTGGGCAAGAAGGTGGCAGGTGGAGTATAATGTGGAGAAATGTGAGGTTATTCACTTGGGTAAGAACAATAGAAAAACAGTTTTTTTTAAATGGTGAGAAAATATTGGGTTTCAGAGAGATTTGGGTGTCCTCATACATGAAAAACAGAAAGTTAACATGCAGGCACAGCAAGCAATTAGGAAGGCAAATGGTATGTTGGTCTTTATTGCAAGGGGGTTGCAGAACAAGGGTAAGTAAGTCTTGCTGCAATTGTACAGGGCTTTGGTGAGACCACACCTGGAGTACTACGTACAGTTTTGGTCTCCTTATCTAAGGAAGGGTATACATTTTCAACAAAGCTTTACTAGATTGATTCCTGGGATGAGAGGGTTGTCCTGTGAGGAGAGATTGAGTAGAATGGGCTTATACTCTCTGGAGTTTAGAAGAATGAGAGGTGATCTCATTGAAATATATAAGATTCTGAGAGGGCTTGACAGGGTAAATGCTGAGAGGTTGTTTTCCCTGGCTGGAGAGTCTAGAACTAGGGGGCATAGTCTCAGGATAAGGAGTCGGCCATTTAAGAATGAGATGAGGAGAAAGTTGTTCACTCAGAGGGTTGTGAATCTATCCCAGAGGACTGTGGATGCTCAGTCGTTGAGAGTATTCAAGGCTGAGATTGCTAGATTTTTGGAATCTACTGGAATCAAGGGATATGGGGATTGGGCGGGAAAGTGGAGTTGAGGTCAAAGATCAGCCATGAACTTACTGAATGGTGGAGCAGGCTCGAGGGGCCTTTTGGCCTACTCCAGCTCCTATTTCGTATGTTCCTAAAACTAGATACAGCAAAGGTTATGGGCCCCGACAACATCCCGGCTGCAGTGCTGAAGACTTGTGCTCCAGAACTAGCCATGCCTCTAGCCAAGCTGTTCCAGTACAGCTACAACACTGGCATCCACCTGACAATGTGGAAAATTGCCCAGGTATGTCCTGTCCACAAAAAGCAAGACAAATCCAATCCAGCCAATGACCGCCTCATCAGTCTACTCTCAATCATCAGCAAAGTGATGGAAGGTGTCGTCGACAGTGCTATCAAGCGGCACTTACTCACCAATAACCTGCTCAAAGATGCTCAGTTTGGGTTCTGCCAGGACCACTCAGCTCCAGACCTCATTACAGCCTTGGTCCAAACATGGACAAAAGAGCTGAATTCCAGAGGTGAGGTGAGAGTGACTGCCCTTGAAATCAAGGCAGTATTTGATCGAGTGTGGCACCAAGGAGCCCCAGTGAAATTGAAGTCAATGGGAATCAGGGGGAAAACTCTCCAGTGGCTGGAGTCATACCTAGCACAAAGGAAGGTGGCAGTGCTTGTTGGAGGCCAATCATCTCAGCCCCAGGACATTGCTGCAGGAGTTCCTCAGGGCAGTGTCCTAGGCCCAACCATCTTCAGCTGCTTCATCAATGACCTTCCCGCCAACATAAGGTCAGAAATGGGGATGTTCGCTGATGATTGCACAGTGTTCAGTTCCATTCGCAACCCCTCAAATAATGAAGCAGTCTGAGCCTGCATGCAGCAAGACCTGGATAACATCCAGGCTTGGGCTGATAAGCGGCAAGTAACATTCAAGCCAGACAAGTGCCAGGCAATGACCATCTCCAACAAGAGAGAGTCTAACCACCTCCCCTTGACATTCAATGGCATTGCCATCGCTGAATCCCCCACCATCAACATCCTGGGGTCACCATTGACCAGAAACTTAACTGGATCAGCCATATAAATACTGTGGCTACAAGAGCAGGTCAGAGGCTGGGTATTCTGCGGCGAGTGACTCACCTCCTGACTCCCCAAAGCCTTTCCACCATCTACAAGGCACAAGTCAGGAGTGTGATGGAATACTCTCCACTTGCCTGGATGAGTGCAGCTCCAACAACACTCAAGAAGCTCGACACCATCCAGGACAAAGCAGCCCGCTTGATTGGTACCCCATCCACCACCCTAACCATTCACTCCCTTCACCACCGGCGCACTATGGCTCCAGTGTGTACCATCCACAGGATGCACTGCAGCAACTCGCCAAGGCTCCTTCGACAGCACCTTCCAAACCTGCGACCTCAACCACCTAGAAGGACAAGGACAGCAGGCACATGGGAACAACACCACCTGCACGTTCCCCTCCAAGTCACACACCATCCCAACTTAGAAATATTTCACCGTTCCTTCATTGTCGCTGGGTCAAAATCCTGGAACTCCCTTCCTAACAGCACTGTGGGAGAACCGTCACCACACGGACTGCAGTGGTTCAAGAAGGCGGCTCACCACCACCTTCTCAAGGGCAATTAGGGATGGGCAATAAATGCTGGCCTTGCCAGCGACGCCCACATCCCATGAACGAATAAAAAAAAACGTTGCTTATTTGTCACTCCTGCTGTAACTACTTTAGTTATTTTAGTATTCCCTTCACCTGGAGTAACTATATCACTGTTTGTGATCTGAACTCTGCTCTTATCCCTTTTTTATCTTTAAACTATCATTTTTTTGTTGTTTCTGACTGAGCACCCCCTCCCCCCCATTTATTAATTTAAAGTCCTTTTAACCACCCTATTTATCCTTTCCGCTAGGACCCTGGTCCCAGCCCGATTCAGGTGCAGCCCCTCCCAACGGAACAGCCCCCTCCTGTCCCAGTACTGGTGCCAGCGTCCCATGAAATGGAACCCCTCCTTCCCACACACTCCTTTTGTCTCTATGCCAATTAGCACGTGGCTGGGGTAATAATCCTGACATTGCCACCCTTTAGGTCTTGTTTTTTAATTTAGCTCCTAACTGCCGATACTCCCTCAGCAGGACCTCCTCCCTTTTCTTCCCTGCGTCATTAGTCCCGACATGGACCGTGACAACTGGATCTTCCCCATTCCTTTCCAAATTCCTTTCCAGCCGCACTGAGAAATCCCTTACCATGACACCAGGTAGGCAACACACCCTTTGGGATTCTCGATCGTGGCTGCAGTGAATGCTGTCTATCCCCCTAATTATTGAATCCCCTATAACTACTACATTTCTATTCTGCTGCTCCCCCGCTTTGGACAGCCCCCTGCTCCACGGTGCCTATATCAGCATTCTGGCTGTCCTCCCCACAGTTATTCACCTTATCTTCACAGGTGTCAAGGGCATTGTACCTATTGGAGAGGACTAGAGTAAGAATATGATTAAAGATCTTTATAATTACACAATGGGCGTTAGGAATGAGCCATTGGAATGTATAGCCAATGTGAATGTTGACAATGGCCGCCTGCCACTGAAGTAATAATGCATAGTGGCATCGAATGGAAAGCAGCAGATTTTAATCAACGCCCCCTTCTCCCCACTCTTTAGTTTCTGATTTAAACCATGCCCGGTTATGAAGACACTTGCAGAACTGAATCGATTTTCACTAGATAAACAAGGAAAGAAAGAAGAAAGAATCGCATTTCTATAGCGCCTTTCACGACCTCAGTACATCCCAAAGTGCTTTGCAGCCAATGAAGTACTTTAGAAGTGTAGCCGCTGTTGTAATGTAGGAAAGGTTGAAAGTGGACATGGTTTAAACTAGTATGGCAGGGGGATGGGAACCAAAGGGCAGGTACAGATAGGACAAATTCAGACCAGGAAACAGGAAGTAGAAAAGCAGTTAGTGACGTAGTTAGCGACTCAGAAAGGCAAAAGAAGCAAAGGTTAAATAGTGTTCAGCACAGGAATTTGACGGGGTTAAAGGGTAGATACTTCAATGCAAGGAGTATGACAAACATAGCAGATGAGCTAAGGGCACAGATAGACACATGGCAGCATGATATCATTGCAATAACGGAAACCTGGCTTAAAGAGGGGCAGCCCAACATCCCTGGATATAGAGTTTTCAGGCAGCATAGAGTGGGTGATAAAAAAGGAGGGGGGGTAGCATTATTGGTTACAGAATCAATTATAGTTGTGAGAAGGGATGATATGCTAAATGAATCATCAATCGAGGCCATATGGGTTGAGCTAAGAAATAAAAAAGGGGCAGTCACACTACTAGGAGTGTAATATAGACCCCAGAATAGCGAAAGGGAGATTGAAGAACAAATATGTAGGCAAATTTCTGAGTGCAAAATAAGAGGGCAATAATAGTAGGGGACTTCAACTACCCTAACATCAACTGGGATTCAAGTGTGAGGGGCACAGAGGGTGCAAAATTCTTTATTGGTGTCCAGGAGAACTTTTTTAGCCAGTACGTGACAAGCCCAACAAGAGGGGATGCAATTCTAGATTTAGTCCTGGGAAATGAAGATGGGCAAGTGGGTGAAGTGACAGTGGGTGACCATATTGGGGATAGTGATCACAATTCAGTTAGTTTTAGCATTATTATGAAAAAGGACAGAGTTAAATCAGGAGTAAATGTTTTAAATTGGGGGAAGGCAAATTTTACAGAACTAAGAGGTGATTTGGCAGAAGTGGACTGGACACAACTACTTGAGGAGAAATCAGAGGCAAGCCAGTGGGAGGCACTAAAAAGTGAAATTCTACGGGTACAATGCAGACACGTCTCCTCAAAGAAAAAGGGTGGCACTGCCAAATTTAGAGCCCCCTGGTTGTCTAGAAGTATACGTGGCAAGATAAAGCAGAAAAAGAAAGCTTATGACTGTCACAGAAAACTAAATACTGCAGAAAGCCTAGAGGAATATAGAAAATATAGGGATGACGTAAAAAAGGAAATAAGGAAAGCAAAGAAAGGGCATGAAAAAGTATTAGCTAGTAAGATTAAAGAAAACCCAAAGATGTTTTATCAGTACATTAAGAACAAGGAACCCGAGCTGATTTCTTGCCCACCAGTGGCCACAGGAGGCCATGGCTATTTTAACCGCTGGGCCTCATTTAAATGCCACCAGTCCAGTTCCTGCCCGGAACATAAGAACACAAGAAATAGGAGCAGGAGTAGGCCATCTGGCCCCTTGAGCCTGCTCCACCATTCAATAAGTTCATGGCTGATTCTGCGTAGCAGAAACTAATGAGTGAGAGAGGGGACAAATAGAGATAACGGCAGGGGAGAGATAGAGATCGCGGTGGGGGAGAGATAGTGATCGCGGTGGGGGAGAGACAGAGATCGCAGTGGGGGAGAGACAGTGATCGCGGTGGGGGAGAGACAGTGATCGCGGTGGGGGAGAGACAGTGATCGCGGTGGGGGAGAGACAGAGATCGCGGTGGGGGAGAGACAGAGATCGCGGTGGGGGAGAGACAGAGATCGCGGTGGGGGAGAGACAGTGATCGCGGTGGGGGAGAGACAGAGATCGCGGTGGGGGAGAGACAGTGATCGCGGTGGGGGAGAGACAGTGATCGTGGTGGGGGAGAGACAGTGATCGCGGTGGGGGAGAGACAGAGATCACGGTGGGGGAGAGACAGAGATCGCGGTGGGGGAGAGACAGAGATCACGGTGGGGGAGATAGAGATCGCGGTGGGGGAGAGACAGAGATCACGGTGGGGGAGATAGAGATCGTGGTGGAGGAAAGACAGAGATCGCGGTGGGGGAGAGACAGAGATCACGGTGGGGGAGAGACAGAGATCACGGTGGGGGAGAGACAGAGATCGCAGTGGGGGAGAGACAGAGATCGCGGTGGGGGGGGAGATAGAGATCGCGGTGGGGGAGAGACAGTGATCGCGGTGGGGGAGAGACAGAGATCGCGGTGGGGGGGGGAGATAGAGATCGCGGTGGGGGAGAGACAGAGATCGCAGTGGGGGAGAGACAGAGATCACGGTGGGGGAGATAGAGATCGTGGTGGGGGTGAGACAGAGATCGCGGTGGGGGTGAGACAGAGATCGCGGTGGGGGAGAGACAGAGATCGGGGTGGGGGAGAGACAGAGATCACGGTGGGGGAGATAGAGATCGTGGTGGGGGAGAGACAGAGATCGCGGTGGGGGAGAGACAGAGATCGCGGTGGGGGAGAGACAGAGATCGCGGTGGGGGAGAGACAGAGATCACGGTGGGGGAGATAGAGATCGTGGTGGGGGAGAGACAGAGATCGCGGTGGGGGAGAGACAGAGATCGCGGTGGGGGAGAGACAGAGATCGCGGTGGGGGAGAGATAGAGATCGCGGTGGGGGAGAGATAGAGATCGCGGTGGGGGAGAGACAGAGATCACGGTGGGGGAGAGACAGAGATCACGGTGGGGGAGAGACAGAGATCACGGTGGGGGAGATAGAGATCGCAGTTGGGGTGAGACAGAGATCACGGTGGGGGAGAGACAGAGATCACGGTGGGGGAGAGACAGAGATCGCGGTGGGGGAGATAGAGATCGCGGTGGGGGAGAGACAGAGATCACGGTGGGGGAGAGACAGAGATCACGGTGGGGGAGAGACAGAGATCGCAGTGGGGGGGAGATAGAGATCGCGGTGGGGGAGAGACAGAGATCACGGTGGGGGGGAGATAGAGATCGCGGTGGGGGAGAGACAGAGATCACGGTGGGGGAGATAGAGATCGCAGTGGGGGTGAGACAGAGATCACGGTGGGGGAGAGACAGAGATCACGGTGGGGGAGAGACAGAGATCGCGGTGGGGGAGAGACAGAGATCGTGGTGGGGGTGAGACAGAGATCACGGTGGGGGAGAGACAGAGATCGCGGTGGGGGAGAGACAGAGATCGCGGTGGGGGAGAGACAGAGATCGCAGTGAGGGGAGAGACAGAGATCGCGGTGGGAGAGATCGCAAGGTGGGGGGGGTCGATTGCAGGGAGGGAGAGATCGCGGCAGAAAGTTTGCTTGGTGGGCCGGAGGGGGGGAGGGGAGGTGGGTGGGGGAAGCTCACCTGCTCCTCCTGGCCCACAAGCAGTGCTGGGAAAACACTTACCTGCTGGATCTGGCCGTTCTTGCCTCCCTTTGGCTGCCGGGTTTCCCGAGCCCCGGGAAACATGGCCCGCAGCAGCGAAATTCAAATGGCTGCCAAAATCTGAGGAACGGGGCCTCATTAGCATATTATAGTCACGGACCTGCCTCTCCGGAGCCGGTTAATCAGATGCCCCCAAACCCACTGCGGTAAAAACCCAAAGTAGACGTACTCGCGACAGGTTAGGGTCGGGATTCAGATTTTTAACAATTTAACCCACCCTCCCTCCCCCGCTCAGGACGGGGGGAGGCCGGAGGCTTCTTCGAGGGGCGGGGTGGACATTCCTGCTCCTGGCCCACAAGCAGTGCTGAAACAGCCACTTACCCTGTGGAGCTGGCAACTCCCGCCTCGGTTTCACTGCCGAGTTTCCCGACGCCCGGGAAACCAGTACAGCAGCTGTTAACTTCAAATCGGGCTCTCAATTCCCTGTGGGAGGCTGATTTAAATACGGTAATAAGTGTCGCGCCTCTCCACGGCGGGACACTCGGACGCCCTGATATCCGCCATCGTAAAAATTGGGGCGGGGTGGGCTCGCGTTCCGCATATTTAACTCTTTAAACCAGCCCCCACCCCCGACCTTCTCCCACCAGTCCAGTTACTTTAGAATCCAAAAACAGCAATCAGATTTTAAAAATGTCAAATTTTAAATTTAATTTTTTTCTCTCTTACTTTTCCTTTCTGTTTCTTTTTTCTCTCTTTCTTAATCAAATCTTTCTTACCCACTCTTTATTTCTCTTCCTGTATATATTTTGACATTGAATTCACCCCCTTTAATTCGTCCTCCTTCTCAGTCCTTCCTGTGTTGATTTCTCAATCCTTAAATCTCGTTGGTTAGGGAGATACCCTGTCGCTTGCCCTGTTCACTCAGGTCCCAGATGGCCTGTTTCCCTCGCTGCGACGTTCTCGACTCACACTTCCAGCAACTTTGTAGGCAAAAAGTGGACACCGGTCTCCAAAGCAACAATGGACGTAAGGAACGTAGGCCCTTAACTGGGGTCCACATCGCAAGAGGGCAGGAGGGCAGTTCAAATATAAATGGCCTTCTGTAATTGGGCCCTGCTTTTCAGCTTGTCCTGGCTCCGCTCTGCTGCTGTAGATGTTTGAAGCCTGCAGTATCTATTACCCCACCTCTCCCCGCCACCTACCACCCCTCCCCAGGCTGGTTCCCCACTGCAGGTGGGAGCCAGCTAACGTCAGGCTGACCCCGGGGCCAGTGGCGGGGAATTCAGACGGCACGAAGCCCACCGCGCTGGCTTTACACCGGCTTGGTGGAAAATCCGCCATCTCCTTCAGTGTTGCTGTTTTTCTTGCCTTTCTTCTTTTTATCAATGCTACTATCGTCATTGCTGTCTTGTTCCTTCTAAGCTGCAAGTACATCAACCCACACACTCATCTTCCTCTTTGTGCCTTCATTGTGTCAAAATAAAAATTAATAACATTATGTCTTCTACTCTAACATATTCCTTCCCAGGACCTTAAAATGGTCACTTAATGACATCACAGCACTGGTGCACTTGCTGTTTCAACTTACATGTCAAGACGACTTCTCTGCCTGCATGGCAAAATGATATATAACCGATTGGAGCATGCCCAAACAGGAGGGGGGCTAAGTAAATTATATTTGAGGTGTCAGCCATGGCTCAAAGGACCTGGGTCAGAAGGTTTTGGGTTCTTTTCAAGTTAATTTTGTTCCAGCCTAAAGTCCATCCCCCATTGCTGCTGTTATGTGCTGAGCTTGTGACTATCCTACTGGCCCTACTGGTTTTTCAGCTTTATTTTGCGACTGTGTGGTTCCTGGCCAGAAATTCACTCTCCAGGGCCGTAGTCCATTTCTCCGCCACTTCTGGATCTTACAGTGAGCTCCAACTTCACCACCGTTTTCCTGCCCTGTGATTGATTCTGCCACCTCCTGGCTCTTCATTCCCACGGAAATACCCCCAGCAGTGCGTCCTCTGATACTCTACCCTTCAAATAGCTTCTGGACTCACTCGCCCACCACACCTGTCTCCGAACCTGGACATCAGTCCGTCGATGCTCCAAGCTGATTTCACCCTATCTACCTCAACTTCATCCCACCACAGGACCCCTGACTTTAACCTTGGACTCCCTTCCAATTGGGGCCGATTTTCGGGTGACGGAGCGGGTGCCTTTGGGGGCGGGGGGGCTCTAATAATCGCTGAAATCCGGAGCGAGTTTGGAGCCCGGCTCCAACCCGCTGATCTCTGGGTTCCCCAGTGACGCGTTTGGGTGCGTGTGTGCCTCCCGAATGCAGGAGTCCCGCCGGCAATTAAAGCCGGGGGGGATGATGATTTACCTAGTTAGGAACATAGGAACATAGGAACGGGAGTAGGCCATTCAGCCCCTCGTGCCTGCTCCGCCATTTGATAAGATCATGGCTGATCTGTGATCGAACTCCATACACCTGCCTTTGACCCATATCCCTTAATATCTTTGGTTGCCAAAAAGCTATCTATCTCAGATTTAAATTTAGCAATTGAGCTAGTATCAATTGCCGTTTGCAGAAGAGAGTTCCAAACTTCTACCACCCTTTGTGTGGAGAAATGTTTTCTAATCTCGCTCCTGAAAGGTCTGGCTCTAATTTTTAGACTGTGCCCCCTACTCCTAAAATCCCCAACCAGCGGAAATAGTTTCTCTCTATCCACCCTATCTGTTCCCCTTAATATCTTATAAACTTCGATCAGATCACCCCTTAACCTTCTAAACTCTAGAGAATACAACCCCAATTTGTGTAATCTCTCCTCGTAACTTAACCCTTGAAGTCCTGGTATCATTCTAGTAAACCTACGCTGCACTCCCTCCAAGGCCAATATGTCCTTCCGAAGGTGCGGTGCCCAGAACTGCTCACAGTACTCCAGGTGCGGTCTAACCAGGGTTTTGTATAGCTGCAGCATAACTTCTGCCCCCTTGTACTCTAGTCCTCTAGATACAAAGGCCAGCTTTCCATTAGCCTTCTTGATTATTTTCTGCACCTGTTCATGACACTTCAATGATCTATGTACCTGAACCCCTAAGTCCCTTTGGACATCCACTGTTTTTAACTTTTTACCATTTAGAAAGTACCCAGTTCTATCCTTTTTTGATCCAAAGTGGATGACCTCACATTTGTCTACATTGAATTCCATTTGCCACAGTTTTGCCCATTCACCTAATCTATCAATATCACTTTGTAATTTTATGTTTTCATCTACACTGCTTACAATGCCACCAATCTTTGTGTCATCGGCAAACTTAGATATGAGACTTTCTATGCCTTCATCTAAGTCATTAATAAATATTGTGAATAATTGAGGCCCCAAGACAGATCCCTGCGGGACTCCACTAGTCACATCCTGCCAATGTGAGTACCTACCCATTATCCCTGCTCTCTATCGCCTTTCGCTCAGCCAACTTCCTAACCAAGTCCGTACTTTTCCCTTGATTCCATGGGCTTCTATCTTAGCTAACAGTCTCTTATGTGGGACCTTATCAAATGCCTTCTGGAAGTCCATATAAATAACATCCATTGACATTCCCCTGTCCACTACTTTAGTCACCTCTTCAAAAAATTCAATCGGGTTTGTCAGGCACGACCTACCTTTCACAAATCCATACTGGCTCTCTCTGATTAAGTTTGACAGATAGTTAAAGAACTTGAAATACTTGATTGAGTAGCAGGGATGCAATGTTTCCCGTGCTGTGGGAAACACTCCCTGTTGCAACAGACGTGTTTCAGCCAGCAGCCAGTGGGAAATGCAAATGATTATTTGACCATTGAGGAGAAAACCTCATTTATTGCAGCAGGGCACTCTGTCACTTCAGACAAAGTTTTGGCTGCAACACCTTTGTGTTTTCACTCAAAATTCTTACTTAACACCCAAAACTCTGCTGTACAAACATATTTAACTACTTTGCGGACCCCCTCAAACTCACACCGTCAGGATGGGGGGGCGCCATGGCTGCATTCATCACTTCATCTGAGGACGAGCAACATCACCAGCCTCGCCAGGCATGGCGTCCACCTCTGCCACATGGAGCTCCACCACACAGTGCTGCGCCACAGGCATCTGCACAAGAGCACAGTGGGCAACAACAGAGAGAGAGCGACGTCGCAGAAGGCACTACTCTCACAACAGGGTCTACAGACCGAGGCTCAGCTTCCTGGACCTCTCTGAGGAGCAGTGCATACAGGAGGCTCAGAGTCAGTCGCCAGGTAGTCGCAGACATCTGCAGCCTCCTTCATGCCAAGCTGCTCCCAGCTGGGCCGAGCAGCATCTCCATCATTCCAGGGTACCACCGGGGACATCGCCGGGGTCTCTCAGTCGTCTGCACACAAGTGCAAAAGGCAGGTCACCGATGACTTGTTTCGCAGGCCCTCGCACTACGTCAACTTCCCCATGGATGACCTCAGCCAGACGGAGAGGGCAGTGGGATTCCACGCTGTGGCTGGTTTCCCATGGGTGAAGGTTGTAATCAATTGAACCCATATAACAATACGAGCACCTCCACACGAGCCAGGACTGTTCATCAACAGGAAGGACTATCACTTCATCAACACTCAGCTCGTTTGTGAACACCGCAAGAGATTCCTTCACGTGTGTGTCAGATACCCTGGCAGCTGCCACGATTCCTTCATCCTCCGGGAGTCCAACATCCCGCCCCTCTTCCACGCATCAAATACTCGCAAGGGCTGGCTCCTCAGGGACAAGGGGTACCCCCTGCACACGTGGCTCATGACACCTCTGAGGAACCCCACCACTGAGCAACAGCTTTGATATAACAACAGGTCTACAATTGAGCATGCTATGGGGCTGCTCAAGATGCGCTTCAGGTGCCTTGATCGTTCTGGGGGAGCGCTTCAATATGCACCAGACAGAGTGGGACTCATGATAGTCGTGTGTTGTGCCCTGCACAACATGGGACAACAGAGAGGGGTGCTGCTTGAGGAGGCCCCGTCCACATCTGCCACCCACATTGAGGAGGAGGAGGAGTCAGAGGAGGAGAAGGAGGAGGAGGAGCAACCCATGGGCAGAACAGCAGGTCACCTGGCTGCTCGTGAGGCCAGGGAGTCATTAATATGTGAACAGTTCTCCTAACATCAGACAGTGTGAAGAGTCCAGTCCTCACCAGCTGGATAGAGCAGCGGCCACACCAGCCCCCTCCCCCTTCCTGCACAAAACAGTCCTGCAACTACACATACAACCACTGTAGGGTGACCCAATGGGTGGCATCAAGTGTGGGTGTTCATGGTGAAACTCTTGAAAGGGCCTTATTACAGAAGCCAGTCAAGCATGGCCAAGACGTGGCAGTAGTGGTGACAATAATAATATTTAATGTGCATTTAACAAAAAGCAAATATAAATAAAAAACATGACCAACCGTCAGACACCCTTGTGCATCCCCTTGGTGTTTACAAAACCTTTGCCTTTCGCTTCTGACTACTTCTACGTTGTGCATCCCCTACAGCTACAGCAGAGGTAGTGGCAGGTTGCTCTTGTTCATGCCCTGACCGATTAAATGCTTTGTGCCGACGCCTTCTGGGTTTTGGTGCCCATGAAGGCCCCTCCAAAGACTGCTTCACCTGCACCTGTGCATGGGCAGACTCGGCCACCTGGAGAGGAGGCAGCACTGCGGGTACTGGTTGAGAGGGGGACAACGGGTGAGACGTGGGGGCGCTTTGAGTGGCGTCCCCACTTCTATGTCCCCTTTCGCCATCATCCCTCCCCTGGGCCAGGCCCACACCATTCCTCCCACTCTGCTGGACGACAGTTAGGAGGACATGTGTGAAGCCTTGTAAGGCCAGTGCTGGTGTATCTGCCTACCTGTTTAAGGCGGCAGAATGTTATTCACCCTGAGTCCAAACGGTCATTGTCAGGGCCTGAATGGACTCATTTGTGAGCCGTACTTGAATCTCCATGGATGGAGGCTAGCCTTCCCTCCATCGCAGACATTCCCGCACTTACCCACGACACTATCTTAGAGACGCCCTCACGTCCCTGTGACAATATGTTAGAGATGTCCACCATTCCACTCAAGCAGGAGTTGGACTCTTCCATTCTCTGCGCGATTGTGGAGAGTGCGCGTGGCACTTGTTCCAGCACCTCGCAAATGTGCTGCTGCCCCTTGATCATTCTCCTTTTAAAGGAAGGCCCCCAGGGTTCAGCATCTGTGTCCAGCTGAGCAGAGCCTGGAGAAGAGTGCTCCCACCAACGCTGCCCCTGCCACCAGTGTCTGCTTGTGCTCAAATGTGTGTGATAACTCACCATGTGCGACCCCAACTAACTGCAGACTGGAACCCACTGAGGTGTGTGTATCTGCGCTGGTGGATGGCTCGCTCAGATGTGACAGTGCACCCTCAGAGGCCGGCAGGTCCTCTGAGGAATCGCCCTCCACCGTCACAGAGGTCGCTGAAGGTCCTGTAAGAGAACAGAAGGCAATATTAAGCATGATCACAGATGTGTCATGTTGCAATGAGCATACTGAGGTGCTGAAGATGGCAAGGCATGTTAACATCAATTCATATTGTGTGTGCTGAATGTTAAAGTTCGGTCACCAGACATTTGTTGGGTGCCAGCCTTGGTGTCCCCGACGGACTGGCACTTGAGGGTGCGGCTCAGCTCCAGCGCCTCCTGCTCAGCATCTGTAAGGACGACTACCTGTTGCAGCCCCCCCTCCGGTCCTCGCTCTCTCCCGTACATTCTGGGCTCTCTTCTCCTATAAGGGAAGAAAGTACAGGCGCGTGAGTGAGGGATGGTGACGTGGCCAACCGATGAATGCATTGGTTTGGTTGCGACTGACCGTGAGAGAGATGCATCAGAGGGTGAGCTATGAGACAGAGCCATGACATTGTATGAGGATTGGGGTGAGTGGTAGTCATGGAGTGAGTATTGGGGAGGTGAGGAAGTGGTGAGGAAGTGCAGGTAAGTTGAGGATGAGCTTTAAGTGGGTGTGGGGAGTGATGTGATAGAGTAGTATTGGCAGTGCAGAATGAGTTGTGGAGTGGGGGCGGTGATGTGGAAGATGGAATGTAGGAGAATCAGTAAGTGTACTCACTTTTGCTGACCTAGTTAGGTCACTGAAGCGCTTCCTGCACTGGATCCAGGTGCGGGAGATGTTGCTGCTGCTGGTGACCTCCTCTGCCACCTCAAGCCAGGCCTTCTTGGTTCCAGGATTTTGACCCAGCGACGATGAAGGAATGACGATATATTTCCAAGTCAGGATGGTGTGTGACTTGGAGGGGAACGTGCAGGTGGTGTTGTTCCCATGTAGCCACAGTATTTATGTGGCTGGTCCAGTTAAGTTTCTGGTCAATGGTGACTCCCAGGATATTGATGGTGAGGGATTCGGCGATGGTAATGCCGTTGATGTCAAAGGGAGGTGGTTAGACTCTCTCTTGTTGGAGATGGTCATTGCCTGGCACTTGTCTGGCGCGAATGTTACTTGCCACTTATCAGCCCAAGCCTGGATATTGTCCAGGTCTTGTTGCATGCAGGCACGGACTGCTTCATTATCTGAGGGGTTGCGAATGGAACGGAACACTGTGCAATCATCAGCGAACATCCCCATTTATGACCTTATGATGGAGGGAAGGAGCAGCCATTGGAGGACTGCCCCTTTAAGTAGTACTCCTCCAGCTGACAGCCTGTGATGTGGGTGCGCAGTCCGCCTGCTGCGCAGCTTTCGGAAGGCAAACCTGGAAGCCATGTTTAGTGGCTCCAATTGACACGCGATCGTGTGGGTAATGGACAGATTTTATTGGGCGGGTTACCCGCGTGCCCAATCACCCCCCCCCGCTGCCATCCCACCTCCCCGCTAATATCGGGGCCATTGCCTCCGCTCCATTCCCCCTTTATTACCAGGACATATCTATTGGAATCTTGCTCTGTAACCACGCCTATGTAACTTGAGTTTCCCTGTGTCCTTTCGCGTGCGCGTTTTGTCTGCCGCTCCGGACCTGAGCCCGTCACTTCTAGTTTCCCCTTTCTCCCCCACTTTTTTTCTTTTCTCTTTACCCCTCCTAGGCCCCTCTCTCCTGTCGTCATGCCTCCTTTCATTTCTCCCCTCTCGGGTACTCTACCCTCCACCCCCAAATCCCTACCACAACCCTTCCTCATTCCTCGGCCTTCCTACTCTCCTGCTGCCATCCCAGGCTTGACTCCCTCTTAGATAAGCCCACAGCTTCCCTCTGCACCTCCCTTGTCATCCTCCGAAGGGCCCATCGAGGCACTCGTCGCTGCCTCCTTACAAGCAGCAACCCCAACTGCCCCATCCTACTCTCTCACCGACCTTCCCGCCCAGTGCGCCCGCTGGGGGCTAAACTTGCCGATCTCCTTCCCGTCCCACTGACCCCTCCCAGCACTGACCCTGTGGACTCTGCCAACGGATCAGCTATCACCGCCCGTCTCCGCATCTCCCTCCACATCGTCCATTCACTTGTGAACAAGGCCCCTGCTATCCATGAGCTTATTGGGGATGATTGCATCAACATCATGGCCTTGACGGAAACCTGGCTGATGGGTGATGACACCTTCCCCCTTAATGAAGCCTCCCCGCCTGGCTATATCTTCCACCACTTGCCCCGTCCAGACCGCCGCAGTGGTGGTGTGGCCCGTATCACCAAATCACACTTTGGTCTTTCCCTCCACTCCTCTGTCACCTTCTCCTTTGAGCATCTCACCTTGTTCCACCTCTCTCGCCTCTCCTTTAAAATCCTAAGCTCTGGAATTCCCTCCCTAAACCTCTCTGCCTCTCTACCAGTCTCTCCACCTTTAAGACGCTCCTTAAAACCTACCTCTTTGGCCAAGCTCTTGGTCACCTGTTCTAATGTCTCCTTACATGGCTCGGTGTCAAATTTTGTCCGATATCGTTCCTGTGAAACGTCTTGGGACATTTACTATGTTAAAGGCGCTATATAAATGCAAGTTGTTGCTGTTGTTGTTCAAGTCCCGCTCCAGAGACTTGAGCTCATTATCCAGGCTGACATTCCCAGTGCAGTACTGAGGGAGTGCTGCACTGTCAGTGGTGCCGACTTTTGGATGATACGTTAAACCAAGGTCCCAAGGCATTATGTCGTGGAGTTCGCTCCAGCGTCCTGGCCAATATTTATCCCTCAACCAACATCGCTAAAAACAGATTACCTGGTCATTATTACATTGCTGCTTGTGGGATCTTGCTGTGCACAAATTAGCTGCTGCGTTTCCTACATTACAAAGTGACTACACTTCAAAAGTACCTCATTAGCTATAAAGCGCTTTGGGACGTCCTGAGGTTGTGAAAGGTGCTATATAAATGCAAGTTCTTTCTTTTAAAGTACAGGCCCTTAACTTCTTGCAGATGGACAACTTTGCTGTAAGTGTATGGAGGGTTAGAGAGGAGGTGAATCTGCAGAACTCCCCCAAGCTAAGGAATGGCGCCATCCAGAAATATATTGCTGCTCAATCACCTCATCAAGGAAAACCGCAGAAATCCCTGCACTCATTGACTCGGGTGGGTATTAATCCCACTGTTCCCATCTCCCGCTTGGTCTATGTATGAACATGAAAATTGGGGCCCTAGTCCTTTCGGTTGGGGGGTGTCTTGCACTAGGCCTCCACCTTGGTTCCTCCATTGAAAAATAAGTAACCTAAAGATAATTTTTTTTAAAAAGAGACAAAATGGAACTTTTTAGAAAAACATGAATTCCAGTTCTTGGAGGAATTAAAATTTTCTCAACCAATTTCATTATGCTTTATCACGATGTAGTCCATGCAACCCTGCTTGTTATGTCAATAAGAAGTCTGACTCATGGCATTAAAGACACTCTTGGCAGTCGATAAGTAGGAATTGGGCAGGAAACCAATTTCATTCATCAGAGTTGAATATGAAAGGTTAACTGTCAGGGACCATCAAAGATGGCGAGTGGTGTTGCTTGCACCGTGTTATTTGCTGCCAGACTTCCAACCGTGACTTGAGGTTAATTTATCTGGCAGCCAGCTTAAACATACCAACCAGCTGAAGCAAACAAACAAGCCAGTAATCGCCAACCTAAGCTTCTCCCTCTGGTTTTTACGTTGTGAAACTTTATCTGCAAGGGGATGACGATTTGTCTGAGATGATTTTAAATGTCAGTTGTGGCTCAGTGGTAGCACTGTTTGCCTCTCAGTCAGAAGGTTGTTGGTTCAAGTCCCGCTCCAGAGATTTACAGCACAAAATCTAGACTGATGCTCCCAGTGCAATATCTGAGGGAGTGCTGCGCTGACGGTGGGATGGAATGTTAAACTGAGTCTGCCCTCTCAGGTGGACGTAAAAGATCCCATCGCACTATTTCGAAGAAGAGCAGGGAAGTTCTCCCTTTTGTCCTGGCCAATATTTATCCCTCAACCAACACCAATAAAAAAACAGATGATCTGGTCATTATCACATTGCTGTTTGTGGGATTTGCTGTGCGCAAATTGATTGCCGCATTTCCTACATTATAACAATGACTACACTTTTTTTTTATTCGTTCATGGGATGTGGCGTCGCTGGCGAGGCCAGCATTTATTGCCCATCCCTAATTGCCCTCGAGAAGGTGGTGGTGAGCCGCCTTCTTGAACCGCTGCAGTCCGTGTGGTGACGGTTCTCCCACAGTGCTGTTAGGAAGGGAGTTCCAGGATTTTGACCCAGCGACAATGAAGGAACGGCGATATATTTCCAAGTTGGGATGGTGTGTGACTTGAAGGGGAACGTGCAGGTGGTGTTGTTCCAATGCGCCTGCTGCTCTTGTCCTTCTAGGTGGTAGAGGTCGCGGGTTTGGGAGGTGCTGTCGAAGAAGCCTTGGCGAGTTGCTGCAGTGCATCCTGTGGATGGTGCACACTGCAGCCACAGTGCGCCGGTGGTGAAGGGAGTGAATGTTTAGGGTGGTGGATGGGGTGCCAATCAAGCGGGCTGCTTTATCTTGGATGGTGTCGAGCTTCTTGAGTGTTGTTGGAGCTGCACTCATCCAGGCAAGTGGAGAGTATTCCATCACACTTCTGACTTGTGCCTTGTAGATGGTGGAAAGGCTTTGGGGAGTCAGGAGGTGAGTCACTCGCCGCAGAATACCCAGCCTCTGACCTGCTCTCGTAGCCACAGTATTTATATGGCTGGTCCAGTTAAGTTTCTGGTCAATGGTGACCCCCAGGATGTTGATGGTGGGGGATTCGGCGATGGTAATGCCGTTGAATGTCAAGGGGAGGTGGTTAGACTCTCTCTTGTTGGAGATGGTCATTGTCTGGCACTTATCTGGCGCGAATGTTACTTGCCACTTCAAAAGTACTTAATTGGCTGTAAAGCGCTTTGGGATATCCTGAGGTCACGAAAGGTGCTATATAAGTGCAAATCCTTTCTTTCTTTATGTGCCAGAGTAAAACAATAGTACATACCTTTAGGTACTTCAAGCTCCAATGCACCAAACTGCACTCACCGATGAGGTGGTTTAGTAACAATATAACTTCTGAATTTTAAACAGAATCACCAGGGATTACAAGTGTTTTTGCTCTAATTCTCTCCTACACCTGCCTTATGAGAACAGATACCGGGCACGTTACTACGATGCTGTGCACCCATAGCACTGATTGGGTGCTGGTGAGCCATATGATTAGTTGCTGAGACCTGTTGGGCTCCTGTTGCACATAGTGTGCTATAACTCCACTCGGGAACCACCTATGCCCCTGGTGGCCTGTATGCTAAGCATGTGCTAGGCTCATTAATGCCCCAATAATGATGTAAATGACCTGATGGTCTCGTAATGCATTTGCAGCGAGTGAATGGTCAGTAAAGACCATGACCTAGAAATTCGTTGGCACCACTCCCATTTGTCAGGCACTGAACAGGCACCTAAGCATCCAACATGATGGGCGGCACACCCACACTCACTCTGTACCAGAAGTGCGCCTCCCGCCATATTGGATCCGTAGGCGTCCAGGGCTTGCGCCAGAAGTATGTTAAACGGCGATTAAACTATTTAAGTAAGGGTCCTAGACTTGTTTAGGACCCTTTTGTGATAATGGTCTGCCCCAGTGCCTGTCTCACCATGTGATAACCTCGCTTAGCAACTCGTGGATCCAACAGCATGCGCCCCGCCCCTGTGTGCCCATTTTCGGGCGCGATTGAGTTTCTAGGTCTCTGTGCCCATATAAAACAGGCACTGCATTGCTCTCTTCCTTAAAAGTGGAGTCTGCTTGGTGATTGTGGGAAGTAGATGTATGTTGAACCCAGCAAGGTGACTGCTGATTTGCTGCTTTCTGTTTAAGTACTAAAGCTACTCAGACTTTCTTAAAGGTACATGCCCCCCATTTCCCATCAGTGGGTGTTTGCCAAGGGAATTGTAGTTGTGCGCAGCTTAAATAAGAGCAATGGGTGTCCTGCTGGGCATCCCTCTCTACCTGCTAGGAGAAAGAGCAGGATCAGAGGAGGCTTGCAATTTACGTGCAGTTTCACCATAGGTGCTCAATGCTGAACCCTCCCTTTATATACAGGTCAAGGCACTTATACTTGCACATGCTCGAGGAGAGCTGTTTGGGTTGGTAATGATTTACTAAGAGATGCTGTGGCTGAACTGTAGAGATTTCCTGCAGCTAGACCTTGAAGCCACTTTGAAGACAAGGCCGGCTCTGTCAGTGGTTGTCAAGGTAACTGCTGCGTTATGCCACCGGATCATTCCAAGCAGCAGCAGGAGGTACCTGACCGATCTCCCATCGTGCAGGTGACACATGCTCATTGTTTGTGCAGCCCATGGATTTGATTACTTTCCCCATGGACGGTTGTTAGGGGTCTAAGGCTATCCACTGGAGCCCTGCTAACATGATCCTTTTGACGCACCCAGGGACCAGTCCTGAACTGAGATATAATGAAGTGTACACAGCTACCAAGAGTTTTGGTACATTGCATCATTGGGCTGCTGAAACGATGGTTCAGATGCTTGTACTCATCAGGTGGAATCTTGCTTTTCAGGCCAGGCAAGATATTCCAGATTCTTGTAGTCTATTGCATCTTTATATAACCTCGCCCTACAATTAGAGATCTACAAACAATAATCTGCCTTTAAGAATCCAACTGTAGTCAGCTGGAACAAAAGTCACTCGTGCATCCATTTAATATGGGCGAGCACAGTGCCAACAGTACAGCAGATCAAACATTCACAAAATGTGGTGAAGGACCCAGTTAGCTAGTCCTCACGCCTATAATGTGGCTTGCCTTAGCAGTGAAGCTTCTAGAAAGTGCTCCAATTTCTCCCGGCAAATTGTCGCATGCTGTGCCTTTGGTACTGAGGCCCGTGGGCCTGATTTTAGGGTCTCTTCTCGCCGTACCGGTAACAGAGCCTTACAAAATGGGCCTTGGACGTTTACTTACACCGAGGTAAGGCCAACAGGCCTTTCCTGGGGGGTGTGAGAAATTCATGGGTCTACAATAGATGTTCTCACAGGCTTGGCATCACCAGTCACTCCAGTAAATGGACCTCATGACCCTATGTTCAGGAGTACACCTTTACTGCCCAATATCCAGTTAAACGATAGCGTGACCTGGGAAATGTAAGAAAAGACCACTCATATATTGGATACTATGATCCCACACAAGCTGGCATGTGCATTCTTTTTGGAAGGCGACTGAAAAGCACTTTAGTGAGACAAGGCCAATTGTAAACCAACAAACTGTTATATTTTACATAGAATACATGAATAAACAGAATATATTTTTCCAGTGAGATACATTTATTTCCCACTGCTCTTCCTACCATAATGTGGAGATGCCAGTGATGGACTGGGGTGGACAAATGTAAGGAATCTTACAACACCAGGTTATAGTCCAACAGTTTTATTTGAAAATCACAAGCTTTTGGAGATTATCTCCTTCGTCCCTATTAACATGATCGATCCCTTTTTATCCTTTGTCTCAATCCATATGGATTCTGTTTCTATCTTAATGTTACTATGTTCCTTTTTTCTATTGCCATTATGCTGTCTCTTATTAGTATAGCTACCCCATCCCCTTTCTTAGTTCCCTATCCTTTCTAAATACATTACATCCTGCAATATTTAACAGCCAGTCCTGTTCTTTATATAACCATGTTTTAGTTATCTCTACTACATCAGGCTCCTCGCTATGAATTATTGCCTCCAGTTCCCCCATTACCACTGGGACGGGCTCCACCTGAACCGGAATGGGACCAGAGTCCCAGTGGAAAGGATAAATAGGGCAGTGGATAAGACTTTAAACTAGTAAGACGGAGGGAGGATCTGGGGAAGAGAAAATAAGTCTGAAGATAAAAGAAATAGGAAATGAGAGTAAAGGTCAGATCAAGTTAAAGAATAAGGGTAACAAAAACGGTCAGGGAACAGATACATTTATAAATGCAAAATGACTGTTAAACACAAAGGTAGGAGAACAAATACTAAAAACAAATTAAATTGCCTGTACAACAATGTGCACAGCATCTGAACCTGGGGCGGGGGGGGGGGGGGGGTAGCGAAGGAGGTCCCGCAGACACTGATCGTGTCCAACAGGTACAATGTACTTGCTACCTGTGAGGATAAGGATGTAGGCTGCAGGGTGGACAGCCAGAATGCTAACCATTGCAGCATGGAACAGGAGGCAGTCCAAGGGAGGGAGGAGCAGAATAGAAAGGTTGTAGTCAACGGGTGGTAAGCTCTGGATTACTACTCGAGCCATGTGCTAATTGGCATAGGGATAGACAGATCAGGAAGGTGAATGCGTGGCTGAAATACTGGAAAGGAGGGGTTCCATTTCATGGGACACTGGCACCAGTACTGGGACAGGAAGGAGCTGTACCACTGGGACAGGCTCCACCTGAACCTGAATGGGACCAGAGTCCTAGTGGAAAGGATAAATAGGGCAGACATTTCCTGCAAATGCAGCAATCCGAGACAGTCTCACTGTCCACAGACTCCCATATATCACAGTCCCGACACACAACCTGCATGGCCATTCCTAGTTTTTATTTATTTATTTTTTGGTATTAATTTAATTCTAGAACTAATAGAAACACTTAAGGCCTAGATTATATTAGTAGATGGATTTTAACTCGATTAATTCACTCTCGGGTCCACTCTCCCTTCTCTTTGATTCACTCTCGGCTCCGCTCTCCCTCCTCTTTAATTCACTCTCGGGTCGGCTCTCCCCTCCTCTTTAATTCACTCTCGGGTCGGCTCTCCCCTCCTCTTTAATTCACTCTCGGGTCGGCTCTCCCTCCTCTTTAATTCACTCTCAGGTCCGCTCTCCCCTCCTCTTTAATTCACTCTCAGGTCCGCTCTCCCCTCCTCTTTAATTCACTCTCAGGTCCGCTCTCCCCTCCTCTTTAATTCACTCTCAGGTCCACTCTCCCTCCTCTTTAATTCACTCTCGGGTCTGCTCTCCCCTCCTCTTTAATTCACTCTCGGGTCCGTTCTCCCCTCCTCTTTAATTCACTCTCGGGTCTGCTCTCCCCGCCTCTTTTATTGGCTGCTGTGGGACGATGACTGGTCTGCAAAACTGCTATTGAAAGTTACACCTTGAAACCCCCTCCCCCTTTGTGTGGAAGTACATAGCACCTGCATTATCTGTCCAGCTAAGCCCCCTGCCTGCCGTCGCGAATGAAAACCCATTCTAGCATCAGAGCACGAAATGCTCCAGGATGTGCTGAACAACTTCCCATTGTCTCATTGCTGACGAAATATGCAAAATTAAATAGTTTACAATGGCTGTCCCATCTGGTATTCCACCCAAGACCCAACCAAAACAACGTTGACTTGTGTATCTCTGGAGTTAACCATTTGTAAGCTGAATCTACTTCATAGAATCATAGAAGTATCAGTTGAGATTACTTGCTCAAACTTGAACCCCCTACAACCTTCTGACTCAGAGTTGAGAGTGCTATTACTGAGCCAAGACTGACATCATAACATAGGTTAAACCAAATCCCTTTCTAGGCCAAATAGGTAAAAATCCCCCAGTGTTGCACCTGGCTTATCCTTTTCTTGAACAGATTTGCTATGTTCTAGTCCCTTTGGCACATTTTCTGTTTCCGAAGAATTTTCTGAAAAATTACCGAATGCTTCTGCTATCTGGTCCCTAGACTCCCTCAGGGATGCATACTATCTGGTCCCTAGACTCCCTCAGGGATGCAGACTATCTGGTCCCTAGAATCCCTTGGGGATGCATACTATCTGGGCTTTGTGACTTTTCTCCTTGCAATCCAATGATATTTTTTTCAATACAGTTTCCTTTCATATAATTATTCCCCAGTAATGGCTCTTCAATACCTTTCTCGTCGAATCCTGCAGTCCCACTTTTACTTTCTTCTGTAAATACTGAGGTGAAATACTTATTAAGCATCACTGCTATTCCCTCACTCTCAAGTGCAAGATGGCCCCCTTTCTTTAACCCAGTGCTTATAAAAGCCCTTGGTATTCCCTGTTATATTGACCGAGTTTTCTTGCATACTTCCTTTTAACCTTCCTCATATACGGGATCCTGGCCTTTATAAATACAGGCATGGAGTACAAAAGCAAGGAAGTTATGTTGAATCTTTATAAAACACTGGTTCAGCCACAGCTGGAGTATTGTGTCCAATTCTGGGCACCGCACTTTAGGAAGGATGTGAAGGCCTCAGAGAGGGTGCAGAAAAGATTTACTAGAATGGTTCCAGGGATGAGGGACTTCAGTTACGTGGATAGACTGGAGAAGCTGGGGTTGTTCTCCTTAGAGCAGAGAAGTTTAAGAGGAGATTTGATTGAAGTTTTCAAAATCATGAAGGGTTTAGATAAAGTAAATAAAGAGAAATTGTTCCCATTGGCAGAAGGGTCGAGAACCAGAGGACACAGATTTAAGGTGATTGGCAAAAGAACCAAAGGCGACATGAGGGAAAACTTTTTTACGCAGCGAGTGGTTGTGATCTGGAATGCACTGCCTGAAAGGGTGGTGGAAGCAGATTCAATCGTGGCTTTCAAAAAGGAACTGGATAAATACTTGAAGGGAAAAAATTTGCAGGGCTACGGGGAAAGAGCAAGGGAATGGGGCTAACTGGATTGCTCTTACAAAGACCTGGCATGGGGTCGATGGGCCGAATAGCCTCCTTCTGTGCTGTAACCATTCTACGATTCTGTGATTCTATATTGACAGAGGCATCTGCTGACATCGCGTTCTGAACAACTACCTATTGCCAGTTGCACAATGTTTTCCTAAATCCATTTTCATTTGAGTTATTGACTTACAAAGACGAAATGAACAACAAAAACACTATTCTCTGAGAACAACAACAATTTGCCTTTAACATAGTAAAATAAAACAGGAGCGCAATCAGATAAAAACTGACATCGGGTCAAAGAAGGAGACATCACGACATATGATTAAAAGCTTGGTCAAAGAGATCGGTTTTAAGTAGGGTCTTAAAGATGGAGAGAGGTGGAGAGGTTTGGGGAGGAAATACCGGAGCTTAGAGCCTAAATGGCTGAAGGCATGGCTGCCAATGGTGGGGTGAAGGAAGGAGAGATGGACAAGAGGCCAGCGTTAGTGGAAAGCAGAGTTCTCGGAGGGTTGTAGGGCTGGAGGAGGTTACAGAGATAGGGAGGGGCGAGACCATGGAAGGATTTGATCACGAGGATGAGAATTTTAAAAGAGACTAGACCGGCCAATGTAGGTCTGCAGAGTTTTGGATGAGTTTAAGTTTACGGAGGGTGGAAGATCTGAGGCTGGCCAAGAGAGCATTGGAACAGTTGAGTCTGGAGGTAACAAAAGCATGAATGAGAGTTTCAGCAGCAGATGGGCTGAGATGGGTGATTTTACTGAGGTGGAAATGGGCGGACTTGGTGATGGTCCTTGTACAATATTTCTATCTCATATTTTTCTAGCAGCTACTTAAATATTAAGCAAATTCTCTATTGCCTTCCGCTGCCTGGCCATCACTAGTGTAGTTTTTGTTGGATGTTAGAAGTGGCAGTAACAGCTTGGGTTTAGTCACTTTAGCATAAGGATATTAGGAGTTATTTTATGAATTGTGGGGAGCATGTCCGAGTTCATGATATGATATGTATTTCCACTGAGAATGTGTATTCAGAAAATTCCATACGTCCATGTCAGTCACACAGAAGGAGGCCATTCCGCCCATCATTGCTGGCACAGGCACAATGGGCTGAAGGGCCTCCTTCTGTGCTATATGATTCTATGATTCCATCATTAGGGACAGTATAATTCTTTAAAAAAAGAAAGAACTTGCATTCACATAGCGCCTTTCATAATGTCCCAAAGCGCTTCACAGCCAAATAAGTACTTTTGAAGTACTGTTATAATGTAGGAAATGTGGCAGCCAATTTGCGCACAAGATCCTATAAACAGATCCTAGATATTCTGTTTTAGGTGTTGGATGAGGCACGCATAGTGGTCAGGAAACCGGGAGAACTCCCCTGCTCTTCTTTGAATAGTGTGATGGGATCTTGTATATCCATTTAAGAGGGCAGACAGGACCCATGTGTAACATCTCATCTGAAAGACGACATCTCAGCACTCCTTTGAGTACTGCACTGCAGTATCAGCTGACATTATGTGCTCAGGTCCCTGGATTGGGGCTTGAACTCATCACCTACTGACTCAGAGGCAAGTGTGCTACCACTGAGCCAAGGCTGACGTGCAAAAAAACATTTAGTTTGGTTGAAAGTTTCTCTTTACTGATGTTACTCAGTGGAGGATCTAGAAATTGTCAAACTGGAAACTGCCCTTGAGCCAGACGTCAAGAGGAACACCGTCACGAAAACTGTCACTTAGTATTTACATGTATCTCCTTGTTAAACTTGCTCTGATGTCACATAACTATGTATTTGTTTTAATAGAGGTGTTCAAAATTCTGAAGGGTTTTGATAGAATAAATAGGGAGAAACTGTCTCCACTGGCAGGAGGGTCGTTAACCAGATGTAAAATAATTGTGAAAGGAACCACAGGGGACAGATTAGGAGAATTTTTTTTGCTCAGTGAGTTGTTATGATCTGGAATGCACTGCCTGAAAGGACAGTGGAAGCAGATTCAATAGTAACTTTCAAAAGGGAATTGGATAAATACTCGAAAAGGATAAATTTGCAGGGCTATGGGGAAAGAACAGGGGAGTGGGACTAATCGGATAGCTCTTTCAAAGAGCTGGCAGAGGCACAATGGGCCGAATGGCTCTTTCTGTGCTGTAAGATTCTATGATTCTATGTCACATCATACCTAAGCGTCAGCCCTGTGCTGCCAGTGGGGAGTTGCGCTCACAGTGAGCACATGATTGGCAAGTAAAATTAAGGAAAACCCAAGAATGCTTTATAAATACATAAAGAGCAAGAGGATAACTAAGGAAAGAGTAGGGCCTATTAGAGACCAAAAAGGTAACCTATGTGTGGAGGTGGAAGATGTGGGTATGGTTCTTCACAAAAGAGGGGGACGATGCAGAGATTGTAGTTAAGGAGGAGGAGTGTGAAATATTGAATGGGATAAACATAGTGAGAGTGGAAATATTAAGGGGTTTAACATCTTTGAAAGCAGATATATATTCCAGGCTGCTAAGAGAAGCAAGGGAGGAAATAACGGAGGCTCTGACTATCATTTTCCTATCCTCCCTAGCTACAGGCGTGGTGCTGGAGGATTGGAGGATTGCTAATGTTGTACCGTTGTTTTAAAAGGGAGAAAGAGATAGATCGAGTAACTATAGGCCAGTCAGTCTAACCTTGGTGGTGGACAAATTATTGGAATCGATTCTGAGGGACAGCATAAATCGTCATTTAGAAAGGCATGGGTTAATCGTGGACAGTCAGCATGGATTTGTTAAGGGAAGGTCGTGCCTGACTAACTTGATTGAATTTTTTGAGCAGATAACAAGGAGGGTCGATGAAGGTAACGCGTTTGACGTAGTGTACCTGGATTTTAGCAAGGCCTTTGACAAGGTCCCACATGGCAGACTGGTCAAAAAAGTAAAAGCCCATGGGATCCAAGGGAAGGTGGCTAGTTGGATCCAAAATTGGCTCAGTGGCAGGAAGCAAAGGTTGGCAGTTGTTTTTGTGACTGGAAGGCTATTTCCAGTGGGGTCCCGCAAGGCTCAGTACTAGGTCCCTTGCCTTTTGTGGTATATATTAATGATTTGGACTTGAATGTGGGGAGCTTGATCAAGAAGTTTGCAGATGATACAAAAATTGGCCGTGTGGTTGATAGTGAGGAGGAAAGCTGTGGAATGCAGGAAGATATCAATGGACTGGTCAGGTGGGCAGAACTGTGGCAAATGGAATTCAATCCAGAGAAGTGTGAGGTAATGCATTTGGGAGGGCAAACAAGGCAAGGGAGTACACAATAAATGGGAGGATACTGGGAGGTTTAGAGGAACAAAGGGACCTTGGAGTGCATGTCCACAGATCCCTGAAGGTAGCAGGACAGGTAGATAAGGTGGTTAAAAAGGCATACGGGATACTTTCCTTTATTAGCCGAGAATATAAGAGCGGGGGGGATATGCTGGAACTGTATGAAACATTGGTGAGGCCACAGCTCGAGTACTGCATATAGTTCTGGTCACCACATTACAGGAAAGATGTGATTGCACTAGAGAGGGTACAGAGGAGATTTACGAGGATGTTGCCAGGGCTGGAGAATGTTAGCTATGAGAAAAGATTGGATAGGCTGCGGATGTTTTCTTTGGAACAAAGGAGGCTGAGGGGAGATTTAATTGAGGTGTATAATATTATGACAGGACTAGATAGAGTGGATAGGGAGGACCTATTTCCCGTAACAGAGGGGTCAGTGACCAGGGGGCATAGATTTAAAGTAATTGGTGGAAGGATTAGATGGGAGCTGAGGAGATTTTTTTTCACCCAGAGGGTGGTGGGGGTCTGGAACTCACTGCCTGAAAGGGTGGTAGAGGCAGAAACCCTCAGCTCATTAAAAAAGTACTTGGATGTGCACTTGAAGTGCCGTAACCTACAGGGCTATGGACTAAGTGCTGGAAAGTGGGATTAAGCTGGATAGCTCTTTTTCGGCCAGCACCGACACGATGGGCCGAATGGCCTCCTTCTGTGCCTTAACTTTCTACGATTCTATGATGATTGCATGACATGAAATCGTGGACACGCAGCCTACATAGCTGCAACCTGATTCCTTTTCCAAGTACTAGCGACTGACACGGAGCCACAGTACCAAAACAGCAAACTGATCCTGCGCTGGGGAATGTTTTCAAAATTTTGGGAGCACTCAAATGCTTAATGAGTAACAACTTGACTCATTTAACACATGCTCCTCGATTAAGCAAGGCAGTCACTGGATTTAGGTGATTGCAGGATTATAAAGAAATATAACTTCTTTTTAAATAATGTTCCCAATCGTGAGGTTAACCGGAAAACACAGCTCACCAACAGCAAAGGTGGCTTAATGTTCTATCCAGTGTTAAATGATTTCAAACACCATGTTTGGTAGTTGTGTGAGGTTTTCTCGCTGGGTGGGGGCTATGAATGGCAATCCCATGGACTGTATTTTGAGATGGGGATTGCAGGAGAGTCTGCCCAAGAATGGCGGAGCGGTGATTGACTTAAAGTTTAGTGTGGCCAGATTCATGATCGTTCAACAAAGGAATGCTCTGTCTTATAAGCCATGCTGTGGAGATGCCGGTGATGGACTGGGGTTGACAATTGTAAACAATTTTACAACACCAAGTTATAGTCCAACAAATTTATTTTAAATTCCACAAGCTTTCGGAGGCTTCCTCCTTCCTCAGGTGAACGGTGTGGAAATGAGATTTTCGAATCCTTCGCATTTGAAAATCACAGAACAATGCCTGGTGATTACTGCCCGTTGCCAAGGCAATCACAGTGAGCAGACAGAAAGGTGTCACCTAAAAGGCCACCGAATATACAAACCCCCCCAAAAAAAAGAGAGAGAGAGAGAGAAGGAAGACAGTCAATGACCCGTTATATTAAAAACAGATAACATTTGTTCGCTGGTGGGGTTACGTGTAGTGTGACATGAACCCAAGATCCCGGTTGAGGCTGTCCTCATGGGTGCGGAACTTGGCTATCAATTTCTGCTCGACGATTTTGCGTTGTCGCAAAGCCCACGGACAACCTCACGATGCTCCACTTTTCCAGCTTCCACCCTAACCACGTCAAAGAGGCCATCCCCTATGGACAGGCCCTGCGAATACACAGGGTCTGCTCAGATGAGGAGGAACGCGATGGACACCTACAGACGCTGAAAGACGCCCTAGTAAGAACGGGATATGATGCTCGACTCATCGATCGACAGTTCCGACGGGCCACAGTGAAAAATCGCGTAGACCTCCTCAGAAGACTAACACGGGACGCAACCAACAGAGTACCCTTCGTCGTCCAGTACTTCCCTGGAGCGGAGAAGCTACGCCATGTTCTCCATAGCCTTCAACATGTCATCAATGATGACGAACACCTCGCTATGGCCAACCCCACACCTCCACTACTCGCCTTTAAACAGCCACCCAAACTCAAACAAACCATCGTTCGCAGCAAATTACCCAGCTTTCAGGAGAACAGCGTCCACGACACCACACAACCCTGCCACGGTAACCTCTGCAAGACATGCCAGATCATCGACACAGATACCACCATCACACGAGAGGACACCACCCACCAGGTGCACGGTTCATACTCCTGTGACTCGGCCAACGTTGTCTACCTCATACGTTGCAGGAAAGGATGCCCCAGAGCATGGTACATTGGCGAGACCATGCAGACACTGCGACAACGGATGAACGGACACCGCGCAACAATCGCCAAACAGGAGGGTTCTCTCCCTGTCGGGGAACACTTCAGCAGTCATGGACATTCAGCCACCGACCTTCGGGTAAACATACTCCAAGGCGGCCTTCGAGACACATGACAACGCAAAATCGTCGAGCAGAAATTGATAGCCAAGTTCCGCACCCATGAGGACGGCCTCAACCGGGATCTTGGGTTCATGTCACACTACACGTAACCCCACCAGCGAACAAATGTTATCTGTTTTTAATATAACGGGTCATTGACTGTCTTCCTTCTCTCTCTCTCTTTTTTTTGGGGGGTTTGTATATTCGGTGGCCTTTTAGGTGACACCTTTCTGTCTGCTCACTGTGATTGCCTTGGCAACGGGCAGTAATCACCAGGCATTGTTCTGTGATTTTCAAATGCGAAGGATTCGAAAATCTCATTTCCACACCGTTCACCTGAGGAAGGAGGAAGCCTCCGAAAGCTTGTGGAATTTAAAATAAATTTGTTGGACTATAACTTGGTGTTGTAAAATTGTTTACAACTGTCTTATAAGGGGTAAAGGATAAACCTGAAAGAGTATTTCAAATATAGACTAAAAGAACATTTTAAGGGTTTGTGGAAATTGAAGGATGGTATTTTTAACCAGTTTTTGAAGTTCAGTAGATTAATAGAGGTCAAATTGAACTTTAGTTTCTGAAGCTAATATCTGGTAAAGGAATGATTGATTGTATGGTATAACGGAATGATCACGGTGTTGTAACTGTATTTAATTTTGAATTAATCCAATAAATTACAAAAAACAGTTGATTAAAGATTCTTTGTATAGGACCATGAGTTGAAATCCTGATTGATGATTTCGATTTGAAGATAGTGGAGAAGACAAGTCTGAAGGGGTAATTTTATGAATTTGCTCTCCCGGAGTGGAGTTTCAGACATCGGGAGCGCATATCAGGAATTAGGAGCCATCCCTTGAGTATGTCATTTTGCCCCTTAGCTCTTGAATTCCGAGATGTAGTTGTTTCTGACCAATAACCAGGATAACTTTTAGGTGTAGTTATCCAAATGTTTGCGAGTGTTACTGTACGATATAAATCACTAAGATGAGTCCAACCGTTCGAATCATCGTGGACCAGTTCAAAGTCAAACAGAGAAGTGATATCCCACGTGATGCAGCGTACATAACTTTCCAGAAAATCTTTGACAAAGGGGCTAATTTTGTGATCCCAGGGAAAGGACCTGCAGAAACTGGGGGGATAATTTAGTAAATTAACCAGTTTTAGTTCATCCTCAGTTTAAATCCTGTTGCATCATCAAGAGATCTCAATTCTCCTTTTGCTGTCGTAACACTGGAAGAATGTTTTACTGCTGTATTCATCTTATGAAACAATATCTGGTTTTAGTTCTCTATTTGCCTTTTTGAAACATTTTTTAGAAGTCCCTGTATTATTTCCAATGGTTTCCCTCAACATTCTTCCTGCAGTTTGCTGTTGTTACTTATTTCACTTTGTGTGGAATCTCCCCAAGGTGAAGTTCTGTTATATTGGAAATTATAGCTACATAGAAGCATAGAAACATCGAAAACAGGAGCAGGAGTAGGCCATTCGGCCCTTCGAGCCTGCTCCGCTATTCAATATGATCATGGCTAATCCTCTACCTCAACACCATATTCCTGCTCTCTCCCCATACCCCTTGATGCCTTTTGTGTCTAGAAATCTATCTATCTCCTTAAATATGTTCAGTGACTTGGCCTCCACAGCCTTCTGTGGTAGAGAATTCCACAGGTTCACCACCCTCTGAGTGAAGAAATTTCTCCTCATCTCAGTCCTAAATGTCCTACCCCGTATCCTGAGACTGTGACCCCTCGTTCTAGACCCCCCCAGCCAGAGGAAACATCCTCCCTGCATCCAGTCTGTCTAGCCCTGTCAGAATTTTATACGTTTCAATGAGATCTCCTCTCATTCTTCTAAACTCTAAGTGAATACAGGCCGAGTCGACCCGATCTCTCCTCACACGACAGCCCTGCCATCCCAGGAATCAGTCTGGTGAACCTTCGCTACACTCCCTCTATGGCAAGTACATCCTTTCTTAATTGCTTGTGTAGACATGTTTGCCTGTTGGGAATGCAGGTTTCAACTTTCCAACACATTGTTTCCAAGGTTTTAAATGTGTTGCCAAATCTGCTGGAGAAACACCAATTAATGAACTCAGTCATTAACTCGGGCGGGAGTTTCATATCCAGGTTTCCCAGCCAGTAGCATGATTACCCAGGCTCCCGCAGTTCCAGGTCTGGTCGAAGTTACAGGCCTCATCCTGAGGCCTGTAACTTCGGCCAGACCTGGAACTGCAGGAGCCTCTGGGACACTCTGGACACTCTGGAGCTGCTCTGGGACACACATGGACACCAAGGCAGGGAGGCAGACCTGATCCATGGCTCGCCATTGATAGTAACATTCTGGCGAGTAAATTCTTCTTTATAAAATGGGGGAGTATTTTAAAACAAAAACAGAAACCTCCTAAACTTTCCCTCCCCTTTAAGCCCCTGGGAAATCTGATTGCTAATTAATACATTAAGAAAATATGCCAGGTGAGGCTCATCTACGGGTTTGACTGCTAACAGGTCGCACATACACCCATCCTAACAGCCTAGGATCCAAAGGAGACGTTAAAGCAGCTCTTACATTACAATTACAAGATATGCATCTCACTGTGTCAGTCTCTCTTCCACCTCCCCTCACATTACTTGGTCTCCCCCCATCACTCTCTAGCACCAACTTTTCTCTCCGCCCCCGCATGTCAAGTGTGTTGACATGTATTGAGCTTTCTGACACTTTACTGTTCATTCATCGCTGCTCGTGCACGCCTTTAAATTCATTCTCGGGAAGTGGGCCTTGCTGGCAAGGCTGGCATTTATTGCCCATCCCTAGTTGCTCTTTTTTGGTAGAACTGATGGGCTTGCTAGGTCACTTCAGAGGGCGGTTAAGAGTCAACCGTGTCGGTGTGTGACTGGAGTCACATATAGGTCTGACCAGGTAAGGACGGCAGGTTTCCTTCCCTAAAGGACATTAGTGAACCAGTTGGGTTTTTACGACTTTTTATTTCCAGATTTTAAAAATTGAATTCAAATTCAGATCGTCATGGTGGGATTTGAAGTCACTTTTGCTGGATTATTAGTCCAGTAACAGTAATCACTACACTCCAGAGATGTGCATGGCCTCTGGGCCCACTCAGATCTGTTCTTTTAACAACAACAACTTGCATTTATGTAAAGTCTTTAATGTAGGAGATGTCCCAAGGCCCTTTACATGGGGAGAAGAAGAAGAAACAAAGATTAAAGGAATGGATGTCACGCCATGGTGCGAGAGTTAGGGAGCTGACCGAAAGCTTAGTCGAACAATGGGTTTTGAGAAGCTTTTTAAAGGTGGAGAGAGCAGTGATGGGGTAGAGGGATATAGGTAGGAAGTTCCCGATAGTAGGGCTAAGGTGGCTGAAGGATTTGCCATGAATGTCACTCAGGCTTGCATTTCATATAATCATAGAATCATAGAAAGGTTACAGCACGGAAGGAGACCATTCGGCCCATCGAGTCCGTGCCGGCTCTATGCAAGAGCAATCCAGCTAGTCCCACTCCCCCTCTCTATCCCCGTAGCCCTGCAAATTTTTTCCTTTCAAGTATTTATCCAGTTCCCTTTTGAAAGCCATGATTGAATCTGCCTCCACCACCCCCTCGGGCAGTCCATTCCAGATCCTAACCACTCGCTGTGTAAAAAAGTTTTTCCTCATGTCGCCATTGGTTCTTTTGCCAATCACCTTAAATCTACATCCTCTGGTTCTTGACCTTCTGCCAATGGGAACAGTTTCTCTCTATCTACTCTGTCTAGACCCTTCATGATTTTGAATACCTCTATCAAATCTCCTCGCAACCTTCTCTGTTCCAAGAAGAACAACCCCAGCTTCTCCAGTCTATCCATGTAACTAAAGTCTGTAGAAGATTATTTCTATAAAGCCTTCATATAAATAAAAATGAATTCAATAAATCTGGTAATTTGTGGGCTGGCACTAGAAAAAAATGACCAGGGAAGCTGCTGGATTGTCTTAAAAACCCAACTGGTTCACTAATGTCCTTCAGGGAGGGGAACCTGCTGTCCTTACCTGGTCTGGCCTACATGCGACTCTGTTTGAACCTTGTCACGTGTAAGCTGTGGCTCAGTGGGTAGCACTCATGCCTCTGAGTCGGAAGGTTTTGGGCTCAAGTCCCACCCCAGAGACTTGAGCACATCAACTAAGCTGGCATTCCAGTGCAGCACAGAGGGAGTGCTGCACTGTCGGAGGTGCTGTCTTTCCATTGAGATATTAACCTGAGGTCCCATCTGCTCTCTCAGGTGGATTTAAAAGATCCCATGGCACTATTCGAAGAAGAGCAGAGAAGATCTCCCAGTATCCTGGCCCAACATTTATCTCTCAACCATCACCACCAAAAACAGATTATCCGGTTGTTATCACATTGGTATTTGTGGGATCTCGCTGTACGCAAATTGACTGCTGTCTTTCCTACATTACAACAGTGACTTCACCTCAAAAAAGTACTTCATTGGTTGTAAAGCACTTTGGGGCGTCCTGAGAGTGTGAAAGGTGCTTATATAAATCATAAAATCATATAGCACAGAAGGAAGCCCTTTGAAAGCTATCCAATTAGCCCCACTCCCCTACTCTCCCCCCATAAATGCAACATCTTTCTTTTAGATGTGATTGACTCCAAACGCCCTCTGAAGTGGCCTTGGGAGCCACTAACACCCCGGGGCATCTGGGGATCCGCGATAAATGTGGCTTCACCCCCGCATTCCGCGAACAAAATAAAAAGATCTTTGGTGTGGTTTTTGCAACATGTGATAGCACGTTTGAACTCGCAGTACTCTCGCTTTTTCCAAACACACAAAAAAAAATAATCGTTCATTTAACTGTGTTTTTTTTTTATTCTATAAGTGACGTCGGTTCAGCAAACATTTGGGAACACAGAGTGCACGCAGAGATTTGGCGAGGCGAGAAGTTAATGCGAGCTGGGGGAGGATGCCTGTGTACACTGGGGCTGCTGACGCAAAGAGGCCGATGCCCTCTCTTGGCTGATGCAATGAAGGGCAGGTCTGAGCCACCTTAAATAAAGGGGAAATCCACCACAGCTGCTGCAAACGTGTCCATTTCCACTACTCCGGTTGTGGACCGACCCTCCCTGGGATCCCGTTTTGTTTTTAGTGCTGTTGACAGTGATACAATCACATTTTAAAATAATTTCCTATCTGCAGAATCCACGAAAGCAAGCACTGGGGGGAAAAAAAAAACCTGTCTGGATGGAGGTAAGTGTGCAGTGTATTTCCCTTATCGCAATTGCATCTGGCATAAGTATTAATGGATTTGGATCGCGTGATTTCAAGAAAAGGTTCCCGGGCAAGGGTGCACGATTCAATTTAAAGGGGTTCCTCCTGTTAAAGGGAGGGGAGCGGGGGGGGGGAAGTCAGAATTTTTAACAATGTTGAAATCTGGTTAAGGGGTGCAGAATAATTTGACTGGTTTAGGTGTCATTTTAATAGTGCAAAAAAAAAAAATCATGCCTGCCCGTGTGCTTTCGTGCAAAAATAATTTTAAAAATAATGCTTACTTAAACCAAAAAAAGGATCTCAATTCCTGTGCAGTGTCCACAGCCATGCGTCGGATGTGGAAGCTGCAGACCCCCTTTGTGATTGCACAGCATTCCCTGCCGACTCTCTCCCCCCACTCTGAGCCTCTTAGTGTATTTCTAGCACAGATTCCCAACCTCTGAAGGGCAGATTATATTACTGGAGCTAACGGCTCCCAGTTATGACTGGCCGAGAGCTGCTGTTTGTCATTCTTCTTCCTCCTCCTGAAATACTTTTTAATATTTGAGAAGTCAGTGGAGGTGTGTATTTATAAATTAGAGGCACACTTTTTTTTGTGACAGGTTAATTGAGAAATGTACATTTTTTTTTGCTGGATCAATGAGAAAATAGGAAATACCGCTTGAGAGAAAAAAAAATCTTGGAAAGAATGAACTTGCATTTATATAGTGCCTTTCACAACCTTAGGACGTCCCAAAGTGCTTTACAGCTTAGCGAAAACGGCATCTCGGCTTAACCGCCCTGCGATTTTCAAGAATTTGCTGCATTTCCGCATTTAATGCTCATTAAACTCGCCATAGAAAGTTAATTAAGGTAATTACCAGCGTGATAATTAACAATGTGATAATTGTTAATGGCTGCCAATCAACCTCTCTTGCCCAGAAAGTAAACAATTAAAAGCGAGGAGTCTCATTCCTTCAGGAAGTGAATTATTTTAGGAGATTTTAAAAATGTCAGATTGTTAATTTTTAAATGTTTTCTTACTTTTCCCTTCTGACTCTTTTCTCTCTCTCGTAATCCAGCCTTTCTTTCCTCTTTATTTCTCTTTCTGTACCTGATTTGACATTGAATTCACCCTCATTCTCAGTTTGTCCTCTGTTTATTTCTCAATCCTTTAATGTCATTGTTTAAGGAGATACACTGTTGGTCCTGTTGTTCACTGATGTCCCAGATATCCTGTTGCCTGTGCTGCACCGTTATCAGCTCGCACTTCCAGCAACTTTGTGGACAAAAATGTTTTAAAACGTAATCGTGCAATCGTAAGTCTAACTAAAGGGGCACGCGAGATGCCCCACTCCAGCAAAATCTGGCCCAATCTCTTTTAATGATGTTGATTGAAGGATAAATATTGGCCAGGGGAGAATTCCCCTGCTCTTCTTCGAAATAGCGCCATGGGCTCTTTTACGTCCACCTGAGAGGGCAGGTGGGGCCTCGTTTTAACGCCTCATCCGAAAGACAAAGAGTGTGTGTGGGTTTTTTTTTATAAAAGGATAAATCGTCTGATGAAGACACTAGAATATTAAGTGATATGTGTGTAGCAGTAAGGAGACAGCAGAGTTCTGACCTGGAATGTAGATCGTTCACATGGAATGTGTGGTGCTGGAGAGGCATGCCCGTTTTGTTGAACTGAACAGAGTTATACATTGTTGTGTAATTGGGAAACAGGTTGGGCCAAGGTGTCTCCAGTAACTTGATGTGCTTTTAAAAATAGGGAACCCAGAGCTACACCGCCTTACCCATTGCAAATGACCACATAATCGGGCCGATTCCACGCTCCCAGTGAGGAGCGATGTTCACAGGGAGGGCATCGTGGGTCTCCCTCCTTGACTTTACATCCATTATGGAGCAAAATCACGATGGTTTGCCTGTGTATTCTCGTGATGTGCTCCTACGTGCTGCTTCCTGCTGGTGGCATGGGATCACGGAATCAATCGCATGTCACGACCGGTGGAAAGCTGAAGTGGCACAATGCCACTTTGGATTTGATCCTAGTGCTGCTGGTTTGACTGCTTTTGTACTTCTCATTATGTGTTGCCATGTCGCAGGTGGCTGTTTGTGCCTACATTGAAATAATACAATCTATCTAAAAGCCTTGCTAGCACCACCTGTCACATTTCAAAGGGTCAAGAGTATAGAAAAAACCCCCAAAAGCCAGTCATTTCCTGCAGGTTTTTCCGATCTTGATGACTTGGTCTCTCCTCAAGAATGGGAGCCAAGAACTTACAAGCTGTTGCAAATCCACAGAAAGAAAGAACTTCCATTTATATAGCGCCTTTCAGGACGTCCCAAACAGCTTTACAGCCAATAAAGTGCTTGTGTGTAGTCACTGTGAAATGTAAGGAAATGAGGCATCCAACTTACGCACAGCAACGTGTCACAGACAGCAATGACCGGATGACCTGATTTTAGTGATGTTGGTAGAGGGATAAATATTGGTGTTTTGGGACGTCCTGAAAGGCATATAGAAATGGAAGTTTTCTTTCTGTAAATTTGCAACTGTTAGTAAATTCCTGGCTCCTGTCCTTGAGGAGAGACCGAATATTGGTCAGGACACTTGCTCTTTTTCGAAGTAGCATCCTGGGATCTTTCACATCCACCTGAGAGGCCAGACGGGACCTTGGTTTCACGTCTCATCTGATAGACGACACCTCCAACAGTGCAGCACTCTCTCAGTACTGCACTGGAGCATCAGCCTGGATTTTGTGCTCAAGTCTCTGGAGTGGGACTTGAACCTACAACCTTCAGACAGGAGAGAGTGATGCCACGGCTGACACCTTAGCACAGAAACCTCCCTCAACAATAATCTCTAAATGTCCTCAGGATGTACCTATTTGGACCAACAGGGAGAACATGAGCAATGGTCTTAAAGGGACAGGCCAGGTTAAACACAGCTGTATTTTAGCAGCTAAACATGTTTGCCGTGCTTCAGACCCCAGACGACCTCTGAGCATTGCCACAGGAGGCCAGAAAATCTTTCCTGTTTCCAAGTTTTCCAATGTTCACCCATGAATTGTGCTGATACACCACTCTGTATTAACTTGGACTGATCTGTATTAAAATCCATCCGCCATTCCTTCAATTCACTTCATTTATTGAGATATCCTTAAATGATATGTACAGGTATGGTAGCATAGGGGATATGTCACTGGACTAGTAATCCAGAGGCCTGGATTAACAATCTGGAGATATGAGTTCAAATTCTGCCACGGCAGCTGGGGAATTTAAAATCAGTTAATTACATAAAAATCTGGAATAAAAAGCTAGTATCAGTAATGGTGACCATGAAACTACTGGATTGTCATAAAAACCCATCTGGTTCACTAATGTCTTTTAGAGAAGGAAACCTGCCGTCCTTACCCGGTCTGGGCTGTATGTGACTCCAAACCCACAGCAAAGTGGTTGATTCTTAACTGCCCTCTGAAACGGCCTAGCAAGCCGCTCAGTTCAAGAAGGTAGCTCGCCACCATGTTCTCCAGGGCAATTAGGGATGGGCAATAAATGCTGGCCTTGCCAGTGACGCCCACATCCCATGAATGAATTTTTTAAAAAGTGATCCATCCAAATAGTTAGCAAACTGTATACATTGGTTGAATGATGGGGATTCAGCCAATGCTAGCAAGGATTGTACCCATGTCTACTTCCAATGACGGCTAAGGGAAATTGGAGGAACCGTTCCTGAGTATCATTGTCTTGATGAGGTTTGTTGATAAAACAGAATTGTTAGTGCAACAGTATACAATCAACAGGTGCTTTTTCAAGTCAGGGAGGCAAAGAAGGAAGTTTTAAAACTCAATGCAAGATTGAACTTGAGAAAGGAAATAGAAAGTAATTTTTATCAAATAATTAGGAGGAATGTGCTTATTGCTTTAGCGTTTTAGTTGGGAATGTCATAACATAAATTCCGGTGCAAAGCAGCAACAGTGTAGTCACCAGAAAAGTACACTCATCTGCTGGCTCTTTGCAAAAGCAAACCAAAAACTGATCCCACTCCATAGCCCCGAGTCATTCACTGCTTTAAATATTTCTCAGATTTTATAGAATCCCCTTAATTAATTTCTTTTTTTAGCATGGGCAATTGCCCTTATGTTCCCCCCTCCCCCAAATGTATGTGATTGAAAGAATTTCTGTTAAGCAGGCATTATTTTATGACATGGAAACTATTTAAAATCTGGGGTGGCTTTGTGCAAGCGAGGTTACTTGTGAACTGTACAACTTCACTGGTTATGCACCATTCCGATTTCCTACATATCTGCGATTTTTGGATGAGGGACAGAACAATTTTGTTTATTGGCCATATGACGAGAGTCACATGTTTTTGCCTAACTGCATTTTAATCTACAGCATCACACACATTTGTGTATAACCAAATTTTCTTGCAGGCAGATTTAATTTTCCTCTCTTTCTGTTCTTGACTTTCGAGTTCCAAATAGAATGCAACATTATTTAAACTGAAAGGGCAGAAACTTTCCTTTCTTTTCATGCCAGATTGAGTTCAGTGTCCTGTTACCAACTCCATCTCTCTCCCTGGCCACTTTCTGAGGCTGAACCAGACCGTTCACAACCTTGGCATCCTATTTGACCCTGCGCTGAGCTTCCAACCGCATAGCCTCTCCATCACCGCCTACTTCCACCTCTGAAACATCGCCCGTTTCTGCCCCTGCCTCACTCATCTGCTGCTGAAACCCTCATCCATGCCTTTGATATCCATTCCAGTGCTCTCCTGGCTGGCCTTCCATCTTGCACCCTCCAACTTGAGCTTATCCAAAACTCTGCTGCCCGTATCCTAACTCGCACCAAGTCCCGTTCACCTATCACCCCTGTGCTTGCTGACCTACATTGGCTACCATTCCGGGAACGCCTCGAATTTAAAATTCTCATCCTTGTTTTCAAATCCCTCTATGGTCTCACTCCTCCCTATCTCTGTAACCTCCTCCAGCCCTGCAACCCTTCGAGATCTCTGTGCTCCTCCAACTCTGGCCTCTTGGGCATCCCCGATTTTATCGCTCCATCATTGGCGGCTGTGCCTTCAGCTGCCTAGGCCCTAAACTCTGGAATTCACTCCCTAAACCTCTCCCCCTCTCCATCTCTCTTTTTTAAGACGCCCCTTAAAACCTACCTCTTTGACCAAGCTTTTGATCACCCGTCCTAATATTTCCTGATGTGGCTCGGTGTCAAATTTTGGTTCATTACACTTCTGTGAAGCGCCTTGGGACGTTTTACTATGTCAAAGGCGCTATTTAAATGCAAGTTTTGTTGCCTTACAGGCAAGAGTGCTACCACTGAGCCAAGGCTAACACCTAAACATAGAAACCTCCCTCAACAATTAATCTCTAAATGACTTCAGGATGTACCTATTTGGACCATCAGGGAGAACATGAGCAATGACCTCTCCATCTCTCCATTCCTTTGAGACCCTACTTAAAACCTACCTCTGACCAAGCTTTAAGTCTTCCTTCTTAATATGTCCTTCTTTGGCACGGTGTCAATCTTTGCCTGATTACGTATCTGTAAAGCATATTGGGACGTTTTCCTAAGTTAAAGGTGCCATATAAATGCAAGTTGTTGTTGAGGCTACAGTCAAATTGAAAGGCATATCCCATTAAAGTCACGTATAATGATGCTCAATAAATGTTTAAAACTGAAACTGCAAAAGTACTTGGAAAAAATGCATCTCCTCTCCCAAAGAAAGGGGCAGCCAATGCTGTAGCTGTCCATTGCTTGCTGACAACTTCAGTGCAATTAGCAAAGTTAAAAAGACTTGGAAGGATTGCAGGAAGAGATTAAGCAAACGTTGAAGGGGGCAGAAGGGGGCTAAGTGGTCTCAGAGCGAGACCCGAGATGCAGGACCCTGCTCCCGGTAGCATACTGGTTATTGTGCTAGACTAGCAATTCATTAGTTGTCATTTCAAGTCCCATTCAGGAGTGACATCATGGAAGTGAATCACCACAATTTTTTCATTCTAAATTTTTACCCATTGGCTTTTGCAGGCAGTAACTTCTCACCTCTTGGTGCTGTGCTATTCTTCGCATTCGAAGAAAAGCAGGGAAGTTCTCCCTTGGCCAATATTTATCGCTCAACCAACATCACTAAAAAAAACAGATCATCTGGTCATTATCACTTTGCTGTTTGTGGGAGCTTGCTGTGTGCAAATTGGCTGCCGTGTTTCCCTATATTACAACAATGACTACACTTCAAAAATACTTCATTGGCTGTAAACTGCTTTGGGACGTCCTGAAGTTGTGAAAGGTGCTATATAAATGCAAGTTATTTCTTTCTAAATGCGGCAGCCAGTTGGTCCATAGCAAGGTCCTACAAACATCAAATGAGATAAGTCACTAGGTAATCTGTTTTAGTGATGATAGTTGAGGGATAATATATTGACCAGGAGCATTCATGCCTCAATCAAAGCAGATTGACTGGTCGTTTGCTGTTTGTGGAATCTTGATGTACACAAATTGACTGCCACATTTTCCTACGTAACAACAGCGTCTAGACTTCAAAATCAATTAATTGGCTGTGAAGTGCTTTGGGACGTCCAGAGGTTGTGAAAGCTGCTATATAAATGCAGGGTCTCTCTTTTTAAATACCACGTAGATGTCTCGATGGTAGCTCAAATCACACAAAGACAAATAAAGGACTGTAAACCCTGATAGGTAGAAAGTCCCTGAGAAACAGGTGACCTCCCAGAGTCTGTCAGCACCTGCCTGGATGTGCTTCAGGTGCCTTCTTACTTGGCCACAAGTTCTGCAGCGTAACTGGACCATCGGACTCTACTTCAGGAAGGCACCTCAAGATGAGCTTTGGAATGATATCTCATTAGAATACCCTATTAGAATGAGAAAGAGAGAGATCAGCCGTGCAAAACCTGGCGAGGGGCCAGCTCCACACCCACTTTTCATTATACCCCAATTTCAGGCCTCTTGTCTCCAACCTGTGGTTGTGAAAGGCGCTACAGAAATGCAAGTCTTTCCGTCCTGGCCAAGATTCATCCCTCAAGGGGTGGAGAGAAGGTGTTACCAAAATGCCTTTCTCCCATTGCATTTGATGTTTGTTCTTTCATATTTTCTGTGAAAGGTTTGCGTTTTTGGTGGGACAGTGAACGAGAATGCAGAGTGCGATCCCAAAACACTAATAAAAATCCCAGAATCAATCAAATAAAATTAGTCTGGTTGGGTCACCGTGGCCTTGGGCATTGTATATGTGTGTAATCTTGAGTAAATGAAACTCAGAGTCCCAAAGGTGCAATGCATTCGAAGGGTATAATGCAATAGCTGTCTGGAGGACAACAAAACAAGAGTGAGTGTTTTATAATAACTGGAACAGAAAGCTGGAGTTGCCCATTATAGTACCCCAGAGATTACTTCTGTTTTTCCACAACTGATAGCTCGAAAAACTACAATCAATATCCTTCGTTCTATGATCCCTCACTATCCTGTCCTGCCTCTGTCTACATTTAACCACAAATTAAACACCGAATGATTATAGATTTACAAACGTGCACAGTGCAATGGATTCAGATCAGGTTTTAAAAAAAATAGAAAACGACACAGCCTCTTTTTATAATAAACGTCCCTCATACTCGCACCAATCGCAGCACGTACCAATTATTCAGCATTCAGACGATTGAAATAAGAGGGCAGAGCAGCCTGTGGCGGTGGGTTGGTAGTTGATTTTTTAGCAAAGCCCAGATGAAGCAGTGATGTGCAGCGTATTCACCATGGAGAACGTGTCCACCTCTCTGTATTACTGCCGTCCCCAACAGGTACTTAACTGTGACTCTCTAAAGATGTGTTGCACTGGGAGCAGCTGGGACAAGGCAGCGTGTCCTCAATAAATAAATGCATGCTCCCCTTGTTATAAAAACACCAGGTGCAAGTCTCCAAGGTCATTGTATTGTTATGGCGACTGACATATTTAGAGATTTTATGTGCTCATTAGTGTTTGTGCTTTCAATTTATTTTGTCAATTATAATAGTTTTAATTTATTTTTGTGTATATAGACATATACATTGTTAAATGATTCCTAAAATTGCCAGTATCCCGCTGTATTAGGCAGGCTATTTGTTCATACACCAGGCATTTTGCAATGACATGTAACATACATTATCCTCTGGCCAAGTGGGTTCATGTATTTTTGTCACAGTCAAGGGCAGATCTTTGGTTTACACGGTTTTGCTTGATGCATTCTGCTGTGTACATTCCAGCGGGTTCTTGTTGAACGATATTTACTGGCAAAGTATGTGGCCTTAAAGTGGGTCACTTCAAATCCTGAGTAATTCCGAATGAAGGAGGGCAGTGTGAGCAGGGCCTGGAGATTTACTCAACGGATTCGACAAGTGTCGTTGCAAATGTCTCAGAATTGCGTTCTCTTGAAGCAAAAGTGGAATTCCTTTGGTTGAAGCTTGACATGGTACATTTTCTATCCACTTACCATCTTTTGTTCTTTTTCTTTCTGTAGGACGCCAAACATGGAATTGATGGGAATTTCCCACAGCCTGGTACTGACGGATTTAAGGTACGCCCCTGAATCTAGATTAGTGTCTGGACACCACATGTATGTGGACCAATGTTACACGTGAAGGATGCTATAAAATACGTTTTGAACACTGTTGAGACTGGAGAACAGGACAATGCCCAGTAGGAACCAGTACATGCTTAGACTGCAATAGAGCAGGCAGACTCAAGTTATACTGTTGGTTCTGCATCACTGTCTAGTCAGGGCATTGGGGATCTGCACATGTGTACTTCCATTTGTTACAAAGAATCAATTGACTTGACCCTGGAACATCTGGGCTGGGGAGCTTGCTGGAGGCCCCAAACATCCTGGAATTTTCAACGGCTCCTAAAATTGGATGTTGATTTTCCTGCATCCTCTTAAAAAGTCTTGCGGGTTTATATTTGATTAGGCCGGAAACTGGGCGCGGGTAGCGCGATCTGCGACTAACCTGCGCCCGGTGCTTCCTGCACAGGCAGGACGAGACATTCGTCCGGCCTGAACACTTACCTGCAAGCGTCATTAAAAACCAGGCCTGACACAAGGATTCAAGGACACGTGCACTTTCCACCAGCAGGGGGAGCTCAATCTCTTAAAGGGAGGATGTCTCTTAAAATCCCTTAAAGGTAGTCGGTAGTATATTGGCTAAAAATAACAGTCTGCTGTCTGAGCGGAGATTAGACATCGCTAGGAGGAAAACTCGGATGCAGGTCCCGTCCCTATGTTTACAAGCTGTTGAGTTATCTTAAAACATTGAATAAAGGTTGTGCACTACTAAATCCCACATCATCCAATCTGTATGCCACACCTCACCAATCTGCCGATCCGAGTTGGTACCAGGCCTGTGAGAGTGCATGCACCAAGGTTCTCTGCTGATGCACTGGAGGCCTTGGCACAAGAGGTGGACAGAAGGAGGGACATCCTATATCCGCAAGGTTGGGGGGGGGGGCGGGGCAAGAGGCCCTCCAGACATATACCCAAAAGTTGGTGGGAGGCAGCGGGGGACAAAGTCAATGCCAGGCGCATAGCATCACGAACATGGATGCAGTGCAGGAAAAAGTTCAGTGATTTGACACCACTGGTCAAGGTGAGTGAGGTCAGCTGCCAAGTGGCGTCTCCTACCAACTACACCACCAGCCGCATCCACTGCTCCACTCACTACACCCACGTACCAACAAACTCTTTCCATCCATACTCAACTCTGCCAATCAGATGCTTCCCCTCACCCTCACACATTACCACTGTTGCAAGCTGCCCACCCACAATTCACAGGCCACACACACTGGCAGCTATTCAACTATGATAGGCACATCACCCAGACACACCTCCCGCTTTCTTGCAGGAGAAGGTGGTGCAAAACAGGAGGCAGTAAGTGGCAGTGGCATTTAGCCCTTCGAGCCTGTTCTGCCATTCAATGAGATCATGGTGGACCTGTGACCTAACTCCATATACCCACCTTAGCCCCATATCCCTCAATACCTTTGGTTCACAGAAATCTAAATCTCAGATTTAAAATTCACAAGTGAGCTAGCATCAACTGCTGTCTGCAGATGAGCGTTCCAAACGTCTCCCACCCATTGCGTGTAGAAGCGTTTCCTAACTTCACTCCTGCACGTCCTGGCTCTAAATGTTAGGCTATGTTTCTTCAGCCTGGTATTTATGTGTAGGAGACCTCCAATAACAGTTACAAATGTCTGGGCAGCCATAAGCAATAATCCAGCCACTAACCTGTAAATCCTGCCTGGTCCCTTTAAATAGCGCTGGTGGAAGGCCCCTTCAGGCACCCTAAGACATGTTCAGATGGTCGGGGTTAAGACTGTGCGTTGAGTGGAGCGCTAAGTCCCAAAATTGTGTCTATCATTTTAAATCAGTGTTGCACACTGTACGCATTTCCTCCTTACTTTACATGCTGCCGGCGTTCGTTATTTGTGCAAGTGCTACTACCTTTACCAAGATGGCATCTGGTGCATGTCACGCTAGAAACGTGCGTGCGCAGCCAAGACGCCAGCTTGGCACTTCGAGAGGCTGCGTAGCGATGAAATAACGGGTGCTGGACGGCCCAATTTCAAGCACCTTGAATCTTATGGAAGAGGAAGAACGAAATGAAATCTTCCAGAGCATAAGTGATAAACATCACGGTGGCCAACCAGAAAAAATCCCTATGAAACAGTTGTGTGATGAAAATACAACACCATTAACTTAAAGTTGGTGTGTCCTGCGCACACACGGGTACTGGCGCACACACGGGTACTGGCGCACACACGGGTACTGGCGCACACAGATATTGATGCACACACAGGTACACACACACAAGCACTGACACACGCACACAGGTACTCACACATGTGCACACAAGACACTGACGCGCACACAAGACACTGACGCACACACATAGGTACTGATGCACTTACAGATACTGACGCACGTACAGGTACTGACACACACACACACACACAGAGGTGTGTCATACTCCCATTTTGTGCTACATTTGATTGGAAATTTGATGTTGAAACAGTTCTGTTTTCAACCCATTGAAACTGACCATGTGACACATTATCTGTCATTACATCCATGAAATTGGGAAATATCATGAAAACCTGATCGACAAAACCCATTATGTGCCTGTTATTTTTATATTGTCAACCATGCATTTGATGGGTAATTTGGTTACTTATTCGGTAGCTTGTGTTTTTTTGGTGGTGGTATTGGGGAAATGTGTTATGATTAACATCAATGGTCAGGCTGTTCTATGTAGTTGCTGTCCGATGATGATGATGGATAAATGATTGCAGCATAATGACTGCAATTTACGGAAAAGTAATCCACAGTTTATTACCAGTTAGTGTATATTACAATTAAATAACATCTAGTGATTTCCTGGTTGTAATCTTATCTGAGCTCCTGATTATGTACATAGCAATTAGACAAACGGAAATTAAAAGCAGTAGTCCCTGTGCCCAAACTAATCCAAGTGTTAGTCATTAGTTTGCACACATCTGTAGAATTTAATCGGGGGTACTATTTCAATTTAGTAAACTTTTAACATAGGCACTAGCCAGTCTTCAGTGGCATTACACAGAGTCACGATCTTGTGTAGTCTTCAGGTAAAGTGGGGTTAAAGTCAGGGTGGGGGTGGGGGATATTGGATCCAGGCATCCAGACATTATTCAGTCCCCATCTTAAAGCCGTACATTCTATTATTTTTATATTTCTATCAAAAATTTCTATGACCACATTTATAATGTAAATTACTGTACAGTACTGGGGAGGGACAGTGGAGCTTAGATACACTTGGGGTAGTACTGAGTGTTGGTAATATTGGGGAATGGTCCCAGGGTTTGGTAATATTGGGGAATGGTCTTGGGGTTTGGTAATATTGGGGAATGGTCCCAGGGTTTAGTAATATTGGGGAATGGTCTTGGGGTTTGGTAATATTGGGGGATGGTCCCAGGGTTTAGTAATATTGGGGAATGGTCTTGGGGTTTGGTAATATTGGGGAATGGTCCCAGGGTTTAGTAATATTGGGGAATGGTCTTGGGGTTTGGTAATATTGGGGGATGGTCCCAGGGGTTAGTAATATTGGGGAATGGTCTTGGGGTTTGGTAATATTGGGGAATGGTCCCAGGGTTTAGTAATATTGGGGAATGGTCTTGGGGTTTGGTAATATTGGGGGATGGTCCTGGGGTTTAGTAATACTGGGGGATGGTCCTGGGGTTTAGTAATACTGGGGTATGGTCCTGGGGTTTAGTAATACTGGGGGATGGTCCTGGGGTTTAGTAATACTGGGGGATGGTCCTGGGGTTTAGTAATACTGGGGTATGGTCCTGGGGTTTAGTAATATTGGGGGATGGTCCCGGGGTTTGGTAATATTGGGGGATGGTCCTGGGGTTTAGTAATATTGGGGGATGGTCCTGGGGTTTGGTAATATTGGGGGATGGTCTTGGGGTTTAGTAATACTGGGGGATGGTCCCGGGGTTTAGTAATATTGGGGGATGGTCCTGGGGTTTGGTAATATTGGGGGATGGTCCCGGGGTTTAGTAATACTGGGGGATGGTCCTGGGGTTTAGTAATATTGGGGGATGGTCCTGGGGTTTGGTAATATTGGGGAATGGTCCCGGGGTTTAGTAATATTGGGGGATGGTCCTGGGGTTTAGTAATATTGGGGGATGGTCCCGGGGTTTGGTAATATTGGGGGATGGTCCCGGGGTTTAGTAATATTGGGGGATGGTCCTGGGGTTTAGTAATATTGGGGGATGGTCCTGGGGTTTGGTAATATTGGGGGATGGTCCCGGGGTTTAGTAATATTGGGGGATGGTCCCGGGGTTTGGTAATATTGGGGGATGGTCCCGGGGTTTAGTAATATTGGGGGATGGTCCTGGGGTTTGGTAATATTGGGGGATGGTCCTGGGGTTTAGTAATATTGGGGGATGGTCCTGGGGTTTGGTAATATTGGGGGATGGTCCCGGGGTTTAGTAATATTGGGGGATGGTCCTGGGGTTTGGTAATATTGGGGGATGGTCCTGGGGTTTGGTAATATTGGGGGATGGTCCTGGGGTTTGGTAATATTGGGGGATGGTCCCGGGGTTTGGTAATATTGGGGGATGGTCCTGGGGTTTAGTAATATTGGGGGATGGTCCTGGGGTTTGGTAATATTGGGGGATGGTCCTGGGGTTTGGTAATATTGGGGGATGGTCCTGGGGTTTAGTAATATTGGGGGATGGTCCCGGGGTTTGGTAATATTGGGGGATGGTCCCGGGGTTTGGTAATATTGGGGGATGGTCCCGGGGTTTGGTAATATTGGGGGATGGTCCCGGGGTTTGGTAATATTGGGGGATGGTCCTGGGGTTTGGTAATATTGGGGGATGGTCCTGGGGTTTGGTAATATTGGGGGATGGTCCTGGGGTTTGGTAATATTGGGGGATGATCCCGGGGTTTGGTAATATTGGGGGATGGTCCCGGGGTTTGGTAATATTGGGGGATGGTCCCGGGGTTTGGTAATATTGGGGGATGGTCCTGGGGTTTGGTAATATTTGGGGATGGTCCTGGGGTTTGGTAATATTTGGGGATGGTCCTGGGGTTTGGTAATATTGGGGGATGGTCCCGGGGTTTGGTAATATCGGGGGATGGTCCCGGGGTTTGGTAATATCGGGGGATGGTCCTGGGGTTTGGTAATATCGGGGGATGGTCCTGGGGTTTGGTAATATTGGGGGATGGTCCCGGGGTTTGGTAATATTGGGGGATGGTCCCGGGGTTTGGTAATATTGGGGGATGGTCCCGGGGTTTGGTAATATTGGGGGATGGTCCCGGGGTTTGGTAATACTGGGGGATGGTCCCGGGGTTTGGTAATACTGGGGGATGGTCCTGGGGTTTGGTAATATTGGGGGATGGTCCCGGGGTTTGGTAATATCGGGGGATGGTCCTGGGGTTTGGTAATATCGGGGGATGGTCCCGGGGTTTGGTAATATCGGGGGATGGTCCCGGGGTTTGGTAATATCGGGGGATGGTCCTGGGGTTTGGTAATATCGGGGGATGGTCCTGGGGTTTGGTAATATTGGGGGATGGTCCCGGGGTTTGGTAATATTGGGGGATGGTCCCGGGGTTTGGTAATATTGGGGGATGGTCCCGGGGTTTGGTAATACTGGGGGATGGTCCCGGGGTTTGGTAATACTGGGGGATGGTCCTGGGGTTTGGTAATATTGGGGGATGGTCCCGGGGTTTGGTAATATCGGGGGATGGTCCTGGGGTTTGGTAATATCGGGGGATGGTCCCGGGGTTTGGTAATATCGGGGGATGGTCCCGGGGTTTGGTAATATTGGGGGATGGTCCCGGGGTTTGGTAATATTGGGGGATGGTCCCGGGGTTTGGTAATATTGGGGGATGGTCCCGGGGTTTGGTAATATTGGGGGATGGTCCCGGGGTTTGGTAATATTGGGGGATGGTCCCGGGGTTTGGTAATACTGGGGGATGGTCCTGGGGTTTGGTAATATCGGGGGATGGTCCCGGGGTTTAGTAATACTGGGGGATGGTCCCGGGGTTTAGTAATACTGGGGGATGGTCCCGGGGTTTAGTAATACTGGGGGATGGTCCCGGGGTTTAGTAATACTGAGGGATGGTCCCGGGGTTTAGTAATACTGGGGGATGGTCCCGGGGTTTAGTAATACTGGGGGATGGTGCCCGTTTTCCGTTACTGCCCTAAGGTATAATCAACTCTTCTGTGTGACTCTGTGTCTGGCAGTTATTAGCAATTAGAATGATTCCATTTTCTAACTGTCCACATAACACAAATGATAATCAGTTGAGAAAGATGAGGCTATTTGCTTCAAAATTCAAATATTCTATTTTGAAAAATGAACTCTAATTCAACAAGGTAAGGGACTGTCTCTGAGCTTAATGCGCTTTCTGAAGAACATAAAACAAAAGCTGCAAAGGATGTGTAATCAACAGTTTTACTTACACTCATGTATAAAAATAACCCCTCTGTTTGAAAAAAGCTCTCTATATTTATTTTACCTAACTAAAGATTTTGAAATTTGTCCTCGAGCATGTATTCCAAGAATTTTGAAAACCTTTGAGCAGAAATTGCTAGAAACTAAAGAAGAATATCCCATCAGGACGGCAAACTGAATGGTATTGGTATATCGTTGGCACTGCACAGACTGAGACTGGACAATCCAAATTCAGTTCAGAGTCACAAATTTGGGCAAAAATATCAAGTCCAACCCCAGGCTTTTTGGAGAGGCTGAGGCCTCCAAGTAAAAACTTTAATGACACAAAAGACAATTTGATGCATAAATTCAATCATCTTATTAGGAAATTGGCGGGGGGGTCAGAGTTTATTGTGTTTAAACTCTTCTTTTGGACATTAGACATTTAAGTTACTAAGGGAAGCAAATGGCAGTAATAATAATTTCAGAAGGGATTTTGAGTGATTTGCAGGAACCCAGATCACGCAATCCAGGCAAAGAGTCCACTTAGACAAAACCCACTATAAATGTGGACATAGCAATTTATAATGGAGGGAAAAAGTGACAAACACATGACAACAGGAAGTCAAGTTGTGCAGATAGGAAGTGCATGCAGACATAAAATATAGATAATTGCCTTGGAGGTCATTGTAATGGGCAGTGACATTTATTGTTAATTACTATCCGAGTAACTTTTCCGGTTGCTTGCTCCGGGTTAGAGGCTCAGCTGCTGGAAGCATATATCGGAAAATTGGCCGTGCGTGCCTCATGATTCCTTTGATGTGCACCTGCGATTTCCCAATATCTACTCCTGATGGATGAGGGTCTGCGTGGGAGGACGCAATCAGAACAGTGAACCTTTTCACATGCTCCCCTCATTGTTTAAAAGTGCCTGGCAACTAATGTAGGCTATAACAACAGCTAACCAAATCCCCGAGGCAAAGATGACAAAGTTTATAAGCATCAGATCTCTATTTAGGTAAAGCAGTCTTTCTGCTCTGGTGGTTTAACTGGAAAATATCTAGTACATGTGACCATCTCTTTGTATTAAGGTCACACGTACTATAAACTTTGTCATTTTCGCCTCGGGGATTTGGTTAGCTGTTTTATTCCGAATGCCACCGTGCCATTTGTGTGGGAAAAATGGTGGCTTTATATTTTATAATATTAAGACCAGATTCAGAACTGTGGAAAAATACAAGCACCATAGTGCTGTGTATAACAGCTGTGATATCACTGCTGAATAATACACTTTACAGAAAAATAATATTTTATTTGAGTCAGTAAATATGCATGTTGGTGCAGTTTTTGGAACCATAAAGCCCAGAGAATGTAGCACCAACCCTACAAAAACCAAATGGACTAATTCTCAAAATAAATACACGTTTGTTATCAATTTAAGTACCGACTGCCCCCCTGCCTTTGCCAGTTTAGCTATCAATGACTGCTTGTCTGCCTTTTACTCAAGGTATTTTCCTATTCTAGCTTAATACATCTGGTTAAAAATGCTAAAAAAAACTTGCACTTATATAGTGCCCTTCATGTCCTCAGGACGTCCCAAAAGACTCCACAACCAGTGAAGTACTTTGCAGTGTAATCACTCCTGTTTCTTGTTTTGTGTGGTCAGCTGTGTCTCAGTGGGTCGCACTCTCGCCTGAGTCAGATGACTGTGGGTTCAAGTCCCACTCCAGAGACTTGAGCACAAAATCCAGGCTGGCACTGCAGTGCAGTACTGAGGGAGTGCTGTCTTTTGGATGAGACCTTAAACCGAGGCCCCATCTGCCCTCTCAGGTGAACGTAAAAGATCCCATGACACTATTTTGAAAAAAGAGCAGTGGAGTTCTCCCCGGTGTCCAGGCCAGTATTTATCCCTCAACTAACATCACTAAAACAGATTATCTGGTCATTATCACATTGCTGTTTTTGGGACCTTGCTATGTGCAAATTGGCTGCTGTGTTTCCTACATTACAACAGTGACTACACTTCAAAAGTACTTCATTGGCTTTAAAGCACTGTGGGACGTCCTGAGGTCGTAAAAGGCGTGATAGAAATGCAAGTTCTTTCTTTCTAAATGCGGCAGCCTATTGGTCCATAGCAAGGTCCTACAAACAGCAAATGAGATAAATCACTGGGTAATCTGTTTTAGTGATGTTAGCTGAGGGATGAATATTGACCAGGAGCAGAACTCCTCTGTCCTTTGGATAATGCCATGGGATCTTTTACGTCCACGTCGGCAGGCAGTCCGGGCCTTTCATCCGAAAGACGGCATCTTTGACAGTGCAGCACTGCCTCCATACTGCACCAAAGTATCAGCCAGGATTATGGGCTCAAGTCTCTGGAGCAGAACAGTCTTCTGATTCAAGAGGCAAGAGTGCTACCAACTGAGCAAGTACTGGCATTACATGAATAGCAACATGTGAAGCATTAAAATATAGGCCATCATCAGCCATATTGTGCCTAGCGATTTGATTTTTTTTAAAGCCCAGAATCTTTATTTCATCACAAATTGAAGGTACGTTAGTTAGGACAGTTCACTGCGGGTTAAAGCCATATGACGTTTACATCCCGCCCTTTTTATTGGTGTCCCCAAACCTTGAAGCTTTATTCTTTCCCGTTGTCAGTATGACTTACTCCCCTATTGTTCCAGCACATGAGGCATCTTTTCCCAACAGTTAGTACGCTCTGGCTCTGTTCAACCTTCACCTTCATCGTCTTTATTTTATTACATTCTTATTTTATCTTTGAACCTTGGCACAGGCTGGGATTTAAATCTGCAGAAGGTGGCTTGCCTGTTAACCTCTCGTCGAATGGCAGCATTATTTAGCGAAAGCTTTGTTGAAAGTTCCAGTGGAAGGTGAAGTACGAGAGACCACAGCGTCTCCAGTCAGCCGCCACATTGCGGAGGAAATCACCCAGCGGTGACAAAAGGCCTTCCTCCTCCTTTTGGTGTCTTGGCCACGGCTTTGACCCCAGGCCTACACAGAGAGCCTCACGTTTGTTTTAGCCCGGCGGGCTTTCTCCGCATCATCTGACCAGGCACCGATGAAATGCACTCGCCCGAGATTGCTGCAACATCGGCCCGTGCTTGGTGCTGGTATGGTGGGGGGCAGGAACAATAGCGAGAGGCAAGTGAGGTATAAAATTCCCTTTGCTCCGCTTCCAGGGTGTGATAAAACCCCAACACAATTTTCCAACTCCGACCAGTAGTGTCACCCATAAACCCGCTTGAGTTTGCACCTGGAATAATTGAGAATAATTGTGCAAACAGGGATACAGTGGAAAATTGAGTGCTATCTGCACCGAGGAATCAGGCAGGTCTTAAAACAGTGCAAACCAAATTAGAACTGATCTACACCTGATGACGGAAATCGGCCCCTAATGTGAATTATTTCTAAAGGGAACTAAACACATACCATATAGAATGAAGCTGATTGATCTTGTGAACCGTTGTCATTTTGCAGATTGATATGTTGCAATAAATTTCCTTTGTAGCTTTTAAAATGTCCACCTATTTTGCTGCCTGTTTACATTCGCTTTGTGCATAACTTTTTAATTTCCCGTCCAACAAATAGTGAAATTATGAGGACTGGTTGCAGAAACTTGGCTTGTATTTCCTTGAGTTTAGGAGATTGAGGGGTGATCTGATTGAGGTGTTTAAAATGATTAAAAGGATTCGATTGGGTACATATACTAGAAACTATTTCCTCTGGTGGGGGAATCAAGATCGAGGGGACTTCATCTTAAAATTAGAGCCAGGCCATTCAGAAGTGAAATCAGGAAGCAGCTTTTCACACACAGGGTATTGGAAATCTGTAATTCTCTCCCCCAAAAGGCTGTGAAAGCTGGAGACAATTGGAGTTTTCAAGACTGAGATTGATACATTTTTGTTAGGTAAGGGTATCAGAGGGTGTGGAGCTGAGGCTAAGGTAAATGGAGTTAAGATACAGATCAGCCATGATCTAATTGAATGGCAGAGCAGGCCCAAGGGACTGAATGGCTTGTTCCTATAATAGTTTATTTTTGCGCATCCTTTTAGATTTTCTTTCTGTTATGCCCAATTACCCTATTTGAGAGGGTTTGCAAGTATCGGGGTCCCAAGCATGGGTCCGTGCTGCTGTTTAACTGACCCTCAGGAAGTGGATAAGAGCAGCTACTCTTGAGTTTTCCTTCCCCTCTCTGTTGGACAGGGCCTTCTTGGCTCCCCCTTCCCACGCCCCGACTGAGATAGGGAACTCGCCCGTGTTGGGAATTTTCACAACTTTCCTGCTCCATGGCCCAGCCAGTTTGGACGCCTGCGTGCAGTGACCATTAGCTGAGTTGCTACAAGGTCAAACTAGGGAAACCTAGGGGTCATTCCACCGTCTGACGCTTCGAGTGACGACCACAGGGGACTGCACCCCAGGAATTCTCGGACGCCCAGCCCCGGGTTCACGAGGTGCAGTCTTTGTGACCGCCAATCCCTGCCGGGAGTGCTACAATCACCCCTTATATGCGATAATTCCTAATTTGTTGTGATCACCAGATAAGAACCTATGAAAAAAGCTGTGAACTGTTCAGTCTGATAAGGCTACTGCCAGATCTGAGAGGATGTAACTATGAGGAAAGGTTGAACAGGCTGGGGCTCTTTTCTCAAAAGAGGAGAGCTAATAGAGGCCTTTAAAATTAATGAAGGGTTCGATAGGTTGGAAGTGGAGGAACTGTTTCCACTTGTGGGTGAGTCCAGAACAAGGGGGCATAAATACAAGATAGTCACCATCAGATCAGAGAGATAATTACTACAGACGGAGAGTGGTGAGAATGTGGAACTCAGTGTCACATGGAGTGGTTGAAGCAGATAGCATTGCTGTATTTAAGGGGAGGCTTGCTGCATACATGAGGGAGAAGGGAATAGAAGGATATGGGTGCAGGATGGGAAGAGGTAATTAAGGTGGGAGGAGGCTTGTTTTGAGTATAAATGCTGGCATGGACCAGTTGGGCCGAACGGCCTGTTTCTGTGCTAGAATTCTATGTAATATCGCGCGCACTAACTTTTCAAAAGATTTAACGCCTTTGCTCCTTTTAGCCTTAATATTTTTTTACTCCATCTTTTCTTCAAGGTGACAGACCTCGAGATTGAATTGGTTCAAACTTCAGCGGAGAAGCCGGACCCGAACCAGCTTGTGTTTGGGACGGTGTTCACTGATCACATGCTCATGATCCACTGGACGTTAGCAAGAGGCTGGGAGAAGCCACAGATTAAACCACTGCAGAATCTCTCGCTGCACCCTGCAGTATCGGCCCTCAATTATTCGGTGGAGGTGAGTTGGCGGAAGGGAAGTCCTGTGTTTCAGCTGTGGCTCAGTTGGTAGCGTTCTCGCTCTCCGAGTCAGAAGGTTGTGGGTTCATCCCTCTCAGGTGGATGTAAAAAGATCCCAAGGCACTATTTGAAGAACAGGGGAGTTCTCCCCACTGTCCTGGCCGATATTTATCCTTCCACCAACATCACTAAAAACAGATTATCTGGTCATTATCACATTACTGTTTGTGGGATCTTGCTGTGCATAAATTGGCTGTCGTGTTTCCCACATTACAACAGTGACTACACTCGAAAGTATTCATTGGTTGTAAAGTGCTTTGGGATGTTCTGAGGTTGTGAAAGGTGTTATATAAATGCAAGTCTTTCTTTATTGCAATAGAACAGTTTTATTTTTTAAATTACAATAGATAATTTGGATTTTTATGTGGGCCGGTTACACTGTAACCATTGGTCTGGGACCACTTCCAGTCAGGCAGAACAATCGCCTCTGTGCATCCATGTGTCTAGTCAATCGCACAGCCCTCTACCGAGCAGGAATGTTACAGACCCAGACGCAGGCTCTCCTCTCTGACTGGCTCTGTTAACAGTCCTGCCCAGGAGAGGGCTGTGCGACTGACTAGAAGCATGAATGCGCAAAGCTCTCTCCCAACGGTTAAAAGTGTAAATGTTTGTAAAGCAGGGAGGGGGACAATTAACTTGAGGTTAGCTGGGTTTAAAAAGTGAGCCAAGGGAATCAAGACCCTCTCCCCCCACACCCTCTCCCTGCTAGAGCACTTTGTAGACCAGGTTTGACACTGCACCCTGATTTACACTACTTGTGGTGTCAAACTGAAGTGGAGTGAGACTACACCCTCCACAGGGAGTCTCGTCCTGCTTCACTCTGGAGTCAGATTAGACTTTGACTTAAAATGTGTACATACAGTAATGGCAAACTTCATCAGAATTTAAACGTACATATTTTCCAATTCAGTTGGACCAGTGTTTAAGATGTTGAGGTGTAGGTTTTTAGTGCGTTAGGCCCTTTGAATTTAATCAGCTATCCCACGGTGCTACACACCCTACTTGACATCAACAGTGAAAGGACAGCTAACAGAGCTTTAAAGAGAACTCTCCCTGCAACCTGAGTAACATGTGCAGGTTGTCGCTTTTACTATGAGATGGACACAAGCTGCTGCTTTTCCTTGGTGTCAGATGATGCCCCGAGTATGCTGGTGACTTGTGACTTCAAATCCAGCCCCCCCCCCCTAATGGTTTATCCAATCTTGACCACTCAGTGGATGAGGTGAGAGCCTGAAATCGGTGCCGGGGAGATCGTTATTGCGTTACTCTTAAAACAGACCCCCGCCACAGACCCCTCATAGGACAACCCTCTTCTCATAGGACAACCCTCTCATCCCAGGAATTAATCTAGTGAACCTTCGTTGCACTGCCTGTAAGGCAAGTATATCCTTCCTTAGATAAGGAGACCAAAACTGTATATAATACTCCAGGTGAGGTCTCACCAAAGCCCTGTACAATTGTAGTAAGACTTCCTTACTCTTGTACTCCAACCCCCTTGCAATAAAGGCCAACATGCCTTTTCCCTTCCCAATTGCTTGTTGTACCTGCATGCTAACTTTTTGTGTTTCTAGTACCAAAATATCCAAGTCTCTCTGGACACCAACATTTAATAGTTTCTCACCATTTAAAAAATTTCTGTTCTTCTATTCTTCCTACCAAAGTGAATAACCTCACATTTCCTCACATTATACTCCATCTGCCACCTTCTTGCCCTCTCACTTAACCTGTCGATATCCCTTTGCAGACTATTTGTGTCCCCATCACAGCTTACTTTCCCACCTAGCTTTGTATTGTCAGCAAACTTGGATACATCACACTCAGTCCCTTCATCAAATCATTAATATAGATTGTAAATAGCTGAGTCCCAAGCACCGATCCTTGCGGCACTCCACTAGTTACAGCCTGCCAACCTGAGAATGACCCGTTTATCCCTAATCTCTGTTTTCTGTCCGTTAACCAATCCTCTATCCATGCTAATATGTTACACCCAACCCCATGAGCCCTTATCTTGTGTAACAACCTTTTATGTGGCACCTTATCGAATGCCTTTTGAAAATCCAAATATACTACATCCACTGATTCCCCTTTATCGACCCTGCTAGTTACATCCTCAAAAAACTCTAATAGATTTGTCAAACACGATTTCCTTTTCATAAAACCATTTTGACTCTTCCTAATCATATTATGATTTTCTAGGTGTCCTGTTACCATTTCCTTACTAATGGATTCCAGCATTTTCCCAACGACTGATGTCAGGCTAACTGGCCTGTGGTTCCCTGTTTTCTCTCTCCCTCCTTTCTTGAATAGCGGGGTTACATTTTCTACCTTCCAATCCGCTGGGATCGTTCTAGATCTAGGGAATTTTGGACGATCACAACCAATGCATCCACTATCTCGACAGCCACCTCTTTTAGAACCCTTGGATGTAGGCCATCAGGTCCAGGGGACCTAGGGGAAATAATGCCGTGCGATCTTTTAAGACCACCTGAGAGGGCAGACGGGGCCTCGGTTTTAATGTCTCATCCGAAAGACAGCACCTCCGACGGTGCAACACTCCCTCAGTACTGCACTGGAGTGTCGCCTAGATTTTGTGCTCAGGTCTCTGGAGGGGGACTTGTAACCACAACCTTCTGACTCAGAGGCAAGATTGCTACCCACTGAGCCACAACTGACCGCTGGTTAATAAAAGTATTATTGGAAAATTAAATGTCTTTTTTCCAAAACAAAATTACCAAAGGTAAAAAGTGTTACATATATATATATATATATATATATATATATATATATATATATATATGATTTAACATTTAAAATGGGGTTACTAGTTAAATGACGCTGTGATTGAAGTTGTTAATATTTTGGTTCACAAGTCCAGTTAAGTTACAGATTAATATTTTTGAGAATTTATGACTGGAGCATTTTACAGTAATTGAAAGCCGTGACACTTTGTGCTGAAGGGTCTCCTCTTGCTGCTTCTCTCCAGTTGTAGCTGAGAACCCTGCATATTGCAGGAGGCAGTTCACAGTACCCTCTTGTGGTTGATACCAGATATTGCAGGAGTGCAGCACGACTGAACAAAGTGCCTTTCACGGTCTCAGGACATCCCAAAGTTCTTTACACCCAGTGCAGTACTTTTATAGTCACTGTTGTAATGTAGGAAACGCGGCAGCCAGTTTGGGCACAGCAAGGTCCCACAAACAGCAATGAGCTAAAGAATTGGTTAAGCTGCTTTAGCGATGTTGGGTGAGGGATAAATATTGGCCAGGACATCGGAGAGAACTTAATGAGCAAGGTTTTATGAATTCTTAGCTCATCTGTAAAATAGAAAATTGAAATAGTTACAAAAAATCTGTTACACAGTTAAGTGCCTTACACTGGCAACTCAAAAACAACTTCTTGCAATCACTTTTTTTTTACGGAATAGGATGAAATCTCCTGAAAATGTTACATTAAATGGCTTCTCATTTTATCTGATGTTTCCCCACAGTTATTTGAAGGGCTGAAAGCATATCGTGGAGTGGATAATAAGATTCGCCTGTTCAGACCCATGCAGAACATGAACAGGATGCTGAGATCTGCTGTTAGATCCTGTTTGCCTGTGAGTAGATGGACAGGTGTGCTAGCATTTACTTTAACAGATTGAACATGACACAGCAGACATATGGATCGTAATTTAGCATCTCCTTATAACTCAGTGTACTTTCTTCTGTTACGTTATGCTTGATCCAAAGATTGTGTGACTTAGTAATCGATCCATCTGATCTGTAACCAGCACATAGAACTGTCTCTATTTACATCTTTATACCTAGGAACAAGAGGAGGCCATTCAGCCCCTTGAGCCTATCTCAATTAGATCATGGCTGACCTGTACCTCAACTCCATTTACCCTCCTTTGCTCCATATCCCTCTATACCCTGACCCAACAAACATCTATCGATCTCAGTTTTGAAAGCTCCAATTGACCCCCAGCATCCACAGCCTTTTGGGAGAGAGAGTTCCAGATTTCCACTACCATTTGGGTAAAAAAAAAAAGTTTTCTGATTTCACCCTGGAACGGCCCAGCTCTAATTTTAAAATTGTGCCCCCTTGTTCTGGATTTCCCCACTAGAGGAAATAGTTTCCCTGTATCTACCCTATCGAATCCTTTTGACATTTTAAACACCTCTATTAGATCACCCCATAACCTTCTAAATTCAAGGTCTGAACATAGAATTACATTACATAGAATTTACAGCAGAGACGCAGGCCATTCGGCCCAACTGGTCTATGCTGGTGTTTATGCTCCACACAAGATTTTAAAAGTTTAAAATCATAAACATGCTTATTTAGAAAAGAAATCGGTTACTTTCCCTACAGGTTAGAGCAGCCTCAGTAGCTGAATTCATTCTCTGAAGCAATCTTTACTAAGATTGACCATGATGGTATAGTCAGTGTATATTGAGCATTAATATTTTCTGCAGCTGGTTGATTAATTTTTATGATTTTTATTTCTGTCCAATTCACACACAAAAGGAATTTTGATTGATTAAGTTTTGTTTCCTTTCCCAGAATTTTGATCGGGAGGAGCTATTGGAATGCATCAAAAGGCTGGTGGAGATAGACAAAGAATGGGTGCCGTACTCAAAATCTGCCAGTCTTTACATTCGCCCAGTCTTTATTGGAACAGAGGTGAGAACATCTGTTTGTGTGCGCATATGTGCACTTGCGTGCGTATGTTAGGGTTGCCAACCCTCCAGGATTGTCCTGGAGTCTCCAGGAATTAAAGATTAATTTCCCAGACTCTGCTGCGAGCAACACTCAGGAGACAAATCACAGGAGAAAACAATTTGCGATTTCTTTTCATTTTCGTTGAACACTTTCGTTTATTGATTATAAAAATATCCGAGTTGGGGAAAAAGCACTGTTTGGCTGATAATCAAGAGTCATCCAGTCGGGTAATGGAGAGTCTGTTCTTTTTCCAATCGGTGTAGGAAGGCAGAGCGTTGCGAGGATGGACATGTTTGAGGACCAATGATGGACACGTCCAACTAGAGTTGGCAACCCTAGTGTGTGTGCGACGGTGTGTGCGACGGTGTGTGCGACGGTGCTTGTGTAAATGTGCGTGTGACTATGTGTGACTGAGACTGTGTGCGTGTGAGACTGTGACACACTGTGTGTATGTGTGACTGTGAGACTGCTTGTGTAAATGTGTGTGTGACTGACAGACTGTGTGTGTGTGTGTGTGTGTTGACCCTAAAGTAGAACGTGGGCCTTTCCAAGTTGTGAGAGCGGTTGATGTAGTGACACTGTGTGCGCAGCTAAAGCTCCATGGAATGACCTGGGCAGGTGCTGAGTGGACATTGTGGTGTTTCCCAGCCGGGGGTGGGGATGGGGAGGGAGTGAGGGGCGGAGCCTGGGGTCCTCCTGGTGCTGGGGTAGAGGGACCTGGACGGCAGCCTGAGGTCAGGCCGTGTGCCCACTCTCCTGGCTGCAGATTTGGGCCCAGGTGGATGAAGAAAAGGGGATTAAAAATAAAGGTGAACCCTCACCCATTATATCTCTCTGAAAGAAAAGTCAACAATTTTGATTAATATGGCGATTTCTCAAAACTAATTGAACGGTCCAGAGTTTTAAATACTGTAAGAGATTGAGTAAACAAAATTTCAGTCTGTGATTCCGATTGCATGTTAGTGTACTGTAGTTCTGAAGGATTAAATTCCCCAAAAATCCCTTTAATTTAGTGATCCTTCCCTCTCCCAGGAGCTCAAATTGTTTTGGGTGGGATGGGGAGTCTATATATTGTGATACACAATTGTGTGGGACAGGCTGGATGGAGCAGAGGGTCTTTTCCTGTCCGTCATTGTCCGTATGTACCTAGATCTCCAGGTGTGGCATCAGGCTGATGGCGGGAGGATTTCTTAATGCTAAAGGGATCAAGGGATATGGGGAAAAAGCGGGAACAGGGTACTGAGATAGACGATCAGCCATGATCATTTTGAATGGCGGAACAGACCCGAAGGGCCGAATGGCCTACTCTTGCTCCTATTTTTTTCTCTATGATGTGAGGCCAACTTTTCAAACGTTTGCTGCCTCGGCCCGAGACTGAAGCAGGGACCTTTAGATCTTCAGTCTGACGTGTTATTTACAACCCTGTTTCTCCAGCGTTGTGTTTCCTTCCTTCTCCCGTCCTTAGCTGAATTGTTGAGGTTATTTTCATCTTGATCGCCCCCCATCCCTGGGCAGTGATCTGACCGACCTGCAATAGAACCCGCTCGATTTTACATCGCGTTGTAATCAGCGGATTCTCCAACGGCTGGTCGACCCGCTCCGTCAAGTTAGAGTTAGGGTCGCCAACTCTGGTTGGACGTATTCCTGGAGATTTCATCCCGCCTCCAACCACCCCGTTCAGTCAAACAGCCTTTTCTGTCCCATCTGCAATAATTTTAGAAACAAACGTGTTTGGGGAAAATGGAAAAAAAACACACTTTTACTGCCCCTCTGATTCTTCTCCCGGGTGTGGCTCTCAGCAGTGCCCAGGAGATAAATCTTTAATTCCTGGGGACTCCGGGGCAGTCCTGCAGGGTTGGCGACCCTAGATAAGTGGCCGATGGGAGATGGAGAAAGTTACCCCGCTGTTGAGTGTTGCATTTTAGCTCGTTTTGATTCTGCCTAATCTTCTGATTTTAATAAAAGCCCTCCCTTGGAGTGAAGAAACCGACAAAAGCCATGATCTACGTGATTCTCAGTCCGGTCGGTCCTTATTTCTCCACTGGAGGCTTTTCCCCAGTGTCCCTCTGGGCAGATCAGAAGTACACTCGAGCCTGGAAAGGAGGAACGGGTGACTGCAAAATGGGAGGGTACGTAAATCAACAAAAACACACTGAAACAAACGATGTGCATTTATATAGCGCCTTTCACAACCTCAGGACATCCCAAAACACTTTACAGCCAATGAAGTACTTTTGAAGTGTAGTCACTGTTGGAATGTAGGAAACGTGGCAGCCAATATGCGCACAGCAAGATCCCACACACAACAATGAGATAATGAGCAAATAACCTGTTTTTTTAGAAGTTGGTTCAGGGATAAAAATATTGGCATCCAGCAAAGCCCATAGAAGGGAAATAGAGGGAATAACTCTGGGCACCGCACCTCAGGAAGGATATAGTGGCCTTGGAGGGGGTGCAGATTCACACAAAGGGTAGTGGAAATCTGGAACTCTCTCCCCCCAAAAGCTGTTGAGGCTGGGGGTCAATTGAAAAATTTCAGAACAGAGATTGATAGATTTTTGTTAGGCAATGGTATTAAGAGTTATGCAACCAGATGGAGTTAAGATACGGATCACCCATGATCTAATTGAATGACTGAACAGGCCTGAGGGGCTGAATGGCCTACTCCTGTTCCTATGTAGAAGGCCTTATAAAGGCGTTCAGCATCATGTCCTTATAAGGGCTTAAAAAAAAAACGGGGGGGCCGTTTTTGGAGGGTAGAGAGGAGGAGGAAGTGTAGAGGGAGCGACCCTGTTGAGGGGAAAGAAGAGACAGAAAAGGAGACTATTGTGGGGGTGGGGGGGGGGGGGGAGAGAGAGAGAGACCACATTGAGCAAGAGGGAGATAGAAAGATATCTCGTTACAAGAGGCGGGAGGAAGACCCTGTAGCCGAAGGGGCGAATTAAAAACTCTGTCCCTCGGAGATAATGCTGCTGTTCTGAGTAAAACCCATTTGAGATTCTTCGGCCTGACAGCACCTGAATAACTAAACCCGTCCGTGATGCTCAAAAATTTGCCGTGTTGTCCTTAATGATTTTACAGTCTAGATTTAGTAAAGACAGGAGCTTTTTTTATTCTTTGATGGAATGGGGAAAGGCTTTCTAATGGAGTGAATTAACATATGCAAATGTGGCTTAATTAGCACTGTTCATTCATCATTCGTTATTCCTCACGGCACATTGAGTTGAATTTTTATAGGGAGTCAGTGAGTGGCATCATTGTGACAGTGATGTGCGGAGGTCACATTTTATAGCTGGGCTCTGTAAGACTGTTTCGCTTCGTTTACCTCAAGGCAATAAATCAATTTCATATATTTAGTTTTAAAATGCAACACCCTTGAATGTGTGAATTTTGCCTTAATTGACGTGACACTTGCTAAATTTTTAAAAATTAATTGTGTGCCACCATTAGCATGTCTGGCCTTAATTTTTTTGCTGTAAATCCCTCTTGCTATTAAGTAATATAATTAACTTAGAGTGAGAATTATTGCCAGTTCCCCTTTTAAGAATCAGTGATATTTCTTTCGAAGAACTTGGTCATAATTCTTTGTTTCCGTTTTGCTTGGTTTCTCACCGTGTCTCAAATGAACTACTAATATTGAGTGGGAGGAGTTACTAAATTGGACAAAGAGAGAGAGAGAGAGAGAGAGATCAGGAAATTAGGACAACTTGCCTGCTCTTCTTCAATTAGTGCTATGGGATCTTTTATATCCACTTCAACAAGAAGTCAGGAGCTCAGCTTATCATCTCATCTGAAAGACTGGACCTCAGACAATGCAAGCACTCCCTCACTATTTCTCTGAAGTATCAGCCTAGATTTATGTACTCAGGTCCTTGTGTGGGGCTTGAACCCACTGCCTTGTAACATATGATTATGTTCTTATGTTCTTATGGTGTGTTGCCTCCCTGGTGCAAGGATCAAGGATGTCTCGGAGCGGCTACAGAACATTTTGGAGGGGGAGGGCGAACAGCCAGCTGTCGTGGTGCACATAGGCACCAACGATATAGGTAAAAAAGGGGATGAGGTCCTAAAAGCTGAATTTAGGGAGTTAGGAGGTAAATTAAAAAATAGGACCTCAAAGGTAGTAATCTCAGGATTGCTGCCAGTGCCACGTGCTAGTCAGAGTAGAAATAGGAGGATATTTCAAATGAATACGTGGCTAGAGGAATGGTGCAAGGGGGAGGGATTCAAATTCCTGGGACACTGGAAACGGTTCTGGGGGAGGTGGGACCAGTACAAACCGGATGGTCTGCACCTGGGCAGGGCCGGGACCGCTGTCCTAGGAGGAGTGTTTGCTAGTGCTGTTGGGGAGGGTTTAAACTAAAGTGGCAGGGGGTTGGGGACCTGAGCAGGGAGAGAGAGGAAAGCGTAACAGGAAGGGACAGAAGGTATGGAGTAATAGGTAAAGTGTTAAAAAAAGGAAAAAGCAGGAACTAAGCGTCACAAAACAGATTTGAAAGTTCTTTATCTGAATGCACGTAGCATTCGTAATAAAATGGACGAGTTAACAGCACAAATAACTACGTATGGGTATGATCTTGTGGCCATTACAGAAACATGGCTGCAGGGTGACAACGACTGGGAATTAAATATGCCAGGGTATTTAACAATCAGGAAGGAAGGGGAGGTGGGGTGGCTATGTTAATAAAGGAAGGAATCACTGTAATACAGAGAAATGATATTGGGACAAAGCATCAAGATAATGAAACAGTTTGGGTGGAGATAAGGAATAATAAGGGAAAAAAAACATTAGTGGGCGTAGTATATAGGCCTCCTAATAGTTGCAACTCTGCTGGAAGAAGTATTAATCAGGAGATAGTCGGGGCATGTAATAAGGGAACAGCCATAATTATGGGGGATTTTAATTATCATATTAACTGGACAAATCAAATTGGGCAGAGCAGCCTTGAGGACGAGTTCATTGAGTGCATCAGGGATGGATTTCTTGAGCAGTATGTAACTGATCCTACAAGGGGGCAGGCAACCTTGGACCTGGTCCTGTGTAATGAGTCAGGATTAATTAATAATGTCCTAGTTAAGGATCCCCTTGGAACGAGCGACCACAACATGGTTGAATTCCATATCCAATTAGAGGGTGAGAAGGTTGATTCTCAAACAAGCGTACTGAGCTTGAATAAAGGAGACTATGATGGTATGAGAGCGGAATTGATTAAAGTGGACTGGGAAAATAGATTAAAGGGTAAGACGGTACATGAGCAGTGGTGTTCATTTAGGGAGTTATTTTACAACTTTCAAAATAAATATATTCCACTGAGGAAAAAAGGGTGTAAAAGAAATGACAGCCATCCGTGGCTAAGTAAAGAAATCAAGGATAGTATCCGACTAAAAACAAGGACATATAAGGTAGCCAAACTTAGTGGGAGGATAGAAGATTGGGAATTCTTCAAAAGACAGCAAAAGGTAACTAAAGGATTGATTAAGAAAGGGAAGTTAGATTATGAAAAGAAATTAGCAAAAAATATAAAAACAGATAGCAAGAGTTTCTATAGTTATATAAAAAGAAAAAGGGTGGCTAAGGCAAACATAGGTCCCTTAGAGGATGAGACCGGGAAATTAATGGTGGGAAACATGGAGATGGCAAAAATGCTGAACAAATATTTTGTTTCAGTCTTTACAGTAGAGGACACTAAGAATATCCCAACACTGGACAAACAGGGGACTCTCGGGGGGGAGGAGCTAAATACGATTAAAATCACTCAGGAGATGGTACTCAGTAAAATAATGGGACTCAAGGCGGATAAATCCCCTGGACCTGATGGCTTCCATCCTAGGGTCTTGAGGGAAGTGGCAGTAGGGATTGTGGATGCTTTGGTGATAGTTTTCCAAAATTCCCTGGACTCAGGAGAGGTCCCGGCAGATTGGAAAACTGCTAATGTAACACCGTTATTTAAAAAGGGTAGTAGGCAGAAGGCTGGAAATTATAGGCCAGTTAGCTTAACATCTGTGGTGGGTAAAATTTTGGAGTCTATTATTAAGGAGACAGTAACGGAACATTTAGATAAGCATAATTTAATAGTACAAAGTCAGCATGGCTTTATGAAGGGGAAGTCATGTCTGACAAATTTGCTTGAGTTCTTCGAGGATATAACGTATAGGGTGGATAAAGGGGAACCAGTGGACGTAGTGTATTTAGACTTCCAGAAGGCATTCGACAAGGTGCCACATAAAAGATTATTACTTAAGATAAAAAAATCACGGGATTGGGGGTAATATTCTGGCATGGGTGGAGGATTGGTTATCGAACAGGAAGCAGAGAGTTGGGATAAATGGTTCATTTTCGGACTGGCAACCAGTAACCAGTGGTGTTCCACAGGGGTCGGTGCTGGGTCCCCAACTCTTTACAATCTATATTAACGATTTGGAGGAGGGGACCGAGTGCAACATATCAAAATTTGCAGATGATACAAAGATGGGAGGGAAAGTAGAGAGTGAGGAGGACATAAAAAACCTGCAAGGGGATATAGACAGGCTGGGTGAGTGGGCGGAGATTTGGCAGATGCAATATAATATTGGAAAATGTGAGGTTATGCACTTTGGCAGGAAAAATCAGAGAGCAAGTTATTTTCTTAATGGCGAGAGACTGGAAAGTACTGCAGTACAAAGGGATCTGGGGGTCCTAGTGCAAGAAAATCAAAAAGTTGGTATGCAGGTGCAGCAGGTGATCAAGAAAGCCAACGGAATGTTGGCTTTTATTGCTAGGGGGATAGAATATAAAAACAAGGAGGTATTGCTGCAGTTATATAAGGTATTGGTGAGACCGCACCTGGAATACTGCATACAGTTTTGGTCTCCATACTTAAGAAACGACATACTTGCTCTCGAGGCAGTACAAAGAAGGTTCACTCGGTTAATCCCGGGGATGAGGGGGCGGACATATGAGGAGAGGTTGAGTAGATTGGGACTCTACTCATTGGAGTTCAGAAGAATGAGAGGCGATCTTATTGAAACATATAAGATTGTGAAGGGTCTTGATCGGGTGGATGCAGTAAGGATGTTCCCAAAGATGGGTGAAACTAGAACTAGGGGGCATAATCTTAGAATAAGGGGCTGCTCTTTCAAAACTGAGATGAGGAGAAACTTCTTCACTCAGAGGGTGGTAGGTCTGTGGAATTTGCTGCCCCAGGAAGCTGTGGAAGCTACATCATTAGATAAATTTAAAACAGAAATAGACAGTTTCCTAGAAGTAAAGGGAATTAGGGGTTATGGGGAGCGGGCAGGAAATTGGACATGAAGCTGAGTTCGGATCGGTCAATGCCCTGTGGGTGGCGGAGAGGGCCCAGGGGCTATGTGGCCGGGTCCTGCTCCGACTTCTTGTGTTCTTTAGATTTGTGGTTGGGATCAGATCAGCCATGATCTTATTGAATGGCGGAGCAGGCTCGAGGGGCCGATTGGCCTACTCCTGCTCCAATTTCTTATGTTCTTATGTTCTTATTCCAGGGAGGCTCATATGAAAACTGTACTTGACCCTGGTGAGACCACATCTGGAGTACTGTGTGCAGTTTTGGACTCTGTTTCAAAAAGATATTCATTTATTGGAGGGGGTACAGAGAAGGGCTACACATGTTGATGCTAAAATTTAAGCGCATGAGGAAAGAGAAGACTGAGAAGGGATATAACCAAGATGTTTAAAATTGTGAAAGGTTTGGACAATTGGATCCAAGTAATCTTTTCTGCCATGTACAGAATTTAAGCACAAGTGGTTATATTTACAAATTAAGGGCAACAAAAGAAAATAGGAAGTGCAGGAGGAACTTTTTTTTTTACTAAATGGGTGGTAAGTACGTGAGACAGATTACTGGCTGAGGTGGTGGAACAAGAAACCTTAATAGGTTTCAAGAAGGAAGTAGATAGCTTCTAGTCAACAAATGGGATTCAGGATAACATGAGGAAGAAATCCTGTCACTGGGTCAAAATCCTGGAACTCCCTTCCTAACAGCACTGTGGGAGAACCTTCACTACACAGACTGCAGCGGTTCAAGAAGGTGGCTCACCACCACCTTCTCAAGGGCAACTAGGAATGGGCAATAAATGCCGGCCTTGCCAGATGTTGCCCACATCACAAGAATGAAAAAAAAAGTTATCTGGGACACTTTTTTTATATGAAATATGCCGTATAAAAGTCTTTTGTTGCCATTTACCATCAACAATAAGTCAGTTCACTTGTGATCAAGTGACTGATTTCTTCTTCTAAAAAAGAAGGCATTAGCGGGATATGGGGGCAGGATGGGAAGAAGTCATTAGAATAGGAGGCTCGTCTGGAGTATAAACATCAGCATCGAGTTGAGCTGTCAGCTTTGATTCAGTAGTATCACTTTCACCTCTGTCAGAAGGTTGTAGGTTCAAGTCCCACTCCAGAGACTTGAGTATAGAATCTAGGTTGACATTTGAATGCAGTACTGAGGGAGTGCTGTATTGTTGGCGGTGCTGTCTTTCAGAAGAGACGTTAAACCGAGGCCCTGTCTGCCCTCTCAAGTGGGTGTGAAAGATCCTATGGCACTATTAGAAGAGCAGGAGAGTTCTCCCCGGTGTCCTGGCCAATATTTATCTGTTAACAGCACCTAAAACTGATTGGCTAGTCATTATCTCATTGATGTTTGTGGGAGCTTGCTGTGTGCAAATTGGCTGCCGCATTTCCTACATTACAACAGTGACTACACTTCAAAAATACTTAATTGGCTGTAAAGCACTTTGGAACGTCCTGAGGTCATGAAAGATGCGATATAAATGCAAGTCTTTTTTCATGGACCAGTTTGGCCAAATGGCCTGCTTCTGTGCAGTGGATTCTACGTAATTCTAGAAATGCACCAAGGGGATACTGTGAATAGGTGGGCTAGATGGACCGTGGGTCTCCTGCCTGAAACTGTTCCTTTGTTCTGACCCAGAAGCAGGAGTGCAACCACTGAACCAGGCTGACGTGTAGTTGCATGGGTTCTTTTCACGTTGAGACACTATTGTCACTATTTCCTTGGCTCCTTTACCAACCTATCCTGCAGCTTTGCTGATTGCTGGGCTTGACTCCCAGGGTCTGTCGTCCAGGCACCAGGAGCCTGTTGCACATACGGAGAGGGGCTAGACTCACCACCTGTAGTCATGTCTTGCCCCTCCCGACTGCCAACTCAGTTGTGCCAGCACCAAAGGGCTGGAGCAACCATGAGATTGGCGACTGGTTCAAACTGGGGCTTTTTGTTTTAACCCACCATTAGGCAGGGAAAAACAGCTTTAAAGAAATAAAGCAGGATCATGACTCTTTATCCTCTCTCGCTTTAGAAATTATGGAGCATCGATTTATGTACAACAAGAAGCCAAGGCTGTAGGTTGTCAACAGGTTTTATGGCTCTATGGAGATGAGCACGAGATAACGGAGGTTGGGACCATGAACCTGTTTCTTTACTGGATAAACGAACAAGGAGGTACAGTGATATAGAAACTGAACTCAGTTCCTTTTGTATTGTTTATTTTTTGCTTTTTCTGATTAATACATTGACTGAATATATATAAAAATGGAATAATGGGGTAGGAGGGTAAGGCACCTTTCACCAGTGGGGGTCCCTTTGCATACAAAAAGAAAATTGATACGAAACTTATAATTTTTGGTGTCTTATATTGATTTCAGTGAAGAATATACATGCACACACATTCACAATTACCTAAGAAATGTAAGTATTAGTAAATTGCCCCCTAGCATTGCCCATAGACAAAGATAAGTCTTTTGATATACAAAGTGAACATAGACACCACTGTTGACAGCAAACGAGTTTGAGGGGGGGTAGGACTTACGGCCGAACACATGACTGAATCTACAGCAATCAGTCTCCTGAGTACAGCAGGATTATTTCTCCAGGGAAATGCAGTGACTGGAGGATTGTTAAATAATACAAATTGATGAGGATAGTTACATAATACAAATTATGTGCGTAAAATCAATCCTAGTTACTTACAGCAGTGTAATTGACAGGGGAATACCCAATCACCTCCATTCTGGCCGGGGACTTGTGGTGTCACTATATGCAATCTTTTATATTTACAAGATGGCATCTGAGTCGGTTTAAAAAAAAAACTTTGGGACTTTGCTGCACAGAGTCCCCTAGTGGCTAAAGCCTGTGCTTCGTTGTGACAGTTGACATAGCAAAACTGAATGGGAAATGTTGACATAGCAATTTACAATGTAAATGTTGATACAAAAGTGTGACCAAAAATTGTGATAACAGGAAGTAAGGACAAGAAGTGCACATCCTACGCAAGATATTTAATAATAGATAGATGTATGGAGTGGTTGAGGTGAATGCCTTAGATACATTTAAGGTGAAGCCAGATAAGTACATGAGGGAGAAAAGAATAGAAGGATATATTGATAGGATGAGATGAAGTAAATAAAGTGGGAGGAGGCTTGTGTGGAGCATAAACGCCAGCATAGACCAGTTGGGCCGAATGGCCTGTTTCTGTGCTGTAAATTCTGTGTAATTCTATGAATGTATATTGTACATATTTGAGATATGGCACTCCCTGTGAGGAACAGCATTCCCATGGAGTGCACCTTGGAAAACTGAGGGAGCTGCTTACAAAAACTATCGTTGAAAATTTCTTGTAACACAATAGCATGAGAGGCTATTAAACCCAAGAGGAAGGAAAGGTCATTCCATTGATGCTGCTGAATGCAGCTCCACTCACCAAGCTCATTTCCTCATGAATGGGTCCCAGTTGTTGGTAAATGAACAAGCCTCTCCAATGAGATGTCATTGCGAGGCATCAGGCAGCCACACTTCTTCTGTTCATGACGAGCTCTTGTTGCTGATGAGAGAGAAGCAAGTATAAACAGTACAGTTTTGGACTAGGCAGTCCCAATCAAGTTCCTTACTGCAGCTCCTTAGCCTCAGAGTGTAGGCGTAGGAACTGTGCAACAAGAATGGATGGTTCAGGCCATTAATCTTTACACAAATGGGGTTAGGAAGTGTGGGAGGGCTCCCAGCGAATAGGTAATTGGATTTAGGAACAATTGGCACTGTTATTATATTCATCCTTCCCCAAAGAGAGAAAAGGAGGCTTTCTTATTGAAAGAGATTACTCCCTACTTGTGATTTATTGAAGTGCAGAATTCAAATTACACCCAATGTATCCAACATTGGTTACGCATTCCTGCTACAAATAATGGGAATCCGTAAGGGATAATTCCCTTATTAATATGTGGGAATATTGTTATTTATGTCTTTAATCTCACTTAGAAAGCATTTTGAAAATTAAAAGAAATAATATCCTTCTGAAAAACATTTCCTTTGAAGAAAAGAAAAAAAGACTTGCATTTATATAGCACCTTTCATGACCTCACGATGTCCCAAAGTGCTTTACAGCCAATGAAGCACTTCTTGAAGTGTAGTCCATGTTGTAATGTAGGAAACGCAGCAGCCAACAACAAGATCCCACAAAGAGCAACTTATCTGTTTTAGTGGTGTTGCTTGAGGAATCAATATTAGCCAGGACACTAGGGAGAACTCCCCTGATCTTGCTTTGAAATAATACCATGGGATCTTTTTTATCCACTTAAACTGACACCCCATTTGTCCTCTTAACGTCGAATCCAAAAGACAGCACAGCACTCCCTCAGTACTGCACTGGGACTATTATATGTTCAAGTGTCCAGAGTGGGACTTGAACCCACAACCTTCTGCCTCAGAGGCGAGAGTGCTACCAACTGAGGCACAGCTGACACCTTAATACTGGTGTAGCCTGGTGCCTTATGGCTTGAACTGCTCACACAGTGTGACTCAATCTCTGGAGTGCTACCAATTGGTGCGTAGATGTTTCCCATGGTAAAGGGAAATTGGAAGGAGTGTCCCACCAGGCCACCTCTGGAGACTTCCTTTTGAGGTGAAGGCAGCGTGGCATTGGCACAGAGCTGGCATGCCAGCAGGTTACCTGTGGGCCATCCATTGAGGATAGATGCATGGCACAGAGAAACCTAATGGAAAGGAAAGAAGATAATAAAGAGACATCAAATGAAATATTAAAATAGCCTGAAACTCTACCTTGAATCAATTAAACTAATATCTTGAAAGTATATTAGGAACAGGAGTAGGCCATTCAGCCCCTCGAGCCTGCTCCACCATTCAATTAGATCATGTACCTCAACCCCATTTACCTGCCTTTGCTCCTTATGCCTCAATACCCTTACCTAACATAAACTGACATATAGTTAAATAAATGAGACCGCAGGATATTTAAAAAATAATATAAAGTGTTTCCTGAACAGTTATACATAGTAAAGGAGATGGGGTTTGCCGGATCTCTTTATTCAGAGGAGGTTCTCACAATGAAAGCCATTCTTTGCCAACTGCTGGTTGTCTTTGGTGTATTTCCTGCAGTGCATTCGTAAATTTTGTTCCCAAAGCTAAGGTATCATAAAGTAAATAAAAGTCAGTTTAATCCTATGAAGCGTTGAGGGAGCTGCCCGAGTTGTTTTTCTCCATTTCATTACAAAATCAACCGTTCTTCTTTAAATTATCCCTTGTGGCTGTGCCTTTAATAAAACCCACTTGATCCTCCCCTGTCAAATGCGGTAATATAGTCTCAAATCTGGCTGCAAAGATCTTAGTGAAAATCATCCAAGCTGAATTGATAAGGGACGTAAGATGAGCAAGTAATTACCTCACAGTGGAAAGCCTCTACCTAGTTACGGTATTACAGAGATTAATGCTATGCTCCATCTCTGTTAGCAGACTGCGTTCTGTAGCTTAATTAACAGTGTGTGTTTTATCAATGAAAGAAAGAACTTGCGTTTATATAGCGCCTTTCACGACCTGAGGACATCCCAACGCGCTTTACAGCCAATGAAGTACTTCTGTTGAAGTGCAGTCACTGTTGTAATGTAGGAACCATGGCAGCCGATTTGCGCACAGCAAGGTCCCACAACTAGCAATGAAATAAATGCAGAAATGATGTTTGCCTTAGGATAAGTAAATAGATTTATTCCCCCATTTCCTGTAGCTTTCCTATTTTGAGGTGCACTGTGAGGGAAGGTGAGACAAGATAATGTGAAGTCCTGGAGCTGCTGCATGATATTCTGTTGGGTTTTATGATGGTTAGTCACACACCTGACTAATATAGCTCCAATAGTGCGGAGGGGTAGTGCAGCGCACAGTGATACAGCACCCATACCAACGTGCCACATGATGGGAAAGTTCACTCATTATTTTAGTGTCTCTTGAACTCTCTGAAGAAAAATGGCAGACTGTGACAACATTGCTGTTGCTGCTACCTTGTAATATATTGAATTTTCAATAAGGTACCGCATGGTAGACTCATGACTAAGGTCAGAGCATGTGGAGTCAGGGGACAAGTAGCAGAATGGATAGCAAGCTGGCTACAAAACAGAAAACAGAGAGTAAGGGTTAAAGGTAATTACTCAGACTGGCAAAAGCTGGGAATTGGTGATCCACAAGGATCGGTGCTGGGACCACAATTGTTCACCATTTACATAAATGATTTGGACTCGAGAATGGGAAGTACAATTTCAAAATTTACGGATGGCACAAAAATGGGGAGGGTATAGTTAATATACTTAGGAGGACTGCGACAAAATACAGGAAAACATTAATAAACTTGCAGAATGGGCATGTAATAGGCAAATGAATTTCAATATAGACAAGTGTGAGGTGTTAGATTTTGGTAGGAAGAATAAGGGGACCACATACTGCTTGGATAATAAGGGTCTAAATGGGATAGAGGAGCAGAGGGATCTTGGGATGCAGATACACATCACTAAAAGTTAATAAGGCCACAAAAAAAAGCAAACTAAGCATGAGGGTTCATTTCTAGAGGGATAGAATTGTAAAGCAGAGAAGTTATGTTAAACTTGTATAGAACCTTGGTTAGACCACACTTGGAGTACTGTGAGCAGTTCTGGCCTCCATATTATAAAAAGGATATAGAGGCACTGGAGCAGGTGCAAAAAAGATTTACTAGGATGATAACAGAACTGAGAGATTATACCTATCAGGAAAGATTGAACAGGCTGAGGCTCTTTTCTCTAGAAAAGAGAAGACTGAGGGTTGACCTGATAGAGGTCTTTAAGATTATGAAAGGGTTTGATAGGGTAGACATGGAGAAGATGTTTCCACTTTCAGGGGAGACCAGAACTAGGGGCCATAAATATAAGATAGTCAGTAATAAATTTAATGGGGAATTCAGGAGAAACTTCTTTACCCAAAGAGTGGTTGGAATGTGGAACTCGCTATGACAAGGAGTAGTTGAGGCGACTAGCATAGATGCATTTAAGGGGAAGCTAGATAAACACAAGAGAGAGAAAGGAATAGAAGGATATACTGAAGGGGTTAGATGAAGTAGGGAGAGAGGAGGCTTATGTGGAGCATAAACACTGGCATGTTTCTGTGTAATTCTATATGATTGTAGTTGGATTCAAATTTTTAACTGAAGCCATCATCTTTGATCCCCACCACAAACTCAGTTCCCTAACCATTGATTCCATCCCCCTCCCTGGCCACTGTCTGAGGCTGGTCCAGACTGTTTGTAACCTTGGCATCCTATTTGACCCTGAGCTGAGCTTCCAACCACAAATCCGTTCCATCACCAAGACCGACTACTTCCATCTCCATAATATCGCCTGTCTCCACCCCTGCCTCAGCCCACCTGCTGCTGAAACACTCATCCATGCCTTTGTTACCTCTAGACTTGACTATTCCAATGTTATCCTGGCCGGCCTCCCACCTTGCACCCTACGTAAACTTCAGCTCATCCAAAACTCTGTTACCTGTATCCTAACTTGCACCAAGTCCAGTTCACCCATCACCCCTATGCTGGCTGACCTACATTCAGCGATGCCTCAAATTTAAAATTCTCACTCTTGTTTTCAAATCTCTCTATGGCCTCGCCCCTCCCTATCTCTGTAACCTCCTGCAGCCCTACAGCCCTCCGACAACTCTGCATTCCTCCAGTTCTGGCCTCTTGTAGAACCCTGATTTCCTTCACCCCTCCATTGACGGCCGTTCCTTCAGCTGCCTAGGCCCCAAGCTCTGGAATTCCCTCCCTAAAACCTCTCCGCACCCCCCACCCGCCTCTCTCTCGCTCTCTCTCTCCTTTAAGATGCTCCATAAAATTTACCTCTTTGACCAAGCTTTTGCTCACCTGTCCTAATATCTCTTTATGTGGCTCAGTGTCAAACTTTGTCTGATAACACTGCTGAGAAGCGCCTAGGGACGTCTTATTTCATTAAAGGTGCTATATAAATGCAAATTGTTGTTGTTCTTGTTGTCGGTGCGTGGCATTTTTATAAAGGTATTCTATCACCGAACATGGCAGGGGATGTCAATGACATTTTACTTTGGATCTGTTCAGTACAGCTTGTATTGTCCATTAAAAGGGCAACTGGCTGCTACACACACAGCAGAATAGAAAAAAAGGGCAGATATCTGTGTTCAACCATCCGTAGTCCCGGCAGAGATTAAATACATCTTAATTGAAACCCGAATAAACTGAAAGTGTTATTGTCCCTTATGGGAAAACAAGTGTATCTTATTTAGTACTTATTATAACCCACTCAACTAGCTTTACAATATGTTGTCCCTTAGCGCCATGAAAGTTATCTCTGGAATAATCCTTTTAGGATCTGCACATTTTAAGCATCTATCCATCAAAATCTGAATACATAGCAGCACCATCCAAGGGCCGTAGTATTCTGGGATTCGATTCTGAAAAGAACCCACAACCATATTTATCCTCATAATTACTCATTCCAACTATTAAAGGGAAAGTTCAGACTTAATCCTTATGTGTTTTTAGCAAAATTACATAGAATTTACAGCACAGAAACAGGCCATTCGGCCCAACTGGTCTATGCCGGCGTTTATGCTCCACACGAGCCTCCTCCCACCCCTCTTCATCTCACCCTATCAGCATACCCTTCTATTCCTTTCTCCCTCATGTACTTATCTAGCTTCCCCTTAAATGCAAATGCCTTCACTGCTCCATGTGACAGCGAGTTCCACATTCTCACTCTCTGAGTATCTCCTGGATTTATTAGTGACTATCTTATATTTATGGCCCCTAGTTTTGGACTCCCCCAAAAATGGAAGAGAGGACACAAAAAAAAAAAGACTTATTGTGCAATTTGAATTAAAACTACTTAAACGTGAACATAGGAATGAATCTAGGAATAGTAGGATAAGACAGGTTAATGTGTGGCTGGAGAAATGGTGCAGGAGGGAGGGCTTCAGATTCCTGGGACATTGGGACCAGTTCTGGGGCAGGAGGGATCTGTTCAAGATGGACGGGTTGCACCTCAACAGGGCTGGGACCAATGTCCTCGCGGGGAGTTTAACTAGTGCTGTGGGGGAGGGTTTAAACTAATTTGCCAGGGGGATGGGCACCAGGATGAAACATTAGAGAGGAGAACCAAGGTGCACAGAGGACTGAGAGAGACAAATAGCACTAGTGTAAAGAATAGTTCAGAAATAGGAGGGATCAGACAGGGAGCAAATGCGAGGCAGTCTAAGATGAGATTGGAGTACATGTGCGTAAATGCATGTAGTGTGGTGAATAAGGTTGGTGAGCTGCAGGCTCAAGTTGCCACATGGGACTATGATATAGTGGCAATAACAGAGACCTGGCTCAAAGAAGGGGAGGATTGGGTACGTAATATTCCTGGCTACAAGGTATTCAGGAAAGATAGTGAAGGAAAGAAAGAAGGGGGGTGGCAGTATTGATCAAAGAAACTATTATAGCACTGGAAAGGGATGATGTAGTTGAGGGGTCAAAGACAGAATCTATTTGGATAGAGTTAAGGAACAACAGATGAGCTATTACTCTACTGGGTATATATTATAGCCACCAAAAAGTGGGAAGGAGATAGAGGACAAATTACAGAAAGCTGCAAGAACTATAAAGTAGTGATAATGGGGGACTTCAATTATCCCAATATAAACTGGGATAGTAACAGTGTAAAGGGCAAAGAGGGGGAGGAATTCCTGAAATGTGTTCAAGAGAACTTTCTTGATCAATTTCTAGACTGCTTTGCATTTGCTCCCTGTCTGATCCCTGCTATTTCTAAACTATTCTTTACTCTAGTGCTCTTTGTCTCTCCCAGTCCTCTGTGCACCTTGGTTCTCCTCTCTAATGTTTCATCCTGGTGCCCTGGCAAATTAGTTTAAACCCTCCCCCACAGCACTAGTTAACCTCCCCGCGAGGACATTGGTCCCATCTCTGTTGAGGTGCAATCCGTCCATCTTGAACAGATCCCTCCTGCCCCAGAACTGGTCCCAATGCCCCTGAAATCTGAGGCCCTCCCTCCTGCACCATTTCCAGCCCAACGAGGAATGAAGCAGTGCTGGATCTAGTTCTGGGGAATGAAGTGAGGCAAGTTTTCAGTGGGGGAGCATTTGGGGAACAGTGATCAGAATATCATTAGGTTTAGAATAGTTATGGAAAAGGACAAGGAACAATCAAGCATAAAAATACTTAACTGGAGGAGAGCTAATTTCAAGGAGGAGATGGTTTGGGCACAGAATAGATACATTCACATGAGGGGGAAAGGAACGGCATCCAAAACTAGAGCTCACTGGATGACTAAAGATATAGGCATTAAAATTAAACAGAAAAAGGAGGCTCATGATAAATGTAAGGTTCATAATACAGTGAAGAACCAAGCTGAATACAGAAAATGCAGAGGTGATCTAAAGAAGGAAATAAGAGAGGCAAAGAAAGAGTATGAGAATAGATTAGCAGCTAACACAAAAGGGAACCCAAAAGTCATTTATAAACATATAAATAGTCAAAGGAAGGGTGGGGCCAATTTGGGCAGAAAAGGAAATCTTCTTGTGGAGGCAGAGGGAATGGCTGAGGTACTAAATGAGTACTTTGCGTCAGTCTTCACTAGAGAAGAGGATGCTGCCAATGTAGCAGTAAAGGAGGAGATATCAGTGATATTGGATAGGATAAAAATAGATGAAGAGGAGGTACTGAAAAGGTTGGCAGTACGCAATGTAGAAAAGTCACCCGGTCCGGATGGGATGCATCCTAGGTTACTGAGGGAAGTAAGGGTGGAAATTGCAGAGGCTCTGGCCACAATCTTCCAATCCTCCTTAGATATGAGAGTGGTACCAGATGACTGGAGGATTGCAAATGTTACACCCCTGTTCAAAAAAGGGGAGAGGGATAAGCCCGGCAATTACAGGCCAGTCAGCCTAACATCAGTGGTGGGGAAACTTTAATCTGGGACAAAAATAGGAGACAATAATCTGGGACATAATTAATTGGCACTTGGAAAAATATCGCCTAATAAATGAAAGTCAGCACAGATTTCTTCGAGGAAAATAGTGTTTGATTAACTTGATTGAGTTCTTTGATGAAGTAACGGAGAGGGTCGATGAGGGCAGTGCAGTTGATGTTGTGTATATGGACTTTCAAAAGGCATTTGATAAAGTACCACATAATAGATTTGTTAGCAAAATTAAAACCCATGGGGTTAAAGGGACAGTGGCAGCATGGATACAAAATTGGCTAGGGGACAGAAAGCAGAGAGTAGTGGTGAATGGTTGTTTTTCAGACTGGAGGGAAGGATACAGTGGTGTTCCCCAGGAATCAGTATTAGGACCACTGCTGTTTTTAATATATATTAATGACCTGAACTTGGGTATAGAAGGTATAATTTCAAAGTTTGCAGATGATACGAAACTCAAGAATATAGTAAACAATGTGGAGGATAGTAACAGACTTCAGGAGGACAGAGACAGACTGGTGAAATGGGCAGATACATGGCAGATGAAATTTAATGCAGAGAAGTGTGAAGTGATGCATTTTGGTAGGAAGAATGAGGAGAGGCAATATAAACTAAATGGAACAATTTTAAAGGGGGTGCAGGAACAAAGAGACCTGGGGGTGTATGTACACAAATCTTTGAAGGTGGCAGGACAAGTTGATAAAGCTGTTAAAAAAGCATATGGGATCCTGGGCTTTATAAATAGAAGCATAGAGTACAAAAGCAAGGAAGTTACGCTAAACCTTTATAAAACACTGGTTAGGCCTCAGCTGGAGTATTGTGTTCAATTCTGGGCACCACACTTTCGGAAGGATGTCAAGGCCTTAGAGAGGGTGAAGAAGAGATTTACTAGAATGAAACCAGGGATGAGGGACTTCAGTTACGTGGCTAGACTGGAGAAGCTGGGGTTGTCCTCCTTAGAGCAGAGATGGTTAAGGGGAGATTTAATAGAGGTGTTCAAAATCATGAACGGTTTTGATAGAATGAATAAGGAAGAACTGCTTCCAGTGGCAGAACGGTCGGTAACCAGAGCACACAGATTTAAGGTGATTGGCAAAAGAAGCAGAGGTGACAAAGGAAACATTTTTTTACACAGCGAGTTGTTATGATCTGGAATGCGCTGCCTGAAAGACTGTTAGAAGTAGATTCAATAATAACTTTCAAAGGGGAATTGGTTAAATACTTGAAGGGAAAAAATTTACAGGGCTACAGGGAAAGAGCAGTGAAGTGGGACTAATTGGATAGCTGTTTCAAAGAGCCGGCACAGGCACGATTGGCCGAATGGCCTCCCTCTGTGCTGAACCATGTTATTATGGTACTATTTTTTTTGTCTTCTAAAACAAATTCTAAAACAAATCGAGGAAAAGTATTGTCACTTTTACATCCTAAAGCTATAATTTTCCTTGTGTGTTAAGATGGGCTGAATCATTGACAGTAATTAACAGTGAAGAAAGTATCTGGGTAAAAACACCGATAGATAATTGTATAATAACGATAGTTGTGATGACTGCTTTGAAGACACCGTCACACTGGCGCTTGTTTCATTCATAGAATTATAGAATTTTACAGCATGCAAGGCAGCCATTCAGCCCATCGCACTTGTGTCAGCCCTCCGAAAGAGTTCTCTACTAGGCCCTCTGTCCCTTCCCCAGACCCTATTAAACTTCTTCGTTTTCAAATATTTATTCACTTCCTTTTTGAAAGCTATTCAGGATTCTGCTTCCACTGCTGTTCGTGGTTGGGAATTCCATGTCCCAACAACCCTCTGTGTGTTAACAAAAATATTCTCCTAATCGCTTAATGTCTCCCTTTGTTCGTTCGGTGATGATCTTAAATCTCTGCCCTCTAGTTCCTGACTCGCTGACCAGTGACCACAGTTTACCCGATTTATCTGCCATGGGACAGTGGTATCTGTGCGCCCGCTCTGTGTTTACACGGCCAAGACCTGCCCCCTTATCCTGAGGGCAGAAATGCAGACCCTGCAAAAATGGTCGGATAAAGCAGCTTGTTTTAGCAGTGGAAACACGGCATGCTGCTGTGATGCGAACTGGCTAAAGGTGTCAGCAGTGGCTTGCTGGTAGCACTCTGGCCTCTGACTCAGACAGTTGAGGGTTCAAGTCCCACTCTGGAGGCTTGAGTACGTAATCCATGCTAACACTTCAGTGCAGTACTGAGGGGGTGCTGCGCTGTCGGAGATGCTGTCTCCCTGATGAGATGTTAAACTGAGGCTCTATCTGCCCTCTCAGGTGGACGTAAAAAATCCCACAGTACTATTCGACAAAAAAATAGGGGCGTTCTCCCCGGTGTCCTGACCAACATTTATCCCTAAAACAGATGATGTGTTCATTGCTGATTGTGGGATCTTGCTGTGTGCAAATTGGCTGCCGTGTTTCCTACAAACAGTGATTGCACTTCATTGGCTGTAAAACGCATTGGGGTATCCTGAGGTCATGAAAGGCGCTATATAAATGCAAGTCTTTTGTTCTTAAAGAAGTGCCGATGTGAAAGCACCATTGGTAGATTGCTTGGAATCGCACTCCTGGTTTGAGTTTCCAGGAGCTCCTTGTGACACAATGATTAGTGCAGGAGGCAGTGGAAATGAGCCTTAATCTTATCAGGCCGTTTAACAACAATTCTCCCTCTCACAGAACTATTTAGTGGAACAATTACTTAACTAAATCTTGAAAAGCAATTGGGCTAAGAATTAGGCACGGAGGGTAGGAAAGTGGTCCCATGTATTAATGTTCCATCATGTTGCACTCAATGGTAGCACTCTCACTTCTGAGTCAAAAGGTCATGGGCTCAAGTCCTACTTCAAAGATTCGACTCTTCAGTGCAGTACTGAGGGAGTGCAGCACTGTCAGAGGTGCGGTCTTTCAGATGTGATGTTAAAGTGTCTACCCTCTCAGGTGGACGTAAAAGATCCCACGCAATATTCGAAGAAGAGCAGGGGAGCTCTCCCCGATGTCCTGGCTAATAGTTATCCCTCACCAACTTCACTAAAAAACAGATTATCTGGTCATTTATCTCGTTGCTGTTTGTGGGACCTTGCTGTGCGCAAATTGGTTGCCCTGTTTCCCTACATTTCAACACTTCAAAAGTACTTCGTTGGTTGTGAAAAACTTTGGGACGTCCTGAGTACATGAAAGGCGCTATATAAATGCAAATTCATTCTTTCTTTCTGGATTCCTATATGAGCCTATAAATTACTGGTGGTGCGTTACTTGTGGAAATGTCGGAGATGTGGCAGCTAATTTGTGTACAGCAAGCTCCCACAATCAGCAATGAAATAAATGATCAAATGTTTTAGGTGTTAGTTGAAGGATAAATATTGGCCAGGACACCGGGGAGAACACTCCTGCTCTTCTTTGAAATAGCGGCCCTGAGCGAGCAGACGAGGCCTCAGTTTAACGTCTCATCCAAAAGACAGCACCTCCGACAGTGCAGCACTCCCTCAGTACTGGCACTGTTGGCCTGGACTGTGTGCGCAAGTCTCTGGAGTGGGGCTTGAGCCCACAGCCTTCCGACTCAGAGGCGCGAGTGCTACCACTGAGCCATGGCTGACACTTTCTAAGTTTCCGATTTCGACAGTGTCCTTCGATTGGTGTTGAGCAGATGCTGGTGGCTTCCCCACAAGGAGAGAAGGGGAAAAATAATCAAAGGGTGAGTCACTCCGGGCCATTCCCCTGAACCTCTTTGCAGCTGGATTCATAGTGGTATTCGCAGAGGCCTAGGAGAAGGTTACGTCCCTGCTCGCTTGAGTGAGGGTACGATGCAACGATCGGAAGTTGATACACTGCCAGCTTAATAATTCAAGCCCTATATTTTTCTGCTGTTAAAAGCATCCTGCACCCTTTTGGAATAAAGACCGAAAATGCCGGAAATACTCAGCAAGTCAGACAGCATCTGTGGTGAATGAAACCCTTACACCCTTTTGGTTTCTGTGTGTTTAAATATTGACATGCGATAATCCGAAGAGAGGGCGGAAAAATAACGGAAGAATTGTTTAATGCGAGGAATGAGGAGCTGCAGTGGTAGCTGTCCTCGGGCTTGTTTTTGATCGGTGAAGTCTTAAGACGTACAAGTTGAAACACCTCAGAGATTTCTTCCTGAAAACAGGATCTGCCAACAAAAAAGGTGCTAATTTTTATCAGTGCACCTTTAAATATCGTGATAAGTTAAGATAATTGGCAAAAGAACTCGAGGCGAGATGAGGAGAATTTTTTTTACCCAGCGAGTTGTTATGATCTGGAATGCACTGCCTGAAAGGGCGGTGGAAGCAGATTTATTAGTAACTTTCAAAAGGGAATTGGATAAGTACTTGAAAAGGAAAAATATTGCAGGGGAAGAGCAGGGAGAATGGGCCTAATTGGATGGCTCGTTCAGAGAGGCAGCACTGGCACAATGGGCCGAAGGGCCTCCTTCTGTGCTGTACAATTCTATGAAATGGATAAGTGCATGCAGGAAAACAGAAGAAATCTGTGGTGATAAAAGATGCACTGCCGGCAAGAGCCTTAAAATTAAAATGTACAGCTCGCACACCACCTGCAAATGGATATTTGTGCATATCCTTGAATAGGTGTATTAACTTTCCTGCTGTACGTTTGCTAAGTACAATCTGTTCTGTTCTCTTAGAGGAAGAGCTCGCTACACCACCGCTAGATGGCGTCATATTACCTGGAGTAGTGAGGCAAAGCATTCTGGATCTTGCACGCAAGTGGGTCAGTGAACATTACTTAACGAGAGAGCATTATCGTTACTACGTTCAAGTGATTTTTTAACCTAACCCTAACAGCTAATTAGGTGCTCTTAATGCGCCTAATTAAGTAGTCTGTCAATCTCTCTGTTTGTTTAATTTTGATTTGATCCTTAAATATTAATGTAACCCATCAGAATCTCAATCTCAACAATATATTTCTTGATTCGTGAGAATTGATATCTATTATTTCTGACTGAACAGTCAACTTAATCTGACATATTTATTGACATCTTGTGGCTCTGTGGGTTAAATATTTGATGAGACCTAGGTAGGCCTCAGTCTCTATAAAAATGCGTTTTGAACAGCTGATTATAAACCATTCAAATGTGGACTTGTCGATGCTTGTCAGTGTTACATCAGTGATAAATAAAAAGTGTTTAGTAATAATGTAAAAATAGGTGAACGAGATCTGATTGCTTTTCATGTTTTTGTTTTTGCAAAAAAAAAAGAATCAATTCCGGGTTGAGGAGCGATCTATCACCATGAGAGATCTCCTCGGTGCACTGAAGGAGGACCGGATCAAGGAGATATTTGGTTCAGGAACTGCTTGTGTCGTGTGCCCAGTAGGCGATATCTTGTACAAGGGCGAGGTGAGAGTGCGAAATGTCTAATTATGTAAACGATGAGATATCTTCAGCTCAAATCTGACAGATTTATTAACCGCAGTATCCGCGCCATATGAAAATACAGCTCGGGAGATTTCAACTACCTCCAAATAAACTGGCAGGGAGAGGGAGTGACAGGGGAGATGGGGGACCCGTGTACGAGACTCCTTTCTGACCCCAATATGGAAGAAACCCAACAAGGGAGGAAGTTCTGTTAGACCTGGTAATAGGAAATGAACCGGAGCAGATAAGTGTGGGAGAACATCTCGTGAGTAGTCATTGCAATGTAATGAGGTATGATAACTACTGAGGGAGATATCGATGGTACAAAGACCACAGATGCCACATGGAGTGACTGAAGCAGATTGCATTGATGCAGTTATGGTGAGGCTTGATGCATACATGAGGGAGAACGGAATAGGGAGATACATGGGCAGGGTGGGGAGAGGCAATTAGAGTGGGAGGTGGCTTCCGTGGGGTATAAACACAGGCATAAATAGGTTAGACCGAATAGCCTGTTTCTGCGCTCTAGATTCTACGTGACAGAAACATGGCAGAATACCTTGTTAGATTGGCAGAATACCTTGTTCGATTGGCAGATATCTTCTTTAAATGAGTAAATCTTTTGTCACTGGTCCTCGTGAGAAACGGACGGTGACTCTCTGCGGCTGATGTTCCGGATGCCACTCTGGGCGCAGAGTGTCTGCCGCCAGGAGCACGTGCCGGGGGAATTTCTGGGGTGCGTTCCGCCGTTTCCGGCAGTAATGGTAAGCGTGCCTGTGATTTCCCCGGTACGCACTCCTGGCGGGGAGAGGCTTTCAGACGGTGGGCCCTCCTTTGTACAAGGAGCTGACGGACTGAGAAGCATAATGGGCCAAGATGGAAACATTACAAATATTTGTTGAAAGTTTGCGGCCTGATTAATGATCATGGATTGGGTCATTCACTGGAAACAAAGTTTCAACACCCAATACTAGATTAATTCTTTAAAAAAAACATATTGGATATGAGGAGACATAACTTGATGCACTTAAGGGGAAGCTAGATAAATACGTGAGGGAGTCAGGGGTAGGATATGCTGATAGGGTGAGATGAAGTAGGGAGGGAGGAGGCTCGTGTGGAGCATAAACACCGGCATAGACCAGTTAGGCTGACTGGTCTGTTTCTCTGCTGTAAAATGCGATGTAATTCTATGTGATAAAAATGATATTTGCAGTTTCTCTCCCTGTTTGCCTGAGCTCAATGCAAATACTACTGTGGGGCAGAGCAACTGCTTTCCCTTTGTGGGTTCCCCATGTTCACCCATGATCCACACGGGGCTTGTAATTTAATGCAAATGAGCGATGTGGGATTATCTGTCCCCAGCTGGTTGTTCTGCAAACCCACCGTCCTTTTTTAAATAAAAAAATACTCGAGCCCAGGCGATGGGCCCGGTTTCCTGTCCCGCAGCAGCTCGCGACGTTCCACCCATGAGACCGGACGCTCGGAGAATCACGAGGCCGACCGGTGCAGAAACGGAAAACTCCACCCGGCGCCTCCTGCCCTCGGGAGACGATGTAGCGGAGAAGGTCTCTGTGCGACGTCGCTTCCTCCCATTGCACCCCTCACACGGAGCGGCTCGCACAAAATGGCGGCAGCGCCCGCCCACAAAATGGCGGCAGCGCTCGCCCAGGTAGCGGCAGTCACTCCGCTTCAAAGTTTGGTCATTCTCCGTGATTCATTCTTTGCGAGATTTCTGGGAGATGCGACAAGGCGTGACACAAGTGAGAGACTTTTTCTGCACACGCGCATTCTGTTGCGGACGTGACGCGATCGCCCCCAGCAGCCAACCCAGAAACTGGTTACATTTGTGCAGTGCCAAAAGTTTTGCCCCTTCCTGCCCCCCCCCCCCCCCCCCCCCCCCCCGGGCTTGTACATCCATCCTCCCAACTTCATTGACAAAAATCTGAACCTAACGGGGCTGAATGTCAAGGGTCCTCCCCGTCGGCCGTAACTTTGATGGACGATCTGCTGAAGGTTTTTGTGGCTCCTCCGATGCAGTTATGCCAGACAAATGGGAAGATCACTCCATCCGCTCCCCCACCATGGAAATTCACCCCCTTAATGTCTGTACCGTGCTGCCCTCCAGAGAAGGTGAAGTGAAGCTACTGATTGCTGTACAGTCCCCACAGTGACTCAAAGCTCCAGTTCATCCAGAAACGCAATGCAGCCCCCGAGCTCAGAAAGGTTCTTTTAACTACACTCCCGGCCCCGCCTCCCCACCACCGCAAACACCAGGCAGGTTCATGCTCCTGCGATTTGTCCACTGCATGCCGGTGGCCGGTAAAACCGCAATAGGTTGTAGCAATGAAATAACTCTCGATGCTGCCTGAAGTCTCCACTTTCTCGGGGCCTCCTGTAGTTGCTAACAGCTGATAGAAGCTCCTTGAAGACCTGCCTTTGCCTGAAGTCAGCGGAGCTTCTAAACCGGTAAGTGCCGGCTGGCACGATATAGTCGGCGCGCTTAATACGTTTTAAGTGGCGCGCTTTGTAATTGACGCCTGTGGTGATGGCAAATGGTTAGCCCCGTTTGCCCGATATAGACGGTTTCCCGCGCTGAGCGAGGACAGAGTAAGTGGTGTGGGACTGCGTTACAATTTTACAGTCTTGTTTTCTCCCTCTGTTTTTTCCTCCAGAATCTGCATATACCAACCATGGAAAATGGACCGAAATTAGCAAAACGATTCCTTGAAACCCTTACTAACATACAAGTGAGTGTTTAGTATCACTTCTCAGATTACAGGATCGGTATGAGTAACGCCAGTAGAATGACCATGGAACACCTGGCTGTAGTGGGGCCCACCTGGCTGTAGTGGGGCCCACCTGGCTGTAGTGGGGCCCACCTGGCTGTAGTGGGGCCCACCTGGTGAGGGCGGGGCCCACCTGGTGAAGGCGGGGCCCACCTGGCTGTATTGTGGCCCACCTATCTGTCCAAGCCGCGATTGGACTTTTGAAGATCTTGGATTTTTTTTTAACCTGCTCGAATGGCCCACTTTGTAAGGATCGTTCCTTCATTTGACGACCTGGCCTTGATGGAAACTTGACTTAGGACTGTGGTTTCTTCCCTTTTACCTTCTACCCTCTCTGCCAGGTTACTTCTTTCTCCATGTACTATGCCCAAACCGTCGCAGTGATGGGGTGGCTTTCATTGATAAATCTCACCTCGGGCCCTACCCCTATTCCTTGGGCACCTTCTCCTCAATCAAGCACCTCACCCTCCTCCATCTCTCCCATCGTTCGTTTCAAGTCCTTGTTGTTGACCGCCCTCCCAAATCCCATGCCTACTTCCTTTGCCAAGTTATCCTCCCTTCTCATCCCTCCCCTCAGTTTGGGCCCTGAATAATTATCCAGTCTCAGTGACTCCAACTCCATCTTAATTCCCTCGCTTCCTAACCTCTAATACCTCAGCCCTCCTGTCCTCCCTTGCCCTCAGTGGCCACTCCTCAATTTCAGCATCACATGAGGTTTATGAGGTCCTAATCACTGATATAACCATCCCTGGCCACTTGTCTCCCTCACCATCCAGATCACCTTGCCTGCCACCAATGCCACTGTTACATGTTGGGGTTTCTTTACCCTTTATTCTATTCTAGATATCCTCAATATCACATCTTTCACACCACTCTTGTAAGTGAGTCCCCACACCCCATGTCCAGAGAAAGTGTTTTCTCCTGCCCAGATATCTAGGGAACTTCATAGCATGACCAAGCAATTAACAGAGAATCTTATCCACTTCTCAAGTTGCAAGTGATGTGGCTCTTGCTCCCGACAGGCAGAAAAGAAATCAGGAAATGAGAAGACAATGAACAGAAAAAGGGGCTAAATAAAAATTCTAAGGCCCATAAGTACAATTTTAAATGGGGTGCAGGAACAGAGAGACCAGGGGTTGTACGTACACAAATCTTTGAAGGTGGCAGGACAAGTTGAGAAGGCTGTTAAAAAAACAGATGAGATCCTTGGCTTTATAAATAGAGGCATAGAATACAAAACCTTCATAAAACACTGGTTAGGCCTCAACTGGAGTATTGTGTTAAATTCTGGGCACCACACTTTAGGAAGGATGTCAAAGCCTAGGAGAAGGTGCAGAAAAGATTTACTAGAATTATACCATGGATGAGGGACTTCAGTTATGTGGAGAGATTAGAGAAGCTGGGATTGTTCTGCTATGAGCAGTGACGGTTAAGGGGAGTTTTCATAGAGATGCTCAAAATCATGAGGGGTTTTGATAGAGTAAATAGGGAGAAACTTTTTCCACTGGCAGGAGGGCCGGTAACCAGAGGACACAGATTTATGATAATTTGCAAAAGAACCAGTGGGGGAGATGAGGAGAATTTGTTCTATGCAGCGAGTCATTATGATCTGGAATGCACTGCTTGAAAGGGTGGTGGAAGCAGATTCAATAGTAACTTTCAAAAGGGAATTGGATAAATACTTGAAAAGGAAAAATTTGCAGGGCTCTGGGGAAAGAGCAGGGGAGTGGGACTAATTGGATAGCTCTTTCAAAGTGCAGGCATAAGCACGAAGGGCCGAATGGTCCTTGGGCTTAGGATGTTAGACTGTACCAGTCGGAACACAGTCATTAACAACTGGAATCCTGCCTTAACAGCAACATCCATACTAAGGACTGAAGAACTGTCAGCCACAACCAATTAATAGTCTAATTGAAAACAAGGAACGGAGACCATAGTGTAAGATATTGTTCTGCAGAGGCAGTGAGGGAACTTGGCAGAAAGTCTCCTCTACAATACACCTTTCTTCCTGCAGTAGGGACCAGAATGTGATGGCCATGTTCATCAGCAGAGATGAACTGACCACAAATTGGGGCCTCTGATGGCATAATGGAAAACCCTGTTGGTTTTCGATGCGGAGTGAGAGCAGTAGAAAGAGTCCCTTCCTTTTCATACCAGATTGAGTTCAACATGCTGCTACGGCTCTAGCTGTAGTCGGTGCTCTTCCAAAGCACAGCACCACGCCTCACCTCTTCTGAACTTGCAGGTAAACACCGGACACGCACTGAATAGGTGAGCTGCAGTGCATTATGGGTCGAGTTCACCAGTCCCCAAAATAGCTGATTTTCTGGCCCCGCACCATCAGTGCGAACGGTGGGGGGTGGGTGTGGGGGGCTTGTGGACAAGCTGAGTGCATGGGGAAAGCAGACTGTTGGTAACTAAGTTTCTGTGAGGCTAAAGTCAAGCAAATGGTCTGGTATGCTTCTCTCCAACTCTGGCCTCTAGTGCATCCCCCATTCCTTCGCCCCCACCATTGACGGCCGTGCCTTTAGCCGTTTAGGCCCTAAGCTCTGGAATTCCCTCCCTAAACCTCTCCAACTCTCCTCCTTTTAAGACACTCCTTAAAATCTACCTCTTTTGATCAGTTGTCCTAATATCCCCTTCTTTGGCTCAGTGTCAAATTTTATTTGATAACGCTCCTGTGAAACACCTTTGGACGTTTTACTGCGTTAAAGGTGCTATATAAATACAAGTTGTTGGTAAAGATGCAATATAAATGCAAGTTGTTGTTAAAGGCACAATATAATGCAAGTTGTTGTTGTTAAAGGCGCTACATAAATGCAAGTTGTTGTTAAAGGTGCTATAGAAATGCAAGTTGTTGTTGGTAAAGGCGCTATAGAAATGCAAGTTGTTGGTAAAGGCGCTATAGAAATGCAAGTTGTTGTTGGTAAAGGCGCTATAGAAATGCAAGTTGTTGTTGGTAAAGGCGCTATAGAAATGCAAGTTGTTGGTAAAGGCGCTATAGAAATGCAAGTTGTTGGTAAAGGCGCTATAGAAATGCAAGTTGTTGTTGGTAAAGGCACTATATAAATGCAAGTTGTTGTTGGTAAAGGCGCTATATAAATGCAAGTTGTTGTTGGTAAAGGCGCTATATAAATGCAAGTTGTTGGTAAAGAATGTTGGAATGAGCAAGCGGGAATATTTGTTCTAAAAGTTGATATTGAGTATCAGAGATAATGACAAAAGGTATTTTATTAATCTGATTGTAACATTAGAGGAATCCAGTTCTAAGGGTGAGATTAGCAAGTAAAAAGAGATGAGAGCCTACTAAAGAAAAAAATTCAATCCAGCCTCCCCTAAAAGGAAACATTGACGTATCATGAGACATATTACAATATGTGAAGAAATATTCATCGGAGCAACCATTTTTCATAAGGCATGTGTCAAAGTATTGTGGTCAATAATGGGTTTTGCTGGGGAGACAATTCAGAATGCGTTTGCACATGATGAATTATTTGTGGGAATGGGAATATTAAAGTGACCTTGAAAGAGGATTATTTAAATCCTACTGACCTGTTTGAAGATAACAGAAAAGGGCCTAAATTGAATGCTTGGTAAGGTTGGCTGAGTGTTTGCTGCATTTTAGGCTAAGGAAATCTGATTTCAAAATCCGTTGAGTGATTTTATGTTACCGGAGGAAGGGATACTTTGCAAACAGACATTCTGCTGTGCGTTTTAAATCCTTGTATAGTGAGGTCCTGGAGACAGCTCAGTGGAAAGCCAAAAAAGTGACAATCACTCACTGTACAAGTGCAACACCAGGCAGCAAAATTCACCAAACCAAAGAGCTGCTTTGCCAGTATTCAGCGTGCTGCATTCACTGTTGTTATCATAAAGGGAACAGTTTGAAACAGCTCAAGAGCCTTGTTACTAGCAGGATTGATTATTGATTTTTCATGTATTTTTTGACCACTAAAAGTGTCAGGCTAGTACTTTGATTCAACTAGGCAAGAAGACGGTATTACTATAATGACGAAATAGTGCCTGTGAAGAGAAACGTACCCTGTTAACCCATCAGCCGTTGCAACAAAAAGGCACAATGTTAAAAACTGTAGAGGAAGAAAGAAAAGCTGCAAATGGTGGGGGGGCTGGGGATGGAAAATCAGAAAATGCTGCAAGTGCACAGCAGGCCGATCATTATTTGGAAGAGAATGGTTCCACTTGAAACATTAATTTTCAGCAGAACTCCCGACATGGAGAGGGACCAAGCTTCAGGGCCGGCATATCCGAGTCACATATTAGTAGAGATAAAACAAATTTTGGTTTCACTCCGATGACTGGCACAGTCAGTGTTGCCGAGACTGTTTTCCACTGTCCTATTCAGTGTATTGAGTTTGTAGCCATTCTGTAACCACATATGATGCCTCCTGCATTGGGAGCTTTCACCGCTGCGATTAACCAGTTACCCTAGCGATCAGGGGTGGGAAATCTGGTAGCGGGGACTGCTCTCCATGCCCCTCCCACCCCCAGACAATGACTGACAGGAAAAGACCCTCTGGTCCTTCCAGCCTGTCCCACGCAGCTGCGATGCCTTGCGCATCAAAATATATAGACTCCCCACCCCACCCGGAAGCCATGTGATTTCCTGGGAGAGGTGAAAAAACAGGTAAAAACCCAGGCCAATTAGAGGGAAAAAATCTGGAAAATTCCGCTCTGACCCTTCCTTAGGCGACCGACACTAGTCCAGGAGACCACTCCGGCCCTGATTAACGTTACAAGGTACCCACCTCTTTATGAGGTGATCATCACCCCAAGCCAGAAACAGGTCCAGCTCTCGCCTGAAGGGATTCAGGAAATCAGTGTTCACCACACGAGCTGGCAGCCTGTTCCACAGGTCCACTATTCCCTGGGAAAAGAACCTCCTCCTGAATTCCAACCTAGTTCTGGCCTCACATAACTTGAGATTGTGACCCCTGCCCCGCTCCCCATTAAACTATTCAGTTGAAACAAGCTGTCTAAATGAACACAATCGAGTCCCTTCATCATCTTATAAACCTTGATCAAATCACCTCTAGGTCTACACTTCTCTAAAGTGTAGAGTCCCAGCTATTTGAGTCTATCTGGGTAACTGAGATGCTTTAAACTGGGAATTAATCTTGTTGCTCTTCTCTGCACCCTTTCCAAAGTTTCAATATCACCCACCATGTGAGGAGACCAAAACTGGACACAGTATTCTAACTGAGGCTAGCGACACAGAATACGACTGTCTTAATATAGGCAGGTGTACTCAGGTGACGGGGTACACATCATACAATGTATTCCTGCCATTTGCGTGTAGCACACATGGTGCTAGGAACATTGGTGTTACTGGGGTACAAGGGGGCTTTTAAAATTTAAAAGGCCACCTTAGGCTATGCCATCAGTCACGGGGAAATCCCAGGGGTGCTGCTTATTATGGACGAAAATCCCTGGGGTGCTGCTTATTATAGACGGAAATCCCAGGGGTGCTGCTTATTGTGGATGGAAATCCCTGGGGTGCTGCTTATTATGGATGGAAATCCCTGGGGTGCTGCTTATTGTGGACAGATAGCCCTGGGGTGCTGCTTATTGTGGACAGATAGCCCTGGGGTGCTGCTTATTGTGGACAGATAGCCCTGGGGTGCTGCTTATTGTGGACAGATAGCCCTGGGGTGCTGCTTATTGTGGACGGAAATCCCTGGGGTGCTGCTTATTATGGTCCAAAACTCCATGGGCAGCACGCTCGTAATTGGCTAATCTGCCCGGCTGAAGTACGAGGCCCCACGCCGGCATTGATAAACTCGGGAAAATTCACCCAGCTCTCTAAATATCAGTGCCCTGTTCTCGGATATTAGATCAGCTGATTGTGGATCAGTGTCCAGAGCCCTGGACATGAGACATTAAAATAACACAGCACGTAGCTATAGCAACACATTTTAGTGGTTTCCACGTTAATTTTTCTTTTACTTGTATTTATACAGCGCCTTTCATGACCTCAGGACGCCCCAAAGCGCTTTATAGCCAATTAAATACTTATGAAGTGTAGGAAACGCAGCAGCCAATTTGTGCACAGCAAGATCCCACAAACAGTAATGAGATAAATGACTGTTTTAGTGATGTTGGTTGAGGGATAAATGTTGGCCAGGACAGTGGGGAGAGCTCCCTCGCTCTTTTTCGAATAATACAGTGAGATCTTTTACATTCACCTGAGAGGGCAGACGGGTTTAACGCCTCATCCGAAAGATGGCCCCTTCTGACAGTGCAGCACTCCCCCGAGTACTGCACTGAAGCATTTGCCTAAATTAGGTGACAATTGTTGTACAAGATCAGCCACGCTAGTGCAATCGAGATGCAAAAGATAACGTACATTTTGGAAAACAATATTTAAAAACCAGAGAGGAGTAATTTAAGGTTATTACCACGAGATAGGAAAATAAATGCTCGTAACACAATAAAAGAATATCGGAGCAGTAATGTGCAGATAATTGTAATGTGTTTCCTTTTCTTGGCAATTCATGCACTTGATACGTGTGTGCAGTTTGATTCATGGTGTATGCTAATAGGATTAAAATATCTTTGACAGTACGGGAGAACTGCGAGTGATTGGACCTACCTGGTGGTGTGACCGGCAAAAGGATGGAACATCATGGGAATCAGACCGAACGAAGAGCTGAGTCAAAGTAGCACAAACTACAGTCCAGTAGCTGTGAACACCTTATGAAGATTCATGACTGCTGTCTGCATTAGAATAAAGCACAAAGCATTTTGTAATATAAACGTGAACCGTAACCGTGTGTATTGTTCTACCATCCGCTCAATAGAGGGCGCGAGCCAAACCTGCAATTTAGTGTCAAGCAGCCACTGGCAAACAACTGGCTTCTCACAGGTTCTAATTCAATTTTGTCGATGAGCTTCAACACTGTCTTAGTCATAGTTCGTTCATGTTTCCCAGCGACTGTGTGTGTGATATTGACTCGCGAGTTACATACATTTCATTGCCTTTGACACACGACTAGGACACCCTACAGCCAGGATGTCAGGCCCCGTCGGTTCATTGCGCTGATCATGCAGCCAGCGACTGTGTTAAAAAGGAATTTGTACCCAAGCCGACGTTGATGTGCTGCTGTTAGACCAGTGAACCATTCAAAATGGGAGATAATTTTCCCAGCAAAAAAAAAGCAGATTACTGTCAGGAATCGGGGTCAACATCACATTATATTTTATGCTCATAGAATCCTAAATGCCTTTGAATCATATTGTATCAGTAATAGTGACACATAAGCAGTGATCCAAAACCATAATTGTAACTGGGTAGTTGAAAATGCCAAATAATAGATTCCTCCAAGTGAATTACAGAGGCTCAGATGACACCATGCGGACCTTTGATCATTTATAACCAGCCTTTAGTGTACTCCTGATATCTTACTACGATATATAGGTATAATATATGTTGTGTCGTTGAATTTTAAAAGGTCAAATATAAATTAAATGTTCTATATCTTTCTCAGTGTGGGCGACACTCAAGACTGTATTTATTACCAATCCCTTGTTACCCTGGAAAGATGGTGGCTTTTAAGAGTCACATGTAGGCCAGATGGGGTAGGGGTGGAAGGTTGATAGATCTTTAATAGGTAAGCGTATTAATCTATATGGAACCGAGGGAGGTAAATGGAGTTGAGATACAGATCAGCCATGATCTAATTAAATGGTGGAACAAGCTCGAGGGGCTGAATGACCTCCTCCTGTTCCTAAGTTTCTTTCCCTGAAGGATTTGAGTGAACCAGTTGGGATTTTACAACCCAACACCTTTTCATGGTCATTTTTCTTGCTCTTGATGCCAGCCCTCAGATTCTATTGAATTCAGTTTGACCAAGTGCTGTGATGGGATTTGTACTTATGACCTCTGGGTAGTTAGTCCAGTAGTATAACCCTACAATGTAAATTAAGCTTAGCTGGTGTGGTTGATAGTGTTGTCCTTTCTGCACTGTGCACCATTCCATGCTTTCATGACTGAAGTATTGAAGAAAGACAGTGTCATGTGACTAGCAAGCTGTTTTATTACCCAGAAGATCACAGGGTTATTCACTATGTACTGTATATACACTTTTTATATATATATATATATATATATATATATATATAGGCAGAAATTGCAAGGCTCAGCTGCCAGTCTTAAAGCTTTGGTGACCGTGGGCACAGGGCCCAGAATCGGAGTTACTGAGGGAGTGCTGCAATGTTGGAGGTGCCATCTTTTGGATGAAACGTTAAACCGAGGCCCCATCTGCCTTCTCATGTGGATGTAAAAAATCTCATGGTGCTTATTCAAAGAAGAGCAGGGGAGTTCTCCTCTGTGTCCTGGCCAGTATTTATCCCTCAACTAACATCACTAAAAAACAGATTATCTGGTCATTATTTCATTGCTGGTTGTAGGACCTTGCTGTGTGCAAATTGGCTGCCGCGTTTCCCTACATTACTGCAACAGTAACTACACTTCAAAAGTACTGTGAAGCGCTTTGGGATGTCCTGAGGATGCTAAATAAATGCAAGTTCTTTCTTCTGTCTTTCTTTGCTATCTGGGACCTGTGCTTACATCTAACAAATCATTGTGCAGTGAGCCCTTGCTGTTTCTGCCCTATATAACAAAATATTTCACACTATGTTTACTGGTGCAGTGCTGTTGTGTGAGTTGTACTATTGATTATATACTTGACTGCAGAAACAAGCGTGCTCAATAAAATGTTTGTTGTGGAATTTGTCTCTTTCCTTTGTACTGCCTTCAATATTCAGAGTGACACTTTTGTTTCAAGAAAGCGGTTCAGTAAAAATCAGTTCTGATTTCAATAAAAAAAAGGAGCGACAACAAATGGAGCACTTTCAGCACCTGTAAACGTACGTCATTAATGGATATATAGGTGTGACAATCTTTTTTTTTGTTAAAGGACTGTGGCTCAGTGGGTAGCACTTTTGCATCAGAGTCAGAAAGTCGAGGGTTCAAGTCCCACTCCAGAGACTTGAGCACAAAATCTAGGCTGACACTTGCAGAGCAGTTCTGAGGGAGTGCTGCACTGTCAGAGGTGCTGTCTTTCGGGTGAGGTGTTAAACCGAGGCCCTGTCCACCCATGGCACTATTTTGAAGAAGAGCAGGGGAGTTCTCCCCGGTGACCTGACCAATATTTATCCCTGAACCAACATCACTAAAACAGATTATCTGGTCATTATCACATTGCAGTTTGTGGGACCTTGCTGTGCACAAATTGGCTGCCGTTTCTCTTACATTACAACAGTGACAACACTTCAAAAGTACTTCATTGGCTATAAAGAACTTTGGGGCGTCCTGAGGTTGTGAAAGGCGCTATATAAATGCAAGTCTTTTTCAATTACTGTATGTCTGCTACAGTTCAGAATAAAAAGGGGAACCCTCACACAGTCGAGTTTAGAGTGATTTGTGTGCACGGATCTTCATTGGTTTTAACTTTATGAATGTTATTTTATTTCCGGTTTTAAGAACCAGCCTAGTTTTCCCATCACTTTCTTCCAAAATCACAAATTGCTGAAACTTAGAACTTTAGATGAATCCGAGAAATCCATATCACCAGCACGATTAGAACTTGTGATGCATTTTTTTTCCTCTAGTCAGGAGGTCTGTTATTTTCAGCCGCTTACAAATTCTTTTGGAAGTTCGTAGTCTGTGGAATAATTAACATGGAACATCCAATGGAAATTATGTCCCCCCCCCCGTCCCCCCCCCCCACTCCATGCAGTCGTGCTGGTTTTGGCCATTCGGTATCAAGTGGGGGCCGTATCATTGGGCAAACTGGCTTCTCACCCGGTGTGTATTGGCGCCATTCTGTGGTCAGGCCCTCTTACATTGGAACAGGAGGAGGCCATTCAGCCCTTCGGGCTTCTCTGCCATTTAATTAGATCACGGCTGATCTGCGCCACAACTCCATTTACCCGCCTTTGTTCCGTATCCCTTGATCCCCTTACCCAACAAAAATAAATTGACCCAGCATCCACAGCCTTTTGAGAATTTCATCTCCAACTTTGTTTGGCTACCTCAATAAGGGTTGCCTCAGCTACAATTCTGAAGTAGGTATACCTCGCGACTTGCTGGTTTGGGAGAGGATGAGGCGGATCTGAGCCTAGAAGAGAAGGAGGTGTGCTTGATCTTGAGGTGGTCTTGTCCCAGCCATTTCTACCCAACTACATGTGTCTACAGACCAAGGTGCACCTACATAGGGATGTCTAAGATCTGCTTTTGTTGTCTACACATCACAGAAATATGCTCTGTCCTTGACCAAATCTTTCAGAGAACCTCCAGGGCAGGGGCAGCTGTCAGGGTAACCACAGCCTTGGACTTGTGGGCTGCTGAAATCTTTTGAAGCAACGGCAGGGGATATGTGCCAAACTTGGCAGATAGAGTGCACCGATGTATCAAACAGATGAGAGATGTCATGGTGGCCAGAGCTAACTCCTTTGTCAATTCCCCCTCAATTACCTTAAATCTGTGTCTTCTGCTTATCAACCCTGCTGTCAGTTTCTACTTAATTATTCTCACAAAACCCTTTATAATTATGAATACCTTTATTAAATTTCCCATTAACCTCACTGCTGTAAGGAGAACAATCCCAGCTTCTCTAATCTCTCCACATATCCAAAGTCCCTCATCACTGGTATCATTCTGGTAAATCTCCTTTGCACCCTTTCCGAGGCCTTGACATCCTTCCTAAAGCATGGTGCCCAGAATTGAACAATAATCCAGCTGAAGACTGACCAGTGAATTATAAAGGCTTAGCTTCCTTGCTTGTTTTCTTGTGAAGTTTCCTTTAACCCTCCCCCTCCTCTGATGGACCCGAACTACAAAGACCCATGAGGTCAGCAGATGTCTCTCTCTAAACTGGTCACTGATGATCCATAACAGGGACAATTTTAACCTAACCCACCTGTCGGGAAACTGACTGGATTGGGGGCAATGCTAGTTTTACACCCTGCCTGAGTTTTACTCTCAACTGAAGTGTGGTTTTCCCACCTGGCGAGTTAGCTTAAAATGACCCCCACAGAGTTTTGCTTCCCCACATGTGACGTCCTGGAAGGTGTCCGTGGGACCATAAGGGGGCCAGAAATAAGGGGAGGGAGGGAGGGGGGAGTTGTCGGATCTCTGATGCCTTCACTAGTTTGGGACTTTACAGGTTGCACAGGGGTGTGAGGAGCAAGGTCCAATATTAAAAATAGTTTTTTTTCTCCCGCTCAACTTTATAGCAGCTTCTTATGCATCTGATCCATTACCATAGTATCAACACTGCACACCAACACCTGCTGCCCTGATCGCAGTATTGACTCCAGGCTACCACAATCTAAGGTACCACTGTTATTCGAATGGGTGGAAGACAAGAAAGGTTGAGTGTTCACAAACCAGGTGTTTTCAAAGTTTCGACAAAATTAGAAGATTCGCGAGGATACCATTAGCCAATCAGAGATTGCATAGAAATGCACGGATATGTCTGTAATCGGTCATGTTGCTATGGATTGTGACTGATTTAGAGTAAATTGTGACTGATCTTTTAAAAAATTCTCGGGATGTGGACATCGCTGGCAAGGCCGGCATTTATTGCCCATCCCTAATTGCCCTTGAGAAGGTGGTGGTGAGCCGCCTTCTTGAACCGCTGCAGTCCGTGTGGTGAAGGTGTTATTCTTCGTAACGGTTTTTGATACAACTGAGTGGCTTCAGAGGGCAGTTAAGAGTCAACCACATTGGTGTGGGACCTGGAGTCACATATAGACCAGACTGGGTAAGGACGGCAGGTTTCCTTCCCAAAAGGACATTAGTGAACCAGTTGGTGTCGTCACGACAATCCAACAGCTTAACGGTCACTTTTTATTGATGCCAGCTAAATATTTCCAGATTTTTAAGAACTATTCAAGTTCTCAAACTACCATGGTGGGATTTGAACTCACATTCTCTGGATTATTGGTCCATAGACTCTGGATTACTGGTCTAGCAACATAACATCTACACCACCGTACCCAGCAAAATGAAAGAAACCAAAATGAAAGTGTCTGAAGGACCTTCCCACAGCAAAGATCTCAGAAAAAGAAATTCATTCCAGTAAGTAGAGGTCCTCAGACATGTTTCAATTGAATAGGAAATCGGGTGCGGTGTAAAACAGGGCAGCCGATTCGCTATGAGCCCATTTTGGGCTACTGGTGAAGACCAATTTCGCTCCTGCTATGTAACGCAGACAACATGTATGGTACAGCTTTCACTGAGATACAGCAAAACCCACATGTTACGTTGGAAAATACAGCATTGGTGCAAGAAGGTTCAACAAAGCTGAGTCTGAAGACATGGTGTGAAGGAAAATAAAGGGAATTTCAGAAGTGAAAGTGTGGAGATGGTGAGAAAGGGCTTACATCGAGTTACATCGAGTGTACAGCACAGAAATAGGCCATTCGGCCCAACTGGTCCATGCCGGCGTTTATACTCCACACGAGCCTCTTCCCTCCCTACTTCATCTAACTCTATCAGCATATCCTTCTATTCCTTTCTCCCTCATGTGTTTATCGAGCTTCCCCTTAAATGCATCTATGCTATTTGCCTCAACTACTCCTTGTGGTAGCGAGTTCCACATTCTCACCATTCTTTGGGTAAAGAAGTTTCTTCTGAATTCCCTGTTGGATTTATTAGTGACTATCTTATATTTATAATCTCTAGTTTTTGACTCCCCCATAATTGGAAACATCTTCTCTACGTCTAGCCTTTCAAACCCTTTCATTATCTTAAAGACCTCAATCAGGTCACCCTTCAGCCTTCTCTTTTCTAGAGAAAAGAGCCCCAGCCTGTTCAGCCTTTCCTGATAAGAATATCCTCTCAGTTCTGGTATTTATCCTTATGAATCTCTTTTGCACCTTCTCCAGTGCCTCTATATCCTTTTTATAATATGGAGACCAGAACCGTGCACAGTTAGGCAGATAAGGAAATGAAAGAAGTTTGAGAGGTAATGGAGAACCAAGGGAAAGGTTTGGAAACATTGTGAGGAGAAATAACTAAAAATCACTGCAACATTTATTCTGTAGAGAGTTCTAGAAAGAAATGAAGGGCAGGTGCCTTTAGGTTTATTATGGAGCTGTCTGAGCATGAAAACCATAGCGACCCAATACATCATAAAAGAGAAAGTACTTTGGATTTAAAGTACAACAAAAACTCTCATCCCTTTTAAATACTGTCCGTGCGCTATGTGAAGCATGTCTGTGCGGACTTGTTTTCTTTAAGTCCCTGAAAGCACACTCGTTGCCAGCTTAACGATCTTCATTTCAATTGTCAAAGCAGTTTTGAATTATTTTCACACAATCCTGTGATTTCCAATAAATAGCATATGGGAAAGAGAAGTAGTTGCTTTGTGATGAAAACTATCTAATTTAATCACTTGTAAACAATTTTACAACACCAAGTTATATGGACTATAACTTGGTGTTGTAAAATTGTTTACAATTGTCAACCCCAGTCCATCACCGGCATCTCCACATCATAATTTAATCACCATGTTTTTTCCCTCAAATCTTTATTATTTCGCCAGTTGGAAAACCATTCACAATAGTCCAAACCAATATTGAACTTTTTTGTATAGCGGTCCCACTGTAAATACTGGCATGCTCCCCAGGATCACCCATCCTAACTTCCGAAAGATAGTGCCAGCTACCCAAAGTATATCAGTGCTGTTATTGTAAAAGGCATTTTTTTTGCTTGTATACGGCAACAGAAATCTGAAGATAATGCTACAAAAATCTGACGTCCTTGCTAGCCCATTGGGATCATCCAGTGGACCCTCTTAGACCTGCAATCTCTTGTTTGAGACCCATCTTCCATCCTCCATAAACTTGAGCTCATCCAAAACTCTACTGCCCGTATTCTAATTCGCATCAAGTCCCATTCACCTCTCACCCCTGTGCTCACTGACCTACATTGGCTCCCAGTCCAGCAACACCTCGATTTTAAAATTCTCATCCTTGTTTTCAAATCACTGCATGGACCCTCTGTAACCTCCTCCAGCCCTACAACCCTCTGAGATCTCTGTGCTCCTCCAATTCTGGCCTCTTGCGCATCCCCCACTCCCTTCGCCCCTCCATTGGCGACTGTGCCTTCAGCTGCCTAGGCCCTAAACTCTGGAATTCCCTCCCTAAACCTCTCTGCCTTTCTACCTCTCTCTTCCCCTTTAAGACGTTCCTTGAAACCTACTTCTTTGACAAAGCTTTTGGTCACTTGTCCAGGGAACTATAGACCAATTATCTTAACGTAGCGGTGGGAAAGCTAATGGAATCCTTACTCAGAGTTGTAATAGAAAAACATCTAGAAACCGAAAATATAATAAAGAATAGTCAGCATGGATTTCAAAAGGGAAGGTCATGCTTGACCAACTTTATTGAATTCTTTGAAGAAGTAACAGAATGTAAACAGTGTACTGCATCGTCCAAACTGCTTCCATTGTATACCGACTGAACAAGCCACTGATGAAACTATTATCCTCCCACACAAAGTGTCCTTCTTGCATTTTTTTTTTCTGTAAAATTGCTTTCTTTTTAAAACAAGTGTCAAATGGCATTCCCAGACACTAACATCCCTTCTTGAAGCTTTGATTGCAAACTACTTATTTGTACTTGTCCTTTTATTATTCCTTGTATCGGCATATTAAAAGACCCCAAAAGTGGGGGGTAATTTTCACCTTCGCCTGGGCAGAGCAGATCTCCCATCCCAATGAAACTCCCCTGCACATGGCCATGGGAAGTTTTACGTCCACCTGAGAGGGCAGATGGGGCCTCGGTTTAACATCTCATCCGAAAGACAGCACCTCCAACAGTGCAGCCCTCCCTCAGTACCGCACTGGAGTGTCAGCCTAGATTTTGTGCTCAAGTCTCTGGAATGGAACTTAAACCCATGACCTTCTGACTCAGAGGCGAGAGTGCTACCACTGAGCCATGGCTGACACCTATTAACAGCACAATGAACAATGAAAATTGAAGAACACAAGAAAGTCCCTGGCTTATGCGGTTTTTCTCTTCTTTGACATTCAAGAAAATTCCTTAATGATGGTCACAACAATAGTGTCTTGCCCTGAAGCACTGACTCCAATCGTAAACCACAATTTGCAATGGATCTCCATTTGTTTAGCAATTAACGGAACAAGGGTTTGTATGTCCAGCAGTTAATTCAGACACCCGAACAACCAAACATGCTAACATTATCCGTACTAGTTGTAAACAGCCCTCTCGTCTGACAGACTGAGCATGGAATTAGCATGTAAAATACCCCTTCTCCTTCAAAGAAAACTTTTAACTGGACTAATTCAGTATCAAAGCAACACTAAACTGTTACTGGACTAGTAATCCAGAGTCCTGGACAAATAATCAAGAGAACGTGAGTTCAAATCCCACCATGGCAGTTTGAGAATTTGAATTCAGTTTAAATTAATCTGGAAATAAAAAGCTGGCATCAGTAAAAGTGACCATGAAGCTGTCAGATTGTCGTAAAAACCCAACTGGTTCACTAATGTGCTTTAGGGAAGGAAACCTGCCTTCCTTACCCGGTCTGGCCTATATATATCTTCAGTTCCACACCAATGTGGTTGACTCTTAACTGCAAGCCACTCAGTTGTATCAAACTGCTACAGCATTGTAGGAGCACCGTCACCGCGCAGACTGCAGTGGTTTAAGGAGTGGTCTCAGGGCAAATGGGGATGGGCAATAAATGCGGACTTGCCAGCGATGCCCACATCCCAGAATGAATTTTTAAAAATAAACACTTGATGAATATTTCCTTAATTTGTTTAACAACTCTCAGTTTTCACTCCTGTCAACTTTTTCACTAAAATTAATAATATGATAAAATTGGTTGAAATTATGAGAAAATGGGACACAATAGTTAGAAGCAGACAGTTTGCAGTAGTTGAGGGGTGAAAGAACGAGGGGCCATAGGTACAAGGTCAAATGTAAGAGATTTAGAAGCGAGGGCGGGGGAAGCCTCTTTATACAGAGAGATGTGAGGCTGTGGAATTCACTTCCAGGGTGTGTGGTTGAGGCAGAAACTATGTCAACATTCAAGATTAGATTGGATAGGTGGATGAAGGGAAAGGGGTTGTAAAGATATGGGAACAGGGCGGGTAAATGTGATTAGAACCATTTGCTCGCGTGGAGAGTAAACGCCGACACGGACTGCTTGAGCCGAATGGCCTGTTTCTGTGTTGTAACTTCCATATATTTCTATGTATCTTTGGAGGTTAGGAGCCCTCAGAGTAACACTAAACACGAATGAATAGTACCTTTGTTTGTTTAACAACTATCAATTTTTACTCCTCTCTCCTTTTTCACGAAAATCAATGAAGGTTTTGTAGAATTCTTTGTCTCATCCTGTTCTCTGAACCCTCTCCAGCACATTAATGTTTTTTTGAAGGTAGAGTGCTCAAAACTGAAGGCCGTATTCCAATTGTGGCCTCACAATTGTTCAGTACAAGGTTAGAATAACTTATTTATGGTCAAATGCCCTTGAGATGGATTCCGGTTCATGATCAGCCTTGTTGATAACAGTTTAATGTTGACTGGATACCTTCGGTGAATGACCCAACAGTAATATCTAGATCCTTTTCCTTTGCTAATGGACATCCCTTCATTGTGTACTGAGTGTGCTGGCATGAGCAACGTAGTGTGACGCTACTAAAAGTACAATTAGCCTGTTTCTGATGTTCAACCTGAACGCATACGACTGGTATTGAAATATTACAGGTTTTTTTTCCTGGCAGTCAATTGCTGAGAAATAAACAGTTTAATACAACGTGGAAATGAACACCTGACAGTGATTTCAAGTCAGTAACCCGAGTAAAATCATCAACCTTGAGAACAAGGCTTGAGTGGTTTATAACTGACCTCAACTCTGAGACTAATTTATTGGCTTCAAGTTACTGTGGGATATTTTCTCCTCTCTGGGCTAAGTTTAACAGAGGGGTACGCACAATAAACAAATGTGACCTCCACCTTTAACAAAGAAGCAAGAGATGAGCCCTCAAATTACAGATCAGTGAGCCTTACTTTGATTGTTTGAGACTGATGAGGGAAAGCACAAGGGATCGTCTTGAAGGACAGCGTCTGATTATAGAGAGCCAGCATGGGTTCAGAAGGGGCAGGTCACGTCTGACCAATTTAGTAGCATTCTTTGAGAAGGTAACAGATCTGGAGGTTAAGGGTGAGGCCGCGGATGTTATCTAACTGATCCATAAGGTGTGTGACCATGGGATAGATGGCAAAGGATTAAACTTGATCGGTGCATGGCTGAAAGGCAGAAGCAAAAATAGTCAGTGTGGAGAGGTGTCAGAGTGGAAACCGGCTGCCAGTGGAGTCCCACCAGGGTCGGCTTTGGGACTGCTAGAGGACAGAATACAACAAATTAGATGCAGTGGCCAATGATATTAACCTATGTGCGATAATCCAAAGGGATCTGGACAGGCTCGGTCAATCTAAGCTCTGGAATTCCCTCCCTAAACCTCTCTACCTCTCTCTCCTCCTTTAAGAGGATCCTTAAAACCTACCTCTTACTGTCCTAATATCTCTTTACGTGGCTTGGTGTCAAATTTTGTCTGATAACGCTCCTGTGAAGCGCCTTGGGTCATTTTACTACGTCAAAGGCGCTATATAAATGCAAGTTGTTGTTGCTGTAAAGGTGGCAGATGGACTTCAACGAGGAGAAGTTTAAATTCATGGGAGTTGGTAGAAGAAGCAACAATGTGGATTACATACTAAATAGCAACGTGCTTGAGGTAACAGAGCAAGAAATAGATTGAGGGGTTTTAGTGAAGGATTGGCTCATTGTTCACAGGCAGTGAAGAAAGTAAATGAAATGTTGGGATGTAGAACTATGGGTGTGACTTATAAGTCTAAGCAGCTGATGTTGAAGTTTTACCTGATTTTGGCAAGGCTGCATCTGGAGTCTGTGTTCAGTTTGGTCTCCGTATTACTGGATTATTGGAGGGACCCCCAGAGACGAGCCACAAAGCTGAGTTCTGAACTTAGAGGGCTGGGTTATGAGGAAAGATCGTCCAACCTGGGACTTTACTCCGCGGCGATGATGGGGGACTTGCTAAGGGGATTTAAGATTTTCGCGGATGTGGTAAATTTGGATTCAGAAAATTCTTCTGTCAGGGACAGGATTCAAAGGACACAGTTTAAAGTTAAGTGTATCCAAAGAAAATAGGAAATATAGACGACATTTTTTTAGTAGGAGGGTGACAAAATGTGGAACAGATTAGCAATGGGGGTGGTGGAGCAGAAAGCCATAGCAGGTTTTAAGAAGGGATTGGGTGAGTTCCTATCTGGAAGAGGAGGCAGAGATATTAGTTCCAAAATCACAGTAAGGAACCTGATGGGGGGAGGGGTGTGTGGGTGAGGGCGGAAGGGTAGGCTGGATTGACCAATGGACTTCATCTGCCCAAAAGATGACTAGGCTGTCACTGTAACACTGTAAACCAGTGAGGAAAACCATTAAGAAGTGATAATGGAACTTACTTTCTTTTTTGGATTGCAGCTCACAGTTCTATTCCCTTGGTGAAATGCGTGAACAGAAACAATCCCCCCCCCCCATCCCCACCCCAAATAATTGCTTGTTAAGACCTTGTTAAAGGTCAATCTGCATTGACTCTTTTAAGAATTGGCCAGCTTGGGCTAACAGAATTTGCATCACTAACTGAGAGTTAGTAATGCAAAGGATGGGCAAGATGTCAATGTTTTTCCACAGCAGTGGCAGAGTACAGCAGAGTTGTCATCAACACAGTGTGAATTCAGCAGCAGCCAACAGCATGAACCACTTCAGCCGGGGAATCCTGAGCAGGAGGATCATGCCGCACGAAGATTCTGGTGAGCTCTGCAATACGATGCTGTAAAAATCTATTGGACTTATTTACAGTAATGGAACTGCTGGAAATCTAGGCTGACAATTCGGTGCAGTGCTGATAGAGCGCTGCACTGTCAGAGGTGCCATCTTTCATATTGCTGCAACATGTGGTACATAACATAGATCATATATGTAATATGGTACATGCCAAGTGGCCTGTCAGTACCTCCAACCTTCTTCTGTGCCTATGAATGCCAGAGGTTTGTGCTCTTGTGCAGTTAACATCTTTTCACGATAAGGTCCACACTTGTTCTTCTCCTTGCTCTGCACAAGTTTGGTCTTAAAACATAAGAGCGGTGTGAATGTTTAGACAGGCTATTTGCTACTCCCCATGACAAGCACTCATTTGTGTGTGTGAGCATTGAATTTACTACATTGATTCTTTTTCTAAAATGCCACTTAAAGCATCACCTTCCAAATATGGTTTTCAAGTCCATATTAGGATGGCCACGACCTAAGATGCTCATTCAAGCACTGTTACAATGTTTCATTCACAAATTGAAGATCTGCATGCCAACTTAAAGCTCCATCTGCCATATATGTCCTTATGAAGAAAGGGAGATTTATTTTCCTAAGCTTGGTTGTCTTTTTCAGGACTTGGAACGTTTTGTGGATCCACGCCCCCAAAATCTGACTGGACCCTGTGTTCACCCTGTTAGCAGTTACCAACCAGGCACGCTGACCCTTCATCATACTCGCAGGACTGAGAAGTGCAGCATATCTCTCAATGTCAATATCAGTGTGGACATTTCGGTCCTGGACAGTCACTGAAGTTTGCTTTACGGAATCTCTACTCAGCCATTTCCTTTAGGATTTGTGCATTGTACAGCTGAATGGAAGAATACTTTGCCACTTATTCAATTCAATGAGCATTTACATGCCTAACAAGCATGAAGACAATGTTTTCATCCATGCCTTTGTTACCTCTAGACTTCACTATTCCAAAACTCTCCTGGCCAGCCTCCCATCTTCCACCCTCCATAAACTTCCAAAACTCTGCTGCCCATACCCTAACTCGCACTCATAAGTCCCGTTCACCCATCACCCCTGTGTTCGCTGACCTACATTGGCTCCCGATCCACCAACCCCTCGATTTTAAAATTCTCATCCTTGTATTCAAATCCCTCCATGGCCCCACTCCTCCCTATCTCTGTAACGTCCTCCAGCCCTACCACCCTTCGAGATCTCTGCGTTCCTCAAACTCTGGCATCTTCTGCATCCCCAATTTCCTTTGCCCCACCATTGGCTGCCGTACCTTCAGCTGTGTAGGCCCTAAGCTCTGAAATTCCATCCCCAAACCTCTTCACCCTCCACCTCACTCTCCTCCAGTAAGACTTGCCTGATACCCTGCACTTCTCAGTCCTGCGAGTATGATGAAGGGTCAGCGTGCCTGGTTGGTAACTGCTAACAGGGTGAACACAGGGTCCATGCAGATTTTGGGGGCGTAGATCCACAAAACGTTCCAAGTCCTGAAAAAGACAACCAAGCTTAGGACAATAAATCTCCCTTTCTTCATAAGGACAATTGTAAACAATTTTACAACACCAAGTTATAGTCCAGCAATTTTATTTTAAATTCACAAGCTTTCGGAGGCTACCTCCTTCCTCAGGTGAACGATGCCGCATCGTTCACCTGAGGAAGGAGGTAGCCTCCGAAAGCTTGTGAATTTAAAATAAAATTGCTGGACTATAACTTGGTGTTGTAAAATTGTTTACAATTGTCAACCCCAGTCCATCACCGGCATCTCCACTTCATAAGGACATATATGGCAGATGGAGCTTTAAGTTGGCATGCAGATCTTCAATTTGTGAATGAAACATTGTAACAGTGCTTGAATGAGCATCTTAGGTCGTGGCCATCCGAATATGGACTTGAAAACCATATTTGGCAGGTGACACTCCTTAAAACCTATCTCTTTCACCAAGCGTTTGGTCACCTGCCCCTAATGTCTCCTTCTTTGGCTCGGTGTCAATTTTTGTCTCATTACGCTCCTGTGAAGCACCTTGGAATGTTTTACTACGTTAAAGGCGCTATATAAATGCAAGTTGTTGTTGTTATTACAAGTGGGTTCTCATTGATTCACTCACTTCCCCTAACGCTGACGAATTTGCAAATCAGGGTATCAGGCAAGTAAAATGGCACTTGCCACCATCTTAAAATTTCTCCACTAAATTCTACAGGGTACAAACTATTAACCCATAATCTGCTAAAAGAAGAAAATGTATCTCTGTGTGTTTTTTGTACATAGTATTTATTTGTTCTGTTCATTTTATGTGGCAGTTTCATTCAGTATTGTGATAGTTTGTTATGTTCAAAGCAGCAGTTAGCGTGACTGTTGATTGTCAGTGCTCAATGTGTCATGAGAAGGATGGCAGGGACATCAACTATAGTGTCGTTATCACTACATGTTTATCACAAACATAATTTGAAAATGATTGCTGGGAATTCCCATGGGTCGAAATGCTACATGAGTGTCAACCATGGCTCAGTTGGTAGCACCGTCGCCTTTGAGTCAGAAGGATGTGGGTTCACATCCCACTCCAGGAGGTTGAGCACAAAATCTAGGCTGACACTTCAGTGCAGTACTGAGAGAGTGCTGCACTGTCGGAGGTGCTGTGTTTTGGGTGAGATGTTAAATCGAGGCCCAGTCTGCCCTCTCAGGTGGACGTAAAAGATCACATGGCACCATTGGAAGAAGAGCAGGGGAGTTCTCCCCGGTGTCCTTGTCAAAATTTATCCCTCAACCAACATCAGTAAAACAGATTACCTAGTCATTTATCTCATTGCTGTTTGTGGGATCTTGCTGTGCGCAAATTGGCTGCTGTGTTTCCTACGTTGCAACAGTGACTACAATTCAAAAGTACTTCATTGGGTGTGAAGCACTTTGGGACGTCCTGAGGTTGTGAAAGGCGCTATATCAATGCAAGTTCTTTCTGTAATGCATGACGGTTCATTACTTGCTTCACGCTGCACCTGCAGACATCTTGCACTGGGAATGTTAAGAAATGATCCCGACAAAGATGTTACTACACAGTTGTTATACAACAGCTGTCAGCCCAGATGTGTAGCATAAACCAAGTTCCATGAGAATCAAATACTTTAAGTACACAAATTGTCAGCGCAGCAAAGAAACATGGCTCGCACGGAGGCTCGAGGGAAATCATAGGAGACATCGCTGAAACATAATCATCCTGTTATGTTCATGTGAAAGTTACCAGTTTACAGAGGAATTAAACTCAAATTGTGAGGTCAGTCTTTCAATTATACCAAACTCTCCTTTCTCCCCACTTTCCTTAAGACCTTGTGCTGCTGTTTATTATTCCTGTGACTAAAACAGGTTAATTGTCTGTTTAGGCCAATTTTATTTCCATGCAAAAGAAGCGCTGTATAAAATGATGTTACTTAGAACTGCTTCCTGTGTAAATCCAACCCCTATGTCATCAGTCAGAGTAGGTGACTGATATCCGATTGGACTTCACACAGGAAGCCTCATTCCTCAGTGCTATAATGTTACTTTGCAAGACAAGATCTGTCATGGCAACCAAGGAGGGGTAAAGCGGTGAGTCCAGTGTAATTTGGTCACAAGAGTAATTGGAAAAGAGAAAACATGCAAGGAGAGCAACAGAGAATAATGTAACGCATGTGGCGTATGAGCAGTAAGCATTTAATGGAAGTACTGGCATTGCCACTTGGGACCAGTTCCCCTTTAAGAGGCACCATTTCTTTTGATTAAACCTGAGATCCTTCTGTATGTTTCATGTGAACATGGTGAAGATTCATTATTTTAATTACTCCGAGGAGATTGCTTATACAAAGGCTATTTAAGGTCACTGCTGGTGGAAAGCATTATACATAACACTGTACTTTATCTTAATCGGCCCCAAATGTAGTGTTTCACATCAGGTAGGTTGAGACAGATATCAAGATCTGGGAAGCCCACAAAGTAAAATGTTTTTGTAACAAAGCAACAGCAATAACTTACATTTATATAGCGCCGTTAATGTTGTAAAACATCCCAAGGCGCTTCACAGGACATTATCAAACAAAATGTGACACCAAGCCACATAAGGAGACATCACATAGAATGTACAGCACACAAACAGGCCATTCGGCCCAACAGGTCCATGCCAGTTTTTATGCTCCACATGAACCTCCTCCCACCTCTCTTCATCTAACCCCATCAATATATCCCTCTACTTCTCTACCCCATTTAGACTCTTATTTTCCATGTGGCCTCCTTATTCTTCCTACCAAAATGCATCACTTCACGCCTGTCTTTATTGAAATTCATTTGCCAATTACATACCCATTCTGCAAGTTTATTAATGTCTTCCTGTATTTTGTTGCAGTCCCCCTCAGTATTAACTATACCCGCCAATTTGGCATCGTCCGCAAATTTTGAAATTGTACTTCGGATTCCCGAGTCTAAATCGTTTATATAAATGGTGAACAACAGTGGTCCCAGCATCGATCCTTGCCAGTCTAAGTAACTACCTTTAATCTCTGTTTTGTGGCCAGCTTGCTATCCATTTTGCTACTCGTCCCCTGACTCCACATGCTCTGACCTTAGTCATGAGTCTACTATGCTGTACCTTATCGATGGCCTTTTTAAAATCCAAATATATTTACTATATTACCCTTGTCTACCCTTTCTGTTACTTCTTAAAGGAATTCAATAAGGTTGGTCAAGCATGACCTTCCCTTCTGAAATCCGTGCTGACTATTCTTTATTATATTTTTGGTTTCTAGATGTTTTTCTATTACATCTTTGAATAAGGATTCCATTAACTTCCCCATCACTGACGTTAAGATAATTGGTTTATAGTTCCATGGACAGGTTTGGTCAAAAATGTAGGTTTTAAGGAGCGTCTTAAAGAAGGAGAGAGACGTAGAAAGGCAGAGAGGTTTAGGGAGTGAATTCCAGAGTTTAGGGCCTAGACAGCTGAAGGCACGATAAAGCCTTAATGCTTGGAGTACAACTTGCACATGAAAGGAATGTTGCATATCTAAACATTTTGAAAGAGCTGATAAATGCAGTGATGAACCTGTATAACTGAAACCACAGGATCACGATAAATGGTTGAATACCCTCAGAAGACCATGGGAGCTTTTCGAAACTGGCCCGGTGTTCCATCCCATAATCTCTTGCAGAATTATAAGTGATGTCGGAGCAATATCCAAGTTATAAAGGTTGCATCTCGACAGCTTTATTCTGCCGGGTTTACTCTCTGTCTGGCCGAGGACAGATGCTTTGTTATTTTCCACTCAGCCGTACTGCCCCAATAAAAATTACTTTCACAGAAATATGTCTCTGAATAGTTCCATATTTGCATAATTTTTTTAAAGTTCCATGGAATTCGGTAAGTTCACGCAGTGCAAGGCTGCACATGCAGATTTTGTTTATCGCTCGATGAGCTGCCCTTATAAATGCACCACATAGTGTTTTCTCATTGTACTCGTGCAGAAATGGAAAGAGGACTACATTTAAAACTTAATGAACTGATGTGATAAAGCCTTGTTTTTTCTCTTTCGAGTGGACATTAACAGTAGGGGATGGCATTAAAAGAGCCTTAGGCGTGTTTGTCAAACATATTGACTCAAATTAATAAGCTTGTTGACAATACCATTTAGGTTCTTAAAGGCAATATCATTATCTCATGTCCAGTCGTTCTGTCGCTTGTATTATTTGGGGGTCATTCAACATTCGACAGATGATATTCAAATCCAGGGAGTGAGAGCAGGAGGGTCAGATTCTGAAAAATGTAAGTTCATATATATATCTCATGAAGCCAATGTATATTTAAATGTACATTCACATGTAGATCTCATGAAGCCAGTATACATTTAAATGTACATTCACATATATTTTATGAAGCCAGTGTACATTTCAATCGCACAGTGCTTGAGGAGTACAATGATACATCAAGGTTTCATGGCCTGACTGTGCCTGAACTAGGGGCGGGGGGGTCGAAGTAGCTTTTTAGACTTTGTTTCTAGGGATCAGTTAGGGCTCGGGACCGGGGTGTGTAGCTGTGGTGAAGGAGGACAGTTTGTGCTGAGCGAGCCTCCAAAAACGGCCCAAGACCAAGCTAATATTTTTGTAAGGTAGTGAAAGTATTGAGAGGCGAACAAAACAAAATCATTGAATCTTACAGCAGATGAGGTGACCACTTGGCCCATCGAACCTGTGCCCGCTCTCTAAAAGGGACATCCATTTAATCCCATTCCTCTATCCTTTGGAATGAGTACGGTTATGTTCTTTACATAGAATTACATAGACTTTTACATCACCACAGAAACAAGCCATTCGGCCCGACTGGTCTTTGCCAGTGTTTATACTCCAAATGAGCCTCCTCCCACTTTACTTTATCTCACCGTATCAACATATCCTTCTATTCTTTTCTCCCTCATGTACTTATCTCGCTTCCCCTTACATTTTTGTTCTTGAAATATTTCTCTTTTAAAAGTTACGATGAAATCTGCTTCCATCACTGTTACTGGGAGGGCATTCTATGCCCTCACAACCCTCTGTGTAAAGACATTCCTCCTAACCGCTCCATGCTTTTGGTGGTGACCTTAAATTTGTGCCCTCTGTTACTGGCTCACTGACCACTAAGTTTTCTTCCATTTGCCTGACCAAAACTCATCATCATTGTGCACCTCTGCCAAATTTCCTCTTAACCTCTGCTTGAATTAAATGAGCTCCACTTTCACTAGTCTCTCCTCATAACCAGAGACTCTTATCTCTGGTATTTTGTTAGTAAACATAAGAACATATGGCTCCACCATAAAATAAGATCATGGCTGATCTTCGACCTCAATTCCACTTGCCCGCCCGATCCCCATATCCCTTGATTTCCCCTAGAGTCCAAAAATGTATCGATCTCAGTCTTGAATATACTCAGCAACTGAGCATCCACAGCCCTCTGGGGTAAACCTCTTCTGTACCTTCACTATTCGCACCGTGACATCGTTACCAAAGTAGGGTGTCCATAACTGGACACAGTATTCTAAGCAATGCTGCATTATACATTTCTGAAAGTTGAGCATGAAGCATTAGAGATGAGCAAAATTTGAATGCTTTCTGCAGGAAACTACTTTAATAAGAAAATGGCATACAATAGGGAGGCGAATTTGGTTATTTCATGTAATTAGTGTTGAGCATTAAAGTACAGCTGCATTTTATGGCTGGTTCAGCTTGTGTCATCTTGGCTCACTGGTAGCACTCTTGCTTCCAAGTCATAAGGTCAGGATTCATGTCCCACTTTAGGACTTGAGCCCATAATCTATGCTGACATGATTAGTGCAGTACTGAGGGAGTGCTACACTGCCACAGGTGCCCTCTTTCAGATAAGGCATTAAATCACTTGTTCAGTTGGACGTAAAAGTTCCCATGGCACCATTTGAAAAAATGCAGCTTTCCTGCTGTCCTTCTTCACCCAACTCCAGCAAAAACAAATTATTGGGTAATTTTTCTCATTGCTGTTGGCGGGTCCTTGCTGTGTGAGAATTGGCTGTTTTGTTTGGCTACATTATAACAGTGACTGCGCTTAAAATAATCATTGGGATATCTTGAGGACATGAAAGGTGCTGTATAAATGTAAGTTCTTTCTTCTAAGAGTATTCCTCGTCCTATATCTGCAGAGAGACTGCAATGTAGAAAACCATGGCCCGGGAATAATATTCATTTCTACAGAAACCAATACGTGATTCTATGTGCACTAAAAGAATCACTGGGGATTTCCTTGTCGAGTTATCCCAATTGGCCAGCAGAAGGTGGGCAGAAATCCCCAATAAACTGCGTCAATGGTGTTCCCGTCGCAGTCAAGCCGGTCCAATTGGAAGAAGCCCTGAGGAAATTCCTGTTGAACGTTCAATTAGCTCCACGCAACTCTCACACACGGATCACACTAAAGAAGAAAATTAGTAAAATCTCATTTTGTTGAATAGAGTTGGTAAAATAAGAAAGAAAGAACTTGCATTTAGATAGCGCCTTTCACAACCCCAGGACGTCCCAAAATGCTTTACAGCCAATGAAATACTTTTGAAGTGTAGTCACTGTTGTAATGTAGGAAACACAGCAGTCAAGTTGCGCACAGCAAGGTCCCACAAACAGCAATGACATCAATGACCAGATAATCTGCTTTACTGATGATGGTTGAGGGATAAATGTTGGCCAGAACACTGGGAAAACTCCCCATCTCTTCTTCGAATAGTGCTTTGGGATCTTTTACATCAACCCGAGGACAGATGGGGCCTCAGATTAATGTCTCATCTGAGAGGCAGCGTGGCACTCCCTCAGTACTGCACTGGAGTGTCAGCCTAGTTTATGTGCTCAAGTCTATGGAGTGGGTCTTGAACCCACAACCTTTTAACTTAGAGGCAAGGTGCGCTACCACTGAGCCAAGGCTGACACCTGTTAAGTGAATTAGAATTAGAGTTCATTGATATTTTCCTTTAAATTTTAATTTGTACAATACGAGGTTATGGTGCAGTAATAAAAATGGGATAGAACGAAATGGAGCACATGGAGGGAAGGAAGACAGAATTTATTGAAGGAACAAGTGAAAGGGCAGGCCTGAAATGTTCATCACAGTGTCATGCTCCTAAAATCAGTTGGTATTTTCTACTTCATGTTATTTAAGAGGGGTGGCAGATGGGAAGGAAGAGGTCTACTAATTTTCGGATGATACGTCATGTATTCAAATTTTGCTATGGATTTAATTTTTTCTACACAAGCTATAAAATTGTATCATGGAGATTCTTCTAGTTGCATAGATTAACTTTCCGGGCCATTAGCAACCCACTCAGAACCAGCCAACTGATGTATCTAGGCCTCCGAGGCAGGGTCACCAATAGGCACAGAGCAGGAGAACACAGGATGTACATTTTTAATGTTTCCCACAAGCAGCTTCTGACATTTGTGAGGGGCACTCAGATCTTCATGTTTACGCCTCAGGGAATTTTTAATATCTGAATCGCTTTGAATATCTGTTAAATGGTGTTTGGTGTTTTCATTGTGTAAATATGTTGATGTGAATTGTGCATTGTAATTAGTTTATACCCAGCATTTTGCATGTATTGCAATCAACAATGTCTCATTAAATTCCTAAATGAGCTCAAGAAAGATATCTTCTGATATTGATAGTTGTTGCTGGAGTTCAAACGATACGTTATCTGTTGAGATGTGCACACTAGTCCCCTGTTGGACAGTCACAGCTTTTTTTTATTCATTCATGGGATGTGGGCGTCGCTGGCAAGGCCACCATTTATTGCCCATCCCTAATTGCCCTTGAGAAGATGGTGGTGAGCCGCCGCCTCGAACCGCTGCAGTTTGTGTGGTGAAGGTTCTCCCATTGTCTGTATCAAAACAGGCAAATGCTGAAACATGCAGTGTACTAAAAACACTTGGATTTTTTTGCATATCGACTTGCACTGAACTGTAAATCTAGCTCTAAATTGTTCTGAACGCCCACTATTCAAGAGTAAAGAGACAGACTCAGGGCTGGGGGAAACATTCTTAAGAAGGTTCGCAGTGGTAAGTTGCTGCTGGTACTTTGGCGCAAACGCACTTAGAGAGGAATAGTGAAGAGCCTGGTCCAAGGCCAAATGTGGGTGTGGAGCTTTTATGTGGTAAGGCTGGAGGCTGGTATTAAAGAAGGAAAGAACGAGTGAGAAGCTTACAAGAATTGATTTCAGTGGACAGATTCTACAGAAAGCCCTCTGGGTATATATCACCTGACCTGAGAAATAAAAGTAATGAGGAAATTGTTGACTGTTCAGCTCTTCCGAGGCTTTTGGGAGCTCTGAAATGAGAAAAAGAATGAAAAATCATTCTTGGTAGAAAGAGATGTAAAAGTACTCACAATACAGCTGTATAATGAAGAGGTACATGACAATGATATTGAAATGTGGTTTAACTGATATTGTCCCTTGTTGTCACCGGCATCAAAGGCTGTGGATGTGGAGAGATTTTGGAACGGAGCGTGAGAATTTATGCCCGATGATCCTAAACAACTGCCGTCTGTCGAACACCTGCCAAGCAATATTATAGTCATCATTTGGGCTTCTCCAGAAACTTTTTCCTGTGCCCAACACAAAAACCAAAGCCAAATCACATAGGCAAGCCTGTGCCACCTATGAACTGAAGTGGGACCTTGTGTGCAAAGAAATCTTGGATGATAAACCTATTTATTGCTTTTGGATTAATCATGGGATTTCCAATATGTGCCCAGGTCAATTCAAAGGATGATTATTATCAGTCACATCAGAGATTTTTACAACAATCTAAACTAGTCAGCAGGTTTATTTACAATAGTCATTTACAGATGCAAGCAGTAAGAGCAAGTTGTTGAAGTCAGTCCAAACAACGTTGCAGCTTTGAACCAGTTCAAGAAAGGGTTAAATGGATAAATACATCAGTTGAGTTCATTTGATTGGCTTTCTCTGCAGATGTTGCAAAATAAATGGACAAACAATTCTTGGACTGGAAGTGGATACCTGAAGTCGAAGGGGAAGCAACTTTCTTTGAATTGTGGATGGAATCCTACCTCTGATTTGCCTCTGCATCTGTTGCAGCTAGGATAACACTGCAAGGAGCTATTAGATGGTGCATTAAAAATGTTGGATTCTTATATCCATAACATTATTTGAAATAGTCTTTGCCTTTAAGAAGTTAGCCTGCTGGACAAAGGCACATTATTCAAACAATGGACAGCAAACCCAAACCCTTGACCTCTATCACCTAGAAGGACAAGGGCAGCAGGTGCATGGGAATACCACCACCTGCATGTTCCCCTCCAAGTCACACACCATCCTGACTTGGAAATATATCAGCTGTTCCTTCATCATCGCTGGGTCAAAATCCTGGAACACCCTACCTAACAGCACTGTGAGAGAACCTTCACCATACGGACTGCAGCGGTTCAAGAAGGCGGCTCACCACCATCTTCTCAAGGGCAACTAGGGATGGGCAATAAATGCTGGCCTTGCCAGCAACGCCCACATCCCATAAATGAATTTTTAAAAAATCTCATTTTTAAAAAATACAGATGACCAGCAGAGACCAGTGCAGCAAAAAAATGCAATCTGTTTGGGAAGATAAGATACATGTTTAAAGGCTGTCCAGAATCTTATATCAACAGAGAAAGAAGTTGAGGAACAGGACAGTAAAATTGAAGTCAATGGGAATCAGGGGGAAAACTCTCCAGTGGCTGGAGTCATACCTAGCACAAAGGAAGACGGTAGTGGTTGTTGGAGGCCAAGCATCTCAGCCCCAGGGCATTGCTGCAGGAGTTCCTCAGGGCAGTGTCCTAGGCCCAACCATCTTCAGCTGCTTCATCAATGACCTTCCCTCCATCATAAGGTCAGAAATGGGGATGTTCGCTGATGACTGCACAGTGTTCAGTTCCATTCGCAACCCCTCAGATAATGAAGCAGTCCGAGCCCGCATGCAGCAAGACCTGGACAACATCCAGGCTTGGGCTGATAAGTGGCAAGTAACATTCGCGCCAGATAAGTGCCAGGCAATGACCATCTCCAACAAGAGAGAGTCTAACCACCTCCCCTTGACATTCAACGGCATTACCATCGCCGAATCCCCCACCATCAACATCCTGGGGGTCACCATTGACCAGAAACTTAACTGGACCAGCCATATAAATACTGTGGCTACGAGAGCAGGTCAGAGGCTGGGTATTCTGCGGCGAGTGACTCACCTCCTGACTCCCCAAAGCCTTTCCACCATCTACAAGGCACAAGTCAGGAGTGTGATGGAATACTCTCCACTTGCCTGGATGAGTGCAGCTCCAGCAACACTCAAGAAGCTCGACACCATCCAAGATAAAGCAGCCCGCTTGATTGGCACCCCATCCACCACCCTAAACATTCACTCCCTTCACCACCGGCGCACTGTGGCTGCAGTGTGCACCATCCACAGGATGCACTGCAGCAACTCACCAAGGCTTCTTCGACAGCACCTCCCAAACCCGCGACCTCTACCACCTAGAAGGACAAAGGCAGCAGGCGCATGGGAACAACACCACCTGCACGTTCCCCTCCAAGTCACACACCATCCCGACTTGGAAATATATCGCCGTTCCTTCATTGTCGCTGGGTCAAAATCCTGGAACTCCCTTCCTAACAGCACTTTGGGAGAACCGTCACCACACGGACTGCAGCGGTTCAAGAAGGCGGCTCACCACCACCTTCTCGAGGGCAATTAGGGATGGGCAATAAATGCCGGCCTTGCCAGCGACGCCCACATCCCGTGAACGAATAAAAAAAAACAAAAAAAAACTCTGATGCTGAAGATGAAAAGCATCTTTTCCCAGAGATACCTAAAGAAGAAGCAGAAGCAAAAGACTTCAGTGTTAACGGTGAGAATGGACAAAAAGGATCTAGAAGACTCTTAGTCTAATGAAGAGGGGAGGGATCTGGGGAAGGATTAAAGGAAAGGGAATGTAGGGGGTTGAATTTTGACTGAAAGGGGCGGAGAAGTATTAATTTGACTGTAAAAATGATTAAAGAATGGAGCTGGTGTGCTAAAACTTTCCCACATGACTAAGAAATGAAGCTAACGTTATATTTGGCACCAATTTGCCATTCCTCATGATCTTTTGAATCAAGAAATAAAGTGCAGCTGGAAAAAAGGGTTGGCATCAAATGATGCTCAGGCAGCAGGCATAGGGATCTTGTTCATCAATGATGAAATTGATATCATAGCTGATCCTGAAGGATTAGTGATGGTTGAGAAATACAATGGGAAACAGTTGAAGACTAATTAATTAATATCATCCAACTGAGGCTAGGGAAAGGAAGCAGATTTTTAGAAAATTTATGATACCCGTGACTTATTAATCGATGTGTGAAGTAACTTTAATTGTGTACTAACTAATCAGGATAGGAGTAAGGGATAGATCATGGAACTTCTCAAATTATAAAAGATATTGTAATGGTAGGTGTAGATAAAGATGAGAATGGGAGACTGGAATACACATGGAATAACTCCTATGGGATATTCCCATAGTTTGAAAGATTTTATATTGATATCCGAGCTGGTGGAGGTTAAGAAGTATTTTTAAAAGCTGTACTTTTTTCTCAGACCACTGTATGTTTGGAGTGCAGTTGTTCTTTTTTCTTCTGAATACAATAAACATGGGGACAAGGATGTGGACCTTAGATATGAATCTGTTAGAGGATGAAGTGATTTTCATAGGTTGTCTTTACAAGTGTGTTTTGATTCTAAGGAAGAATGGTGAAGGAAATGATGAGGGCATATTTTTAGAGGGTGGGGAATCACAGAAAAAGACAGCAAGAAAGAAAGGTTAGAAAAGAGATTGCCGTACTTGTAGGAACTGCAAACCTTTTAGGCTTTGATTTTGCATTTCCTGGAAGTGTGGGTTCTATTAAAGGAAGCAGAAAATGATGTTTTTGATGAAGGCCTGTCATATGAAACAGAACAAGAAATATTCCAGATTTTGTTTTTGAAAAGCAGAAGTATAGAAAAATTATAATATCTTTGTAAAGGTAATCCTGGGTACAGTTAGAAGGATATATACATTCCTTTTTAGAAATACATAGAAGTTACAACACGGAAACACAATTCGGCCCAACCAGTCCACATGAGTGGCTACTCTCCACGCAAGCAAATAGTTCTAATCACATTTACCCACCCTGTTATCAAATCCCTTCATCCGCCTGCCCAATCTAATCTTGAATGTTTACCTCGTTTCTGCCTCAACCATTAACCCTGGGAGTGAATTCTACAGCCTCACAACTCTCTGTGTGAAGAAGGTTCTCTTGCTCTCTGTTCTAAATCTCTTACATTTGATCTTGTATCTATGGCCCCTTGTTGTTGACCCCTTAACTATTGGAAGCAGTCTACTTCTATCTACCCTCTCCATCCTTTTGCAATTTTAAACATTTCTATAATATTGCCCCATAATCTCCACTGTTCTAATGAAAAAACGTCCCATTTTTCAAGTGTTTCTTCGCATTTGTATTTCCTCATACCAGACAGCATCCTAGTGAATCTGTGTTGCACCCTCTCTAAACCCTCAATATCCTCCCTATAGTGTGAAGCCCAATACTGCACACAGTACTCTAACCAAGGTTTTATACAAGCTCATTATCTCTTGACTTTTATATTCTATACCTCTTGTGATAAAACGTAGAATTCCATTAGCTTTTTTTTAATAGCCTTATCAACCTGAGGTGTTGCCTTTAATGTTCCGTGAACCTGTACCGGTGTCATCCATGGCTCAATGGCAGCACTCTCGCCGCTGAGGCAGAACATAGGAACATGAGTAGACCATTCAGCCCCTCGAGCCTGTTCCACCATTCAGTGAGACCAGAGCTGATCTGTATCCTAACTCCATCCTTGGCTCCATATCCCTTAATACCCTCGGCTAACAAAAATCTATCGATCTCAGATTTTAAATTATTAATTGAACTAGCATCTACTACCAGCCTTTGTGTGAAGAAGTGTTTCCTAACTTCTCTCCGAAGAAGGTTGTGGGTTCAAGTCCCCACTCCAGAGACTTGAGCACAAAATTTAGGCTGATGCTCCAGTGCAGTACTGAGGGAGAGCTGCACTGTCGGAGGTGCCGTCTTTTGTATGAAACATTAAACCGAGGCCCCGTCTGCCCTCTCAGGTGGATGTAAAAGATCCCATGCCACTATTTTGAAGAAGAGCAAGGGAGTTGTCCCCAGTGTCCTGGCCAATATTTATCCCTCAACTAACGTCACTAAAACAGATTATCTGCTCAGGTATCTCATTGCTGTTTGTTGGATCTTGCTGTGCACAAATTGACTGCTGTGTTTCCTACATTACAACAGTGACTACACTTCAAAAGTACATTATTGGCTGTAACACTTTGGGACGTCCTGAGGTTGAGAAAGGCATGATATAAATGCAAGTTCTTTCTTTACCCTCAAATCCCTCTGCTCTTCCACAGCACTGAGCTGACTCCCACTCAGAGAATAATTACTGCTGTTTTTTCAACCAAAATGTGTCACTTCACACTTACTGACACTTAATTCCATCTGCCACTTTTTAGTCCATTCCCCTATATTATCAATATCTCTTTGCAGCTTCCTTTGGTCTTCTAAATAATTAACTATTCCTCCTATTTCAGTATCATCTGCAAATTTCAACACCATTCCTTCCAGGCCTATATCCAAATCATTGATATACAATGTGCACGGAGTCGCCCCAGAATTGAATCCTGTGGGACACCATTATTGACTTTCAACCAGTTTGAAAAAATGCCCTTAACTTTTACTGTTTTGTCCAATTTTAATTCAGTTTACTCTCCTTACCTTTTTTCATACACCTTAATCTTCTTTAGTAATCTCCCGTGTGGTAACTTGAACATTACATCCATTGCAGTTTCCCCATCTACCGTGTCAGTTACCTCTTCAAAGAATTCAATGAGGTTTGTCAAGCACAATTGTCCCTTGTGAAATCTGTGCTGACTATTTCTATTGTCTCTTTATCTAGATACATTAATTTCATCCTTAATCAAAGACTCTAAAATTTTCCCTACCATACATGTTAAACTAACTGGCCTGTAATTGCATGGATTAGCTGTCTCCCTTTTTAAAAATGGGTATGACAATGACCACTCTCCAGCCCACATCCACACTCAATAAAACCCTGATATATAATTTTTAGGGTGGCAGCAGTTTCCTACCTCAGGATTCTAGGGTGTATTCCTGTCAGGCTCTGGTGCTTTTCCTTCCTTTAGCTGTCAGCCTTGGCTTGGTGGTAGCACACTTGCATCTGAGGTATGATGGTCATGGGTTCAAGCCCCACTCAAGGGACTTAAGCACATAATTGCAGTGACACTTCAGTTCAATACTGAGGTGTCATCAATGAGATATTAAACTGAGGCCAACATTTATCCCTCAACCAACGCCACCAAAAATGGATTATCTGGTCATTTATTTCATTCCTGTTTGTGGGACCTTGCTATCTTTCTATACATTATCACAGTCACTGCACTTCAAAAGTACTTATTGGCTGTGAAGCATTTTAGGGCACCGTGAAAGACATTATATAAATGCAAGTTCTTCCTTTCATTCTTTGGCCTAACAAATATCTAAAATTTTCCTATTATCCATAATAATATCTCGCTCTCAACCACTTCAGGATTCACCTCCTCTCTGATATCCTACTCTTTTGTAAAGAGCGATGCAATGTGATAATTACATTGTGATGTGATCATTAAGTACCTCTTCCATTTCCTTCTGATGCTTAAAAAAAAATCATCATACTCCCTCTTCGTTTTCCATAGCCTGCTCTTAATCTCATATTTTCTCATATTCTCCTTTAGTTTAAAAAAAATGTTATAGTCCTTATAGGACCTCACCCTCAATTTTAATTTAATTGGTTTCTAACCTCTTTATTTATCCATAGCATCCTAAAATGACTAATAGTTTCCTTTTATTTTAATGGGATACATTTATTCTGTCCCTTTGCAGTGTCTTCTTTTAAAAGCATCCCAGTGTTGCCACCAGTTTGTCCTTCCACCTCACCTCAGTTAGCTCATCTTTCTAAATTCTGCCCCAATCCAAACTGGTGTTCTACTTTTTGTACTGACATTTTACCGTTCTAGTTGCAACTTAAACTTGATCATATTGTGGTCAATACTCTCAAGGCGCTCACCCACATTTTGCTCATTTACCTGGTCTTTTTCATTCTTCATAACCGGTTCGAGCAACAACTCCATCCTTGTTGGCCTACTATCATAGCCAAGTTCCGCACCCATGAGGACGGCCTCAATCGGGATCTTGGGTTCATGTCATGCTACACGTAACCCCACCAGCAAAAAGGGGGAAAAAAAAGTTATGTGTTTTAATATTCTCTCTCTCTCTCTCTCTCTGCCATTTGGGTCTCTTTCTTTCTGTCTGTGTAATTGACACAATGTATATCCAGTGTACTGGGACGTGCTGTTCTCCGTGACTGGCCTGTTTGAACAACAACGACACCTTTTGATTGGTGTGATGCTGTCCCAACCTAATATAAGATATGCGATTTGAGAACCTTTCACTCATTCACCTGACGAAGGGGATAATCTTCGAAAGCTTGTGATTTTAAAATAAAATTGTTGGACTATAACCTGGTGTTGTAAGATTCCTTACATTTGTCCACCCCAGTCCATCACCGGCATCTCCACATCATGGCTACTATCATGCTGCTTGAAGAAGCAGACCTCGACATATTTTAGGAATTCCATTTGTTTTTCTCCATTCTCTCTCTGTCCCATCCGATAAGAGGCTAATTAGAATCTCCCAGTACAGTGAAAACATAACATTCTTGTAAATTAAAGAGTTTTTTTCAATGGGGTGAAGAGGAGGAGAAAAAAAACACTTGCCTACTCCTTTCATAGAGAAGGAGATAACCCAAGCAAACAGTAATTGAAAATAAGATAACACTGGAAGGTGATGGGCTTTAATTAGAGTTTTATTGCTGTTATTGGGATGAGATAAAGGAGAAAATTCAAGAGCTGCTTAGAGAAGTGTTTTGAAAGGAGAGCAATGATTGCTGCATGGTGATAGTGATGATAATTTATAAAAGGAATTGGGGAAATTAGAGGCCTATTGCATTGCTCAGTGTTAGTTATATCTTTTGACTTAAGATAATGGAGCAGATACGGGAGCCCCAGGCCGATCAAGTAAGGATAGCTTGTTGCTATTGAGGGAGATTATTAACTTTGCTACGTTTCCAGTATGCTTGATTCGTTTGGATCAAGAAAAAACATGTGATGGAGTAAGTCACAAATTATACCTTCCAATTGTTGGGGAAATTAAATCTGGTCTGGACAGAAGAAATGTAACGGCCCAGATTTTGCTGGAGTGGGGCATCTCGCAGCATACCCCGTTAGTTAGACTTTTTCCCTCACCCTTCAGCTCAAAATTCTTTTGCCCTATAAGTCGCTGGAAATGCAAGCTGATAACACCATGGCGAGGGCAACAGGGCATCTGGAACCTTGGTGAACGATGGGACCAACAGTCTATCTCCTTAACCAATGAGAGTTAAAGATTGAGAAAGAAACAGAGGAACGAGGGAGAAAGAAATTAGAATCAAATCAGGTACAGCAAGAGAAATAAAGAGAGAGAAAGATTGGATTAAGAGTGAGAGAAAAAAGTAAGAACATTTTTTTAAAAATTTAAATATTTCTAAGAAAAATTTACGACCTGTAGGAGTGAGACTCCACAGTTTCAATTGTTCCTTTCCTGGGCTGGGGAGGTTGAGTGGCATTACTGGAACATAAATCTCGTCATTAAAAAGGTACTTACACTGTTAAGTACTTCCCTAACTTTCTGTGGCGAGTTTAATTGGCAATTAATGCGCAAATGCGGCAATTTCTTGAAACTCTCGGGCAGGATGAGGGTGAGCTGCTATTTTTGTGAGGCTAACGGGGGAGCGGCGCAAATCGTCCATCAACTGGTGGCGATTCGCAACTCAAGGCGTATCTCTTCCTCGCCACAAGATGGGATGGTATGTTGAGAGAAGTATACAGGGTTATATTTTTTAGGAAGGAAAAGAAGAATTGAGGAACTAGGAGGTGGGATCTGCAAATGGATTTTTTCTTCAAGGATGATTGAGTGAGACTATCATATTTTTAAAAAATGGAATAGCTTTCTCATGACTAGATATTTTCTGTTAGTTACGTTTTAGAATATAAAATGTCTTGCGATTTTTTTTTGTATACTTTCAATATGTATTTTTTTTTAGAAAACTGTTGCCTCAACTTCCTAACATGAGATGTCCTGCAGAGAAGGTCACTGCCAATGTTTTGGAGCATTTGAACACAAAGAGCGGGAGCTGTAAATGCTGGTCTAAAGCCACATGGGAATGTAGGGAGGGGGGAGTTTAATGTAATAAGGATGGTGACAATAATGGTGACATTGAATTTAGGACCTTGCTGTGCGCAAATTGGCTGCCATGTTACAACAGTGACTATACTTCAAAGATACTACATTGGCTGTAAAGCCCTTTGGGACATTATGAAGTCGTGAAAGGTGCCATATTAGAATCATAGAATCATAGAATCATAGAAGTTACAACATGGAAACAGGCCCTTCGGCCCAACATGTCCATGTCGCCCAGTTTATACCACTAAGCTAGTCCCAATTGCCTGCACTTATAGAATCATAGAAGTTACAAATACAAGTCTTTCTTTCAGATACATTCTGAAAAGCATTTATTTTTCATACAGTACGGAATAGATTTTCATCTTCATTGGCTGGGCGTTAAACATTGCCAACACAGAGCACAGGAGGAAGAAATCGTGCGTCCATCAGAGAACCTTTCTGATTTTCCTTCCAATTATGGGATGGAAAAGCAGATGACCTCTAACAGGTGTGCGATCCTCCTTATCAGATATTCCTCTCTACACTCTGTTCAGGTGTGGATAATGCCTAATCAGTAGAGAACAAAATCTAACCCCTATGCTCAGTTTCTGGGACATTTGCTTTTGAAGAAAGTGAGAAAAGAATTATGTTCCTCCGACTTTCACCTCCAAAAAACTGCTCTTTGTTGTAAGTCCGTGTGTTTGCTTGGAGAATTTCAACTTACCGCCCTGGCATTACGGATTGGCTGCCTGGAATAGAAAGTGCCTGATTTTCATTTCCATTCATTTCAATGGGAATCAGTTGGTTTCTTCAATCCCCAAAGATGGTTTCATGCCCAAGTGGTAAGTTGAAAATCGACTCCAAGGTGCCGAGTTTACTGCACCGTGTCTATCTTGAAATGCATTTTGCTTGCTAAGGACATCTTTGCAAAGTTATGACGTGCCACTGGGACATTTCCTATAATCCCCTCACGATGGGCTACTAGTAAAAAGCTTCTTGCTTCTGATCAAGAAAAAAAATATTTCTCTTAAATCAGGTGTGAATAGAAGTTTAACATCTAAATCAAAATCAAAAATACTGCGGACGCTGGAAATCTGAAATAAAAACAGAAAATGTTGGAAAAGCTCAGCAAGTGAGGCAGCATCTGTGAGTTCTGACGAAAGGTCTTCGACCTGAAACGTTAACTCTGTTTCTTTCTCCACAGATGCTGCCTCACTTGCTGAGTATTTCCAGCAATTTCTGTGTTGAACATCTATGCTGGGTTGAAATTACATCCAATTGCCCAGAGCCAGACAATGGATATTTGCCATCTCCTTCATTTACAGGTTGGAAACACTGTTGATATTCAGCTGAATATCTTTGTCTGACAGACTGGTATTCAAAGCAAATGTCTACTCTTGCCAGGAATTGTACGGGTGATTCCGAAATCCCGGAAACATAAGCATCCAGTGGGGGAGCCACACTTGCAGAGAGTGAGGGCTGGAGAATGTGAACTGCAATGTTTTGCATCATTATCTCCAGTCTCCACTCGCGTTCTCCTGCTGAGAGTGCAGAATCGCCCATTACGATGATGCAGAAACAGTACATTTGGTGCTAGCAGTTTGTTTTGTCTCACTCTAGAGAAGGGGAATGAATTAGGCTCTAAGTTTGCTTTTACGTAATTTGTACAAAGACCCCATTGTTTTCTCTGAGGAAGAAAGTTCCTTATTTCTCAAAAAATTCTGAGGAAAGAGATGTAGTGTTGTTGGAGCAAGGAATGCTTTGCCACAGGGAGCGATTGAGGCAGAGACCATTGCATCTTTAAAGGGAAGTTAATAAATATTTGAAGCAGTGGAAGATACAGGGTCACGAGGAGATAGTGGGGCACTGGGATTAGATTTGGTCTAACAGCCAACACAAACACAATGGCCTCGATATTTACGGGGAGGCCAAAAACAGCCGAAGAACCAAGCAAGGCCGGGGGCGGGAGGTCCTGCTGAATTTAACGGCAGGGCCTCATTATCATTTTTTTCTTACCTTTCCCGCCTGGCAGCCGATCAGAGTGACAGGCTGGTCCACTGCTGGGCGGGAAAACCAGCGGCAGGAGGCCGTGGCCGGGGACCCTTGGAGACAGTCAGCAGCAATCGGGAGAGGGGAAGGTTGGCACTCGGGGCTTGGGTGGGGGGAGGGGGGAGCTCGGCTGTGATCGCAGCCTTCAGTCCCTATTTTACGCAAGACGAAGAAAAGAGAAATCACTTTGCCAGCTTGAAAAGCATGAAATATTCTGTGAATGCTGTCTCAAGCAGTGGCAATTATGAAGAGAGGTAATTTGTGGTTGCTGTTAATAACAGCAAAAATGAGTCATGGATGGTACCCATAAATCTTAATGAAAATGTCATACCCCTGAAGCTCGATGCAGGATCGAGTGCTAACATAATAGGACATAAGGACCATGTGGGCCTATAAAAACATCCTCAACTGAGACCTACATTAACTAAACCAAAAGCATATTCTGGTGATTGGCTAGATGACAAACGCAGGAACATAACGACAACAAATTGCATTTATGTAGCACTTTTAACATTGCAAAACATCACAAGGTGCTTCACAGGAGCGTTACCAGACAAAAATTAACACTGAACCAAAGAAGGAGACATTAGTACAGGTGACCAAATGCTTGGTCAAACAGATAGGTTTTAAGGAGAGTCTTAAAGGAGGAGAGAGAGGTGGAGAGACGGAGAGGTTTAGGGAGGGAATTCCAGAGCTTAGGGCCTAGACTTCGGAAGGCACGGCCGCCAATAATGGGGCGAAGGAAGTGGGGGATGCACAGAGGCTGGAATTGGAGGAATGTAGAGTTCTTGAAGTGTTGTAGGGCTGGATGAGCCATTGTTTACTGTATTATATTGCTGATGTCCAACCCATGCTAGGACTTAAGAAATGTCCAAGGCTGCATTTAATGATGAAGATACAGTTGGCTGTAGATGCGGCTGATAAATCTACACCAGAGGGAAATGGAAACCTCGGCTTCAATTGTTCAGCGAGTAGTGATTTGTTTCAAGGTCTTGGTTGGTTGACTGCGGGCCACAGGATGCAATTATTGGACAATGCACGGTTGGCAGTTGAACCTTACAGAAAGGCACCAGTTGTCCTGAAAGATAAACTACCAACTGAAGTGAAGTGCATGGGATCAATTAATGTAATTGCAAAAGTTGATGAGCCCACTGGATGGGTTGACTCCCTTATGATTGTCCATTTGGTTTGTGCGTATATGTGGGTGCCTCAATTACACCATCTGAGCAAGACTATGAGCAGAACATTACAAATCACATACACAGCAAGAAATTAGAGATCCCTGGAGCTAAAGGGCCTTCAGAATTAGATGCATCTTGTGAATTTTGGCTACTACATCTTCATGATGCAAGTTTGTATCAGTATAACTTCATTCCACCCTTTGGAAAGTATCACTGCTGCTATCTCTTCCTTACTTGATGTCTCCCACACCACTATAAGAACCCTGGGATTGTTACCCTGACAAGAATATTCACCAAGGGCTCTAGATGAATCCTTAACCCTTTCCTTCATCTTAACTCCTCGTCAAGGGAATGTCAGGGGCTTACCACCCAGTCTATACTTAGGAGTTAATGATACCTAACCGTCTTAAATCAACCAGTTCAGATTATATTAACCTCCCATCAGGTTCCACACAAGCTACTGAGTGAATTAACCCTTTCTTACCAATTATCAAAGAAGAAGTCAGACAGCAAAGTCATGGTCTAACAATTGTTTATTAATATTAGACTCATATTTAACAGTAATTAAACATTGAGTATGCAAATTAGTAGACACGATTAACAAAATAAACAACAGAGGTTACAAAGGCAGTTCAGTTATGTCTCAGTTATATCTCAGTTATAATCAGTACGCAATTCAGCTTACTGATTATAAATTTACAGTTGACATCAGTGCCTGTGATTAATATAAATTGGAGGGATTCATTTAGGATTAGACTCCTTAGATAGCTGACAAGTTAACAACATAACATACCCAGTCTATTAAATAGTTCAAAGCCTATCTGCTTATAATTAGCAATATTTCCAGAACTTAGATGACCTTGTCCTTATAGAATCATAGAATGGTTACAGAACTGAAGGAGGCCATTCGGCCTATCGAGCCTGTGCCGGCTTTTTGTAAGAGCAATTCAGTTAGTCCCGCTCCCCCGCTCTTTCCCCATAACCCAACAAATATTTCCCCTTCAAGTATTTATCCAATTCCTTTTGAAAGTCATGTTTTAATCTGCTTCCACCGCCCTTTCAGGCAGCGCATTCCAGATTATAACTACTCGCTGCGTAAAAAAGATTTTCCTCATGTCGCCATTACTTCTTTTGCCAAACACCTTCCCACAATAGGAACAGTTTCTCTTTATCTAAACCCTTCATGATTTTGAACACTTCCATCAAATTTCCTCTCAACTTTCTCTGTCCAAAGGAGAACAACCCCAGCTTCTCCAGTCTATCCACGTAACTGAAGTCCCTCATCCCTGGAACCATTCTAGTAAATCTTTTCTGCACCATCACTAAGGCCTTCACGGCCTTCTTAAAGTGCAGTGCCCAGAATTGGACATTATGTGAATTATAAGCTGGCATGGATCAATTGGTTGCTTCGCCTTCCTCTGGGAGGATGGTGTTAGCCTTCTAATACGCAGAGTGATGAACCTCCATCTGTTAGGGGCTATTGGTTCCTCCTGCACCCTCTGCTCCTGGGTAAATTCACCTTCTGCACTGATAGCTGTAACTGGATTAGCTGGCTTAAATCTCACCTATATCTTATATCTGCCTGGTATAATCTTACAAGCTTAACTTTTGTAACCTCTCTGTCTTAGATTCACTTTCTGATTTTTCAGAGACATCCTTCTACATACACTAGATAAAGAAACTCCTACACCTTCTACTACAAAGACTACGACAAGAACTACTAAAAGAACAAGAACTAAACTAAGAACTAAGGAATGAAAACACTGGACTGAGTAGTTTAAGGTCAAAAACACCATTTTATATATCCTTAACTTGCAAAGAAAGCTCTTTGGTTCTATTGACCAATCTGAGTGACACATGTGTTAGAGTTCAGCTCTTCTGGTGTCAGGCACTTCATGAGACCTTGTTGGTACCCCTGATGACCTCCAAATCAATGAAGCACCAACACCTAGACATGCCAGGCTGCTCATTTACTTCCTAATTCCTTGGGTCTTTTCTAACAAATGGCCTCATGCAGGTCCAGATAGGGCAGGCCATCTTTATGTACCCCTTTAATGAGCCGTCTCCGGGACTGTGGTCTTGATGGCTTATCTTCTATCCCTGGTAAGGAATGTTTTGTTTGTGTCAACCTTCATGGTTTAATTAGCATTAGTCCTTTCCTTTCCCAGCATTCAGTCTGACTGCTGACTCCATTTAAGACAATTCTTAAGGCATTTCTCTTGCACCACACATTCAATAACCACAGAGGTGATACTGACAGAAACCTCGACAATATCACTGATTGGGAATCCACTCAGCAGCAACACAATACTAGATCCCGGCAAGTGGTGAAACCAAGAAGACAACTTGAAACACAAGTGTACGTTCAGTATGAATTAGCTCCATTACATAAAAGACTGGGTCCTAGCCCAGGGGATGAAAGCTGACAGCAAGGTAGTTGAGACCACTGTTAACATGGACAGACTCACCACGGTCAAGGATTGGTAAGGTACTTAGAAAGCTACATTCCAGACCCGTTTACCAGATCAGCAAATCCATAAATGTTGGAAAGTCATCCTAGTTACACGAGCAGGAAGAATCATGACAAAAGTTGAAAAGTTTGGGCCCAATTTTTAGTCTATACCCCCCCCCCCCCAGCGGGAATGGGGAGAGTTTGTTGTCAGATCGGGTGGGGGTGTAAAATAGGCGTCTGACTCAAACCTTAGGTTCGAGTCGGGATTTTTGGAGGGGAATTTTAACCCCCAAGGACAGGTGGGTTGGGCGCAGGTGGAAAAGTGAAAATTGTAAAAATGTCAAACCCGACCCCAACTGGCCTCCAACTCGCCCACTTCCAATTTTAACGGAGGTGAGTCGGGGGGCGGGCATGTAACCTGCTCTCAGGAGGTGGGTGGGTCACTGAAATCTTTTAAAGAGGCTGCGTGCCTCTATTTTAACAGCATTTTTATTTTTAACTCATGGAGGCCGGGATTCCTGGCTTGTTTTGAGTATCCCGACTGAACAAAAGCCTTTGGTTACCATTCTCTTTTAAGAAATCACTCGGGTTGTCTACAATAATTTGAAGACCACTGCTAACATTGCTGAAATATGACCTTTTTGTGATATACTCCTGGAAAATTCATGTAACACAGATGCCTCTCATGAACTCATGATAATAACCATTGTTGTGCCAATGATGCGATAACTGTATTGTGGCTCAGTGGTAGGACTCTGAGTCAGAAGGTTGTGGGTTCAAGCCCCACTCCAGAGACTTGAGCACATAATCCAGGCTAACACTCCAGTGCAGTACTGAGGGAGTGCTGCACAGTCGGAGGTGCTGTCTTTCGGATGAGAAGTTAAACCGAGGCTCCATCTGCTCTCTCAGGTGGACATTAATGATCCTGTCGCACTATTTGAAGAAGACCAGGGGAGTTCTTCCCAGCATCCTGGTCAACATTCATCCCACAACCAACACCTAAAACAGATGATCTGATCATTTATCTCATTGCTGTTTGTGGGATCTTGCTGTGCACATATTGGTTACTAAATTTCCTACATTAAAACAGTGACTACACTTCAAAAGTACTTCATCGGCTGTAAAGCACGTTAGAACGTCCTGTAAATGCAGATAAATGCAAGTTCTTTCTTTTTTCCTTTGTATCCATGCACAGCTGGGTAACATCAGTATTAGTGTCTGAACAAAGACTTCAGCAATCAGACAGAGGACTGAGATATGCAGATTCTCTAGGGACTATACAAAATGGAAGGCCATGGCAGTGCTGGGTAGTTGCGGAACATTCTAATTATCGAGAGCTCTGTTCTTCGACAAATGTCAGCAGTAAATTGGTCATTTAAGCAAAGCAATCAATATTGTTTAGAAATAGAATACCAGAGGAGGTTTTCGATGATAATGGGCCTGGTTATGATTGCTTATGTCACAATGTTTGTGGGAGAGTGAAACTTCAAGCCTGTTATACCCCAAATCATATTATCTTTTTTTGGGTGGAGGGGAGTAGACAAGAAGCAAGTACAAACACTCAGAAGCATCCTTAGAAAGGCTAGCAATGATAGTGAATGTCACACATGGGTTTACAAATGTACTGCAACAAGCACACTGTTTGAACAGCTGGTTCTTTGCATCCACTCCAAACTTGCCCATATGAACAGCATCCTCAAGGTTAGCCATTGGGACATAGGAACAGGAATAGGCCATCTAGCCCCTCAAGCCTGTACCGCCATTCAATTAGATCATGGCCGATCTGTATCTTATCTCCATTTACCCACCTTGGTTCCATATCCCTTAAGACCCTTACCTAACAAAAATCCTAGCCTTTGGAACAAAGTTGTCTAGAAAAAAATCCAGAAGAAGCAGCACTAAACTTCACCATAACTGGCCTGCCAAACTCCACTGTTATCAACTGATAACTCGGTTTGCGTCTGAATGCAAACAGATTTGGTTGCAGAGAGGAAACTTGTGATGCCAAGTACTGTAGTACCTTTTTCGTCTCAAGACTATGAAAACCGAGGGAGAGTTTGAGCTACGTTGTAATCAGAGACACCTTATGAAAATCAGTGGACCAGATATTATTTGCCAGCTTGATGAGCCAGATTCTATTTAAATCCAAACAACCAGCTGTGGCTAAAGTTTATAGTCATTCAACCTGTGGAGTAGGCCCACAGTCACAAGATCGGGACCAGAACTAAGAAATCCGGAGGAGAGATGGTTTTTCCTTCAGTGCTGTTGGGAGCCCATATTAGAGAAATTGTCCAATTATATTTTTTTCCATCCATTAAAATTAGTGGGAAAAATCTCCACGATACATTTATTGAGTCTGTTAAGCAGCCAAGTGTAATATTTAAATTTCCTTATTTTAATATTGACTTATTTTAATATTTTCTCTAGAGAAGAAAAGGCTGAGGGCCGACTTAACAGAGGTTTTTAAAATTATGAAAGGGTTTGATAGGGTAGACGTAGAGAAGATGTTTCCGCTTGCGGGGGAGTCCAAACTAGGGGCCATAAATATAAGATCGTCACTAATAAATCCAATAGGGAGTTCAGGAGAAACTTTTTTACCCAAAGAGTAGCAAGAATGTGGAACTCGCTACCACAAGGAATAGTTGAGGGGAATAGCATAGATGCATTTAAGGGGAAAATAGATAAACACATGAGGGAGAAAGGAATAGAAGGTTATGCTGTTAGGGTTAAATGAAGTAGGGTGGGAGGAAGCTCGTGTAGAACATAAATGCCGGCATAGACTAGTTGGGCCGAATGGCCAGTTTCTGTGCTGTAGATTCAACGTAATCCTATGTAATCTTGCAGTTTTCAGATTTATTAATTTTATAAGACTAACTTTAAAGTACAATACTTCAGATATTGTGGTGATTTCTAGTTCTCTTGTTACCAGGGAATGACCAGTCTCCTTTTAAAGGGTCGGTATAACAGGTAGTTGATATAGTAATCAAAAACACACTATATTTATTGGTCTGTTTACATAGCCAGTGCAAATTCGCTGCTGAACAGGCATAGCTGCTCTGTATAAAGGAGGCAGATATAGAAATCTGCAGTGCAGTAAAAAAAAATGTATATCTTTCCAAGTTCTGTGGTTTTAATATCTTATCTAAATCTTCATGACCTCATGTCCCAAAGCTCTTACTTTGGAAGTGTAGTTACTGCTGTAATGTAGAAAATGTGGCAGCAAATTTGCACAATTTACATCCACCTGACAGGGCAGACAGGGCCTTGGTTTAACGTCTGATTCAAAAGAGGGCACCACCAACAGTGCAGCACTCCCTCAGTACTGCACTGGCGTGGCAGCATGGATTTTGTGCCCACACTGGAGTGGGACTTGAATCCACAACCTTCTAACTCAGAAGGTGAGAGTGATACCACCAAGCCACGGCTGCCACTGCTAACATTAGTTGCCTGGATGAGTGCAGCTCCAACAGCACTAAAGAAACACGACACCATCCAGGACAAAGCAATCCGCTTGATTGGCACCCCATCCACCACCCTAAACATTCACTCCCTTCACCACCAGCACTCCATGGCTGCAGTGTGTACCATCCACAGGATGCACTGCAGCAACTCACCAAGGCTTCTTCGACAGCACCTCCCAAACCCGCGACCTCTACCACCTAGAAGGACAAGCGCAGCAGGCACCTGGGAACAACACCACCTGCACGTTCCCCTCCAAGTCACACACCATCCTGACTTGGAAATATATCGCCGTTCCTTCATCGTCGCTGGGTCAAAATCCTGGAACTCCCTTCCTAACAGCACTGTGGGAGAACCGTCACCACACGGACTGCAGCGGTTCAAGAAGGCGGCTCACCACCACCTTCTCAAGGGCAATTAGGGATGGGCAATAAATGCTGGCCTTGCCAGCGACGCCCACATCCCATGAACGAATAAAAAAAAACATTAATTCCCTTTGTTACCATCTACCATTAGCTGATGAAATGATCTTCACTTCAGACTAGCGAACAACTGCTGTGAAGCTTCCAGGAGCAGACCAGCTCAAAGTACCAATCAGCCACAAATGTAGAGCTGCGAAAACTATTTTAATGAGAATGATTTCAAAACTATGTAAATTCAATGTTGTACAGACTTGAAATTAACTCGTGCTGCATGGGTTTCTATGGGATTGAGAAACCCGGCAGTGAAACGGAGGCTGGAGCTGCTGGCACCACAAAGCAAGTGGCTGTTTCAGCACTCCTGCTGGGCCAGGAGGAGCAGGAGAGCTCCCCCCAGGCTCCTCAGTGAAGCCTTCGGCCTCCTCTAGCCCCGATTGCTGACATCTCCCCAGCCCTCCCGTATGCAGGCCTCCCCCTCCCTCCCGATTGCCGACCGGAACTTCCTCCCCCGCCCTCCTGATCGCGGACTCTCCCCCCCACCCTCCCGATTTCCAGGGACTGTCCCCAAGAGTCCCCGGCTGCGTCCCCCTGCCGCTGGCGTTCCCTCCCGCCGGCCAGGCTGTCCATTTGGCCGGCTGCCGGGCGGGAGGCGGAGCTACAAGATGCAAATGAGGCAGGACCTCCGCGTCCCCACCCCCGCCGGGTTCTTCGTCAGTTTTCGGCCTCACCCGCTCCCTCTCCGCCTCCCCGGAAATATCGAGGAGAATGTTTCAGGTGGATGAAATGGGGGGGCTGGAAAATAACAAAAGGGATGATGGTGCAAAGTGTCATTTAATCACTTCTGTCCTTCACCCCACCATAGTCCTCCCCCTTTTGTGTTTTTTCTATCCCCCTTTTCCCTGGCTCTGTATTTGCTTAAAAGCTGCCCATCCCTAACATCTTCCAGTTCTGATGAAAGGTCATTGACCTGAAGCATTAACTCTGTTTCTCTCTCCACAGATGCTCACAGGGTTGTGACTCTTTGGAATTCTCCACCCCAGAGGGCTGCGGATACTCAGTCGTTGAGTAGATTCAAGACTGAGATCGATGGCTATTTGGACACTAAGTGAATCAAGGGATATGGTGATAGGATGGGAAAGTTGAGGTCGAAGATCAACCATGATCTTATTGGATGGCAGAACAGGTTCGAGGGGCCGTATGGCCTACTCCTGCTCCTATTACTTATGTCCTTATGTTCTGACCTGCTGAGTGTTTCCAGCATTTTTCTGCTTTTATTTCAGATTTCCAGCATCTACAGTATTTTGCTTTTTATTACATGTCAAGTGATGAAAAGTTGGGAGAGTTCACCTGTTATGCTAATATAAATGACGTTAAATATTTTATGGTCATTAAACCTAATTTGTTTGTGAACATTCTATTAATTAGAAATTAGATTTCTACCCGTAACTTAAAGACCGCCCATAAGCTCTGTCTTTAGGAAACTTTGATGCACACATTTATTCCAAAGGGAGAAAGCATTATCAAAGTGTGCTAATTAGAGCTAATTACGGACATTTTGGGGCTGCCATATCGGTTTGCTGATGTGCTGTGCATAAAAATAATTTGAAGTATTGTGATTTTAAAAAAGTTCTATTTATGTATTTTAAATATTCTTTCACTGGGGAACCAGCAACCAGCTGACTGGTGCAAATGTCTGATGAATGAATCCCGAAGGAGATCTTTTATGGCGCATTGACGGCGATTTCATGGTGGACAGAAAAACGAGATATAAAGACTGCTTAAAAGCGACTCCGAAACAGTGCAAAAGAGACGACCGTAGGTGGGAACGACTTGCTCAAGATAAGAAAGCACAGACGAGAAACCATCCGTGAAGGCACCTCCTACTGTGAGGCCCGTTGTATTGCTGATGCTGAATGTAGACGCCAGCTGAGGAAGTCTTGCTTGAAAACTCAAGATCCCCAGCCTGGTGTATCCATCTGGGGACGCTTGGTCCGAACAAAAATCGATCTCATCAGTTGTCAAAGAACTCACCGCAGAAAATGAGATGACATTTGGCTGTCTTCTTCGATGTCAAAGGACGAATGACGATGTACATAGGAAAGACACTTGGTTGGATTCTTAGGCATGAATGATAATTGGACTATAACTTTGTCTGTGTTTCTTTTATAACTCCCTCCCTCTCTCTGTTGTTTTTTTTCTCTCTCTGTCTCTGTTTTATTTGTACCTATTTTGTTTTTGTGGTTGAAGAGACAACAGATGAACAGTGCGATGGTTAAAGGTCTCTCAGTTGCAAGGGATGGCTCAATGTCAACTAACCAGATCCATCCACATTCCACAGTGTTTGAACAGTGATTCTGCTCTTGTTGGCGGGAACCTCTGATCCCGAAAGTGTGACTACGTGTGAGGAATGGCCTGTCCAGGGTCATGCAAAGATACTCAGTATATCGTACTTTGGTCTAGAAATACTAAACACATTTTAAGGTGACTGGATATCTTCATTATTAGACCAAAGACCCTGTTACACTGCAGGTTTAGCAGATGGTATCTTAAAAAAAACTTTATTTTGATGTGACGTAATTTGCATAGAATCATAACCATTTCACAGCTAATGTCATTCTAGATTAAAAAATTGCTTTTTTGTAACTTAATTAATTGTTTAGTCTCTCTATTTCTATTTATCGATATATCTCTAAATATATCTCTCAATATCTATAACTATCATTAGCTCTCTTACTATCTCTTTTTCTCTCTCTTTCTCTGCTCTCTATCTCACATTTTATCTCTCCCTTTCTCACTTTTTCTTTCTCTTTATCTTTCCTCTCTCTATTTCTCTCTCTCTATCTCTATCACTTTCTCTTTTTTCTCTATTTATCTCTATCGCTTTTTTTCCTCTCTCTCCCTCTCTTCACCACTCTGAGTTATATCTCCAACAATGCAGTGACTGTTGCCCCTAATGCTGCTGCTCATTGGAGGACAGGACCCTAAATAATGGGGCACTGAGGCCGACTAAGTGCCTATCGTGGGTCTTGCTTGATGAGTATTCCTGAAGTGTTTGTGGTGCCCGGAGCCTGCAGACTGGCTGTACTCTCAATATGGGGCCATTCTAATATAAATAAAATTCAGACTCAAACAGCGCTCTAGACGCTCAGTGCCCACATGCATCAGGCGCTGCATTGGACGCTCCAGCTCATATTCAATTTGGCCAATTTGAATGGGATGAGAACAGATCTGGCCCGGGTAAATTGGAATCAAAGATCGGCAGGCAAAACTGTAATTGAACAGTGGGCGGCCTTTAAAGAGGAGATGGTTCGGGTACAGTCTAGGCACATTCCCACAAGGCAAAAAGGGTAGGGCAACAAAAGCCAGTGCTCCCTGGTTGATAAAAGAGATAGTTAGTAAGATGAAATGGATAAAAGGGGCGTATGACAGATGTTAGGTTGATAACACAAGTGAGAACCAGGCAGAATATAGAAAGTTCCGAGGGGAATTGGAAAAGGAAATGTCATGAATGGTGGTGGACAATTAAACAACTAACGGGAGGAGGAGGCTCTGTAAACATCCCCATCCTCAATGATGGCGGAGTCCAGCACGTGAGTGCAAAAGACAAGGCTGAAGCGTTTGCAACCATCTTCAGCCAGAAGTGCCAAGTGGATGATCCATCTCGGCCTCCTCCCGATATCCCCACCATCACAGAAGCCAGTCTTCAGCCAATTCGATTCACTCCACATGATATCAAGAAACGGCTGAGTGCATTGGATACAGCAAAGGCCAAGGGCTGCGACAACATGCTGGCTGTAGTGCTGAAGACTTGTGCTCCAGAACTAGCTGCGCCTCTAGCCAAGCTGTTCCAGTACAGCTACAACACTGGCATCTACCCGACAATGTGGAGAATTGCCCAGGTATGTCCTGTCCAATAAAAGCAGGACAAATCCAATCCAGCAATTACCTCCCCATCAGTCTACTCTCAATCATCAGCAAAGTGATGGAAGGTGTCGTCGACAGTGCTATCAAGAGGCACTTACTCACCAATAACCTGCTCACCGATGCTCAGTTTGGGTTCCGCCAGGACCACTCGGCTCCAGACCTCATTACAGCCTTGGTCCAAACATGGACAAAAAAGCTGAATTCTAGAGGTGAGGTGAGAGTAACTGCTCTTGACATCAAGGCAGCATTTGACCGAGTGTGGCATCAAGGAGCCCTAGTAAAATTGAAGTCAGTGGGAATCAGGGGAAAACTCTCCAGTGGCTGGAGTCATACCTAGCACAAAGGAAAATGGTAGTGGTTGTTGGAGGCCAATTATCTCAGCCCCAGGACATTGCTGCAGGAGTTCCTCAGGGCTGTGTCCTAGGTCCAACCATCTTCAATTGCTTCATCAGTGACCTTCCCTCCATCATAAGGTCAGAGATGGGGATGATTGCATAGTGTTCAGTTCCATTCGCAACCCCTCAGATAATGAAGCAGTCCGTGCCCACATGCAGCAAGACCTGGACAACATCCAGGCTTGGGCTGATAAGTGGCAAGTAACATTCGCGCCAGACAAGTGCCAGGCAATGACCATCTCCAACAAGAGAGAGTCTAACAACCTCCCCTTGACATTCAACGGCATTACCATCGCCGAATCCCCCACCATCAACATCCTCGGGGGGTCACCATTGACCAGAAACTTAACTGGACCAGCCTCATAAATACTGTGGCTGCAAGAGCAGGTCAGAGGCTGGGTATTCTGCGGCGATTGACTCACCTCCTGACTCCCCAAAGCCTTTCCACCATCTACAAGGCACAAGTCAGGAGTGTGAATACTCTCCACTTGCCTGGATGAGTGCAGCTCCAACAACATTCAAGAAGCTCGACACCATCCAGGAGAAAGCATCCGCTTGATTGGCACCCCATCCACCACCCTAAACATTCACTCCCTCCACCACTGGTGCACAGTGGCTGCAGTGTGTATCATCCACAGGATGCACTGCAGCAGCTTCTTTGACAGCACCTCCCAAACCCGCGACCTCTACCATCTAGAAGGACAAGCGCAGCAGGCACATGGGAACAACACCACCTGCACGTTCCCCTCCAAGTCACACACCATCCCGACTTGGAAATATATCGCCATTCCTTCATCATCGCTGGTTCAAAATCCTGGAACTCCCTACCTAACAGCAATGTGGGAGAACCTTCACCACATGTACTGCAGCGGTTCAAGAAGACGGCTCACTACCACCTTCTCAAGGGCAATTAGGGATGGGTAATAAATGCTGGCCTTGCCAGCGATGCCTACATCCCATGATGGAATTTTTAAAAAGTGCCGCACGGTAGGCTTATCATCAAGATTGCAGCCCATGGAATAAAGGGGGCAGTAGCAACATGGATACAGAATTGGCTAAGGGACAGGAAACAGGGAGTAGTGGTGAACGGTTGTTTTTTGGACTGGAGAGAAGTATACAGTAGTGCTCCCCTAGGGTCAGTGCTGGGACCACTGCTTTTCTTGATGTATATTAATGACTTGGACTTGGGTGTACAGGGCACAATTTCAAAATTTGCAGATGACACAAAATTTGGAAGAGTAGTAAACAGTGAGGAGGATAGTGATAGACTTCATAGAGGATAGAGACAGGCTGGTGGCACGGGCGGACACATAGCAGATGAAATTTAATTGAAAAATGCGAAGTGATACATTTTGGTAGGAAGAATGAGGAGAGGCAATATAAACTAGAGGGCACAACTCTAAAAGGGGTACAGGAACAGAGAGATCTGGGGTTGTATGTGCACAGGTCATTGAAGGTGGCAGGGCAGGTTGAGAAAGTGGTTAAAAAAGCATACTGGATCCTGGGCTTTATAAATAGAGGCATAGAGTACAAAAGTATGGAAGTCACGATGAACCTTTATAAAACACTGGTTCAGCCGCAACTGGAGTATTGTGTCCAGTTCTGGGCACCACACTTCAGGAAAGAGGTGCAGAAGAGATTTACTAGAATGATTCCAGGGACGAGGAACTTTAATTACATGGATAGACTGGAGAAGCTGGGGTTGTTCTCCTTGGAACAGAGATGGTTGAGAGGAGATTAGATAGAGGTATTCAAAATCATGAAGGGTCTAGACAGAGTAGATAGAGAGAAACTGTTCCCATTGGTGGAAGGTCAAGGACCAGAGGACATAGATTTAAGGTGATTGGCAAAAGAACCAAAGGTGACATGAGGAAAAACATTTTTACACAGTGAGTGGTTAGGATCTGGAATGCGCTGCCCGAAGGGGTGGTGGAGGCAGATTCAATCGTGGCTTTCAAAAGGGAACTGGATAAGTACTTGAAAGGAAAAAAATTGCAGGGCTACGGGGAAAGGGCGGGGGAGTGGGACTAGCTGGATTGCTCTTGAATCGAGCCAGTGTGGACTCGGTGGGCCGAATGGCCTCCTTCTGTGCTGTAACCTTTCTATGATTCTATATTTTGAGTTCTTTTATCTTTGGATTCGATTGGTTTGTTGCCTGTAGCTTTCTCAAATTAGCTGCTGCGCTCCCTACATTACAACATTGACGACACTTCAAAGGTACTTAATTGGCTGTAAAGCACTTTGGGACGTCCTGAAGTGGTGAAAGGCACTATATAAATGCAAGCCTTTCTTTCTTTTTCTTTCCTTATACAACCTGCCTGACTTCCCTATCCATTGACTTCAATTGGACGGGCGATATAACAGACGGTCCATCCACCATCACCCACTTCACGCCCCCCACCTAAGCTGAAAGTTTTGCTCCATCATCTTTAAGACCTCTGACCTTGCTCTCTCCCTTCCCCATGTCCTCCTATTGCCTCCATACCTAGAAACTCCAGGACCTCTTCTGACCTCTCACACAGCTTAGGTGATCACCCTCCCGTCCCCTCCCCCATTCTGTCTGTTTATATCGGGTCCCTGTTATGTGCTGCCTTCTCTTGCAAGCAGAGAGAAAAGTGATCTGTGTTGGAAGAAAGGAGACTGGTGTCAGCCATGTGTGCAGGTTAGCAGACACCTTATATGAGTGTGTGGACTTGAAGCCACCTTGTGTTAATCGCGTGCCTGGTGTTTTGTTGCCTTGTGTCCCAGCAACTGCATTGACATTGCAGTAACAAGGTGTCCTTCTGAAACCTGAGCACACCTCTCCATTTGGAAAGCTCAAGGAAAGTTACGGGAGTGCTGTGCATTCTTCCTCTGATGCTGCACCAATCTTAGTGAAGTTCTCTTAAGATGCCTCGTAAGGCAACATAGTAAAACAAAACAACATGGAAGCAGTACTTACCATGGCAACCTTCCTGACACCAGCAATTTTTTTCCCCTCAACTGTTCCCAGGTGATATTGGCCCTTTCTGATCTCCATCTTCACTCCTGTCTGCCAGTCAGCCTTCAGATTCAAGAAGCAGTAACCAAAGAAGCATCATTGAAAGGAATGGTTCGACCTCAATGACTTGATCCAGCTATTTCTCCCCCAGTGCAGCTTAAAAGGTGAACAGAAGCCCTTTAAGAGCCACTGCACTGCATAATCTGACTCGTGTGTACTCCCAGCACGTCCAGGGATGTAGACTGGGAGGGCCACAGGGCTATGTAATTGAACTAACCTCGTATGTGGAACAAGGACTGCGCAGAACGAGCAACACCTAAACAGCAGCATTTCCGGCATCGCTGCTCCCAGACTGTTTTGTCCACCTTTTGGTTTTTGCTGACTCTGCCACTGGCTGAATGAGTTTAAGAAAGAGAAAGAACTTGCGTTTATACAGCGCCTATCACGACCTCAGGATGGCCCAAAGTGTTTTACAGCCAATGAAGTACTTTTGAACTGTAGTCACTGTTGCAATGTAGGAAATGTGGCAGCGATGAGATAATGACCAGATCATCTGTTTTTAGTGTCATTGGTTGGGCGATAAATATTGGCCAGGATACCGGGGAGAACTGCCTGCTCTTCTTTGAAATAGTGCCATTGGATCTTTTACATCCACCTGAGAGAGCAGACAGAGTCTCAGTTTAACATCTCGTCCAAAAGGCGGCACTTCCGACAGTGCAGCACTCCCTTGGTACTGCACTGGGAGTATCAGCCTAGATTTTGTGCTCAAGACCCTGGAGAGTGCTACCAACTGAGCCACAATATCCAGTGAGTTGTTGAACCATACAGGACAGCATGGTCCCAGGTTTGATCCCAGATCTGTGCTGGGTTATCTGATCTCACCCAGCACGGATCGAGCAGCACTACAATTGACCAACACCACTAGGTTAGGAAGCAGAATATCAGCTACAGATGCCACTCCTGATTGGGCTCCAGTGAATCTTGTTGGAAATGTACATTTGAACATTGGATAAGGACGAGTTTGGGCTTGACTCTGATACTTATAAAGTCAAATAGCCCGCCAGCACTTACCGTCAAGACTTGCATGAAGAAGTGCCACTAAGGTTAGCTACTGAAGGTGTCTTCACTCTTGCAATTGTACACTAGCAAGGAACCAGGTAATACCCTCACCCTCAGGAAAGGGAGAGCAGAAAACTGGCAACAGAAATGTGTGTCTCTGTAAGATATATATCGTGCATAATTTGTGATACTATACTGAATGAAATACTTCTATATCAATGACACACTTAAATGTGAACAATGATGAAGCAAGCAATTGAACTCTTAAGGCAGTCATTCTACATTCCTCCATGTTATTCAGGCAGGTCCTAACCTGTTTATTTTAAATGGATTAGCACCTATGTTAAAATAATGCTCAGGGGAATGTAGCACATGCCAAACATTCATACATGAACTTAACCGATCTGAAGCTACTATATCTCCTTGGAATAAAATAGGACACTGCTAATTTACTTCAGATTCCTAATGTTGATTTAGGAGCGTCTATTCTGCTGCATGGCATCAGCTGTAAAGAAATGTGCAGTTTATTTACAAATTCATTCCTCTGAATGGTCAGTTGATAAATTCACTTCCTGGTGTCCAGTTGAGCCAAAAGACCAGGAATTCCCCAGGTTTGATCCTTGATCTGTGCTGGGTTAAAGAATGAAAGAACTTGCATTTATAGAGCACATTTCACAACATCAGGATGTCCCAAAGTGCTTTACAGCCAATGAAGTACTTTTAAAGTGTAGTCACTGTTATAATGTAGGAAAGGCGGTAGACAATTTTCACACTGCAAGCTCCCACAAACAGCAACGTGATAATGATCAGATAATCTTAGCTGGTCTCAGGGGGAAAAATTAATCAGTGCTCCAATTCTGTGGATGAGGGCAAGGTTGAGCTCAGCTGTGATGCCTCCTGCAGTTGGATAGACTGCCAACTCTCAAATGTCAAAAGTTCAAACATAAATCAGAGGAGGTAGCAGAGGGTGGCCACTGTCCTTGGAACCATAACCCAACAAGGTGCCAACTGCTTGAGGAAAGGAGAACATAAGAACATAAGATATAACAGCAGGAGTGGGCCATACAGCCCCTTGAGCCTGCTCCGCCATTCAATCTGATCATGGCTGATCTTCTACCTCAACTCCACTTTCCTGCCCAATTCCCCTATCCCTTGATTCCCCTAGAGTCCAAAAATCTATCTATCTCAGCCTTGAATATAGGATCATAGGAATATAGGAACAGGAGTAGGCCATTCAGCCCCTCGTGCCTGCTCCGCCATTTGATAAGATCATGGCTGATCTGTGATCTAGCTCCATATACCTGCCTTTGGCCCATATCCCTTAATACCTTTGGTTGCCAAAAAGCTATCTATCTCACGTTTAAATTTAGCAATTGAGCTAGTATCAATTACCATTTGCGGAAGAGAGTTCCAAACTTCTACCACCCTTTGTGTGTAGAAATGTTTTCTAATCTCGCTCCTGAAAGGTCTGGCTCTAATTTTTAGACTATGCCCCCTACTCCTAAAATCCCCAACCAGCGGAAATAGTTTCTCTCTATCCACCCTATCCGTTCTCCTTAATATCTTATATATACTCAACGACTCAGCATCCACAGTCCTCTGGGGTAGAGAATTCCAAAGATCCACAACCCTCTGAGTGAAGAGATTCCACCTCATCTCATTCTTAAATGGCCGACCCCATATCCTGCGACTATGCCCCCTAGTTCTAGATTCTCCAGCCAGGGGAAACAACTTCTCAGCATCTACCCTGTCAAGCCCCCTCAGAATCTTATATGTTTTTAATGAGACATATGAGAAAATTGGTAGTGGATGTTAAGGCGGGGAAGAAACTTGAGCACAAAATCTAGGCTCATACTCCCAGTGCATTACTGAGGGAGTGCTGCACTGTCGGTAGATGCCGTCTCTCAGCTGAGATATTAAACTGAGGCCCCCACCTGCCCTCTCAGGTGGATGTAAAAGGTCCCAAGGCACTATTTTGAAGAAGAGCAGGGGAGTTCTCCTGGTGTCCTGGCCAATATTTATCCCTCAATCAATGTCACTAAAAACAGATGATCCGGTCATTATTGTGTTGTTGTTTGTGGGACCTTGCTGTGTGCAAATTGGCTGCCGCTTCACTCTACATTACAACAGTCACCACATTTCAAAAGCACTTCATTGGCGGTGACATGCTTTGGGACGTCCCCAGGTGGTGAAAGGCGCTATATAAATGCAAGTCCTTCCCTATCTCATGGAAGGGTTTAGCTGAGCCCAGCAGTTCGACAGCCTGCAAACAATCACTGTCTTGGCTCACAGTCAAAAAATGGCTTCTTCGACCAGGTGTGTGAATGAGGCCAACTCCTGCGGAATTGTATCCCAACGTAAATCTGCGTTTTCGGCAGAGGATGGGAGAAAATCATACTAACCAACTTAACAGTCAAGTGGCATAAGAAAAGCATCTGTCCAATGAAGCAATCAGCACATTTTACATTACACAGCAATCTGGAAAACCTGACGAAAGCTACATCTGTTAACATTGCCAAAGAATAGTTTGCTACATGGTAGTTCTTTTCAGCCACAAGTATTTGTAGGAACACTAGGTGGCGTTCACTATTCACAATTATAGTGCGTTGTTACACAGAAAATAAGGGTTGCTAATCTAATTCAACACCACCTAAGATTACACTTTGTTCTTTTTTGCACAATTCTAAACTGTCCGTGTAATAAGAGTTTTCCTTAATAACAAATGCCTGTTCATTTCATTTAACCAATCCTAAGCATCAGTAACAGTCATGGATACAAGCAGCAACTTTAATCTTCTATCTGAAGGTGAAAAGGTTTATTTGCAGGGAGACAGGCTTCTTTTATTTTTATGTTGCTTATATTGTCTCAGAAGTGTGGTAATTAAAACTGCATTTTATGCCCTGGGAATGCCTCAGTAAAGCACCGACATCAAAGATAGCATTAGCACGATGGGCCGAATAGCCTGCTTCTGCGCTGTAAGATTCTATGGGGGCAATTTTAACCTAACCCGCCCGTCGGGAAACTGCCAGGCTTGGGTGCAATACTGGTTTTACACTGCAATATGACGTCAATAGAGAGTAATATTGAGTTGGATGTAAAACCAGCGTTCCACCTGATCCCATCAATTACCCGACAGGTGGGTTAGGTTAAAATATCCCCCAATGATTCTATCAGCACATGGCTTAACCCCTATTTTAACAGTTTCATTTTTTTTTTGAAAAGGACAAATTTTTCGAAACATTTTTCAGACAAGTGCAGAATGCTTCGTGAAGCTCTGTCTGCCACAGTGTTGATTTATTCCCAGGTGAGGCCGGCCTGCGTTTACTTACAGTTTAATCATTCATAAGTTACTTGGTTGCCTCAATCACAGAGCCTCGTGATGTTAGCAGAGCAGCACGTGTAGGATAGAAATCACTGCCGTTTGTGCTGGACAAGAGCTTAATGTGTTCTTGTGACATTCCTCTGTTTCTATTTTAATTGATTGGGTTAACACGTTTATTTTTAAACAGATTAATCTGATGCTAGAAACAATGAAGCATTTGTTATTCTGTCAACAGTCATTTGTACCTTTTGTGCGTCTTGACATAAGCTTATTTGGTATCTAACACTTTACTGCGCATCTGACCACATCACTCTCTTTTGACTATATTTACAGTAGTAGCTACCAACAGAGAAATATTAACAAAAATGAGCTAAATCACCATAGAATCATAGAATCATGCAGCACCGAAGGAGGCCATTCAGCCCATCGTGCCCGTGCCGGCTCTTTGAAAGAGCTATCCAATTACTCCCACTCCCCCGCTCTTTCCCCATAGCCCTGAAAATTTTTCCCCTTTAAGTATTTATCGAGTTCCCTTTTGAAAGTTACCATTGAATCTGCTTCCACCGCCCTTTCAGGCAGCGCATTCCAGATCATAACAACTCGCTGCGTCAAAAAATTCCTCCTCCTCTGCCCTCTGGTTCTTTTACCAATTATCTTAAATCTGTGTCCTCTGGTCACCGACCCACCGGCCAGCGGAAACAGTTTCTCCTTATTTACTCTATCGAAACCCTTCATAATTTTGAATATCTGTATTAAATTTCCCCTTAACCTTCTGTGCTCTAAGTAGAACAATCCCAGCTCCTCTGGTCTTTCCACATAACTATCGCCCCTCATCCCTGGTATCATTCTGGTAAATCTCCTCTGCACCCTCTCCAAGGTCTTGCTAAACCTACCTAAAGTGCGGTGCCCAGAATTGGACACAATACTCCAGCAGAGGCCGATCCAGTGATTTAGCTGGTTAGCTGGTTTAGCATAACTTCCTTGCTTTTGTACTCTATACCTCTATTTATAAAGGCCAGAATCGCGTATGCTATTTTACTAAGTACTACTGCTCTCTCGAGTGGACATAAAAGACCCCATGGCACTATTTTGAAGAAGAGCAGGGGAGTTCTCCCTGGTGTTCTGGCCAATATTTATCCCTCAACCGACATCACTAAAACAGATTATCAGGTCATTATCACATTGCTGTTGGTGGGAACATCTGTGTGCAAACCTTTCATTGACCGTAGGACGTCCTGAAGCGCTTTACAGCCAATGAAGTACTTTTGAAGTGTAGTCACTGTTGTAATGTAGGAAACATGGCTGCCAATTTGCACACAGCAAGATCCCACAAACAGCAAAGAAATGATTCATTGGATAATCTGTTTTAGTTTTGTCGGTTGAGGGGAAGAACTTCCTGCTCATCTTCGAAAAGTGGCATGGGATCTTTTCCATCCACCTGATAGGGCAGATGGGGCCTCAGTTTAACGTCTCATCCGAAATACTATTCTAATATAGGACTGAGGAAGACACTTGCATCATTGCTATTTTCCAGCTTTTCTGATCTTGATCTTAGCACAAGAAGTAAATGCACTTGAAGTGCAAAGCTTCAAGCTTCCCCAAGGGAGATCTTACTTCTGCGCTGTGTGTGTAAATTCAGTGTTCACAAGTTTAACATTATGCTTATAAAGGTTTTCAAATGGATTTTCTTTGGTCTTCAAGGTTGGAGAGTGCACCAGTTATCATCTTCAGGGCTCCATGTGGTGCTCTAGAACAGACTAACAAGTATTTCCACCTGAGATTTATTTACATGTTTAAGTATCCTGGATTCAGTGAGAAACTAATTATGTCGCACACGGAAGTAATTCAAAAGCATTGTACGTAATGCTTCAGCCTATTTATATGCCTACTAAAAATGGATAGAAGCATCCTTTAGAACTGGATGAAAGTTCCTCAAAACATTCATAACTTATTGTAGTTACATTACAAAGATATCATCTAAAATACTGAGCTGTGTTACACTGCAACTCACTGAAGGAACATTTGAAGCAAAGAGGAAAGCAGCTAGCTAACATGTCAACATGATTTTGCCCTTCAAGCATTATGTCCCCTAGTAAGGTGACTCTAACACTTCCTGAGGCTGGAACAGATCACTCTCTCCAATGTCAGGCCCATGCTAGCATCATTTGAGATATGCTCAAGCAATAGAAAAGAATCCATCTTCCTTGAAGAAGCAGTCTTCATACAGCTTATTCCTTTTGAACTCTACGAAAATTAAATTAATGCTAGTGTCTAACTCCAGGGGCATAGCTCAATACACAGACTATGAACAAAACCATAATCACTGATGTTTAAACTTGTCAAATTTAAAATTCTCATCCTTGTTTTCAAATCCCTCCACAGCCTCACCCCTCCCTATCTCTGTAACTCCCTCCAGCCCAACCCTCTGAGATCTCTGCACTCTTCCAATTCTTGCTTTGTGTATCCCCAACTTTCCTCGCCCCATCATCGGCGGCCGTGCCATCAGCTGTCTAGGCTGTAAGCTCTGAAATTCCCTCCCTAAACCTCTCTGCCTCTGTACCTCTCTCTCCTCTTTTAAGATGCTCCTTAGAACCTATCTCTTTGACCAAGCTTTTGATCATCTGTCCTAATGTCTCCTTTTTTGGCTCAATGTCAATTTTTTTGTCTGATTACGTTCCTGTGAGGTGCCTTGGGATGTTTTATTATGTTAGTGCTATATAAATGCAAATTGTTGTTCTTCAACCATGTTTTGAGTCCCAGGGCCAGCAGTAGGCTTCTTCAGATGAGGAAGAGATTAAGCACTCACTGAAGTTAACACTACCGAATTCCCCAGAAAGGTTGAAATTGCTGTCAGAACAGCATCACAAGCTTCCTTTTAGCCTTCTTAGTCAAATAATAACACTCACTACTGAAAACCTTGCACCCAGGCAATCAGAACAGAACAGTACTAAGCTCTGCATTGATGCTGAAGGCAAGACATGGCAAATATTTGTGACCAAATTCCCAAACTTTTGAGGAATCAGTTCTAGGTGTCGTGATGAGGAAACGTTCTTTGGAGGGAGGCAGTCAAATGCTGAGGATACAGAGGGAAAAAAATCCCTGCAGGGAGACGTTCCGGTAGAGAACATGAGCAAGTAATTTAGCATTTTCTTACCATTTTTGCTTTACCTTGAGCAAAGAAAGTTATCAAAGCTATCGAGGGCTCTGCCACTCTTCCTTCAAGCCATGAAAGGCTGTGGATGCTCATTAAGGAACCATGGCAAAGTTTCAATACTACACATCAGGCCAACCCATTAATGTCTCCAAGGCTAGTTGCTCCACATGAGTATGTGTCCTATGTCTGATACCCTAGACTGCTGGTATTGCTATGTATATTAGAAGTGAGCACCCTTAACAATTGTAAATGATCAAAATGATTTAGGAAATCGAAGGCGATGGGAACAAAAGTTTCTGATTGACTGCTACCAAGTCTATTGAGAATATTAGGGGCAACCAGATTACAGTTAAGAATTCTGTATGATGTTATTGACTCTGAAGCTAGGGTTTTGATAACCTGTTTAGCCTTTGATGTCCAGATGAAACACCATGATCAGACATGCGAGCATGTTTAGCTCTTTAGACCCTAGTCCAAGGAGACTTTGTCCCAGTTTAAAGAAGCTCAACAAACATTGGGTATGATTTTCGCCCAGAGACGGGAAGGGGAAGGGGATGGGGCGGTGGTGGGGGGTGAAATTCCTGACTGGAAACTCGGAAGTATGGGTTATCTGTAGTTGCGGGCCATCTCGCCTCCTCTGGTGTGGTGTGAAGGAGAAGGCCCGGGAATCACAGCCTCCGGGGGATAAAATCAAACGAGCTTTGAAAATGGAGGCCCGTAGACTACTTAAAAGCTTTTAACGCCTGACCTGCCTCCTGAGAGCGGGTTGGTTGCCTGGCTCTCGTCCCGCCCCCATGAAAACCAGAAATGGGTGGGTTGGAGGCGGGTTGGGGGCCGACTTTAGATTTTTGCAATTGTTACTGTCGCCCCTGCCCCCAACCCACCCGTTTTTCCAGGCTAAAATCATGCTCATTGTGTTCTGCATCTTTCTTTTGCTAATTTTTTACTTAACTACATTGACAAGCCAATGATGACCAGGGTGGTGATATGAAAGGAAGGGAAGTTTTTTCTGAAAATTGCATCCAACCCTGTAGGATGGAAGATTGCTCTTTCCAATAAAAGAAAAAAGAAAGACTTGCATTTATATAGCGCCTTTCATGACCTCAGGACAACCCAACCTGCTTTACAGCCAATGAAGTACTTTTGAAATGTAGGGCATGATTTTGACATTGAGCCGGGAAGAGGGCAGGGAGGCGGGAGCGGGGGGAAGATTTTCGGGTGCAAAACCTGAAGGTAAGTTGGATCGCGACCTTAATGAGGTCAACAAATTTTACCCCCGGGCTTTGCGCTGGCAGCCAGTCTGATTCACAGGCTGATTCACAGGCTGGCTGTTGGGCAGGAAGGCCTGTGGTAACAGGCTGCAGTCAGGGATCGAAGGGAGGGAGGGAGGGAGGGTTCATTTGTGGGCCGATATGGGGGGGGGTGGGGGCGTCTGATGTCGGGAGGAGACCGGGGGTGGGGGGGGGTGAAGTTAAATGAAGTTAAATCCGTCGGGTAAACTGATAGGCAGACTCGTTCCTTGTTTCTTGTCTTGCCTTTATTTCAATGTTACAGTGCGATAAGCAGGATACAGTCAAGCCTAGGCACGAGCTCTTCAGACAGTCCCACAGCTTTAATCGAATCATCCCTTTTTATACATTCAAATCTCCCGCTTATTTCCCTTAAATCCTTGATTGGTTATAAGTTTGGGCATCGCCTTATATGGTGCATCACCCTCTTTTCTGTTTGTGCTGCCCTCAGCAGTCTCAGCCGCTCCCAGTTTCGGCCTGTGGTAAATGAGTTTTCAAACTGCTAATTTAATCAATTGCTGAGGTGATCAGGGCCTTTGTCTTCTGCTAATTTAATCACGCACACATTATCATACGTCCCAACTGTCCTTTCTGCTCATTTTCAACTTAACTCCTTCCTTCCCGTGTCTCAACATTCCTTAGCTTTTTGTTTCTTGTTCCCTCTCACAATATATTCTCCCCCTTCTTCCGCCAACCTTGCTTTACTGCTCTTGTTATTCTTTCCTCCTTCCCCATTCTTTCTGCCTCTTTGATCTTTTTCCTTACTCTGCAAAGGGCTCTCACCAATGTTACTAACACTACCAGCTGAGCAACGACTCGCCCCATCTGGGACAGCCTTGCTCAGGTTGTAGTTCTACACTGATGGCGATCTCCCACCAGTCATGATTTCCCAATTCCTAAATCCCTGCCTCAATCTTCTTATTATCTTGTAACATGTGCACGATGTGTTTCTGAGAGGTTTCAGTTCCGTGGATTATGGATTTCAGACTAAGTGACAACGGAGGTATGTAAATGCCCGATGTGTGGGATGGCCCGCATAGCTTCGTCTTCCAATGGCATCGTTATTTGCAGGTTTGTCACCTTGTGGTGGACAGGAACTAGGGTCTTGCCTCCTATTTTTATATTTCCTCCCACTGGCCGCAAGCAAAACATTGTCTGTGTGACAGGGCATTGGTTGTTCCACCGCCATGCCAGCTGCTGTGGTTGTTACACAATATCTTCCTTTACCTTTTTGTGCAATGTTCATTCTTCCTTTCTCCCATGGTTCTAAACTCATCTTGCAGTTTGGTGATTTATCATCTAACATGAATCTACAAGCTGGAATGGTGTGTTGTTTCACGACATCACACCTGTAGGTCCAGGCTGTCCCTTTCAGGGTACAGCACTCCATGTCTGGAGCAATCCATGTATCATCGTTCTTTATCAAATGTCACGGATACTCCTCGTATTGCTTATGTACCGGCCCAATTCCCAAATCCTCAATTACCCCGATCGATTCTACCTGATACACCTTCCAGGGTTGGCTTCCGTTCTTCTCCAGTAGGGGCAAGGTCAGTACCATCAGGATTATGTTCTTTCCACCCTTTATTCGGGGGGCCAAGAATGCCATCCGCATTTGACATAATGTCATAATCAAACTCCCCAGTCCCTTTGAACCACTTCCTTAATTGTTCTTAATGGATAAACAATGGAATCCGGCTGCTCTCTCTGTCGTCTAGGCCTTTCTGGACCACGTTCATCACAAATGCTGCGCACATGATACCTCGAGTAAGATTCTGCTTTTTATTAGCCTCATTATTCACCTGTATTAATTCATTTATTGAATCTTGGATCTCCCAAGATTCCTCACCAATTCCTCGGTGGTCAATAGAGTGTTCTGGTGTTCCCTCAGATTGTCCCCTTCTTGTTGGTTCATGTTTACCAATAATCCTTTTAATTGTCTTCTCATCACCTCATGTGCTCCCACATGCTTTCTGTGTCTATCCGGTTTACCCCTGTGAGCCCTTCTCTAGCCCCTCTCCCTGGCCATTCTGCTAGACGTCACTTCCACCTTTTATTTATCTTCTCACCCGTTTCCTCAGGTCTAGTCTCCTCCTCCTTATTTTGTACTATTAGACCCTTCGCTAATTCTCCTGTCATCTTATCTATAATCTGTGAATAATTCCTTTCACGTAATTCCCCAGATATATTTAAATTCATATTTAGCACAACTGGTACAATTTGGAAACGCACACCATTATACAGCACAGTCCCCCAATCAATCACTTCCAGTACATTTTTACTCCGATTGTCCTCTAATTTCGGGCATCCGTTTTTTTCTTTACCTTCTTCCTTTCCTTCTCTTGTAATCTCATTTTATTCCTTCATGCCTTGCGTCATGACATTGCCCCCTTTTTGACCTCTTCCCGTCGTTTCACAGAATATCCCCTTTTTACTATTTTCCATGTTCCGTTCACAAATCCTCGGCCAGTTCAATGTCTGTATTGAAATGGTGTCGTTAGTCTCCCCTCTGAGGGTTTCCAAATCGCCAGTGCTCCCAGAATTCTGAGGGGGTGTTTCATTGGCGGTTTATCATCCAGTCTAAATCCATTCTATGCTTTTGTATTACGAGTACATTTTAATTGGACTCCAAAGCCTTCTTCAACTATTAGGGTAACCATGACCACTTCCCTGTTTCCATTGTATTTTTCCACTTTCAAACTTCTGGTCGGGGCACTGGGCTCGTAGCAGCGGCCAGAGCTAGTATCATCAATAGAATGAGCCTCTTCATAGTCCACCTGTAACACATGAAGACCAAATGTTATATTTGTTCCTATTCGTGTTTCTTTTCTGGGCCCTTTTTGTAGGGCTTACATTGATCCCAATGGTACCATGTATATTTTGTGTTTTCTTTCCCCGTTTGTGAATTGCCAATTTCAGATTTGTTTCTCCTAATTTATCCACAATCTCATATGGACCTTCCCAGTCTCCAATGCCTCCCCTTTGAAAACATTTTTGAGCGTAACTTGGTCACCTATTGAATAGATAACTGGTCGGGTGGGGTGGTTGTCCTAGGAGGTATTAAGGAGAGCTATGCCCATGTTTTCCACTGCCCGGAGCAGTGTGGACTCAAGTGTCTGACGTAAATTCTGAAACAACTGGTCATGTGTCTGCTGGGTGGTGATAGGGAATTGGCATCTGTCTCCCTGTCATCAGTTCAAATGGGCTATGGCGTGTCGAGCTGACTGGTGCAGCTCTGATAGCCATCGGGACGCCTGGCAAGGCCGTGACCCAGTCCGTAACAGTCTTGACTCAATCGTCCGTTCCTTTCATTGTGGCTTTTTTACCTCCCGCTCTCAGCATTCGGTTGAACCGCTTCACCCCACACCCCCCCACCGCTGGACTCTGGGTGGTAAGGGATGTGGAAATGTTGTTCCACTCCAACCAAGCGGCACAGATGTGCTACCACATCCACCGACTTCCGAGTTCCCCACGGACGCACCTGTGTGCGTGCGCGGGAGTCCCGAATCCGGAAGTCCCGCTGGCAATTAAAGCCGGCGGGATGATAGTTAAAGAGCCAAGTGTACCTCATTGAAGTACTTAAGGTACTTTACTGTGACATGTTAGGTAGGTAGTTAGAACGATTTTTAAATTACCTGGGAGGCTTTCCCACGGCTTCTGATTCACGCCTGGTGAAACCAGGGCCCGATCAGGCAAAAAGAAACAAAATAAATGAAATAAAAAACCATTGCACAAAGTTAAAACACAAAATCAACCGACCTTTCCACCCTGCTCTGATGTCCGATGTCTCCCTCTCCGATCTCCCCCTCTTCACCCCCCCTGATGTCTCCCCGATCTCCCGTTCTTCACCCCGATCTTCCCCTCTCCCCCCCGATCTTCCCCTCTCCCCGCCCCGATCTTCCCCTCCCCCCCCGATTTTCCCCTCCCCCCCCCGATCTTCCGTTCCTGTGCCAAATGACATCTCGCTCTCTCTCTTTCTCTCCCCCTCCCTCCCTCCGTTGCAGTTCCTGTTGGCAGCCAGCCTAGCGGTGGGTATATTTAATTAACTGACCATAATCAATAGTCAGCCTCCAAGAGCCTCCTGGCTTCCTTACTGGCTAGATACCTTACAAGGTAGATAAATCTCCGGGACCTGATGAAATGTATCCCAGGACGTTATGGGAGGTTAGGGAGGAAATTGCGGGTCCCCTAGCAGAGATATTTAAATCATCGACAGCTACAGGTGAGGTGCCTGAAGATTGGAGGGTAGCAAATGTTGTGCCTTTGTTTAAGAAGGGCGGCAGGGAAAAGCCTGGGAACTACAGACCGGTGAGCCTGACATCTGTAGTGGGTAAGTTGTTAGAGGGTATTCTGAGAGACAGGATCTACAGGCATTTGGAGAGTCAGGGACTGATTAGGAACAGTCAGCATGGTTTTGTGAGAGGAAAATCATGTCTCACGAATTTGATTGAGTTTTTTGAAGGGGTAACCAAGAAGATAGATGAGGGCTGTGCAGTAGACGTGGTCTACATGGACTTTAGCAAAGCCTTTGACAAGGTACCGCATGGTAGGTTGTTATATAAGGTTAAATCTCACGGGATCCAAGGTGAGGTAGACAATTGGATACAAAATTGGATTGACGACAGAAGACAGAGGGTGGTTGTAGAGGGTTGTTTTTCAAACTGGATGCCTGTGACCAGGGGTGTGCCTCAGGGATCGGTGCTGGGTCCGCATTTATTTGTTATTTATATTAATGATTTGGATGAGAATTTAGGAGGCATGGTTAGTAAGTTTGCAGATGACACCAAGATTGGTGGCATTGTGGACAGTGAAGAAGGTTATCTAGGATTGCAACGGGATCTTGATAAATTGGGCCAGTGGGCCGATGAATGGCAGATGAAGTTTAATTTAGATAAATGTGAGGTGATGCATTTTGGTAGATCGAATCGGGCCAGGACCTACTCCGTTAATGGTAGGGCGTTGGGGAGAGTTATAGAACAAAGAGATCTAGGGGTACAGGTTCATAGCTCCTTGAAAGTGGAGTCACAGGTGGATAGGGTGGTGAAGAAGGCATTTGGCATGCTTGGTTTCATTGGTCAGAACATTGAATACAGGAGTTGGGATGTCTTGTTGAAGTTGTACAAGACATTAGTAAGGCCACACTTGGAATACTGTGTACAGTTCTGGTCACCCTATTATAGAAAGGATATTATTAAACTAGAAAGAGTGCAGAAAAGATTTACTAGGATGCTGCCGGGACTTGATGGTTTGACTTATAGGGAGAGGTTGGATAGACTGAGACTTTTTCCCCTGGAGAGTAGGAGGTTAAGGGGTGATCTTATAGAAGTCTATAAAATAATGAGGGGCATAGATAAGGTAGATAGTCAAAATCTTTTCCCGAAGGTAGGGGAGTCTATAACGAGGGGACATAGATTTAAGGTGAGAGGTGAGAGATACAAAAGGGTCCAGAGGGGCAATTTTTTCACTCATAGGGTGGTGAGTGTCTGGAACGAGCTGCCAGAGGCAGTAATAGAGGCAGGTACAATTTTGTCTTTTAAAAAGCATTTGGACAGTTACATGGGTAAGATGGGTATAGAGGGATATGGGCCAAGTGCAGGCAATTGGGACTAGCTCAGTGGTATAAACTGGGCGACATGGACATGTTGGGTCGAAGGGCCTGTTTCCATGTTGTAAACTTCTATGATTCTATGATTCTATGATTCTAAATGGGTGCTCATTTCGTGAGACACATTCCCTTAGCATCCCTTGTCCCAACAGAGATCCCATCACTTCTCCTGTTGCTAGTTCCACATCTTTTGGGGATGGGGGGGTTCTGTCTCTGGGGTGGAGGGTCATCACACTATTTGTCACCTTTCTACAATCACGCTAATGCTGTGCCCAAACCTTCTGGTGTTTCCAGAGAATGTCCGCAAGACATTTGTCAGATGTCTGTAATAGTTGGTGAGCATCATCGCTCCCTGTCCCCTTAACGGTATGTACCAAACGGGCATCATGGATCATGGTTAACACATGGGTATCGTGGGGTGGGTCAGGTCACTGCCAAATCATATGGTTTGTAACATCAATAATTAATCTCCCCTTTCTAATCCCATCTGATCCTAGAATTGACCCCTTATGTGGAAGCCATGCATAATGGCAACTCGCATTCTGCATCTCCAATTTTCAGCTGGAGGGGAACTGTCATCTCAGCCGAGGCGTTGTCTCCTCCTACCCCCATAAATTGGAGGCGCCTCCCACTAGGCGGAAGGTCTTTATGGTGAGTGAACGAACAGGTGGCTCCTGTGTCCACTAAAAAGTCGTCTTGGCGGTCTCTTACCGAGACTGGGACACGTGGTCTACCTTCCCTGTCAAAGTTGAGCCGACTCACCGCGACAATGGAGGCCTTGCCCCATAATTCCTTTTTAAAGGGGTTATGATTACCCTCCTTACAGCAGTACCCACCTTTCTCCACCATACTCTGGAGCATTCTGATAGCGCAAGGTGTAGGTTTTGCTCGTCCGGGAGAGGTGGGGCCGAGGTTTCAGATTTCCCTTTCTGCTTGGGTCTCTGGCCATATGCTCCTTCCCCTTTCGCCCAGCACTGTCCTCTTACATGTCCTGACTTGCCACAGTTGCCACCGACCTTCTGCTGGCTGAATCCTTTTGAAAAATGCCCTTGTTTGCCACAATTATTACAGACTTCTCCCCCTGCTCCCTCATTGGGCACAGTGGCTGCCGTTCTTTCCTGGGCAGTTTGAGGTTTCAGGTCCTGCTTGAACTCGTACCGTGCCAAGAGGCAAGCCTTAATGCCCTCTCCTATCCTTGGTTAGGGCTGTGTTGCAATCAATTCCATGGCATATTGGTGGAGCATGTGCTCGCACACCCGGTTAACACTGTCTTTATACTCGTTGATCACCAAGCCCCAAAACGTGGGATCGTTCCCGCGGAGCTCTGTACCTTGGTTCTGTCTCCGATTCTGATTGTACATTTCCAAAAAAGTCCTCAGGTACTGAGTCGGGTGCTCGTCCCATGGTTCGTGGTTTAACATCTTTCCCATATCGGCCACTACACGATACCCAACTGCTTCACACACCAGCGCGATTCGGGCATCATGTGCCGGGAAGTCTGATCCGGTGGAGAAGACACCAGCCAATCCCCACCATCACAGAAGCCAGTCTTCAGCCAATTCGATTCACTCCAAGTGATATCAAGAAACGTCTGAGTGCACTGGATACAGCAAAGGCTATGGGCCACGAAAACATCCCAGCTGTAATGCTGAAGTCTTGTGCTCCAGAACTAGCCGCGCCTCTAGCCAAGCTGTTCCAGTACAGCTACAACACTGGTATCTACCTGACAATGTGGAAAATTGCCCAGGTATGTCCTGTCCACAAAAAGCAGGACAAATCCAATCCGGCCAATTACTGCCCCATCAGTCTACTCTCAATCATCAGCAAAGTGATGGAAGGTGTCGTCAACAGTGCTATCAAGCGGCACTTACTCACCAATAACCTGCTCACCGATGCTCAGTTTGGGTTCCGCCAGGACCATTCGGCTCCAGACCTCATTACAGCCTTGGTCCAAACTTGGACAAAAGAGCTGAATTCCAGAAGTGAGGTGAGAGTAAATGCCCTTGACATTAAGGCAGCATTTGACTGAATGTGGTACCAAGGAGCCCCAGTGAAATTGAAGAAAATGGGAATCAGGGGGAAAACTCTCCAGTGGCTGGAGTCATACCTAGCACAAAGGAAGATGGTAGTGGTTGTTGGAGGCCAATCATCTCAGCCCCGGGACATTGCTGCAGGAGTTCCTCAGGGCGGTGTCCTAGGCCCAACCATCTTCAGCTGCTTCATCAATGACCTTCCCTCCATCATAAGGTCAGAAATGGGGATGTTTGCTGATGATTGCACAGTGTTCAGTTCCATTCGCAATGCCTGAGATAATGAAGCAGTCCGTGCCCGCGTGCAGCAATACCTGGATAACATCCAGGCTTGGGCTGATAAGTGGCAAGTAACATTCGCACCAGATAAGTGCCAGGCCATGACCATCTCCAAGAAGAGAGAATCTAACCACTTCCCTTTGACATTCAACTGCATTACCATTGCCAAATCCCCCACAATCAACATCCTGGAGGTCACCATTGACCAGAAACTTAACAGGACCAGCCACACAAATACTGTGGCTATAACAGCAGGCCAGAGGCTGGGCATTCTGCGGCGAGTGACTCAACTCCTGACTCCCCAAAACCTTTCCACTAATCTACAAGGCACAAGTCAGGAGTGTTTTGGAATGCTCTCCACTTGCCTGGATGAGTGCAGCTCCAACAACACTCAAGAAGCTCGACACCATCCAGGACAAAGCAGCCCGCTTGATTAGCACCCCATCCACCACCCTAAACATTCACTCCCTTCACCACCGGCGCACAGTGGCTGCAGTGTGTACCATCCACAGGATGCACTGCAGCAACTCGCCAAGGCTTCTTCGACCCCCCAAACCCGCGACCTCTACCACCTAGGAGGACAAGGGCAGCAGGCACATGGGAACAACACCAACTGCACATTCCCCTCCAAGTCACACACCATCCCGACTTGGAAATATATCGCCGTTCCTTCATCGTCGCTGGGTCAAAATCCTGGAACTCCCTTCCTAACAGCACTGTGGGAGAACCTTCACTACACGGACTGCAGCGGTTCAAGAAGGCGGCTCACTACCACCTTCTCAAGGGCAATTAGGGATGGGCAATAAATGTCGGCCTCACCAGCGATGCCCACATCCCATGAACGAATAAGAAAAAAAATCCCACACTTGGGGGTAATGCGGCTTGGATCAATTGACAAGAGTCTTTGTCCGTCAGGTCTTGGGTCCGCTGTAACGATCGTACCTTATTTAGCACTTGGGTGGGGTCCCCTAACCCATCGTACTGGGGTATCCGTTCTCTAAGCGCACGTAGCTCTGTGAGGGTCAGGTCTCTATTGACCTGTTGGGCTGCGTACTGGTAAACGGTCAGCCCTCGCCACACCCGTGCTTCCCCCCATCTGGACCCGTGCTAGATTTGCGCTCCCCTCCCCATCGCGTCTACTCCGAGATCGAGCCCTGCCGGCCATGTTGCCAAGTGTGTTAGTTGCGTTTGACGGGGGTGAGACACCCTCATCCTCCTCGCTCTCCCCACTGCGCCTCCTTGCCTTTTCCTGTGCTCCCAAGACCCACCCAGGGACATCACCATCGTCCTCCTCTGTTTCTGATTCGACCTCCTCTTTCCCAAGTGATAGTGATAATGCCGCTACTCGGATTTGCAGTTTTTTTTATTGTTTTCTTGCTCGCTTTTCCTGGCCCTTCTTTCCTCCCTCCATCTCCTCACGATTTCTCTATCCTTATTTTCCTGGGATACATCCCACAATTCCCGTGTGGCTATTTTAATATCATCCAATTTCCCCTGTGTTTTAATCAATGTTTCCCTCGAGTTATGTCGTTGGGCCCTCAACTGGGTCATTTCCTGGCACATCTCCAGCTGTTGGGTGCCTGCTAATTTCCTTTCTGCTTAAACGCATTGTTCAGGCTCTCCAGTTCACCCTTTTGTTGCTTATTCTGTTCAGCCTGAATATTACACTGTTCTTTACATTTCGCATATCGATCGTTTAAATTTACAGCAATTTGCATCGTAGCCATGACACTGTTCGCCTGTCCAATTTTTTCCTTTTTCTCTTTTGTATTTCTATCCTCAAATTTTGCTGTGAATTCCTCATATTGTTCGTTTTGTCATTATTGAATGGACCCTCCCTACGATGTTTTTTGATCCATTCTTTAGCTCGTGGCATCCAGCCATCGCTGGTCTCCTTCTCTACCCTTTCTATGTTTTTGTCGGTCATCCTGACATTGTTGCCCTTTCCTTCTTGGATTCCGCTTATTTGGAGGTGATCAGTCTCCTTTTTAATTACCCCTTACAACAACCTCCCCTTTCCGTGGTATCTGTAGAGGTTGAGGTCTGTATAACTGGTACATTTTTCAACAGGGGAGGCGGGGTCGGATGTCGGGCTGGGTCCGGAGGTCGCTCGGAGAGGTTAGAGATCAGAAGACGAGAGCGGAGGTCAGGTGACGAGACGGAGGTAGGTGGGGGGCCACTATCTTTGTGAGGGGGGTGTCCACCATGGCGGGGAGTGCACCGGGGGTGTGGGGGGCAGTGTCAGCCATTCACGGGGGTCCTGTTGGCCAGGTGAGCTTGTTGGGCCTGGATGAAGCACTCCTGCTTCTCCGGGTTCACAAGCAGTGCAATAAAGGCCCTCACCTCATGGATCCGGCCCTTCCCGCCTGCTTTCACCTGACATGAATCGGAAGCGATGGGAAACCCGAACAGGTAAGGTTCGGGTATTGGAAAACCTAAAACTTAAAAATTCATTTAAGTTTTCCAATACACAAAGAATTAAGTACCTCAAGTATATCAATGAGTTACATTGCCCCTTTAAATATCAGCCTGCTGGCTTTAAGTGGGGACGGGACTTCCTGGTGTCTGTTGCACACAGGCATACAAACCTGCCTGGGTCACTGATAAATCCAATCGGGAATTCAGGAGAAATGTCTTTACCCAGAGCATGGTGAGAATGTGAAACTTGCTGCCACAAGGAGTGGTTGAGGTGAATAGCATAGATGCATTTAAGGGAAAGCTAGATAAACACATGAGGGCGAAAGGGATGGAAGGTTATGCTAATAGGGTGAGATGAAGAGAGGTGGAAGGAGGCTCGTGTGGAGCAGAGACACAGGCATGGACCAGTTGGGCCGAATGGCCTGTTTCTGTGCTGTACATTCTATGTAATTCTATCTAACTTTGGTTGCATGATCTTAGTTGAATTATTTTAGTGGGGGAGGGGTAAAGGAGAATGGGTCCTCCTTCTTTCTTTGAGTGATGATTTAGGAGTGACCCATGATGGGAAGTGGGGACCTTAAGTTGAATGGTCAAGAAGGTTGCCAACAATATAATAATCTTGCAAACTAAAAAAAAGCTCCTTCATGCAGAGCTCATCTTTCCATGGGCCTTAATTGAAAAACGGTTGATAAGCTGTTCATGTAGATGTGACACTAGCTTTGTTTTTCCTTCTCTTCCCTTTCGTAGAAGGAGACTTGCTGAAAATTGAGGGATTCATAATATCATCGTAGGTACAGCACAGGAGGAGGCCATTCGGCCCATCGTGCCTGTGCTGGCTCTTTGTTAGAGCTATCCAATTAGTCTTATTCCCCAGCTCTCTCCCTATAGCCCTGTAATTTTTTTCCCTTCAAGTATTTATCCCAATTCCCTTTTGAAAGTTATTATTGAATCTGCTTCCACCACCCTTTCAGGCAGTGCATTCCAGATCATAACAACTTGCTGCATAAAAAAATGTTTCCTCGTGTCACCTCTGGTTCTTTTGCCGATCACCTTAAATCTGTGTCCTCTGGTCACCAACCCTTCTGCCACTGGAAACGGTTTCTCCTTGTTTACTCTGTCAAAACTGTTCATGATTTTGAACACGTCTATCAAATCTCCCCTTAACCTTCTCTGTTCTAAGGAGAACAACCCCAGCTTCTCCAGTCTCTCCACATAACTGAAGTTCCTCCATTCTAGTAAATCTCTTCTGCTCCCTCTCTAAGGCCTTGACATCCTTCCTAAAGTACGGTTCCCAGAAATGAACACAATAGTCCAGCTGAGGCCTAACCAGTGTTTTGTAAAGGTTTGGCATAACTTCCTTGCTTTTGTACTCTATGCCTCTATTAATAAAGCCCAGGATCCCATATGCTTTTTTTAACAGCCTTCTCAACTTGTCCTGCCACCTTCGAAGATTTGTGTATGTGCACCCCCAGGTCTCTCTGTTCCTGCATCCCGTTAAAATTGTACCATTTAATTTATATTGCTTCTCCTCATTCTTCCTACCAAAATGCATCACTTCACACTTCTCTCTGTTAAATTTCATCTGCCATGTGTCTGCCCATTTCACCAGTCTGTCTATGTCCTCCTGAAGTCTGTTACTATCCTCCTCATTGTTTACTACATTTCCAAGTTTCGTGTCATCTGCAAACTTTGAAATTATACCCTCTATACCCAAGTCCAGGTCATTAATATATATCAAAAAGAGCAGTGGGGATTGGGTGGGGCATGATTTCAAACAGAAGAAAGATGGAAGTCATCTGGTTATCATGCAATTTCTTTCACTACAGAAGTCAATAACAACTGAGGCATTGTAATCTATGAAAAATGATCTCCTGTGGTATTAGTCATGGTGAGTCAGAGGTTATGCTATTGTAAGAGGAGAGGGTGCAATTTTCTGCTGAAGCAATTTAGCAAAATGTTTGTGGGACGCATGCTCAGGGATGATGCAGTGTTTATCTGATTGTTTCCTGGAATTAACAAATCAAACATATTAATCGGCAAGATAAAAAATAAATACATTTTTTCTTCTCAAATACCACAGTTACATAAATAAATAAATCTAAGTGTAACAAGGCGGAGAAGAGTAGTTCGGGGGGTGGGGCCGGCAGCTCAGGAACATGTGACTACATAATTCCTTTGCCCAATAGGTTGGTGTGAGGGATGGGGGTGAAGCAGAAAGGTGTTTAATTGCTGATAATGTTTAGAAAGAATGCAGGTGAGCCAAGGCACTCTCGGACATCTAAACTCAGGCCTGCACGTAACCCAGAGTAATATTCATGAGAGATGGTGATGAGAATGACTGAGTGAATGGGAGGAATCTGCTTCTGGACAGCAGAGAAACATGCAGCTGTTTTAATAACCATAAATTGCATAAACAATCCTTGCATAACATTACTTTATGTGTCAAAAATGACCTTACAAATAATTCACAAAGTCATGCTTTACATTGTTTTACTATTTTTGTACAAAAAATTATGTTTAATTTTAAAGCTCCTGTATATACTTTTTAGCTTTATGCTGCAAACGCTTTTGTATCACTGGGTGAGGAGGGTGTGGGGCTTACATACAGCAAGTCCTGGCACATTCTATGAATGGCTAATCCTGCTGGCAGTAGAAAATAAATCAGTGTATAGTCACATTTTTGGCTTTTTAATCCAAGGTATTTTCCTCAGGTTCAGCAGCACTGGCCATTGCAGTAAATGTACTCTGTGTCCCTTATGACCTGGAGCGTACCTTAACCTGCACAATATCCATGTAAACTGTAGTGAGACCCAAGGTTCATAACAGAGAACCCTTTATTCTACACCAGCTACTGGAATGCACGTCATTCTCCTTTCTTCGAAAAAGCAGACCTACCAGACTGAGAACTCGGACTCAAAAGTACTTTAAATAAAAGGGTGAATGAGCAATACATGGTATATAACAGTGACTCCTTCATTCTGCTGTCAACAACAACTTGCATTTATATAGCGCCTTCAGTGTAATAAAACGTCTCAAGGCGCTTCGCAGGAGTGTTATTAAACAAAACTTGACCAAGCCACATAAAGAGATATTATGTCAGGTGAAGGAGGTAGGTTTTAAGGAGTGTCTTAAAGGAAGAGAGAGGGGTAAAGAGGAAGACGTTTATTGCCGAGTTTACAGCCTAGGCAGCTGAAGGCACGGCCACCAATGGTGGGGTGATGAAAATCAGGGATGTGCAAGAGGCCAGAATTGGAGGAGCGCAGAGATCTCAGAGGGTTGTAGGACTAGAGGAGGTCACAGAGATAGGGAGGGGCGAGGCCATGGAGGGATTTGAAAACAAGGATGAGAATTTTACAATCGAGGCATTGGCCTCTTCAATAATTACAATAATTAAGACTCCACTTACTTTTTATCTAAACATCGACTTTAAAACAAATCAAAGCCGCAGAAGTGACACAGCTCTCCTGCTAGCTGACACAAAACTTAACACAAAAGGGTAGATCTTGACTTTGTGCGATAGTGTAAAATGGGTGATAGCAAATCAATGGAAGTCAATGGAAATAAAAATCGGGAGAGATGTAAAGCAGGCTGCCGACTCGCCATCACCCGTTTTACACAGTCGCACAAAGCCAAGATCTACCCTCAAGACACACTGGATTCCCACAGAAATGCAATTCCAACTCCTTTGAAATGATACAGAAACAAAAAGCAATAGACAACTGCAACTCTCATAATGACATAAAGAAAGAATATGCATTTACGTAGCACCTTTCACATCCTCAGGTAGATAAATAAATTTGTTTGCTCTCAAATACCAAAATCACATAAATACCTACATTTTTGCATGTAATATGGGGCAGCATCTCTTTGGATTTACTGTTCTGCTGTTAAGCTGTAGGTTTTTATAGCAAATATGCAAAACTTAAAAGATTGACTAATTTGTGCTTTTCTTTCTTTTTTTAACCAAGCCTCTCTGCATCAATACAGACATTTATTCAGAACCTCCCTTCAAACTTGAATAATGACGCAGTCATTCCAGAACTTACCACCGTTTAAATGAATCATTTTGTTTTCTTAGTTGTTTTTCACTTCTGATAAAAACTTAAAGGAATCTAGCTGGTGTAACCATTTAGGATATATTACAAAATACAAAGAATGACTCCAGGTCAATCCTGCTGAAATCCATCAGCACATGCTAGTCTTCTCTTCAGCTACATCTGTGTTTAGCTCTCCTTAATATACTTGGTGACTGTAGTTGTGGAAGATCAGCTAGTATATAGTAACTTACCTCGAACTTTTATGACAATTTGCTTCATCTTAATTTTGATGTTTTTAGATTTTTTTTATAAGCAAATTTCAGTTACTTTCAAATGTCACTTCTTTTATTCATTCATGGGATGTGGGCATCGCTGGCAAGGCTGGCATTTATTGCCCATCCCTAATTGCCCTTGAGAAGGTGGTGGTGAGCCACCTTCTTGAACTGCTGCAGTCCGTGTGGTGAAGGTTCTCCCACAGTGCTGTTAGGAAGGGAGTTCCAGGATTTTGACCCAGCGACGATGAAGGAACGGCGATATAATTCCAAGTCGGGATGGTGTGTGACTTGGAGGGGAACGTGTGGGTGGTGGTGTTCCCTTGCGCCTGCTGCCCTTGTCCTTCTAGATGGTAGAGGTCGTAGGTTTGGGAGGTACTGTTGAAGAAGCCTTGGCGAGTTGCTGTAGTGTATCTTGTAGATGGTACATGTTGCAGCCACGGTGCGCCGGTGGTGGAGGGAGTGCCAATCAAGCGGGCTGCTTTGTCCTGGATGGTGTCGAGCTTCTTGAGTGTTGTTGGAACTCCTAAAAATGGTTTCTTTTGGGGGGTTCAGTCCTTGATTTTTAATAATTTTCCATGCATATGAGGGGATCAAGCCTACAAACAGCAAGTCCTGGCATGCTCTGTGAATGTCCATTTTTGCTGCAATCATAAAATAAAAACATTCTGAACATGGTAGTACAGATATATGCTGGGAGGTGTATCCTGAATCTCTGCAGCTGATAGTGATAGACTCGGGAAGCTCTATGAACTCAAAGCTCAGGCAGAGGACTCTAACAGAAAACATTGTTAATGTCCTACTTATAGTTTCTACGTTTCTCCCCGGTGTCCGGGCCAATATTTATCCCTCAACCAACATCACTAAAATAAATTATCTGGCCATTATCACATCGCTGTTTGTGGGATCTTGCTGTGTGCAGATTGGCTGCTGTGTTTCCTACATTACAACAGTGACTACACTTCAAAATTATTTAACTGGCTGTAAAGCGCTTTGGGACATCCTGAGGTCATGAAAGGCGCCATATAAATGCAAGTTCTTTCTTTCTTAAGCTTAATCATTTATTTGTAATTTTTAAATGTTTTTTGTTTATTATGTTACAAACCTTATTTCTAGCGGTTAGTCATCTTATCGGGGAAAACACAATGACGGTGGGAAAGACTGTCAAAAAGTATTTGGAGCAATTTCATTGGTTCATCGTCTCCTTTCATTTATTGATAGAATTTGCTGCTGCTTATATTTGATTCAGTAAATACAGCTCCTTAGTTCCTCATAGTTAAGGATTATGTAGAAGATAACAAATCCTGCTTTCCATGTGGTTGATTTGCACATTCCCTACCCCTCATTTATTGCTTTTATGAGCCATTTGGGTGATTCAGTGGCAATTTGCGTGTAAAAATGTTGTGCCATTAGGGATGTGACTGCCACGGATGTACGCAATATCCAGGATTTCATATCTATATCTCTATATATCCACAGCTATTAGAGGATGAAGGCTTGACATATTGGTATAGCATTTCTCTGCCTGTTGTTTTAATGCAGCACTTAACTCATTCAAAATAAACCGGTTAACATCTGCAGAGAAATGTGAGAGGAACGTGTTTGCTGATAATATTGACAACAGTAATTTCGCGGCTTATAGTTTCTACTTGAGGTCATGTGGAAAATGACAAATCCTGCATCCTCCAACCTTGTTGGCAGCACGGCTGTGAAAGGGTAAACGGAAGTTGAGAGAAATGCAGAGAAGATAAGCATGCCTGTGAGAGCGTCAGAGACACAAAAGCTTGAGCAGTACTGGTGGCAACAGTTTAAACTCTTGGCAAGCTGTTGAAAAAATCCATTAGAGGCTTCCATAATTTGTCAAAAAAGGTCCAGATTCCGGCAAAGTACATACACAGCTTTCTCAAGGCATAATTACACTAACCAAGCTGATACAAAGGTCATTTCTTCCTTGAACCAGTGCAGCACAATGCACTTCTTTGCTGGATGCGGGAGAGTTATTGCTCGATGCAGGGGAATATTAACAAGTTTGTTATTGCTGCAGCTAAGTAGACAGAAAGAAGAATATACTGGGTCTGCATGAATAAGGTAGGGCACACTCAATGGGACATTAAATGAGAAAGGTTGTGGTGATGTGGAGTTGGATCCCATCCTTTGTTTGTGTGGAAGGCCTGCTCCCATTCAGGTTGTGCAAATGATGAGGTATATACTGTGCTCTGTAAATTCATTGATTTGAATTGTATTTTTCTGCTGCAAGGCAGATAATGGAATAACCAGACAAAGACCGAATCTTCACCCAATCCTCGACGTGGGCGCTCATGCCCAGGCCTGATTTCCAGGACGTCTTCCTCAGCAGACAAATTATTCAATAAGATGTTTAGATATTGTTGACTTACCTACATTTCTGTCACCCCCAAATAATTCATGCTGCCTCAGTGTACAGGACTGTTCTTTTTTTGGGGGGGAAACTTTGGAGGAGGAGGAAAAATTTCAGCCATTCCAGGATGAACTCTGCCTTCAGCTGTTGAACTCATTTTGCTTCATTCCTAACTATTAGTTCTACCAGAATCCCAGGAGTCTATATGGCCTGACATAAAATCTGGATAACATCATCTTTGCCAGAGTCACATTCTTGTTGTGCATAGTTTTTAAAAAGAATAATTTCAGACCGTGAGCAATGACTATATGATGCACAGCTTGAAAATACATTGGTATTTTGACCTTTCAAATCGGTTAAATCAAATAGATAATGGTAGACACTGGCATCAAATGTTCTCAATGGATTTCTGATTTGTTGTTGCATGCTTTCTTGTTCAAGTAGTCGTGTGATGTTATTGGGCTGCCCAATAGTACAGAAACAACTTGCATTTATGTAGTGCCTTTCATGGCCTCAGGCCGCCCCAAAGTGCTTTACAGCCAATTAGGTACTTTTGAAGTGTGTTCAATGTTGTAATGTATGAAATACATCAGCCAATTTGTGCACAGCAAAGTCCCACAAACTGCAATGTGATAATGACCAGATCATCTGTTTTAGTGATGTTGGTTGAGGGATAAATATTGGCCAGGAATACAGAGAGAACTCCCCTGCTCTTCTTCGAATAGTGCCATGGGGTGTTTACGTCCACCTGAGAGGGCAGATGGAGCCTCGGTTTAATATCTTATCCAAAATAGGGCACATCCAAGAGTGCAGCACTCCCTCAGTACTGCAGCCTGGATCGTGTGCTCAAAGCTGCTGGAGTGGAACTTGAACCCATGACAGTCCGACCCAGAGGCGAGAGTACTACCACTGAACCGAGGCTGGAGACTCGAGTAGAGTTTAAAGTATAAGGGAAGTGCTTTAGGGGGAACAGAGCCTCGAATGATTTCTTGCCATCCAGATGAAATTTGCAAGGCCCCTGTTACAGCCCACAAATTCCTTCGTTAAGGATGGATATGGAGATTATTTGAAACATCTTATTCTGAGTAATATATTCTTTTTAATAATTATCACATGGGCCAACTGTGGAACAGAAAGGATAATTTGTTACTTTTCTTTCTCTTTTTCTCCCCATCCCTCCTTTCCTTGTCACAGAGGATTTCGCAGCCAATGGTTGTCCTCCAACACCTGAACTCACCGGCCCATTATTCGTGTCTGAGCCTTGAAGGTGAATCTTGGTAGGCCATTTGACCGCAGGGAACAGCACATGCCAAGTGTGAAACTATCCTCAGCTGGCATGCACTACCAGTAGATCGCACTGGATAGTGATCAGAAGCAGGAACCATGACTGATTTGATTCTCCCACCCCTAACACCACCAGCCAAGGGGCACAGATGCCAACTGCAGGGCACCCAACCTCACCCCACCTGAGATCAGCTGATGCTGCAACAATGTGGGATTGAAGCTTATTGGTTTGTTTTCAATAGATTTTCATTTAGCATTGGAAAATGTTGACTGTTGGAATGATATTAACTCCTACTTCTTGGAGCCCAACAATAGGGATGGAATATGAAGTGGTGGAAACGCCTTCCATCCTTCAATCCAGATGATCAGTACATCAAGTAGGTCTTTCAACTCATCATGCTACGTACCATCCCGACTTGGCATGTCGCTAAGGCTTCTTTGGCAGCACCTCCCAAACCTGCAATCTCTACTGCCTAGAAGGACAAGGGCAGCAGGTGCATGGGAACACCATCACCTCTAAGTTCCCCTCCACTTCACACACCATCACGACTTGGATATATATTGACCATTCCTTTATCGTTGCTGGGTCAAAATCCTGGAACTCCCTGCCTAACAGCACCATGGGAGCACCTTCACTGCATGAACTGTTTTTTTTATTCATTCATGGGATGTCGGTGTCGCTGACAAGGCCAGCATTTATTGCCCATTCCTAACTGCCCTTGAGAAAGTGGTGGTGAGCCGCCTTCTTGAATTGCTGCAGTCCATGTGGTGAAGGTTCTCCCACATTGCTGTTAGGTAGGGAGTTCAGGATTTTGACCCAGCAACGATGAAGGAACGGCGATATATTTCCAAGTCAGGATGGTGTGTGACTTGGAGGGGAACGTGCAGGTGGTGTTGTTCCCATGTGCCTGCTGCCCTTGTCCTTCTAGTTGGTAGAGATCATGGGTTTGGGAGGTGCTATTGAAGAAGCCTTGGTGAGTTGCTGCAGTGCATCTTGTAAATGGTACACACTGCAGCCACAGTGCGCCGGTGGTGGAGGGAGTGAATGTTTAGGGTGGTGGATGGGGTGCCAATCAAGCGGGCTGCTTTGTCCTGGATGGTGTCAAGCTTCTTGAGTGTTGTTGGAGCTGCACTCATCCAGGCAAGTGGAGAGTATTCCATCACACTCCTGACTTGTGCCTTGTAGATGGTGGAAAGGCTTTGGGGAGTCAGAAGGTGAGTCACTCGCAGCAGAATACCCAGCCTCTGACCTGCTCTTGTAGCCACAGTATTTATATGGCTGGTCCAGTTAAGTTTCTGGTCAATGGTGACCCCCAGGATGTTGATGGTGGGGGATTCGGCGATGGTAATGCCGTTGAATATCAAGGGGAGGTGGTTAGACTCTCTCTTGTTGGAGATGGTCATTGCCTGGCCTTGCGTGGCGCGACTGTTACTTGCCACTTATCAGCCCAACCCTGGACTGTAGCGGTTCAAGAAGACCCACCACCACCTTTTCAAGGGCAACTATGGACGTGCAATAAATGCCGACCTTGCCAGCAACGCCCATATCTCAAAAATGAATTTTTAAAAATTACGGCAAGGATTGAAGAGGACAGATGACCCTGCTGGGTGCCCCAAGTAATGGAAATGGTAGAAGATTATTTGACCTTGTTTGACCACGAGACATTATAGTGTTTGACCATGAGAAGTTATAGTGTTATAACCTGGAGTTGGTGCATATGGAAAAAACATGCTGTTCAAGCCAAAGAAAGAACTATCATATTACAGTTTTATTTTTATACTGTTTCCCACAGAGTTTCCAATGGCATGATTTGCAAATAGCAGGCATTCGGGATTGACTAGATGTCGTCCAAGGGCTAATGGGTCAGATGAGGCTGTGGTTACCAGGTTACAAAATATTAGTGAGGCAGTAATCTTCTTCTCCTGCTCTTTTTAGGTTGTATGAAGGCAGTGTAAAGAACAAGAAGCCAATTTTTCTATTTTAATGGAAAAAGTAACTATACTCCACCTCTCCCCAGCACTCGAATAATAAGGTTAGCTTATTGAATGGAGAGCTGTGGGAAATAACTTGAGCCTGTAAGGTATGTAAGACTAATCTGTTAGTCCAGACAGGTACCTAAGAAGGTAGTGTTGGCTTGGTAGAATTGGTAGTCCTCTTGGTTCTGAGTCAGAAGGTTGCGGGTTCAAACCATCCTCCAGGACTTGAGTACACTTCAGTGTGACAACAAGGGAGTGCTGCATCTTGTCAGAGGTGCTGGTCCTCCAAATGGATGTTGAATTGAGGCCCTGTCTGCGTCCTTACAAGGACATTAAAGGGATCCCACGGTGCTATTCAAAGAAGAAAAAGTTCTCCCTGTGTCCTAGCCAACATTCATCCCTCAACCAACACCAAACAATAGATCGATGGTCATTGACCTCATTGCTGTTGACCTATTGGATCTTGCTGTGTGCAAAATGGCTGCTGTAATTCATTGTGTAGTGCTTTGGGATATTTCTGAGAGACCTGATAAGATGCTGTATAATCACATGTTCCTATATTTAGGAGAGAAGATGTTATTTTTCCTTTTGTACCTTTCACTTAAATATAGATGTGCAAATTGCTGATACAGATTCAGAGGAGTAAAAAAAGTTTACAGTGAGGATTAAGTCTTTGTCATTTTATTTAAAACCAGGATTAGAGATAATGGACAGAATACTGCTCTTGAAACACAGGGTATATATAACAAAAACCAAAAACACATTTTCTCAAAAACTTGCAGGAACATTTGGCGATTATCCATAACAGCACTCCTGGGATTTGAACCTACAACCCTCAGCAATAAAAGCTTTTAAACCCAGTTTCCAATCCCATTATATTAATCTGGCAGCTGGGATGAAATTGCCTTCCATCGCATTCTAATCGGTAAAACTGTTTGTAAACTTGAAATGGCGAATTCCGTAAAGAAGAAAAGCACATGCAGGAGGGAGCGAATTTCCCCATGTGCTCTACATAGCAAAATCAGAAATCGAAGATGATTTAATCGAGGTGCTTACAATGATGAAGGGATTTGATGGGGTGGATAAAGAGAATTTACTTCCTCTGGTGGGGGAATCAAGATCGAGGGGACATAATCTCAAAATTAAAGCCAGGCCATTCAGGAGTGAAATCAGGAAGCACTTTTTCACACAAAGGATAGTGGAAACCTGCAACTCTCTCCCCCAGATGGCTGTGGATGCTGGAGGTCAATTGGAGCTTTCAAAGCTGAGCTGGATGGATTTTTGTTCGGGTATCAAGGGATATGGGGCAAAGGCGGGTAAATAGGGTTGAGTTGCAATTCAGCTATGATCTAACCGATTAGCCATCTGGGCGAGGTAGCGGAGGGCAGCTGGTGCCCAAGCTGACATCACCTTGCTTGCGTTGGCACCTACAGCAGAGGAGAGAAGAACTGGGAAAAATGAAAAATGAGGGAAAAGGATAATGGTGCAGTATAGAATAAATTCTACACTTTTACAACAACAACTTGCATTTATATAGCGCCTATAACACAGTAAAACATTCCAAGACGCTTCACAGGAGTGATTATCAAACAAAATTTGACCCTCAGTCACATAAGGAGACATTAAGACAGGTGACCAAATGCTTGGTCAAAGAGGTAGGTTTTAAGGAGCATCTTAAAGGAGGAGAAAGAGATAGAGAGTGGGAAAGGTTTAGGGAGGGAATTCCAGAGCTTTGGGCCAAGGCATCGCAAGGCTCAGCCGCCATTGGTGGAGCGATTAAAATCGGGGATGAGCAAGAGGCCAGAATTGAAGGAGAGTAGAGATCTCGGAGTGTTGTAGGGCTGGAGGAGCTTACAGAGATAAGAAGGGTGAGGCCATGGAGGGATTTGAACACAAGGATAAGAATTTTAAAATCGAGGCGTTCCCGGATCGGGAGTCAATATAGGTCAGTGAGCACAGGGGTGATGGGAGAACGGGACTTGGCACGAGTTAGGATACGGGCAGCAGATTTTTGGATGATCTCAAGTTTATGGAGGGTGGAAGATGGGAAGCCGGCCAGAAGAGCATTGGAATAGTTGAGTCTAGATGTAACAAAGGCATGGATGAAAGATTCAGCAGTAGATGAGCTGAGGCAGGGGCGGAGACAAGTGATGTTACGGAGGTGGAAGAAGGTGGGCTTGATGATGGAGCAGATATGTGGTCGGAAGTTCATCTCAGGGTCAAATAGGACGCCAAGGTTGCGAACGGTCTGGTTCAGCCTCAGACAGTGGCCGGGGAGAGGGATCGAGTCGGTGGCTAGGGAAGGGAGTTTGTGGTGGGGACAGAAGACAATGGGGTAAATTTTAACTCTGAAGAACGGGTGGGTTGGGGACGGGTGGGCAGTGAAAATTCTGCGTTTTGGGGGTGGGACCGCATCCCGGCTCCAATGGCGAACTTCCAGGTTCGTCCCAGATGTGCCGAGGTGCACGCACGCTTTTGAAACCCGGTGCCAGCGGGACGATATTTAAAGGGCCAGTTGAAGTACTTGAAGTACTTAAAGATGTTAAATTTTTGCGGTTTGACCTACACAAGCCTTTTTAACAGCTTCTGAACGCGTCTCCCGTGGCCTCTGAAAGACGCCATGGAAACGGAGGTGAGTTGCAGCCGGCACCCATTTGGACATTTAAACCAATGATTGACACGTGAAGAAAAGGTAAGTTTTTGCAGCAGGGCAATCAGTTCTCTCGGACAAACCTTTGGCTGGGAGTTCTTTGTGTTTAGTCTGAGATTCCTTGGTTCACACTCAGAATTCTTGTGCTCACACATATTTACCTACATTTTGGACCTCATTATCAGGATTTATTCCACAGTACATCTGAGGAGGAGGCACATCACCATTCACGGCAGGCACGGCGTGCAGTTCTGGGAGTTGCAGCTCCACAAGACAGAGGTGCGCCACAAGGACCTTCAGAGAGGGGACCAATGGAGGGACCGAGGTTGCAGGAGGCACTACCCTCATGAGAGGATCTACAGGCAGAGGCTGAGCTTCCTGGACCTCTCTGAGGAGCAGTGCCTACGAAGACTCAGATTCAGTCGGTCGTTGGTCGCTGACACCTGCAGGTTCCTTCATGCAGAGCTGCTCCCGGCTGGGCCTGGTGGACACGTATTGCCCATCGCAGTTAAAGTCACCACTGCCCTCAATTTCTACGCCTCCGGGTTCTTTCAGGGCACCACCGGTGACATCACCAGGATGTCTCAGTCATCTGCTCATAAGTGTATACGACAGGTCACGGATGGCTTGTTTGCCAGGGCATCCGACTACGTCAACTTCCCCATCGATGACATCTGCCACACTGAGAGGGCAGTAAGTTTCCACCCTCTGGCTGGCTTCCCACGGGTGCAGGGCACAATTGATTGCACACATGTAGCAATCCGAGGACCTGCACATGAGCCAGGACTGTTAATCAACCGAAATGGATATCACTCCATCAATGCTGGTTTGTGACCACCAGAAGAGGTTTCTGCAGGTTTGTGCCAAATTTTCTGACAGCTGCCATGACTCCTTCATTTTGTGTGAATCCAACATCCTGGCCGTCTTCCACGTACATGACGGACTTAAGAGCTGGCTCCTGGGGGACAAGGGATACCCCCTACAGATATGGCTCATGACATCTCTAAGAAACCCCACCAGCGAGGCACAGCAGCTGTACAATGACGGTCACAGCACTACCAGATCTGTCATTGAACAAGCCATTGGATAGCACAAGATGCACTTCAGGTGCCTGGGTCGATCTGGGGGAGCCCTTCAGTACTCACCAGCGAGGGTGTGCAGAATAATAGTCATGTGTTGCATCCTGCACAACATCAGTCAACAGAGAGGGTTACCGATGGATGAGGTCCCATGCGCTCATCAAGCACACGCATCTGCCATCAACATTGAAGACAAGGAGGAGCAGGAGGAGGAGGAAGATGATGGGCAACCCATCAGCAGAGCAGCGGCACATCTGGCTGCTCATGATGCCAGGGAGTCACTCATATTTGACAGATTCTCATAGCGAGATCTGCAAAGTGAAGGTCGTCAATAATCAGACCACCTGGAACGACCACCACAAACACCAGCCACCCCCGCCCCCGGCCCCCCCCCCCCCCGCACCCCCCCCCACCCCCCCACACCGTTAGCACAGAACAGTCCTACAACCACACATACACCCATTGTAAATGCGCCCAATGAGTGGCATCAAGTCTTGCCGTTCATGATGAGGCATACGCAAGGGCGCTTTCATGAAAGGGACTCAAGAATTGACAAGACGTGGCAGAGGTGGTGACAAGCATGACGTTTATTGTGAATGTAACAAAGAACAAAGAGAAATTAAAAACATGACAGTTAGTCAGACACCCTTGTGAATACCCTCAGTGATCACAAAATCTTTGCCTTCCTCTTCCTACCACTTCTACATGGTGCATCCCTTGTGGCTTCAGCAGAGGTAGCGGCAGGTTGCTCAGATCCCTGCCCTGATTGCTGAGATGCTCTCGGCCTATGCCCTCTGGGTTTTGGAGCCCGTGAAGGCCCCACCAAAGACTGTTCCGCCTGCATCTGTGCAGGGGCAGACTCTGCCATCAGGAGAGAAGGCAGTATTGTGGGTGTCGGTTGATGGGGGGCAGCACTGGGTGAGACATTGGAGCGCTTTGAGTGGAATCCCCACTTCCATATCCCCTTTCACCATCATCCCTCTCCGGGGCCACGGCCACATCGCTCCTACCACTCTGCTGGACAACAGCTTGGAGGGTATCTGTCATGCCATGTGAGGCCACTGCTAATGTATCAGTCTACCTGTTTAAGGCGGCAGAATGTTGGTCACTCGGAGTCCGCACGGATCTTGTCAGGACCTGAATGGACTCATTTGTGAGCCGTGCTTGAAGCTCAATGGAGGCTGCCATTCTCTCCAAAGCAGACATTCCTGCATTTATCTGCACCGCCAGTCCACTAATGCTGGAGGTGAACTCCTCCATCCTCTCCACTATTGTGGAGAGTATGCGTGGCAAGTCTTCCAGTATGTCGCATTGGTACATCTGTACCTCGATCATTCTCCTTCTCAAAGATGGTCCCCGGGGTTCAGTATCTGTGTCCAGCTGAGCAGAGCCTGGAGAGGAGTGCGCCCTCCGACGCAGACTCTCCACCGCTGCCCCTGCCACCAGTGTCTGCATCGTGCTCACTTGTGTGTGGTGACTCACCAGGTGACAACCCAACTAACTGTCTAATAGGACCCACCGAGGTGTGAGTATCTGCACTGGTGCATGGCTCGATATGATGTGACGGTGCGCCCTCATTGTCAGGGAGCTCCTCTGAGGAATCGCCCTCGTCCAGGTTGTCTGCTGCTTCTGCACTCCTTGAAGGCCCTGGAAGAGAACATTCAGCAATATTAAGAATCATTGCAGAAGTAATGTTGCGATGAGCAGACTGAGCTGTGCAACAGGCCAATCATTGATAACATCAATCCATGTTGTGTGTGAGGGATGCTAAAGTTCTATCACCAGACGTTTGCAGGGTGCTAGTCTCGGCATCTCCGACAGCCAGGCATTCCAGCGTCCGGCTGAGTTCCAAGGCCTCCTCCTCCGCCTCTATAAGGGCCACTTTTTGTGGAGCCCCCCCCCCTCCAGTCCGACTCCTTTCCCATGCATTTTGAACTCTCTTCTCCTACAATGAAGAAAGTACAGACGTGTGATTAAGTGAGGGTGACTGGGACACCCGATGGATGCATTGCTCTGGGTCAGGCTGACAATGAAACAGAGGCATCAGAGGGTGACTATCAGACAGATTCATGACATTGCATTCGGATTGGGGTGAGTGGGAGCAGTGGGTTCACAAATGGGGAGGTGAAGAAGTGCACAGAAAGTGAAGGTAACTTGACACTGAGCCTTAAGTGGGTGTGAGGAGTGATGTGATGGAGTAGGCTGGGCAGGGCAGAGTGTGAGGGGGGTGATGTGCACCACAGAGTGCAGGTGAATCAGCAACTGTACTCACTTTTCCTGACCTGGTTAGGTCATTGAAGTTCTTCCTGCACTGCATCCATGTCCGGGCGATGGTGGTCCTGCTGGTGACCTCCTCTGCCACCTCATGCCAGGCCTTCTTGGTGGCAGAGGCAGTTCGCTTCCTCCTGTCTGCCAGGTACAATGTTTGCCTCCTGCTTCTCACTCTGGCTAACAGCAACTCCAGCGAGGAGTCACTGAACCTGGCCTCGTCCTCTGCTGCTCTATATTTGCTGATTTCTCCTTTCTCCCTCAAAACCCATGGTTGCAACGGCCCTTTAAATAATCCAGCTCCCAGCACGTCATTCGGGTGCGCAGTGCGCCCACTGCACAGCTTGGAGACATGAAACCTGGAAGTCACATTAAGTGCCTTCAATTGAGTCGCGATCACTCAAGAAAACACACGAAAATATTTTCCGGGCTTCCCACCTGCGTATTGACCACTCCCCCCGCTGAGATTCCGCTGTTATGTTAAAATTTACCCCAATGGTTTCGGCCTTCCCAATATTTAGTTACCATTTTTAGAATTGAGTGGGCTTCCTATTTTATTTGACCAAATTTTGGTTTTGGTTACATGTCCCTTCTAGCCAAGAATGCAGATCGCCAAGGAATACCATGCATTTCTGACCCTGGCAGGGTACTAACAGTAACTATTTTACAAGCCCATCATATCTCCATGCCATTCAGATTGGATAATGTTCATTCAGGAGTTGCAAATTCCACCAATTTATAGAATGAACATGAATGATCAGATTCAGCACTGGCAGTCATGCATCCCCACTGTGGCACCTTTAGCATGGTGACTTCATATTCACATTATAACAATCTTTACAGCTTAAATGCACCAGTGTTAATAGTTGAATATAACGGGTGAGATTGTCATTATCTTTTATTTATAAGCACCTGCAATACAATATCGCAGGCGAATGTCAACCCATTTTAATCAGTATTTGAGTGTGCCGCCAATTGGTGTAAAGTTTTGCAGTAATTAACAGATTTGCTGTAGAAATGTCCATGATTCTCAAATTACAATGTGTACCTGCCTGTCTTTTATGGAAGTGCTTGTGATTTAATTCACTGCTGTTATGTGTATAAACCATCACAAATACACAGTGAGAACATTTGTTTTCACTGTAATAGAAAGTTATTAACTGTTGTGTAAGCAGATAGGAACAAGAAAGGATAATTAAACTCATCCAGTCAGTCCTCACACTTAGCTCCTCTTTCGGAATTTAAACCAATCCTTTTCCCCTCATCCCTCCCCTCTGCACTGAAACAGGAGTCTTTCCCTATCCCTTTTGAAAGCTATAAGTGAGTCAACATTCACTCTACTAGATTCAGCCTGCCATTAGGGTTGAGACAGTTCAGTATTTAAAGATCCAATAGTGCAATCGTCACACTCTTAATTTAATGTAATTTAAGTTTTTGTTTTCGAGGTCTGCAGAATTTTGACCTTTTCTGTAGAATTTTAACTGCAATAACACTTTTGGTCTTCATAACAGCAATCTAACCCCACATTGCTGGGCCAGAGATTCAGATGATAACTACAGACGGTGCTTTTAGTTATTTAGCAGATAACATGGGGTCCTGTTCATCTAGTGTTAAAGATATTGAAGTTGAAAGCGTTCCGTCAATTTTTTGTGTTAAAATTGTTGGACAACTTGTCGCACAGTGTGGCTGCATAAATCTCCCAACAAGTTCGTAAATTTGCTGCTGTTTGTATCCATTATCTTATCTTTATAGCTTTCGCTCTTTTAAAGCCCCTCTTCTTCCTCATTAAAATCCTCACAGAGTTCTGTATCATACAATGGTGAGAATGTGAACACTGCAGGGCAAATGCTTAAGTGACAGTGAAGGACAAAGCCTTTGCTACCTATTCTTCTGTATAGATTCCATGTTCAGACTGCAGACTAATTACAATCAATCTTACGTTAAAATGTTTGTTCCTCCATCGCCTATACTGGGCTACCAACTCCCTTTATACTTGACATTTGCCTGAGGAAGGAGAAAATCTCCGAAAGCTTGTGAATTTAAAATAAAATTGCTGGACTATAACTTGGTGTTGTAAAATTGTTTACAATTTATACTTCCAGCACTGTGTGAATATCATAGATTTAGAATGGCTTGTGTAGGAACATTCCCGGTAAGGTGTTAGCATTACAATGACCAACACCGTATGTTGTCCAGGAATTAGTATGAAGCCCTGAAATAAATTAAGAAGACTTATGCAAAGAAGTCATGAACATTCGAGCATCATACGCTGTAGATTCTCTCTAAAGGTACTGACACAGACACTGCATCATTAATGTAAACAGCATGAGAATAAATATCTATTACATTAATTAAATACAGTAGATATTATAGTTGTACAGGAAACAAAATTGCCCAACTCCTCGGGGATGAGTAAAGAACCCATTAGCAGCCATTAGATGATACATTGTGCTGCGACCTGACTCTTTGATTAATCTTCTGATGGGTAACAGGGTCCTTGAACGCACACAAAAGAGGTGACCAAACCATGGGTGGTCATAGTCATTGAATTTCCCTGGGAGAGGCCAGATCAAACACGTCAATCTCTCCAAGATACAATCTGTAAAACCTTACTCACCGTGTTGTCTGAAAGGATTCAATCACATTTTTTCAAAAGCAGCCTTTTGTTCAAATAGGTGAGGGTGAGGGGGCGGGGGGTTGTGTTTCTAAGAACAGAAGTTGTGTGTTGCACTGATTAAGCAGCACCTTGGTATACTAATATAAAATTCTTGTATTGTACTGATTATGTGGCAGTGCATATGGCTGCTGGAAAATGCATTTAAGTCCATCAATATCTAAGGATCATTGACTTATAGGCGATGCCATCAAGAGTCTGCTTTAGCCAAATGAACAACAGCTGGATATCCTGATGTCTGTCTCTGAGCTCTTGCTAGCAGCAGTAAGCAAAATCTATCTCGTAGATTTAACGTCTTTTGGGTGAGATGTTAAACCGAGGCCCCGACAGCCCTCTCAGATGGACGTTAAAGATCCCTTGGCACAATTTCGAAGAAAAGCAGGGGAGTTGTCCCCGGTGTCCTGGCTAATATTTATCCCTCAATCAACACTTGAAACAGATGATCTGGTCATTATCACATTGCTGTTTGTGGGATCTTGCTGTGCGCAAATTGGCTGCCACGTTTCCTACATTACAACACTTCAAAAGTGCTTCACTGGCTGTAGAGCACTTTGGGACGTCCTGAGGTTGTGAATGGCGCTATATAAATGCAAGCTCTTTCCTTCTTTCTTTCTTCAGTATCCGCAAGATGTCCATGAAACAGCTGCAGGAATGGATTGATTTTCCTGAACTTCTTAAAAAGGCTCCACTGATGACAATTCGCTGTCCCATTAAAACTGAAACGAAAGCTATAGGGTAGATTGTGCGAGATTCAAATAGTAAACCCCACATTAACCCATCCGAGCGGCAAACTTGTCGATTTTAAGATGGGCCAATCTCTCACCATTTTTTCAGGGTCATCCTTAATTAATTTTTTGCGGTGAAATCCCAGCCTTTTACTACAGAAGCTGCACAGTTCTGAAAGGGCTGCTGGGTAAAGTGAAGGGGGTTTGAGTGACACATAATGGATGAAAAATGTTGTTAGTCTTTAAAAAGGTTCTGAGATCTCTGTGCTCCTCCAATTCTGGCCTCTTGCCCATCTCCAATTTTCATCACTCCACCATTGCCAGCTGTGCTGTCAGCTGACTCGGTCATAAGTTCTGGAATTCCGTCCCTAAACTTCTCCGCCTCTCTACCTCTCTCTCTTCCTTTAAGATGCTCTTTAAAACCACCTCTTTGACCAAACTTTTGGTCTCCTGTCCTAATATCTCCTTATGTGGCTCGGTTTCAAATTTTGTCTGATAACGCTCCTGTGAAGCCCATTGAGAAGCTTTACTACGTTAAAGGCGCTATATAAATGCAAGTTGTTGTAAGTACTTTAAATGTTTGTTGCAAACAAATTAAGCTGTGGAAGGAAAGCTAGTAAAGGAAAGGTAGACATGACACTAACATTTAAGATGTCTAGAAGTAGTAGCAGCAAAGTGGTTGTGAGAATGGGAAACCAAGAGATCCAGCAAACATAAGCTTCTTTCTTTCCTTCCCTAGTGCGCATTGTTTGTGAGCCTATTTACTCTTTAAATGAGGCTGAAAGGAGAATGGTGCGTTTATAGTTCCTATATATGTCAGCAGCAGGCCTTGTGAGGAGTGTTTTCAATTTGTTACCATGCTTTTTGAATATGTAACCATGTTCATAATAAAAGGCAACGTTTGTTTTATGCTGCCTTTTGTGTGAGGCCTGTGTGTAATTGCCGCAACAGTACACTCCTGCTAAATCTACAAATGTGAGTCCCCACAAACTTCAAGGCACCAAGGTTACTTCAGCAACATTAAAACCCGATACATTGTTTAAATCGACAGCGTAAATGGCATGCAATGTAAAAAAATAATAACTGCTTGTTTTGTCGAACGAAAGTATCAATATACAAGGCATCTTTATTATAACATGAGAGTGAATGCTTTTTGAAGTGCATTTGATTCAAATTCTGATGCACACTTTCCATCTATTCAATAGAAAATTATGAGGGGGCCTGTGCTCGATTTTTGCGCTAACACTTCTGCCTCACCTAGCTCTTACACGCCAATACTGAAGAGAAAAATATGCCCAATATTCTGCACAGTAACCCTGACGAATAAGTTGACATTTTGTGTCGCTTAAAGGAATGCAGAATGAGGCATATATGTGAGAAACCAACTGCAAAATAATGACTTTATTTTGTTTCCCTAAAAGGAAATGTTTGCCTAAATATTAGAAAAAGAAATATCTCAATATTCCTAGGTGTCTCTTGTTATTTAACTTACTTGAGCTCATCCAAAACTCTACTGCTCGTATCTTAACTCAAACCACGTTCCATTCACCAAATCGTTCCTGAGTTCACTGAACTACATTGGATCCTTGCCCAATAACACCTCGAATTTAAAATTCTCATCATTGTGTTCAAATCACTCCATGGCCTCGCCCCTCCCTCTCTCTGTAACCTCCTCCAGCCCTGCAATCCTCCGAGATCTCTGCATTCCTCCAATTCTGGCCTCTTGTGCATCCCTGACTTCCTTCGCCCCACCATTGGCGGCCGTGCCTTCAGCCACCTAGGCTCTAAGCTCTGAAATTCCCTCTCTAAACCTCTCCACCTCTCCCTCCTCCAATAAGGCGCTCCTTAAAACCTACCTCTTTGATCATGCTTTTGGTCACCTGTCCTAATGTCTACTTCTTTGGCCAATTTTTGTTTGGTAATGCTCCTGTGAAGTGCCTTTGGATGTTTCATTACATTAAAGACGCTATATAAATGCAAGTTGTTGTTATTGTAGACCAGCCATAACATGTAGAATCAGTCTGAATGTGACCTTATTAATGGGAATTGTGAAGTGTGGGCAGCATATACTCATTCATGACATTGTCATGGGAAAACTTCTTGATGGTCAGGAGGAGGAGGAGCAGTATTAGCATAACTTTAAGTAGTAATAGTAGTCGTATTAGTAGTAGTATTAGTATTAGTAGTATTAGTGTATGCCTTGTACTCGAGGATGACGGTGCCAATAAAGAATGGAGCATAAGTTCATGGTAATGGGTGCGTTGATGCCTATGCAGGCCAATACGGGACAGATATTGTCTACCACAAGCCTCACATCACCACGTTCTCGGGGGCTTCATCTGTTGATCCCTCTGATGTTGCTGACCCTTCTGTCTCTCGGATCTTGTCTCCACACTGGCACAGCATTGTAACTCAAAGCCCTCCACTCCTTCTCTCACTCCAGCATGAGAGAGGGAGCCAAGATTCAACGACCATGCTGCATTGTTTCAAGTGAATCAATGCTGAATCATTGAATATGTTCAAGGTTGAGATAGATAGATTTTTGGACTCTAGGGGAATCAAGGGATATGGGGATCAGGTGGGAAAGTGGAGTTGAGGTCAAAGATCAGCCATGATCTGATTGAATGATGGAGCAGGCTCAAGGGGCTGTATGGCCTGCTCCTGCACCTATTTCTTATGTTCTTATGTTATGTTCTTCAGCATGTCCTTGTAGTGCCTTTGTTCTCTGCTCTGCTTCATCTGCCATCCACCTGTTCTTCAAAACACAACTGCTTCGTTAATGCTACGTCATCCATCCTAAGAACAGGTCCAGCCCAATGCAGCTGAACATTGATTATCACAGCCTCAATACAGATGCTGCCAGCTCGTTCCAGTACTTTGTTGTTAGTGATCTTGACCTACCATCTAACACAAAGTAAAATGCAAAGGTGTCTTTGGTGAAGCCTTTCCATCTGTTGAGTGTGCCCTCTATAGGAGGTCAAGAGTAATTCTACACAAAAGATTTGTTTGCTTACATAAGCCACTGCATCTCCAAAAGTAATTCATTGTACGTGAAGTACTATAGGATATTTCTGAGAGATGTGGTAAAAGGCTATATCAATGCAAGTCTTTTTCTTTCTATGTTGCCTCTTATGATCAGTTCTACAGCACAAAGTATGTTTATACTGAGTTACTAAGATATCAGTAAGTGGGAAAATGGCTTGCTCCATAGAACTTGGATATTAACCAGCATCTCTAACACAGATGATCTGGTCATTATCACATTGCTGTTTGTGAGAGCTTGCTGTGTGCAAATTGGCTGCCACATTTCCTACATTACAACAGTGACTACACTTCAACAACTACACCATTGACTGTAAAGTGCATTGAGACATCCTGAGGTTTTGAAAGGCACTATATAAATGCAAGTCATTCATTCTATTATAGGGCGATTCACTGGAATACAATTCTCTGTAACCTGCTCCAGCCCTACAGCCCTTTGAGATCTCTGTGCTCCTCCAAATCTGACCTCTTGCGCATCCCCGATTTTCATCGCTGCACCTTTGGCGGCAGTGTCTTCAGCTGCCTAGGCCTTAAGCTCTGGAATTCCCTCCCTAAACCTCTCCGCCTCTCCACCACTCTTCCCTCCTTTAAGACGCTGCTTAAAACCTACCACTTTGACGACCTATCCTAATATCTCCTCATGTGGCACAGTGTCAAATTTTGTTTGAAAATGCTTCTGTGAAGTGGCTTGGGAGGTTTTACAATGTTAAAGGCGCTATATAAATGCAAGTTGTTGATGGTGATACACTGGAATATAATTCTTCTTTAAGCGATAGTAAAGAAGCAACATGCTATAGACAGAGCTAAGCGATTCCACAACCAACGGATCAGATCAAAGCTCTGCAGTCCTGCCACATCCAGTCGTGAATGGTGGTGGACAATTAAACAACTAACGGGAGGAGGAGGCTCTGCGAACATCCCCATCCTCAATGATGGCGGAGTCCAGCACATGAGTGCAAAAGACAAGGCTGAAGCGTTTGCAACCATCTTCAGCCAGAAGTGCCGAGTGGATGATCCATCTCAGCCTCGCCTCTAGCCAAGCTGTTCCAGTACAGCTACAACACTGGCATCTACCCGACAATTTGGAAAATTGCCCAGATATGTCCTGTCCACAAAAAGCAGGACAAATCCAATCCGGCCAATTACCGCCCCATCAGTCTACTCTCAATCATCAGCAAAGTGATGGAAGATGTCATCGACAGTGCTATCAAGCGGCACTTACTCACCAATAACCTGCTCACCGATGCTCAATTTGGGTTCCGCCAGGACCACTCGGCTCCAGACCTCATTACAGGCTTGGTCCAAACATGGACAAAAGAGCTGAATTCCAGAGGTGAGGTGAGAGTGACTGCCCTTGACATCAAGGCAGCATTTGACCGAGTGTGGCACCAAGGAGCCCCAGTGAAATTGAAGTCAATGGGAATCAGGGGGAAAACTCTCCAGTGGCTGGAGTCATACCTAGCACAAAGGAAGATGGTAGTGGTTGTTGGAGGCCAATCATCTCAGCCCCAGGACATTGCTGCAGGAGTTCCTCAGGGCAGTGTCCTAGGCCCAACCATCTTCAGCTGCTTCATCAATGACCTTCCCACCATCATAAGGTCAGAAATGGGGATGTTCGCTGATGACTGCACAGTGTTCAGTTCCATTCGCAACCCCTCAAATAATGAAGCAGTCCGAGCCCGCATGCAGCAAGACCTGCACAACATCTAGGCTTGGGCTCATAAGTGGCAAGTAACATTCGCACCAGATAAGTGCCAGGCAATGACCATCTCCAACAAGAGAGAGTCTAACCACCTCCCCCTGAGATTCAACGGCATTACCATCACCGAATCCCCCACCATCAACATCCTGGGGGTCACCATTGACCAGAAACTTAACTGGACCAGCCATATAAATACTGTGGCTACGAGAGCAGGTCAGAGGCTGGGTATTCTGCGGCGAGTGACTCACCTCCTGACTCCCCAAAGCCTTTCCACCATCTACAAGGCACAAGTCAGGAGTGTGATGGAATACTCTCCACTTGCCTGGATGAGTGCAGCTCCAACAACACTCAAGAAGCTCGACACCATCCAAGATAAAGCAGCCCGCTTGATTGGCACCCCATCCACCACACTAAACATTCACTCCCTTCACCACCGGCGCACTGTGGCTGCAGTGTGTACCATCCACAGGATGCACTGCAGCAACTCGCCAAGGCTTCTTCGACAGCACCTCCCAAACCCGCGACCTCTACCACCTAGAAGGACAAGAGCAGCAGGCACATGGGAACAACACCACCTGCACGTTCCCCTCCAAGTCACACACCATCCCGACTTGGAAATATATCGCCATTCCTTCATCGTCGCTGGGTCAAAATCCTGGAACTCCCTTCCTAACAGCACTGTGGGAGAACCGTCACCACACGGACTGCAGCGGTTCAAGAAGGCGGCTCACCACCACCTTCCCGAGGGCAATTAGTGATGGGCAATAAATGCCGGCCTTGCCAGCGACGCCCACATCCCATGAACGAATAAAAAAAAAAATGTGCACCGTACTGCACAATGGACATGATGGAATGATTAAAGAATGCGACTGCAGGTTAAGCCCGATAATCAGATTATTCTCAGTACTTGCTGCAGAGGGTGAACAAGTGCATTATTGTAAATTAACCACACCGTCAACATTTTGAAAGCATTTCATCTGATGAAGTTAAATCCTTCTGTTCACCTGAGGCAGCAGGTGAACTGCCCTTTCAGGCAGTGCAGTGTGAGGCACACCCTATGTTGGCAAACCTATTTTCAATTTCATTGAAGTACTCTCAATTTTGGTTGAAAGACTGGTCTTGGGAGCTAATTAGAACACTTGATTGTTCCCTGGTGAAGATGAATATTGTATTTTTTTTAGCGACTGCCAACAATTTATCCTACAGAGAAAATGTTGTTTTTTTTTGCTGTACTTATGGAGCAACAATGCATGAAGGGAAAAGATTATTTGAATAGAGCTAAATTGAGACAGTGACAGGGAAGGAATGCATGGATGAAAGGAGAATGAAGGGAAACGAAGGCAAAGGAGTTAAGGCTGGAAAAAATACATGCAGTGAGAGAAAGACATAGGGAAAGATAGGAAAGGAGACTAAGAAGCATTGAGAGAATCCAACAGAATGGAGCTTGAAAGAAACTCGAGAGAGAGGGGAATTTTTAATATCAATTGATAGAGTATCATGGTATCTTAGTAACATAGTAGGTACAGCACAGGAGGAGGTCATTCGGCCCATCGTGACTGTGCCGGCTCTTTGAAAGAGCTATCCAATTAGTCCCATTCTCCTGTTCTTTCCCCATTGCCCTGCAAATTTTTCCACTTCAAGTATTTATCCAATTCCCTTTTGAAAGTTATTATTGAATGTGCTTCCACCGCCCTTTCAGGCAGTGCATTCCAGATCATTACAACTCGCTACGTAAAAAAATGTTTCCTCATGTCGCCCCTGGTTCATTTGCTGATTACCTTAAATCTGTGTCCTCTGGTTACTGACTCTTCTGCCACTGGAAACAGTCTCTCCTTGTTTACTCTGTCAAAACCGTTCATGATTTTGAAAACCTCTATCAAATCTCCCCTTAATTTTCTCTGCTCTAAGGAGAACAATCCCAGCTTCTCCAGTTTCTCCACATAACTGAAGTCCCTCATCCCTGGTATCATTGTAGTAAATCTCCTCTGCACCCTCTCTAAGGTCTTGACATCCTTCCAAAAGTGCGGTGCCCAGAATTGAACACAATATTCCAGCTGAGGCCTAACCAGTGTTTTATAAAAGTTTAGCATAACTTCCTTGCCTTTGTACTCTATGCCTCTATTAATAAAGCCCAGGATCCCATATAGTTTTTTAACAGCCTTCTCAACTTGTCCTGCCACCTTCAAAGATTTGTGTATGAGCACCCCCAGGTCTCTCTGTTCCTGCACCCCCTTTAAAATTGTACCATTTAGTTTATATTGCCTCTCCTCATTCTTCCTACCAAAATGCATCACTTCACACTTCTCTCTGTTAAATTTCATCTGCCATGTGTCTGCCCATTTCACCAGTCTGTCTCTGTCCTCCTGAAGTCTGTTACTATCCTCCACATTGTTTACTACATTTCTGTGTTTTGTGTCATCTGCAAACTTTGAAATTATACCCTGTATACCCAAGACCAGGTCATTAATATATATCAAAAAGAGCAGTGGTCCTAATACTGACCCCTGGGGAACACCACTGTATCCTTCCCTCCAGTCTGAAAAACAACCATTCACCACTATTCTCTGCTTTCTGTCCCTTAGTCAATTTTGTATCCACACTGCCACTGTCCCTTTAATCCCATGGGTTTTAATTTTGCTAACAAGTCTAGTATGTGGTACTTTATCAAATGCCTTTTGAAAGCCCATATACACAACATCAACTGTACTACCCTCATCAACCCTCTCCATTACTTCATCAAAGAACTCAATCAAGTTAATCAAACACGATTTTCCTCTAAGAAATCTGTGCTGACTTTCATTTATTAGCCCATATTTTTCCAAGTGCCAATTGATTTTGTCCCGGATTATTGTCTCTAAAGGTTTCCCCACCACTGACTGGCCTGTAATTGCCGAGTTTATCCCTCTCCCCTTTTTTGAACAGGGGTTTCACATTAGCAATCCTCCAGTCCTCTGACACCGTCTCCATATCGAAGGAGGATTGGAAGATTGTGGCCAGAGCCTCTGCAATTTCCACCCTTACTTCCCTCAGTAACCTAGGATGCATCTCATCTGGACCGGGTGACTTTTCTACTTTGAGAACTGCCAACCTTTTCAGTACCTCCTCTTCATCTATTTTTATCCCATCCAATATCGCTACTACCACTTCCTTTACTGCTACATTGGCAGCATCCTCTTCTCTAGTGAAAACAGATGTAAAGTATTCATTTCAGCCATGCCCTCTGCCTCCACAAGAAGATCTCCTTTTTTGTCCCTCACCCTTCCTTCTGCTGCCCTTTTACTATTTTTATGTTTAGAAAAGACTTCTGGGTTCCCTTTTATTTTAACCGCTAATCTATTCTCATAATCTCTCTTTGCCCCTCTTATTCCCTTTTTTAGATCTCCTCTGTACTTTCTGTATTCAGCCTGGTTCTCTACTGTATTATGAACCTCACATTCATCATAAGCCTCCTTTTTCTGTTCCATTTTAAATTGGTTAACCCCCGAAAAAGGGCGTTGGGATTGTGGTGTGCGATTTACCCGTACCCGATGCTTGCGTTGTAGGCAGCACATAACATTTGTGCTGCCTGCTGATTTCAATGATTGCTGCGTGCAGCCAGTGCTACCTGCACTGTTGACTGCCTGCACGCACCAGCAGGGGGCCCTGATATCGGGAGTGGCGAGTGCTACTTAAAGGCAGCCTATACCTCTTAAAGGGGAGGTGCACTGTGGCTGCAGGAAGAGCTGAAATTCGTCTGGCAACGAACTCTCTGCTGCAGGAAAGTGAGGAATGGCTGCGCCTGCGAGAGAACGGCACCTAGGGTCTCGGATTGTGCACTAGAGGCCTTGGTGGAAGAGATGGACAGATGGAGGGGCATCCTACATCCGCAGGAGGGCAGGAGGCCCTCCAGACAAACGCTGAAGAGGCAGTGGGAGGAAGTCGCACACGAGGTCAATGCCGGGAGCATCGCACCAAACACATGGATGCAGTGCAGGAAGGAGTTCAATGATTTGACACGAGTTGTCAAGGTGAGTGAGTTCAACTGTCAACTGGCATATCCTACCAAGTGCACTACTAGCCGCATCCACTGCTCCACGCACTACACCACCCATCACCCACCTACCAACAAACTCTCTCAATCAGTACTCAACTCTTCGAATCAGATGCTGCATCTCATCCTCATACGTTACCACACTTGCAAGCCACACTCCCACAACTCACAGGTCACACACACTGGCAGCCATTCAACATGACAGCCACATCACCCAAACATCTTGCAGGACACTCATTGACACAATTCCCTCTTTCTTGCAGAAGAAGGTGGCGCACAACAGTAGGCAGCAGGAAGGGACTGGGGGAGGACAGGCACACCTACACGTCCTCACCCCCATGGAGGAGACAGTGCTGTCCATCATTGGAGTTATGGATGATGAGGGTCTCTGCATACCTAATCCTCCTTCTCACCACTTCTCCCACATCCAACAATCTTTTCTGACTCATGCTGCAGATGATGTAAGCACTTCTTACTTTCTCCTCTCCCCTCACCACAACTCAACCCGTGTCCCTTTGTCATTTCAGATATCCAAAAACTGGAACCGGCTCCGTCAGAGGAGGCAGAGGATGATGACAGTGATGATGCAGACTCACCATCACTCGATCTTACACTCGCAGCCATCAGCTCAGATACTGACACTGTGCGTCCTTTAGAGGCTAGGATAGAGGAGGGATCTGCACATGGTGAGACACCGGGCACATGTGCGCAGGAGCCGGGGCGGGGGGAACGGATACCACAGGTGCCAGCTCACCGGAGGACGAGGTCGCTCACTAGTTCTGCTGCCGAGGAGTCAGATGATGACTTCAATGGGCCAGGCTACAGAAGAAAGCTGATGGGTGTACACCACCAAATGCTTGGTGCACTGGAAAACCTGCCAGAAAGCTTGTGCACAATGTCAAGGGGCATGGAGGAGTCCAGCTTCAACTTGGCACAGGGTTTTGCGCAGAGCTTGGAGCCCATCCTTACCCACATGGAACGGGTGGTCACCTCCATCAGCACACCTGTGGAACCCACCATGATGCAGCATCTGATGACAGATGTCTCAACTTCCATTGCAGCACAAACAGCTGCCATCCAAGATTTGCATGCTCCATTTGGAACTCAGACTGCTGCATTTGGAAGCTCAGACTGCTGCTTTGGAAGCTCAGACTGCTGCTATCGTGGCTCTAGGGACCACTGTGGAACGGGGCTTCGAGAGCATCACAGCACTCCAGCAATCTGTTCTCCAGCAGATCACCAGGAGCGCTGAGGCACCGCCCCAGGAGTGTGGCAGTAGCGTCATGGAAGACAAACCTGGTGTCCTCTCTCAGGATGACAGCATTCCTGCTCCCACCCCTACCACTTTGCCAGTGCCCTTGCTGTTGCCTGTCAGCCAGCCAGGCCAGATTGCTGCAGCCCAGGTCGAGATGGTGTAGTCTGAAGCCGGGCACTCTCGGCCCAGAGCTGCTCGAGGTCGTCCTCCAAGGCCATCTGCACGCTCCTCAATTGAAGGTCAGCAGCCTCCCACCACCCAGGCTCCAGCCACAGGGGATGCACCTCGTAGGAGCACTAGGAAAGGAAAAGGCACACGAACGCCAGGCATTGAGGGAATGCACAAGGGTGAATAGTCTAATTTTGTTTGAATCATTTGATGAGTAATTTTATAAATGAGGTTATGAATTTGTATTTGGTGTTGGTTTTCATTTCTGCAATGTGCTGAGGGAGGAAGCTATGTGCAATAAGGAGGACGATTTGATGGTCATGTGAGAGAGGAAAGGTAAGGAGTGTGGGACAGTTGGTGAGTGGGGAGGTGTCGTTGAGGTTACTGGTATCGCTCATTAATCACCTGATAATGCAGAGCCCTGGCAGACAGGGCCTGTCTACCTTGTTGCCTCCCTGCCTCTTCCTCCACTACTTTCTCCTCCATCTCCTCTTCCTCCTCCACCTCTTCCTCTTCCTCTTCCTCTGCCTCATGCTCAGGTTCTCGCCGGACAGGCGGTGGCAAAGGCTGTTCCCTCATAATGGGCGAGGTTGTGCAGCATGCAGCATACAACAACAAACCTTGACACCCGCTCAGCTGAGTACCGTAGGGCTCCTCCAGAGCGGTCCAGGCAGCGGAAGCACTGCTTGAGGACTCCTGTGGTGTGCTCTATGATGTTCCGTGTGGCAGCATGGCTCTCATTGTACGCCTGCTGTGCATGTGCGCATGCATTCCGGACTGGAGTCATGAGCCAGTTCATGAGGGGATAACCCTTGTCGCCCAGTAGCCAGCCTTTGACTTGCCATGCTGGTTGAAATATAGGTGACACGTTGGACTGCCGCAGAATGAAGGAATCATGACTGCTGGCAGGATAACGAGAATTGACCTGCATGATGCACTGTGTGTGGTCGTACATCAGCTGCACATTGAGGGAGTGGAATCCCTTTCTGTTCATGACTACGGCTGAGGTCAGATGTGGAGCACGCAGGGCAATATGTGTGCAGTTAATGGCACCCTGCACCATGGGGAAGCCTACAATACGAGCAAACCCTCATCCTCGATCCTGCTGCTTGGATCTGTCAAGAGGGAATGTGATGATTCTGTTTCTCAGTGCGTACAGAGTCTCAGTGACCTCCCTTATACAGCAGAGCACTGCAAACTGTGAGATGTTGGTTGCATCGCCCGCAGCAGCCCGAAAGGTGCTGGAGCTGTAAAAATTAAGCGCCATGGTTACCTTGACAGCTGCAGGCAATGGTGTTCTTGCCCTGCTCTGAGGCTGCGGCAGTTGACAAATTTCAGTCGCGATCTCTTTAGTGAACCGTAAACACCTTGGGCTCAATTTTGAAATGGTGTCGGATTGGCAGCTGTGGGGGGGGGCGGTGGTGAAGGTGCCTGTGGTAAACCTGAATAAAAAAAAGTACCTTTTCCGACGCCATCGCGATGTAATTGATGGTGATTAAAGTTGTTTCCGGGTTTTGCGCCCGGCAGCCCCGGATTGACCGGCTGGCTGCCGACAGGAGCTGCAACGCCGAGGTGGGGGGGGGAGAGAAAGAGAGAGAGCGTGGAGGAGAGCGCTGAATATCAGGGGGGGTAGGGGGAAAGACCGGGGGGGGGGGGGGGGGTAGAGTGGAAGATCGGTGGGGGGGAGAGTGGAAGATCGGGGGGTAGAGGGGAAGATCGGTGGGGGTAGAGTGGAAGATCAGGGGGGTAGAGCGGAAGATGGGGCGGAGAGGGGAAGATCGGGGGGGGGTAGAGCGGAAGATGGGGCGGAGAGGGGAAGATCGGGGGGGGGGGGTAGAGTGGAAGATGGGGCGGAGAGGGGAAGATTGAGGGATAGAGGGGAAGATCAGGGGGGTAGAGTGGAAAATCGGGGGGTAGAGGGGAAGATCAGGGGGGTAGAGTGGAAAATCGGGGGGTAGAGGGGAAGATCAGGGGGTAGAGTGGAAAATCGGGGGGTAGAGGGGAAGATCAGGGGGGTAGAGTGGAAGATCTGTGGGGAGAGAGAAGATCGGGGGGAGGGGGGATGATCGGAGTTGGGGAGAGGGGGAGATCGGGGTGAGAGGGAAGATCGGGGGGAGAGGGGAAGATCCGGGTTGGGGAGAGGGGACGATCGGGGGGAGACAGAAGATTGGGGGGAGAGAGGAAGATCGATGGGGGGAGAGGGTAAGATTGGGAATTAGAGTGGAAGATCAGGGGGAGAGAGGGGAAGATCGAGGAGGAGAGGGGAAGATCGGGGCTGGGGAGAGGGGAAGATTGGGGAGAGAGGGGATGATCGGGGATGGGGAGAGGGAGAGATATGGGGGAGAGGGCGTGAAGGGTTCTCAAAATTCCCACATTTTTCATATCCTCAATGAGGATATGACTTTTGGACTTTTATGGCAGAGGACCCAACTGCTGGGTTAAATGTGGAACCCTGCAGACAGGAGGTTAGGCCCATGAGGGCCTGGGACTTGACATGCCCGGGCTTGTTGGGTGCAGTGTGGATTGTTGTCTGAAACCAGACAACGAGACGAGACAGAATACGCATTCTTCCCTTTAAAACAATCAACCCAGAGAAAGACTTCATCTTACACGAAACTAAAGCCCATCAAAACCTTGCATAATAATCACTAAGGCAGGAAGGCAACAATGGAGCAATTATGCGAGCCCATCAAGACTTCACATATACAATGGCTTTCAGTTCAAGACTAGTTCCGGGGGCAGGAAGGCAACGATAAACATTATGCAAGCCCATTAAAAACAACGAGACAACCGCCCCAAAACCAGTTACGGTGAAAAACTATAATCACCTGAAGAAGCCCACCTAAATCAGACAAAGAACTAACCTTGATTTGGCGCTCAGATAAGAAATTCGAAAAACAGTATAACTGGGCCACCAGTTACGAAGGGGGCAGGTTTTTTAGGTTTTAAGAAGTTTTAAGCAGAGTTTAAGCAGGGAGAGATAGCTGAGCGAAGCGGAGGAAGGAGATCCGGAGGTTCGCAGGCCCGCAGGCAACATCACGGCGAGGGGCACGTTGTGGCAGGCTCAACCAAAGACAACAAGGCCGCAACCGCAGCCCTCCACGAAGATCGACCACCCACAACCGCGCCTTACCGCATCAGCGGGCTCCACCCAACTGAAGAACCTTCGCAGATTCCACAGACCAGGACCACGTGAGGACGGCAGGCCCCAAAGGACACAAAGAGCGTACCCCAAAACTGCAACCGGCTTACCTGGATGGATTTCGAACTGTCAAGGAACCCCTGGTTGGTGAGCATGATCCCTGACTTCTCCTAGTTCAATTTAGTTAGGTTTTGGGGGTGGGACAAGGATAAGGGGATTGGTAGCGTGATTTTCCCTCATTATCCCGTGTGTTCCCCATTCTTAACTAAGTGTACTTTTGTATGTCTGTATAATCTCAGTGTTATCCTAATGTTATAAGTTCATTTGTTACTTCAATAAACCCAGTTTTTCCTGCAGCAAAACCAGTTGTCTGCTGCACTTTTTGTCACAACCCCCAAATAAGTCCAAGGTCTACAACCCAGGGAGTGGGAGCGATTCGAACCGCTCAGAAGTCAGAGGTGAAGCTGACTCACACCACCATCCCCTACAGGGTAGACGGAGAGAGACAGCGGGGGAGGGGAAAGCGACATCGGAGAGGGAGACATCGGGGGAAAAGAGAGACCATCAGAGAGGGAGACATCAGACATCGGAGCAGGATGGAAAGGTAGATTTATTTTGTTTTTTAACTTTGTGCAATAGTTTTTTATTTAATTTATTTCGTTTATTTTTGCCTGATCCGGCCTTTCGCGCCTGGTTTCACCAGGCATGAATCGGAAGCCATGGGAAAGCCGCCCAGGTAAGTTTAAAATCGTATTAACTATCTACTACGTCAGAAATAATGTACTTTAAGTACCAACGAGGTACATTTGGTTCTTTAACTATCATCCCTTAAAGCCGGCGGGACTTCCGGATTGGTGAAGATTGCACACAGGTACATCTGCGGGAACTCAGAAGTCGGTGGGTTGGAGCCGACTTCCGAACCTGCTCAGGATTTTCGCCATTTTCGCAGCCCCCAACCCACAATTTGATTTTAAAATTGAGCCCCTGATGCGCTGGTCATCGCTGAAGTTGAGGTAAGAGAATTGGTCCCTAAAGGCCCTCGTTGGACTTTACAACCTTCTGGACTCAACATCGATTTCAATAACTTCAGATCATAACCATTGGTCACATTTTTTCGGTCAGCAGGTGCTGGTAATGGTTCTGCTGTTGTCATTTACAGCTCCTCTAGACCCATCTTTTGTTTCTTTACTTGTTCCATTACCCCCTTCCTTGCCTTGCACCATCATTCCTTTTGTCATTTAATCTGTAGCTGCCTGTTCCTCCTGGTCTGTCTGGTGGTCACCCACTCCCTGTCCACCTGAACTCTCTGTAGCTGCAGGGTGACCACCTCCTGAAATGTGCGATCCGCGAAACTCTCAGTTTCCTGTGTGCAGTGTAATGACCCCAGCCACCCCTCAAGCTCAGAAACTCTGAGTTTGAGCTCGAGCAGTTGGCGGCACTTCCTGCACATGTGGTTTTCCAGGACACATGAAGTATTCTGGAGTTCCCACATGGCACAGGATGTGCGTGCGGCTGGCCCCAGCTGCCCTGCCACGTTAGCTAAGTTATTTAAACTGTTTGTTTAACTTTACGGCAATTTACTGTTTATCTGACACTAAAACACTAACCACTAAAAAACACTAACCAACCACTAAAAAACACTAACTAATGAACTAAATACTTACTGACTTACCCTTGGCGCTCCTCCTTGCCTTGTTTTAATTCCTTGTGCGGCTCCCTTTATGCTCTGCTCAGTCTTAGTCTATAGTTCTTTGGTTTAAATCACTTAGCACCTTCTTCCCGCTCTGCACCTAATTCCCACACTCACCAAATTCCCAGATGAAAGTTCTCACTCTGTTAGCACTTCACTCCGTTAAAGGTTCACTCTCTGTCTTTCCCAGCCTCTGTGCTCAAGCTCATGTAAATAAGGAGAAACTGTTTCCACTGGCAAGAGGGTCGGTAACCAGAGGTCACAGATTTAACGTAATTTGCAAAAGAACCAGAGGTGAGATGAGAAGAAATCTTTTTATGCGCTGAGTTATTAGGATCTGGAATGAACTGCCTGTAAGGGTGGTTGAAGCTGCAGGGCTACGGACCAGGTGCTGGAAGGTGGGATTAGAATGGGCACCTGGTTGTTCTTCGAGCCGCCGCGGACTCGATGGGCTGAATGGCCTCCCCCTGTGCTGTAAGATTCTATGATTATATAATAAAGATGGAGTAGCATTAAAGAATGCATCAACTTTCGTTTAAAGATTCACTGTCGGGCTCAAGGGAAATCCAGTTTGAATCTCATGCCTGGATTCCTGGTAACATCGGAAGTCGGGCCTGCCTAGATTTGGGGTACTTTTCCAAGATGATAAGTGGGGGGTAGTGGGTAAATCAAGCCTCTAAAACTGCTCTCTCACTAGCCTGCCGACACCATCCTCCACTTATTTGGCAATTGTGTGGGGAATGGCGGAAGAATTGTGGCTGGACAAAAGGTTAAAACAATAAAGCAAAGTACTGTGGGTACAAACACATAATGTAGGCCAGCGCCAGACACCCTGTCCCCCTTCAAATTAAGCTGATGGTAATTAAAATTCTTGATCTCTAGGGTGTGCTCTATTTTTAATTTGTGTTGTGAGATTTGAAGCATTAGTGCAGCTTTTTATTATATTTAGTGGTCTTCATGTTACTTTATCCATTGTGGACATTGGCACTGTTTATTCAGCGTAGAGGGTCTGGAGGGAGTCCGTAGAATATTACTTCCACTACTTTAAGGGTAATTATCAGTGCAATAGAGATGATGGTGAAGTTGTAACTCACTCTGTAAATCCTGATAGTGATTCAGGACCTGTCTGCAGAGTCTGTATCACCATAGGCATTGACTTAAGATGCAGATAGTTCAGCTAATTCTCTTCTTTCTTCATTCAACATTACCTCTTTGCTGGTGTACAGCTCCTGTTGAATGTGACGTCTGAATGATATATGCCGCTATAAACTCCTATTGCAATATCAAGACCAACTTCAATTTGGTCTAGAAACCGCCATTACTTCATGCTTGGAGTTTGCACATGAGCACTTTTATCTTATTATTCTGCTCAACAGTTAACTTAATTTAATTCGTAATAGTGTCTAAATCTTTCCTATTTTCTGGTCATCCTCAAAAGGTCCATCATTGGAATACAGGAATTGCTGGATGAGAAAAGACCAAGGTCCATCTAGTTTGCCTCCTACTATTCTGGTAGTCTCATGATACAACGATAATGGAGTTGTTGACTAATCATAGCAAATCAATCTCTATCAATTAATCTACAACAGACCCAGACATGAGGTAAGGAAAACCCCAGTGGTGGAGAGCTTTGGGAACCATAGGTCCAAAGTCACCTTTTTCCTCCCAAGCGTGTTACACTCACCACGTCATGTCTCAAATTGCTCATATATTGTATCCCAAAATATTATTCTCTGAAAGCAATCTAATTTGCATTTGAATTAATAAATACTGTCTGCTTCCACCATCTCACTAGGAAGCCTGTTCCATAAATTGATCACTCATTCACTGAAATATTGTTTCTACAGATTAGTTTTGAATTTACCCTCTTCAAGCACAGGCCATGTCCCCTGGTTTTACTGTTCTGGATATGGTGAAACAGTTTAATCTGGTCTACATTATCCATTCCGGTTTTTTTTTATTCGTTCATGGGATGTGGGCGTCGCTGGCAAGGCCGGCATTTATTGCCCATCCCTAATTGCCCTTGAGAAGGTGGTGGTGAGCCGCCTTCTTGAACCGCTGCAGTCCGTGTGGTGAAGGTTCTCCCACAGTGCTGTTAGGAAGGGAGTTCCAGGATTTTGGCCCAGCGATGATGAAGGAACAGCGATATATTTCCAAGTCGGGATGGTGTGTGACTTGGAGGGGAACGTGCAGGTGGTGTTTAGAATCCTAAAAACAGCAATCAGATCATCTCTCAACCTTCTCTTTTCCAGTGACAACATGCCCAATTTACATAATCGCTCCTCATCATCCAATCCCTCCATCCCCTCAATCATTCTTGTTGCTCTGTTCTTTATCACTGCTGGCAAAAAGGACCGTGTGATATCCAAAAGATCATGAAGCACGCATATCCAGTATACTATCTTCTGGCCACTTCCCATAGTATCATATCATAGTGTATCAGGGCATGCACACAGTCCTGTGTTTCCTTCTAACAGCTGCCCTGTGGTGCATCCCATTTTTTAAAAAATTCTCCTGTCTGAGACCTATTCTGTATTTTCTGTATCTTTGAATGGATCTTTATCGCATCAGAATGATTTGCATTTAAAATGGAAAAACTTCCATTATTGCATTTTTATAAACATGCTGGGCCTAATGTGTATAAATGATGGTTTGATGGCTTCAAACTTTAATTTTTATGTATAAAGAGGAACTTAAAGACGGAATATGACGTAAGCTCGTCTTTTTTCTTGCGCCTGGATTGTTTATGTTGATTTTCATTTGTTTTACGCTGGTTTATCAATTCCGGGCCAATAATTAAACTCTTCTCCTTGGGGCTAGAGCAGGAAAGATGGTCCCCAGTTCTGACCTATTGCCAACAGCCACGCTGCACATCAAAGACGTCACCCCATGTAGCCCAGGCATTACGCGAAAGGGCCTTGCACTAACCCACCCATCCATGGAAGTTCACAGAATTACAGTGGTCCATCAACATCACTGCACAGACTGGCACAGCAGTATACCTGAAAACTAACACCACTCCCCAGAACCAGTCCTCGGGCATCTTGCAAAGAATGCCCCCTATCGGCCTGTACCTCTGCGTCATGTACAGTGAACCATGCTTTTTGTACACCAACAATGCATGACTGTGTTGTTACAGGAGGACAGTTGCAAGAAAAAAAGAAATTAGATGCATTCTTGCATTAAACGTTGATTAACTCGGATAGCAGCAAGTGGAAAGGCCAAAGCACTAGAAACTAGCCACACGTGTAATGACCACAAAAGAGTTACTGGCACACAATCACTCCCAGTTTGTTTATATATTTTAAATAAACAGTATGCTTAGGACAGTTAAAGTTTGACCTGACCCTATTGATTGTTGAGTTAATGCATTGTGCGATCTGACATTGACATGGCATGTATGTTGTTTGCCTTCGTCTAAACTGCATGCTCACCAATCAGAATTTCTGGTTTTTACACAAAAAAATTGTGTAGAGCTAACGATTCACTCCTACTCTTGCAAGCACCGGTAATTGGTCAGAAGGGAGTACTCACATTTGTGGGTCATAGTACATTGAACAAACAGGTTATTAGGGCCACATTAACAGCTCTGCGCTTAGTGCGTGCAAACTAATGAGATCCAATCCAAAAGACTGCAAAGGCATAATTAAATAGTAACAATAGAAAATGATGTAGTTACAAAAGTATATTACCGCCCATTTGAGAATAGATGCTCATATTAGACCCTCATTTGATAGCTATGTGTAAGCAACTTGCCATATTAATAGTTATATACCTATATTGCTCACTCCATTCTGCATTAATCATACACTGTACACCTCTGTGTTCAGAATTCCTAATGGTGGGGTGAGCAGTGTTTACTGATCCTGTGACATGTTTTCTAACAAAATAACATTTGAAACAAGTCCCTCTTTCACACGCAGCAGGCAGTACTGAAGTGTGGTAAGTAGCGCTGAGATTAAAAATAACTTTTAAAAAGTATGTAGGGCACAAGACAAAGTAAACAGATATTTAATCTAGCAGCATGTTTCAGCAAAATACCTGGGTTTGGAAGGAACAAATGTTACAGGACGTCCTAACTAGTAAAATTAACAAATCGTTCTTTGCTGCTGTATGTGTGTTGGAGAGGCAGACGAGGATGGCACTTCTGAGGACACAAGTTGAAATTGTGTAATTTCCATTTTATGTCGATGGGTTTTATATTCAAATCAGAGATAGCTTGCTGAAATGCCCATACACACCCGCACTTTATATCCTATAACAAGTCGTGCCATGTTAGATCAAGTTTTTTTTCCATTTTAGTATAAAGAGTTAGCAGTGAAAATATTCTACAGATTATAACTTCTCTGAACTCTTTTGAATTGCACTAGCAAATAAGTATTCTGCATGTGTGAAGAAAGAACTTGCATTTATATAGTGCCTTTCACGACCTCAGGATGTCCCAAAGCACTTTGCAGCCAATTAAATACTTTTTGAAGTGTAATCACTGGTTTAATGTAAGAAACGCGGCAGCCAATTTGCGCACAGCAAGATCCCACAGGCAGCAATGAGATAATGACCACATCATCTGTTGTTCTGGCGGTGTTGGTTGAGGGACAAATGTTGACCAGGACGCCGGGGAGAACTCCCCTGCTCTGCCATGGGGTCTTTTAGGTCCACCTGAGAGGGCCTTGAATTAACGTCTTGCATCATGACTGGTGGTGGATCCAACTGGGGACTTTTGTTCTGAGGAAGTATTGGAGATGACGAGCACTCGACTTGTGTTCTGTTCCCAGGATTGTTTTTTGCTGTGCTTGTAGTGGGGAGGCACGTAATTCTCAGCTAGAAATCACTGCCATCCTGACCTGTACATCCTGCACAATGTGGGATCCTCCAGAATCCACTGAACATGACTTTCATGCAGTTTTGCAAGCCATATCTTTGAAGTTTCTGATCACCATGGTTATGAGGTCAAGAGGCTTTTTTCCTGCTTGTCCAGGTGCTAAACTATGATTGCTGTGGTGTATCTTTGAGTGGGTGGCTTAAATTCTCAAAAGCCAGGTATTCCATTGCTGCTGGAAGGAAGTTACTGCATACCCATATGTTTGATATCGAACAGCTTACACAAACAGTTCCTGTGTTAAGGATCCAAAAGGACGACACCTATAAACCCACCTCCCAAATTACCTGGGCAGTTCTGATGATTACCTTTTGAATGTGATCTATATATTTTTTAAGGCTCTATTTTTGAAATTATTTTCCCCCAGCCTTCCCCTTAGGTTCCACTGTACCGCGCGCCAATCCGTAGCCAAGAATTCTTGGGTGACAAACTCAACAGAATTAGGAACTGGACATTTTGCTTTTTTCTTGCCGAATTCTCTACATAAGAATGTATAGGTGTGAAAACAAGCAAACACCCAAATATCCCTTCAAAAAAAAATACTGCAGATGCTGGAAATCTGAAACCAAGCCAGAAAAAATACTGGAAACAGTCAGTTCTGACAAAGAGGTATATATCTGAAAGTTTAACTTTACTCCTTTTTCCACAAATGCTGTCTGACCTGCTGAGTGTTTCCAGCATTTTTTAAAATGCTTTTGGTTCCAAACAACCCTTCAGTTTGCTTTATTAAAACTGTTTGTCCCTTATTAAGTTTCCTGGCTAGTACATTTGGTCATGAACTTTATATGCTGGAGGATCCCAGTCCTATTGCTGCTCTGTTGCCAGTCATAGCCAAACAGAGCCAAAAGAGCAGCAGGCACTTTCATTGATCCAAGGGTAGTAAGAGAAAATATTCTGCCTGTGTTCCCTCTGATCACTATACAATGACCCATGCTATAAATGTGTGAGAGGTTCCACGGCCTCGCCCCTCCCTATCTCTGTAACCTCCTCCAGCACTACAACCCTCCGAGGACTCTGCGTTCCTCCAACTCCAGCCTCTCGTGCACCCTCCACTTCCTTCGCTCCACCATTGGCAGCCGTGCCTTCAGCCGTCTAGACCCCAAGCTCAGGAATTTCCCCCCTAAACCTCTCTGACTCTCCACTTCTCTCCGCTCCTATAAGATGCTCCTTAAAACCCACCTCTTTGACCAAGCTTTTTGTCACCTGTCCTAATATCTCCTTCGTTAGCTCGGTGGCAATTTTTGTCTGATTACGCTTCTGTGAAACCCCTTGGGATGTTTTACTATGTTAAAGGCACTATATAAATGTATGTGGTTGTTGTTGACAGTGTTTATCATGATATGATGGCACCCATGCTTTCAATAGTCCAGGGAGATCCACTATTCAAGCTGACATATGTAAATTGGCATATGGGAGGCAATGGAGGGCTACGACTGCCGATGGAAGCAGTTATGAGGTAGGCGGAGAAAATTGGAGAAGAAAAAATTTTTTACTCATGATCCAGCTGCTAGTTGCACAGGAACTGCCCCTCATACCGGACCTGAAAATAGGAACTCACCAGAAGTACATAGAATCATAGAATCATACAGCACAGAAGGAGGTTATTTGGCCCATCGCACCTATGCCGGCTCTTTGAAAGAGCTATTCAATTAGTCCCAATCCCCTGCTCTTTCTCCTGGCCATCCCACCATTCTGCGGTACAGCATGTAGAACCAATGACTCTGAATCATTGTAACGCTGTTTGCCATTTGAATATCTTTAAAGGAGTATTACTCAGGTCTGTTCATAAAGCTGGCCTTGGCTCAGTGGTAGCACTCTCGCCTCTGATTCATGAAAGTTGTACGTTCAAATCCCACTCCAGAGGCTTGAGCACATAATGAGCACACTCCAGTGCAGTACTGAGGACATGCTGCACTGTTGGAGATGTTGTCTATTGGATGAGACGTTAAACTGAGGCCCCATCTGCCCTCACAGGTGGATGTAAAAGATCCCATGGCACTATTTGAAGAAGAACAGCGGAGTTCTCCCCAGTGTCCTGGCCAATACCTATCCCTCAACCAACATCACTAAAAGCAGATTAATTGGTCAATAGTCTCATTGCTGTTTGTGGCACCTTGCTGTGCGCAAATTGTCTCCTGCGTTTCCTACATTACAACAGTGACTACATTTCAAAAGTATTTAATTGGCTGTGAAGCACTTTGGGACTTCTTGAGGTTGTGAAAGGTGCTATATAAATGAAAGTTAAAGATAAGAGTGCAAAACTTATTAGCATAACTACACTTACCAATGTATATTTCAGGGGTATTTTCACGAATGTGCGCGCCCAGAGTGGTGTTCTGCCCAGATTTGAGGACCAAATATCACGGCAGACTTTTGGTTGTCAAATCCATTCATTTTAATGAATTTCCTACATTGCAACAGTGACCATCCTTCAAAAGTACTTCATTGTCTCTAAAGCGCTTTGGGATGTCCTGAGGTCAGGAAAGGCGCTATATAACTACAAGTTCTTTCTTTAATGAAGGAAAAGCGTGGTAAGTACACGCCTGAATTCCTGATACATGATTCTGGAGGCTAAACTCCACGTCGGGAGCACGAATTTACAACATTGCTCCTGTTGTTAGTATTTGGTAATCTATTGGATCTGTTATATACTGATGGTTTTTGCTTTTTTAATGCTTCCATTTGATTATCCACTCACCACCACATTTCCATTATTGCTGAATGAGCTGTATTAAACAACTACAACAGATCTTCTGTATCTATATCTGCCACTCACGTTGGGTCACAATGGATCAAGCGTCATTAATGAGGTCAGAGAACATAAGGACGATGTGGCCGAAACAAATGAATTAAATTGTTATGATCTGGAATGCCCTGCCTGAAAGGGTGGTGGAAGCAGATTCAATGGTGACCTTCAAAAGGGGATTGGATAAATACTTGAAAAGGAGAAATTCGTAGGGCTAAGGGGAAAGAGCAGGGGAGTGGGATTAATTAGATAGCTCTTTCAGAGAGCCGGCAGAGGCACGATGGGCCGAATGGCCTCCTTCTGTGCTGTAAGATTCTATAAGTATTACACTTCTATGTGAGCCACTGAACCAAACCTCAGATTCTTTCCATCTGTGCCTTGCTGTTGACATTCAACGTAATCTGGATCGGCATTTGTTCCCCAAATGCAATCTCCTTCTCAGTGACTCAGCTTGTGATGTATAATACTTCCAGGGCAGGAAATTGCTCAAAAGGATGGGTAAACCTCACGTATGAAGGCTGAATGCGCTGATCCCAATTTTCAGTGCGCACTATCTACGCAGGCACACGGGAATGTAGTTACAAGTATGTTTTTGTATTCATTCATGGGATGTGGGCGTCACTGGCGAGGCTGGCATTTATTGCCCATCCCTAATTGCCCTTGAGAAGGTGGTGGTGAGCCGCCTTCTTGAACCGCTGCAGTCTGTGTGGTGAAGGTTCTCCCACAGTGCTGTTAGGTAGGGAGTTCCAGGATTTTGACCCAGCAACAATGAAGGAACGGCGATATATTTCCAAGTCGGCATGGTGTGTGACTTGGAGGGGAACGTGCAGGTGGTGTTGTTCCCATGTGCCTGCTGCCCTTGTCCTTCTAGGTGGTAGAGGTCGCGGGTTTGGGAGGTGCTGTCGAAGAAGCCTTGGCGAGTTGCTGCAGTGCATCCTGTGGATGGTACACACTGCGGCCACAGTGCGCTGGTGGTGAGGGGAGTGAATGTTTAGGGTGGTGGATTGGGTGCCAATCAAGCGGGCTGCTTTGTCCTGGATGGTGTCGAGCTTCTTGAGTGTTGTTGGAGCTGCACTCATCCAAGCAAGTGGAGAGTATTCCATCACACTCCTGACTTGTGCCTTGTAGATGGTGGAAAGGCTTTGGGGAGTCAGGAGGTGAGTCACTCACCACAGAATACCCAGCCTTTGACCTGCTCTTGTAGCCACAGTATTTATATGGCTGGTCCAGTTAAGTTTCTGGTCAATGGTGACCCCCAGAATTTTGATGGTGGGGGATTTGGCGTTGGTAATGCCATTGAATGTCAAGGGGATGTGGTTACACTCTTTCTTGTTGAAGATGGTCGTTGCCTGGCACTTGTCTGGTGCGAATGTTACTTGCCACTTTTGAGCCCAAGCCTGGATGTTGTCCAGGTCTTGCTGCATGTGGGCTCGGACTGCTTCATTATCTGAGGGGTTGCGAATGGAACTGAACACTGTGCAATCATCAGCAAACATCCCCATTTCTGACCTTATGATGGAGGGAAGGTCATTGATGAAGCAGCTGAAGATGGTTGGGCCTAGGACACTGCCCTGAGGAACTCCTGCAGCAATATCCTGGGGCTGAGATGATTGGCCTCCAACAACCACTACCATCTTCCTTTTCTGCTAGGTATGACTCCAGCCACTGGAGAGTTTTCCTCCTGATTCCCATTGACTTCAATTTTACTAGGGCTCCTTGGTGCCACACTCGGTCAAATGCTGCCTTGATGTCAAGGGCAGTCGCTCTCACCTCACCTCTGGAATTCAGCTCTTTTGTCCATGTTTGGACCAACGCTGTAATGAGGTCTGGAGCCGAGTGGTCGTGGCAGAACCCAAGCTGAGCATCGGTGAGCAGGTTATTGGTGAGTAAGTGCTGCTTGATAGCACTGTCGACGACACCTTCCATCACTTTGCTGATGATTGGGAGTAGACTGATGGGATGGTAATTGGCTGGATTGGATTTGTCCTGCTTTTTGTGGACAGGACATACCTGGGCAATTTTCCACTTTGTCGGGTAGATGCCAGTGTTGTAGCTGTACTGGAACAGTTTGGCTAGAGGCGCGGCTAGTTCTGGAGCACAAGTCTTCAGCACTACAGCCAGGATGTTTTCCGGGCCCATAGCCTTTGCTTTATCCAGTGCACTCAGCCGTTTCTTGATATCACGTGGAGTGAATCGAATTGGCTGAAGACTGGCATCTGTGATGGTGGGGATATCGGGAGGAGGCCGAGATGGATCATCCACTCGGCACTTCTGGCTGAAGATGGCTGCAAACGCTTCAGCCTTGTCTTTTGCACTCACGTGCTGGACTCCACCATCATTGAGGATGGGGTGTTTACAGAGTCTCCTCCTCCTGTTAGTTGTTTAATTATCCACCACCATTCATGCCTGGATGTGGCAGGACTGCAGAGCTTTGATCTGATCCGTTGGTTGTGGAATTGCTTAGCTCTGTCTATAGCATGTTGCTTTGGCTGTTTAGCATGCAAGTAGTCCTGAGTTGTAGCTTCACCAGGTTGGCACCTCATTTTTAGGTACGCCTGGTGCTGCTCCTGGCATGCTCTTCTACACTCCTCATTGAACCAGGGTTGATCCCCTGGCTTGTTGGTAATGGTAGAGTGAGGAATATGCCAGGCCATGAGGTTACAGATTGTGCTGGAATACAATTCTGCTGCTGCTGATGGCCCACAGCGCTTCATGGATGCCCAGTTTTGAGCTGCTAGATCTGTTCTGAATCTATCCCATTTAGCACGGTGGTAGTGCCACACAACACGTTGGATGGTGTCCTCAGTGCGAAGACGGGACTTCGTCTCCACGAGGACTGTCCGGTGGTCACTCCTGTCCTCACCAATACTGTCATGGACAGATGCATTTGCGACAGGTAGATTGGTGAGGACAAGGTCAAGTAAGTTTTTCCCTCGTGTTGGTTCGGTCACCACCTGCCGCAGGCCCAGTCTGGCAGCTATGTCCTTCAGGACTCGGCCAGCTCGGTCTGTAGTGGTGCTACTGAGCCAATCTTGGTGATGGACATTGAAGTCCCCCACCCAGAGTACATTCTGTGCCCTTGCTACCCTCAATGCTTCCTCCAACTGGTGTTCAACATGGAGGAGGATTGATTCATCAGCTGAGGGAGGGCGGTAGGTGGTAATCAGCAGGAGGTTTCCTTGCCCATGTTTGACCTGATGCCATGAGAGTTCATGGGGTCCAGAGTCAATGTTGAGGACTCCAAGGGCCACTCCCTCCTGCCTGTATATCACTGTACTGCCACCTCTGGTGGGTCTGTCCTGCCGGTGGGACAGGACATACCCAGGGATGGTGATGGAAGTGTCTGGGACATTGGCTGAAAGGTATGATTCTGTGAGTATGGCTATGTCAGGCTGTTGCTTGACTAGTCTCTGGGACAGCTCTCCCAATTTTGGCACAAGTCCCCAGATGTTCGTAAGGAGGACCTTGCAGGGTCGACTGGGCTTGGTTTGACCTTTGTTGTGTCCGGTGCCTAGTGGTCTGATGCCAGGTGGTCCGTCCAGTTTTATTCTTATTGTGACTTTTTACAACTGAGTGGCTTGCTGGGCCATTTCAGATGGCAATTAAGAATCAACCACATTGCTGTGGGTCTGGAGTCACATATAGGCCAGACCGGGTAAGGACGGCAGGTTTCCTTCCCTAAAGGACATTAGTGAACCAGATGGGTTTTTACGACAATCCAGTAGTTTCATGGCCACCATTACTGATCCTAGTATTTTAATTCCAGATTTTTATTTAATTAATTGAATTTAAATTCCCCAGCTGCTGTGGCGGGATTTGAACTCATGACTCCGGATTATTAGTCTCGGTCTCTGGATTACCTAGTCTAGTAAGATAATCACTATGCTACCGTACCCGATTAAGGGATTGGAATTTCTACCATAAAAATCTCTGCACGTCGTCAAGAGTATAATCAAGGTCTGGCTCCAAATCAAATATCTCTGATAAATCCAAAGATTGTGAAGGTTTTAGAAAGAAAAATTGTGCATTTATATAATGTCTTTCACATCCTCGGGATATCCCAACAAGCTTTACAGCCGATGGATTTGTTTTGAAGTGCTGTTACTGTTATTTTTTTCAATTCATTCTCAGGATATGGGTGTCGTTGGCAAAGCTGGCATTTATTACTCATTCTTAGTTACCCTTGAGAAGGTGGTGGTGGGCCTTCTTCTTGAACCGTTACAGTCTGTGTGGTGAAGATACTCCAAAGTTGTTGGGTAGGGATTTCCAGGATTTTGATCCAGCGATTGTGAAGGAACGGGATGGTATGTGACTTGGAAGGGAACTTGGAGGTGATGGATTTCCCATGGCATCTGCTACCTTTATCCTTCTAATTGTAAACAATTTTACAACACCAAGTTATAGTCCAACAAATTTATTTTAAATTCCACAAGCTTTCGGAGGCTTCCTCCTTCCTCAGGTGAATGGTGTGGAAATGAAATTTTCGAATCCTTCGCATTTGAAAATCACAGAACAATGCCTGGTGATTACTGCCCGTTACCAAGGCAATCACAGTGAGCAGACAGAAAGGTGTCACCTAAAAGGCCACCGAATATACAAACCCCCCCAAAAAAAAGAGAGAGAGAGAGAAGGAAGACAGTCAATGACCCGTTATATTAAAAACAGATAACATTTGTTCGCTGGTGGGGTTACGTGTAGTGTGACATGAACCCAAGATCCCGGTTGAGGCCGTCCTCATGGGTGCGGAACTTGGCTATCAATTTCTGCTCGACGATTTTGCTTTGTCGTGTGTCTCGAAGGCCGCCTTGGAGTATGCTTACCCGAAGGTCGGTGGCTGAATGTAAATGACTGCTGAAGTGTTCCCCGACAGGGAGAGAACCCTCCTGTTTGGTGATTGTTGCGCGGTGTCCGTTCATCCATTGTCGCAGCGTCTGCATGGTCTCGCCAATGTACCATGCTCTGGGGCATCCTTTCCTGCAACGTATGAGGTAGACAACGTTGGCCGAGTCACAGGAGTATGAACCGTGCACCTGGTGGGTGGTGTCCTCTCGTGTGATGGTGGTATCTGTGTCGATGATCTGGCATGTCTTGCAGAGGTTACCGTGGCAGGGTTGTGTGGTGTCGTGGACGCTGTTCTCCTGAAAGCTGGGTAATTTGCTGCGAACAATGGTTTGTTTGAGGTTGGGTGGCTGTTTAAAGGCGAGTAGTGGAGGTGTGGGGATGGCCATAGCGAGGTGTTCGTCATCATTGATGACATGTTGAAGGCTGCGGAGAACATGGCGTAGTTTCTCCGCTCCGGGGAAGTACTGGACGACGAAGGGTACTCTGTTGGTTGCGTCCCGTGTTAGTCTTCTGAGGAGGTCTACGCGATTTTTCGCTGTGGCCCGTCAGAAGTGTCGATCGATGAGTCGAGCGTCATATCCCATTCTTACTAGGGCGTCTTTCAGCGTCTGTAGGTGTCCATCGCGTTCCTCCTCGTCTGAGCAGACCCTGTGTATTCGCAGGGCCTGTCCATAGGGGATGGCCTCTTTGACGTGGTTAGGGTGGAAGCTGGAAAAGTGGAGCATCGTGAGGTTGTCCGTGGGCTTGCGATAGAGTGAGGTGCTGAGGTGCCCGTCTTTGATGGAGATTCGTGTGTCCAAGAAAGAAACTGATTCTGGGGAGTAGTCCATGGTGAGCTTGATGGTGGGATGGAACTTGTTGATGTTATCGTGTAGTCTCTTTAGTGATTCCTCACCGTGGGTCCATAGAAAGAAAATGTCGTCGATGTATCTGGTGTGTAGTGTTGGTTGGAGGTCCTGTGCAGTGAAGAAGTCCTGCCTGAACTTGTGCATGAAAATGTTGGCGTATTGGGGTGCGAATTTGGTCCCCATGGCTGTTCCGTGTGTTTGGGTAAAGAACTGGTTGTCGAAGGTGAAGACATTGTGATCCAGGATGAAGCGGATGAGTTGTAGGATGGCGTCTGGAGATTGGCTGTTGTTGGTGTTGAGTATTGATGCTGTCGCAACGATGCCGTCATCGTGGGGGATACTGGTGTAGAGTGCCGAGACGTCCATCGTGGTGAGAAGTGTTCCTGGTTCAACTGGTCCGTGGGTACTGAGTTTTTGTAGGAAGTCTGTAGTGTCACGACAGAAGCTGGGGGTTCCCTGCACAATGGGTTTCAGGATGCCCTCGATGTATCCAGAGAGGTTCTCACACAGGGTTCCGTTGCCTGATACGATAGGACGTCCGGGTGTGTTGGCTTTGTGTATCTTTGGGAGGCAGTAGAAGTCTCCCACGCGGGGAGTACGTGGGATGAGAGTGCGTAGGATGTTTTGAAGGTCTGGATCGAAGGTCTTGATCAGTTTGTTGAGCTGATGGGTGTGTTCTTTGGTCGGGTCTGCGGGTAACCGTCTGTAGTGTTCCTGGTTGTCCAGTTGTCGGTATGCTTCTTTGCAATAGTCCGTTCTGTTCTGTATGACGATGGCTCCTCCTTTGTCCGCTGGTTTGATGACGATGTTGCGGTTGGTCTTGAGAGCTTTGATGGCGTTGCGTTGTGCTCGGGTGACATTCTGGACTGTCTTCCGAGTGCGGCTGATGAATCTGGCATAGACGCATTTCCTGACAGCTTGAGCATACATGTCAAGCTGAGGGCAGCGACCCTCTGGAGGAGTCCAGTGAGACTCTTTCCTCTTCGGTTGCTGTACCGCGGATCCCTCTGTCTACTGTTCCGGATCGTTGATTGTCTCATTGGGTTCGCTGCTGAAATCTTGGGGTTTGTGGTAGAATTCCCGGAGCCTCATTCTCCTGATGAATTCCTCTGTGTCCGCTGCGAGACTAGTGGGGTCCATTTTGGTAGTGGGGCAGAAATTGAGCCCTCGGCTGAGAACTTCGATTTCGTCTGGTTGAAGGGTGTCGTCGGACAAATTGACGATAGACTTCCCTGTGGTTGCAACCGTGGTACCAGGGGAAGCTTGGTCGATGCTGGTGGTGATGCCGAGTTTCTCAAGCTTCCTGCTCTTGGTTTTCATGTAGGCAGCGTAGTTCCGTTGCCTCGTCTGTTTGGCGGTATATCGTAGCTGGTCTGCTGTGTCCTGAGTACAGGTTGAGGGTATGGACTCTATCTTATTTTCGAGGTTGCGGCGTCTGCTGTAGAGTTGGTGTACGAGATGGTTGCAGAGTGTGCGAGAGGTACGACGGCAGAGTCTCTCAGCGTAATCCGAGTTGTATGTGGACTTGAGTGGGTTCGTGATCTGTAGTACTTTCGGGATCTTGTCTGCTTTCTTGCAGCTCTGTAAAAACTTGATTTCTGTGTCTAAATGCGCGATCTTCTTGGATATCCTTTCCACTGTGAGCCGGCAGTTTGTGGTGTCAATGGTAGCCATGATGTGGAGATGCCGGTGATGGACTGGGGTTGACAATTGTAAACAATTTTACAACACCAAATTATAGTCCAACAAATTTATTTTAAATTCCACAAGCTTTCGGAGGCTTCCTCCTTCCTCAGGTGAACGGTGTGGAAATGAGATTTTCGAATCCTTCGCATTTGAAAATCACAGAACAATGCCTGGTGATTACTGCCCGTTGCCAAGGCAATCACAGTGAGCAGATAGAAAGGTGTCACCTAAAAGGCCACCGAATATACAAACCCCCCAAAAAAAAGAGAGGGAGAGAGAGAAGGAAGACAGTCAATGACCCGTTATATTAAAAACAGATAACATTTGTTCGCTGGTGGGGTTACGTGTAGTGTGACATGAACCCAAGATCCTGGTTGAGGCCGTCCTCATGGGTGCGGAACTTGGCTATCAATTTCTGCTCGACGATTTTGCGTTGTCGTGTGTCTCGAAGGCCGCCTTGGAGTATGCTTACCCGAAGGTCGGTGGCTGAATGTCCATGACTGCTGAAGTGTTCCCCGACAGGGAGAGAACCCTCCTGTTTGGCGATTGTTGCGCGGTGTCCGTTCATCCGTTGTCGCAGCGTCTGCATGGTCTCGCCAATGTACCATGCTCTGGGGCATCCTTTCCTGCAATGTATGAGGTAGACAACGTTGGCCGAGTCACAGGAGTATGAACCATGCACCTGGTGGGTGGTGTCCTCTCGTGTGATGGTGGTATCTGTGTCGATGATCTGGCATGTCTTGCAGAGGTTACCGTGGCAGGGTTGTGTGGTGTCGTGGACGCTGTTCTCCTGAAAGCTGGGTAATTTGCTGCGAACGATGGTCTGTTTGAGGTTGGGTGGCTGTTTAAAGGCGAGTAGTGGAGGTGTGGGGATGGCCATAGCGAGGTGTTCATCATCATTGATGACATGTTGAAGGCTGCGGAGAACATGGCGTAGTTTCTCCGCTCCGGGGAAGTACTGGACGACGAAGGGTACTCTGTTGGTTGCGTCCCGTGTTAGTCTTCTGAGGAGGTCTACGCGATTTTTCGCTGTGGCCCGTCAGAACTGTCGATCGATGAGTCGAGCATCATATCTCGTTCTTACTAGGGCGTCTTTCAGCGTCTGTAGGTGTCCATCGCGTTCCTCCTCGTCTGAGCAGACCCTGTGTATTCGCAGGGCCTGTCCATAGGGGATGGCCTCTTTGACGTGGTTAGGGTGGAAGCTGGAAAAGTGGAGCATCGTGAGGTTGTCCGTGGGCTTGTCCTTCTAAGTGGTGGAGGTTGCAGGTTTGGGAAGTAACTAAATGGAGGCAAATTGCGGCAACCAATTTGCACAAAGCAAGGTCCCACAAAGAGCAAATGGATGACCAGTTAATTTGATTTTGCTGCTGTTGGTTGATGGAGGAATGTTGCCCCAGACACTAGGAGAACGCCCTTCTCGTTTTCCAATTATGCCATGGGGTCTTTTTATCTCCACCTGAGAGAGCAATTTGTCATATAAACCCACATAAAGTAAATAGCACATGATTAAATTAGCTGTGTGTATATAAACCACTACTCTGCCTGTCATCAGTTAGTGGAAGCAATCATTATCAAGCAAGTTATAAGTAAAATCAACATTGAATGATGTTTTTGGGTGAGTCACTTGACCAAAGCTCAAAGTATTTCCATGGTTTTTGCTCTGCAGCAGACATGTAGCACTCTATATATACACTTGTTCACTAAACCTAGCTTCATTTTCCATGACTCAAATCGATGTAATGATATTTCACGATGTCTGTGCGTTGCCAGACTGAAATAAAAGTCTGGCCCCAAATCAGATACAACACTTTCTGGCACTACTAATTAGTCCATTGACGTGCACCTTTTACATCTAAGTATAGTTCGAAGCACCTCTTGACACTGAATTACTCAATGGAAAGGGGGTTGTATTTATCAATGAAGATGAGTCCAAACTCTAAATGGCCCCTTCAGGAAGCATTCTCCCAGGAGAGAAGCTTAAGGCTACACTTATCAAGTGCTTAAAATGAAAGATGACTATGAATTACCCTAATAAGGTCCCAGAGCACTAACTGAACCTTTCTTCACGGGCATATGTTTTAAAAACCTTTTCATGAAATGCAACAACAATGCAAGCACCTTGGACAGTTATGTGAACATCTGGATTATTATTATTAGATTCTTAGAGACTAGGGGTTTGAATGTCTGCGGGGATTCTCCTGAACTTATTGGCCACTATCACTTAGGCAGGGCTGTTCTCCCTTTTACAACGTCCTTCTACTTTCAGCTATCCAAGCCAACTTTCAATCCAGCCAATTAATTTGCCATTTATTACACTTATTTTTCATCTTTAAAAGCCTCACATGTCGAAGTTTATCTAATGCCTTCCGCAAATCAAAAAAAAATGATAGGTTGGAAATTACTGCTATGTGAATACTTAATATGTTCACATCAAATTGCTCTCTCCGTTATTTTAAATAGCAGTCTTAGCGTCTGTAATGTAGAAAATATCCCAGGACACTTTAGAGATAGTAAAATAAAAAGGAACAAATGCCAAGACATGGTAGAGGAGTTAGCAGGGGTGATCGAAAGCTTGGTCAGAAAGATGAGTTCACAGAAGGCTTTTAAAGGTTGAGAGAGAATTCGAGAAGTGAGGGCGTTTAGGGAAGGAGTTCCAGTGTGAGACCAAGAAGAGAGAAAGAAAGGACTTGCATTTATATAGCGCCTTTCATGACCGCAGGAGGTTCCAAAGCTCTTTACAGCCAGTGAAATATTTTTGAAGTGTAGCCACTGTTGCAATGTAGGAAATGTGGCAGCCAATTTGCACACAGCAAGATCCCACAAACAGCAATGAGATGATGACTAGGTAATCTGTTATAGTGATGTTGGTTGAGGGATAAATATTGGCCAGGACACTGGGGGAGAACTCCCCTGCTCTTCTTTGAATAGTGCCATGTAATCTTTTACATCCACCTGAGCGAGCAGACGGGGCCTCAGTTTAACGTCTCATCCGTAAGACTCTGACAGTGTAGCACTCCCTTAATACTGCACTGAGGTGTCAGCATGGATTATGTGCTCAAGTCCCTAGAGTGCGCGTTGAACCCGCGACCTTCTGAGTTAGAGGCGGAAGTGCCCCCACTGAGCCAAGGCTGACCAAGCTGGCTGAAAGCTCTGCTACCAATGGTGGGGTGAAGGGAGGGGGGATGTACAGAAGGCTAGAGTTGGATCACTCAATTAAAATCAGCATTAATGTCTCTGTTAAAATAGCAAAGAGAATAATTTGATGTATACACATTACTTGCTCATTATGATAACATTGCTTAAAGTAATTTCTACATTTGCATCCCTTGGATAGTCCTTGCCCACTAATTTAATAGCTTTCTTAAACAATTTCAGTAATTTCTTGAGGCATTACTTATTGCTTTTGTAATAATGTGGGCTATCTCCTGTCCTCTTTACATAAACGTTGATATCCTCAGAAAAAGCATCTTTCCCTCTACTCCGATTAAACTAATTGGTCTATACTTCCCTGAATATATCTAACTCCTTTTTGAATTAAAAGATTCCCTGAATTTCCATGCGGTTCTTCCGATCGCCAACCATGATCTAACGGAAACCCTGGAGAAATGGCGTGAATGGCCGTTTGTAAAAGTTCATGCCGTTTCTTTGGGAGATCTGCCCCGAGATTCTAGGCTAGTAAATTTATGCAACCGCCTGTTATACATCTCTCCCGATTTTCATTCATTTTGAATTGATATCGCTCGTTTTACACTATTACCCAAAGTCAAAATTACCCCTGACATCTTTGTAGACAAACACTAAATAAACACGCCCAGACCTAGAATTGGGACTCTCAGAAGCCAACAGCTCATCTTAAATTTTTCTGCCTTGATGCACAACAAACAACGGGAAAAGGGAACTTCTGATTGGTTCCAGTCCTGCTCTCCAACCTAACTGGTTCTGACAGGTTCCAGTCTCAAGTGCCAAATGATCTGATTGGTGGATACTGAAAACCTCCGTTATAAGTGAAAAAAATTATCTTGCTTGTAAAATACTGACAAGCTGACACATGGGCTGCCTGCTTAGGGAGCTGATACATTAGCACGTGTGTGTCTTAGTAGCAAATAGTCTGAGATTTTGACATGTGCTGCATCATGTGCAGTGAAAACAACTTCCTCTTCTGTATGTGGTATGTCATAACATTCTAAATTGTCTTCAAGTCACTGCAGATATCTGATCGTTCCTGATCTCTCTCTCAGGGTTCAAAGGCCAAGTCATCTTTGACGCTCAGAAGAACTTGAATTTCCATTCACAACCTCAAGATGTCCTAAAGTGCTTCACAACTAATGACGTGCTTTTGAAGTGTAGTCACTGTTGTAATGTAGGGAAACGTGGCAGCCAGTTTGTGCACAGCAAGATCCCAACAAACAGCAATGAGATAAATGACCAGATAATCCGGTGTTTTTTTTTTGGTGGTGTTGGTTGGGGGATAAAAATTGGCCAGGACACGGGGAGAACTCTCCGTCTCTTCTTCGAAAAGTGCCATGAGATCTTTTACATGGGGCAGACGGAACCTCAGTTTAATGTCACATCCGAAAGACGGCACCTCCGACAGTGCAGCACTCCCTCAGTACTGCACTGAAATGTCAGCGTAGCTTATGTACTCAAGTCCGGCACTCAGATTGTTACCATTGAGCCAAGGTTGACTCCTGCAGCAAATGGGCCATCAGTAGTTTACTGTAACCTGTGTGCCTCGATCTGTCATGAGTTATACAGAGTTCTGAGCTCATGGCAATGTGAGGACAGCTAATGATTTTTTAAAAATGGCAAAATGCCAGCGATATCGCACAATAGTTTAAAATTGCCTATAGATTTTAGCTGGTGGTTTTAGCTCTTAGTGGGTAGTGTGCTAGATGATGTACCCAGTGATTTACGACTGCCTGGAGAATTAACTTATTTGTTCTCTTTCGAGGCCCATCGGTGGAGCTACCAAGCTGACATTCCCTCTTTTCAAAAAAAAATTGATCCTGTGACCTTTTCATAAGGAAGTGTTATCCCACTCGAAGGTATCAGGAGTGATTCTAGTTCAATTTGGACTTCCTGATGATGCTGTCCTGACGATGAGTGTGTAATAACCTGCCCAGTGCATATATGCTCCTTGTGACAGGCATCCAAAAATCTAATACTAAATATAAAATGTCCATCTTTGTCCCTTGTCGATATTAACCCCCACCCCCCCCCACGATGGGCGGGAGAGGGTTGGGGGTTAAAAATTTTAAATCACATACGCGCCCATTGCCATTTAAAAAAAACAAGTGCGGCAGCTAAATGGAGACAGGAGTTGCCAGGTCCAGCAGGTAAGTGCGTTTTATAGCACTGATTGTGAGCCAGGAAGAGATGGAGTGCATCCTCCCCAGCCCCTCAAGCAAACCTTACCTTCTGCCGATCATGGCTTCTCCTCGCTGCCGCGATCTGCCGACCCCGCCCCCTTCAAACCCGCCATCCCAAGCCTTCTGCCCCACGATCTGTCGCCTCCCCCCTCCCACTTATACTCTTTTCCTCCCTCCTGATTGCCGTTCTGACCCTCCCTCTTCTGCCCCGTAATCTGCCAACTCACCCCCACCCCCCCACCCCATGCCCCACGATCATTGCCGATTGCCTGGGACCATCCCCAGCGCTCCCCAGCTGTGGCCTTCTAGCGCAGGCTTTCCCGCCCCGCCATCCTGTCAATCTGGCCGGCTGCCTGGCGGGAAACGGAATTAAAAAATTATAATGAGGTCCTGCCATTAAATTTGGCAGGACCTCTGTGTGCCCGGGATTTGCTGTATCCCCCCCCCCGCCCGCAAAGACGCTCCCCCACTCCTTCCCCGCCTCCTCGTAAATATTAGGGCCCCGGTCTCCGAATTGACACTGATGAGAGGGCCTACATTTGAAGTACTTGTAAACAAGATAGAACAAGCTGCTACAGATCCAGATTCAGAAGGGATTATGCTGAATAAAGCCACCCTAAAGTAACAATGAGTTGCATTTATACAGTGCCTTTAATGTAGAAAACATCCCAAGGCGCTTCAGAGAGCTTCACAAAAATGGACGGTGAGCCAAAGAAGGAGAGATTAAGAAGAGTGACCAAAAGCTTGATCAAATAGGTGGGCTTTAATAAGGGTCTTAAAGGACAAAGGGAGGTGGAGAAGCAGAAGCAATTGGGACCTACGTGGTTGAAATGAAGGCCGCCATTGGTGGGGCAAAGTGAGGGGAGGATGCACAAGAGTCCAGAGTCAGATGAATGGAGAGTTTGGGGGGGCGCTGTAGGGCTGGAGGAGGTTACAGAGATTGGTAGGGCTGAGGCCATGATTTAAACATGAGGATGAAAATTTTAAATTTGAGGCATTGGAGGATCGGGAACTAATGTAGATCAGGGAGGACAGGGGTGATGGGCAAACAGGATTTGATGTGGGATAGGATGTGGGCAGCAGAGATTTGAATGAGCTGAAGTTATTGAAGAGTGGAGGATGAGAGCTCATAACACAGGCAGGCTAAGAGAGCACAGTGACCAATCATGAATGATGAAAGAAATAAACAGTTGAGTAAAAAGGATGGTAGTTTTTACAACAGATGATCTGATCTGCGTTATCTCCTATGAAATATGTGAGCCCATAGTCCCTATGTCAGGGGTTAGCTGTGACTCAGTGGTAGCACTCTCGCCTCTGAATTAGAAGGTTGTGGGTTCTAGTCCCACTCCAGACACTACAGCACAAAATCTAGGCTGACACTCCCAGTGCAGTACTGAGGGAGTGCTACGCTGTCGGGGGTGCCATCTTTCGGATGAGACGTTAAACTGAGTCTGCTCTCTCAGGTGGATGTAAATGATCCCATGGCACCATTTCGCAGAGGAGTTCTTCCTGGTGACTGGGCTAATATTTATCCCTCAACCAACTTCACTAAAACAGATTACCTGTTCATTATCACATTGCTGTTTTGTGGGATCTTGCTGTGCACAAATTGACTGCCCTGTTTCCTGCAATACAACAGTGAGTAGACTTCAATGGTTGTAAAGCACTTTTGGATGTCATGAGGTCGTGAAAGCCGCTGTATAAATGTAAGTTCTTTCTTTCTGTAGCGGGGTTGATGGACATGCGCAAAGAGAACAGAGATGTGAAATGCATTCAACTGAAAGTTACCGATAGAAAAAGAAGACATACAATAACACCTTCTCTAATCCATCGGGATTGATATCTAGATCCTACTCACTATCAATAGAATGACCATGAAGAAATGTTAATGGGAGCACTTTAATAATTGTCAAGACAAAGTAGATTGACTTTTGAGAGTAGGAACCCAGATGACACACTGCATTTACTAAATATTTGTTAGTATCTTGTATCTCTCTTGTGTATGGTGTAAGTCATTGTAGGGTATCTCACCATGGTTCTTTCATGAGGTATGAAGATCTTTCAGAACCATTTTTCCATAAATGAAAGAACGCCTGGAGCACTCTGTCACAACTGGTTCATCTTTAAACTGTGGTTTGAATTGCTCCAACGCGAGCAAGCACTCTTAATGCGATACTTTTGTTTCTGTACCCTAGCCATTTTACGTCTGAGGAGACAAGCAGGCCACATGCTCCCAAACCTCTTCTGCTGGTTGCTACTAGTACATGTACAAGAGTGGTGCAAGTTTACATAGGAACATAGGAATGGGAGGAGGCCATTCAGCCCCTCAAGCCTGCTCCACCATTCAATTAGATCATGGCTGATCTGTACCTCAACCCCATTTACCTGCCTTTGATCCATCCACTTTGACACCCTTACCTAATAAAAATCTGTTGAACACAGTCTTGAAAATTTCAATTTACCCCCAGCATCCACAGCCTTTTGTGGGGGAGAGTTCCAGATTTGCACTACCCTTTGTGTGAAAAAGTGCTTCCTGATTTCACTCCTGAATGGCCTAATTCTAATTTTAAGACTGTGGCCCCTTGTTCTGGATTTCCTCACCAGAGGAAATAGTTTCTCTGTATCAGCCCTATCAAATCCTTTTGTCATTTTAAACACCACAATTAGATCACCCCTCAACCTTTGCAAAATCCACGTTTTTGCAACCTGGCCTCATAATTTAACCCTTTAAGCCCCAGTATCATTCTAGTGAATCTGCGCTGTACCCCCTCTAGGGCCAATATATCCTTCCTGAGGTGCGGTGTCCAAAACCGAATGCAACACTCCAGATGGGGGTCTGACCAAATTTGTCCGACCTTATCTATTCCCTCCTTCCTCTCTCTGCGATTCCCGCTCAAGAATCAACCAAGGTAAGCGTCTGCTGCTCGTGGATTGCAGCTTCAGACTTTGAGAATTTTGAATTGTGAGGTATCGTGTTGCTGTGCTGAGGCAGCGGGAAAGGTACGATGCACAATTTGTGCCTGCTTGAATTATCCACCAACTTCTGGTGTGTACAGAGCGAGCTTCCACTGTGATCTGAGCCCACCACTGGGAGCTTGAACAGTTCGGGTGGAGGGAGGGTGGGAGATGTAGCTGTTTAAAGGATTGCACCATGCATTTAGAGGGAAGTTCACTTGCTGCACAATTAAGGGGAATAGTATTAGGGTAGCGTAGTGGTTATTTTACTGGACTAATAATCTAGAAGCTTGCACTAATAATCCAGAGAATGTGAGTTCAAATCCCCCCCACGGTTTTTTGGAGAATTTGAAGACAGGTTAAAAGAAAATCTGGCAATATGAAGCCAGTTTCAGTAAAAAAAAAGTAGCAAAGAAGCTGACAGATTGTCGTACAAACCCAACAGCTTCACTAATGTACATTAGGGAAGGAAACATGTCGTCCTTACCCAGTCTGGCCTATATGTGACTCCAGTCCCAAATCAACGTAGTTGAGTCTTAACTGCCCTCCGAAGTGGCCTAGCAAACCATTCAGTTGTTAGGAAGGGCATTAAATGCCGGCCTTGCCAGCGACGCCGACATCCCAAGAATGAATAAAAAAAAGAACGGAGGCTGCAACGAGTGAAGCTGTGATAGAGCCACTCTTCACTGGAAAAATTATTCCCAGCTGGATCTACTGTCACAGAAGATGTGCCAATGAGGAGACTCCAGGGCACCCTCCTCCCAGAAGAGGAGGTCAGAGTGCCAGGGATGGGAGGCTATAGTTATGAGGAGAGACTTGAGACACTGGGATTATTTGCACTGAATCAGAGAAGGTTAAGAGGACATTTAATTGAAATGTTTTAAAATTATGAACGATTTTGAGAGGGTGAATAGCGTAACCCTAACCCTAACCCTGTATGATGAGAGGTTATTAATTTAAAATTGTCACTGAGAGAGTGAGGAGAAAGGTTAGGAGAATTTTCTTGATGTAGAGGGTTGCTGGTGCATAGAATGCTTTGCCTCAGGAGTGGTTGAGGCAGATGCCATTGAATCTTTTAAGTGGAAATTTGATAAATATTTGAAGTAGAGGAAGATGCAGGGCTATGGTGAGGGACGGGCAGTGGCTTGCTCCAGCAATGAACCGTCACAGACACGATGGGCTGAATTGCTTCCTTCTGTGCTGAACGGTTCAGAACCCTTACCAGAGTATTTAGATTTCTGAATAAACGTTTGAATTTTCTACATGACTTTAAATCATGAAAACAAGAGATGTTAACATTTGGTGTAAAAGGTCTTGCTAGTGGTTAAACAAAATGACTTTAATTCCTTCTATAATGTGTGTGGGGGTCATCCTCCACTGAACAAACTAGAAGTGACATTCCAAGTCTCCTCTTTACACCTCTTGACCTTTGTCAGCGCCCAGAACCCAGTTCCCTGAGCTGCCAGTGAGTTAATTCTGCCGCAGCAGAGGTAACCCACCATTTTAAGTATCTCATATTCGAGGTTCTTTCACTCTGCTGATCAATAAATCTCTTGCTTTGGTTCTCTTATAGTGTCCGTAGGATTCAATGCAGGAAGTATTGAGCCGCAGTACAGACCATCAGTTCAGATGTGTGTAGCTGACAACGCCTGGGGGAGTGTTGTCCCTCGTTTGTTAGGAAGAATGTAATGCTGCTGTAGCAGAGAATGACCAGCAGGGACGTCCCTCGTTATTTACCAGGTATCTAAATACCAGAGACCATCATCCCTTTTGTCATTTGACCACTCCTGCCCTCCACTTTTCCCTTTTGTTTTTTTCCTGCCCCCCCCTTTTTCCCTGACTCTGTATTTGTTTAAAAGCTGTTCATCTCAAACATCTTCCATTCTGATGAAAGGTCATCGACCTGAAAAGTTAACCCTGTTTCTCTCTCCACAGACGCTGCCTGACCTGCTGAGCGATTTCCAGCATTTTCTCTTTTTATTTCCGATCTCCTTGAGTTCGATGTACAACGGACTGTTAGTATTTCTGATTTTACCTTAGAAAATGCGGTAATTCCAAAAGTGGCAGCAGAAGTCAATCCTCCAGTTGGATTGTATCACTATGGGGGGAGTTTTAACCCCCAATGTCGGGCAGGAGAGGGGCGTAGGGGGAGGGGGGGTTAAAAAGTCAAAAATGGGAAACCCGACCCCAACCTGCCTCCAAAGCACCCACTTCCGAGTTTTAACGGAGGCAGGTTGTGGGGGGAGGGGTGCGGGTGAGTAACCTGCTCTCCAGAGATGGGACCATCATTCAAATAGTTCAACGAGGCTGCGCGCCTTGAATTTTAGGATAGTTTTAAATTTAATGGCTGCGGCCCTGTTTCCCAGGGCTTGGGAAACCCGGCAGCCGAAGGGAGGTGAGAACAGCCGGATCCAGCGGGTAAGTGTTTTTCCAGCACTGCTTGTGGGCCAGGAGGAGGAGGAAAGCTCTCCTGGGCCCCCCGAGCAAACTTGCTTCCCTCCCCGCTATCGGACCCCCTCCCCACCGATCTACTCGTGGTCCGCGATGTCCTCTCTGCCTCCCCCACCCCCCCGATCTGCCCTCGACCCCCGATCTCTCCCACCCTCCGTCCCTCCTCTCCACTCTCTGGCTGCGGCCTGGTGCTGCAGGCCTTCCCGCCCGACAGCCAGCCAGCCAGCCTCTCAATCTGGCTGCCGGCCGAGAAACGGAGTCAAAAAATTTTAATGAGGTCCCGCCGTTAAACTCGGCAGGACCTCCGGGTTATCCGCATTTCCGGGTCTCCCTGCTGCTACAACTGTCCCCTCGCCCCCCCCCTGGACCCTCCCCGTAAATATCGGGGCCTATCTGTCCCACTCATAGGAGGCATAAACTGCTGGATACATTTTTTGTTAAAGAACAGTCTCATATTTGCATAATCAATTTGAGTGCAGGAACTGTGGCTAAAGCTCCCTTACAGCATCTTTTTATATACTCGATTCTGAAGGAAGGCATTCGTATGTAAATTTTATATAGCCATTGTACATTTAAATGTACATTCACAGATCTATAATAGTATATTCAAATCAGTATGTCCCATCACCTTTCCAGTCCGATGTAAACCTTTAGCTGTGACGCTTGCTAATTGGATTTTCCGATCTTTGTGACACTGGGGAAATTTGGACCCCACTGCGTTTATTTTTCAGATGCAGAGCAGGGGGCAAAAAGCACCAATTTCCCGGTACTGTCTCCCACGCCCTAAAGGTGCCTGAAATATGTTCGACGCCATCGGGCGATATTCGGGCATCTGCTTAAAACAAGCGTTAGGCCCCTTGTATATGTTAATAAGCGGCCTAGCGCCCATTTCAGGACCGCTCCAGGAAATTCGGCAGTGCTAAGCTGAGCATGTTCGGGGTCTAATATTTCTGTTCCTTTTCCGGCCTAACCAACAGTTTTAAAAGGGACTGCTAGAGGCCACCAACAAAATGGTACATTTTTTTCTTTTGCAACTTACCTTAATGCGGAGGCGGGAAGAGCAAGTGTGCAACAAAGCGACAGCAACACTGCAGGCCACTGCCAGCCCACGCTCACTCCCTCCCATTCACCTCTCAGGACCTACCTGAGGGCCGCTGCCAGCATTGCACCCAGCCCATATTGATCGTCAGCAAACTGGTGATCTGCCTCTGGAGCATGATCGGTGTCCGCACTGTGCCGGAATCACTCAGGTGAGGGCCCAAGGCCCATCTCGGGACGAGCCTCGGGCCTCCGGCTACTGGCACGCACTCCGAGTGCATCACCTGTTTCCGGCCCGAAAACGGGCCTGAACCAATTTCTATCTCACTGTACGATGCCGTGTGACAGCTGTAGTTGCAGGTTCTGGCCACCAGGGCAAGTTTTCCATTCCCAAAGAGGGGCTCTGTCAGCCATTTTTGTTTCCCTCACTCCCAGGTAAGTATTCCTTTTTTTTAACAAATGAACAATTTGGTTGTACCGTTTTCAATTTTTAACTTTCTTTCATTGCTCCCCTTACAGATTCCAGTTACTCCACCTGGTCTCCCTGCTGCTCACCTGGTTGGGCAGGTCAAAGCTCCCTCCTCCCACTGTACGTTCCTTCACCGCCCACTCACAGGTCTCCAGCCTCCGGCCTCTTCAGCTGCTTGCAAGCCTCGCCCTGCCAGTTTTTCACCTCTTCTCCCAGTGACAGGGCCACCCAGCACCCGCTCACTAGCCTCCAGTCGCCATGTTTTCCTCTTCGCCCCCTATCGCGGGTCTCTTACCTGCACTGCCTCCGATCCCCCATGATGGTCATTTACTGGTACCTTTGTGTGAGGCCGTTGTATATTTAAGTTTACATCCACATATGTATTCCATGAAGCAATTGTACATTTTGACTGCATGGAGATGGTGTTGACACATCCCCTTATCAAACTCTGAATGTCCACTCAGTCACTAGGACTGCCTCGGAGTTCAGTTAATGTTCCAAAAATAGAATATTTATTTTAATAATATTTATATATTTCAGACCTTGACTACCTTGCTATTTCTGTGATTCATTGGCATGACAAGTATAGTGTAATTAGATTTTAAAATTATGGTGCAGAAAGGAACAGAAGTGATGTGTGTCTGCAACTGATGGAGAGCAATAAGGTAGCATGGCGTCGCTGGTAAAACACATTTGTATAGTTTATATTTAAACAGCTTAGAATTGAGGAGCTCAAGAAAGTTATTAAAATGAACTGGACCTGCTCATAATTTGTAACTTCAACTGTTGCTAACAAGATTTCAAGATGGTGGATTCAACCTTCTGAAGGGAGGTGAAAGGTCACTCACATATCAAAACTAGGGGCCATAAATATAAGATGGTCACTAATAAATCCAATAAAGAATCAAGGAGAAACTTCTTTACCCAGAGAGTGGTTAGAATGTGGAACTCGCTACCACATGGAGTAGTTGAGACGAATACCATAGATGCATTTAAAGAGAAGCTAGATAAACACATGAGGGAGAAAGGAATAGAAGGATATACTGATAGGGTGAGATGAAGTAGGGTGGGAGGAGGCTCGTGTGGAGCATAAACACTGGCATAGACCAGTTGGGCCGAATTGCCTGTTTTGTGCTGTACATTCTATGAATGTAGGCAACATTGAAATGGCTTTCATATTGGAATAGTCCAGAGTAAAATACTGCTGGTGACCTGATAATTTAAATGAAATATATTCCAATGACATGGTGTTGAATGGCAAATTTATAGTGCTATGTGTGTGTGTGTCTGCAACTGATGGAGAGCAATAAGGTAGCATGGCATTGCTGGTAAAACACACTTGACTCAGTGGTATCACTCTCATCCCTGAGTCAGAGGGTTGTGGGTTCAAAATTCCACTCTAGGATTTGAACCCGTAATCTAGGTTGACACTCCAGTGCAGTACTGAAGGAGTGCTGCACTGTCGGAGGTGCCATCTTTCGGATGAGATGTTAACTGATGTCTGTACTTTTGAGTGGACTATTTGAAGAAGAGCAGGGGAGTTCTCCTGGTATCCTACCCAACATTTGTCCTTCAACCAACATCACTAAAACAGATCTGATCATTTATCTCATTGCTGTTTGTGGGACCTTGCTGTGTGCAAATTGGCTGTCACGTTTCCTACATTACAACAGTGACTACACTTCAAAAGTACTTCATTAGCTGTGAAACGCTTTGGGATGTACTGAGGACATGAAAAGTGCTATAGAAACACAAGTTCTTTCTTGCTCATAATCAGAACATGCATATGTCACTTGCGTGTTTTTATTTTTATTCATTGCATCCCACTGAGTATGATCTGTATTTACATCTGGTACAAACATTTCTAAAACTAGTCACTTTCCTACGGGCAAGTCAAGACCAAGTGTGGACCAAATAGTTATGATAGGGCAGGAGATGTGTTGCAGCTGCAATATGTAGGAGCTACTGGAGAGTTTTGTCCAGGGTGACTGCATCTGCGGTAAGTGTCTGCAGCTCGAGGAACTTCGGTTCCAAGTTGAGGAGCTGGAGTCTGAGCTGCAGACACTGCGAGGCATCAGGGAGGGGGAAAATTACCTGGACACTTTGGTCCAGGAGGCAGTCACACCCCTTAGACTAAATACTGTAGAATTGGCACGTGGTCACGGACAGGAGGGTGTGACTGCGATTGAGGCAGGTACGGGGATCCAGGAGGTAGCATTGCAAGAGCCTCAGCCTCTGCACTTGTCCATTAGGTACGAGGTTCTTGCAGCCCTTGTGGATGAATGCAGGGACTGCAGGGAGAATGAGCAAACTGGCCACGGTTCAGGGGGCCATTCAAGTGGGGAGTGTAAAAAGGAATGTGGTTGTAGTAGGCAACAGTATAGTTAGAGGGATAGACACTGTTCTCTGCAGCCAGGAACATGAGTCTCGAAGGCTGTGTTGCCGACCCGGTGCCAGGGTTAAGGACATCTCCTCAAGGCTGGAGAGGAACTTGGAGTGGGACGGGGAGGATCCAGTTGTCGTGGTCCATGTAGGTACCAACGACATAGGTAGGACTAAGAAAGAGGTTCTGTTGAGGGAGTTTGAGCAGCTAGGGACTAAATTAAAAAGCAGAACCACAAAGGTGATAATATCCGGATTATTACCTGAGCCACGAGCAAATTGGCACAGGGTAAATCAGATCAGAGAGATGAATACGTGGCTCAAAGATTGGTGTGGAAGAAGTGGGTTTCGATTCATGGGGCACTGGCACCAGTACTGGGGAAAGAGGGAGCTGTTCCGTTGGGACGGGCTTCACCTGAACAATGCTGGGACCAATATTCTGGTGAACTGAATAACTAGGGTGGTGGAGAAGGCTTTAAACTAAATAGAGGGGGGGAGGGCTCAGGTGGGGCGAAGTTTAGATTGATAAAAAGAAAAGACAAGGAAGAAATACAGGAAAATGATGGGGGTAATGATAAACAGAGTGTGTCAGGGAGGGACAGAGCGTACAAACATAAGAATGCACTAGCAAATGGGACCAGGGTCGGAAAGAATGGTAAAAAGACAAAATTAAGGGTTCTTTATCTGAATGCGCACAGCATTCGTAATAAGATAGATGAATTGACGCCACAAATAGAAACATATGGGTATGATCTCGTGGCCATTACAGAGACGTGGTTGCAAGGTGACTTGGGAACTAAATATTCAGGGTTATTTAACATTTCTGAAGGACAGGAAAAAAGGTAACAGTGGTGGGGTAGCTGTGTTAATAAAGGATGAAATTGGTATAATAGTGAGAAATGATCTTGGCTCAGAAGATCAAGATGTCGAATCAATTTGGGTGGAGGTAAGAAATAGCAAGGGAAAGAAATCACTGGTGGGAGTAGTATATAGGCCCCTTAACAGTAGCTACACTGTAGGGCAAAATATAAATCAGGAAATAAGGGGGCTTGTAAAAAAGGTAATGCAATAATCATGGGCGATTTTAACTTTCACATAGATTGGACAAATCAAATTGGCAAAAGTAGCCCTGAGGAGGAGTTCATAGGCTGTATTGGGGACTGTTTCTAAGACCAATACATCGGGGAACCTAGCAGGGAACAGGCCATTTTGGATTTGGTAATGGGTAACAAAACAGGATTAATTAATGATTTCAAAGTAAAGGATCCCTTGGGAAGCAGTGATCATAACATGATAGAATTTCATATCCAATTTGAGAGCGAGGATCTTGGGTCTGAAACTACTGTATTAAACTTAAATAAGGGCAATTATAAAGGAATGAGGGCAGAATTGGCTAAAGTGGACTGGATAAACAGATTAGATGGTATGATGGTGGATAAGCAGTGGCAAACATTTAAAAAGATATATTATGACTCGCAACAAAAATATATCCCTGGGAGGAGGAAAGGCTCCACAAAAAGGGTGAACCAACCATGGCTAAATAAGGAAGTCAAGGATGGTTAAAAGAAAAAGCACACAACATGGTGAAGATTACTGGTAAGCCCGAAGATTGGGAAAACTTTAAAAATCAGCAAAGGATGACTAAAAGAATAATAAAGAGGGAGAAAATAAATTATGAGAGTAAACTAGCAAGAAATATAAAAACTGACAGTAAAAGCTTCTACAAGTATATAAAAAGGAAGAGGGTAGCTAAAGTAAACATTGGTCCCTTAGAGGATGAGACTGGGGAAATAATAATGGAAAACAAGGAAATGGCAGAGGAATTGAACAGATATTTTGTATCTGTCTTCACAGTAGAAGACAATGATAACATACCAATAATAGTAGAAAGTCGAGGGGCAAAGGGGAGGGAGGAACTAAAAGCAATCACTATCACTAGAGATAAAGTACTAGGTAAACTAATGGGTCTAAAGGCTGACAAATCCCCTGGACCTGATGGCTTGCACCCGAGGGTCTTAAAAGAAGTAGCTACAGAGATAGTGGATTCATTGGTTGTAATCTTCCAGAATTCATTAGATTCTGGAAAGGTCCCAGTGGATTGGAAAACTGCAAATGTAACGCCCCTATTCAAGAAGGGAGTGAGACAGAAAGCAGGTAACTATAGACCAGTTAGTCTAATATCTGTCATTGGGAAAATGCTAGAATCCATTATTAAGGAAGTTGTAGCAGGACATTTGGAGACTCAATACAATCAAGGAGAGTCAACATGGTTTTATGAAGGGGAAATCGTGTCTGACAAATTTACTAGAGTTCTTTGAGGAAGTAATGGGCAGGGTGGATAAAGGGGAACCAATGGATGCAGTATATTTGGATTTCCAACAGGCATTCAATAAGGTGCCACATAAAAGGTTACTGCACAAGATAAGAGCTCATGGTGTTGGGGGTAATATACTGGCATGGATAGAGGAATGGCCAACTAACAGAAAACAAAGATTCGGGATAACAGGATCATTTTCAAAATGGCAATCTGTAACTAGTGGGGTGCCGCAGGGATCAGTGCTGGGGCCTCAACTATTTACAATATATATCAATGACTTGGATGAAGGAACAGAGTGTCTTGTGGCCAAATTTGCTGATGATACAAAGATAGATGGAAAAGCAAATTGCGATGAGGACATAAAGTGTCCGCAAAGGGATATTGGCAGGTTAAGCGAATGGGCAAAAATTTGGCAGATGGAATATAATGTGGGAAAATGTGAAGTCATCCACTCTGGGAGGAAAATTAAAAAAGCAAAATATTATTTGAATGGAGAAATACTACAAAATGCTGCGGTACAGAGGGATCTGGGTGTCCTTGTACATGAAACACAAAAAGTCAACTTACAGGTGCAGCAGGTAATCCGGAAGGCAAACGGAATATTGGCCTTTCTAGGGGGATGGAGTATAAAAGCAGGGAACTGTACAGGGTGCTGGTGAGACCACACCTGAAGTACTGCATACAGTTCTGGTGCCCTATTTAAGGAAGGATATACTTGCATTGGAGGCAGTTCAGAGAAGGTTCATGAGGTTGATTTTGGGTATGGAAGGGTTGTCTTATGAGGAAAGATTGAACAGGTTGGGTCTGTACTCATTGGAGTTTAGAAGAATGAGAGGAGATCTTATTGAAACATACAAGATTCTGAGGGGACTCGATAGGGTAGTTGCTGAGAGCATGTTACCCCTCAATGGGGGAATCTAAAACTAGGGGGCATAGTCTCAGAATAAGGGGTCGCCCGTTTAAGAAGGAAATGAGGAGGAATTTCTTCTCCCAGAGGGTCGTGAATCTTTGGAATTCTTTACCCCAAAAAGCTGTGGAGGCTGAGTCATTGAATACATTCAAGGCTGAGTTAGACAAATTTTTGATCAGCGAGGGAGTCAAAGGATATGGGAAAAAGGCGGGAAAGTGGAGTTGAGGTAAAAATCAGATCAGCCATGATCTCATTAAATGGCGGAGCAGGCTCGAGGGGCTGAATAGCCTACTCCTGCTCCTATCTCTTATGGTCTCTTATGGTCTTATGTGGTTTTCAGGTGGAGCGGGGTTAGAGGGTGGGTGAATAATTGGACCAGAAGAGATGTAATTTAGTCCTATTTTTAAAATCATACATTCTGTCCTTATTTTTAAATTTCCATTATAAAAATTCCTACGTCCACATTTATAATGGAAGCTGGTGGGAGGGTGTAATTACAATGTGAGAAGTTCACATAGCCAGTTTCTAATATAAATGTTGGCATGAGATTTTACAATGGATAAAGTTGACAAAGTGGGTGCGGATGCGAGACTTATAATATAGAGATGGCTTTCAATGCTCTGCAAAGTAGCGGCGCTGTTTAAATTATTTGTACAACTCTCAATTGCTCGCTTCCTCCATGCTTGTTGATTTATTTTTAACTTTACACATTAAAACAGGTAATTGAGTGGCTCAGAAATTTGGAATCCAACACCAAACCTCATTAAATCAGCATTAAATGTAAACGTGTACGACTGCCACTGTCTCCCACAGTTCAAAAGAGAGCCAAGTCTGCAAGATGGAAATGTTTCTGCATTGCTGCATATACACTGCAAGGCACTGTACTGACTTGGACCAATATGGCAACAGTTATAGTAAGAAGTTAATCATTTTTAATGTAAGAAATTATCTGAATAATTGTTGCTGTTAATCACTTGCATTCATTATTTTCTATACAAGTAATGAATGTCTGGCTTGTAGGGGGTGGGGGCGGGAAGGATTTTATGCTGAAATGTTTAGCCTTGGCATTTCTGAAAAAAATCTAGGTACAAGGAAAACAAACAGCTCTTTATACTCAATTTTAGTAATACCTTTCCATTGCTTTGTACAGAAAATAGGGGGGAAATTTTAACTCCCCTCCGCCCGGCGGAAACTAGTTAAAATTGAGGTGGTTGACTTACAGTCCCATCCCCACTCTATGGACAGCCCAGGTACCTGCCTGAATCAGGCGGGAGCCTCGTGAGCCTTTGCTAATCGGGGTGACCATGATGTACACGAGGCCCCTGTGCAATTTCAACAGCTTACTGGGCAGAGCGTGCAGTAAAAGCAGGCGGGCAAGAGGAAGAGGCCCGAGAAGGTCATTGCTAACAATTATTTTTGTGGGGTCAGGAGGAGCAGGAGTGCTCCAGAAGAATAATGTGGGCCGTTGGCACCCGGGGTTTCCCCCCGCCCCCACTCCTCTGCTATCACCACCCTCTGCCCCCCCACCCCTTCCATGACCTAACTTTCTGTCAGCTGGGTCAGCCTCCGGGCCATTCGATATTACACCAGCCATGAGCCGGCGAGCTGTGGAATTAAGCCCGCTTGAGGTGTGCAGCTCACTGGGCCTATGTTAATGAGGCTGCGTCTATGTTAATGAGGCCGGGCCTATGTTAATGAGGCTAATTACTGCCGGGTCTATGTTAATGAGGCTGGGTCTATGTTAATGAGGCCGGACCTATGTTAATGTGGCCGGGTCTATGTTAAAGAGGCTGGGTCTATGTTAATGAGGCCAGGTCTATGTTAATGAGGCCGGACCTATGTTAATGTGGCCGGGTCTATGTTAAAGAGGCCGGGTCTATGTTAATGAGGCTGGGTCTATGTTAATGAGGCTGGGTCTATGTTAATGAGGCCGGGTCTATGTTAAAGAGGCCGGGTCTATGTTAATGAGGCCAGGTCTATGTTAATGAGGCCGGACCTATGTTAATGTGGCCGGGTCTATGTTAAAGAGGCCGGGTCTATGTTAATGAGGCTGGGTCTATGTTAATGAGGCCGGGTCTATGTTAATGAGGTCCAGACCCTCAAACTGGACCGGGCCTACCACTGCAGATACTGAATGGCTTGTCCACCTCATCTGCCGGCTGGCCAACCGATAATTGAAATCCGCCCCAATGTAAAAAATGTGAACTATCAATATTTCTACGTGGATTTGAGGATTTAGCTATGTAGTTTTCCCTGAAGCCTGTTTCAATCAGCTTTGGGACTAACTTCTACTCGTCATGAACGCAGTCACATACAGGGTCTTCCTTCTGCACAAACAAGTTATGTGGAGAGACTAGAGCAACTTGGATTGTTCTTACAACAGAGGAGGTTAAAGGGAGATTGAATACAGGTGTTCAAAATTATGAGGGGTTTTGATGGAGTAAATAAGACATCCACTGACAGGAGGGCCAGTAACGAGAGGACATTGATTTAAGGTAATTGGCAAAAGAACCAGAGGGGAGATGAGGAGAGATTTTTTAGGCACCGAGTTATGATCTGGAATGTACTGCCTGAAAGGGTGGTGGAAATAGATTCAACAGTAACATTCAAGAGAATTGGATAAATATTTGAAAAGGAAAAAATTGCCGGGCTATGGGGAAAGAGCGGGGGAGTGGGACTAATTGGATAACTCTTTCAAGGAGCCAGCACAGGCACGATGGGCCAAATGGACACTTTCTGTGCTCTATGATTCTATGGATTTTAGTCCTGAAAGTCAAGTACAATAACTTGAAATCTACATTACTGCTGTATTATTAGGACTGCCGCTGGATGGTGTCGATAGACTGATTTTTTAATATATAACTTGTGCAGTGTTTTCTCTGATTTTTATGCATGATTCTGTAACTTTCCAGTGAGCCAGCACAGGAATCTTTTCTCAAAAACGTTTGGGAGCTGACGGACACAATCACCAATCACATCTTCACTGTAACAACTGATAACACTTCACATCCCACTAAGATCTCCCACAATAGCCTCTTGCTGTACCCAAACTGGAAAGTCTGCCGGCAATTGGTAGAAAATAAGTAGATGTTATTAATGTGCTGAAATTAATTTAGGAGAGTGAGTGATTTATGAAAAATGAATTACTCATATACTGTCTCTCATGATTAACATGCAGTGTGCAGAATTTAAGGCCTTTTCTTAAATATTCTCGCAGGTACAACTGTACTAGTCACATCCGTAATTGTCTGAGCACCTTATGCTCAGGAGTGTGCCCAATATCTAACTATAAGATAGCATAATCCAGGGCTGTAAGAACATTACCTCCTCGTGATCTGAGCCGGAAATTCATGTCTTTCCCATGTGCCTCTCCAGTCTTTTCAACGGCAAGCCGAGAAAATATTTTGTCAGACAAGGCCACATAAGAATTGTTAAGCTGGTTTATTGAAAATCCAAAGCAGCAGTTATGATTGGACTCAATTCAATCAGTACAAGTCGTCTTCATATAATAATATAAAAATAACAAAATCACTATGCTTCCCCACATCAGTGAATTATGATGCTTACCTTAGTTCGTATGTCCTCTCAAGGTGGCATAAAAGATCCCACAGCGCTATTCAACAAGAGCAGGTGAGTTCTCCCAGAGTCCTGGCCAATATTTATCCATCAACCAAAAACAGATGATCTGATCATTAATCTCTTTACTGGTTGTTGGACCTTGCTGTGTGCAAATTGGCTCCTATTTTACAATATTAACTACACTTCATTGGCTGCGAAGCACTTTGGGGTTTCCTGAGGTCCTGAAAGATGCTATCTTTCTTTTAAACAAAATAACTTCTAATACCCTCCAGCACTCTAAACTTTTGAGCCTGCTGAAAGCTTGCCCTCGCAGCTTTTTGTTTAAAGCCCTCACCGCCGGTGAATGTTTCTGTCTGGTTTTATCTCCCCGTGTTCATGGCCCAAGAGGACAGCCTATGCCAGATGAACCTTGCCGAGGGCTTGAGACCAGGGACCTCCCAACACAATGGGTGTGAGGTTTTTATCGTTTACCGCGACAAGCTAACAAATTGCTTATTGTTTACAGTCTTTGGAGAAACAACTTCAGTGACAAGCCCATCAGTAATTTTTTCATCTTTTGCCTTGATGCCTAGAAAAAAGAAATCACGTGAATACACTTTGCTTTAAAACCCCAACATTTAAATGTAACTCTTTTCCAAATCCTGTCTGCAGAAAATGGTCAACAACTCCCAAAATGTTGCATGGACTGTGATATTTTTGATTTAGTTTCTCTAGAATATTACTTTCAATATTTCTTAATGACCAGAGAGAGAGAGAGAGAGAGAAAGAATAGACAATCCCCTGGAACTGCAATATTTATACTGTGGGTGAATCTGACCCCCATTACTAGCAAGCAATTGAGCAGGATTGGCATTTGGGGCATTACAGTTGGCTTCATCACCCATGGGCTGGGGAAGGATAAAATTAGCCAGGGTCCCCACTCCTGCTTGCTGTCCACTGACCCTTACTAGAAAGTATGTGTGTGGGCGTTGATGCTGGGGGAAGGATAGTAATGGGCTCGGCTGTGATGCACACTGTCTAGACTCCAATGTGAACGATGGCAACGTACCAGACATCGTAGAGCTGTACCGCAGCATGAATCATCACCAACAGGAGAGGAGGAGAAAAAAAATGGGGGAGGGGGGGCGGAGAGGTGGGCAAGATGGGCAAGCAAGTAATGGGTTGGTTGCTGCAATCAAGTTCATGAATGGTATAAATATTGTGAGGCAGCAGTGAAGTTGTATGTGCTGCTAGTAATCTGTGCAAGCTTATTAAACTCTTAAATATCAACTTGAAGCCTTCAGTGGATTTTTTTTTCCCCCGTCTCTTGGCCCGACAGCATCGTACGATGTGGTTTCGAGGAGGGCCTGCTGAGGAAATGGCTTAGTTTTGTGTCTTGCCCATGTGGAGTGTGGGTGTCTGGTAGCAGGTCGAAAACCTGGATGGGGCGGATCACTGCTAGCGGGGAAGGGAAGATGGTTTGTTGTTCGTGTGGCTGTGTGGTGTTTGGTGTGGGTACAGTGGCTGTCTGGTAGGAGTGAGCTGTGACTTGAGGTGTAGTCTGATACATTTGCTCTGTTAATTAAAGGTAGTGCTGATAGCTATATTTCACGATTGGTATTCCACCATCACTGCACACAGGTTTGAGATCTATAAGATCCAGTGGTATCATTTTTTAAATTAATGCACAATACACTAATTACAACCATGGAATGATATAAAATAGAATGGAAAGAAAGGACTTGCATTTATATAGCTCCTTTCATGACCTCAGGATGTCCCAAAGCGCTTTACAGCCAATGAAGTACTTTTGAAATGTAGTCACTGCTGTAATGCAGGAAATGTGGCAGCCACTTTGCACACAGCAAGCTCCCACAAACAGTAATTAAATAAATGAACAGATCATCTGTTTTTTGGTGTCGGTTGAGGGATAAATATTGGCCAGGACACCAGGGAGAACTCCCCTGCTTTTCTTCGAAATAGCACCATGGTATCTTTCCCATCTACCCGAGAAGGCAGATGGAGCCTCAGTTTAACATTTCAACCGAAAGACGGCACCTCCGACAGTGCAGCACTCCCTCAACACTGCACTGGAGTGTCAGCCTAGATTTTGTGTTCAAGCCTTTGGAGTGGGATTTGAACCCACAACCTTCTGACTCAGAGGCGAAAATGCTATCAATTTTTTTAAAAACAGGCATTCTACGGCTCTGTGCTGCAGTCAAGTAGCTGCCTGAGTCGACTTTCTCTCGATTTGTGCCACCCGCAGCAAATTTCATTGCGATTGGAACTCATCATGTGAGGTCACAGGCCACCGATCTGGAGCGAGCCACTCACGGGAACACCAATTCCCCAAGAAAGGAACGCTTTTAATAGAGACAAACAGTTAATGATAAAATTAGAGCAGAGAATGCTGGAAACACACTGCAGTTTGATCTGTGTCTGGAAGAGAAGGATAGGTGAAGGCTTTGGGTATAACCTTTAACCGGAGTAATCTAGCTAATCGAGGTTGGTTTCTTTAGCCCATACCTTATAATAGGAGACTACTTTTGCAAGAAGTATGGCAGCTTGATGCCATTGAACAAGATTTATCTTGAGATAAAAGTGCCAAAGATTGCCTCAAACGAACTTCACTGTCTTGGCTTCATTTAAAGGTATCAATGTTTGTCCAGTCTCAAAACACTTTTGGGATGAAACAGTTTTTTTTTAACAGACTACTATGAGATACTCCATGCACCGTAACTGAGGGATTGGAGCTTCACTCCGGATCCCTTTTTGATTTTGATGGTGATGGTGAGGTTCTTACAGAGATCAGAAGAATGTAAAAAATTGTAACAGTTGCACTGATCAATTATTGACCGATGGAACTTTGTGTTCGACATCCATCTGATCTTCATAAAGTCCCGCTGGAGCCCAGCTGCCTCTTAAACTCATTGGAGATATTCGTGGTGCTGCCAAGTGGAAGCGATCTGTTTCATTTCAGCAACATGTCTATTGCATCATTAATATCTCCACCTTGATCTGGTCCCTCCATACACAACGGTAGTTTACAGTCTCCACACTCTAGCTCTGCCTGGTTTGACTATTTCCTGTCCAGTAAGTAATCAATCTTCTTTCTGCACAACTGAGACCAAACTCCCAACATCTCAATGCTGTTTGTGGGATCTTGCTGTGCGCAAATCGGCTGCCACGTTTCCTTCATTACAACAGTGACTACTCTTCAAAGGTACTTAATTGACTGTAAAGCACTTTGGGATGTCCGGAGGTGGCAAAAAGCTCAATATAAATGCAAGTCTTTCTTTTCTTTCTTTCTAACACTTGACCAAACCTCATCCCCTCCTCAGGCCAGGAGCCTCCATCATACGTGGTCCTGTCCCCAAGCCTATGTAAACATCAGTGGATCCTATCACTTGGTTTAAAATAATAAAGATATTGGACCACTGAAACAAGAAAGGATAAGAAGTTGTACTTCAGGACAGTAATGCCCCAGTCTTCTGAATTTATGTGAAGAAACGAGCAGTGTCTATAAAACTGGTCTGCTTACCTCCTTCTATTAACGGTTACTGGTCATAGTGTCAACTGGGAATAATTCCTCAGTAAGCCTGCAGTGCAAACCTCATCAGGTATCAGTGATACTGAGGCACACTGATGGTGTTCTTACAAAGACTCGCTGCCAGTGTAAAAACAGATCCAAAACACAATTTACAAATCTACATGAGCAAAACTGCTCATAATTTTGAAAAACGCAAAGCAGTTGTTCTAAGCAGTAATCTCGTCACAGAGTTCAGATGAGAGATTGAGTTACCTTATTTCTCTGCAACCGTTCTGAGGGGTCCATTCTCTCAGTTTGGACATAGATGAATCTTGTGAGGTAATGAAAAATCCAATCAGAGTTCCATTCAGCAATGGATAATGTTTGTAATTTCATAACAGGAGAGGTGTGTGCAGAGTGTGTGTATTCTGTGAATAATATTTGTAGTTTCACAATGAGAAAGATATGTGCAGAGTGTGTGTATTCTGTGAGTAATGTTTGTATTTTCACAAGGGAGAGATGTGTGCAGAGTACGTATACTGTGAGTAATATTTGTAGTTTCTCAATGGGAGAGATGTGTGCAGAGTATGTGTACACTGTGAATAATATTTGTAGTTTTTCAATGGGAGAGATGTGTGCAGAGTGTTTATATTCTGTGAGTAATGTTTGTATTTTCACAAGGGAGAGATGTGTGCAGAGTGTGTATATTCTGTGAGTAATGTTTGTATTTTCACAAGGGAGAGATGTGTGCAGAGTGTGTGTACATCATGAGTAATGGTAATAGTTTCACAATGGGAGAGATATGTGCAGAGTGTGTGTACACTGTGAGTAATAGTCATAGTTTCACAAGGGAGAGATATGTGTAGAATATGTGTACACTGTGAGTAATGGTCGTAGTTTCACAATGGGGGAGATGTGTATAGACTGTGTGTGTACAATGTGAGTAATCTTTAGACAGTGTGTACAATGTGAGTAATGCTGGCTAGACCCTACTAGACCAGCATTACCTAAAACATTGATAGGATTTATATGGATAACTCTCCCTACCCCCATTGGGCTTCACCAGCACAATTCAGAAATATTTAGGATTTAGGAAGAACAAACAGCAAAATTAGATTTTCAATTGTCAGCTATTAATGGGATGGTTGATGCCTTTATTCACATTTATGGCTTGTAAATCTTAAAGAGCAGGTGGCGTTGATCAGATATGTTGTCAATGTTCATATTATTATTGATAATTCTTTTTGTAGTTAAGAATCTCTGTTTACCAAGGCAATATCAATAGTGGATAAGGCAATTTGGTGAGAGACCTATTCCCAGATCTCCTAATGCTAATCTAAAACCAGCTGCTGAGAAGTGTGCAACAGCAATCCTTGGAGAATCTTCTTCTGAGTTTTTCTCTCCGTTGGTAAGTGTATGTCCTCCACTTGGCACTTCTCCATAACATGGCAGATCAAATTCAGGGCTTGATGACTGCAGGAATGAACCTGCATACCATCACTGCTCAGGGCAACGTATTGGTGCTCCAACCCACTGTGAACTGCAGTGAAGAGACACTGGAGGAAGACAAAGCTGTCAACGATGCCAAGAATGGCAGAGAGGTTAGGAATGAAGGAAGAGAGTGAATTAAGATCACATGTGCACAGTATTGTGTCATTTGTGTCTGAAGAGCATTCACTAGGGAGGGAAATATTGACTATCTAATCATTGAAATGCAAAAAATGTGCATGATGATATTCAAATTAGCTCAGAGAAAGTACTTGATAGGTTAAAGACTAACAAATCCCCTGGGCCAGATGGCATACATCCTTGGGTGATGAGAGAGACTATGGAAGGAAAGAAGTATTTATACAACACCTTTCACATCCTCAGAATGTTCCAAAATTCTTCAAAGCCAATGAAGTACTTTTGAAATGTAATCATTGTTGTAGTGTAGGTAAATATGGCAACCAATTTGCATAGTCCCACAAACAGCAATGAGCTAGATGACCAGATAATCTGTTTTTGTGCTGGTTATTAAAGGGTAACAGTTGGACAGGACACTAGGCAAACTCTGCTTTTCTTCTTCAAATAGTGCAATGGGATCTTTTACAGCCACTGGAGCGGGCAGACAGAGCATCAGTTTAATGTCTTAACTGAAAGAGAGTACCTCTGACAGTGCAGCACTCCCTCAGTACTGCACTGAAGTATCAGCCTAGATTATGTGCTCAAGTCTCTGGAGTGAGGCTTGATCCCACAACCTTCTGATGCAGAGACAAGAGCGCTACCACTGAGCCAAGACTTTTTAAGAAATGTATGAGGCACTAGCTAAATTATGAAAGAGTATAATTGGATACTGGAGAGCTTCTTTACAACTCGAAGCAAACAAACATAGTACCAATATTTAAAAGCTGACAAAACTGGCTAAGGCAACTAGAGATACATTACCCTAACATCAATAACAGGTAAAATAATGGAAACCATTCTCAAAAGTAGGCTGGTGAGCATCTATATAAGAATTGCTTAATAGGAACAGTCAACGTGAAAATAGATACAGTGTGGATACCTCCCAAACCCGTGATCTCCACCACCTAGAAGGACCAGAGCAGCAGGTGCATGAGAACACCATCACCTCCAAATTCCCCTCCAAGTCACGCACCATCCCAACTTGGACATATATCGCCATTCCTTTATCGTTGCTGGTTCGAATTCCTGGAACTTCCTACCTAACAGCATTGTAGGAGCACCTTCACCACACGGACTACAGTGCTTCAAGAAGAAGACTCACCACCAACTTATTAGTAATAAGTTCTGGCCTTGCTAGCGACGCCCATACTCTCAGAATGATTTTTTAAAAAATAATCTGCTTGACAAACCTCACCGCCTTTCAGGATGTTGCAAATAAAGTGGATAATGGAACATCCATGATATAGTTTACTTGGGTTTCCAGAACCCCTTTGAAAACTTCTAATAACATCACAAACCATGGAAATCCAGAGCAGAAAGTGAGGTTGAATGATAAATTGGATGAAAGTAGGAAACAGGTTGGATTTTCCGTGGGGAAGTGATCTCTGCTGGAAGTGTGGTGGGACGGGACTTCAGCCTGTCTGACAGGACTTGTGTTGCCCCATTGTTTGTAGACCATACTAAACTAGGGAGAGCAGTAGGGGTAGGGGATGCAGTTAATAGTTTGTGAGGAAGATTTAGATCTGCTGTGCAATTGGGCAGGCAAAATACAAAGAAAATGTAATACTGTCAAATGTAAAGTATTGCATATTAGAATGAGGAGGGTAAAGTAAGTGGAGGGAGAAATGAACTTGGATGTGACAGTGTACACACCACTTGCAACGTTGAGACAATGTGGTGGAGCAAATAAAAAACAAATGTTGGGACACATAGCCCAAACAGTGGAGTGACATTCTACAGAGATTATGATGGGGATTTAGAATGCACTGAGCAGATTACATTTGGACTTCTGTTTATGGCTTTAGAGACCACACTTTGAAACAGTCAGCCATGCAGAGAGGAAAAGAAAGAACAATCCCGTGTAAATGGAGGGGCTGTGAGGGAAGATTAGAGAAGCTTGAGCTTTACACCCTAGAGGTGGTTAAGAGGAGACCTCATTGGGATATAAAACAAAAAGATAATGTGAAACCAGAATATTTCAAGGTAAATCAAACCAGTCAAACCAGAGGATGTATAAATTTAAGTCAATGAAAAATAAATTTAAAACAAATGTCAAAAACATTTGGAATAATCTATCAGGTAATGTAGTGGAGTCAAAAGATGTTGGGGACAAAATGAAGTTGGATGTTTGGCTGGGTGAGTTGGCGTACTGGAGGGCTGGACTTTGAAAGGCTGAATGACCTCCTCGATGTTCCTTCTGTCCCTATAGAGAGGTACAGCGCAAATTCACTAAGATGTTGCTTGGTTTGAACAAATACAAATACGAAGAAAGACTTGAAAAATTGGGGCTCTCCTCATTAGACAGAGGAGATTATAGATTGATTTGTTAGAGGTGTGTTAAGTTATGAAGTGATGTGTCATGGTTGATAAAAACAGACTGTTTCCAATGGTTGAGATTTCACCCTCCATAAACTTGAGCTCATCCAAAACTCTGCTGCCCGTACCTTAACTCGCACCAGGTCCCATTCACCCATCATCCCTGGGCTCGCTGACCTACATTGGCTCCCAATCCGGGAATGCCTCAAATTTAAAATTTTCATCCTTGTGTTTAAATCCCTCCACGGCCTCGCCCCTCCCTATCTCTGTAACCTCCTCCAGCCCTACAACTCTCCTAGAACTTTGCTTTCCTCCGATTCTAGCCTCTTATGTGTCCCCGATTTCCTTTGCCTCACCATTGGAGGCCGTGCCTTCAGTTGCTTAGGTCCTAAGCTCCTGAATTCCCTCCCTAAACCTCTCTGCCTCTCCACCTCTCCTCCCTTAAGCTGCTCCTTAAAACCTATTTGGTCACCTGTCCTAATATCTCCTTAAGTGGCTCGGTGTCATATTTTGTCTGATTACGCTCCCGTGAAGTGACTTGGGACGTTTTACTTTGTCAAAGGCGCTATATAAATGTAAGTTGATGTTGTAGAAGGGGGGGCATGGATATAAGATTAAATGTAAGATATTTAAGACAGGAGAAACCTTTTACACAGAGGGTCTGTGAGGCTGTGGAATGCACTACCAGAGTTAGTGATTGAAGCAGGGACCATGGGAGGAATTTTAACTCCCAAGAATGAGTGGGTTGGGGGTGGGTGGGAAGTAAAAATTGCAGAAATTCGCAACACAACTGGAACTCGGCTCCAACTCTCCCACTTCCGGGTTTAACGGAGGCGGGCCAGAGGCGGGTCAAGGGGTTGGCAACCAACACGCTCTCAGGAAGCGGGTCGGTCAGCAAAATCTTTTAAGGAGGCTGTGTGCCTCTATTTTACTAAAATTCTAATTTTTAACCCATCGAAGCGGGCTTCCTCGGCCGTGGGATTCCAGGCAGATAAAAGGAGGCGAGATGGGCCGGATCCATGAGGTGAGTGCATTTAAATCACTGCTTGTGGGCCAGGTGGAGCAGGAGTGCTTCCCCCCACCCTCCCAAGCTAACCTCTTAACACCCCGTGATTGGACCCCATGATGTCCGACTCCCCCCAGCACTCCCCCGATCTCTGACTACTCCCCTTCCCCCACCCGTGATCTCCGACTGCTCACCCCCCACCCCTACCATCGCGATGTCCGATTCCCCCCGCAATTGTCCCCCCCAAACTTCGACCTACCTTCCATCCGCTCCCCGGCTGCATTCCCACTTGACAGTCTGCCAGCCTGTCAATCAACCTGGCTATTGGGAGGGAATTCTTTTAAAAAATTTTAAACCAGGTCCTATCGTTAAATTCAGCAGGTCCTGCGGGAAGCCCTTACATCCGGGTTACCCGTCCGCAAACTCTCCCCCCCCCACAACCTGCTCTCTGCCCAGCTCCAAGTTAATATCGGGGCATATGAAAGCATTTAAGAATAGGTTAAATAGGTGGCTGAAGGAGAGAGCGAGAACATGAGTTATGAGTCATTAGGGGCAAAGAGAGAGCGTGCAAATAGATTAGCGGACCCATGGGATTAAAGGGACAGTGGCAGCGTGGATACAAAATTGGCTAAGGGACAGAAAGCAGAGAGTAGTGGTGAATGATTGTTTTTCAGACTGGAGGGAAGTATACAGTGGTGTTCCCCAGGGGTCAGAATTAGGACCACTGCTGTTTTGATACATATTAATGACCTGGACTTGGGTATACAGGATATAATTTCAAAGTTTGCAGATGACATGAAACTCGGAAATGTAGTAAACAATGTGAAGGATAGTAACAGACTTCAGGAGGACATAGACAGACTGGTGAAATGGGCAGACACATGGCAGATGAAATTTAACGCAGAGGAGTATGAAGTGATGCATTTTGGTAGGAAGAATGAGGAGAGGCAATATAAACTAAATGGTACAATTTTAAAGGGGGTGCAGGAACAGAGAGACCTGGGGTGTACGTACACAAATCTTTGAAGGTGGCAGGACAAGTTGAGAAGGCTGTTAAAAAAGCTTATGGGATCCTTGGCTTTATAAACAAAAACAAGAAAGTTATGGTAAAACTTTATAAATCATTGGTTACGCCCCAGATAGAGCATTGTGTCCAATACTGGGCACCACACTTTCGGAAGGATGTCAAGGCATTAGAGAGGGTGCAACAGAGATTTACCAGAATGGTACCAGGGATGCAGGATTTCAGTTACGTGGAGAGACTGGAGAAGCTGGGATTGTTCTCCTTAGAACAGAGATGGTTAAAGGGAGATTGAATAGAGGTGTTCAAAATCATGAAGGATTTTGATGGAGTAAATAAGGAGAAACTGTTTCCAGTGGCAGAAGGGTCGGTAACCTTTAGTAACACAGATATAAGATAATTGGCAAAAGAACCAGAGGTGAGATGAGGAGAAATATTTTTACACAGCGAGTTGTAATGATCTGGAATGCGCTGCCTGAAAGGGTGGTGGAAGCAGATTCAATAATAACTTTCAAAAGGGAATTGAATAAATACTTGAAGGGGAAAAATTTCCAGGGCTATGGGGAATGAGCAGAGAAGTGGGACTAATTGGATAGCTCTTTCAAAGAGCTGGCACAGGCATGATGGGCCGAATGGCCACCTTCTAGGATTCTGTGATTCTATGATTCTATTAGCTGGGCCATACAGCCTCTTTCTATGTTGTATGTCTACATATAATTTCTTACTGATCGATCCTAAATATGTAATTAGTGATTGAAGTAATTAGTATAAGATAAACTCATCTACTGTGATAGGGTTTCAAGGTAAAATCTGGGAGTGGACATGAAATTGACAGAAGGATAAACATCGGTGAGAACTTATTGAGAGACCAATGTCAAGGTGGTGGGCATGGGGGGATGGGGTGGGCGGTGGGAGGGGGATTGCTGAGTGGAGTGCCCCAGGGTTTGGTGTTGGGACCACTACTGGTTCTAATTTTAAAAAAGAAAGACTTGCATTTATGTAACACCTTTCATGGCTTTAGGATGTTCCAAAGCACTTTACAGCCAATGAAGTACTTTTGATGTGTAGTCACTGCTGCAATGCAGGGAACTGCCACAGCCAATTTGTGCACTGCAAGGACCCACAAACAGCAATGAGTAAATGACCAGATCATCTGTTTTAGTAAAGTTGGTTGAGGGATAAATATTGGCCAAGACACTGGGAAAACTCACCTGCTCTTCTTCGAATAGTGCCGTTGGATAGTTTCTGTCCGCCTGAGAGGGCAGACGGGGCTTCGGTTTAGCGTCTCATCTGAAAGACAAAAGATTTTGATTCAGAAGCTCAATGCAAACTGGCCAAGTTTTCAACAATATGAAACTGGGAAGGGTGGTTGAAGAGGCAGTCTGGGAACCACAAAATTTGATAATGGAGGGACAATTTAATGAAATAAACATGGGCAAGTATACATTACTGCATATTCCTCACTACCATTACCAACAAGCCAGGGGATCAACCCTGGTTCAATGAGGAGTGTAGAAGAGCATGCCAGGAGCAGCACCAGGCATACCTAAAAATGAGGTGCCAACCTGGTGAAGCTACAACTCAGGACTACATGCACGCTAAACAGCGGAAGCAACATGTTATAGACAGAGCTAAGCGATTCCACAACCAATGGATCAGATCAAAGCTCGGCAGACCTGCCACATCCAGTCGTGAATGGTGGTGGATAATTAAACAACTAACGGGAGGAGGAGACTCTGTAAACATCCCCATCCTCAATGATGGCGGAGTCCAGCACGTGAGTGCAAAAGACAAGGCTGAAGCGTTTGCAACCATTTTCAGCCAGAAGTGTCGAGTGGATGATCCACCTCGGCCTCCTCCCGATATCTCCCCCATCACGGAAGCCAGTCTTCGGCCAATTCGATTCACTCCGCGTGATATCAAGAAACGGCTGAGTGCACTGGATACAGCAAAGGCTATGGGCCCCGACAACATCCCGGCTGTAGTGCTGAAGACTTGTGCTCCAGAACTAGCCGCGCCTATAGCCAAACTGTTCCAGTACAGCTACAACACTGGCATCTACTCGACAATGTGGAGAATTGCCCAGGTATGTCCTGTCCAATAAAAGCAGGACAAATCCAATCCAGCAATTACCTCCCCATCAGACTACTCTCAATCATCAGCAAAGTAATGGAAGGTGTCGTCAATAGTGCTATCAAGAGGCACTTACTCACCAATAATCTGCTCACCGATGCTCAGTTTGGGTTCCGCCACGACCACTCGGCTCCAGAACTCATTACAGCCTTGGTCCAAACATGGACAAAAGAGCTGAATTCCAGAGGTGAGGTGAGAGTGACCGCCCTTGACATCAAGGCAGCATTTGATCGAGTTTGGCACCAAGGAGCCCCAGTGAAATTGAAGTCAATGGGAATCAGGGGGAAAACTCTCCAGTGGCTGGAATCATACTAGCACAAAGGAAGATTGTAAACAATTTTACAACACCAAGTTATAGTCCAGCAATTTTATTTTAAATTCACAAGCTTTCGGAGGCTTCCTCCTTCCTCAGGTGAACGTTGTTGGAAATGAAATCCTTGAAATGAAATCGCATTTATAAATCACAGAACAATGCTTGATGATTACAGACAGTTTTTTCAACTGCCCGTTGCCAAGGCAATCAGTGTGCAGACAGACAGGTGTTACCTGCAAGGTCTCCGAATATAAAATCACCAAAAAAAAACAAAAAAAACAAAAAAAAACAGAGATAGAGAGGTAGAAACATAGAAAAGACAGCAACTGACCCGTTATATTAAAAACAGATAACATTTGTTCGCTGGTGGGGTAACGTGTAGCGTGACATGAACCCAAGATCCCGGTTGAGGCCGTCCTCATGGGTGCGGAACTTGGCTATCAATTTCTGCTCGACGATTTTGCGTTGTCGTGTGTCTCGAAGGCCGCCTTGGAGTACGCTTACCCGAAGGTCGGTGGCTGAATGTCCTTGACTGCTGAAGTGTTCCCCGACTGGGAGGGAACCCTCCTGTTTGGCGATTGTTGCGCGGTGTCCGTTCATCCGTTGTCGCAGCGTCTGCATGGTCTTGCCAATGTACCATGCTCTGGGGCATCCTTTCCTGCAACGTATGAGGTAGACAACGTTGGCCGAGTCACAGGAGTATGAACCATGCACCTGGTGGGTGGTGTCCTCTCGTGTGATGGTGGTATCTGTGTCGATGATCTGGCATGTCTTGCAGAGGTTACCGTGGCAGGGTTGTGTGGTGTCGTGGACGCTGTTCTCTTGAAAGCTAGGTAATTTGCTGCGAACGATGGTCTGTTTGAGGTTGGGTGGCTGTTTAAAGGTGAGTAGTGGAGGTGTGGGGATGGCCATAGCGAGGTGTTCGTCATCATTGATGACATGTTGAAGGCTGCGGAGAACATGGCGTAGTTTCTCCGCTCCGGGGAAGTACTGGACGACAAAGGGTACTCTGTTACAAAGGAGGAGCCATCGTCATACAGAACAGAACGGACTATTGCAAAGAAGCATACCGACAACTGGACAACCAGGAACACTACAGACGGTTACCCGCAGATCCGACCAAAGAACACACCCACCAGCTCAACAAACTGATCAAGACCTTCGATCCAGACCTTCAAAACATCCTACGCACTCTCATCCCACGTACTCCCCGCGTGGGAGACTTCTACTGCCTCCCAAAGATACACAAAGCCAACACACCCGGACGTCCTATCGTATCAGGCAACGGAACCCTGTGTGAGAACCTCTCTGGATACATCGAGGGCATCCTGAAACCCATCGTACAGGGAACCCCCAGCTTCTGTCGCGACACTACAGACTTCCTACAAAAACTCAGTACCCACGGACCAGTTGAACCAGGAATACTTCTCACCACGATGGACGTCTCGGCACTCTACACCAGTATCCCCCACGATGACAGCATCGCTGCAACAGCATCAATACTCAACACCAACAACAGCCAATCTCCAGACGCCATCCTACAACTCATCCGCTTCATCCTGGATCACAATGTCTTCACCTTCGATAACCAGTTCTTTACCCAAACACACGGAACAGCCATGGGGACCAAATTCGCACCCCAATACGCCAACATTTTCATGCACAAGTTCGAGCAGGACTTCTTCACTGCACAGGACCTCCAACCAACACTACACACCAGATACATCGACGACATTTTCTTTCTATGGACCCACGGCGAGGAATCACTAAAGAGACTACACGATAACATCAACAAGTTCCATCCCACCATCAAGCTCACCATGGACTACTCCTCAGAATCAGTTTCTTTCTTGGACACACGAATCTCCATCAAAGACGGGCACCTCAGCACCTCACTCTACCGCAAGCCCACGGACAACCTCACGATGCTCCACTTTTCCAGCTTCCACCCTAACCACGTCAAAGAGGCCATCCCCTATCGACAGGCCCTGCGAATACACAGGGTCTGCTCAGACGAGGAGGAACGCGATGGACACCTACAGACGCTGAAAGACGCCCTAGTAAGAACGGGATATGACGCTCGACTCATCGATTGACAGTTCCGACGGGCCACAGCGAAAAATCGCATAGACCTCCTCAGGAGACTAATACGGGACGCAACCAACAGAGTACCCTTTGTCGTCCAGTACTTCCCCGGAGCGGAGAAACTACGCCATGTTCTCCGCAGCCTTCAACATGTCATCAATGATGACGAACACCTCGCTATGGCCATCCCACACCTCCACTACTCACCTTTAAACAGCCACCCAACCTCAAACAGACCATCGTTCGCAGCAAATTACCTAGCTTTCAAGAGAACAGTGTCCACGACACCACACAACCCTGCCACGGTAACCTCTGCAAGACATGCCAGATCATCGACACAGATACCACCATCACACGAGAGGACACCACCCACCAGGTGCATGGTTCATACGCCTGTGACTCGGCCAACATTGTCTACCTCATACGTTGCAGGAAAGGATGCCCCAGAGCATGGTACATTGGCGAGACCATGCAGACGCTGCGACAACGGATGAACGGACACCGCGCAACAATCGCCAAACAGGAGGGTTCTCTCCCTGTCCGGGAACACTTCAGCAGTCATGGACATTCAGCCACCGACCTTCGGGTAAGCATACTCCAAGGCGGCCTTCGAGACACACGACAACGCAAAATCGTCGAGCAGAAATTGATAGCCAAGTTCCGCACCCATGAGGACGGCCTCAACCGGGATCTTGGGTTCATGTCACGCTACACGTTACCCCACCAGCGAACAAATGTTATCTGTTTTTAATATAACGGGTCAGTTGCTGTCTTTTCCATGTTTCTACCTCTCTATCTCTGTTTTTTTTTGGTGATTTGTATATTCGGAGACCTTGCAAGTAACTCCTGTCTGTCTGCACACTGATTGCCTTGGCAACGGGCAGTTGAAAAAACCGTCTGTAATCACCAAGCATTGTTCTGTGATTTATAAATGCGATTTCATTTCGAGGATTTCATTTCCAACAACGTTCACCTGAGGAAGGAGGAAGCCTCCGAAAGCTTGTGAATTTAAAATAAAATTGCTGGACTATAACTTGGTGTTGTAAAATTGTTTACAATTCTCAACCCCAGTCCATCACCGGCATCTCCGCAACAAAGGAAAATGGTAGTGGTTGTTGGAGGCCAATCATCTCAGCCCCAGGACATTGCTGCAGGAGTTCCTCAGGGCAGTGTCCTAGGGCCAACCATCTTCAGCTGCTTCATCAATGACCTTCCCTCCATCATAAGGTCAGAAATGGGGATGTTTGCTGATGATTGCACAGTGTTCAATTCCATTCGCAACCCCTCAGATAATGAAGCAGTCTGTGCTCGCATGCAGCAAGACCTGGACAACATCCAGGCTTGGGCTCATAAGTGGCAAGTAACATTCGTGCCAGACCAGTGCCAGGCCATGACCATCTCCAACGAGAGAGAGTCTAAACACCTCCCCTTGATATTCAATGGCATTACCATCGCCGAATCCCCCACCATCAACATCCTGGGGGACACCATTGACCAGAAATTTAACTGGACCAACCATATAAATAATATGGCTACAAGAGTAGGTCAGAGGCTGGGTATTCTGTGGCGAGTGATTCACCTCCTGACTCCACAAAGCCTTTCCACCATCTACAAGGCACAAGTCAGGAGCGTGATGGAATATTCTCCACTTGCCTGGATGAGTGCAGCTCCAACAACACTCGCCACCATCCAGGACAAAGCAGCCCGCTTGATTGGCACTCCATCCACCACCCTAAACATTCACTCCCTTCACCACCGGCGCACTGTGGCTGCAGTGTGTACCATCCACAGGATGCACTGCAGCAACTCGCCAAGGCTTCTTCGACAGCACCTCCCAAACCCGCGACCTCTACCACCTAGAAGGACAGGGGCAGCAGGCACACGGGAACAACACCACCTGCACGTTCCCCTGCAAGTCACACACCATCCCGACTTGGAAATATATCGCCGTTCCTTCATCGTCGATGGATCAAAATCCTGGAACTCCCTTCCTAACAGCACCGTGGGAGAACCTTCACCACACGGACTGCAGCAGTTCAAGAAGGCGGCTCACCACCACCTTCTCAAGGGCAATTAGGGATGGGCAATAAATGCTGGCCTTGCCAGCGATGCCCACATCCCATGAACGAATAAAAAAAGGAAGAAAAATGGGCAATACAAGTTCTCCGTGAATGGTGGTAAAATAGGTACAGATAAAATTGAAATATAACTCAGCACATTAGTCGACTGGGTGCTCGACATACCCAACTAATGAGTAGCAGCAATGAAGAAAGCAAGTAGAATACTGAACTGTATAGAGACAAGTTCTACCCATAAAAAGCGGTCAATATATGGAATGTACTTTCAAGTCGGGCAGTGGAGGCAAAGTCAATGGAATCATTTAAGAAATAATTGGATATAATGAGGTGAATGAGTTGTTTTTCTGGATGGATGAGCTGAGATGGAGTGAATGACTTTCCTGATCCATATCTCTTTTTCCAAATAAAGTCCGGTGAGAATTGGATGGAGACTGAGATCACCATCGCAAACAGATGGTCTGCAGCATTCTCGGTTAGGAAAAGAGCAACCAGACTTTGATCAACTCCTTCAGCAAGTACTGAAATACAAATAGGAATAATAATTTACTGCTCACGGGGCCCTTGGGTGGCAGAGTATTGTAGTATGCTTCTTTCACTCTGGTACCTGGGTTCAAATCTAGTCCAGACTGATGGAATGAAAGCCTACTCTGTCTGATGACTGTTAGAAAAGAAAGAAAGCAAGCATTTATATAACGCTTTTCATGACCTTAGGACGTCCCAAAGCACTTTACAGCCAATTAACTACTTTTGAAGTGTAGTCACTGTTGTAATGTAGGAAACGCAGCTGCCAATTTGCACACAGCAAGGTCCACAAACAGCAATGAGATGATGAGCAGATAATCTGTTGGTTGAGGGATAAATATTGGCCAGGACACCGGAGAGAACTCCCCTGTTCTTCTTTGAAATAGTGCTGGCAGTGCAGCACTCCCTCAGTACTGCACTGAAGTGTCAGCCTAGATTTCGTGCTCAAGTCTCTTAGATTCCAAAGTGAAATGGTCCCGAAACACTCAGCACAGTCCCTACTGGGTATGGCTCCATGGCATAAAGCTACTCATCATCGCGTACTAATTGACATTAAACTAGCTCATAAAAGAGCTCAGAAGTATGGTTATTTTGGGAAAACCAAAATATGACAGCAATGCAGTAGGGAGAGCTCTTCTGAGGTTGTGGATTGGCAGCAGTGATCTGGGTACAGTTGTAGTTGATGCTGGACGGATTCCCCAGGACTGACATTCCATACATTGATCAGCAGCAAAGTTCCCCCCAAAACATATTTAAGTAAATATATAAATTCAATGCTCCTCTAAGTTTCTTTTCTAACCCTGGTTAGACCGCACCTGGAGTACTGGGAGCAGTTCTGGGCACCGCACCTTCGGAAGGAAATATTGGCCTTGGAGGGAGTGCAGCGTAGGTTTACTAGAATGATACCCGGACTTCAAGGGTTAAGTCACGAGGAGAGATTACACAAATTGGGGTTGTATTCTCTCGAGTTTCGAAGGTTAAGGGATGATCTGATCGAAGTTTATAAGATATTAAGGGGAACAGATAGGGTGGATAGAGAGAAACTATTTCCGCTGGTTGGGGATTCTAGGAGTAGGGGGCACAGTCTAAAAATTAGAGCCAAACCTTTCAGGAGCGAGATTAGAAAACACTTCTACACACAAAGGGTGGTAGAAGTTTGGAACTCTCTTCTGCAAATGGCAATTGATGCTAGCTCAATTGCTAATTTAAAATCTGAGATAGATAGCTTTTTGCCAACCAAAGGTATTAAGGGATATGGACCAATGGCAGGTATATGGAGTTAGATCACAGATCGGCCATGATCTTATCAAATGGCGGAGCGGGCTCAATGGGCTGAATGGCCTACTCCTGTTCCTATGTTCCTATGTTAATTTTGTTAGCACTTTGGCAGTTCAAGAAGAAAGCCCTCCATCTCAAGGCAACCAGGGATGGACAATAAATGTGGCATTACTTGCGTCACCCAATCCCCTGAACAACTTTTGAAAAAAAAATGGAACTGGCGTGAACCCACTCCACTAACCATGGTCAACAGGTTATGGGGGAGTCAGCTGTAACAGACATGTGAGGTATAAATTACTGTCAGGGATGTTAAAATGGGGTACAGTCGCCCCGTGGTTATGGTACTGGGCTAGCAATCCAGATGTTAGGGAAGTGTATCAAGGGAAATGGAGCAAAGATTGGTAAATGGAGTTGAGATACGGATCAGCCATGATCTAATTGAATGGCGGAACAGGCTAAATGACCTACTTATGTTCCTATGCCGTGAGTTCAAATCCCACCATGGCAAGTTGTGGAACAGAATTCAATAAACCTGGTAATAGTGTGTCAGCACCAGTCCAAAAAAAATGACATTGAAAGCGCTGGGTTGTTGACAATACCCAACTGGTTCACTCGTGTCACTACATGGTCTGGGCAACTCTTAAATCCTCCTAAAGTGGCCTAGCAAGCCATTTGGTTGTAACAGGCTAACTAGGGATGGGTAACAAAGGGTTAAAACCTCCATTAAAACAGAGGAGAGAGGAATTTGGTACGAGCATGTTATGTTGCAAAGAATAATGACTACCCTGTACCCTCCATTTAGAATTATATAACAAAACAATGGCCACTATGATCATACATTGATAGAAGCGGTTGCTAAACATGTTTCAGTGCAGTGATCATTCTGTGGGTGTTACCCTGTTACTGTGGGTGACAATCCAATGCTTAATGGTAATTGTCACCCACCTGATATTAAATACAAGTCTAATTAAATGTTGCATGTTGAGTAAACCACCAATTAAATCAAATTATTAGCAGGCAGGTCTTGAGGCACTTTTATATTACAGGAGCACAGCCAATTGGAGACATGCAGTCTGCCTTCATTGACCGCACTCCATGCTATAAATGCCACCACGCTTGGGCAATAGATGGCACCCATGGGTCTACACATGAGCTGTAAAATTAGGGGTGCTGCTTGCAATGATGTAAGCGTAAGGAGCTGGTGCCCCAAGTTCCCACTACTGGACCAACCGGAGCCCTGTGGGATTGGCACCTGACTTTTAATCGGGAATCGGAAGCCCCCGCTGAAAACTCCGCTCCCTTGCCATTGAATCCAACTGCCTCCTTGGCCGCTCATTCACACGATATTTGACCCAGAGCCGAGCTTCAAATCTATCACTAAGACCGCTCATTTACACTTCTGCATTATTGCCTGTCTCTCCGCCACTAACGCCCTTATCCATGCTTTTATCTCCTCTGGACTCAATTTTCTCCCCTGCTCTCCTTCCTGTTCTCCACTCTCCAAAAGCTCCAACTTTTCCAAAATGCAACATTCATATCCTGTCCCGCACTACATCCTGACCATTATTCCTGTCCTTGCTGATCTATATTAGCTACCTGTCTATCAATATGTTAAATTTAAAGTCTTCATCTTCAATTACCTCAATCACCTTGCCCCCCCACCCCACCCCTCCCCCTGGCCACTACAACCTCTTCCAGCCTTAAACCTTCTTTGGTCCTGTGATTCTGGTCTTTTGTGCACCCCCTCTATCTTCACCCCAACATTGATGGTGGAGCCTTTAGCTACCTCAACTCCTCTCTCTGGAACTCCTTCCCTGAACTCCTGCATCTCTCCCCTCCTGTAAAACACCTTCTCGTAAACCTATCATTTAGTCTAAGCTTTTGATCACCTGTCCTAATCGCTGACCTTCATGGCCCGGTCTTCATTCCTCTACCCTTTTCTATGTGGGAAATGCTTTGGGATTTATTTTACATTAAAGACATCATATAAATTCAAATTGTTGTTTTAGAAGGGGAGCGCAGCATATCTAAGTTGTTCTCTCTACACAGGAGCAAAACCAATGGGCAACATAAAAGCACCTTGAGAATAAGTAAGACTAATACTTCCTTTACTTTTTGAGGACCTAAGAATATGTTATGGAGTTTAGTACCTCTTGGTTGTAGGGTTTTCTTATTTAGTGGGATCGAAAGGTCAAGAATCAACCAAGACTTTATAATTGGTTTTCTAATTTTATTGACATTAAGATACAATAGTTTTCCAGATAATGATGCCATACAACCTTATCTGGGGAACACAACTCAGAACCAAGGATGATCAGGTCCTAGTCTGGGAGGGTTGAGGGGGTTAATTCTTTGTCGATGACTTCTTTGACTGCTTCTTGTGGTCTCCTGAAAATCGCTGCCAGCCTGGGTGTTTTATATCTCTCCTTGAATTTGTTACTGAGCAGAATAACTATGCATCGACTTGTTGTTTTTCTTTCATTTCTCTCACAATATAGTCCTTACAAAATCCTTTACAGTATATTACAATGATTGTTGGAATTCGTTTTTTCTAAAGTACTGTTTTGCCTTTCAGTAGGTTCACGATGATTCCTTTGCCTTGTGCCCCACAATCCAGATGTCTGTGTTTTTTTATGGTCTGCCCTTGCAGATAACACATGAGATTAAGCTACTTCGATTGTAATAGCCTGCACACTGGGCTCTATGTAGGCTCGATTTATGTTTCTCAGTTAATTACCTTGGTTTGTTACCTCCAGACTCGACTACTCCAATGTTCTCCTGGCTGGCCTCCCATCTTCCACCTTCTTGAACTCATCCAAAACTCTTCTGCCCGTATCCTAACTCACACCAAGCCCCATTCACCCATCACCCCTCTGCTCACTGACCTACATTGGCTCCCAGTCCAGCAATGCCTCAATTTTAAATTTTTTATCTTCATGTTCAAATATCTCTATGGCCTTCGCCCCTCCCTATTTCTGTAACCTCCTCCAGCCCTACAACCCTCCAAAAACACTATGTTCCTCCAACTCTGGCCTCTTGTGCAATTTCCACTTCCTTCGCCCCATTATTGGAGGCCGTGCCTTGAGGCGTCTAAGCTCTAAGCCCAGGAATTCCACCCCAAACTTCTTCGCCACTCCACCACTTTCTCCTCCTTTAAGATGCTGCTTTAACCCTACCTCCTCGACTAAGCATTTGGTCACCTGTCTTAATGTCTCCTTCTTTGTCTCGGTGTCAGTTTTTGTCTGACGAAGCTCCTTGGGATGTTTTACTACGTTAAAGGCGCTATATAAATGCAAGTTGTTGTTGCAGACAGAATGTGGTGAGTTACCGATGTTCTGAAATTAATCATTTTAATGAACATGTTTATATAAAAAATGAAACTTTTCAAGAGTATTCATACAATTGTGACTCTCCCAGGAGAGGCAGTGCTGAAAGAGCTAAAGATATCTGTACTTGCACAGGCTAAAATCACGTACTGCATTTACTTACAATTTAAAGAACTCACGGAAGTGTAAAACAGGATTAAGATTAAGCAATGCTACAAATCAGAATGACCAATCCAAAATGGCTTTTGCAAAGATCACAGGGGGTTAATTTACCCTCTGCAATGATCACAAGGGGTTAATTTACCCTCTGCAATGATCACAAGGGGTTAATTTACCCTCTGCAATGATCACAAGGGGTTAATTTACCCTCTGCAATGATCACAAGGGGTTAATTTACCCTCTGCAATGATCACATGGGGTTAATTTACCCTCTGCAAAGATCACAAGGGGTTAATTTACCCTCTGCAATGATCACAAGGGGTTAATTTACCCTCTGCAATGATCACATGGGGTTAATTTACCCTCTGCAATGATCACAAGGGGTTAATTTACCCTCTGCAAAGATCACAAGGGGTTAATTTACCCTCTGCAATGATCACATGGGGTTAATTTACCCTCTGCAAAGATCACATGGAGTTAATTTACCCTCTGCAATGATCATATGGGGTTAATTTACCCTTGGCAATGATCCTCTTCCAGCAGAACTTGGGGGAAATGATCTCCTGTCAATTTAAAGAAAGAACTTACATTCCTATAGTGCCTTTCACGACCTCAGGACGTCCCAAAGTGCTTTACAGCCAATGAAGTGTAGTCACTGTTGTGATGTAGGAAACGTGGCAGCCAATTTGTGCGCAGCAAGGTCCCACATTCAGCGATGTGATTGGTAAAAGTCTCCACAAAGAGTCCCTCCAGCACTATCTTCCAGGTCCTTGGAGTCTACCCTGTTCTGATACCCAGCAGTGTCTCTCCCCAACAGTGAAAATCTTCCAGTGATATATTTCATTTTAAACTCTGTATTCACATTGACATCAGATCAAACGATTAAATAGATCAGCACAGGACCAGTTTTTGAGTATTTCCAGACAACAGTTTATCAAAGACACATTATCACACAAGATGAATTAAAATACAATGTTATAAATCCTGAAAGATATAAATACTCTTAAAGTACAATGATATACATTCCTGAAGGATGCATTTTAAAATATAACTGTTCAACCTTAACATCGGTGACACACTGCTTCACACTGTTACAGACACATCCTTTCTGTCAGAGGGACAATGGTGTTAATTAGATTCAAGACAACAAACTCCTTTTTAACAATTAATCAAAGACACAATCTGCACTACAAACCTGACAGCCCAACACAAACCCCTTTTCTTATTTAACCCTTGACTAACTGCTACCGCCTGTTCTTATGCAACAATTGGAACTACACAATTCATTCATTGTCACTGAAGCCTTATAATTTTCTGTTTAACATGATTCTGCTTCATTATTATTGAGTTGGGTCTGACCCAACGGGGCACAGTGAGGACCCTCTGCATGGAGGAATGGTAAAACGGGGAAATGTGCTGTGCAGCAAGAAAGTCTTAATGGACTACCTCACTGGGAGGAAGTAAACTCTGACATTATTTGAAGAAGAGCAGGGGAGTTCTCCCCTGTGTCCTGGCCAATATTTATCCCTCAACTAACATCACTAAAACTGATTATCTGGTCATTATCACATTGCTGTTTGTGGGATCTTGCTGTGCGCAAATTGGCTGCCACGTTTCCCTACATCACAACAATGACTACACTTCAAAAGTACGTCACTGGCTGCAAAGCATTTTGGGATGTCCTGAGGTCGTGAAAGGTGCCTTATAAATGCAAGTTCTTTCTTTTTTCTTTCTATACCACAGACACAGACAAGAAATCTGCATTTCATTGGATGCCACTGTAAAAATACAATTTAGTAAGGATGCAAATTGCTATTTTAATTTTACCATTTGCTGTGTAAAAAAAATGCCAAAGACTTATTTTCTTTTATTTAAGAGTTGTAAAATAAACTGTCCATTTTTCTTTGATGTCAGCTCCCATTTCAGATATAAGAAGGAAAATATACATCTCAGAGCACAACACAGGATGAATTCCTACTCCTCGCCCCTACCCCAATGCTTTCAGTTTGTGCCTTGTTCTGGCACTCGTGCACTCTTTTATCCCGTGAGCTCTCACTTCCTTAACATATGCGCATCGAGAGTCGCCTTGATCTGTGCCAGATAAGTCGTGATAAAAAGGTGCATAATGTGAAATGTCAAATTATGTTAATGTTCTTAGTGCTCCTTTAAATTAAGTGCATTTTTATAATGCACCTGGATTATTTCTTCTTAAATAAACCGCTATTCCAAGTAATTTAAATACACCAGGTTTTTTGCATTATACAAGAAGAGGCAAGGAGGTTCAGTTCTATTCGCTAATAGTTTCACCTTGCCCCTGCTCTTCTCTGCTTGCTTGCCCTCTTCTTCTCAAGATAGTGAACAGTTCCTCATGCACCAACAGCCCTCCAGTATCTTGCCACACTTCATGTATATGTGTAGACAGTGGGTGCCCGTAAGCTATTTGACCATGGTGGGCATCAGTGGGGGAGGGTGAATTTCCACAGGGATTCTCCTGGTGCCGGTTTTTTTCCGAGGTTCCCACGGCTCTTCCACAGAGGTAGAGTTTTGGTTTAGCTGATACAGAGTACACACCCACTCACACACCCCACTTATGCACAGGTTGCCAACAGCCAAGGTCTAAGGACCTCCCCTTGTGTGTGCAGGCGCACCCCAGGAGTTTAACCAGTTAAAACCATGCAGCCCACCAGCGCAGAGCACTGATAAGCCTCCTGTTGCTTGTTGAGCCAGAACCACCCTAGGGTTTCTATTTGCTGGAGCCAAGTGAGAAGAATCCCAAATCCAAGTTTATTCTTTCCAAGTCCCATTAATGAACCATGTTATCCCGTCAATTGTCAATAATACCCTGAAGTATTGCAGACTTGTCTGACTCAGATATCGGGTTACTGAGTCTGCCCCTATGGTTGAGAATGGGGATATTCATGGAGCCTCCTCCTCCTGTTAGTTGCCTGGTTGTCTGTCATCATTTTTAACTGGACATGGTAGGGCTACAGAGCGTTTCTCTGATATGTTGGTTGTGGGACCACTTAGATCCAGGTATCAGCTGAAAGGCAAAGGTAGATGATAGGTTTCCTTGGCCTTGTTTGACCTGAAGCCATGAGAATTCATGGGGTCCGAAGTCAATGTTGAGGAGTGCCAAGGCCACACCCACCTGACTGTACACCACTGTGTCCCCACTCCTGGTGAGTCTATCCTGCCGGTATGACAGGACATACCCAGGGATGATGATTGATGGGTCTGGGATGTTGGCTGATAGATATGAGTCTGTGAAATATGACTATATCAGGCTGTTGCTTAACTAGTCTGTGGGACAGCTCTCCTAACTTGGGCACCAGAGCCCAGGTGTTAATGAGGAGTCGAGCCAGCTGAGGTTGTCTTGAGTCTTAGCCTGATACGATGCCTGGGTCTTTGCTGATAGGTCCGTCTAATTTTCTTTTTCTTGAACGCTACTGATTGTTTAAAGCTGGGTGACTAGCTAGGCAATTGAGACTGGAGTCACGTGTAGGCCAGACAAGTAGGAGTGACAGGCTCTCTTCCCTGAAGGACATTAGTGAATCAATTGAGTTTCTACAACAGTCTGGAAGCTATCATAGTTATTTTTTCTGGTGCTAGCCCACAGATTACCAGACTTATGGAATTCAAACCAAACAATGGACTCAATTTTAAAAGAGTGGCGGGATGGCGGGCGGGGGGGGGGGGGGTGATTTGCGGGCGTCAAACCCAGAAGGCAAGTAGGCGGGTCGCGATCGCAACCCTAATAAGGCCAATTAAAGCCTCCTCCGGGTTTCGTGCCCGGCAGCCAGCCTGATTGACAGGATGGCTGCCGACAGGAGCTGCAAATGCGAGAGAGAGAGAGAGCCCTCATTGGCCGTTGCGAGAGAGAGTGGGGGTGGGACGGAGACAAAGATTGGAGGGGGGGGGCAGAAGTCATCGGAGAGACATCAGACATCGGACCATGGGGGTGCAGGCGACATCGTTTGCAAGGTATGTTTATTTATTTTTTTACAATAGGAAATGTAATTTTATTTAATTTATTTACTTTATTTTTCATCGATCTGGCCCTTGTGTGAATCAGAAGCCGTGGGAAAGCCGCAAAGGTAAGTTCAAAATCGTTTTAAGTGGCTTTAATTGCCGATGGGTTCGGGAGCGGCGCGCGCGCCCAAATGACTCTGGGTCGTGCGTGTTCTTCAGCGGGTTGGAGCCGGGAATTCTGCCCGCTCCGGATTTCTCCGATTTTCTTTGCCCCCCCCCCCCGCCCCCCAACACACCCGGACTTTCGTTTTAAAATTGGGTCCAATGAGTATAGTCACATTTGTTCCAAAGACAGGAGAAAGTATCTGCAACCTTAACTATAAAAGAATTACTCTGTAAGCTGAATTTCACCCTATTCCTATAAAATGGAAGAAGAATGTTGAATGATGAGATATTCCTCCTGAAGCTTGCATTGAGCATCATTTGAACAGTTTACATGGTCTGCAACAAAGAGGTCAAAGTGGGGATGGGAGCAGGATTTAAGGTTATGAACCTTAGTTAGCCCAGGGTTGAACAAATATGTTTGGAAATTCCGTGGGGGTTCTCCGATGGGAGATTGTCAGGACCTCTGGAGAAATCCTGTAAAAACGGCTGTTAAGAAAGTTTCTCCAGACTTTCTGCTGAAGTTATGATGGGAGATTGTGAGAACCCAGCAGAAATTCTCCCTCTCAGTCTTCATTCAGAACTAAACATTAAGGAATGGACAGGCATATTAATGCGATTAGGAAAAGTGGGGGAGAGCGATAAACAGTGCATCCAACTCACCATGAAAAACACCATGGGATATAGGAACATAGGAACAGGAGTAAGCCATTCAGCCCCTCGAGCTCTGTATCTACCCTATCGAATCCTTTTATCATTTTTAACACCTCGATTAGATCACCTTCAACCTTCTATACTCAAGGGAATACAAACCAAGTTTATGCAGCCTATCCTCATAATGTAACCCTTTAAGTCCTCGTATCATTCTGGTGAATCTGCATTGCACCCCCTCGAAGGACCTTCCAAGGCCAAGATTTCGTTTCTGAGGTGCAATGTCCAAAACAAAACTGCAGATGCGGTCTGACCAAGGCTCTATACAACTGAAGCATAGCTTCCTCCCCTTTGTATTGTAGCCTCCTTGAGATAAAGGTCAACATTGCATTAGCCTCTTTGAGTACTTTTTCTACCTGTGCCCTAGCTTTTAGTGATTTATGTACCTGGACACCCAAATCCCTCTCCTCCTCCACAGTTCCTAGTCTCTCACCATTACGAAAATATTCCGATTTATCTTTCTTGGATCCAAATTGGAGGACCTCACATTTCCCCTCATTGAACTCCATCTGCCACAGTTTTTCCCACTCACTTATGGCAGCAGCGGGATAGGATACTAGAATTTTGTTTGGCGGGAGGATTCCCCAAAGAAACATGGAGTCACAGACTGTCTCCAAATGGCCATACATGGTCTCTTTCTCAATCCCATTACTTAGATCAACAGGAAAGAACTTCACCCGCTCAGTGTCCAGCTTGTTTCTGACCAGCAACACGGTATCATGAAAAATAAATGCTAGCAGCTACCATGATCCATTCAGGCAGTTCACAGTGTCTCCACACTTTTAAACAGAAAGGCAAGTGTCTGGATAGGTCGTAGGAGATTGAGGCTACCTTTTACCGCCAAGGTTGCTGATATTTATGTCTCATCCCAAGACACCAGGTCAACATTGTAGCGAGCTCCATTTTGTGTCATCCTGGAGCACACAGTTGGAATTTTCAAGGCATGCTTTAGCTGCCAGGATCAGTCCGGCTGAGGTCTTGAGGATTGAGGCGGGGTGCTGCATGCTGCACAACCTTGTCTTACAAAGTGGCCTCGCCGTGAAGGCTCTGGAGGAAGAAGACATCCAAAAGTATCAGGACAACGAGGCAGGAAAGAAACAGCAGATCACCTCTACTATAAATACCGCATTGTCAATGGCTGTGGAGGTCTGAATTTTTATGCTACGGGGTTATAGGAAAGGATCCGGAGGATAACCCATTGCCAGCTGCAAGAGGCATTCATGCCTATGTGATGAGGCCGACCTTCTCTTGACTACCACATCTGCCCGCTGCATGAACAGTCCTGTCTGCAGTTTCCCCCTTCCCACAAGAAGGATGTCATCATCTAAAGACATTTCTCGGTGCACATAAACTCACATGGATCCTATTCATGCCACCGCATCAAAGCCACCTCCAAATGTTCCCAAATACCACGTCTGCGCTCACATGAAGTCTAACGAAACCATAATTTTAATCAAAACCCGTACTATGTGGGAGCGTACTGTATCTTTTCATGATGTTTCTCCTTGGTGCAAGGAAACATTGTGCAATTTCTTAAACCTGAGAGGGCAGACAAGGCCTCGGTTTAACGTCTTATCCGAAAGACGGCATCTCCGACGATGCAGCACTCCCTCAGTACTGCACTGAAGTATCAGCCTACATTACGTGTTCAAGTAACTGCAGTGGGACTTGAACCCACAACTTTCTGACTCAGAGGTGAGAGCCACAGGTAACACCTACTGAGCTGTATGAACGTTGGAATTGTTGTTCAGTAGCCCAAATATCTGCTCTATCACATTCCTATTGTAAGTCCTTTCTTAAAAATTATGGCTTCTGTAGTGGTGTTGTCAACAATGTTTAGTGTCGGTTATTGATGTTTTCCAGGAACCAGCCTCATTCACTGGTTTCACCCGAGATTAAGTTGGGAATTGCATGATGGAATTAAGGTGTCAGGAAACAAGCATCAAGGTGCAGAGTTTTCTGCCCGTGGTCACACATCTCGAAAATGTACTATGTGTGGAGAGTGTCCCTCATCAGTGATGCTATCAATGAATTCACAAGGATGATACCAGACCTGAGAGGATACATCTATCAGGAAAGACTGAGCAGGCTGGGGCTCTTTTCTCTAGAAATGAGAAGACTGATAGAGCTCTTTAAAATTATGAAGGGGTTCGATAGGGTCGAAGGAGAGAAGATGTTTCCACTTGTGGAAGAGTCCAAAACTAGGGGGCATAAATATAAGATAGTCATTAATTAATCCAATTAACAAATTCAGGAAAACTTCTTTACTCAGAGAATGGTTAGAATGTGGAACAAGGAGTAGTTGAGGCGAATAGCATAGATGTATTTAAGGGGAAGCTAGATAAACACATGAGGAAAGGAATAGAAGGATATGTTGATAGGGTGCGATGAAATAGGGAGGGAGGAGGCTCATGTGGAGCATAAACACACTGGAATTCACTCCCTAAACCTCTCCCTCTCTCTTTCTCTCTTAAAACCTACCTCTTTGACCAAGCTTTTTGGTTAGCCGTCCTAATATTTCCTTACGTGGCTCGGTGTCAAAATTTGTTTGACGCTCCTGTGAAGTGCCTTGGGATGTTTTACTACGTTAAAGGCGCTATACAAATGCAAGTTGTTGTTGTAGACTTGTTGGTTCAAATGGCCTGTTTCGGTGCTGTAAAATTCTATGTAATTCAATGTAATCACAGAATCTCCTGGAACCCGACCAACAGCCAAGGAGCAACTTCAGAGTGGCAGTACCAGTGGCAGTGAAACTAGACACAGCACGAAACTTTTATGCTATTGGGTCCTTCCAGGCACCAGCAGAAGGCATCAGTCTAAAGTTCACCCTCGCATTACAGAGGTAGGGGATACTTTACCCCATTGCAGAGGAATGTGAATTAGTACATTTTACGAAAACGAACTGAGAGGAATTATACTCTAAACAGTAAGGCTCTTAACAGAGTGGAGGGAAAGAGAGAATTGGGGATGCTGATACATAGATCTTTCCAGGTGTAAGTCCAGGTAGAAAAGGCCACTAAAAAAGCAAATAGGATTCTGGGTTTTACGCACAGGCCATTGACTATAAAAGCAAGGTAGTGATATTAAATTTGTACAAGACATTTGTTAGGCCACAGTTGAAATATTGTGTGCAGTTTTGGGCACTCCATTATAAGAAGGATATTAAAGCCATGGAAAGGGTACAGTGAAGTTTCACTAGAATGATACCAGGAATGACGTTACAAAGAGAGGCTTAAAAATTGGCATGCTTTTCCTGGAAGAGAGAAGGTTAAGACAAGATTTAATAGAAGATTTCAAAATTAGGATAAATAGTGAAAGATTGTTTATGCAGGTTGACGAATTTGAACACAGATTCCAGTAGTGAAGTAACAGTGAGCTAACTTAGTTTCCAAATCTATCATTTTAATATTTTTTTTATTTTCCTTTTACATTATGTTCTAAGCTTCTTCCTGCATCCTCTTAAACATTTTTTTCTTACTGCATTTAACTAACCTCTCCACTGACCCATTCAGTTCTTGGTTTCCATATTGTCACTCTACGTTTACACGTGATGAATCTCTGAGAAGGTGCTGGTGAATTTGTACCAATTGTTTTACCACTGATTGGCTTGCTAGGCCACAGTCAACCATAGTGCCACATGAAGGCTGGACCTTCCCTGAAGGACATTAGTGAACCAGTGCGTTTTTAGGACAATCCAGGATCTTTGATGGTCATTTTTTTCTGGTGCTAGCCCACAAATTGCCAGATGTATTGAATCCGTCTTCACAGCTTGCCATATTGGAATTTGAACTCAACCCCTGGCTTGTTAGCCCAGTACCAGGACCACCTGGTACTTTTCCCTGTAGGTCGTCACTCCCACATGTCCTTAAGAGGATTCCGTGTTGCTTAGTACAATGCCTTTGCCCTCCCAGTTTTATTTCCCAAATTATCTTTCTCATTTTAAGGGTTGAGGCAATAATCTTCAGCTTTAAGCTCTGTGAATTATTCTTCGCTTTTCGATCCAACTTGAGGAGTTGGGGCCAGAAGGCAACTATTTCTTCTCCTTAAAAGCAAAATACTGTGGATGCTGGAAATCTGAAATAAAAACAGAAAATGCTGGAAATACTCAGCAGGTCAGGCAACATCTGTGGAGAGAGAAACAGAGTTAAGACCTGAAACATTAACTCTGTTTCTCTCTCCACAGATGTTGCCTGACCTGCTGACTGTTCCCAGCATTTTCTATTTCTTCTCCATATTCGCTCCTACCTTCTTTGACTCAGCTGTATCTCACCAAAACACTGGGTCAGGACTTTTATTAGGGGCGTCCCCTGGAGGTTGATTTGCACTCCATTCATACCAGCAATTGGAGTCAGGTTAGACCAGAAATCTGACCTCCGACTATGAAATCTGCTGATCCTGCACGCTGGCTTGGTACCGGCGTAGTTCAATTTAGCTCCGAGGTAGAGTGAGTGCGGTTTGGAAGCACTGAAGTAGAAATGGTGGCCAGCTTCATAGTTACATCTCCAAGATACCACATAAACAGCCACCTGTCCTTGCAGTGCCTGCTAGCCCTTATGCTCGGAATGCATGTAAGTAGCTTCTGATGAACAGACACTGCGGGACACAGCTATTAAACTGTTATAGCAATTGTGTTCTAAATTCAAGCTTCTTAGTCATCAATTAAACAACAATTTTAGGTTCTGATAGAATACACTTAGATATAAAAACAGCAACAACAGCCCTGTGTTCCGAGGTGCTTCTGTTATAGCCTGTACCTGTCTCCCCAGACTGCTGTACTCCCCGTAATCAGACCCATCCAGTCTGCACTGACTCTCATTCTATTTATGCTCAGTCAGCACTGTCCCTCCTGCTAATGTCTTACATTGCACATAACTAACGTAACTTTTTATCATATCTAGATAACCCTGAATCCTTGTTTTGAAGATATGTTCTAATAACCATTTCTTAAGTTCAGGTTCTAATTAACATTGAGACATCAATTTGACATATTACTTTACTCGTCAAAGTCCATGTGAACTCAGTTAGACACTACATTATTGGACAGCTAACAAGAGTCTATCAGGCCTATTCTAATATAAGCCCTAATTAAGCTGTTGACTGTATACTCATGCTTGGGGCACTCAGCTGGGTTCCGATGCTGTCTCCCATTCTCCTAAATCGACAGATAGCAAGTTAACTTTTCTCCCTTTATAGTAATTTCATTGCCCATGTAAGGACTTGTTTTTAACTTTTACATTTCCACCATTGCCCTTCCTAGGACTTCTGTTATAAGCAGGGTCGCTGGAAAATTATGGGAAGTTGTGGCAAAAACCGAGAGGATTTTCCTAATTTCTTTTGGAGAAATTCTAAGCTATGGTGGATGTGAATTGGGACTCTGTCCTGAAATCCGATTGTTAAATTATTTTAAGTCTAATTTAATTTTCTAGTGCCCCTGGTTAAGGCAGAATGGGCACAAGTTTTGTCCAAATTTCTTACTTGTAAATAGCATCTTCTCATTTAAAATTGTTCACCTTCCTCCCCTTCATGCATTCACTCATAGAAAGAAAGAACTTTCATTTATATAGCACCTTTCACATCATCTGGTCAGTCCAAAGTGCTTCACAGCTAATGAAGTACTTTTGAAGTGTAGTCACTGTTGTTACAAAGGCAAACACGGCAGCCAATTTGTGCACAGCAAGGTCCTACAAGCAATAGATGAGATAAAAGGCCAGTTAATCTGTTGTGGCGGTGTTGGAATATTGGCTGGGTCACCGGGAGAACTCCCCTGCTATTCTTTGAATAGTGCCACCTGAACAGGCAGATGTGGCTTCAGTTTAAGATCTCATCTGAAAGACGGCACCTTCGACATTGCAGCACTCCCTTGAACTGTCAGCCTAAATACAAAAGCAGGAAGAAAGACTTGCATTTTATATAGCACCTTTCATGACCTTAGGATGTCCCAAAGCACTTTACAGCCAATGAAGTACTTTTGAAGTGTAGTCACTATTGTAATGTAGGAAACGTGGCTGAAGCCATGGCTGCCAATGGTGGGGTGAATGGAGTGGAGGATGCACTAGAGTTGGAGGAATGCAGGGTTCTTGCAGGGTTGTAGGGCTGGAGGAGGTCACAGAGATAGGGAGGGGTGAGGCCATGGAGGGATTTGAACACAAGGATAAGAATTTTAAAATCTAGGCATTGGAGCCAATGTAAATCAGCGAGCAAATGGTGGTGGAGGAGTGGGGAGGGAGGCGGTGGCGAGGGGTGATACTGTGATTCCTTCTTTGCAGGGAGTGCATCTCAGGAGATCATGGTTGTACAGTCCATGATTTCCATCCATTAAAATCAATGGAGAGCACATCACCGGCTGGGAGTTCACGATTTCCCAAAGTACGCTCCCTGCAGGCGCTTCTCCTTGCTGGGAGTGCCTGATAACAGAATCACCCCTCTACTTCTACCAGCTCGTAGGCCTTTTTTTTTTGTTTCTGTTTTGTTTTTCCGTCTACGACCGGGCAAACTCTACACTGGTGTAGCGTGCATTCTGTGCATGTCGCAATGGTGTGAAACACCATAGAAAGAGGATTAAATAAGCCAAGGTTCACAATTACACCAGTAACTATGTGTTTTACTTTAAGAAATGTGTAGAGTATTTGAAAAGGAGCGTTGAAGCTATGCCACTGACTGTGCCACCTGGTGCACTTGTCTGTTTCTATGGTGACATGTTAAAAAAAAATCACAGCAAGGAAGATCATGACACCTGTAAAATTTCTGCCAAATTTTAATTTGATTACACTGGCAGATTTTGTATAGCGTATTAATACTGACTTCTTTGATTTCTAATTTTTCGATTGCACTCCTTTTACTGACAGGAAACTGCTGTGTGAGACAGTACGCCGATCACCATTAAAACCAGTAAAAAACGCGTGAAACTTCACGAAATAAATCTATGGCAAAATGCGTCAATTCTTGTCAAAATAAGCGTCTGAAGACAGCGCTGTGGCAAAAATGGTATCCATGGAAACCCCCATTTCATGCCACTTTTTGTAAAGTGCATATTTTACGGGGTACATATTTAAAGTTTCAGTGTGACTGAACAGGATCTGAATCTCCACATCAGTCCTTAACACTTACAAATAGCAACACAAGCCCGTGAGCAATATAATCTTTCTAAACAACTGTAATGCTGCCCTGGGACTGTAAGCAGTGATTTCCAACTTGATTCTTGACATTTATCAACAGTTTAGACTGGTGCACTTTCATTTTATTTTTAAAATGTGTCTCTTTGGGCCTATATTTCTGAAAGGCACTTGCCTAAATTTATTGGGATTTTTTATTTGTCATGTTCAGTACTGGATATAACCTCTTTTTCCCCAAAAGCCCTAGCATCGATGTAGAAATTTCAGCACAGAAGGAGACCATTCAGCCCTTCATATCTGTACCACTGCTAGCCCATATCAGGGCTATCTACTCTAATCCTATTTCCTGCTATGTTCCCGTACCATTTAGTATTTTTCCTTTTCAAGTCTTTATTTACTTGCTTCATCAATTACTTGAGCTCAGTGTGTAAGTAGCACCAAGTAATACAACTTAGCCTTGAAACAACAATAACTTGCATTTATATAGCATCTTTAAAGTAGTAAAACATCCCCAGGCACTTCACAGGAGTGCTACCGGACAAAATTTGACACTGAGCCACTAAAGGAGATATTAGGACAGGTTGGTCAAAGAGGTAGGTTTTACGGAGCATCTTAAAGGAGGAGAGAGAGGTGGAGAGGCGGAGAGGTTTAGGGAGGGAATTCCAGAGCTTAGAGACTAGACAGCTGAAGACACGGCCGCCAGTGGTGGGACAAAGGAAATCAGGAATACACAAAAGGCCAGAATTGGAGGAACGCAGAGATCTCGGAGGGTTGTAGGGCAGGAGGAGGTTACAGAGATAGGGAGGGGCTAGGCCATGGAGGGATTTGAATACAACTATGAGAATTTTAAATTCGAGGCGTTGCTGGACTGGGAGCCAATGTAGGTCAGCGAACACGTTATAAATGGCAGCACTGTTCACTTTTGGTTCTGAATAAATTTATTAAAATGAACACACGTTGTTATTCTTATTGTGCCAGAAAGGACAAGCTGTAGAGCCCAGCTTTTTGATTTTTTTTTCGACAGTCCTCTTCATTTTTCCCTTGGCTTTCTTTTTCATTACCAAGTCCTTCCATTCATTCTTGCTCCTCTTTCATCAGACTGGGCAGACAAAGAGATTGCGATCTTCTCAACAGAGTCTAGCAACAAAGCTGCTCCATTCACAAGTACCAAACCTCGCTTTACAGGCACTGAAGTATCATTCATTGTGCAGGAGCTAGATTGTGAAGCACACCTTTCATCGTTTCATCATTATAACTTCTCATTCCAGCTGTTAATGATGATGATTAAACTTTGTCCTTGTATTGTCAAATTGTTTTCTAATTGACCATAAATAGAATTGCCCTATATGAATTGCCCTTATGGGTTGAAAATCCTCTGTGTGCTAATATTAGTTCACTGTTTAACGCGTCAAATTCCTCTCAGTTGAAGTTGCCAGTCCATCCAAAATAAAGAGCTAACAATCCTATCAACTTGGCTCAGCTGTAGAATTCACACCTCTCTCAGAATCTTGAGCCAAAATAGGGCTTTGAGCATGTAATCCAGGTTGACACTGGAGTCCAGTACTGAGGGAGTGCTGCATTGTTGGAGGTGCCGTCTTTCAGATGGGACGTTAAACCCCATCTGCCTGCTCAGGGGACCTAAGAGATCGTTATTCAAAAAAGAGCAGGGAGTTCTCCCGGTGTCCTGGCCAACGATCCCCCCTCAAGCAAAACCACTAAAAACAGTTTCATCAGGTCATTCATTCATTCTTTGTAGGACCTTGCTGTGCACAAACTGTCTGCTGCATTTGCCTACATAACAACAGTAACTACACTTCAAAAATAATTCAATGGTTGTAAAATGCTTTGGAATGTCCTGACAACATGATAAGGATCTATATAAATGCAAATTATTTCTTTGTTAAAATAATGCACATGGGAACTTAACAATAACCAATTAACCACTGTACTCAGAATAATACACAGAGAGATGTTAACCCTTTAATGATGTGAAACAATTATAAAATAATCACCATTTATCTAAATTTCTTTGCTTATCTGTTTGTGTGTTGATCTCATCCCAGAGCGCATGGGGGAGAGAGAGTTTCCTTATGGTAGGTGTTCGGACACTTAGTAGAAGAATTGTTCATGCAAGGTGAACAATATATGAACATGTGGGATCACAACACTTTTCCCACAGCAGTTACGTGGCAACTGCTGTTTATCAGGTTGCAGCAGCTACTCAGGGTAAAGCTGTGTTAATCGCTGTTCTTGACCCTTGTAAGAATGGAACCGTTCAACAATCTACATGTGCTGAGTGGAAACTTAGGCATCATGCTGAAGAAACAACTAGAAAACCTAATTGTACAGAAACTGGATGTGCCTTTGATAATACAGGAGAACCTGGGCAAGCAGGTAGCTGTTTGTTGATAATGGAACGAGGCTGGTGGCCTGGGAAGACATCACCAGTTTTGTCAAGACCATTACTGAAGAACATGTGATAGGGTGAAATGAAGTAAGGAAAAATGTACGGGGAAGCTGGATAAGTACATGAGAGAGAAAAGAATAGAAGGATATGGTGATAGGGTTAGATGAAGTAAGATGGGAGGAGGCTCGTTTGGAGCATGGATCTGTTGGGCCGAATGTGCTATAAATTCTATGTAATTCTATGTAATATTGTAGGAGGTATGTAAATACTTTTACAATATTAAACTAAAGAGTATATAGGAGCAAAACTGGTCTTCAATTGCTGGGCCAGGAAGGCCACAGGTGGCGGATGACAGGAAGTGAAAAATTAGACTGAGGCAAAGTAAGCATTTGGCAAACGTCAAGGACTGAGCAACTTAGGAACACAATGCTCTGACTGCTGCTATAATGTTTTACACAGGTTCTACTGTCCAAGGAGGCATCATTCTGTCCTCAGACAGATACGTAATGCCCTTGAGGAGATGCCCATCAGCAATGTCCTAAATAGGAAACCACATGAACAGGACATAAAACTTAAACCAGTCAATTTGTCCCCGATTTCATCCGTTTCCACATTTTTTCTGGTGCCCAGTAGGAGGCTGGAAGCCGTCTTTGGCAACTCTTTCAGTTGCTCACTCTGATGCTACATCATATAAAGTACTCGAGATTCCTCCCCCATTCCCGATGAACAATCGGGAATGTTCAGCAGCCACCTTCCATCACTGGTACTGGTACCACGAGGGGAGTACAAATGGTACATGCTCACAGGGTAAGAAAAGCATTCATGGACAGTTTAGATTTAACTACTTTATGTGGAGAGTGGTGAAAGTATAAAGCAGACTATCTAAGGAGATAGTAGAAGCAGATAATGTGGGCAAATATTTGAAAGAATTGGATAGTCACTTTAGGAAGTGGGCAATGAGAGGTGTTCATTTTCAGATCTCTGGTTCCCTGTTTAGTCTTCTTACTTTGATATTTTGAGATTCAGTTCAAAAGCTTTTGAAATTAACTTCTAAAAATTCAGCATTCTTTAAGTATGGTACTGATAGTTCCTTGCTGTGTGTTTCTGCTTCTGTGTAATTAAACTGCATGGGGGGAAAAAAAATTGGATAGGGGCCGTTTTTCGGCATAGGTAGCGTGATGTGCTATTACCCCGGGCCCAATGACCCCTGTGCAGGCAGGACCCAAGTTTCGGCCCGCCCGAGCACTCACCTGCAATCAGCCTTCCATTCCGGCCTTGCAAGTGGAATTAATGCAATTCGCATTTTCCACCACCAGGGGAAGCTCAATGTCTTAAAGGGAGGATGTTTCTTAGAAATCTCTTAAAGGTAGCCGGTACCTGTTATTTGCTGAAAATAACAGTCTACTGTCTGCACGGAGTCTGAACAGAGATCAGATATCGCACACGTAAAACACAGATGCAGGTCCCATCCCCATGTTTACACACTGATGAGTTATAGTAAAACATTGAATAAAGGTTGCATACTACTAAAGCCCACATCCTCCAATCTGCACGTCAGACCTCACCAATTTGCCGATCTGAGTTGGTACCAAGCCTGCGAGAGTGCGTGCACCAAGGTTGACTGCTGATGCACTAGAGGTCTTGGTGTAAGAGGTGGACAGAAGGAGGGACATCCCATATCTGCAGTGGGGGGGTGGTGGGGAGGCAAGATGCCCGCCAGACATAGATCCAAAAGGCAGTGGGAGGCAGTGGGGGACGATGTCAATGCCAGGCGCACAGCATCATGAACATGGATGCAGTGCAGGGAGAAGTTCAATGCTTTGACATGAGTGGTCAAGGTGAGTGAGGTCAACTGTCAAGTGGTGACTCCTACCAACTACACCACGCACTACACCCCCATCACCCACATACCAACAAACTCTTTCCATCAGTACTCAACTCTTCCAATCAGATGCTTCCTCTCACCCTTACACATTATCACTGTTTCAAGCCGCCCACCCACAACTCACAGGACACACACACTGGCAGCTATTCAACCATGACAGGTACATCACCCAGACACATGTCCCACTTTCTTGCAGGAGAAGGTGTCCCATATCAGGAGGTAGCAAGTGGCAGTGGCATTTAGCCCCTCGAGCCTGTTCTGCCATTCAATGAGATCATGGTGGACCTGTGACCTAACTCCATATACCCGCCTTAGCCCCATATCCCTTAATACCTTTGATTCACAGAAATCTATTAATCTCAGATTTAACATTCACAAGTGAGCTAGCATCAACTGCCGTCTGCAGAAGACCGTTCCAAACGTCTCCCACCCTTTGCATGTAGAAGCATTTCCTAACTTCACTCCTGCATGTCCTGGCTCTAAATGTTAGGCTATGTCCCCGCATCCTAGTATTCAAGTCTAGGAGACCTCCAAAAACAGTTACAAATGTCTCGGCAGCCAGAAGCAATAATCCAGCCACTAACCTGTAAACCCTGCATGGTCCCTTTAAATAGCACTGGTGGGGGTCCTCAAGGCACTCGAAGACACTTTCAGATGGTTGGGGTTGAGACTGTGCGTTGAGTTGAACGTTAAGTCGCAAAATGGTGTCTATCGCTTTAAATCAGCGTTGCACACTGATGGAAGCCATTTTCTCCTTACTTTACAGGTTTCCAGCGTTCATTATCTGCGCCTGCGCTAACTCCTATACCAAGATGGCGTCCAGTACACGTCACGCTGGAAACATGCGTGCGCATCCAAGATGCCATCTTGGATGTCGGAGAGGCTGTGTAGCGCCGAAACAACGAGCGCTACACAGCCCAATTTAGTGCCCGTTGTAAATAAATGTGACTATCTGTTTTATCCTGAACACAACGGTCTGACAGTGTGGTTTATTTTCAGCTTTCAAAGTGGGCAGGAGAACATGGTGTATACATGTGTAATCTTCAGTGCATCATATTGTGATAAAAGGGTAATTTTGCATCCTGTGCAATATTATTCAATCCATGTCGTGCAAAAGATTACAAGCTTCATTTCATAGGCGATGTAGGACTGCCTCTAGAAACTGCCTTTTTTGCTGTGTAAGGACGGCTGAGAGAAAACCCGAATTGTACAGTCCGCATGAGAGGAGACTACGAAATATTCATAAACAGTATCTATTTTCCTATGCAAATAATGCAGTAGATTTTTTCAATCAATATCTTTGCTTGACTACTCTATGTTACGTTCTCTAATTTCTGATTGAGGTAGGGCAGTGGTAGACTCATAATGAAAATGGTTGCAAGTGTGACTAAAGAGAGTAGGCTCAGCAATGACTGATAATTTACTGTATCCTGTAACTGTAATGTATGAGTCTGTATAATCTTTCCTATGGGTTCTAGGTTATTTTAATAGCTATTATGCTATGTGACCTGATAGTGGAGGATCTGGGATTGTTCTCCTTAGAACAGAGAAAGTTAAGGGGAGATTTGATAGAGGTGTTCAATGGTTTTGATAGAGGAGAAATTGTTTTCAGTGGCAGTAGGGTCAGTAACCTGAGGACACAGATTTAAGGTGATCGGCAAAAATGCAAGAGGCAACATGAGAAAACAATTTTTACGCAGCAAGTTGTTATGATCTGGAATGCACTGCCTGTAAGGGTGGTGGAAGCAAGTTCAATAGTAACTTTCTAAAGGGAATTGGATAAATACTTGAAGGGAAAAAACTTACAGGGCTATGGGGAACGAGCAGGGGAGTGAGGCTAATTGGATAGCTCTTTCAAAGAGCCGACACCGGCACGATGGGCCAAATGGCCTCCTCCTGTGCTGTACCATACTATGATACCATTTCCACACCGTTCACCTGAGGAAGGAGGAAGCCTCCGAAAGCTTGTGGAATTTAAAATAAATTTGTTGGACTATAACTTGGTGTTGTAAAATTGTTTACAATTGTCAACCCCAGTCCATCACCGGCATCTCCACATCATGATAATATGACACTATGATAACCAAAATCTATTTAATCAACACATCCCAGTAAGAACTGGTCCATCCCAATTAACTGACCACCACATTTAGCAGAAATCTCAGTTGACTGATCTGTTTGTGTGCCTCTCTAACTCAGCAATCTGCCCAGTTTACTGGCTGTGACAAAAATGGATCCTTGTCTGTGTTGAATGAATTTTTAAACTTGTATTCTTTATTGTTAGAAACAGCATGAGATGGCTTAAAAACCTACAGTCACACAGGGTATTCCTCAATGTAAAAGCCATGAACTCAGGCTGGCTGTGGGCAGACATTATAAGGTGTGAATTGTTATTGAAAACACAAAAGGGAGCCTAAAGAATGCTAATTGGGATAAATAGCTCCAGGTTTCACACTGCATGACAAGCATCATATGCTATTGTCAAAGACTAACTATAGATTTAATATTGATAAGAGAAATGCAGCCTTTTGTTTCAAATGATGTTGAATGAAATATGTGTTCTGACTTTATGGTAGCGGGGTATCTCCTAGGCGTCTGCTTTTCAGCTACCAGAAATGTTCTGTGATTAAAATTGTGCTGTCAGGAGAGAAGCTAGGCCACTTTTGAAGCTGTGGTATGTATGAAATGAACTTCTGTTTTAAAGTCTATGAGGTAGATCTTGATTTTGTGTGATAGTGTAAAATGGGTGATAACAAGTAAAGTCAATGGGAATAAAAACCAGGAGAGAATTTAAAACAGGCTGCCGACTCGCTATCACTCGTTTTACACTATCACACAAAGTCAAATGTAAGGAGTCTTACAACACCAGGTTATAGTCCAACGGCTTTATTTGAAATCACAAGATTTCTGAGCTTTCCTCCTTCGTCAGGTGAGCTCCGAAAGCTTGTGATTTCAAATAAAGCTGTTGGACTATAACCTGGTGTTGTACGACTCCTTACACAAAGTCAATATCTACCCTTATGTATGGAGAGAAAGTGAGTGACATCTTTATTAGTTTATGAATCAAGGAGAATAGTCAAGTGAATGACTCACTGCATTATACAGTATATTGTTCATTTTCCTGTTTTATTTAAATGGTATAAAGCCTGAGTCTCGGGCCGATAGTATGTATATTCCGTCTGTTTTGTAAAGAGAAAAGAATCACTTTGTGGCAAATGACACGTTCCAGCAACTAGTGTGCAGTCTAAGTATTCTCTGTTATGATCCCCTTCGGTGAACTGTAAGATTCAGATATTCTACCAGCACGGTAACAGACGGTAATATGTGACTTTTCAGCTTTTTCTGCACTAGTAGAAAAATTGTGTTTTACCGCCGGTTATACTGTTTGCAAACCTTGCAGCAACCTCCCCAGCCTACCATCATTTCAATCAGCTGCAATACTCCGCTGTTCTACCAGCACGTAGCGCTGAAATAACAAATAAAATTGGATTTGGGTGTCCTTGTACATGAATCACAGAAAGTTAACATGCAGGTACAGCAAGCACTTAGGAAGGCAAATGGAATGTCAGCCTTTATTGCAAGGGGGTTGGAGTAAAGGAGTAAGGAAGTCTTGCTGCAATTATATCGGGCTGTGGTGAGACCACACCTGCAGTACTGTGTACAGTTTTGGCCTCCTTACTTAAGGAAGGATATACTTGCCTTAGAGGGGATGCAACAAAGTTCACTAGATTGATTCCTGGGATGAGAGGGTTGTCCTTTGTGGAGAGATTGAGTAGAATGGGCCTATATTGTCTGGAGTTTAAGAAAATGAGAGGTGATCTCATTGAAACATATAAAATTCTTAGAGGGCTTGACAGGATAGATGCTGAGAGGCTGTTTCCCCGGCTGGAGAGTCTAGAACTAGGAGTCATAGTCACAAGATAAGGGGTCGGCCATTTAGGACAGAGATGAAGAAAAATTTCTTTACTCAGAGGGCTGTGAATCTTTGGAATTCTCCACCCCAGAGGGCCGTGCATGCTCAGTCGTTGAGTATATTCAGGACTGAGATCGGCGGATATTTGGACACTAAGGGAATCAAGTGATATGGGGATAGGGCAGGAAAGTGGAGTTGAAGTAAAAGATCAGCCATGATCTTATTGAATGGTGGAGCAGGCTCGAGGGGCCGAATGGCCTACTCCTGCTCCTATTTCTTATGTTCTTATGTAAAATTAACCAGATTCAACACCAGTCATCCCACCTAACTGGATGGATAGGATTTGGCTGCCTTACTAAACCGTGGGACAGTCAATAGGAATGCATTAATGCAAATCAGTTCCCCGAAAGGTCATCCTTATAAGATTAAGTGGCTTTTAATGTGGCCAGACAGCTATTTCACTTTTTTTGCCTTGGCATGCCACATGTCCTTAAATGAAATCGGTGGCATTCAGATTTTCCCAAACCACTTCTCTGTCCTATTCCTTGCCTGAAAGGATGAAAGCCACCCCTGTAGGGCCGATATAATCTTAGTGCGCAGTTATTGGTTTCGGCAAAGACTTCAGCCCCACAGCTCCTACTCTGAGCTGGCCTAATGCAGTAACAGGTGATGGAAACATGTATCATCCAATCCCCAGTGGATGCACATGTCAATCAATACAGTGGCACATTCACACACCAGTGATCTATCTCGGACTGAATTGCTTCTGAGTTTGCTTTGGGTTTGCGGACCATTTCATGCTGACATCTCCAAAGCATGATCTGAATGCATTTGTATGGTGATGCCTTGATGTTGAGATGCTTGCGTGGTGATGCCACGATGTCACGACACATGCGCACACAACAGTCTAGTAGATGGCAGCTTTGGCTCAGTGGGTAGCACTCTCACCTCTATGAATCATTGAAGGTTGTAAGTTCAAGTCCCACTCTAGAGACTTGAGCACATAATCTAGGCTAGCACTTCTGTACTGTACTGAGGGCATGCTGCACTATCAGAGGTGCTGTCTTTTGAATGTGACGTTAAACCAAGACCCAGTCTGCCCTTTCAGGTGGACGTAAAAGAACATGTGGCACTATTTGAAGAAGAGCAGGGGAGTTCTCCCTGGTGTCCTGGCCAATGTTTATCTCTCAACCAACTTCAAGAGGACATAGACAGGCTGGTGAAATTGGCAAACACATGGCAGATGAAATTTAATGCAGAGAAGTAGGAAGTGATACATTTTGGCAGGAAGATTGAGGAGAGGCAATATAAACTAAATGGTACAATTCTAAACAAGGTGCAGGAACTGAGAGACCTGGGGGTATATGTGCAAAATCTTTGAAGGCGGCAGGACAGGTTGAGAAAGCAGTTAAAAAAGCATACAGCATCCTGGGCTTTATAAATAGAGGCATAGAGTACAAAAGCAAGGAAGTTATGTTGAACCTTTATAAAACACTGGTTCAGCCACAGCTGGAGTATTGTGTCCAACTCTGGGCACCGCACTTTAGCAAGGATGTGAAGGCCTTAGAAAGGGTGCAGAAAAGATTTACTGGAATGGTTCCAGGGATGAGGGACTTCAGTTACGTGGATAGACTGGAGAAGCTGGGGTTGTTCTTCTTAGATCGGAGAAGGTTGAGAGGAGATTTGATAGAAGTGTTCAAAATCATGAAGAGTTTAGATAAAGTAAATAAAGAGAAACTGTTCCCATTGGTGGAAGGGTCGAGAACCAGAGGACACAGATTTAAGATGATTGGCAAAAGAACCAAAGGCGATATGAGGAAAAACTTTTTTGTGCAGCGAGTTGTAATGATCTGGAATGCGCTGCTTGAAAGGGTGGTGGAAGCAGATTCAATCGTGGCTTCCAAAAAGGAATTGGATAAATAGTTGAAGGGAAAAAGTTTGCAGTGCTACGGGGAAAGAGCAGGGGAACGGGACTAACTGGATTGCTCTTACAAAGAGCAGGCATGGGCTCGATGGGCCGAATGGCCTCCATCTGTGCAGTAACCATTCTATGATTCTATTCTATGATAAAGCAGAATATCTGGTCATTTAACTCATTGCTGTTTGTGGGAGCTTCTTGTGCACATTTTCGACTGCCATGTTTCCCACATTACAGCAGTGACTACACTTCAAAAGCACTTCATTGTCTGCGAAGCACGTTGGAACATCCTAAGGTTTGAAAGGCGCTGTGTAATTGCAAGTATTTCTTTTCTTTTAATTTTTGAGGCACTGAAATATTTTCAATATCATCTCCAACCAACTGGAGAATGAATTTAGATATATTTTATTTTAAAATAATTCCCTCCCTATCCCCACCCCCAAATTTAACTTTGCTCTCGGGGACTTGAACTTCAAAAGACTATGTTTGCATTGCAGCTTGAGATGTACAGTTTTAGTCCGAAGCCACCAGTTGCTCGGGGTTCCACTGTTGGACCGGGAGATTATTTCAATCTAGGGTTGCCAACCCTCCAGGATTGTCCTGGAGTCTCCAGGAATTAAAAATTAATCTCCCGGACACTGCTGCAAGCAACCCAAGAGAAAAATAATAAGGGCATTAAAAAAAATTGCATATTTTAAAAATTTTCTGTAACCATTTTTATTAGTTATAAAAATGTTGGAGATGGAAGAAAAAAGGCTGCTTAACTGACAGTCAAGAATCATCCAAACGGTGAATGAAGAGCCCACCCGCTTTCCAATTGGCTGTGGGTGAGTTGCGAGGATGGATGTGTCGGGCAACTGATGGCAGGAGTGTGGGTGCGGGGCAGTTGGGGATGAGAGGTCATGTGATGAAACCTCCTGGAATGTGTCCAACCAGCGTTGTCAATCCTATTTCAACTCGGTGCACACACCATCTTTAATATCATCATCAGCAGGAACTGCTTCACAGTGATGCTATAGATGGAGTGAACGCCTTTTCACCATCTACAGGGCACAAGTCAGGAGTGTGATGGAATACTCTCCACTTGCCTGGATGAGTGCAGCTCCAACAACACTCAAGAAACTCGACACCATCCAGGACAAAGGAGCCCGCTTGATTGGCACCCCATCCACCACCCTAAACATTCACTCCCTTCACCACTGGCACACCGTGGATGCAGTGTGTACCATCCACAGGATGCACTGCAGCAACTCGTCAAGGCTTTTTCGGCAGCAACTCCCAAACCCACGACCTCTACCACCTAGAAGGGCAAAGGCAGCAGGCACATGGGAACAACACCACTTGCACATTCCCCTCCAAGTCACACACCATTCCGACTTGGAATTATATCGCCGTTCCTTCATCGTCGCTGGGTCAAAATCCTGGAATTCCCTACCTAACAGCACTGTGGGAGAACCTTCACCACACGGACTGCAGCGGTTCAAGAAGGTGGCTCACCACCACCTTCTCAAGGGCAATTAGGGATGGGCAATAAAAAAAATTTTCAAAAAATACACTTTATTCATAAAATTTGCAGCAATACATACAATACAGTTCTCATATCACATTCCAAACGTACACAATACAGATTATACAATTTGCAGGTTACATCAAGTACAGTTCAATGAACACATTGTACATAATTACAGTTCATGACACTCTAGGGTGCCTCATTGCATTACACTCAATACAGATTATTGATTACATGTATGTTACAGATTCATTACAGGTACGTTACATCAATTTGAATTTTACATTCTGCCCGAGGTGGTATTTCTCTGATTGCAGCCCCTCGGTATACAATGGCGGGAAGGCTCTAAACGGTTGCCTTTCCCCACAGAGCCTTTGCGGTGGCCGCACCCATCCTCAGTGCGTTCCTGAGCACGTAGTCATGGACCTTGGAATGTGCCAGTCTGCAACGCTCGGTCGAGGGAACCAGCAAGTTTCAGGCAGACCAAAGGGTGTCTTTCACCGAGATGATGGTCTTCCAGCAGCAGTTGATGTCCGTCTCGGTGTGTGACCCCGGGAACAGCCCGTAGAGCACAGAATTCTGTGTTACGGAACTGCTCGGGACGAACCTGGACAGATACCACTGCATCTCTCTCCAGACCTTCTTTGCAAAGGCACATTCCAGAAGGAGATGGGTGACGGTCTCGTCTCCGCTGCAGCCTCCTCGGGGACAGCGCGCGTGGCGCTGAGACTCCAGGAGTGTATGAAGGATCTGACGGGAAGGGCCCTTCTCACCACCAGCCAAGCTAGGTCTTGGTGCTTGTTTGAAAGTTCTGGCGATGAGGCGTTCTGCCAAATGACATTGACAATGACATCTGCTCGGGGAACCAACCGACAGGATCCACCATCTCCTTTTCCCGTAGGGTCTCGAGGACGTTACGTGCGGACCACTTGCTGATCGCCTTGTCGTCAAAGGTGTTTTTCTGCACAAACTTTTCCATGAAGGACAGGTGGGGCGGAACAGTCCAACTGGATGGAGCGTTCTGTGGCAGCGTGGCCAGGCCCATCCTTCTCAACACCGGGGACAGGTAGAACCTCAGCACGTAGTGACACTTTGTGTTTGCGTACCGAGGGTCTATGCACTGATTGATGCAGCTGCACACAAAGGTGGCCATCAGGATGAGGGCCATGTTGGGCACGCCATTCCCCCCTCTTTCTGGAGATTTGTACATCATGTCCCTGCGGACACGGTCCATTTTTGATCTCCAGATAAAGTGGAAGATGGCTCGGGTGACTGTCGCGGCGCAGGAGCGAGGTATGGGCCAGACCTGCACCACGTACAGCAACACCGAGAGCACCTCGCACCTGATGACCAGGTTCTTGCCCACGATCGAGAGGGATCGTCGATCCCACAGTCCCGGTTTCTGCTTCACCTTGGCAATACTCTCCTCCCAGTTTTTGGTACACGCCCCGGCCCCCCCAAACCAGATCCCCAGCACCTTCAGGTAATCCGACCTGACGGTGAAGGGGACAAAGGATCGGTCGGTCCAGTTCCCAAAGAACATGGCCTCGCTCCTGGTACGATTTACCCTGGCCCCCGAGGCCAGTTCGAACTGGTCACAGATGCTCATCAATCTGCGGGCCGACAGCTAATCCAAGCACAAGACGGTGACGTCGTCCATGTACAGGGAGGCTTTGACCTGAGTGCCTCCACTGCCTGGGATCATCACCCCTCTTATGCCCACATCTCTCCTGATGGACTCGGCTAAGGGCTCGATGCAACACACGAACAAGATGGAGGAGAGAGGACAGCCCTGGCCTTACCAGCGATGCCCACATCCCATGAACGAATGAAAAGAAAGAGGATCACAGGAGTCTCTCCGTTTATAACACACTTATAATGCGGTGACCATTGCTCCTGTTTTCCAGTGTATCTGAACCTTGCACACTCAGGTTACATAGATGCAGTCAAAACTGGTGAAAATTCTTGCCAATGCAGCCTCTCCGTCTATAATCTGGAGCATCCCCACCCAATGATTTCACATCATGGTTTCTTTTTCCTGCTGTGAGCCCATTACTTCCCATCCATGCACGTGCATGAACCTGATTGAAAACAGACAGCCACAGTATATATATTATATATAATGACTAGGTTATGATGTAACAAATAAATTCGATGCCTCCTTGCAATGCATTTGCAGCTTATAAGCAAAGCAGCTTGATGCTGTTGTGAGACTAAGTTCTAGCTGTAAGGTTTCATGCTGCTTTGAAGGCAGTATTGAAAGTTTACACTCGCTGTGTTATACCAGTTTTGCTTGTTACTGAGGCTTCTTACTGGTATATATTATAAAAATCTAAGTTTGTATTAGAGCCTTCTGTGTTGCAGTTTGCACCTTTCCCCTCCTACTGTTTCCTGCTGCCACATTTCAGAAGGGTCGTACGGTTTATCGCAGCTACTGTTAATGATGGGTTGGCTGGTGTGTTTCTGTGAGCCATGGTTGGTCTTGCTGGGTTTGGGGTGGAGGTGGGGGACAGAATCAGCCCTCCAATGCCCTATGATGCTCAATGTAACAGCTGGGAAAGTTTGCCCGGGAAACCGGACAGGCTAAAACAAGAGTCGAGGCTGGAATTGGACCCTGCATGTTGAAAGAGTGCATTTATATAATGCCTTTCATGACCTCAGGACGTCGCAAAGCACTTTACAGCCAATTAAGTACTTTTGAAGTGTCGTCACTGTTGTAATGTAGGAAATATGGCAGCCAATTTGCGCACAGCAAGGTCCCACAAACAGCAATGTGATAATGACCAAATCATCTCTTTTTTAAGTGATGTTGGTTGAGGGATAAATATTGGCCAGGACTCCGGGGAGAACTCTTGTGCTATTCTTTGAAATAGTTCTATGGGGTCTTTTACGTCCACCTGAGAGGACAGATGGGGCCTCGGTTTGACGTCTCATCCGAAAGACGGCACCTCCAACAGTGCAGCACTCCCTCAGTTCTGCACTGAATTGTCAGCTTAGATTGTGTGCTCAAGTCTCTGGAGTGGGACTTGAACCCACAACCTTGTGACTCAGAGGCAAGTTTCTGTGCTGTTTTGGGGCGGATGGGGGGGGTGGGGAGAGGGGGTAGCAGGGGTCCATGGCACTCTGCTGCTTGTGGCTGCAGCCTTCGCAGAGACTGTCGACAGAAAATTGGGAATCAGAGGGAACTGGAGCAAACTTTCACATCCCAGTCAACCAGTCTGCAGCTCACTTCCCTGAGCTCCACTGGATTGGAGATAAGCAGAACAAGCCCCATTGTTGCAAACTGGTACAGGATGGGCTTGGGAATCGGTGACACGGCTAAAGGAACTCGGGCTTTCCTAAATGCACGCTTTATGTAACCCTTTTAGAACAAAATGTAATAAAACCACCGCACGAGAGAAATGTGTTCTGGAAATGATTGCGAGTTGCCAAGTAGCAAAAACTCCAGTTTTCATCGGTCAGTATTACTCGGAGTCCTGGCTTTAATATATCCTTGACAAATGTTTTACAGTATGGTTCAGAGATATGTCGGGGATACCTGTGTACAACATTTGCAGCCCTGCATTCTTTCCCCACTCCACTGGTCTCCTTTGTCCCAGAGATGGGCAGATAGCTGCAGCAGTCGCTGTTTTCGTTTTAAACCGCTATTGCAAAACTCGGGGTCCGTACAAACAGTCCTGGCAGGATTTCATGATTGCTAGTTACAGAAGATAGTTGGATCCCCAACTCAAGACAGGCGGGCTCAGTTCGATGAAGAAAGTCGTTGTAGCTTTGCAGAATCTGCGCAGGAGACTTGTTGCAATTAAAATAACATTTAGAACCGCATGCGACACAGGGCACTTTAAGCAGCCCTGTCAGTACATTGATCCAAACACACACACACACCTTGATAGATTTTTTTTTTTGCAAACGGATTTACAAGTTCTGAAGGACCACAAGAGAATTCAGTGATTCCATCTTTTCAAACACGTTTAGTTCTTTTTTTACGCTTAGCAGAAACGGCGAAAGTAGCAGCAATGCTGGGGTCCAGTCTTAAAACTGAACAATGAGTAAAACAAATTAATACAGGTCCTTATCCTGTCCCTTTGTCGCTCGGTTTTGCATAGGTTCAATAGTTAAACGGTGCAGCCAAAGGAAAACAACACGGCAGCTCGCAACCGCCGATAACCAAATGAGATTGATATTTCCCTGGCTGGTTCGGTGGGGGAGACGAGAGGGAAGGAATTACTTTTTCTAAATAACTAATAAACCCGTTCGATTTATTCTGGGGTCACGAGAATCCTTCAGTAACCAGCTCACTCGCTGCCCGGGAGGATTCCGCAGATTCGAACCGTTTGCCGCAGATTCAGGCTTAAACTTTTGGAAATTCTCCGCAGATGTAACAAAAAAGTTCTATTTACAACCCCCCGAGGAAGGCAGGGGGCTTATTCCATGGTAATCCATGGCGGCGACTCTTTAAACACGCGGCGCTGCCGTTTACCTTGTAATATTCTTCAGTAAATGGTCTTTGAACCAGTCCACAGTCTGCATTGAGTCAAACTCAAAATACTACACGTGCACACAGATAAAGGGGAGTAATGAAATATTCAGGGAAATGCATGAAAATGGAAACACTTTATTGAATCTGCAACACACTTCTGTGCTGACTTGCCTTGGTTGGATAATACAATAGTCTCTTGATATGTTAAAACTTAAACACATCGAGGTTCTTTTTAAAAAGTTTGGAGTTTCCTCGTGCGCAGTAAACAACATTTATTTGTCTGTGTTCACCGATGTAAAGCTGTTTGTAAAAGTAGGATTAGCAAAGTTAAAGGCGGCTGTGGAGAGTCTGGGATGTGGGTCTGGTTGTTCGAGGGCGGCGCGATTAAAACGATGTTATTGTTTGACCCAAACAGGATGCTCTGCTTGAACTACATTTCCTTCATTGCACTTTGTTTAACTGAAGTGTTTCCACGTCTCGAAACGAGAGAGTTTGTTCCGATTTAGGCACAGCCCACCGTGTGTAATCGTCCTCGGGAAATGGTAAAATTTCGATGATAGAGAATGGGAGGGAGAGAGAGAGCAGGACAGAGAGAGAGAGAGAGCAAGACAGAGATAGACAGAGAGAGAGAGCAAGACAGAGATAGACAGAGAGAGAGAGCAAGACAGAGATAGACAGAGAGAGAGAGCAAGACAGAGATAGACAGAGAGAGAGAGCAAGACAGAGATAGACAGAGAGAGAGAGATAGACAGAGAGAGAGCAAGACAGAGATAGACAGAGAGAGATAGAAGACAGAGAGAGAGCAAGACAGAGAGAGAGAGAGAGCAAGACAGATAGAGAGAGCGAGACAGAGATAGACAGGGAGCGAGACAGAGATAGACAGGGAGCGAGACAGAGATAGACAGGGAGCGAGAGGCAGAGAGAGACAGAAAGAGGGATGAGGAGACAGAGACAGACAGAGAGACAGAGACACAGGAAGAGAGACAAGGACAGACGGAGAGAGAGAGAGACAGAGATAGATGACAAACACACAGTGCTGTGTGAACCCAGCTGTATTGATTTCGATAAACAAACGCGAGGTCCAAGCAAGTGGAACGATACATATTTACACTGAAATGTGCAACAAAAACAATGGATTGATTTAGGAGGCATGGCATAAAGGAACACAAATAAAATCCGTTTAACTAATATTCATAGGCAACGTAACAGTGAGTCTCAGACAGCTCGATTGATCGATGTCACTGTACACAACAGCCTGTGTATGCTTGTATATTTGTCTTTTTTTCATAAGATCCTCCCCCCTCTGTGTCTTTGCATCCTGATAGCAGGTGAGCGATGTCCTGTGCAGTGTAGAGTCTTTCAGAATCTAAAAGTTTACTTTCCACCCTCCCTACTGTTAGCTCTGACCGGGGAATGAAACATTTCTTCATTTGAGAAATGGAGCTGATTTGAACCCATTAACAGTGTCGGTGGGAGAGGGACAGACCCCAAGGCTGGAGAGGGAACGGTGAAGTTGGGGCGAGTGGAGGGAAGGATGTGATGAGAGAGGCTCGGGGGGCTGAGTGTTGCCGGGAGCTGCCTGTGGAGGGCCGGGTCGGGCCGGCTGTGGCCAGCTCTGGGTGCTCGGAGAGCGGCGGGCGATCTGCTATCCGGCCCGCTGTTTCCGTGTGACACGCACACAGACACACACACGGTGATACACACACAGACACACAGTGACACACTGACACTGTCACACACACAGTGACACACTGACACTGTCACAGTGACACAAACACACAGACACACACGGTGACACAAAGACACATTGATACACACTGTGACATACACATAGACACAGAGCTACACACAGTGACACACACACAGACACAGAGCTACACACAGTGACACACACACAGACACACCGTGGCACACACAGTGAGAAACTCACACTGACACACTCACTGATACACAGTGACACACACACGCACAGTGACACACTGACACTGTCACAGTGACACGAACACGCACACTGACACACTGATACAAACACACACAGTAACACAGACACACACAGTGACACAGATATTCTCAGTGACACAGACACACACAGTGACACACACAGTGACACAGATATTCTCAGTGACACAGACACACACAGTGACACAGATATTCTCAGTGACACAGACACACACAGTGACACACTGACACGGACACACAGTGACAAAGTGGCACAGACAGTGACACACAGACACACACAGTGACACAAACAGAGACACTCGCAGTGACACAGACACACACAGTGACACACAGGCACACAGTGACACACAGTGAGAAACTCACACTGACACACACACTGATACACATAGTGACACACACACGCACAGTGACACACTGACACAGTCGCAGTGGCACAAACAAGCACACTGACACAGACACACAGTGACAAAGTGACACACACACTGACACACACAGTGACACACACAGAGACACTCGCAGTGACACAGACACACACGGTGACACACACACACAGTGACACACACAGAGACACTCGCAGTGACACAGACACACACGGTGACACACACACAGTGACACACACACAGGCACTCAGTGACACACACAGTGACACAGACACAGTGACACATCCTGCTCGCCACCCTGGGCTGCTCATTGATCTCCTGCTGCTGATGTTGCACGCTGGGAAATGTTTTAAATGCCTGCGACATGGCCGCTCTCAATTGATGGCTGGAGAATGACAGCAGAGAGTAGAGGGGAGGAGGGGGGAGAGAGATCAGAGAACCTGGGAGGGGGCACACGGTGTTCCGGGGCTGGCACTGCCCTCCCTCCCCACCATCTCTTCCCCCCCCGTCCCCCAGACCCTCTTACTCTGGGAGTTTGAGAGAGAGGGGGAGAAGGCTGCACAGGGAGAGTCCAAGTGCTCCTTAAAGTGACTTCGGAGAGGGAAGGAGGGAGGTGTGAGTGAGTGTGAGGGGGGGGGTCTGGGTGTTGAGGTGAGCCAAGAGTGTGTCAGTCTCTCTCTCTCTCTCTCTCTCACACACACACACAGCGCATTGTCCTCGCCCCTATTGTTGCCTTTTGTTGTTTGTCTCCAGCCGCCTTATGACCAGCCCGGGGTTCTCACAACGCTCTTGACAGCAGCAGGCAACACACATCTCCTTCTCTCTCTCTCTCTGTATGCGCCACGTCGGAGAACAGAACATCAACAGCACCAGGTATGATCTCTCCAAACTGCATGAGACTTTTTAGTTTAACTCCTGCCTCCCTATTTCTTTTCCTGCCTTGTTTCTCTCTTTGCTAAACGCAAAAAGCCCCCTTGCTCCAAATCACTGGGAAAAAGCACACACAGTTCCCGAGTAATCTCTCCTCCTTTTGACAAGTCCTCTGCTGTTAAACACGCATTGAATCTGCACTCTGTCTTTATATTTCTATCTCTCTGGTTATGCGTTGGTGTTTTTTTTTAAAAACCTGCTTTTATTATTATTATTATTATTATTATTTATTTTTGTTGCTGGACTCGATCTCCCTCCCCCTCCCTCTCTCTCTCTCCTCCCTCCCTCTCAGTGAGTGGATTTCTTTGGGCGATTTGAGAGTGCAAAGCGCTGCCCCGCGATCTCTGCTGCCGTTCAATCCCTGGTCGAGCGAGGAGCCAAATCGCCGCTTTCCGCCTGGTCCTTGCGGCGTTAACCCGAACAAGACGGAGGTTAGCAGGCTGGTGTGTAGTTTTCCTGTGGGTTGTTTGCCCTGGTGTCTTATTTCTTTTTTTTAAAGTGTTAAAATGTTCTGATCTTTTTCTTTGCGGGGGGAGGGGGGTACATTTCACGTGGGTTCCTGTGCTCAAGGCTTGTGAGCTGTTTTAGTCTTTCTACACGTGGATATATTTGAAATCAATAATAATAATGGAATAGTTTATTGTAAGGATTTTATAGGGCATTTCTAATACGCTTGATCCTGGGCGATACTTGGACTCCTGATTTGCAAAGGGGTGTGTGTGTTTTTTAAAAAAGTTGCTTTAAAAAAAACGCTTCACACAAAAAAAAACTATTTCCCTCATTCCTGCTTTTGTTTGCGCTTATAATGGGACAGCACTGAATGAATTCAGGGTTAACAATAGAGCTGAAATAAGCACAAAGCGGCGAAGAAATGAAGTATTTAGAAAGAGAATTATCATGTAGTGTTGAGAACGTAATGAAAGGTCACAGTCTAGCTTCACACAAGAGCTTATTATACTAGAGCTGTGCTTTCATTTATTCTCTCTCTCTCCCAACTCTCAAGACTTTTAGTATCATTTGTGAAGTATTTTTAAAATCTTTCCTTTATCGCCGAGAGTTCGGACTCCGTGTTAAAACCCCCTCTTTCTTTAGCCGGTATATGAGAGCTGAAGACGTTAAGTCGTGCAGTGACGGGCGGGGATTTGAGAGGGTCTCTCTCTCTCTCTCTCGAATACATACAGGGCCAGTAAACAAATTCCTATCGTGTAGCTACTTGTTTGGCTGATACTTTCGTGTGATGCAAAAGAATGAAAAGGCAGAAAGGAAAGAAAAAGATATGACGTGAGGGGAAGTCCCCCCTTGAATCGCTTAGCATTATTTTAAAACGTGATTTTTTTTTCACAAAAAAAAGTCTGAAAACACCCTGCGAGGGTTTGCATGAAAACAAGTTGTTAAAAGTAGCGAACGGTACAGTATGCTGTTTCTCGCCACTTTTTAACTTTACTGGAAAGTTTATCGTTTGTGCCGATCTCTTTGATCAGAAGAGGGAAACCATTTGAAGCGCAGATGGGAAAACTTTTTTTTCTCTCTCTTGATTAAAAAGTTGACTGATGCGTTAATTTGCCTTGCCGTTGGAAGTCTCCGCGATCTCACCTTTCTGCAGCCTGCAAGGAATGTTTGTGGTGCTCCGTTTGGACATTTCACACAGATATAGTCTTCTGCCAGATAGGCATCTGTCTGATCTCCCTCTGCATGCTTTCACTTTTAAGATCTCGCCTTTATTATGTAAAAAAGGCAATTAGAGTTGTATCTGTTTGTTTAAAACAAAATGCCTGTTAATTAGCGTGATCAAAAAGCTCTCCCTTATAGACCTGGGCTGATTGCTTTGTAGCGACTCTGCATGGCACATATTGTGATTTGATGCCACTTCTGTTTGCAACCTGGCTCTCTCGTTAGAGAAACAAACTGCGCCTTTTATTGCTAAAGTTTTCAGGATGAGACCCCTGTCTTCCGTTCTTCCTCCCCCTCCGGCATTGCCAGAAGAGAGGCTTGCTGGTTTCTGAAACTGTGTGGCGCGATTTGGAGCGAGCCTTTGGTTCAGTGTTATCATTCCTGCCCCTGAGTCAGAAGGCGGAGGGTTCATCGCACCATTCCAGACTGTGGCTCTAAATACTGGGTCAACAACCAGCGGGATATCAGTCTGTGGTCAGAGTAACCACTGGCTTCAGGGATAGCGTTCCCACCTCTGAGTCAGAAGGTGAAGGGTTAGAGCTCCATTTCCAGACAGTCCAGGTGAGTGGAGAGTGATATGGTCTCCAAATACTGGCTTGACATCCAGTATGTCTAGCCACAGTGATCACTGGCTCAGTGGTGGTATGCCCACCTCTGAGTTAGTTGGGTTCAGACCCCAATCCTGGCAAGTGGAGCACTGGCATTAAATACTGGGTTGACATTCAGTGTGAGTACTTGCGTCCAATGGGTGTGAGTGCCCCCATTGTAAAGGGCAGGTGGGGCTTTAGTCTTGGTTGCAGCCCACCCAGGAGAAGGCACTCTGAATTTAAAAACCATGAGGAAGGCAACGGGAAACCAGCTCAGATACTCTTCCCTAGTCAGTGGCTCAAGAATCGCATGTGTGTGAGACTTGAGTTAGGACCTGCCCTAGGGCAGAACACAATGGACCAACAATATTATTTATAGTCATAAAAAGGGGACCGGAATTAAAATACGATCAGTTTAAATCAAGTGCACTTTAATAATGCAAAATAGAAACAAAATGCTGGAAATATATTACTGCAGTCAGCATCTGTAACGACAAAAAGACAAGTTAACATATGGACCCTTCCTCAGAAACTGGGTTCTGAGAAAGGATCTGCAAAGTCATGTCCTTTATCGTTACTGACCTACTGTGCGTTTCCAGCAGTTTCTGTTTCCATTTCAGATTCCCACTATTTGCAGTTTTTTTTAGTACTTAATTTATTTTCCTAATTTTGGCTTTTTCACAGTTTACATAACTGAAACTCGCAGAGGTTGACATTACAGTCAGAGAATCTCTACAAATGTGGACAGTTACCCCTACCCCCACCCCCCCCCCAAAGATCTTTCTCGTGAAACATGTTAGAAGACTCATTAGAAGTGTAAGGCAGGGCAGATTTCTCTGTGATTGCTGCTGGTCCTTCTCTGGGATTAGTTGACATGAATTATGCTTGTGGTAAGGTTACATAAAGGGAAGGAAAGGACTTGCTTTTATACAGTGTCTTTCATGACCTCAGGAAGTCCGAAAGCACCTTTCAGCCAATTAAGTATTTTTGAAGTGTAGTCACTGTTGTAATGTAGGAAACGTAGCAGCAAATTTGAGCACAGCAAGATCCAACAAACAGCAATGTGATAATAAGATAATCTGTTCTGGTGATAAATATTGGCCAGGACACCTGGAAGAACTCCCCTGCTCTTCTTCAAATAGTGCCATGGGATCTTTTACATCCACCTGAGAGGGCAGATGGGGCCTTGGTTTAACATGTCAAAGACAGCACCTCTTACAGTGCAGCGCTCCCTCAGTATCAGCCTAGATTTTGTGCTCAAGTCTCTGGAGTAGGACTTGAACCTACAACCTTCTAACTCAGAGGTGAGAGTGCTACCACTGAGCCAAGGCCGACCATTTTTTTCCCCTCTGGCCTCTGCTGTGGAGACCCCTCACCTGGAGGCCTAGTCAAGAATTGGCCACACTCAGTCCAGCTATGGCAGAGGACTTCAAATGACGCTGGTCAGACTGGTCGCTCCAAGTAATCTAAACATGACAGAGGAATGCTTCAGGGTCAGGCCCAGAGTGTTTAGACTGCAACTGTAGTGAGCCAAAGACTTTCATTCTGAATTCAATTGCTCTAGTGATCCCAGAGCAGTCCAAATCAGGAAGTGTGTTGACAGAGAAAATGATGCCAGAGCATTCTGTTACATTGATGCTGTGAGATTATGAAGGATATATGTAAATGTTGCACCCATTGAACTCCACAGTGAAATAAAATATTGCATTTCTAAGATTTTATGATGCCCCTCACAACCTCAGGATGTCCCAAAGTGCTTCACAGCCAATGAAATACTTTTGAAGTGTAGTCACTGTAGTAATGTAGGAAATGCGGCACAGGAGCAAGCTCCCACAAACAGCAATGAGATGTGTCATCATAAAACAACATCCACAGGAGCACGGGCATCTCAAGCAGACAGTCGTTGGTTCGAGGCCCTGCATTGAATGTCACTGTGGAGTGTTGTTGTGTTCAGGGTGCTGAGCTGTGATAGATCAATGTCAGGGTTGGATCAGAACTGTTTGAAGATGAAGGAGTATATTCAGCTAGGAGTATAGTGACATTTCCACAGTAAAGCTTGCTGCCACTATCAGCCTTGGCTCAGTTGGTAGCACTCTCACCGCTGAGTCTAGAAGGTTATGGGTTCAGAGTCCCACTCTGTGTGCAAGTCTGGATTTCTCTGGCTCTAGTTCTTCCAGCGGTGGAAAATTATTTCAGCAGATGTTAGAAAACGATCGTGCAATTTGAAAGGTGCAAAGACATTCTGTACTCAGAGTTCGTTTGCATACAGCTTACCTGTGCTCCTCTGGTGCAAATTGAATTGGGACTATACCTCATACACATTGGCCCCTGAAGCAACTCCCATATGTCTCAGTTTGGCTATCACTGGGGTACCGTCTATGTGGTTGAAACTGCAAAAGTCTGAGGAATGTTGTGGCAAGGGAACAATAGATCTGAGATTTTAAAATTCACTCAGGCAGATGGCCAAGGCGAACAACAACAACAACTCACATTTATACAGCACCTTTAACATAGGGAAATATCCTAAGGTGCTTTGCAGGAGCGTAATAAGAACAAAATTGACACTGAGCCAAAGAAGTCACGGCCGCCAATGTGGGGGCGAAGGAAGTGGGGTAGAGTGCGTCTTTTTCACTTTGGAAAGATTGTGAAAGAACAGAGCCTTTCACAACCTCAGGACACCGCCAAAGAGTTTTACAGCCAATGAAGTACTTTTGAAGTATAGTCACAATTTTAATGTAGGGAAAGACGGCAGCCAATTTACGCACAGCAAGATCCCACAAACAGCAAATAGTTAAATCACCCGATAATCTATTTTAGTGATACTGGTCGAGGGAGAAATGTTGGACAAGACAGTGGGAAAGCTTCAAATAGTGCCATGGGATATTTTATGTCCACCTGAGAGGGCAGATGAGGCCTCAGAAAGACAGCATCTCCAACAGTGCAGCACTCCCTCAATAATGCCCTGAAATGTCAGCATAGAATACGTGCTCTAGTTTGTGGAGTATGGATTGACCCCATGATCTTTTGACCCAGAAGCAAAAGTGCTACCACTGGGCCATGGCTGTCATGTTCCATTCATGACTGTGTTCTGCCGATGGATAGCTTGCAATTTGGAGCTTACAATAGTCCAGTGTAATTCTGACTCAGCCCTCTGCACAGTCTACTCTTCTTAATTCGAAATTGCTTAACTTGAATTATCTCTTAATTTGAATTGAAATCGTACAAAAAACATCTACTGAGCTGCTTTATTAAAATTACTCAATTCGAACTACTGGATAATTTGACTTCAAATTAACAGGAGTAGATTGTATAAAAGTTAAAATCTCGTGCTCATGATATGGTAGTGTAGTGGTTACAATTACTGAATGAGTAATCCAGAGGCCTGGACTAATAATCCAGAGAACGTGAGTTCAAATCCCACCATGGCAGTTTGAGAATTTGAAGGCAGTTTTAAAAAAACTGGAAATAAAAAGCTGGTACCAATAAAAGTGAACATGAAGCTATCAGATTGTTATAAAACCCAACTGATTCACTAATGTCCTTAATAGAAGGCATCCTGACATCCCAGGGAGAGCCTATATGTGACTCCAGCCCCACACCAACCTGGTTAACTCATAGCCACCCTCTGAAGTGGCCTTGCAAGCCACTCAGTTATAAGAAGGTGGCCCACCACCACCTTCTTACAGATGGACAATAAATGCTGGCCTTGCCAGCCATGCCCACACCCTGAGAATGAATTTAAAAAATACATTTGTGAAAAGTTCACCATGCACACTTGAAGCATTTAGTCACTGAGATCTCTGTGGGTCATGTGACTGTCCGGTACTTAACTTGGCAGCTTCCCTCTCTTCAGATTTACACTTGTTTCCATTTAATTTGATTTATTCTAAAGTGTCAGTTAAATGGCATTGATTAAGCTTCATTGCTGCCGTCAGGATTGTAAAAAATGTTAAAGAGATGGACTGGTGAGTGTTTTGTCTGTGAACCAACCCATATGTCTTTTGAGAAATGCTGCAGCGTCGTCAGAAAGCTTTCAAATTAGGATTATCAAGTCTTAACAAAAATATGTTAAGTTTCTTGCTTTGATCAAATGAACAATAGCACCTAAGAAGTTCATCCACTGTCCTGCCATCGGATAGCTTAATTTGAAAATAATTGAGTTCTGAGCCTTCTGGCTGACAGAGTAACTTTGGTTCGTAAAGCACTTAGGAGAAGTAATTTAAAACAAGAGTCGTAGATTTTTGGAGCATTGTTCCAGAGGATTATGAGCCTATAGGTGAATTTGTGGGGAAGTTTCAGAACGTTACAAGTAACTTCACTGGTCTTTTGTTACAGGGCTCAGTTTTTAAATGCATTGACGGTTACAGATATATTGCTAAACTTAAAGAAAAAAAGAACTTGCATTTCTATAGCGCCTTTCATGGCCTCAGGACGTCCCAAAGTGTTTACAGCCAATGAAGTACTTTTGAAGTGTAGTCACCATTGTAATGTAGGAAACGCGGCAGCCAATTTGCGCATAGCAAGATCCCACAGATAACAATGAGATAAATGACCAGAGCATCTGTTTTTTAGTCATGTTGGCTGAGGGATAAATATTGGCCTGGACAATGGGGAGGACTCCCCTGTTCATCTTTGAAATAGTGCCATGGAATCTTTTAAATCCACCTAAGAGGGCAGATGGGGCGTCGGTTTAATGTCTCATCCGAAAGACGGCACCTCCAGCAGTGCGGCACTCCCTCAGTACTGCACTGGAGTGTCAGCCTGGATTTTGTGTTCAAGTAGCAGGAGTGGGGCTCCCTTGTGCCATGGTGCCAAGTAGCTTCATATTTTTTTCCACAACGTGGTGCTGGGAGATAGGATGTAAATATTTGAACAGTATTGAAGCAGGATGCTGAAGCTGCAAAGTTTTCACTGCAACACAAGGGGAGGAATGGAAATGCATGTCAGCACTAAGTCACATAGAAGCATAGAATAATAGAAAGGTTACAGCACGGAAGGAGGCCATTCGGCCCATCGAGTCCTCGCCGGCTCTATGCAAAGGCAATCCAGCTAGTCCCACTCCCCTGCCCTATAGCCCTGCAATTTTTTTCCTTTCAAGTACTTATCCAGTTCCCTTTTGAAGGCCATGATTGAATCTGCCTCCACCACCCCCCCTGGCAGTGCATTCCAGATCCTAACCACTAGCTGTGTAAAAAAGTTTCTCCTCATGTCACCTTTGATCTTTTGCCAATCACCTTAAATCTACGTCCTCTGGGTCTTGACCCTTCTGTCAATGGGAACAGTTTCTCTCAATCTACTCTGTCTAGACCCTTTATGATTTTGAATGCCTCTATCAAATCTCCTCGCAACCTTCCCTGTTCCAAGGAGAACAACCCCAGCTTCTCCAGTCTATCCACGTTACTAAAGTCCCTCATCCCTGGAATCATTCTAGTAAATCTCTTCTGCACCCTCTCTAAGGCCTTCACATCATTTCTAAAGTGCGGTGCCGAGAACTGGACACAATACTCCAGTTGTGGCCGACCCAGTGTTTTATAAAGGTTCATCATGACATCATGACATGGCCGGAGATACCATGTTTGGGATTTAAGTTCCCTGCCCCCTCCCCAATGCTTGCATGACCTGTCTTTTGGGGATTGTCTCTCTCTGTTTAAAATATTTGATTTGAAAGAAGGGGGAAAAAAACAGTCAGGTACCGTAGCGATCAGTTTACACCATCCAAAAACAGAATCGTAGAATCGTACAGCACAGAAGGAGGCCATTCCACCCATTGTGCCTGTGCTGGCTCTTTGAAAGAGCTATCCAATTAGTCCCATTCCCTCTGCTCTTTCCCCGTTGCCCTGAATTTTTTCCGTTTCAAGTATTTATCCAATTCTCTTTTGAAAGTTACGATTGAATCTGCTTCCACCGCCCTTTCAGGCAGTGCATTCCAGATCATTACAACTCGCTGTGCAAAAAAAATTCTCCTCATCTCCCCTCTGGTTCAATTATCTTAAATCTGTGTCCTCTCCTTACTGACCATCCTGCCAGCGGAAACAATTACTCCTTATTTATTCTATCAAAACTCCTCATAATTTTGAACACCTCTATTAAATCTCCCCTTAACCTTCTCTGCTCTAAGGAGAACAATCCCTGCTGCTCTAGTCTCGCCACAAACACCAGGTTATTGTCGATCAAGTTTATTACAACTTCGAAAAAAAATCAAAAATTACAGCATTGGAGGTTGCTGGGTGGCAGTCCATGGCACTACAGCAACAACAACTTGCATTTATATAGCACCTTTAATGTAGGAAAATGTCCCAAGGCGCTTCACTGATGAGAAGGCAGACAAAATTGACGCCGAGATAAAGAAGGAGATATTAGATAGATTTTAAGCAGGGTCTTAAAGGAGCAGAGGGAGGTAGCGAGGCGGAGAGGTTTAGGGAGGGAATTTCAGACCTTGGGGCCGAGATGGCTGAAGATCAGTGGTGGGACGAAGGGAGTGGGGGATGCACTAGCGTTTACAAAGGGGTTTGAACTGTTGGGGGTGGGGGGGGGGGGGGGGGGAGTGTCACCTGGAGTCCTAAACATTGACTCTGGATCCCATGAATTCTCATAGTTTCGGGTTAAACATGGGCATCATACCTCCTGCTGATTACCACCTACCACCTCCCTCAGCCGATAAATCAGTATTCCTCCATGTTGAACACCACTTAGAGGAAGCACTGAGGGTAGCAAGGGAACAGAATATATTCTGGATGGCGGATTTCAATGTCCATGGCCAAGAGTGGCTCGGTAGTACCACCACTGACCAAGCTGGCTGAGACCTGAAGGACATAGCTGCCAGACAGGGTTTGCAGCAGGTGTTGAGAGAACCAAAATGAGGGAATAACCTACTTGACCTCATCCTCACCAATCTACATGACGCAGGTACATCTGTTCATGACAATATTGGTAGGAGTGACCACTGCACAGTCTTCATGGAGACCAAGTTCCATCTTCACACTGAGGACACCCTCCATCATGTCATGTGGCACTACCACCGTGCTAAGTGGGATAGATTAATAACAGATCTAGCAGCTCGGAACTGGGTATCAACGAGAGGCTGGGGGTCATCAGAAGGAGCAGAATTGTATACTGCCACTATCTGTAACCTCATGGCCTGGTATATCCCTCACTCTTCCATCACCATCAAGCCAGATGACCAACTGGCTTGGTCAATGAAGGGTGTAGAAGAGTATGCAGGAAGCAGCACCAGGCAAACCAGGTGAAGTTACAACACTGAGCTATGCGGTCCTACAACCAATGGATCAGGTCAAAGCTCTGCAACCCTGCCACATCTAGCCATGAAAGATTGTGGACAATTAAGCAACTAATGGGAGGAGGAGGCTCCATGAACATCCCCATCCTCAATGATGGTGGAACCCAGCACACGAGTACAAAAGACAAGGCTGAAGTGTTTGCAACCATCTTCAGCCAGAACTGCCGAATGGATGATCCATCTCGGCCTCCTCTCGAGATCCCCACCATCACAGATACCAGTCTTCAGCCAAGTTGATTCACTCCATGTAACATCAAGAAATGGCAGAGTGTACTGGACACATCAAAGGGTACGGGCCCAACATCCTGGGTGTAGTGCTGAAGACCTGTGCTCCAGAACTAGTACTCTAGTTCCAGCACAGCTACAATACTGGCATTTACCTGATAATGTAGAAAATAGCCCAGGTATGTCCTGTCCACAAAAAGCAAGACAAATCCAATCCGGCCAATTATCGTCCTATCAGCCTGTTCTCAATCATCAGCAAAGTGCTGGAAGGAGTTGTCGACAGTGCTATCAAGCGGCACTTACTCACCAATAACCTTCTCACTGATGCTCAGTTTGCATTTCGCCAGGATCCCAAGAATTCTTAGTCCGTTTCTGTGCACTGCAACGTGAAATCTGTTGTCTACCTCAGTGAACCTCATCAATCTTACGCTCCGGCACAATCACTTGTGAATAGATCGGTCTTCACTGGGCCCTCTTTGCATCACTTGAGGAAACCGGCCAAGGAACAAGTTGTGTGCCAAACTGACTTGTCCATCAATTAACATTAGTTCTGAAATGTATGCATCAGTAAATAATTTATGTCAGGCTGCAGTTTCATGTTTACATCAAACACTTTCGAAGTTGTAAATAACACAGAGTATTGGCTTTTAAGACCCTCTTTTATGTCTTATGGAATCAATATTGTCTGTTGCAGATGGCAGTCTGGCTGTGATAGATGAAGTGCTCACTGGCTTCCAGTAACTAAGTTGACTTTCATGATTCTTCATTATTTGACACATTAATATTCTCCTTCAGAAGAGCTTTTACACTTCTCACCATAATGCTGATGACAGACCAATTTCTACTTATACATTCGATGTGGTTACAGACTACAGAAAAGAACTGGGGGGGTGGGGGGGGGAGGAAGATGAGGAGAATTTTTTTTTTACGCAGCGAGTTGTTACGATCTGGAATGCACTGCCTGAAAGGGCGGTGGAAGCAGATTCAATAGTAACTTTCAAAAGGGAATTGGATAAATACTTGAAAAGGAAGAATTTGCAGGGCTGTGGGGAAAGAACAGGGGGAGCGAGACTAATTGGCTAGCTCTTTCTGTGTTGTACGATTCTATGATGATTCTATGACTTCTGTTTGTTAACGGTGAAAATACAATAAATTAAGATTTAATTGCAGCTCTCATACATTTGGGAAACAAGTGATTATTTTGAAAAGAATATCTGAAAGAGTTCAGCACACCCTAATGTCTTATACACTTCATTTAGTGAAGGCACCACATAAGCATCAGTGCATGTATGATCTCCTTTTCTTATAAGCAGCCTAGTGAAGCAACATTTGTAATATATTTTACCACAGAAAAACATTGTTGCTGAAAGGATTTTGAGAGGATTAATCTTGGGTACATGTGCACATCATGCCACTGTTGAATAGATGAGTGCTTAGGCATATGCGCCGTACATAGCGAGGGCTGAATCACATTAGTGCTACGAACCATCAGGACTACCCTGAAGGAAGTTTGGAGGCAATACACTTCACAAATTAATTCTGTGACTTTCAAAGTGAAGGGAGCAGAGATTGGTTATGGCCCGTTCTCAGGTGCGTAACCAATGGCGTGCAGACAGCCCGAACCAAGAGGCCTGAGGCTCGCCCTCAAATTGGGCCTCGTACCTTATTTGAATACTCCAGAGCCAGCTTGTCCATTATGAAAGGATCAGTTTTGGGCCTGCCTGCCTTGCTGGCAGTGACCCTCAGATAAGTTGGGGTAAGGACAACAGCGGGGGGAGGTGGGAGGCTGGTCGGGGCTGGCAGCGGCCCTCAGGCATGATGTGGAGCCGGGAGGAGCACCCATCCTCCTCTTAACTCTGCATCAAGCTGTAAAAAAACATTTTTTACTTACCTTTTCGGTGGCGACCACTGGCTAGGCCCCATCCACGACAGCAAAACAGCGAAGCCCAATTTGGCAGAGGGCTCCTAAAACCTAGGCCTCTCATTAACCTATGCAAGGGGCCTAATGCCTGTTTTAATGCCTGTCAGGGGTGCCTGAAAAATTGCCTGACCAAATATGAGGTCGGGTGTATTTCAGGCGTCCTTGGGGCACGATACTGGTACGTTTTGCCCCTGTTTTCCGCCCGGAAAACGGGGACCAATTTCTACCCCAAGGTCTTTCACATTTTTATTTTCTTTCCCTATTTGTTGTATGCCTTCTTCCTTCTGAAAGATATCCCTCTGCACCTCTGACTAGGAGTGCAGGGAGTGGCAGGCTCTCAGGCCCATCAATGCCACTTGTTGGAAGAGTGTTGTGCTGCAGCATCTCAAGTTGAATCTCCTTTTCCAATGCCCCGTCCCCATCCACCTGCGGAACGGCCTTACCTTTGCTCAGCACCTCCTCATTTGATCGATTTCATTTGAAAACTTACCTAGACACTCATCTCCGCTTCAAGCCTGAGTCCTATTGCCATAGTGCTGGATATCACCACTCTCAATTGGTGGTATCTACATTATTTTTTATTCATTAACTTAGTCATATCTTTCAACCACCAATATATCACATTTGAAAGTATGGGTGATAGCAGTTTGATTCATTTGGTATCATTTTTATGACCTTCTTCAAATATCATTACGCTCAAAGTGTGTGATAAACCCAAATCCTATATGCTGTGGGGGAACTACTGTTCAGTTAATTAGGCATGAAAGAACTAGTTTGCTTCAAAAACAGACCTACAGTACAAATGTGCGTCAGATATTGGATCTCTGAATAGGGTAGACGTAGAGAAGGTGTTTCCACTTGTGGGGGAGTCCAAAACTAAGGGTCATAAATATAAGATAGTCGCTAATAAATCCAGAGTGTTGAGAATGTGGAACTTGCTACCACATGGAGTGGTTGAGGTGAATAGCTTAGATGCATTTAAGAGGAAGCTAGATAAGTACATGAGGGAGAAAGGAATTGAAGGATATGTTGATAGGGTGAGATGAAGTAAGGTGGGAGGAGGCTCGTGTGGAGCATAAACACTGGCATAGACCTGTTGGGCCGAATGGCCTGTTTCTGCACTGTAAATTCTATGTAATTAAATGATGACTGTCCCTGATGCCCACAGGGTAGACGGTTAGTTCAGTTAGTTGTTCATTGGTAATCACTCTCAACTAATTACATCCTGAGAGTTGATGCCATGTGGGCTAAATTCATCACAAACCCTGATTTCCGTTGTGGCCGTAACTCGAGATTTGTTGTAGGGGTGATAAGTGTGGACAATAGCGTGCCAACATGTCGTGCCAAGGGGTGGCAGCACGTAGGTTTTCATCCACTGTTTCCCATGGGACAAGCTCCTTTTCCCAGCTTCGCCATCGGGAAGAGCGACAGAAAAAGAGGCTAATTACGTCCCTATGGGGAGGGAGGGAAAACTGGGCCTCAAAGGTGTCTCAGGAGTTGGTTCAACAGCAGCAATGGAGGAAGCCTGGGAGAGAATGACAAAGACCCGAAGAGGTGGAATGAAAATAAACACAATCGCGGGAAAAGACTAAAACATACGAACATTCAAAAATGGCGGACAATCTAGCCTGTCCCATGTAGTCGTGATGCCCTGCGCATCACGATACAGACATTCCCCACCCACTCAGAGCCATGTAATCTCCTGGAAGAGGTGAATAAACCAGACTAGCTTTGTAACAAATGTATTTCAGTCAGTAGGTGGGAGGGAATGCTCAGCTCTCACGCAGCCCAAACACCGGGGTGATTAAAATCAGTATGCCTTTTGTCATTCAAAATGAACCAGCTCAGAACAGCTGAATACAAATATGTTCACTATTCATTCACACAAGGAATGGTTGATTCAGATCTAAGGAGTAATGCATGCAGCTGTGACTCTACTCTGTATCCACATGTATCTCCTTGACTTGCGATATAATTGCAGTAGAGTGTATGGAAGGCATCGCTACACAGGTAAATTCAAAAGAAGTTAAGAGTGCCTTAACTTGGGCTTATTCATGCGGAAGTAAGTTTGGGGTGAACATGTTTTGCTCAGATCATATAATTTATTAAGATTAACTATAAACGCCCTGCACTGCACAGAATGTTAGATTCTGCAGCAGAGCTTTATTCACACTGAATCTAAGTTAACAGGCCCCCAGGTAAAAGTAGCTTCTGCTAGTGATGAAATGGGAAGCTCGGAGGATGCCAGATGTACACTGATTGGCAAGTTTTTGTTCCTGAGGAAATCTGGTGTGGATTATACACGGAGTGTTCTGTAAAGCTATTCTGTAAACTCCTCTTACTGGAGTCCTTGTGACTTAGAAGCTCACTCCTGTTATGCTGGTGGTGCAGTGTGAATGTGGACTCAGAATGATGACACCAGGTTCTGCCTTTGACTTGACCTACTTGTCTGTGGGCATCTGTTGGCACCTGCTTTGGATGGCGTGAGGTTCCTGCGCTGCCGCCTGTCTTGCACCTGTGCAGCTGGATACTTCGATCTGAGGTGTGTCGTACGGTAAATACTGCAAAGCTCAGACCTGATCTCAGTGGTCCCAGGAATACACTGTACCCGATTCACTCAGGAATACAGGCCACATGAAGGCCAGAGCTCCAGCCAGCTGGGAGCGTGCACAGTTTAACTGGTTCTCCGACAACGACTTGCATTTTTACTGTGCCTTTCAAGTGGTAAAACATCCCCTGGCATGTCACAGGAGGGTAATCAGACACAAATTGACACCGAGACAGAGAAGGAGACATTAGGTCAGGTGACGAAATGTCTGGTCAAAGCGGTAGGTTTTAAGCAGCCTCTTAAAGGAGAGAGAGGTGAAGAGGCGAAGAGGTTTGGGGTGGAATTCCCGGGCTTAGGGCCTAAATGGCTGAAGGCATGGCCACCAATGGAGGGGTGAAGGAAGAGGGGGATGGACAAGAGGCCAGAATTGGAGGAACGCAGAGTTCTCGGAGGAATGTAGGGCTGAAGGAGGTTACAGAGATAGGGAGGAGCGAGGCCATGGAGGGATTTGAACAACAATCCGACATCTGAAAACACGCCCCTGCTGCAGGTAAATAATAATTATGCTGCCTTTTTGGGTGTCAGACTAGTCCTGGAATCAGCCAAAATCCCATCTTCAAAATGCAGTGTACGTAGCCCTGTTCATGCCAGGGTGAAAGCAGCTCCTAACGCTGGTCTGGGTCGCATAGACACTGATTAGGACTTCCTTACACCTGACAAAGAATTACATAGAAATTAGAGCATAGAAACAGGCCATTCAGCCCAACAGGTCTATGCCGGTATTTATGCTCCACACGAGCCTCCTCCCACCTACTTCATCGAACCCTATCAACATGCCTTTCTATTCCTTTCCCCCTCATGTGTTTACTAGCTTCTCCTTAAATGCATCTATGCTATTTGCCTCAATTACTCCTGTGGTAGTAAGTTCCACATTCTAACCACTATCTGGGTAAAGAAGTTTCTCCTGAATTCCTTATTGGATTTATTAGTGACTATCTTATATTTATGGCCCCTAGTTTTGGACTCCCCCACAAGCGGAAATATTTTCTCTACATCTACCCTATCAAACCCCTTCATAATTTTCAAGACCTCTATTAGGCGTCACCTGTCAGAGAAAAGATCCTCAGTCTGTTCAGCCTTCCACTGGCACTGGATCGCACCATTCTGTCTGCCACACCTTTTCCTCATGTTGTGTTTTGTTCTGAGTCCTCTTCAGGTGCTGCCCTGTCCAATACCGTCTTTTGGATGAGACATTAAACCGAGGCTCCGTCTTTTCTCTCAGATGGGCGTAAAATATCCCATGGCACTATTTTGAAGAAGAGCAGGGAAGTTCTCGCCGGTGTCCTGGCCAATATTTACCCCTCAACCTACATCACTAAAACAGATTATCTGGTCATTTATCTCATTGGTGTTTATGGGACCTTGCTGTATGCTAATTGGCTGCTGTGTTTCCTACATTACAACAGTGACTACACTTCAGAAGAACTTCATTGGCTGTAAAGCGCTTTGGAATGTCCTGAGGTCATGAAAGGCTTTATATAAATGCAAGTTGCTTCCTTCTTTCCCAATACTGGAAAAAAAGTAATTTGCCAGCATGGACCTACATACAATGTACATGCAAATGGCAGCAGAAAAAGAACATCAAGTCACTAGGTAAGCTTGACCAACCCACCTGTTCGCATACAATAATCTGAGTTTAGGTTAGGCCTCGGCAAATCTGAATAGAATAAAAAACGGACTGTTAACTGGAATATGAATATATTAGTTGAGTCATATGCTATTATGCGGACTTCCCACCTTATCTGAAGCATGCTGAACAGAGTTAGTGAAAATTGAAAGTGTCCATGTATGGTGCACTTAATGTAAACGAGATGACGTTTAGTAGAATATACGATGTTGTCAGCACACATAATGTCTAATTTCTTGCATTGTTAATTGAAGTAGGCAATTGAGCTGGCAAATTAAATATTCATCTAATTTAATTTAACCATTTGTTTGAGGCCATTAAAACTGTCATGTTTAACGATGTACTGATGTTGATAAACTTACATTGCCGTGTTTTTCAATGAACTACCCAGGGAACAGAACCCTGCTTCTAGATATAACATTTAGGGAGCAAATAGAAATTCTCCACACTGCAGCCATGATGTGAGTGTTTGGTTTCACACTCACTGCCAGTGGTTAGTGACCATGGATACAGTTGTATCATTAGTCAAAAGAAGTGGATGATGTAGAACACTGTAAGAACAACACAGCTGTTCTTTGTTTATGCTGAGAATATAGTAAAATGGCACAAAGTGTGCTTTGTTATAGATCCACGTACCTTCATTTACATCTTCAGACTTATGTCTTGTGCAGTGCACTTCATCTGCTAACTTGCAGATTTAAAAGTTTTGCAAACAGAAAGAAAGACTTGCATTTACATAGTGCCTTTCATGATCTTAGGATGTCCCAAAGCGCTTCACAGCCAGTTAAGTACTTTTTTTTTTAAGTCTAGTCACTGTTGTATTGTTGGGAATCACGGCAGCCAATTTGCGCACAGTAAGATCCCACAAATAGCAAGCAGATTAATAGGCAGATAATCTGTTTTAATGATGTTGGTTGAGGGATAAATATTGGCGAGGACACCAGGGAAAACTCCCCTGCTCTTCTTCAAAGTAGTGCCGTGGGATCTTTTACGTCCACTTGAGAGGGCAGATGGGGCCTCGATATAACGTCCCATCCAAAACTGAGAACAAACTATTAAGTAAAATGGGACATTTAAAACTCTATCGCTTTTACACCTTGACTCCTATGGCCCATGGGGTGAAATCATGCTGTGTGATATTATTGCACGAACATTTAACAGGTTTGTATGGAATTCCTTTGTCTGCTCCTTTAACAGAGGTTTTACCCACATAGTTTTAAACCTGTTAAAATAGCAAGCATCACAATTTCATCCAAAGATATTAAACATTTATGCGGTTATATAGTAGAGCAGTTTCACCCCACTAGCTTTTAAAACCCTAACACCTCAGTCTTTGAAAATCTTACCACTCCAGTGTCTCATTACGTCAGATTCTTGGTCTGATTGTAAACCTGGCTACGTAACCGTCTGTCTAGCTTGAATTTAATGGTCCACACTCAGAAGCATCCAAACATTTAGCTTTAATTCACTTTTAGACAAAAACAATTTTAAGAAAACATTGACGAGACACAGTTCATACTTGACAGGAAGTCGGAAGAAAACTTGTTATGAATCAATACCTGAGGGAGCTTGGTGGAGTACTGGATTAACACATTGTCCTTTCCTCTGGGACCTGGCTTTGCTTCCAGACCAGACTGCCTCGATAATAGAGCCTTTGTTATTAAGGCTCCTAAGTGGGCAGTTTTAATCCAGTTCCCAGCAGTGTACAACTGCCCATATTTCTGCACGAACGTGGCAGATAAGTTTTGATTCATTTGTGCTGAGTTGAATCGAGCATAGAACTAACAAATTGTGGGGCATAAGGACACAATGAATGGAACTGTATTTGCTCATGGAGACTTAGAAATGGACCTGGGAGTAACAGTCGACATGTCATGGAAAGAAAGAAATAACTTGCATTTATATAGCGCCTTTCACAACCCCAGGATGTCCCAAAGTGCTTTACTACCAATGAAGTAGCTTTGAAGAATAGTCACTGTTGCAATGTAGGAAACATGGCAATTTGCACACAGCAAGATCCCACAAACAGCAATGAGATAATTGGTTTAGTGATGTTGGTCAAGGGATTAAATTGGCCAGGACACCAGGGAGAACTCTCCAGCTCTTCTACAAAATAGTGCTGTGGGATCTTTTACCTGTGAGAGCAGATGGGGCCTCAGTTTAACACATCATGGCACCTCCAACAGTGTAGCACTCACCTCAGTACTACACTTAAGTGTTAGCTTAAATTATATGTTTAAGTCCCTGGAGTAGGACTTGAACCCACAACCCTCTAACTTGGAGGTAAGAGTGCTACCACTGAGCCAAGGCTTACATCAGACAGCAAGCTGCTAATTAAAAGGCTAATAGAATGTTGGGATCAACAGGCAAAACAGTAGAATACTCCAGAAGTTACACTAACGATTTACAATGCACTGGCTAGTCTATACTTAGAAAACTGTTCAGTTTTAATCACTGTGCCACAAAAAATAAACGTGCATTATAAAGTATACAGAAGAGAGCAACAGCACTGATAACAAGTGCAAAGGAAGTGAGCTGTCAGGAAAGATTAGAGAACCTTAAACTTTGCTACTACTATAACATCTTAGCACCTTTAATGCAGAAAAAAAGGCCTAAAGCATTTCACAGAGATGTAATCCAAAAAAAAACAATGTCAAGCAAAAGAAGGAGATATTAGGAGGGGTGACCAAAAGCTTGGTTAAAGAGGTGGACTTTAAGGAGGGTGTTAAAGGAGGAGAATCAGAGGTGGAGAGGTAGATGGGTACAAGTAAAGGAATTGTTGCTACGCGGCTGAAGGCTTAGCTGCCAATAGTGCGGCGAAGGCAGTTTAGAATGAAGAAAATTAAGAAGTGTGTAAAATAATATTAGCTATAGATAAACTAGACCCAGATTATTAATTCACAGGATCACATGAGGCAGCAATAAACAAAGCAAATAGCATGTTGGGTTATATTATCAAATCAGTTGGGTTCAAATCATGCTGAACTGTGCAGTGCTCTGGTTAGGATATTGTGTACAGTCCTAGTCATTGTGACAAGGGGGCCATCCAGGTCCTAAGGTCAACATGCAAAGGCTAGCAACAAGACTGTAGCTCAGTGGTAGCACTCTCACCTCTGAGTCAGAAGATTGTAGGCTCAAGTCTGCACTCCAGGGACTTGAGCATAAAATCTAGGCTGACACTCCAATGCAGTACTAAGGGAATGCTGCTCTCTTGGAGGTGCTGTCTTTCTAATAAGATGTTAAACCTATGCCCTCTCAGATAGAAAATGGTCTCATGGCCACTATTCAATATAGCAGTTTCCCTAATATCCTGGCCCATATTTATTCTTCAACCAACATTAGTAAAACAGATTAATTGGCTGATTGTGGGATCTTGCTATGCACAAATTGACTGCTACATTACAACAGCAACTACACTTCAAAAGTACTTCATTGGTTGTAAAGTGTTTTGACCTGAGGTTGTGAAAGGCGCTACATAAATGCAAGTCTTTCTTTAAACAGTAAAATAGATTTGTGCTATTGTAGGTAAACAAGTTTAATTATGGACTTTCTAAGCACAAATGCTTGATAGTGAACAGAGCAGCTGTAATTACTGCAGTGTTGGATCTACTGCTGTATTACACCTTTGGACCATGTCTGTCGGTGATCTGAGCTCCAGTGAGGGAGCCTGGTAGAGTAGTGCTCAGAGCCCTAGTATCATCACACCAGCAGTTTAGTGCAGGCAAGGCATCTATGAAATTGCCCGGGCTAAAAGATCCGATAGAAGCATGAGGCGACTGTGGAAGACTGTGTTTAAGGTCTCCAGCATAGGCCCTCTGAGATCTGTGCTTCACGTTACTCCAGTGGCAGGCCTGAATCCTGCCAGTTCAGGATGGTTATTGGGGACAAGTGAACAACTTCCTGTTAATTCGAAGTTAAAAACCAAACCATTAAATGTACAATTTCCTCCTCCAGCTCAAGGGTAATGTGAAAGCATGGCTCAGCTCCAAGTTTCCATTTCTCCATTGATAAGCATAGTCCAGCTCAACTGAAGTGAGTGTGGACACGGGCCTGGATTTGGAACTCCAGTTGGTGCCAAATCCAATTCTTACACAAGTAGTCGAGTCCATTTTCATTAGTTGTTCAACAGGGCATGGGTATCCTAACATAGAGGATAAAGGTGCACTCCATCTCCTGACACCTCCTCTCAGCAAGTAGTGGGGACCGTGTGCTTGTGCCAAGAGTGTAGAGGCGGACAGCTATGAAAAAGAGAATGCACAAAAAAGAAAGGGAAGGAAGTGGTCAAAAGATTAAATCGATTTAAGAAGAAAACATCTGGACTCAACAGAATGACATATCAGTAAAAGTGCAGGTCCCTGCTGCCCTTAATCTGCAGCAGTCACTTCACATGCTAATCTCTAGGCCTTGATTGCAGTATGAGGGATTTAATGTGAATCTCACTGAATTTGCCTCTGTAAAATCAGCTCAGCATTGCCTGAGATAAATGGCAGCGTATTAACTTTTTTTCAATGAGTGCAAAAGTGCACGCCCAGGACTAATTAGGAGGGAAAAGTTTTTCTTTTAATTGTCTTCAACATTTCTAAATAAACTCATAATGAAATGTCAGTCATTTATACTTTCAAGAGACCCGCCTACCCCAAAATCAGGTTTACCTGTAATTCAGGACCGTCCAATGGCTTTTGTAAAATGAATTAAAACAAAACAAGAAGAAACAGGAAGCAATCCTAAACATAGTTGCCTGACTTACAAAAAGTCTGCATTGTTAAAATGTTTGGAATCAGAAGGGATGAGAATTGTGGATCTGATGTTGAAACTGAAAGACAATTACCATGTAACACAGAAAAGCTCTTAAAAAGCTAAGATTGAATCAGTCAGTAATAATAGATATGAATGTCATTACAATGAATCATTTTGTTAGTGAAACATTGCTTTTTTTTTGTTGCAACAAAAAAGCCTAAAAGCTTTCTTGTGCGAGTGGATGGGGAGGGAGTGTGAGTGGAAAGGAGGTAGGGGGGTGATGGGTGTGATGTGCTGTTAAAGGGAAGTTGAAATGATTGAGGCTATTTGAAGACATGAAGAGTTGCATCCTTCTGTGGGCAGGGTATAATTTACAGAGCTGAAAGTGGGAGTGAAATATCTCCTCGATATCTGTGTTTGGCAGCAGAGATGAATGCATACATCAGGAAACAATGTTTACGTGTTTTATTTCCTTATTCTGTCTTGTCAAGCTGTCAAGAGTAGTTAATGGCCGTCGAGGCAGCAAAGTATGAATGCAAGAATGGGAGCCTGCGAAAGGACTTTGAAGAGAGGGGCTGTTGTGGTGGCCACTTAATTTAAAATGAGCTAAAATTACACCGTTTATTAAATTAGATATATGCTTAGATGTGGGACTAGGGTCGGGAGACGCAGACAGAGACACACAGAAGTACGGTAAACGAACATCCCAAGGAACTGTTTAAACTGACCAAACATATGGTGAAAGAATGTTTCTTTTTTAAATCCTCTGAAATAATCTCTCTCCGATTCAAATTATGTGGCACATTCAATCTCTTTGCCTTTAAAAAAAAACCTTTGTTTAAAAATGACCTCCCAAAAATGATCCCTCCTGACGTGTTCCTTCAGCACCTTGAGTTGTAAGGGGCAGACACATTTTAATTTTAAATCCTGAAATGTAAATAAAATGCTGCAGAAATTTTAAAGAAAAATGCTGTTTCAAGGCTATCATTAATGTCAGGAACGGTTGTACATTATCATCGTAAGACCTCGAGCGGGAGTTACGAATGATGAACAGCGCAATTACAATGCATGTTGTTTTACCAATGTAGCTATCTCACTGGCACCTTGTTCTGAAAACCCCTAAAAGTTCTTTTTTTCCACGAGGGAACATATTGAGCGATCCAGGGTTGCTTGTAGTGAGGCTGTGCCGATTATCCCGAACTTGCTATTTAAACAGGAAAAACAGAATGAACTTTGTGAGGATCATAGATTATAAATAGATTCTACTGGTGGTGAATCAGAAACGATGAAAGTTGGATCTCCGGGGACGTTTAATCGGGTCTTGTACTGTCTTTAATACACCTAGTTTGACCGTATTGTATGCAGAAACAGTGGCAAAGATTCGATCTAAACCCTGCGATTTCTGTTTTATTAAACCACATGCTCTCAGATCTGATGATCTGTAGACCTCCAATTGACCAAAAATTGTGAATTAAGATGTGGAATGTTTTTTCTTTAAAAAGAAGCTAACTCAAAAGATTTGTATTGGTCTGTTATTAAACACTTTAATCCCTTGGTTAAATCAAAAGGCATATATTGGCGCACACCTATCCAGGTGCCTTGACAGTGCCTTTTTAGACCGTTTGGCCATCTGCAGAACACTTCAGATAGAAAACTGCCTCTTTTAAAACCTACCCCTTTGACCAAGCTTTTGGTCATCTGTCCTAATATCTTCTTATGTGGCTCGGTGTCAGTTTTTTTGTTTGATAATCGCTCCTGTGAAGCGCTTTGAGGAGTTTTACTACGTTAAAGGCACTTTGTAAATGTAAGTTGTTAATGTGAATTCTAATTCCATTGTTTGCTGCAATTCAACAATCTCAAATCCGAATTCAAAACCTGGGGGTTTATGAAGATTACACGCAGCATCAGTGTGAAGGCAGAGCGAGATAGGTGATCGTTTATGAACCACTTTTATCGTTCAGTTGTAAGTTTTTTTCTAATAAAGTGCCGGTGTGTGTGGAAAAGTTCGCAGAAAAAGGCCTTGTTGCACATTTTATTCCAACCGGGGCTCTGAATGCGATCGATCAACAATGCAAACTGGAGGTGTAGAAAAGGGGGGAATAGAGGGGAATAGAGCAGGTGACCTTGTGTGTGAATCGTTATGAGCCTTCGAGACAGAAGCACTTTTTTGGCTAACTATTCTTTCTTGATGTTTACACAACCTGTGTAACCGTACCTTCCCATCTGGCAGCGAGCTTTAGCACCAGGCGAGTTGTTAGCTTGTCAAGAGTACTTCAGCCTCACAAGGTAAAAAGGAAAAAAAAAAGCCTTTTCCAGGTTTTTTTTTCAGGGAGCACAATCCATTTGCCAGCAGGTTTTCTTTTAACACGCAATTTCTCGCGCATTTGCATCACCTATTGATAGCTGATCTTTAAACTGTTTTATTGTGTTCTTTGTTTGCCTGCTCGAGTGAAAACAAAAGCCAACCGGTGCCTGCGAAGGGTGGATTTGCATGCGGCCAGCGTCACCCGAGGAGAATAATTGCTAATACATATTTATGCGGCACAAATTTGCCATTTGTTTATGCATAAAATTATCAGCACCACAGGCTGTATATCCAGAGAAAACGGTGACCTTTTTAGTTCAATAAACAGAAATAAGCCTTTAGTGCTCAGTGAACAGATTTCAGGGGTGGTAGATTTTTTTTTTGCCAGATGATCCTGATGTAGCTGATAAAATTGGGGTAAGGGGAGGATGGGCAGAATAACTTCACCCCCTTTGGTCGTGTGCTAATTTATTTTTTCTTGCCTCAGCAGAATCTAGCGGGCTATTTTAGGGGCTCTCGAAACAATTGAGTGCACCAGGGCCCAAACTGTCTAATTACTTCGAGACAGGGAAACTAAAGAGGAATTAATGACAGTTGACAAGTGCAATTAATAATTAAAGCAGAGCTGGGAGTCAATGCAATAAGCAGATGACAATAGCTGGGGTAACTGTACATGACAGCTTTCATCCGTTTCAATCCGAAGTGGGCTCTCTGGCGCACGCACAAGAGAATAAAACAAAAGCGTCTGTAATCTGGTCATTACGTGTAACCGTGAACATCCTCCAGCCTCTTCGGTCAGGTAGCCCTGCTTACCTTTCACAATCAGGTGTTGACAAGGCTATTTAATATTCACGTTTTAGATTGGGGCGAGGGAAAATAAAACTGAAAGGTTGCCGCGATCTGAAGTTGCATTTCCATATCAAAGGCAGGGCTTTTGGGCCTGAATGGTAATTAAACTGCCCAGATTTGATCTCTCTGGTCTGCATATATATGTAAATCCCCCACTTGTTTTAAAGGCTGCGTTAAACAATTCACAGTTACATCGTATTTATAAAGAGTGGCTAGCTTTTGACTGAAACACACAAGCTTTTTTTATTCCCTCTACCAAAGTTCAAGTGCATCATTTTTTTCTGTCCTTGTGTTTAAAATCTCAACTGCAGAAAGCTAACATAAATATAAAAAATGTAATATTGTGCCTTGTCATTGGGTTTCCAGAGATCGATTTATCAGTTGAGAGAAATGACTTGCTGTAACACAAGACACAAGACAACAATCAGAGTGACATTTATTTTATAGGACAAGAAAGCTCTCCAGTGCATTTCCATGTAACCTAGAGATTGTTAGCTGTACAAAGCCTTGTAACTAGGTTTAGTGCTGTGATTACATCGTGTACAGCAGCTCAGTTTGAACAGCCCGGCTCTTGCTGTAGGTCTAATGGGGTTATGTGGTAAAATGAGCAATTTAAACTTCCTCATAATCTAAATCTCTGGTTCAAAAAACATCTTCTGTATATATTACAACGATTCTGCTACAGACCTTTCAAAGTGTACTTGCATCTGCCCACAGCGTGTTCAGGTGTGATGTAAGCATGTCTCTGATGCTTTCAGGAGCAGTGCTCCTGAAAGAAGCATTTCCCTGATTTCACTGAAACGCTGTTTATTGGGATTTGCATATATGCAATTCTTTTCCGATCACATCCAGATGAATTGTGAGAGTTGCGTTTTTAGTGCAGCATCTTAGGCTTTGTGAGTGGGAGCTTTTAGAAAGGCAACGCCTGTTCCTCTTGCATATCAGTCTGCTCCCAAGGACCATTTTGTCCCTTTTGACCAGCTGCAATAGTGCACCTTCAGTTCCATCTACTTTGAGCAGTGGAGTCAAATCTCTCCATTTGGGTTAAGTCGCTGTTGATGTGGAAGAAACAAGTCCCAATCTTCGGGACCTGTTTTTTTCCTCATTGGCTTTTTGTAAAGGCTTTTTTCTCCCAACCACATGAAGTACAGGATATTAAAATGGAGACTTAGGAACATATGAATAGGCCATTCAGCCCCACGAGCCTGCTCCGACATTCAATTTGACGATGGCCGATCTATACCTCAACTCCATTTACTGCCTTTGCTCCATATCCCTTGATACCCTTACCCAACAAAAATCTATCGATCTCAGTCGGAGCTCCAATTGCCTAGCTTCCATAGCCTTTTAGGGAGAGAGTTCCAGATTTCTATTACACTTTGTGTGTAGAAGTGCTTCCTGATTTCCCTCCTAAATGGCTGAGCTGTAATTTTAAGATTATGCCCCCTCGTTCGTGATTCCCCACCAGAGGAAATAGTTTCTCCGTATCTACCCTATCGAATCCTTTTAACATTTTAAACACCCCGATCAGCTCACTCCTCAACCTTCTGTACTCAAGGGAATACAAGCCAAGTTTATGCAACTTGTCCTCATAATTTAACCCCCTATGCCTTATCAATCTGGTGAATCAAAGGGATAGTTCAATAGCTAAGACTACAAGTAAGAAAAAAAACTTATTGCCTGAGGTTTTCTGTGTTTTTAAATCACAAACCAGCGCAGTATTTAAGCTTAGATCTTGCTGCTGTCAATGCAATTAACTTCAAAATTAGCCCATTGAGACAGAGGGTTCACTCAACATCCAACTACTAGACACTTTCAAGGATTCTTGCTCAGCCGGTTCAGGCATTGAGTAACTGAGCCGTGCAGATCAGGAAGACCTTGGGTTTGACCTCTTATCTGTGGTGAGAACTGATCTTGGGTGGGGCAATGATAGGGGTGCTAAAATGGTAGGACACCCAAAGCGAAATTCAGTTATAAATGGGCGGAGCTTGCAGTATGTACGCTCCTCCTACTTGTACTGGGCCTTGCTGCGGCCTAACCGGCGGCCATTAAAGAATGGCCCAAGAAATTTTCAGTTTTTATTCTTCTGAGCTTGGGAGAAGCAGCTCGCTCTTCCTGGTCCCACAGAAAAAATCTCTGGCTTGCGCTGACACATTAGAAGCCCCTCCCTGGGATCAACTCTTCCCCCCCACCCCCCACCCATACCCAAATTGCCAGACAGCTCTGTTCCCCCCCCCCCCCCCCACCCCTTGCCCGACGAGCTGTAGAGGAGTGCCCGTTTGGCACCCAGAGTTCACCGGCGCCATTTAAATGAGGCCTGAATCCAAATTTGGCCGCTTGGGCCTCAGGCCGGCACGGACCGGCACACGAAGCAGTAACTCCACCGACTTCGCGCCCATTTTGGGGGGCAAGTCGAATTCCTCCCCCGCTATGTCTAGTTTGGACCGGTGAAATTCATTCTACGGGTCTCTAATTACAATGGCAGTCATCCATTGGACAGTTGGACAAATAGCACAATCCAACAATAACCAACCATAGTTCAGTTAACATAGGAACATACGAATTGCTAGACGGAAAAAGACCAAGGTCTATCTAGTTCACCTCCTACCATCTTGGTAGTCAGATGATATGATAATGCACATGACTAATCATGGCAATGAATCTCTATTAATTAGTCTACAACAGACCCAGACATGAGGCGAGGAAAACCCCCAGTGGTGGAGAGCTTGGGAACCATAGGTCCAAAGTCATTTGTTCCTCCCAAGCACATATAAACCTCCCTCCTATAGTTTCTAGACTTCTGCTATGCAGTGTAGAAGGAGAGTGACTCGCCACAGATTACTATTGGAAGAAGAGCAGGGGAGATTTCCCTGCTGTCTTGGCCAATATTTAGCCCTCAACCAACACCTAAAACAGATTATCTGGTCATTGATTTCATTGTTGTTTGTGGGACCTTGCTGTGCGCAAATTGGTTGCTGCGTTTCCTACATTACAACAGTGACTACACTTCAAAGGTACCTCATTCGCTGTAATGTGCTTTGGGACATCCTGAGGTCGTGAAAAGTGTTATATAAATGCAAGTTCTTTCTTTACTTTAAAAGAAACCAACTAGCCGTGGGGGATTTAGACTTTTCTGAAGGGGGAAGAGAAGTATTGAAGACACTAGAACCAGACTTTAATTCCCGGCAGGAGGAGTGCAGTGAGGGGGGGCGAGGCGGATGGGAAACATAGCTGTCCCTCAGCAGCGTGAGGCCTGTCAGACTCCCACCCGAAGGAACTGGGTCCCCGGCAGTTAGGTAAGTGATTAGGAGGGTGATTGGGAGAGGAGGAAGAGGGATGCCCGGGGCGGAGGTAGGTCCAAGATTTCCCTGTGAGGCCTGGAGGACCACTCCTCCTACTCCTGGCCCACAAGGAGAAAAAACAAAATTAAACATTACTTAATTTCCTGGACCTCTTCCGGTCCCGGTCAGGCTCTGAATGGGACTGCCGTGATTTTTAGTTAAAATGGCGATGGTGTCCTAATTGCTTCACAGTACCCTGATTTTAATGTATTCTTGAGGCCCCCGCCTGTCTGTACCTCAGCCGCCTCTGAAAAGAACGCGGTTAAAATGCCAGCGGGCGGGAGTATGTCGGGAACGCAGTGGTAAGTACTCCACCGCTATTTTAACCACCTGCTCACCCTGTTCCCATCAGATGGGCAGGGTTAAAATCGGCCCTGAAGAGTAATTTTATTGCTGCTGTTTCCAGCACTCTGAATTTCAAATCCGATGTGTTATTGAGCTGGCATCCTAGTATTTAATACAGAGATAGATGGACGTACTGATAGTGGTGTAAATCTCAGTGTTTCTGGAGGGTAACTTAGTGGTCATGTTACAGGACTAGTAATCCAAGAGACCATGAGTTGAAATCCCAACGTGGCAGCTTATGAATTGAATTCAGCTTCATCAAAATCTGGTAATAAAAAGCTGGCACTGGTATAAGTGACAATTAAGCTGTCGGATTGTCGTAAAAATCCAACTGGTTCACCATTGTCCTTTAGGGAAGAAAACCTGCCGTCCTTACCCAGTTTGGCCTATATGTGACTCCAGTCCCAACTATCCACGTAGTTGACTCTTTACTGCTAGAGAGAATGGCCTTGCAAGCCCATCAGTTCTAAGATAATGGCCCACCACCACCACCTTCTCAAGGGCAACTTGGAATGGGCAATAAATGCTGGTCTTGCCAGCGATGCCCACGTCCTGAGTATGAATTAAAAGATTGTTAAAGTCGATAGTAATATGTGCTCCAAATACAGAAGCTTGAGGCTGGAAACCTCAGCTTCATTTGGTTTCAGAGCTTATACAACGTTCCTGTACAGCAAATAAAAGCTAAGCAGAAAATGCATGTGTCAAATGTTTGTCAAGTGAGCCACATCCTCCCTCGATCTGTTAAGGTTAATTGAACAGAGTGGGGTAAATTTTATGAGCTCCCCCCACCCGGGGCCCTGCTCGAGGGGAGAGCAGCTTCTCTGATTCGCGATGCTCCCAATTTTCCAGTTACTCGCTTAAAAAAAATGATTAATTCTTGGGATGAGGGCGTTGCTGGCAAAGCTGGCATTTATTGCCCATCCCCAGTTGCCCCTGAGAAGGTGGTGATGGGCCTTCTTCTTGAACCACTGGTAGCTGTTTGATTCAACTGAGTGGCTTGCTAGGCCATTTCAGAGAGCAGTTAAGAGTCAACTACGTTGGTGTGTGACTGGAGTCACATATAATCCAGGCCAGGTAAGGACGACAGCTTAACGATCACTTTTACAGATATCAGCTTTTTATTTCCAGATCTTTTTAAAAATTGAATTTCAAATTCTCAAAGTAGGGCTTTAAACTCACATCCTCTGGATTATTGGTCCAGTAACATAACCACTATACGATCGTACCCAGATATATGTACAACTTAGTAAGAGAAATAATTACTCTTAAGTGTATGATATACACAAGGCGAAGGTGAATGTTTATGTATTGGCGTGTTTAAGAAGCCTATATGCGCTATCATGCTCTCAATTGTTTGACCTTCAACTGTGGAGGGAAAGCAGATTGTATTCTACATCTGCGCTGGTATCCGACTGCTGTGAAGTTTTATTTCCTTAATTATCTTGATTATTCAATGTTGTATTCTCATCCTTAAGCTATAGAGTGCTACGTTTAAGGACTTGATCAATTATTAATAAACAAAAAGGACAGCATTAGCCAACAGCAGATGTCCAGGAGCAGGGATACTTTTTTTTAGAATCTGTACCCTTTAGTCCTATCTTCCTGGTTGACTGGAGCCCATCGCCCCCCCTCACCCCCGGCTCCTCTGAAATCACCACCCCAGCAAGGGGTCAAAGCCTCAAGAGAGGAGAAATGCACTGTTACAAACATACATAAATGACTGTCAGGAAAGGACCAGCTGGTCCATCAAGCCTGCCCCACACTCATGATGGACAGAGCATCGTGACTAGATACTTCCTCCCCCATTCCTCCCTCCCTGCAGCCATGTAATCTCCTGGGAGAGGCAAAGAAAAGTAAAAATAGTTAGCAAAGATATAGCTGTCCCAATGGTTTTGTGGGTAAAAGCCCCACCTACCACACATCAGGAGGATCTCTGGATCAGCCCATAGTCTATAACCGGGGTGACAGGAAGTGCACTTAAAATGGCCACTAAGTTTCTGGGTGTGAGAGGGAGACACTTAGCCAAAGTGTGTACCCAGTGGCTGATGGAGAACAGTACCTGTGAAGTATTCACTGTTATCAATTCCAGCACAGAGCTTCAGATCCCGGGAGAGAGTATCAGGACTTTGGGTACACTTCCAATTCACAAGCCAATGATTTTTCCATCCATTAAGATGGATGCATGGAAACCGCACCCCATAAATTGGGAGGAAAGCACCAAGATTCCTGAAATGTGTTCCCAACATGTGAAGCTCTGCGGTGGGGAGGGGGTGTTAAACACAGAAACCTAGCCCTAGTTTGGATATGGCGATCATTGCAGCTGATTCATAGCACTCCTGATTTTCTGGCCATGTGGTTATGTTACTGGAGTAATAATCCAGAGGACAGTGAGTTCAAATCCCACCATGGCAATTGGAGAATTTAAATTCAGTTTTAAAAAGCTGCTGTCAGTCAGGACTGGCAAGCCACTCCTGTCAGGGCAACTAGGGATGGGCAATAAATGCTGTTCTTGCCAGCGACGCCCACATTCTGAGAATAAATTTTTAAAATGTGATGGTTTATAAGATTGTAACTACGCCAGATTGTTGTGAAAGTGGTCATGGCAACAGATTAACAATCCAGAGGTCATGTGTTCAATCACATCAGGGCTAGTTTTAAAATGGAAATCAACAATAGCACCAGAACAACTGACCATTTAAAATCTGCCGGCCTGTTGTGAAAACCCGACTGGTTCACCGTTGTCCTTCAGGGAAGGAAGCCTGCCACCCCAACCTGATTTGGCTCTAGTTCACGCTATGTGATTGGCTCTCAGTGCCCTCCGAAGTGGCTTAGCAAGCCACCCAGTTTTAAAGGAAGGACCATCACCTTCTCAGGGCAACTAAGGATGACCAACAAATGCAGCTATGCCTGGGTCACCCACACCCTAAGAGTTAAAGAGAAGCAGGTAAAGACCCATCCTCCGTGAATCATCAATTTTTCTGTGTGTCTTTTTACAAAATGTATGAATGTACACAGCAGCCCATTTGTTTTTGAAATATATATATATGTTTAATAAAAGCATTCGTCTCATTTCTGACACGAGCAATTTAGATTTGTTTTCTCTTGGGTGTAAACTTTGATTCAGGAGGTGAAGGGGCCAGCATGAGATAACCCCCTGTCCCGGATATTATAAGGCAAGGTCTATACATGGGGCCACTCCAGCTCTTGAAGTCAAGAGTAGATCATGAATTAAAGCATCGTGTGCTTTGGGCCTGAACACAGGAGCAAATTACATCCCTATCACATGTACCCCTATGGTGTAACACAAACATTTGAACACATAATCCACTGGGGGTAGATGTTGACTTTGTGCGATAAGGTAAATGGGTGATAATGAGTCGGCAGACCATTTTACATCTTTCCCATTGACTTCAATGGAAATAAAGGGCATGATTTTATCATGGGGGCGGGGGAATGGAATTCCTGATTGGAAACCTGGAAGTACAGGTTTCCTGGATGTCCTTATGATTTTGAACGTTTCCCGCCCGACAGGCCAGCCTGATTGATAGGCTGGTCTCAGTCGGACAGGAGAGCAGCTAGGAGGAGGGCGTGAAAAAGTAAATATTAGATGGGGCAGGGGGGTCATCGGGGGGGAGGTCACCGGAGGGGGGGGTCAGTCATCGGGGGACTCAGTCACGGGGGGGGTTCGGGGATCATCGCAGGGATCGGAGATCATGAGGGGAGTCGGTGATCGTTGGGGGGGTCGGAGATCGTTGGGGGGGGTCGGAGAACGTGGGGGGGATCGGAGATCGTTGGGGGGTGTCGGAGATCAGAGATCATGGGGGGATCGGAGATCGTGGAAAGGGTCGGAGATCGTGAGAGGGGGTCGGAGATCGTGGCAGGGTGGTCGCTGCAGGTAGGCTTGATGGGCCTGGGGGAAGCACTCCTGCTCCTCTGTGCCCACAAGCAGTGGTATAAAGGCATTTACCTGCTGTTTCGGGCCTTCTCGCCTCCCCTCCCGTGACATGAAGCAGAAGGCACGGGAATCCCAGGGGTTAAAAACAAAAGTCCTGTCAAAATGGAGGCCCACAGCCTCCTTCAAAGCTTTTACTGGCTGAGAGCGGGTTGGTCACCCGCTCCTCGTCCCGCCTCCGTGAAAACCGAAAATGGGGGGTTGGAGGCGGGTTTTCGATTTCTAAAACTTTTACTGCCCCCCACCCTCCAGCCCCAACCCACCCATTTTTCCCATTTAAAATCATGCTCAAGAGATGTAAAGCAGGCTGTCGACTCACTATCACTCGTTTTACAACACTGCACAAAGTCAAAGTTACTCCCCTTGTGTCTAATATGTTAGTACTCAGGAAGGTGGAAGTTGCTCTATTAAAGTAAAATAAACCTCACTTTATTACACATGCACAAATAAATGGGCCTCTTCTGAACATGCATGTCCTTATATTAACTAAATTTGGGGTTGGAATGCAGTTTTTGATGCCTTCATATGTGACCTCCCATTTGTACGGGAGTTTCTGGGGGGGTGGTATTTAGTTTCAGAGGAAAAAAAGTAGAGCTTGGTTAAAATGATTCTATTTATGTCCATAATTGGACAAAATAAACCATGAAAAACAAGTTTGTCAAAGGTCACTTGCATTGTTATGTCAAAAATGCACCAGATCTGTCTATCTTTAGTTGGCTAAACAAGAATAGTACCTTGTAGAAAAGAGCTAAATGTTTATGTGGGGTTAAAAAAAAGTAGATAATGTTCGAATTAAGGATGAATTTGGAGCCACTCTGAGAAAATTGGATTTGGTGGGTGTTTTAACTGCATCTTGCTTGTTCTATGAGCTCTGAGATCCCCAGCACAGCTGATCCCTTGGTGAATAATACAAGTAGCTCGCAAAGTGAGATTTCCATTAGTCGCACCAAACCTATACAGCAGGAGGGTGGTGAATAAAAGACTGTTTGTCAGGTTGTCATGGGTCAAGAAGCTGTATAAAAAGATGTTTTTACATTCATATCATACTTGAATATCAGGTTCCAGTTGCAGTTACAATAGAGTAAAGGACAAGCTTGCAACCTGTAATAGATAATATGCTGGGCTATCCCACCTTTTTCTTTTTACACATGTGCAAACCCATTCTGATTTTATTGCTTTGAAGCGGCCGATTTTGAAGAGTGTGAATGTGTTGCCTGAAGAACAGAGTTTCATGCATTCTGCTGTACCACAGAACGCTATAGGCTGGGTGAAGTGGGGGGTAAAATGTTTCAGTCTGTTACTGGCGGTTTAAAACTTTGAGTATAAATTTGTTCTCCGACATGCAGTTGAATTCAAAGCTGCACAAGGATGCATGTGTGGCCATTCTAGTGTGTACTAGTAGGCAGATTACTCAAACTAGCCAATGTGATTGGTTCTTGAGCAGGCATTAATTCCTGTTAAAGTCCTGCATTCTGAGGCCATTGTTTGAATTTCAAAAGCAGTGCGGCATGGGTTCTTAAAGGGGTCACATGCCATACATGTACAAGAGCTACAATATATAAACGTGCAGCTTCCATTGTGGAACTGGGGCACCTCAAGCCAATTAAAACACTCAGCTACGGCCTTGAGCTTTAATTGGGCTCTGCCCTCCCATTTCAGCACAAGATCTTTGGGTTCGTACACCACAGCCATGTTTGAGAGAGATTCAGGGTGCTCAGTCTGAGGTGGTTTAAACAAAGACAGCTGTGGAGAAGCCTAGATCCAGTGGCAGTACCTTTTTCCTATGAGATGTATCCTACAGGAGCTTGGTGGAACTAGGTTCTGAGCTCCTCTGATGACTCCAGAGCTGTTGGGATTATGAAAGGTGTTAATGAATGCTGGCGTATCTGGAGTAGATCCTCCAAAAAACGATCTTCCCTATATAGCAGGGCCAGCTTCAACATTCACCTGAACCTCTACTGAGCTCCTTTGAACAATGATCCCTTTTATACATTAGGAACTTATTATTATTATTACTTACCTACAACTTCGGGGGAACATGATGGGTAGGATCAGTGGTGCAGCCAGTTGGGAGGGTCATGAAACCCCCCTCCCCCCCCACCCCCCCCGCCCAACACCAATCTCTTTGAGGACGGCCTCCGTTTCGCTCCCAGGAACCTCTGACACCCGACTTCGGCCCCCAGGTTCAGCCTGTGAGTTTGTGTGGTCTTCGGATTAGGTATACAACAACAACTTGCATTTATAGAGCGCCTTAAACATAGTAAAATGTCCCAAAGCAATGTCTTCGCAGGAGCATTAGCAGAGGAAAAAAAATTGACACCGAGCCAAAGTAGGAGACGTAAGGAGAGGTGACCAAAATGCTTGGTCGAAGTGGTAAGGTGGCATTCCCCAGTTCCCCTTCCTGCCAAATCAGCCAAGTTTCGAGTTTGAATCCCCCCCACCCCCAAGCTGGCCAATCCTAGCTCTGCCACTGGGCAACATGTGCCAATATAATAGTGAAGGAATTCTCCGTGTGGTCTTTTGCCCCTTGTAAATTTTTGATTCCCACCTCAACATGCACTTTTTTTTTGGTTTTTCTGTTTTCTTCCCAATTTTCCCCCATTGATATTCCGTTGGCTCATTCATTGGTGGAAAATTCATGGACAGCAGTCACTCTCTCTTACCTTGCTCACCCCCTCCCTCTGTGTACATTATACATGCATAAGTTATTACAGTGTCAACAGGTCATCAAACTGTGGGGTACTTCTCAGCTCACCCTGATCCTGTCTTCATCTTTTTTATTCATTCATGGGATGTGGGCATTGCCAGCATTTATTTGCCCATCTCTAATTGCCCTTGAGAAGGCTATGCCATTTCAGAGGGCAGTTAAGAATCAACCACATTGCTGTGGGACTGGGGTCACATATAAGCCACAGACCAAGTAAGGACAGCAGGTTTCCTTCCCTAAAGGGCATTTACTGAACCAGATGGGCTTTTACGACAATCCAGAAGTGTCATAGTCACCATTATTAGCTTTTTATTCCAGATTTTTATTTTTAATTAACTGATTTTAAATTCCCCCAGCTGCTGTGGTAGAATTTGAACTCATGTCTCTGGATTATTAGTCCAGGCCTCTGGATTACTAGTCCAGTAACATAACCACTATGCTACCATACCTGACATCCACAAATGCACTTTCAGTAGGGCTTGGTGTATAGCAATCAACCTTAGCCGATTTTTCCCTTCCTTTAAGTAAAGAATGCTGAAGTCAATAGTGACAGCCAACTGTTGCCCCCCTGCACCCGCCCCCCCCACAGTGAGATTAGCCAATTTAGCACAGATACTACAAAAGAAATTTGCTGTCTCCTACAATAATTGCAACCATTGGAAAGAAAATGGGCCCATAATGGATTCCTGTGGTCAATTTTATTCTGCTTGTTTTTAAAAATCTCTCAATTTTCTATTCTTGTGCTGGCTTGGCTCATCGCAAGTGAGAAGACATTTGAAATCACAAAGATGCAGGTGTCTTTTATGTGTCTAAAACACATGACGACGACATTTGCACCTAATTTAGGTTGTTATAAATCCAGCCTGCAACATTGGAGAAAGAAGGGCCAACAATTGTTTTTCTTGTTGTGGGGCTGATGTAAACTGATTGAAAAGCTAAAAAACTTGACTTTCATTCGCAATCATGTTTACACATCATCTTCAAAGATTTGATTAACGCAGAGTTGCTGCAAGGGAAGAGGAGTTCTGGTCATATATGATAGCAGTCTACAATTCTGGATGAAACTTTCATCCATGCCTTTGTTACCGCCAGACTGAACCATTCCAATAGTCTCCTGGCTGTCCTCCCATCTTTTTTTTTCATTCATTCATGGGATGTGGGCGTCGCTGGTGAGGCCAGCATTTATTGCCCATCCCTAATCGCCCTTGAGAAGGTGGTGGTGAGCCGCCTTCTTGAACCGCTGCAGTCCGTGTGGTGAAGGTTCTCCCATAGTGCTGTTAGGAAGGGAGTTCCAGGATTTTGACCCAGCAGCGATGAAGGAACGGCGATATATTTCCAAGTCGGGATGGTGCGTGACTTGGAGGGGAACGTGCAGGTGGTGTTGTTCCCCTGTGCTTGCTGCTCTCGTCCTTCTAGGTGGTAGAGGTCACGGGTTTGGGAGGTGCTGTCGAAGAAGCCTTGGCAAGTTGCTGCAGTGCATCCTGTGGATGGTGCACACTGCAGCCACTGTGCGCCGGTGGTGAAGGGAGCGAATGTTTAGTGTGGTGGATGGAGTGCCAATCAAGCGGCTGCTTTGTCCTGGATGGTGTTGAGCTTCTTGAATGTTGCTGGAGCTGCACTCACCCAGGCAAGTGGAGAGTATTCCATCACACTCCTGACTTGTGCCTTGTAGATGGTAGAAAGGCTTTGAGGATTCAGGAGGTGAGTCACTTGCCACAGAATACCCAGCCTCTGACCTCCTCTTGTAGCCACAGTATTTATATGGCTGGTCCAGTTAAATTTCTGGTCAATGGTGACCCCAGGATGTTGATGGTGGGGGATTCGACGATGGTAATGCCGTTGAATGTGAAGGGAAGGTGGTTAGACTCTCTCTTGTTGGAGATGGTCATTGCCTGGCACTTGTCTGGCGCAAATGTTACTTGCTACTTATGAGCCCAAGCCTGGATGTTGTCCAGGTCTTGCTGCATGCGGGCTCGGACTGCTTCATTATTTGAGGTGTTGCGAATGGAACTGAACACTGTGCAATCATCAACGAACATCTCCATTTCTGACCTTGTGATGGAGGGAAGGTCATTGATGAAGCAGCTGAAGATGGTTGGGCCAAGGACACTGCCCTGAGGAACTCCTGCAGCAATGTCATGGGGCTGAGATGATTGGCCTCCAACAACCACTACCATCTTCCTTTTGTGCTAAGTATGACTCCAGCCACTGGAGAGTTTTCCCCCTGATTCCCATTGACTTCAATTTTACTAGGGCTCCTTGGTGCCACACTCGGTCAAATGCTGCCTTGGTGTCAAGGGCAGTCACTCTCACCTCACCTCTGGAATTCAGCTCTTTTGTCCATGTTTGGACCAAGGCTGCAATGAGGTCTGGAGCAGAGTGGTCCTGGAGGAACACAAACTGAGCATCGGTGAGCAGGTTATTGGTGAGTAAGTGCCGCTTGATGGCACTGTCGACAACACCTTCCATCACTTTGCTGATGATTGAGAGTAGACTGATGGGGCAATAATTGGCCAGATTGGATTTGTCCTGCTTTTTGTGGACAGGACATACCTGGGCAATTTTCCACATTGTCGGGTAGATGCCAGTGTTGTAGCTGCACTGGAACAGCTTGGCTAGAGGCGCAGCTAGTTCTGGAGCACAAGTCTTCAGCACTACAGCCGGGATGTTGTCGGGGCCCATAGCCTTTGCTGTATCCAGTGCACTCCGCCGTTTCTTGATATCACATGGAGTGAATCGAATTGGCTGAAGACTGGCTTCTGTGATGGTGGGGATATCGCGAGGAGGCCGAGATGGATCGTCCACTCGGCTCTTGAGCTCGTCCAAAACTCTGCTGCCCATATCCTAACTCCCACCATGTCCCATTCTCCCATCACCTCTCTGCTTGCCGACCTACATTGGCTCCCGGTCCGGGAATGCCTTGATTTTAAAATTCACATCTTTGTTTTCAAATCCCTCCATGGTCTCGCCTCTCCCTATCTCTGTAACCTCCTCCAGCCCGACAACCCTCCGAGATCTCTGCGCTCCTCCAATTCTTGCGCATCCCTGATTTTAATTGCTCTACCATTGGCGGCCGTGCCTTCAGCTGTCTAGGCCCTAAGCTCTAGAATTCCCTCCCTAAGCCTCTCCGCCTCTCTACCTCTTTTTCCTCCTTAACCTCTTTGACCAAGCTTTTGGTCACCTGTCCTAATAGCTCCTTCTGTGGCTCGGTGTGAAATTTTGTTTGATAATCGCTCCTGTGAAGTGCCTTGGGAGGTTCTACTACGTTAAAGGTGCTACATAAATGCGAGTTGTTGTTGTTGTTGAAGAAGAAACCACAGCTGAGGATGAGTGTTTGATTGAATGCTGGAATGAGCGTTAATCAATGGCCACAAGGGATTAAATGTATACTCATTATTAGACTGCTAAAAAATCTGGCTATAAAAGTTCCCTTCTCCCTCTCCCCCTCACACACACAACACCAGTAGGGATTGGACAAATGAATGTAGTATTAACCGGCCAGCGACAACCCCAGTGGCCTCCCTTCCCATTACCACCACAATCGCTGGACCACAGAGCATCAAACCATAGCCCAAACTCATTCCTCCTCTCCGGACTGCGAGAGACCACACTCAGCAACCCCGTGAGGCCACCATTAATCACTCTCCCCTCCCTCATTACAACAAGCCCACCCTGACTCTCATTAGACCAACAGAGACCAACTTGTCTTCTCACTGGACTATCAGAGACCATACTCATCCCCTGCTATAAACACACCAGGTCAGACTCATTCCTGCACTATTATCAGCAGAACACAAGTCCACCCTCACCGTCCCTCCTCCATTAGACGGCCATGGTCTGCCGTTAACAGATTAGGGGGGCAATTTTAACCTAACCAGCCGAGTGGGAAACTGGCGGGACCGAGATCTCAATTGGGCACCATTTTACGAGCTGGATTTAATTTCTTTTTGCACCACCACTAAACCGCCTGTATCGTGAATGGTTCCACTGGTATTTAGTGGCTGGTAAATTAAACACATTTTAACCCAGCTCTCATTAGTCCTGTTGCAGGCTTTCTTCCAGAACAGAGACAAATCAACACAAGTAGAGCAGGACAAGTGGCGACAATGGTCTTTGAATTGTTTTACACAGCATCACGTGGTTCTCATGAGTGTACCTCAGCATTTCTTTCCCCTTGCTACATTTGTGTTAAAGGCTGTCTTTAATTTTCTCCTTTTTCTCTCAGTGTGAAGGATATTGGTGTTGGGGTGTGGAATATTCTTTTAAATATTTTGTCACCCAATGTCAGTATCAAGCTCCCTCAAGTCAGGCACAGTACAAGTCAGCTGGGCTCCCTGTGTACCTGCCTCAAAGACATGCCTTCTCTCCAATCTCAGAAGGACTCCTCCTATTGAATCTTTCCCTGTCCCACACCAGCCGTCCTATATTTTCTGTGGGCTCTACTTTCTTCCCTCTGTTAATGTTAGTTAGAAAATACAGACCTGAGCATAAAACAAGGAACCGCCACTGTGAGTGAGATTTGACAGAGCAAACTCATTTCACTTTGAGCCCCTCACGCACTCGGGGAGTGAGTAAAAGAAAGACTTGCATTTACATAGTGCCTTTCACAACCCCAGGACATTCCAAAGCGTTTTACAGCCAACAAAGTACTTTTGAAGTGTAGTCACTGTTGTAATGTAGGAAAGGCAGCAGCCAATTTGAGCACAGCAAGGTCCCACAAACAGCAATGAGATAATGAACAGATCATCTGTTTTTAGTGATGTTGGTTGAGGGATAAATATTGGTTAGGACACCGGGGAGAACTCCTCTGCTCTTCTCCGTATAATACAGTGGGATCCTTTACCTCCACCTGAGAGGGCAGACGAGGCCTCGGTTTGACGTCTCATCCGACAGACGACACCTCCAACAGTGCAGCACTCCCTCAGTACTGCTTTGGAGTAAAGCGGCCGTTTTAAACGCCTGACACCATATGTGGCTATTCTGGTGCTCCTGTAAATTCAGTGATGATAGTGATGGAAAAGTGAGATTGGCGATCATGTAAATCAGAATTTAAAAGTTCATTAGGCAATGCATAAATCAGCTACATACTGCTGAGCAAAAATGTAGTTTTGCACAAGAAACACCACCGGTGTGCACGTTAGGAGGAGAACAAAAATCTTTAGCCTATATATAAATTTGTCCTCATTAGTGAATAATCCAACGACAAAGGCTTCTTTTCTGAATAGAACCTCATCAGGTAGACTATAGATCTGCAGCAATTACAGGGAGCAACAGCTGCCGCACATTGTATTGTGACAGTCTGTGGCAACAACAAGCTTTATGGTGCAGATTTCCATTCGTTTGTACTTTTACTTTTTATTTTTGTACTATCCGCGCAGAAACATGGGAAAAGAAATAGAAAGCACACATCCTTTCGCTACACGATAGTGTGTTATATCATCGACTCAAACCTTTGGGGCAGAAATGTCACATCATGAATTGCTAGTTCAGATCTTTGAGTTTTTGACTTATCTCGTAGTAGTCATAAGAGTTGATACATAAAGAATGAGAAAGATGTCAGTCTTGCACTCTCGATTGATATTAAACATATGATTTATCTTTTACCTCAACAACACAGCTGTTGTTTCCCCAGTGCAAGATCTAAAATGGGACTGAATAAAAAAATTTGAATCACTTGCAACAAACAAAATGACATCTCAGCAGGCTGCCTCACTTGTCCAGACTGCCAGTGATAAACCTACAAATTGGAGATGGCATTGGTTGGAATTCTTATATTGAATGGGGTGGTGACACATTTGAGTGTGTTGTTTTTAGAGAGAAGTGAACGCAGAAAGATGTGGTGAGAAGCTTTATGAATGAAGCCATACATGCGCTGATAGCAGGGATTGATTCCAGACAACTCCCGTGCAGTCAATTGGTCTCCAGCGTGCATCCGTTCTCATTTGGGAGCTACTAGTCCTCATTTAGTCCCCAATTTCCTCCACTCCTCCCTTTCCTTAAGGCATTGACTGCTTGCTGAGGTTCAGTTCTATGGGCACTGATCAGCCTCCAGCACCTGAACCCAAGTACCCATCATTTATCTACATGGCCTTGATAGTGTTCATCAGTGGGCTGTTTGACCACGGGGGCATCGCAGTTGAGTCTCATTCTGTCCTGGTCCAATGTTTACACACCACACTTCCAACACAGGTTGCCAGATAGCAGGAATCCTGGCAGAATTTCCTATCCCTAACCCAGAGCGGCTGAGGCCAGTTGCAGCATTCCTATTGACCCGGGCTAAGATCAGCTAATTCAGCACAAACTGATATGAAACTTGGGGCCTTCCAGGTCAGTGTGGCTCAGCTACTCACTGGACAAACTCAATGGACCATCGGGGAAACTATCCCTAATTTTTAAATAATGCATCCCATTGCTTCCCTGGCAAAACAGTAACGTGGTGGTTAGGGCAGTACTGATGGAGTGCTGCACTGTCAGAGGTACCGTCTTTCGGATGAAAGATTAAACCGAGGCCCCGTTTGGACATAAAAGACCCCATGGCAATATTCGAAGAAGAGCAGGGGAGTTCTCCCTGGTGTCCTGGCCAATGTTTATCCCTCGGCCAACACCTAAAAGAAATGATCTGGTTGTTTATTTTATTGCTGTTAGTGGGATCTTGCTTGCTGGCTGCCGTGTTTCCTACATTACAACAGTGACTACACTTCAAAAAGTGCTTAACTGGCTGTAAAGCACTTTGGGGCATCCTGAGGTCATGAAAGGCTCTATATAAATGCAAGGCTTTCTTTCTTGTTATATTACTGGACTAGTAATCCAGACAACATGAGTTCAAATCCCACCATGGCAGTTTGAGAATTTTAATTCAGTTTTTAAAAGGAATCTGGAAATAAAAAAGGTAGTTTTAGTTAAAGTGACCATGAAGCTGTCAGATTGTCATAAATACCCAACTGGTTCACTAACGCCCTTTAGGGAAAGAAACCTGCCGTCCTTACCTGGTCTGGCCTGTATGTGACTCCAGTTCCACACCGACATGGGTGACTCTTAACTGCCCTCTGAAGTGACCTAGCAAGCCCTTCAGTTGTATCATAGGGATGGGCAATAAATGTTGGCCTTGCTGGCGATGCCCATATCTCGAGAATAATTTTTTTTAATGGAACGAGGGGTTACCATCTGGAATGCACTGCCTGAAAGGGTGGTGGAAGCAACTCAGAAGTAACTTTCAAAAGGGAATTGGATGTATACTTGAAATGGAAAAACTTGTAGGGCTATAGGGAAAGAGCAGGAGACGTGGGACTTTCAAAGAGTCGGCACAGGGATGATGGGCTGAATGGCCTCCTTCTAGTGCTGTAAGATTCTGTGATTCAATAAATTTGTGGGATAATTCCAAGCATTGCAGAAATGTGGTAAGGGATTGTAGAGGCAAAAAGCCATCCTCCCATACCCATAATTACACTGATCGGTTGTAGCAACTGAGATTAATCGCCAGCTCCCAGCATCTTACGATGTTTTATCTCTTTTTCAGTTTCTATTTTGTTCCTCCTCGCCCTCACTTTGAGTCCAGCTCTCTGCCCCTGGGCTGTGGATAGGTGACTTGCTGTTGTCAGTACTCTGCCAAGAGGCACGCAGGGGCAGTTTACTTTACTCAGCTGCTGATGATTCTCTCCCACTTGGTGAGGAAGATTCCCCCCCGCCCCCTCCCCGTGCCTCCTATCCCTACTCCAAAATAGCTCGTCCCAAATTACGATCTCACCATGCGGGGTATCGCAAGATCTAATCTGCGTCTTGCCACTCTGTGCGACTGATTTGGAAGTGCTGGTTCTGTTGCTCATTCATTTCCTGTCTAAGCAGAAAGAACAGAAGTAATGCCAATCAATGAGTACAAATAAATAGGTACATAAAGGGTATAGTAGTGTTGTGGTTATGTTGCTGGACTAATAATCCAGTAGAACAGGAGTTCAAATCCATCATAACAGTTTGAGAATTTGAATTTCAGGTTTAAAAAATCTCTAAATAAAAAGCTGGTACCAGTAAAAGTGACCACAAAGCTGTCGGATCGACGTAAAAACACAACTCCTTCACTAATGTCCTTTAGGGAAGGAAACCTGCCGTCCTTACCCGGTTTGGTCTATATGTGACTCCAGTCACACACCGACATGGTTGGCTCTTGACTGTCCTCTGAAATGGCCTAGCAAGTCACTCAGTTGTATCACATCTAGGAATGGGCAATAAAATGCTGGCCTCGCCAGCGATGCCCACATCCCCAAGAATGAAGTTTTAAGAAACATTGTTTAAAGCAGCCTGGTCCCATAACTGCAGCAAATAAAAGTTATCTTTTTTTTCTTCTTACGAAGTTAGATCTGGCTTCCCATTCGTGGTCCTGGTATGGCAACTTTCTGTAACTGCTTCAGGTGAAATCTCAGGGCTTGGATTAGGGTCCTGATTTATACACCCTGATTATTCCTACCAAATTGAAAGAAAAAGAGAAGGCCTCTTTGTCTGTCCAAGAGGGGACAATATTATAAAGGAGTACAAAACATTTAAAACCAGATGGAAACATAATAAATAAATGAAATGGGGAGAATAGCTTTCAGTGCCCATCCCTCACTGCAGACAGCATCCTGTCTGAGCTCTGCATGCGTACTGTTTAGTGCTTTGTCACATTTGCCGAGATGGGGGTGGGGTTTAATATGCAGACCAATTGACCATCACTGGGCCTGACTTTACACCTGCGTGTGACAATAAGAAAACGACACCCATTCCTATAAGTCATTGCCATCGATCTATTGCAGAGTATCAGTAAGCGGTATTGCACGATTGACATACTTGTGACTGACAGCACTGGCTTTCTGTTTCTAAACACAGGCACTGCTGCTCTCTGATACAAAACACTCAAATATCTAACCAAAATGAAACCTGCTCAAAATGCAGTTTCTGCTAAGTAATCAGGCTTAATTGTGAACTTTAAAACCTCAAATAGTTGATTGCAGGAGAGACACTTGGGATTGAGTCTTGACAACAGAAATAAAGAACCCTTTCTTAGTATCTGCATATTATGCAAATACTGTTCTTATGATACATTCACTGTGACAACCATTTGTCTCTCACAGAACTTGTAATGGACATAGTCCTTCATTGCTGAGCAAGGAAATGTACCTCACCAAGGCAGCAATATTGCAGCTGAAAGGATGAAATGTGCAGAGTAACTGTCTTCCTGGTTGGGGGTTACAGTCCCATTCCAGGGACTTGAGCACATCATCTAGGCCGACACCTCAATGCAGTACTGGGGGAGTGCTGTATCGTCGGAGGTGCTGTCTTTCAGATGAGAAGCTAAACCGAGGCCCCGTCTGCCCTCTCAGATGGACGTAAAAGATCCCATGGCACTATTTCAAAGAAGAGCAGGGGGGGTTCTCCCCGGTGTCCTGCCAATATTTGTCCCTCAATCGGCACCTAAGAAAAAACAGATTATCTGGTCATTATCTCATTGCTGTTTGTGGGACCTTGCTGTGTGCAAATTGCCTGCCGCGTTTACCTACATTACAACAGTGACAACAGTTCAAAAAGTACTTCTTTGGTTGTAAAGCGCTTTAGGACGCCCTTTGGTCGTGAAAGATACTATATAAGCACAAGTTCTTTCTTTCTTATTGTACGTGTTATTTCCCGCATTCATTTCAATTAATGTTGTCCATTGTAAGTTGAATCTAAGCAATGTAGATCTAGCTGCGTCTCCCTTTAAGGTGAATTTGATAGAATGCAACTGAATTTATTTTTCTTGCACAGTTCTGGGTTAAAACGGATAAAGAAAATGAGCTGGTTTTAAAAGCACTTTGAAAACTCACCACCCCACACATATGGTATCTGTAAGTCTCAGTCAGTCATAAATTAATTAAAAGTTGAAGTGATCCATAGTGGAAAGCAGATCATTTTACTGGTAAATAGCTAATTCTTTTGTGCCACTTAGTGCGATTTCATTTCTGCCCAGCATTGTCTTTCATTGTTCTGTTTAACAGAGGGGGTCTGGGCAAGGAGCAGGCCGAGGTTTCAGCTAATGACAGGAAGTCTTTAAAGTTTGTCCTGCATTTCATCTTCTCAACAGGAGTTTTTGGACGCATCTACCGTTTGATCCCCACAGTGAGAGTATTGCTGTAGTTAATTAACAGATCCCCCATTTACTTGCACTCGTCTGAAAGCATACAGGAGGCCTGAGGATAATAATTGAAGGCCATTCCAAATGATAAATGCTCACAGGCAGAGGGCGGATTTTTCTTTCAGGACTGATGTCCAGGTAATATTGCTGTTCATTTTAAGAACATAGGAACAGGAGCAGGCCATTTTGCTCCTCGAACCTGTTCCACCATTCAGTTAGATCATGGCTGATCTGTATCTTAACTCCATTTAACTGCCTTGGTTCCATATTAAGAAAAAAGACTTGCATTTACAAAGTGCTTTTCACAACCTCAGGACTTCCCAGAGCGCTTTACAGCCAATGAAGTACTTTTTGAAGTGCAGTCACTGTTGTAATGTAGGAAAGGTGGCAGCCAATTTGCACACAGCAAGCTCCCACAAACAGCAATGTGATAATGAGCAGATAATCAGTTTTAGTGATGTTGGTTGAGGGATAAATATTGGCCAGGACACAGGGGAGAACTCCCCTGCTCTTCTTCCAAATAGTGCTATGGGATCTTTTACATTCTCCTGGGAGGGCAGACGGGACCTCGGTTTAACATCTCATCCAAAAGACGGATTGAGTTTTTGTTTTTCCTGTACTCGGAGCTTGGTTGCTGGAAGGGTTAATATGCAGCCTGGGATATGAACATACTGCCAGTATGTGTGTTTTAAAATTCACATTTGGCTCTCGTCTTTCTCTCGCCTCTCGGAGTGATTTGTTTTTTTTCTCTTTTGAGATTGCTGCGACCGATTTAAACAATGACTCGGCTGTGAAATGCTGAAGGCACATATTTAGATTTTTTTAAACAAAAACTCCCCCTTACCTCGTCAACATCAGCCCACATGTGCTGTTATCGGAGACGATTAAATATATCCGTGTGATATTTCACAAAACGAAAATGAAACTGAAACAGTCCAGTGTCTTTTGAGAATTACATCTGTGAAATAAATCAGAACAAGTCTTAGAATATGACTTGGTTGCTCATTTTCTCTACTGGTCGTCTGCTTAATTGAGACACAATTTTGCGGGATTAGTAACTTGAAGGGGTAATGTTCTCCTTATGCCATTGCATTTGGCTTTTCCCAAAGCATATTGTTGCTGTATTTGTTTCAACATATCGATCAAAAGCTCAGTATCATTTAGTGCACGACGGCAGAATATTTGCAGGTACCCAAAACCCAGGGACCAAGTCTGTTTCAAAACTCCCCGTTAAACCCATCAGAACCTTTAACGCTTCTGTATTTGTTTTTCCTCTGCCGACTTCTAATTCAGTGCACAATATAACGAGAAGGGGTCGAGTTTAACGGATTATTTAACCCTTTGAATGCTGAAAAGCTGTCTCCCCTCTCTTCCCTACAGTAACCGATCTTTTTGCACGTCTCCAATATTGAATTTCCAATTGAGGGAGCTTTACTGAATGCACGTGGGTGCACAATGTCTTTTGAATCAACTTTGATACAACAACAGGAAAAAAATTATAATCTGATGTAGAAATGCTCCCAGCACGGTAGTCAAAGGGTTAAAAAAAAGCGGGGGTTATTCGACCATGAAAGCTCGGTGCACCCAAGTGCTTATTTAACGTGGATTGATACCCTATACCTGACAACGAAACCACACTATTTGGGCGCCGCCTTTGTCGGGAGCCTTAATATTTGTGATTTGGAGTGCCACATGAACACGTGTGACAGCTCCATCAGTAGACTTTTTGGGGACGGAATGAAAATAAGATTAAATTATTAGTTGCGCTTACAGTTACGAAGTGGCCCAGTTCAACTGAACAAGGGCAGTTTGAAAATGGAACAAGTTTACCCTTCAATCGTTTTCTGCTGATTTCATCCCTACTGTGCTGGGAATGCAATTGACTAGTGAGTCAAGGTAGCACCTCGTGTTCTTGTCAGTAATATCACAACCATTCGCTGGCCGCTTTTTTTAAAAACTGGTGTCAGTCGCTTTTGTAGGAGCAGACTGATGGATAAGGTACGTACGGGGTCTGCTGACAAACTGTTGAAAGATACGTCAAACAATACACAATAGCCTGCTGAATGTTGACTTAGCTGGACAACAGTCCACCATTGCAAGCCTGTCGTTTCCACCCTCCTGGGTGATTGCTGTGTTTTAGCCTTGGCTCAGTGGTAGAACTCTCTCCTACTGAGTCAGCAGGTCGTGGGTTCAAGGTTCTCCCCCTGGTGTCCAGGCCAATATTTATCCCTCAACCAACATCACTAAAAATCAGATTACCTAGTTAATCTTACATTGCTGTTTGTGGGATCTTGCTGTGCGCAAATTGGCTGCCGCGTTTCCTACATTAGAACAGTGAATACACTTCAGAAGAATTGGCTGGGAAATCCTGAGGTTGTGCAAGGTGCTAAATAAATGCAAGTTCCTTCTTTCTTAAAAGTATTTTTTCTCTCTTTTATGTGATTGTATTTACAATCGACTTGTAGGCAGCCAATCGACCTGTACGTACCTGCTTCTCTCTGTCAAAAACCTGCTTAACCCACTAGGTTTTAGCCAACGAGCGCGACAAAGATACACGTACAAGACAGCGTAAAGTTCCTGCTCGGACTGCCTGCGCTGGCAAGGTGTCCCTGCAACCCTGCCAGTGAGATGGTGGACTGGGGAGCCTGGGCTTGTGTCTGGGTCATTCTGAGGAGGGGCGGGGGAAGAGAGTCTTTTTACAGCGCGGTGTCACCTTCAATCTGAATGGTTAAATGATTGAACGAGAAGGGGCTGCTTGTAAAGGAAACAGGACCCGATTTGTTCAGGGTCAGTGGTCGTGGTTGAAACCATCTTGTTTGTAGATATCTCTTCAAGTTATTAGGCTGTCAGTTTTGCTAGCCTGTCGGGATTTATAGCTGAGAGGTCCGGGCCGGGGGTGGTGTGTGTGTGTTGGGGGAAGAGAGGAAGACTTTGTTACTGAACTTTAAACCTAGCTGTATTCCTAGTTGGCCTCGTGTTCGTTTACTTTTATATTGATCCAGCAAACTTAAAAGGATAATCCTACATGTGCTAAAGGTTATATTGATTTTTTTTTTAAAAAGCAGCACAAATAACTATGGGATCACCAAGGCCCCAGGGAGACACTGAATTCCCTTGTATGTAATCGTAGGGAGTCAAGCATGAATACTGAGATTGTATAGTAAGAGTAATTTAATTCCAGGTGGAGAATGCAAAACGCATAAATGTAATGAGTTTTCGATTAATTAAATACAATGCAACATGCAGATTATTTTCTTTCCGTTGATATAATTATACTTTCAATTCTATATGTGTTTTTTTTAATTATTGCACTTGTTGCACTCAATTTGTAGACTGTGTGAAAGTGTTATGTTAGGCATCAAGCCTTGGGCTTATGATCGCTCGAAGCTCTCGGCACAAACATAAAGAACGAGGTGTGATTGGCGTGTGCCGATCAGGCGATCGATATCATGCACTTGCTCACGTCACGGTATAAACTGGGCGACATGGACATGTTGGGCCGAAGGGCCTGTTTCCATGTTGTGACTTCTATGATTCTATGATTCTATGAATGCTTGTAACATTAGGCTGACTAACTGCTCGCAGGCAGGTCGGAATAACTATTACCACATCTGTCAATCAAAAGTGATGGTTAGGAAGGGGTTAAAAACAGCGACAGCCTGAGAGATGATCTGGCGCAGGGAACTTCCTGTAACAGACTGGGGAAACCCCTCTTACCTGTTTACGGGTCTGTAAGTGCCCTCTAACACACTACTGCTGAATTCGATTTACGACTCTGTGCAATGCATCAAAAATGAACCAAACATCAGGACCAGAGCAAAACTAATAATCATTCTGAGCTCGGTTTATAATCTCCCTAATGAACCATATGGAATCACAGCTGTACAGCAACATGGCTTTATACCTATAAGTGCACACATATTACTACACATATTTCCCCCTTTGGCAGAAGGCTGATATTCCTACTGACCAACCATATGTGTGATAGGTGTCCCTAGCTCTCAGCTGGGCATCAGGGGTTGAGGGGGTGGGTGATGGTGATCATTGGGTACCTCAGTCCACACAAACTATGGCTGTGGCCCTTGCTAGTTTATTCACCAAGTAGCACCGCTCTGTAGAAACTATAGTCTGGTCTCTAAGCAGGGGGAAGACCAGCAGTGATGTCTGGCTATGAGGAACAGGAAAATCGGGAGATGGGTTTACTTGAGACGGAACTCCTCCTCCTCCCCCATCCCCCTTATCCTTTGTTTAATACAAAAAATATAAACAGTGAACTCAAATATCACCCAGTCAGTCACTTTTACGGGCATTTCATACTACATTACAACAGTGACTACACTTCAAAAATACTTCATTGGCTGTAGAGCGCTTTGGGATGTTGTGAGGTCATGAAAGGCTCTGTATAAATGCAAGTTCTTTCTTTAGGGGCCCAATATATCCATGTGAAGCTGACAGTGAATGCACTGCAATCGAGGCATGATTAATTCTTACTGTTAACCTATGGTAATAGTGAAATAAAAGGATGAAGTAAACTTTTTAGGTGCGGAGATCGACACGAATTGAGCTTGAAATGGAACCAAACAGAAGTAAGGCCAGGCCAGGCCCACTAATGCGAAAGGAAAAGAGAAAAATGGCAGGAAGCCATTGTGTATCTTTTTAACCTTTTAGCTCATTGCACAAACGATTGCAATTTATTATTACCATTGCCATCCAGTTTACAATAAAACCCAAACAATACACCCAGTCACTCACTGGGCATTGTGCTGAAATGATTTTGTATTTATTTCACCAGTGCCATTATTCTGAAATCCTCAGTCAGTCCATTAGCGTTTCTTTTAATGTCTCGTTTCTATGAATTGAATTTGACTCAGAGTTGCTTGTCCTGACCTTGTGCCATTGTCACTGGAGACATCCTTCTGACAGGTAATTAAACCCAAAGCGCCCCCTAGCATTGAAGCAGTGTGGAGACTGTGCTCCCAGCTGGGGCTCGAGCTCGCAACGAGTTCCTACCTCTCTCTCCCCCCCCCCCCCTCCCGCCCCCCATACAAATCACTGCATTATGGGGAGCTTCCTTTAAACAGAAGCACCATCGAGCAGTTAGCATCTGTAATAAAAACAGAAAATGCTGGAAAACACTCAGCAGGTCATTCAGCATCTGTGGAGAGAGAAACACTTTTCAAGCCGATGACTTTTCATCAGAACTGGAAGAAGTTAGAGATTTAACAGGGTGAGGGGTATCCTCCAAGTCCATGTAATGATGGCCCAGTATCTGGTTGAGGGGGTATTATGGTATGTCGATGAATATCTGCAACTTTCTCACCATGTAAGAGCATGAGACAGTGTGGAATGGTGTGATCCAAACACTATTGAAATGAAAGCATTACAAGTAGTGATGAGGGTTCTCACCTAGATTGGATGAGTTCACACCACAGGGCATTTCACTCCACTTATTCCAGAGTGAAATAAAACTGGTCCAGTCCAACTAGGTGCAAACTAATCCCAATGGCACTCACTAACCGCAGACGCTGGTTAAAAAGGGGATCAGATTCACCCAAAGTTCTCAACTCAGCCTAAGAAACATGGAATCATACAGCCCATCGTGCCTGCGCCAGGTCTCTGAAAGAGCTACCAATTACTCCCACTCCCCTGCTCTTTCTCCATAGCCCTGCAATTTTTTCCTTTTTAAGTATTTATCCAATTCCCTTTTGAAAGTTGCTATTGATGCTTTCACCACCTTTCAGGCAGTGGATTCCAGATCATCACAACTCGCTGTGTAAAAAAATTCCTTCTCATCTCCCTCCTAGCTTTTTGGTCAATTATTTTAAATCTGTGTCCTTCGGTTACTGACCCACCTGCTAGTGGAAACAATTTCTCCCTCTCTACTTTATCAAAACCCCTCATAATTATGAACACCTATTAAATCTCCCCTTAACCTTCTCTGCCCTAAGGAGAACAATCCCAGCTTCTCTAACATCTCCACATAACTGAAACCCTTCATCCCTGGTACCATTCTAGTATGTCGTCATTTTATCCCAGCCAGGTAGCTTTGCCGCATGACAACTGTACACACAACTACTGTTTAAATGTGACTTGCACCGTGATTTACACCCGTGACCTTAGACTGGTGCTTTTACAGGATGACACTGTCCTACACTATCACTGGGAGCAATACTTGCCCATAACAGCAATATGTAACATAACTGCTGTATTATTAGAGGCTGGGTTACTTTTTTTTTAAAGAAAACGTTAGACTAGGAACAGTGGGGAACTTATTGTAGAATGTTTTTGTGTGTCTCTCCTTGTTTCGGCTGTTAACTCGCAAACACAATGAGAGACTGCAGCAGGGGCAACAAAGGTTGAAATGATAGCCCGCTGTTTCAATGAGCTGCTCAGTCCCACTGATAGTCTGGACATCTGGTAAGAACAGTCACTCCTTGTCAGGTTTCACCTCATGCTGTGTGTGAGGCAGGGACCAGAACACTTTAAATATATATATATATATATACACGCTTTAACTCATTGAATACCTCAAGCATGTTAGAAACTCCATCATATAAAAATCATTGAGAAACATTTATCCAAAAACCTTCTTGCACCTGAAATGTTTCAACTCCTAGAGAATTGTGTGTGTGTGTGTGGGGGGGTGGGGTTTGGTGGATAGAAGTAGAAAATGTCCTTTTTATTCCATTTTTTTCCCTCAAAATGCGTCCATTCTGACTGGGAACAGGCACGCAGTCGAAATTTTATTTCTTGGCAACTTTTTTTGTTGTTAAAACGCAAAGCAGCTTGATTGTAATGAAACAGTAACTGCTAAATAGTTCAATTTCCCTTTCACCCTACAGGCCTCGATCATTGAGCCGTATATTTAATACAAGGAACACCGTTTTCTAAAAAATGTTTCTGGTTTTGATCAAATGATAGCATCTATTAAGAATTTGCATTGATTCAGTCAAGCAGCAGTAGCTGAGATGCATATGCTTGTCTAATTTTATTTAAAAGCATTTTCCCTTTTTTTTCCCCCTGTTAACATTGTTGCTTTTGCACAGACAGTAATAGCTTCCCTTATGCCTTGGATTGTTATGATCATGTAAATTTATTGGTGCTTAGAAGAACGGAGCTATTAAAACATTACAACAGCCATTACAGCGTGTGTCTGATGTCGTTCTCCTAACGAACATATGCTTCCAACTGAATGCCTAAACTCTTATTTATGGATTTAATTTAATGTGCGGAAAGAATTCAAAATTAAATTCTGTACTCGCCTCCGGAGAGTGTCAGTGTATAATAACATGGTAATTTTTACACATCTTTATGAGAAATGGGAAAATTAATTCTTTTTGACAAGTTGTAATTATTCGACTTGGAACAGTTGCAGCTGAGCAGTTTGTGAGGCTGTTGTCTGGTGTTGGTTTCTGTGAAGGGGGGGGGGAGGTGGATGGAGATGTTTGTGTATTGGAGGCTTTATAATATGTGACACATTCCCCACTGCAAATTAGCAGTAAGCATTTGAAGAAGGCTGCGAACTCCTGTCACCACAGAGAAAGTAACACTTCACCTTGTATTTTTTTTTATATACCCCTTCTTTTAATTTGAGTTTGTTTTTTGAAACAATTAAGTCATTACAAAAATTCACCTTTAAGGAGCAAAACACTCTTTGCCCCCCACCCCTGACCCAGCCTATAGGTTTATTTGCAGCAGTTTTAGAGGTCAGATGTAAACATTTTGTCTTATCTCATTCTGTTGTCCTCAGCCTCTGTTGTATTGTTTCATGTTTTTTCCTGTGCTTTGATGTGCCACACACCAGGTGTTCATGTTCTGAATTACACATGAAAGGGCCCGTATTCCATGCTAATTAAACCAGCAAAACGCTGCCTGTATACTGTTTCTCTCCAACCCCCCTCCCACCATCTTCATTGGATACTGTTGGCCGAAATCTAAATGAAATAAAGTTCAACTATATTACACAAATATAAAAGTATATGCGCAGTAATTTGTCAGATTTGAAGGTTTGCTTTTAACAAGTTTCCCAATTGTGTTGATGATAAACTTCAATGAAAGGGTAGGGGTGCAAGATTTTCTATCTCAATGACCCCTTTCTTTAACTCTACTTCCTCAACTTAATTCTTTTCTGCTTTACCCCTTTCCTAACCAAGCTGACTTCTCATCATTTTAGGATTTTTTTTTATTTTGGGTGTCCTTCCTTTTTAATTAAAGCTGTTAACTCTGATAGAGAGACTTAATGATCTGAAAATCCCCATTCAATGTATTCTGCACTAGGAGTTGTAATACCGAAGCATTCTCTCGTGCCCCCACACCGCCCCCCCCCTCATTTCAGCTGGATAAAAGAATAGTTTGTCATGTGCAAATACGGTGCACGTAAATCTGCTTTAAGTCTTGAGCTATTGTCCGACAAGCTCTACCATGAGGGAGAGAGAGAAAGAGACATTTGATAGAGTTGTGTGGACAGCTTGAATGGACAAGGATGTTGTCCATTGTCCTGTATTGATCCCATTTTGGTACTGTATAGACCTTTCTAATTACACTGTCTGGAGTTGCAATGAAACAACTTGAAGAATCTCTACGATTCTAGTTAGGCCCTTTCTAGGGATCGTGCACTCAGCACGCATTTAGCTAGATTTCAAACCTGTGTTTGCTTTCAATCAGAACGGTGAGGTCACTTGTTATTGTTAATTCAAGGCCTTTATGCAATGATACATCATATAATTTTAATTTATATAGCATGTTTAACAGTAAAAAAAACATTATGCTTCACAGAGGCATGGGGGTGGGAGGTTGCAATAGACACACAGTCAAAGAAGGAGATATGAAGGAGGGATGACCAAAAGCTTTGTTAAAGAGGTCGCTTCACAGATGTGACTTTATATTTCTGGCATACTGAGTGAGGGGTAAGGTAGTGCAGTGGTTATGTTACTGGACTCGCTAATCCAGAGGCTGGGACTATTTCAGAGAACATGAGTTTAAATCCCACCTTGGCAGTTCAAGAATTTGAATTACATAAGCCTGTTAAAAAGTTTTTTTAAAACCTGAAAATAAAAAGCTGGTACCAGTAAAAATGAACATGAAGCTGTCGGATCATTGTAAAAATCCAACTGGTTCACTAAAGTCCTTTAGGAAATTAAACCTGGCATCTTTACCCAGTTTGGCTTATATGTGACTCCAGTCCCACACTTAACTGCCCTCTGAAGCCACTCAGTTTCACCACTACATTCTCAGGGCAACTAGGGATGGGCAATAAATGCCAGTCAGTGACATCCACATCCTGAGAATGAATAAAAAATTATTTTCCTCCTGGGATGCTCACAGCAGTGTCCAGGAGAAGAATCATTGATTCCTGGAGACTCCAGGACAACCCTGGAGGGTTGGCAACCCCTATTTTTGCACCATTGGCTCCAGAATCGGCAAATGGTTGCATTCTATCTTTCCGAACTATTCCAAAAATAAAACAATAGAAACCAGCGACTTTCTGCCTGATTTGCCCCTGAAAGCGGCCGCAGTGTATCTGAAAGATAATTTATGTTTCGGATGCTCGTGGGCACTGTGTTCTGCTGTGATGAGATCACTACTGGCAGATTCACAGATTCGACCATGAAAACAGAAATTTTAAAAAAGGTGATTCCCATGAAGTATTAACCAGGGTAAAATTGCACCTCTTCTGCTTATTTAGTTAGATCCATTGCACAATATCTCCAGTTCATTTACCAAAGCCAGATCTTGATGAGTATATAGAACTTCATTAGCAGATCAGGTAGTCCAAATTGTAAAAGGCATCTAAGTAAACATTAAAGGGATTCTGTGTGGTTGCTACACGTAAAGCCCAGTGCCCAGTGGGAATGGATGTAGGTTTGAATCCCACTCTGTTCAATTCCAGACCTCGGGATCTGAGCTGAATTAAACATCGGAATGAAGAGTGGAGGCTGAAGCACCATCAGTAAGGGAGAGGAAAAAGTGAAGGAAAGAAAGAAATGATTTGCATTTATATAGCGCCTTTCACAATGTCCCAAAATGTTTAAGAGCCAATGAAGTATTTTTGAAGTGTAATCATTGTTGTAATGTAGGGAAACACGGCAGCCAATTTGCACACAGCAAGCTCCCACAAACAGTAACGTAATAATGACCAGATAATTTTTTTAATTGTTTTTGGCCAGAACACCAGTAAAAATTCCCCTGCTCTTCTTCGAAATAGTGCCAAGGGATTTTTTACTTCTGCCTGAGGGGGCAGACAGGGCCGTGGTTTAATGTCTCATCTGAAAGATGGCACCTCTGACAGTATAATACAGTACTGCACTGGAGAGTCAGCCTGGATTATGTGCCCAAGTCTCTGAACTGGGACTTGAACCCACAACTTTCTGACTTAGAGGCGAGAGTATTACCACTGAGACACAGCTGACACAGAAAGAGGAAGGAAATTAAACCTGGAAGTCTCTGGCTCCGTCCTGACAAGTCAGTTACTGGCAGTGGTCCTCTACATCCCTCTCCACTCCAGACAGGCTAAGAATAGGGCTTTAAAAAAGAGCACGCATGAATGAGTTTAACAGAAGACTCCCATAAAATAATTTTATGAAAGGAATTTTTTTTAATCAACAGTAGACGAGTTCAAAGTTCAGAAGAATCCAATTATAGACCCATCCAATTCTCATATCCTGATAAGACTGTAGCAATGCTTTGTGCACGAGGGGTTAAACTTTCCACGCTAGGAGTTTGGGTAATCCCATGCGACTGTACAAAATATAACAAGCCCATATTTCTGGGGTTTCAGATTCAGAAAGGGGAATGAGCCCAGGTCCAGAACATGAGTCTCTGGGCCATGGCTTTCTGCCCATTCATGGTGAATGGATGGAAAATCTGTACACCAATATAGTTAAGGCTCAAGAAATGCATACAGCTGATGTTGGTCAGGCAACCAGTGGTGACACAACATCTGGCCTCTGTGAACCTCAACAACAACTTGCATTTATATTGCACCATTAAAGTGGTAAAAGCTCCAAATGGAGCGTGTTGGACACAATGGGTTTCTGCTACTGAGAACATTGAAGAGGAAAAAAAGGGAAACAGAAGCAGCAATAGAAATTATGGAATTATCTTCATTTAAGTGGAATAAATTTGCTAAGACTTGAAAGTTTTCTACACTCTGGAATATAACACATATAACGCAGATGTGAGTCACTCTCTGCTCGTCTTCCTTGAAGCAAAAATTTGAACTCAAAGTATCCAAATCATTCACAGCTGAAGAGGGCATTTGGGCATAATCTCTGGCGCAGTAAAGTTCTCAGTCCCAGCAGGCAGCAGATGGCATCTTAATGTGGCAGGGCAGTGATGGGAAGTAACGTCACAGTGGTAACTAGTAGCGAACGAGTTAATAAGCCACAAATGGCAGGTATTAAACCTTCAAATGACATTCAGACTGGTTTTAGAATTGTGTCTGGTTTGAAGACAAAGCAACAGATTTCCGCAGCTAGACCAGTGGGTGAAATTATATGCGTGCTTTGTGGCGCAGTTTGCAGGATTTGTCTTGTGTAATTATAGCAGCAGGTGTTGGGGTTTAGACGCTGAATTCCACATTTAAAATACAGGCGAATGTTTTTCTGAATTTGACATTTTGTTTATGATGATTCTGTTTTTTTGCTGTTCAAAGTGCAGCAATAAAATAACACTAAACACGAGCTGCTCCGATATGTGTTGAAAGAACTGTACAAAGGGCCAACCTTATGTGACCATAGAGGTCGGTCCACACTGCAAGGGCTGCAGCTCTGGTTACACCAAAAGCATTCGCAGGAGCCCGGCTTTGGCACCGTCTGATTGATTTGTGAACGCTAAACTGCAGAAATGAACACCTCGATTTTAAAATTCTCTTCCTTGTGTTCAAATCCCTCCATGGCCTCGCCCCTCCCCTTCGCTATAACCTCCTCCAGCCCTATAACCCTCCGAGATCTTTGCGTTCTTCCAATTCTGGGCTCTTGCCCATCCCCCACTTCCTTCGGCCCACCACTGGCGGCCGTGCCTTCAGTTGTCTAGGCCCTAAGCTCTAGAATTCCCTCCCTAAACCTCTCCACCTTTCCCTCCTCCTTTAAGACACCCCTTAAAATGTATTTCTTTGACCAGGCTTTTGGTCGTCTGTCCTAATATTTCCTTCTTTGGCTCAGTGTCAATTTTTGTCTGATTCCGCTCCTGTGAAGTGCCTCGGGATGTTTTAGGCGCTATATAAATGTTGTTCTTGTTAACATGTGATTTGTTTCCTATTCATCCTGCATGAATGCAAGGTGTGAATGCAATGGGCAGGAGGGTAGTCGGGGGAAAAGTAGAGAATTTACTCCCCTCGTTGGTTATACTGAGGCCTCGTATTCTAATCCAGGCTCAGGTAAGCGGATTGAATGGGAGTTACCTCAGTTGGACTGGATACGTTTGGCAAGGCGGCAAGAAATGCTATTCTGTATTGGTTTGTATGAGAGACAACTTTCCCGAAGTTAAAACTTGAAGCAGAACCTGAGGGTTGGTGAAAGTTGGCATCTGTGGGGACAGGGTGGGATCCACAGAGGCACGTGGAATGGTGAGTTTGATAAAGAAAGACTTGTAATTATAGAGTACCTCTCATGACCTCAGGATGTCCCAAAGCACTTTACAGCTAATGAAGCACTTTTTGAAGTGTAGTCACTGTTGCAATGTAGGAAACGTGGCAGCCAATTTGCGCACAGCAAGATCCCAGAATGATCAATGTGATAATGAGCAGATGATCTGTTTTAGTGATGTTGATTGAGGGATAAACATTGGCCAGGACACCATGGAGAACTCCCCTGGTCTTCTTCAAATAGTGCCATGGGATCTTTTGCGTCCACCTGAGAGGTTTAACGTCTCATCCAAAAGACAGCACCTCTGACACGGCAGCACTCCCTCAGTACTGCACTGGGAGTGTCAGCCTGGATTATTGGCACAAGTCTCTGGAGTGGGACTATGAACCCACAACCTCTAGACTCAGAGGCGAGAGCACTACCAACTGACCCACAGCTGACAGCTGCAATGGTGAATGGGGTACTGATTTGGCATTGAAACCAGCGTTATATTGGCATGTGCATGAAATAGTGGCTGCATAAAAGAATCGCTGTGGGGTTCCATACCACACCAATTGTGAAGTGCTTTGGGACATTTTTCTGTATTAAAGGTGCTGTGTAGATACATATTGTTGTTGATGGGAGGCTCTTGTGCGATTGTTATCTATCACCTGGCTGTACCAGGGTCACGATATCAGGTGTTCCTAACATTTCCCGTGCTTTTTCTTGCTAGAGAGCAAGAGATAGCCGAGCACGTGGCCCAGCCCAGGGTGTGTAGCTTTCATTTTGCCAGAGAAAATGCTGACTAACCTCACACCCAGGCAGGCTGCGGAGAATGAGGAAGAGAAAGAGAATGAGAGAGGGAATGAGGGCTCAGAGAATACGTTAATGCCAATTGACTGTCCAATGTGAGCCATGTGAACACAGATTTCCATCTTTAACCACGTGGGGATCGATTTTAACCCCCCCGGGTGGGATCGAGGTGGGGGGTGACCTTTAAAATGGAGCATTCAACCATAACGGCCTGTTCCCGCTGGCCACCATTTTATTTCTCTCTGCATTTAAGCGGCTGAGGCGCCCGCTGGAAGCAGACAGGAGCCTCGTGAATTTGGGCAAGTCGGGGTCTTGTTACGTCAATGGGACCCTGATTGCATTTTAACCGGGCCCTGAGATGTGAAGGCTGGTGTGGCTTTCTCACCAGGCTGAAGCGGGTCAGTAGCTGTTCTGCAGACCGAAGAGCAGGAGCTCTCCTCTGGGCCCCACAAGGAAAGTCACGGCCTCCCCTTCCCTGGACTCACCCATATCCATCTCCCTCCTGTAAACCACTCCCTGTGATTTACCTGCTTGCCGACGAGCTCTCCTTTGGTGCCAGCCCAAGCTTCCTCTCCTGCCGCCCTTTGATTTCCCCCCGTTCCCGGAGGGAAGCTGACCAGTGGTATGCAGAGGAGGCACGAGAGTTAAAATACCCCAGGCCTCAAATTTAGCCTAGTGAACACATTTTGCACTTTCCCCACCCCCCCACCCACCCCCCCTCCATCTGCCAAAACTCATTGGAGGATAAAATCGCCCCCCATATATTCTTGGCAGAAGACGACGCCTCAGTTCAATACCCTGTGACTGAAAGAAAGAACTTGCATGGATACAGCACCTTACCAATACAATGAGTTGAAGCACACTCACTGTTGTTATGAACACGGCAACCATTTTGCTTACAGCAATATCCCACAAACAGCAATGAGATGAATGTTCAGTTAATCTTTGTTTTGATTGTGTTGACTGAGAGAAGGATGTTGGCCAGGACACCTGGAGAAATCCCTGCTCTCTTTGAATAATGCAATGGGATCTTTAACCATTCCAACTAAACTACCAGAGCAAGCAGATGAAGGCCTCGATTTTATGTCTTATCCAAAGGATGGATGAAAATCACATATGTAGAAGTCGTCTGTTGTTGAATGCTCTAGTGATAGTTGTGGTTTGCACCAGCTCCTATCTGGTGTTTATAAATCAAGTTGAAATTTAAAATTCTCATCCTGTGTTCAAATCTCTCCATGGCCTCGCCCCTCCCTATCTCTGTAACCTCCTCCAGTCCTACAACCCTCCAAGATCTCTGCATTCCAACAATTCTGGCCTCTTGTACATCCCCGAATTGCTTCGCCCCACCATTGGCAGCCGTGCCTTCAGCTGTCTAGGCCCTAAACTCTGGAATTCCCTCCCTAAACATTTCTGCCTCACCTCCTTCAAGACACTTCTTAAAACCTACCTCTTGGACCAAGCTTTTGGTTACATATCCTAATGTCTCTTTCTTTGGCTTGGTGTCAATTTATTTTGTCTGACTACGTTCTTGTGAAGCACCTTGGGACATTTTACTATGTTAAAGGCACAATATAAATGCTAGTTGTTGTTGATGAAGACACTGTGCTTCTGATTTGAATTTTAGCCACTTGAAGGTCCCATCCAATGTATAAGCCATGTTTCCTTTCTCTGGTCTTTAAACTATGTACGCAAGTATTGAGAGAAAGAGAAAAAGACAGAGAAACAACATTGATTTCAAATGAAGGTGAACTACCATGCTGAGTTCGTAACTGCATTACCCAGAGTGGAAAGAAAAGAGAGAACTTGCTTTTATATAGCACATTATTAAATCCTCAGAGTATCCCGAAGTGCTTCACAACCAATTAATTACTTTTGAAATATTATCGGCAGCTAACTTGTATGCAGCACAAACAGAAACTGAGATGATGACCAGTTAATCTGTTGCACTGGTTGAGTGGGGAATGTTGGGTCAGGGCAGCAGGGATTCCCTGCTCTTCTTCAAGTACTGTTGAGAGATTTTTAACGTCCACTTGAAAGGCAACTGGGGCTTCAACTGAGCCATACAGATCAGGAAGGTCCAGGTTCGCTTTGCAAGCCTGCTAATTGTAGCAGCAAATTTCTCTCCATAACCCTGGACTGTAAAGACAAAATTGTGCAAGATTCTTGGTCTTAATTCCAGCTGGAAAGTTCGCACGCTCATTGAGAGAAAACAGAATCGGGCTTGGCCGTGATGCCCCAGAAGCTGAATAGCCTGCCAACATTCACCGTCCAGGCTGCCATGTGAAGAATGATCACTTGAGTGAGATAATGGGTGGAGAGGGGAGGTGGGTAGCCAACAGATGAATTGTACCCCAACAAGGAGTCAGTGCCTTCGAGAAAGGATGAAGGGAAGGAGAGAAGAATGGGAGAAAAGAATAAAACCTCCTGACTTAATACTGTAGCAGCATAAAGTACAGGAGCGCCAGCCCTTCTGACAGGTTGCGTACAAAACTTGTACGCACGCACATATTCCACGTAACAATATACAGGCATGTGGGGAACGGAGTGGGAAGAGGGAAGGAGGAGGCGAAGTAGACAAAATCACGGTCCAAAAGATAGGTTTTAAGGAGGCTTTTAAAGTTAAGGAGAGAGGCAACCTGTGTAGAGACTGAGGAAGTGAATTCCACCGTGCTGAGACGTAATGGTTGAAGGCTTTGCAATTGATGGTTGATCAGTTGGAGAAATGGTGGGCCAGAGCCGGAAGAGGGGGTGGGGGATGCATGCCGTGAACTAAGGGGGAAAAAAGATTTCCTAGATAAAGAGGAGCAAGATGTCACGGTTGTGTGGGGCAGACTCGATGGGACCAGCTGGTCTTTTCCTGCCTCTCGATTTCTTACGTTCATAAGACAAGGGCACTGCACTTCAGGAAAGATGTGAAGGCCTTAGAGAGGGCGCAGAAGAGATTTACTGGAATAATTCCAGGGATGAGGGACTTTAGTTACGTGGATAGACTGGAGAAGCTGGGGTTGCTTTCCTTGGAACAGAGACGGTTGCGAGGAGATTTGATAGAGGTATTTAAAATCATGAAGGGTCTAGACAGAATAGTTAGAGAGAAACTGTTCCCATTGGCAGAAGGGTCAAGAACCAGAGGACATAGATTTAAGGTGAACCAAAGGTGACCTGAGGGAAAACTTTTTACACAGCCGGTGGTTAGGATCTGGAATGCATTGCCCAAGGGGGTGGTCGAGGCAGATTCAATCATGGTCTTCAAAAGGGAACTGGATAAGTACTTGAAAGGAAAAGATTTGCAGGGCTATGGGGATAGGGCGGGGGAGTGGGACTAGCTGAATTGCTTTTGAATAGAGCCAGCGCGGACTCGATGGGCCAAAAGGCCTCCTTCCATGTTGAAACCTTTCTATGATTTCTATGATTCTACAGTGGAGGGACTTGAAAGCCAGGCTAAAGATTTTAAAACCAAAGTGCGGGGGGTCAGCGGGGGTCATAGCATTTAGTGCAACATAGAATGCTGCAGACACACTAGGATTTGTGTAGAGTAGGGACCGGGAGGCCGGTGAGGAGAACACTGGATGAGGGCCTGTATGCCTGTTCTGGTGGATGGAAAAGGGTACGGTAGTGTGGTGGTTTATGTTACTGAACTAGTAATCCAGAGGCCTGGACTAATCGTCGAGTATAAATGTGAGTTTGGATCCCACTATGGCAATTTGAATTCAGTTTTTTTTAAAAATCTGGAAATAAAAAGCTGATTTCAGTAAAAAAGCTTTCGGATTGTCATAAAAATCCAAATGGTTCACTATTGTCCTTTAGGGAAGGAAACTTCCATTCCTCACCTGGCCTGGCCTATATGAGACTAATGTCCCACACCAATGTAGTTGGCTCTTAACTGCTCTCTGAGGTGACCTAGCAATCTACGCTGTTGTATCAAACTGCTGCAAAGAATAAGGCCCACCACTACCTTCTCAAGGGCAACTAGGGATGGGCAATAAATGCCAGCCGTGCCAGCGATGCCCATATCCTGAGAATGAATTAAAAAAAAAAATCCCATGGTACTATTTGAAGAGGAGCAATAGAGCAAATTGGCTAGTACATTACAACAGTGACAACACATCAAAAGTACTTCATTGGCTGTAAAGCGTTTTGGGACGTCCTGAGGTCGTGAAAGGTGCTATATTCTTTCTTAGCACAATTTTGTCTCATTAAGACCTTTAGAAATAAGTCTCTGGATGCATAGATGTCATGTACTGTGTAAGCGGACGTTTTAGAGTGGCATAAACACTCCTACCTATTTTTATAATGAAAAGGTTGGCAAGTGTGCATTTATGTTACAATGCACTTGTTCAGTGCTGATTATACTGTATGCAAATGACCATTCTGTGGCTCCCACTTAATCATTACAATGGTGTCAGGGATTGCTTTACCTATCTTGAGAGAAGAAAAAAGCGAACACTTGGTTTGAAATGTAACAAATGTCATATAGAAAGTTTCAAATCAAGCTTAGATTGGGCGGCGGGGGATGGTTCAGATGACAGAGCTGTCAATCACATCTCTTCCTGTACTGTTTCATTTTGACTGCTTTAACTCCAGACAGTCGAAAGGAGTAGACGCGCTTATTTAAAAACAATAATTATTATAGATACTGATTAGAAATGAGTCAGTGATAAAAAGCTGGTGTATTCTGAAGCATTTCGTAGAGGAAACAATGCAGTCGTGAATGACAGGCCTGTATGATAATTAGCACACGCACTTTTGTGGGGCTGTTCCCACTTTGACACTGTCTGTAAACACTTAAGCTGCTTTTTATAGCGGTACCAGTGGGGCATGAGTGCCACTGGTTGCTGAGATGCAAGCCTCACTCAACCAGCCTGCAATCCCAATGAGAAAGAAAGAAAGAACATGTATTTATTTAGCACCTTTCACGAACTCAGGACTTCCCAAAGCACTTTACAGCCAATGAAGTACTTTTGAAGTGAGGTCACTGTTGTAATGTAGGAAACGTGACAGCACAGTATATTGCACATAGCAAGGCCCCACAAACAGCACTGAGTAAATGACCAGATAATCTGTTTTAATGATGTTGGTTGAGGGATAAATGATGGCCAGGACACCAGGAGAACTCTTGCTCCTCTTCTAATAGTGCCACGGGATCTTTAACATCTACCTGAGAGGGCAGACAGGGCCTCGGTTTAATGTCTCATCTGAAAGACGGCACCTCTGACAATGCAGCACTCCCTCAGTATTGCACTGGAGTGTCAGCCAATATTATGTGCTCAAGTCTCTGCAGTGGGACTCTGAGCCCACGAACTTCTGACTTGGAGGCAAGAGTTCTACAAACTGAGCCAAAGGCTGAGACTTGATTTGAAAACCCATTGGATTTGCTAAGGTTCCGTGCAGAATGACCCGGTAAAAACAGGCCTTCCTAGGAATTGCTAGACGAGAAAAGACCAAGTTCCATCTCGTTTGTTTTCTGCCATCCTGGCACTTGTATAATACAACGATAATGGAGTTGTTGACTAATCATAGCAATCAATCTCTATCAATTAGTCAACAACAGACCCAGACATGAGGTGAGGAAAATCCCAGTGGTGGAGAGCTTTGGGTATCATAGATCCAAAGTCATTGGTTCCTCCCAAGCATGTTACACTCACCACATGTCACGTCTCAAATTACTTATATACTGCATCCCAAAAACATTATTTTCTGAAAGAAATCTATCTAATTTGCATTTGAATTAATCAATACTAACTGCTTCCACCATCTCCCTAGGAAGCCTGTTCCACAGACTGACCACTCGCTCACTGAAATATCGTTTCCGCAGATTTGGTTTGAACTTACCCCTCCATCAAGCGCAGGCCGTGTCCTCTGGTTCTGCTGTTCTGGACAAAGTGAAATAGCTTGTCATGGTCTACATTATCTAGTCTCTTTAGCATCCTAAAAACAGCTTGGCCCAGTTGGTAGCACTTCTGCCTCCAGGTTAGACGACTGTGGGTTTAAGCTCCACACCAGGACTTGACCCTCATAACGTCGGCTGACAACCCAGTGCAGAACTGAGGGAGGTCCTATTCAAACGGATGATATGTTAAACCAAACTCATGTCTGTTCAATCCAGTTTGTTCAGATGGAAGTCATGGATCCTCTGGCACTTTCTTGGAAGAGCATAGTTCTCCCATTTATCTGTCTAACACTGCTGTTTCAACCAGTGGCATCAAAAAAAAGATCAACTGCAGATCATCAATGATTTAATTGAATGGCGGAACAGGCTCAAGGGGCTGAATGGCCTACTCCTTTTCCTGTGTTTCTATGGTTGTTCATCTCATGGCTGTTTGTGTGATGTAGCTCATTCAAAAGGTGCCACATTTTCTTACATAGCAACAGTCCTTTCAATTCAAAAGTAATTCATTGTTTGGAGTGCTTTGAAATGTTATAAGCTGCTATGTAAATGCAAATATTATTATTTTTATTTAAGAAAAGTCAAAGGATGAGAAAAGGCCATTTTGCATGTCAAAGCTTATTCCTCTAGCATCCCTACTGTTCCATCTAGCAACCAGCCACATTTTGAACATTACTAATGCTTTTGCTTCAACCACCCGCGTGGCAGATTTGCTTCAAACATTTATATGTAATGGATGGAAATTACTCCGTGCTATTTTGTTTTTAAATGGGCTAACACGCTTGGGTGAAATTCCTGTGTTCGCTATTGTAACAAAGTCGTTAACCTGTTGACAATGAGCTTAAGCAAGCTATCCAACTATAAGGGACATTACAGCCAAGCACAATCCTATCCTCAGCCAATGTCCATTCATGTGCGCTACTCCTATATAGGGATTAGGAGTAGGAGCCCTTCCCGATTTGTCCATTCCCTAACCGAGGGGGTGCTGCAACCAATTAGAACACCACTGATGCTGCCCCATTTGAGACCAACTAACTTGGCAAAAACCTGGGAAAAAACCTCAGATCTTTCTCAGCGTGACTCAGCGATGGTACTTTTACGCCCTTGGCTCAGTGGGGGCACTCCCATCTCTTGGGTAGTTGTGGGTTCAAGTCTCACTCCAGAGACTTGGGCACATAACCTTGGCTGAACTTCAGTGCAGTACTGAGGGAGTGCTGCACTGTCAGAGGTGCCATCTTTCGGCTGAGACATTAAAATGAGGCCACGTCTGGCCTCTCAGGTGGATGTAAAAGATCCCGTAGCACTATTTTGTAGAAGAGCAGGTGAGTTCTCCCGGTGTCCTGGCCAATAATTTATCCCTCAACCAACATCACTAAAACAGTTTAATTGTTCATTTATCCTTTTGCTGTTTGTGGGATCTTGCTGTGCTCAAATTGGCTGCCACATTTCCCTACATTACAACAGTAAGTGCACTTCAAAAGTAATTAATTGGCTGTGAAGTGTTATGAAGTTGTGCAAAGTGCTATATAAATGCAAGTTCTTTCTTTTCTTCGAACCACCTTTTTTCTTTGTTGCCTTTAACTTTCTGATACGTGCTGGTAGCTGATGAGGCACCTGTTTGCCACCATAGAATCTACCCCATATTTTCAAGATGTTGAAGGTGAGAAGTGACTCCCAGTCTGTCTAAGTCTAAGTCTCCCTCCACCAGTTCAATTCCATTAATTGTGCACTTTTGAGGTTCCAATTCCAGGCTCCCGGAGAGCAGTTTCCTGCGATGGATGGGAAATCACGGGTTCTGCACTCATGATTTCCCATGGTGCATTCTTTGCCAGTGCCAGTCATAGCTGGGATGCTCAATTTTTCACCCACTGTTTGGTACTGTATATTTAGCAGTGTTGAATTTCATTTATCTCTTGTCTGCCCAGCTGCATACCCGATCTAAACCCTTCTGTAAATCTTTTGCATCACCCTCTTTCCCCACTGCTCTCAGTATTTTGTTGGCATCAGCAAATATGACAAGCTTGCATTTTATCCTGATATTTAAGTCATTAATGCTGATTAGACACATTAGATGTACGTGCTCACATTGCCAATGGCCAAGTTCGGACAGCGGGTGAGTTCTTAGATGGTTCATTAAACACGTTTGTGGATGCTAGGACAATTGGAGCTTTCAAGACTGAGATCGAAAGCTCTTTGTTAGGTGAGGGTATCAAGAGATATGGAACAAAGGCAAGAAAATGGAGCTGAGATGCAGATCAGCCATGATCTTATTGAATGGCGGTGCAGGTTCAAGGGTCTAAATGGCCTACTTGGCCTACCTCTCTTTCTAATGTTCATATGTTTTGTTTAAAATTTGTGGTCAACAGTTATTTTTAGAATACGGAAGATACAGAATACTTGCTTAATAAAATTATTTTATAAATCATTATGCCAGCCAGTTGAGCTTGCAAGTGTGGCTGACTCTCCTCTTTCATATATGTGCCTCAACGCACAAGGCTTGGTTTTTGGCAGTGAGGACAAGACACTCAGTTCCGAAGTCCTGTTGGCTCTGGTAACCGGAGTAACCAACAGAATATTTTACCACACAGGTAAGGATGAAGACTTTTCCAATATCTACTGAAGGCAAGGTTGGAATGGTCCATAATGAGCTGAACAGAGCTAAGGAAGTGTGCAGAGTCACAGAGCCATTATAAAGGTTTGACGGACAATGAGGGTAATAATGGGTCGTAAACCAGTTAGCCACGAGTGGTGAAGGGATAATCTGTTCTCATTGAATAAAGAATGAAGGGAGCGGAGTAAGATGCAAGGCTTTAAAATCATGATGAGCAATATTAGAATTCATATGGAGAGGTTTTATTTTCCTGAATCAGAAGAGAAGAGAGGTTTGCCATTAGAAGCTGTGGAAAGATCAAGGTAACTTAAGAAGTAACAACATCATATTTAAGTTGATTTATAGACCACACCATCATCCCTAATACAGTTAGTGTAAAATCTACTGTAAACATATTGCACTGTAAATTCAGCAACAAGAGGAGCCAGGAGCAGCCAAGGACAGGGTTAATGGTTAAATAGAGACCCTGGTATCTCACTGGAGTATTCAGCAGAGCATTGCACTGAGCTACATAGGCCAAGAGGGCCCCTAGTTTATTGCTTGGTGCATATCCAATCTCAATCAGTTGGGTTGAGTGTTCCTGGGCCAGGGAAGGGAAAACCATCTAGGGTTCCAGCTTTTGATTGCTATCCAGCTACCTCTGCTAGATGTGTGTATTTGAATGTCAGGCAAGAATAGGATTGGGTTTAGTTGTAATGTGCTTCATAGTCAAATAGTTAAACACGAGAACCAAGCCTTAATTAATAAATCTAGGTTGAACCGTGATGATTGACTACTTGGGTGAGATGCAGAAGGGCTATCTGCCCTCATTGGGCCAATACCCAGTATGAGGGTATCTGCCTTGGAAAGGAGAGGTTAGGTGAGATGACTGGAAAGTGATTGGAAAGGCACCTAGTTGTGTACAACATTGCGGGAGAAAAACTGAAGCAGAGCAGGCCCACCACAGCCAATTATTAGCGCCCATCCTTAACAGGAACTTGCCCAAGTTACTGGCAAGTTACGCTACCTGTTACAGATTTATCTTTATTCTCGTCTAACTTTAAAGCAAGGGATACCATTCTGTGTCAGTTTCCTCGTGGTTTCCGTGCTGCCTCCTTTATCCTCACTGTGCTTGAGCCCAATGCATCTGGGAGCACAGGATCCTGACACGGCTGAGCATGTGGACCTAAGTGACAGGGTAAGCTGGATAGGTTACATGGCCTTTTCTCATTCTTTCACCGTCTTGTCTGTGCATGTTCAGATAATTCCATTTGCAACTCCGTGACTTAAGTGCACTTCCCCACCCACTCACGTTGACGAGCAAATGCCAGTGTTGCCTAGAAGCGCCAAGGTCTGCTGGAACTGTTGTTCTGGAGACGCAGTGTGACCACGTTTGGACTGACAGTCTTACAGTGCGAGAGCAGCTGTGCCCCTTCCTTGTTGCTCCTGGCAGGAGTCATGGTGTCGGGCTTACGACACAACAATACTTTTAGTAGTTTTTACACTAAACCCTCTCCTTCCCATTGGCAGCACTAATGAACTCCAGGAATATCCTGAATCATTTAAATGCATGAGGGAAACTTCTATCACATCCACAGGCTTCTACTTCTTTTAATGTAAGACACTCGAGCTATCCTGACCCAGGATACAGAGCAGGATGGACATGTGATAGTATGAGTCCTTCGTAACACTAAAGAGTTGTCTCATCAGTGTGTACGTGTTGGGGGTGAGGAGCCTGGAGTATCAGGAATACTTTTGACTAAACTCTTCATAGGTTGCATTAGTTATGATTACATTCGCTGCTAATTTTAAGAAAAAATTCCATCACCCTATGTTTTGTTTTGTTCTTTAAAATAATTGGGGTAGATTTTTTGACTTTACCAGCTGGGCGTTAAGCATCACCTGGGTGGAATGTAGAAAGGAAAATCTAGCCCGATGTTCCTTCTATTGGCTTCAATGGAAGGAAAAATTGGTGGCTTCTGTTACCAGCATGGGATTCTCCTGGCAAGGCTTTCCTTTCTGCGCTACACTCAGGCAGTGCTTAACGCCCAGCTGGTAAAAATGAAATCTACCCCATTTTTTTAACACATGCTCCCCATGAGATTCGCAGCTTCTGTTTGGCAGCGACCTCTGGAGACTGTCTCTTGCACTAGGACGGCCTAAGCTAGGACATTTCAGGGGTGAAATAGGAACATAGGAACAGGAGTAGACCATTCAGCCCCTCGAGCCTGTTCCGCCGTTCAGTTAGATCATGGCTGATCTGTATCTTAACTCCGTTTACCCGCCTTGGTTCCGCAATCCTTAATACCCGTACCTAACAAAAATCGATCAATCTCGGTTTTGAAATTTTCAACTGGGCAGTAGCACAAAACAGGCAGTAACGAATCGGCAGCAGAATGTAAAATGGGCACCCAATTCACTATCGCCCATTTCGTGCTTTCGTCGAAGACCAATTTCACCTCCTTCGTGCTTCCAGAGTGCATGAGGGTTGCCCTGTAAGATGGCAAAACCTCAATGATGCAGACAAAAAGCGCACAAAAGCAGCAAAGGCTCACATAAGTCACATTTGTGAGGTTTCCCTAGAATGCTGCCGTTCCTAAAAAGTCAAATACCAAATTTACTTCATTGTTCAATCATCTACTTGTCACCCCCATTCCTGAATTTTATGGACCTGTCTAGAACTTCCCCAATTGTCCTGCTTCCCAAATCAGCACAGTTTTGTTCTTGATTGACGATGACCACAGTGCAAAATGTGCTACTGTACTTACTCAGTTTCACCTCAGTAGACAATGTTCTACAGATGCACAGAATTAGACATTGAATGTACACGTGAGATTTTTTTTTCCAAGAAATGCCCGGTGTGCCTGAAGTGGGATTTTGAAAGTCAGGATATATGGAGCATTTAAATTCATATTTGTTTTTTGCAGTGTTACAAAGCCTCCGATTATTTCCGATCTTCATGGCTTTACTCCAGTTTAGGGAACGGCATAGCTTGATGTTAGGAGAAAGTGCAGTCCTACTGCCACCTGAGGGAAATTTGGGAAAAGATTTCTTCCTGGCTGAGTGGTTGTTGAGATGATTTTCTTCCTCAAATCCTAATATTTCTCTTGTTTTAAGAATGAAACAATATTCAGTAAGGAAAGAAGCAGCTTGCATTTATATAGCGCCTTTCATGACCTCGGGAGGTCCCAAAGCACTTTACAGCCAATTAAATACTTTTGAAGTATAGTCACTGTTGTAGTGTAGCAAATGCAGCAGCCAATTTGTGCACAGCAAGATCCCACAAACAGTAATAAGATAATGACAGATAATCTGTTTTAGTTATGTTGGTTGAGGGATAGATATTTGCCAGGACACTGGAGAGAATTCCCCTCCTCTTCTTCTAATAGTGCTGTGGGACCTGTTACATCCACCTAAGAGGGCAGACGGGGCCTCGGTATAACATCTCATCCAAAAGATGGCATCTCAGACAGTGCAGCACTCCCTCAGTACTGCACTGGAGTGATAGCTTGGATTATGTGCTTAAGTCTCTGGAGTGGGACTTGAACCCACAACCTTTGTGACCCAGAGGTGAGAGTGTTACCACTGAGCTAAAGCTGACACTACCAGGATATTTCCTATTGCAACACTCATTTTCTTATTTTCTCTTGATCTGTACACTGTCTGTTTGTCTCTTCAATTATCGTCGTTTCTTGACCTGCCTCATTTGTTCCTATGTTCTGTTCTTATGATCTAGTTCCCTTTTTGTTTTACTGACCCTCCTGTCCTTTCTCATTGAACCTCTGCACTTCTTGACTGTAGCCCCAGATGTGTCCTACAGGCCTTAGTCAGCTGTTGATACTCCGCATGCTGTTGTTTGACGTAAAACTTAATTGTAATTGTTAGAAATTACTGAGTGCTCTCCAAATCAATAGCAGCATTGTGCCTTGAGTCAGCTTTCATAAGGTAAGCTTTCAAGCAAATTGTTTACTTACAGCATTTGAAACTAGTAACAGATGGGGTGCCAGACATAATGGATATCTTAGTAATAACTCCTTTCATGAGTGCCCAATTAAACGAAGGAGATAAAACTAAAATGAATGATTATATTAAAAATCACCCGTACATGTGTAAACAGAATGCATAGTGCAGCATGGTTGTATGTCAAGTTTATCCCATTGTTCTCATTGTGTAGTCTCTTTTTTCACTTGGGGATGGAGTAAGGCTCCCTTTCTTGACTTTACTTGATGCCTCTATCAATGTTTGTAAATTGACCAAAACACACAGGATTAGCATAATCCGAGATTTATGGAATTGGCCAGTACAATAACTAAACCAGAACAACATGGTCCCCTCCCTGGCACTGAACGGTGGGCATTTCTCAATCTCAATTGAACTATTCTTGAGCAGGTAAATCTGAAACCAGATGTAGTTTATGTAACCAAATACATCCTGCGTTTTATAACATCTAAAGGAACTATCTTGTATGACCACACAGATTAGATCCTCTGGATACCACAGGAGAGCTTGTATGACTGGATTAGAAGGTGTTAGTTGACTGGGACAAAAGAACAACAGATTTGGGGTTTTTCAGGGTGTTTGTTTAGTCTTCCACTGCATCCTATTTAAAGTCTTGTCTGGGCTGTCTTTGCACTACCCTTGTCGATGAATGCAAATATCATTTGTACTTTACAGACACATAACCATCACGACTTGTCTTCTCAAGGGATGCATTTATTCCAAACTCATACTGTACATTTCAAATCCGAAAGTTCCAGCCTGTGCGATCTTACTCCTCTCCTAAAACAAACGTGGCTTGGGTTTAACTGAAACGGACTTTTCATTAAAATCCATTCAAAACATTTCCAGTGGAGCTGCTGTTTGGGTGAAAGATTCCGACTGTTTGACGCGGTCTCTCTAAAGCCCCATTCACACTGCAGCTGCGAATTCCGGTTTGTTCTGATTATTCAGCTGTTGCAAATTAAAAATGCAACCTCAAAACGGCGCGAGTTTACTAGCTCTGTTGTAATTCTGCTGTTAAAAACTCTCCCCGACCTGGTGTAAGTTTAACCCTGGCACCAAACTGAGACTGGATCGCATTTCACAATCTCTCGCTGCAAGTCACGGAGCCCTCTTGCTCCGTCGTGGCTGTTTCACATTTGAGCCTAAAAGAGGCAGCAAAATTCCCCATCGTTAGATGGATTACCGTACAATAATACCAATAAAGGCTGACAGCATTAGTGGGAGCGTCATGTCTTCAGGACAGCTTAGTCTCAGCTACTTCAGCACGGTAGCTTGTGATCCCAAACCATTGCTGGAAAGGTGTATTTAAGTCTGGCTGGCTGCAAACAACCTGATTCAAAGTTCTCGCTTCCTTTGGCTTTTTTTTTGGCATTATCAGTGGACTATAATTTGATGGCGTCAGACATATACCTTGATTGGGATAGGTGTACCAATCCGAGCTGGAACAACTCGAGTTAGATCAGTCCGGACTAGATTACTGCGCATTTATTGGCTTGGATTCTGAATTTGTACCAAATCTAATCAAAGGCAAATGCAGCAAAAAAGAAAGAACTTGTATTTTTACAGCGCCTTTCACAACCTCAGGATGCCCCAAAGTGCTTTACAGCCAATTAAGTACTTTTGAAGTGTAGTCGCTGTTGTAATGTAGTCAATTTGCGCACAGCAAGATCCCACAAACAGAAATGAGATATAGCTCATTATATCTCATATATCCTGTTTTAATGATGTTGGTTGGATAAATATTGGCCAGGCCACGATGGAGAACTCCCCTGCTCTTCAAAATAGTGGCATGGGATCTTTTACATCCACCTGAGAGGGCAGACGGGGCCTCGGTTTAACGTCTCATCCGAAAGATGGCACCTCTGTCAGGACAACACCTTCTCAGTACTACAGTGAGGTGTCAGCTTAGATCAAATCTCTGGAGTGGGATTTGAACTCACAACCTTCTGACTCAACAATGAGAGTGCTACCCACTGAGCCATGGCACAAGGATCTGGTGCCAACAGAGTGAGGATGGGATGCCATTCACAGTAGCCTTTTTCAGCTCAATTGTAAGGCAAGTTGCAATTCTAACAGTGGTTTGTGCCTTACTACTGTCTAAGGATGCAAGTTAGCAGCAGCCATAAACCAGTGAGGTGATGATTGGTGTGCCAAGTTGGTATAATTACTCTTAAGTGTCTTGTAAAGTGCAAGGCCCACACAATTGACTTTGTGAGAAAAGTCAGTCCTTTTGTAATTGATTTGAAATACTATTCACACGTTGCTTTTTAATTCAGACACATCCTAAATTAGAAACCAATTTGGGTTTGAATAGTCCACGGTTACTTTAATGATTTTAAAATCCTGAGGTTAAAACCCATGTCATTCCAGAAAATGTTGTTGAAGGAACAATGGTGAGAATGGCAGGTGAAGAAACTTTATTATCGCACATTCATACCTTTTCTGCGGTTCAGAGTACACCGCACTACTTTGCTGTTATCATGTCCCATTGCAGAGTTAAGTACACATATGTGTTTAATGTACAGCCGCTAAGTAGGAAATCATGACTGATTTCCTTGAATATGTAAAATAAAGTACAGTTAACTTGCAAGTGCGAGAGGCAGAATTCTGAATCCACCTCGAGTCAATTTAAATCACGTCAATTTGAATTAACTTGACCTCTTTGTTTAGTTGGGAGCGCTATTATTCATTCTATAGTGACTTCATTTTGATCATGCAAATAATGCTTAACATTTGACGGTATCTCATAATACTTGGTGCATATATACCAAAACAGCAAACCATGCCGCTGATATTTATCTTTTTAAGTCTCTGCTGAGTCTATTTGCTCAGGAGGTGCATGCAAACCAAATTCATCTGCAGTCAATACATCCAATTCTATTTACTTTTTAGAACTACTTATTGTCATGCGAAGTGACAAATATGCAAACTGCCTCCCTTGTTAGCGTTTGACATATCTCCGATCTCTTCTGTCGGGAATTTTATTACATAAAGAAACCCACCCCCCGCAACAAGTTCAATAAATAAACATGTATTTTACGAACCGGTGGGAATGCTGGAATTGTATCGCAAAATAAAAGGAAGCATTTGTTTTCTAAGGCTACATGGGAGAGCCTGAACATCAGTCGGAACCCAGGGCAGTCAGGAAACTCTTCATTAGCGCTTCCCACACGTGGTCGCCAGATGTGTCTATAAAGGAGGAATTGAGTAGATTTTAGGTAATAATCTGCCCTTGTGTTCCTGACATTGTTGTAAAGATTGACTGTAGCTGTTGCCTTCGAGGATGTCTGCACTTCGAAACTGATCTACGTTAGCCAGCTACCTTAGCCCGCAATGATGATTTTTGAATCTTCCTTTATACAATACTAGGACGAATATATAAAAAAAGCACAGATCCATTAAACGCAGAGACGAAGATGGATAATGTTAATTAATCTACATTTTAAATTGTAATTATGTCATCCCACGAGACCTGCAAACAGATCAAATTAAAAATTAAAATGTGATTCAATCTTCAGCAATATGAAATAGTGATTCACCACCTTTTGCCTGTTCCTGGTAGTGCATTTGAAACAGGGAGAGTGAGTGGGTGGGGGGGAGAATCAGTTATGGCGTGGGGACTGGCAGTGCCACATTGTGTCCAGATGTTTGGCACAAGCGTCCTCAGCAAGCAAACCGTTGGTTACGTTATTGGCGAGCCAGCGAATATTGAGGTGAAAGGCCTGAATCTGTTAACTGCCACAGTCAAACTTTGACATCCAAAAATGACAGTTGTTTGCAACTATACGTCCGATGTTGCTGGGAGACCGCGGTGAATGTTCACTAACCATCTAGGTCTCCTCTGGCATTTTCCAAATCGTGCTTTATCATTTTCGGAATTGGTGGAAGCCAAACTTTTCGTCTTGCATTTCAACACCCCCCCCCCCCCCCACCCCCCAACTTCCCTGCTCGATCAAACTCCAACCATTGGTTCTATAACCAGGCTATGCAAACATTTCTGGATAGAGAAATCATTTTCACGTCGTTACTTAAAAACATTTTTTTTTGTTGAAAATCTGCAGGGAATATCTCCCATTATCCGTTCGTCATCTGCGCTAATTAAGTATCTGCTTGAAGTAAGGTAGAATCTGTTAGAAATTAACACTGTGCAGTCTTCCAGGTTTGATCACCATGCTACAATGGGTAGCTTTCAAAACCTACATATGGTCCTCCTTCTAAGGAATTGATTAAGTGAGTCCGGATGAAATTCAAATCCTTTGATTTGACCTTTGCCTGGCCTGAGAGGTTGCAATTCGCATAACAATTTCCTTTTGTTCTTTGTTGCAGTTATTAATCCAACATGAGCCTCGAATTAATCAGGGTAATGCGTTGTTACATTTCTAATTCACAGCCCCACTGTTTGTGTCTTTTTTAATTAAAGCAGAATGATAGCATGCTGATGTTGGCCTCCTTTGCTCATCACAGAGGGAAAGGCTAAATGGGCAGGATGAGATTAGTCCAAGGTTCCACTTAATTGTTTTTTTCTTCCTTTTAAATAAAGGCTGTGAGTGAACATGCTAATTCCAGGCTGTGGCAGCCTGAGTGGGGAGTGCAGGGAGCGCAGTTCAGTTCTATACTCTAATGGCTTTGGAGGTCAGTACATTTTGAGGCCTCAGTCGTTTATTAAAAACTGCTGAATCTTCTCCCCCCCCCGCCCCCCCATCACCCCCTCCCCTTCTTTCTTTTACCATCCCCCAGTGATGCTGTTTGATGTGATGAAAGAGAAAAGTGTTGTCTAACACTCTGAAGGCTGGTTAATTTGCGCTAACCAGATGAAAACAAATGCAGTACATCATATTTCATTAGCAGTCCTGCTTAGCTGCCCTTCATTACTAAGTGCCTCCAAGCCTCTCTCAGTGGAAGACGTGTGATTAGGCCAGAAATAATGCTATTTTCCACGTTCATTGTGTTGTAAATTACCTTTCGGGCCTACTACTCCATCAAGAGTCAGAGTACAGGATTCGGTGCTGATACATTTTTGACTACTCTGTATACATAAGTAGAATGGAGATCATTATGTGGCTCTGTATTTGAGTCATTTTTTATTTAAGATGTCAAACAATAGGCTGTTGATTGGAGGAACAAGAGCAGAACAATAAACTTCTGTGTCACATAATAGACCACTATTTGCAAGCTCTGCTTTAGAAGGGCCCTCTTTATTGTTTTTTTTTGTGCAAAAATGGATCTTAGGAGGAGGAATATTTTGCTGAGGTATGTCATTATTTTGCAAATTTCTATTATCTCATCATGTTGTCTTCATTGTAAATCGCAGCTAATTAGGAACCTAGTTAGAGCATGGGCTTTGAGCCTCGCTTTTTTGAAAGGAACACACAGATTACCACACTACAAGAGAGGAAGGAGTAGAAAAAGGAGATTAATCTGGTTACCTTGGCAACCCTCGCTTCCATCTGTGAAGAACAATACATTTTTGTTTCCTTGGCTCAGTTCAAATCTGTTTTGTTTAGAAAAAAAACGTGGCCTCTGTAACAATGCTGAATTCTGTCTGCCTGGCTTTACTGGGTGCAATTTCACTGCAAGTTAGGGTCTCGAGGGAATAGAAAGATGAAAGAAAATAGCTTGAGCGCTGTCAAAGGTCGTGACCTTGCTGCACAAAGCCAGCAGTTTTACTCCCAAATCCCTTCTCCTGAAAAGCTCTTAATGAAATAATATACTATGGATTTGAACACCTTGTAGTCTTTATTAAATAGCAAGTACCCTATGTTTTGAATTAAGATTTTTTTTCCATTATGCTTTAGTTCAATCAGTCTTACAGTGGGATTAGTTTGAATATGATAACAAACTTTCATTTTAAAGTAATATCCTACTTCATTCAGTGTTTGAATTTCTATCACTTGGCAAACCATTAACTTGAGTTGAGGGTACCTGAAATGTAACTGTGCGTAATTCGATTTTAGGTTCCCAGCTAATATCTGATTGTTTCACTGGTTCTCTCGCAACTTGTGTGCTACCATCTGAGGCCCAACTCACTGACAGGCTGCTTAGGTGGCCTTAACCATCTCCTCGCCAGTCTGGTATCCACATTACAACATGTGGGGAGCCTTGCGGAGAAGTCACTACGCCAGATGGCTTTGAAAATTTCAGCTAGATTACAGCGCTGTACACGATGAGCTTTAATCAAAGGTATCATCAGTCCAACTGAACTGTTAAAGAAATAAGGCTTCCTTTCCAACACTGTCCCAAGAAAAAATCCATTGAAATAAATCTATTTTTCGCTTGCTATCCAAAATAGTACGGCTTTACTTTTCATTAATACCCTCTACTCTGGGAGTCCCAACATAGCACCACACACTAACAGCTGGGTAAACTCAATGAAGCCATTGTCTCCATTTCCTCCTACCTGCACTGGTTGAGGTACACCTCCTCCGTTAGTGCAGCGAGAACCCGGGCAGAGTTTATCCTGTCGTTTAGCCGAGTTCCTGTTCCTTTTACGATCGAATTTAAATACAATACATCAGTGTGCCCATTCGAACCCACAGGCTCTGTCTTTTCACAAACTTAATTTGTTCTACAATATTTTCTGCAAACAATAAGACGTTATTGGCTTCCGTGTGTTAAATGTGGCAGTTTATCAATGTCATCATTTTCATCAGTCCCAGTGAGTGCAAATTAACTTTTTAAGCACATTCTGTCTAGTAACACATTGAAATAGTTTTGCCTGCACAAAGAGAGAATCTGGTTTGTAGAGCATTGTACTAATTTGAATCATCTCAGTTGTAAAACAGACAAATCTGTTCTATATGTGTACAGGTAAACTTGATCAAGAAGCACCAGTGACGGTTTAAATCGTCTGTTTTTCACTATTGTACATTCATTGGGAAGAATGGTTATATGCAAAAACTGACTTGTGACATATGTGTGTTTCTGTGTGATTGCTTGTGTGTGTGCTAATATATGTGTGTATGTGTGTGTATGTGTGTATGTACGTATATGTGAGTGTGTGTGTGTGCTTGTGTAGAGTATTTACTTTTTGGTATATGAGTTGCCCTGGAGAATGTTGTCAGCGGACAATGAAAGCTTTTTTCTCTCTGTTGGCAACAGTAACCGAAGCCCCACTGACCAAGAATAGTCAATATTTGTTGAATCTTTCTCTGTAATTGGAAAAGATTCCACTTATGCACTTTGTAATGGCTGGTTCGATTTATGGCGCACAAACGAAAGGAAAGGAATGTTTTGATTTTGACATAATAAATATTTTCCTGATAAACATGCGGGCAGAGGGTATACAAGTGATGACTGCTGCGGATCAAGATGGAAACTGGAAGTCTTGTCTGGCTGCTGCCACAACTGGGACTGGGCAATTGACTGCGGTGTTGGTCCTGTGGTCTCAAGACCCTTAATGTTGTCCAGCTGCAAGGCTAAAAAGTCTGGGTTTTATTTTTAATGTGCGCAGTGCCAGCATGGACATGGGCTACAGAGACTATTGAAGCATTGTCTACTCGACTTCCCAGAATAGCCCAGTTAATCACTTTGGCTTTAAAGGGAATTTCCTCATGGAATTCTCTACTGAAAATCTAATCAACTGACCTGCAGAATCCAACAATAAAAGGCCTTTTATTTTGGGCGGGCTCTATACTGTAGCCTTTTGTGCGGAATGAACCCTCCCAGTAGGAGTGGATAGTTGGGTCTGTGTGTTGTGTGTTATGTGTACAGCCTTGTATGTACTTCTAACCAGATGCTGGACTGCATTGGCCAGTTTAGTCTCAGTGTGTATATCATCTCATGTCAGGTTCCATTACCTGATTACCTCAGTTCCCAGTCAGATTGGATCTAGATAAGTCCCGATATTATGGCTATTCCACGTTGCTAGCTTTAGAAACTGGGAGCTCTCCTGTTATTCTCTCCTTATTTGCAGCCCAGTTGGTCAGGAGAGATTAAAGAGACTCAGGACTAGAGCTCTCTTGTATTTTTTTTCTTCTCTCTCGTGGTACAGTTAACTGTAAAATTTTGGCACGGGGACTTCTCACTTTTCCATGGAGGTCGGGTTTAAACTTGATCTGATGACTTAGAAATTTCTTGCCAGTAAATTTGCACCACTCTGGTGAATCTAGTCCTCCCGAGAAATAACAAGAGAGACCGATCGGGTGAGTGACATGTTGTTTACAGGTTTCCTAGAAGGGGCCTCTGCTATATTTCATCTGTCAAAGTTGCCTTTTCTTCCCGTTAACAATGCCCGATTGTTTTTGCGGAGAATACAGGTTCCAAACGCAAGAGAATGCGGTGCTATATTTTTCCTGCCAAATTCCTAACTCTCTTGTTTTCTTTGCACAGCGCTCACAAAGGAGCCATAACTTACCATCAACTGTGAGCTTTTTTTTTTGGTGCCACAAAGCTCCTCTGTTGCTTGGCAAATAAGCATTTTTGGACAATGAAGAAGCAGCCATCCAGCGAGCTAGTCTGTCACGGTGGCAGTGGCGAGCAGGGAAAGTGGCTGGATCGGCGAGCAGTCTGATCATGTCTAGTGACTCGCAGCAGTTAAAGTCCACGAGAGGGGTTCTTCTGTAAGGCAGTCAGGCGATTCTTATTATTTTTTTTGTGTTGTTTCTTTGCTTTTTTTTGTTGTTGTTGTTGTTTGCCAACAGGAATTTCAGACACAGGATCAGTTACATCAGCGGTATGCAAAAATTGCTAGATTTAGTTTGAAACAATTGTTGGTGCTTGTTTTGACAGAGGCAAGTCCTGCTTTCAGCATGCTCAGTGGTCCTGAATTACCTCAGGAATTCAAAAGGTGAGTTAAACCTGGAGAGGCGAAAGAACTTTACTCAAAGGCTGATTTTATTCCTTTCTTTTTTTTACTCTCTCGCTAGCTTCGACTGTTTTAAATATTGTTTCAGAGTACGGGGGGGGGCGAGTTAACGATAAGTGTTACCTTTCTTTATGTTAAATGTCTTACTGAATCTCTGCGACGAGTATTTGAAATGTGTGTGCTTTTGTTTCGTTGTGGGTTTTTTTTTAAGTCATTAGTTCATAGAATCATGCAACACAGAAGGAGGGCATTCGGCCCATCGTGTCCGTGCCGGCTCTTTGAAAGAGCTATCCAATCAGTTCCATTCCCCCGCTTTTTCCCCCACAGCCCTGCAAAAAAAAATCCCCCCCCTTCCCCAGTTAAAAACAAACTTTTGTTATTTACCGTGTTTATTTTCAGTGTTACTGTTAGTCGCATGCTACCTACTACCCATTTAAGGACTCGCGTTTCAGCTGCTAAGGCAGCGACAGTAAATTAAGTCCTTTATAACCTCGCCGAGTGTACTTCAACTTGCCACATGTTGGTTGTAAAGGGACGGTGGATGTTGACGATCGTGCCCCTGTGTTCAAAGAAACATTACCGAGAGCTCGATTGCCTTTACACCTCCCCGGTGCTGTCACATGACGAGACAATTGGCCAATGTCACCATACCACATTTGAGAAGTTAATATTGGTCAGAATGCCTCGAAGCTAGGAGCAAATTCTTCATCTTCCTGTGTGTCTCCTAATGTTCTATTGATAATTGATGGCAGTATGACATTAAGGACTTTGTTCTTGTCTTCTTGTGGACAGGAAGCTGTGCTGGCAACCTCAGCTTTGAGGCAAAGAGAACACAAAGATTGCTTTGGTTTGTCTTAAGGAGAACAGGGCTGGATGGGTGATGGGTTATATTATCATAAAGAGGGTTTTCTTTTATCCCTTTAGGCCCTTGTTTAACCTAATATAATTAGCCATACATCTGTAGTTTTTTTTTTACAAGTTGCCTATGGCTCCCGTAGCAAAGCGGGCTTTTCAGAAACAATTTGTTTCATTTCATCTCACTTTGAACTTAACATCAGCAACGAAAGGAAAATTGCTTGCGAAGGTTTCGATAGATCTGTCCAAAAAAAAAAGAACCCGAAAAGGGAACGCGTGTCATGCTTGTTAACTTAGCATCTCAATTTTTTTCCTCCTCGCCCCCCCCCCAAAAAAAAACTTTTAAAAACGATTCCCAAAATTAATGTAAAAACATCGAGGAAACGAATGAACAAGAAACGAGAGTGGAGTCGTGATTTAAATCAGTACTATTGGTTAAAAAAGGTATCTCTCCTCCGTTGAATGTGTACATTGTACACTGGTCATTACCTAAAACTTGAGTATGCACAGTAGCAATGGTTTTCTTTACACCTACAAAGACCTCTCACATTTTTTTTTGGCAAGGACCGAAACAAAAGTTTCTATTATGTTAAAGTAAAATAAACAAATTGTAATGGCCGATTGCATATCTCCCAGTAACTGAATTATTGGCATGCTCTCGGCGCGTTTCGAGAACAACAGTTTATTCAGCTGGACTCTCACTGAATTTTAATACATAAAGCATATAACACAGATGAAATGAGACAGAACGTACTGAGTGTCGAAATCTTCAGTCTATCCTTTATACAATCAAATGGTGTTCTAAAAATGTCACTATTTTCAAGTACGCTTAATTGAATGTAGAATGAATCACTTCCACTGAGTTGTATTCAGACACTTAGCTATCAGACTCCTGTGTCAGGGGCATAGATGAAGACAATTGCAAGAAATAAGTGATTAGAAATAATTTAATATAATTCCAGCACGTGTACCTTGAAGAAGGGGTTTCAGACCAAATATTTGCAAAAGCGTTGTGAAATTATTAAATCAAAGTAATTGACTGCTATTTAGCTCTTGGATGTCCTTTGGGGTTTTAAGCATGTGAATAGGCTTTTTTTTTGTCACAGAAACTGTTCAGAAACGCTATATAAAAAATGCCAGTGCTTAATATCGCCGAGGAGATTGGAAATAAAGTTAAGGTTCTAACGGGGCATTTCTGGTGTTAACCCTTTGGGGACTGGGCGCCCTCCTCGATTCCCGAAATCTGTCCGGCATTCGTGCCGCACAGTAGGTGCAGAGATGATTTTGTGAATCTTGCCACACATAAATGAGAGAAACAGACAAGAACAATATTCATGTAGTAGCCTGACAGCGTCCTTGAAACACACTAACAAGAAACTCTAATCTTGTTGGATCTTTGATGCTAAATTGCCCCCATGGTTCTGGGGCACAGACACCGTTGAGTTGCCTTATTTTGTAATGCTATGTGAAAATATTGTCACAGATTTTTGGAAAGCAGACATCTGAATATAGACCGGTGTATATACTTAATCGTTCTCACAGAGTCCTTAGTGGGAGAAACATTTTCAAAGAGTCTCAGTAAAGCCCATGCAGTGCGTACTGCAAAAAGGCAGCATGATTATGAAACAAATTCGGCAAACGAATGTTCTTTGATACACATTACCTACAGCAGTTCATGAACAGTGCCTCACTGTATGAGTGTGTGAGTGCCACAACTCACCATACAAGATTGTGTGAGGAAGAGTAAGGGGACCAAGCAACAAGATAGGGCGAACAACAGGGTGGGTCTAGTTGCAATCTGAGGAAAAGAAAAGGGGAGATGTTAAATGGTGGGGAGAGGATGATGATCATTTCCCATTTATTTTCCTTCTAGTTACGTGTGCTAATCCCATTTATATATTACACAGGTGTTTTTACAAATGAATAATGCTAATATACACAAGACAAGGCTTCTATTTTTGAAGCTTTTGCTCTTTTTGGTTTGGCATTTTGCAAAGTTAATTTTTGAAATATTAATTTTTGCCATCGTTCATCTCCAAGCTATTCTCCTTGATTGGGAGACTGAATGAATCCAGTCCAGGCACCTCTCCACAGGTACCTTCAACACCCTGTGTTGTTTGACCCATCAGGGTGCACACTTGAACGATGTTGGAAGGGACTCACCATCTAATGGGCATTCCTTCTCCCCCTTAAAGGAACGGTCTCAGTTTTCAGGCAAGCTCAGGTTAAGGAACAGCCAGCTCCTAAAACTCAGTTTCCACAATCACTCTGCTGGCTGCTTGCAAAGTTTTGTGATACAGTTTCTGCAAAGTCTTTTTCCCTCCATTTCTTTCCTCCTCCAACTTTCTGTCCTCTTAACTCTCTCCACTTATTCCTCCTTACTCCTCCTCCCCTCCTATTCTCCTTCTCCTCCTTTCCTTATCCTGCTTCTATCCCTATTGTCCGCTCCCCATCCTTCTCCTCTCCCCAGCTCCTCTCTTCCCCCTTCTCCTCCTCCTTTCTCCCGCTTTGTCCTCCTCCTCATCCTCCTCCTCTCCTTGTCCCTTTCCTTGCCTCTACCCTGCTCATCCTCTCCTCTTCCAGAGCTGTTAACTCCCTTTGCTTGGGTACAGTTCAGTGGGTCATCATTGCTGTCCAGTATTGCTCACACAAGTAGTCATTATTCATGTGAAATCCTTGATAGTGAGTGGATCAGCATATTCGACTGTGGAGGGTGTCACAGTGACCTGACCCAGCATCCACCTCATCCAGTATCCACACACGCACTTCCAGCAGGGGTTGCTGAATAGTGATCAAGAGTGGGAACACTGACTGATTTTCCCCTCCCTAACCATGAGATACTGTGCCCAATTGTAGCACCCCTACTGTTACCACAGCCGAGAACAGATGACTTCGCACAGACAGGCAATCTGCATAGCTCAGCAATGAAGACTTTTCTTTTAAACCATTGCAGGAGTCCAGCAGGTTTTTTTTTAACAAAACTTTTTGAAGTATATTTTTTAACGTGGACATGATCAGTGAGGTGATCAAATAATTTTTATGAGCCGTTAAATCATAATCATAAAATCTTACAGCACCAAAGGAGGCCATTCGGCCCATCATGTCTGTGCCGGCTCTTTGAAAGAGCTATCCAATTAATCCCACTCCGCTGCTCTTTCCCCAGAGCCCTGAAAATTTTTTCCCTTCAAGTATTTATCCAATTCCCTTTTGGAAGTTAATATTGAATCTGCTTTCTTTCAGGCAGTGCATTCCAGATTATAACAACTCACTGCATTAAAAAATCTCCTCATCTCCCCTCTGGTTCTTTTGCCAATTACCTTAAATCTGTGTCTTCTAGTTACTGATCCACTTGTCAGTGGAAAAAGTGTCTCCCTATTTACTCTATCAAAACCCCTCATAATTTAGAACACCACTAACAAATCTCCCCCGTAACCTTCTCTGCTCTAAGGAGAACGATCCCAGCTTCTCTACAGTCTCCGCATAACTGAAGTCCCTCACCCCTAGTTTCATTCTGGTAAATCTCCTCCGCACCCTCTCCAAGGCCTTGACATCCTTCCTAAAATCTGGTGCCCAGAACTGGACACAATACTCCAGCTGAGGCCTAATCAGAGATTTATAAAGGTTTCACATAACATCCTTGCTTTAGCATAATGCACCTATTATTTACAATAGGCCAGTAAAATGGTATATCCTTACATGCCAGAGTGATAATGGCCCTTTAATCCCTGTTAAAGTAATCTTACGAAATTCATTACTCAATGATAAACAATAGGGAGAGAATTGTTCTCGTCACTATGCATAGCTACATCCTTTTGAAAGCATTTACCTTGTCGTTACATATAGTGACCGCACAGATCCTTCCCCCAATGTGTTTCACATCAGAATGCAGTCACAGGGTAACCGTGACAATTGCCAATGAGGCATCCCATCATCCTTCTGCGGTTCATGGATTCCAACATTGATATGAATTAAGACAGTCAGTTTAGATCGTGTTTATCCGCAGGACCAGTAAACTTCACAGGATGGGTGTAGAGTTTGCATCTGTTTGAGATGCATACTGTGTATGGAACCATCATTACTACCAGCCCTAATTAAACAATAACTCGATTGAGTTATATTCCTGAGCAGGAATATCTCAGCAGATCCTGAGCTCAGTGGTCAGTCAGCATGCCATGCATAACAACATTTTTAATTCCATGCTGGAATACTATCCCCCCTACTGTCGGTCAGACTTTGGTTCCAGTAAAATGTGCACTAACGCTAGTTTATACCCGCAGGCATGAATGTCAATGTTGTTTGAGTTCTGTTAGTATAGGCTACGGTATTAACACATTAAAGGTACAGGGTCCCTTTTGTTGATGTTCGTGGGCCAGACTAGTTACACTGCACATCTTAGGAGGGGTAATTTTAACCCCATCTGCCCAGAGGGAAGCTGTTGCGATCGGATTGGCCGCCCAATTTTACTCTCCATTGACTTCAAAGGAAAGTAAAATTGAGTGGGATGTAAAACTAGTGGTGATGTAAAGTGTGTTGCATCAATACCAAGAGTGTAGTGTAGCTCTGGAGTGAAGTCGACCTGATTGAAATGCAGGACCATCTTGGGGAAGTAAAGATAGAAAGACTTGCATTTATATAGCGCCTTTCATGACCACAGGATGTCCTAAAGCGCTTTAAGCCAATGATGTACTTTTGAAGTGTAGTCACTGTTGTGATGTAGGAAACATGACAGCCAATTTGTGCACAGCAAGGTCCCACAAACAGGAATGAGGGATTAATGGCAAGATAATCTGTTTTTTTAGTAATGTTGATTGAGGAGGGTAATACTGGCCAGGACACCCGGGAGATCGCTCATGGTCTTCTTTGAAATAGTACCATGGGATATTTTACGTCCACCTGAGAGGGCAGACAGGGCCTCAGTTTAATGTCTCATCTGAAAGACAGCACCTCCGACAATGCAACACGCCCTCAGTACTGCACTGAAGTGTCAGCCTGGATTAGGTGCTTTAATCTTTGTGGAGATTGGACCCTCGACCCTCTGACTCAGAGGCAAGAGTGCTACCACTGAGTCACAGCTAACAGCTTGTCTGACTCCATTTCAGCTCTGGGACACTCTGAGGTCGTGGAAGGCACCATATAAATGCTAGTCCTTTCCTTTCTTTTCACTAGACATGTTATAATTGGTCTCAGGAACCCTGGGCTGAGGAGGAGAAATTAGCCAGAGTTCCAACCCGTGATCTCTATCCAGCAATCCTTGGCCTGAACTGCATGTGTGTGGATGTCAGGTGAAGTCAGGGTTGAGTTTGTATGTGATGCCACCACAGTCAAATAGCCCGTCAGCACTCAATGTAAAGCCTAACACGTGCATAATGGCCACTTTGCTGTAATGAAAGCTGGCTGATACCTGAGGAACCCTACCTCAGCAAAGGGTCAGCTCCATCAAGAGAGGGGAGAAAATTGGCAGAGGAAAAGAAAAGTGACTGACAGTGGGCTACCAGTTTTGGTCTGGGCAAAAAATGGTGCAGAACTAGCAGTATAACTCAGCACTACTGGCTCTGCATCACTTTAAACAGGTACTGGTCTCAGCCCTTTGGAATAACAGTGCCTTTAAGCTCATGTCTTTAGCTCATATTTTGCCAGGTACGGTAGTGTATTGGTTATGTTACTAGACTAATAATCCAGAGAATGTGCATTCAATCCAACCATGGGAGTTTGGGAATTTGAATTCAGTTAAAAAATCTGGAAATAAAATGCTGGTATCAGTCAAAAAAAGTGACCATGAAGCTGTTGGATTGTTGTAAAAACCCAACTGGTCCTTCAGGGAAAGAAACCTGTTGTCGTTACTCACTCTGGCCTATATGTGACTCCAGTTCCACACCAACGTGGATGTCTCTTGACTGCCCTCTGAAGTGGCCCAGCAAGCCACTCAGTTTTATCAAACCACTACGCAGTGGTTCACGAAAGTGGCCCACCACCACCTTCTCAATGCAACTAGGGAACGTCAATAAATGTCGGCCTTGCCAGTGATGCCCACATCCTGAGAATGAATTTTAAAAAAAGAACATTTTAACAGATGACAGAGTTATGACATTTGTATAGAGGTTGTTCTCACTGAACTTTGAAACCACTCAGTTTTTTTTTACAGCAATTGTATAGGCTTTGATCTCCGATATTTGATTCCTGTTTGGGTGGATCAGTAAACCAGGGCATTCTTTTAACACTGGGCCACATGATTGTATTTCATGGTGTCCATCAATGGAACAAGAATGGTACAACTGCTTCATGAGGATGTCACATTTCTTCTTTTCATTTTGTTCCTGAAGGATGTCTTCCAAGAGACCGGCCTCTCCGTATGGAGAAACAGATGGAGAGGTAGCCATGGTGACAAACAGACAGAAGGTAGAAGAGGGAGAAAGTGATGGACACTCTGCTTTTCACCTCCCTCTTCCCCCAAGCTTTTCCAACAATCTCCACACAGAGGAGCTACACACACCGTCCGCGTTGACCAGAGAGACTTTACGTTGCGAGAGTCCAACGTCTCTGCATGACACAGTGGTATGTTTAACCTTACTGCGATATATGAGCAGTTAGTTAAGAAGTGTCACGTTAGCTACTCTTGATAAATGTAGTGTTTTGAGGAAAGGCCTATTGCAAGGATTTATGACTGTTAGAATCTTAAATATAAAAGAACAAATTTGTGTTCTAAGTGCATCAGGTCCCAGTAGGGTTGCCAAGTCTGGTTGGACATATTCCTGGAGGTTTTATCAAATGACCTCCCATCTCTAAATGGCCCCACCCAGTTAAACTGCCCTTTTCCCCATCTTCAATATTTTTATAACTAATTAACAAAAATGTTCAAAGAAAATGAAAAAAAAGCACAATTTTTTAATGCCTCGATGATTTTTCTCCCAGGTGTTACTCACAGCAATGTCCAAGAGATTGATCTGTAATTCCTGGAGACTCCAGGACAATCCTGGAGGGTTAGAAACCCTAGGTCCCAGATTTGAGGGGGCGACAACAGGGCTTAGCGATTTCAGTCCCCACATTGACATTCTGTGTCTCGCCAATACTTAGGGGTATTTTCACCGTCTTAAAGAAAATTATAAGTCTTGTTCAAATTGATCAAAAAGTGACTGACCGAGAAATCTGTCTCTAGTCTGTTTAAGTGCTGAATGCTGCGTTTGACGATTATGGTTTAATTTGCTTAAAATAATAAAGAAAACAGAAGCAGACTTATAATTGGCAAAAGCTAAAATGAAAGGAGTAACTCTTGAGTAAAAATAACTTTGTAGTAAAACCGGTTGGTGCTTGATTAATACACATCTGTGAAAGATAGGCACAACAGTGGGAGGGAAAAAAGACTTCAGAAAGGGAGAAAAGGATTAAATATGAGAACTGTCTTAAAGAAAGAGCATCTGGCAATGCAAACAACGTGAATCTGTATTTCAATTAGCGAACACTTTAAATTCTCAATAAACTTCAATCCCATTGTTTCTTTTAAAATTTCTCACTGAGTTTGTGTTTACCCAGATGAGGATGGAGAGCTAGATGTTTTTTTTATTTTGTTGGTCTCATTGCCAGTTAGAGCATAGGTTAGATATAGGGTAAAGCTCCCTGTACCCTGCTCCAACACTGTGCCAATGTCTATTGTGACACTTCCATTTCCCCCACCAGCCATCCTCACTGAGTGACACTGGAAAATCTGGTGACAATTTGTGCAACACTGTGGGAACTTCTTTTTAATCGCTGTTGCCTCAAATTCAGTAGGAACTGAGTTGAGATTTTCCAAGCAGTGGACCTGTGGACCTTTAGAGTTATCAGTGAGGGGAGGTTTTCATCTGCTCAGTCTGGGCTTGGTCCAAGCATGGCAGAGTTGGAAAAAGCACAGTGCTAGGCCTCCGCAGCTCCCAGTACTAGTCACATTTCTAAAAAACAAAAGCACCACGGAAGAAGACTGACCAAACCGCGTGCTGAAGGCTTTATGGGGTAACTGTTCCAGTTTTTGTGCTCCCAGTGAAGACGTGCAGACTAGAATATTGGCCATGCATTGGAACATAGGTACAGGAATAGGCCATTCAGCCCCTCGAGCCTGTTTCGCCATTCAATTAGATCATGGCTGATCTGTATCTCAACTCCATTTACCCACTGTGGTTCCATGGAGCAGCGGTTGTCATCCTTTTGATGGAAAGTCTAGTGGGTCGTGTAAAGGTCGTGCCATCCTATGCAGCCAACATTCCGATATGTGCTCCTGTTATGCAATGGGAACAAAAAACCCTCTATTTTAAAACCTGTCTGTCATAGTGTTAGCAGCATTGCTTCTCGTGTGGTCATCTGGGAGTGTTGTGTTGATATTGGAATGCACCATCCAATTTATTTTTTATCCCCCGCTCTTTATCCCAGAACCTTGCCTTCTGGTTAGCTATTGGTAGGGAGGCTAACCCTCCCGGATTGGCCTGGAGTTGTCGGGAATTAAAGATTAATTTTTCGGACACTGCTGCGAGCAACCCAGGAGAAAAACCATCGGGGCATTTAAAAAAAAAATCACATACGGGATAAAAGGTCATTTGATCGACAGTCAAGAATCATTCAATGGGGTAATGAAGCGTCTTTTCGCTTTCCAATTGGCGGGGGAAGGCGCGATGCCGCGAGGATGGACGGTGTCGAGTGACCAATGGCGGGAGCGTAGGGGGCGGGGTGTTTGGAAGCGGGAGGTCATGTGATGAAAACTCCCGGACTACGTCCAACCAGAGTTGGCAAACCCTTAACTGTGAGTCTGAAGACCTAGAGAAGATCTGTGTCTGGCTCTGGGGGGAAGGGGTAGAGTGGAGTATGAGGTAGTGGTGTAAAATGCCAAAGGAATAGATTGAAGTGCGGAAGACCATGAACAGCTCAGCACTAAGTACAGTCCCTGAATAAACAAGTAGTTTTGTCCTGTTTGCCAAGTATAACCGTAACCATCCCTGCGTTTATAGTCATTTGGATTCTGGATAGGGTTGCCAACTCTGGTTGGATGTATTCCAGGAGGTCTCATCACATGACCTACCGCCTCCAACTGCCCCACCTCCACACTCCCGCCATTGGTCAACCGACATGTCCATTCTCATGGTGCACCCCTTCCCACACCAATCGAAAAGCGAACAGACTTTTCGGTACCCGATTGGATGATTCTTGACTGTCAGTCAAACAGGTTTCTTTTTCCCCTTCTCCAATAATAAACAAAAGTATTCAAAGAAAACAAAAAAAGCACAGAATCTTTTTTAATGCCCCTGTGATTCTTTTCCGGAGTTGTTTGGAGATTAATCTTTAATTCTTGGAGACTCCAGGGCAATCCTGGAGGGTTGGCAACCTGAAGGATTGACATGTACACTGCTAAATCCAGCTTCCTTATCCTGGTGGCACCCAGTTTTTCATGGATCACTGAGGCTGCTGGGGGGATAAGGGAGGTGGATTTAGCAGTGTAAATGTCAGGGGCTGGACCATGGTTGCCTGAGTCCCTGAATCCGAATTAAAACAACACCGATTTAAAGGCAAGCTTGTGAGTCGAGGGAGTCAGCGTGTTATTCGTGACTACAGTGAAATTACTTTTCCTGTTTGCTTATTCATTTCCATGTATGTCACAATATTCACATCAGCCTTTCTGGATAATCTTTGAGCCCTAACCAATCAGACACTTTGTGAGCTCTCATTACTCGAGAAGCAAATCTCAGAACATAAAATGTGGCTTAATCGTTCATGTTGGATGGAATGACATCTACCCAGCAGCTTGTTTAATGTCAAGCTACAGAGAAAAAAAAGCTGATATAGAGGCAGGATCAGTGGATTATTTAAGACCTAAAACATCCTCTCCGAGGATTGTGCCCATTCACATATGTACGACATTAAGTTTGCATAGATTACCTACGACCAAATCCATTCTGACTGGCAGAGAAGTTGAGAGAGATTTACATTAGAGAATCGAGAGAACTCAAGGGCTTTGTCACAGCAATTGTATAAAGTGATATACAGTGTAAATCTACTGGTGTGTCCCTAGATAGTGCAGAGGCTTACAGCCTCTCAGAGCACAGATTACTGCCTTATCTTGTCATACTGAATTAACACAGTGGAACACTGCTAAACAGTGGTGACCTGTTCATCTTTGAGAATTGCAGCAGCAAGAAGATGATGTAGTGATGGTATTTAAATCTTTCTTTAACAGCAGGTTGTTTCTGAGTTTCAAGCTGCAGTATCCATAAGAACAGGCAGTAGGAAATCACCAGCAGTGCTTCCTTACCTGGTCGCTTTTTTTACTTAATCGGCTCGGTTTTAAACATATTTAACAAATCTAGGGGCCATAAATGAAGGATAGTCACCAATAAATCCAACAGGGAATTGAAGAGAAACTTATTTACCCAGAGAGTGGTGAGAATGTGGAACTCGCTACCACAAGGAGTGGTTGAGGCGAATAGCATGGATGCATTTAAGGGGAAGCTAGATAAAAACATGAGGGAGAAAGGAATAGAAGGATATGCGGATAGGGTTCGATGAAGTAGGGTGGGAAGAGGCTGGTTTGGAGCATAAAAGCTGGCATGGACCAGTTGGGCCGAATGGTCTGTTCCTATGCTGTAAATACAATGTAATTCTATTTGTTTGAAATGTAAAGTAACACAATACCAATGCTATCATTCTGACTCACAAAAAGTAAATTCTGCGAGTGGCAAGAGAGCCTTTTTGGTACGAACATCAAATGGCCCCATTGGCAAATGGAATTGCTTTTAGCGAGGGACTCTGTAAGTGAAGCAAGCGTTGTGATGTTTTTTGCGTGAAATAAAAATGTGCTGATTTGAAATCTTAAAAGTTTGTGCAGTTGGGGGATTTGAAAGAAGCTTTTTTTGATTTCAACAAACCCATTGTGGACCATTGTATCCAACAGGAGAGCTCAAATCCATGCTTAATAACTGAATTTTGAATCTTTCCTGAAGTGTGACTTAGATGTGGAGTGTATTTGTTTCTAGAATCCTGCAAATGACAGAGGGTCCAGCGTTCAATGAGTTCTTTATACCGGAGTCATTTGTAACCTCTTTCCTTTTTTTATGAACTGGCCTTGAGATGTTACATAGAATTACATAGAATTTACAGGACAAAAACAGGCCATTCAGCCCAACTGATCTATACTGGTGTTTATGCTCCACACGAGCCTCCTCCCACCCTCTTCATCGAACCCTATCAGCATATCCTTCTACTCCTTTCTCCCTCATGTGTTTATCGAGCATGTACTATTCCCCTCAACTACTCCTTGTGGTAGCGAGTTCCACATTCTAACCACTCTTTGGATAAAGAAGTTTCTCCTGAATTCCCTATTGGATTTATTGGTGACTACCTAGTTTCGGTCTCCCCCATAAGTGGAAACATCTCTTTATTTCACTTGTTTTCACCTGCCTTTTGATATTTCCAGAAGTTTATGGTTAGAGTTTGAGGCTGTGGGCAGGAGTGTAGGTATCCCTGCTTGTGTTTGTATTCTCATCTATTGCTGGAGTTTCTGATGCACTGGGGCCTGCCACTTCTATTTGTCTTTTCACTACTTCTTGTCCTGTTTTTCTTGCCAATATCTGGGGGGTTTTTTTGTCCACGGCTGGGGTTATTACATAGTTACATAGCATTTACAGCTAGAAACAGGCCATTGGGCTCAGCTGGTCTGTGCTGGCGTTTATGCTCCACACGAGCCTCCTCCCACCCTACTTCATCTTCCCCTATCAGCATATCCTTCTATTCCTTTCTCCCTCATGTGTTTATCTAGCTTCCCCTTAAATGCATCTATGGTACTCGCCTCAACCACTCCTTGTGGTAGCGAGTTCCACATTTTCACCACTCTCTGGGTAAAGAAGTTTCCCTGAATTCCCTGTTGGATTTATTGGTGACTATCTTATATTTATGGCACTTAGTTTTGGTAAATATGTTTTAAACGGAGCCGATTAAGTCAAAAAGCGACCAGGTAAGGAAGCACTGCTGGTGATTTCCTACTGCCTGTTCTTGTGGATATTGCAGTGTGGAACTCAGAAACAACCTGCTGTTAAAGAAAGATTTAAATACCATCACTACATCATCTTCTTGCTGCTGCAATTCTTAAAAATGAACAGGTCATCACTGTTTAGCAGTTTTCCACTGTGTTAATTCAGTATGACAAGATAAGGCAATAATCTGTGCTCTGAGAGGCTGTAAGCCTCTGCACTATCTAGGGACACACCAGTAGATTTACACTGTATATCACTTTATACAATTGCTGTGACAAAGCCCTTGAGTTCTCTCGATTCTCTAATGTAAATCTCTCAAGTTCTCTGCCAGTCAGAATGGATTTGGTCGTAGGTAATCTATGCAAACTTAATGTTGTACATATGTGAATGGGCACAATCCTCGGAGCAGATGTCTTAGGTGCGGTAGTGAGGCTGGTCCCGGTCCCCATCAGATTATGGCTCCCTATATTAGGGTTGTTTGCTCTGGGGGATTGGGGGGGGGGATGCAGTTTATTTATGTGTTGTGGTTGGCATTAGGAGTTGGGGTTGGGGGCCTATTCGGGTTCAGGGAAAGTCTGGGTCAAGTTTAGGGTTGTTTTGTTTTGGTTTTGGGGTGTTTTAGGATAAGGGTTAGTGTAAGGAACCTGCCTCCATAAGAGATGGTGTTAAACCTTCTACAGCTTCGACCTGTCGCAGAGCAGTCGGAAGGCAACAATGCTTCTTGAAAGAGAGAATCTCACCTGTACTGTTGGGAAGAAGTGTCGATGGCAGCCTCTGACTTGAGCTTTGCTGACACCTATCTACAGAGTTAGGAGAACATCTAAAAAAGCGGATCGAACATGACTGACATTGACAAGCTCTGGCTTCTGTATTGTTGCCTCCTCTACCCAAACGGAAAGAGCAGTGACCCAGATAGTCACCCATCCTAAGACTGGGTTCAGGACCACCTGATTTGGATTTCCCCCCTTCCTCCCCCTTTTAATGACTTAGATAACACAATGGAAAACCATATATCCAGGTTTGATGATGGCACAAAGATTGGTGGCATAGTAAGTAATGTAAACGGGAGCATAACATTTTACAAAGAGACATTGATAGACTAAGTGAGTGGGCAAAACTGTGACAGATGAATTTCAATGCAGGTAAGTGTGAGGTCATCCACTTTGGACCGAAAAGCATTGATCCGAGTATTTTTTAAATGGTGAATAGGTAGAACCGTGGACGTCCAAAGAGATTTTAGGGTCCATGTAAACAAATCACTAAAATATAGTGGTCACATATAAAAAATAATCAAAAAGGCTAATGGAATGTTAGCCTTTATATCTAGAGGGCTAGAATATAAAGGGGAGGAAGTTTTGTTTCAGCTATACATAGCCCTGGTTAGGCAACATCTGGAGTACTGTGTACAATTCTGGGGACCGCACCTTAGAAAGGATATATTGGCCATGGAAGGAGTGCAGCGCAGATTTACAGAATGTTACCTGGGCTCCAAAGGTTAAATTATGAGGCGAGATTACATAAACTAGGCTTGTATTCCCTGGAATATAAGGTTAAGGGGTGTTTTGATGGAAGATTTCAGGATTTTGAAAGGAATTGATAGGGTAGATAGAGAGAAACTTTTTCTGCTGGTGGGGGAATCTAGGACAAGGGAACATAACTTTAAAATCAGAGCCAGGCCATTCAGGAGAGAAGTTAGGAAACACTTCTTCACACAAAGGGTGGTAGAAGTGTGGAACACTGTCCCACAAAAAGCAGTAAATGCCAGCTCAATTAATAATTTTAAATCTGAGATCGATAGGTTTTTGCTAGCTAAGGCTATTAAGGGATTTGGAGCCAAGGCGGGTAAATGGAGTTAGGATAGACATCAGCCATGATCTCATTGAATGGTGGAACAGGTTTGAGGGGCTGAATGGTGTACTCTTGTTCCTATGTTCCTATGTTACCTCCCTTTTTGTTGCCTTTCTGTTACAAGAAAGCATGCTTACGCTCTCTCAGGGAAAGATTCGCATTGAAAGCGGGAAACGTGCTTGCTGTGAGACTTTTTTTTGAAGCACTTCTGAAAATTAGGCCCATCATTTTAACAATTTGACACTACTTACAGATCTTTTCTTCATTAATTAAATTAACTTTGAATGCCACCAGCTATATGAACAGCGGGCTCTTTCATCTTCATTATAACTACCTGCCTGGGTTTCTTGCTGTGAGCTGAGGAGTTCAGTCTGCTGTTCAACTCAGTACGATGAGCTCACACCAAACATCGCAGATGGGAAAGCGTCTTACAGCCTCCCCACCCCCATCGCCCCCAAACAAAAAAAAAAGGAGCACTCTGTGGGGTTTGGAGGTCATTCATTTCAAACATATAACAAGAGGCACAAAAATCTCATTGGATCTATACATATCCTTCCTTTCATATAAATGTACCACGGGAGAAAGAAGCAACAATTTCCATTACACATTAAACTCATACATTAAACAAAAAAAGATAAAAGCAAATATATTCAGGGATGTCTGTTGCATTAGACTAGTTGCAGGAGGCTATTCAGGACAGAATAAGTGGAAATTAATTGGAACGTAGAAGAAATAGGGACAGAATGGGAAATTTAGTATAATTATAAAGAAATGCAGACAAATAAGTTATTCTTGAAAGATCTGGAATAAGGCAATTCACATTTATAGCCGTAATATGAAATTAGTAAAAGGGCCTAAAGCCCCCTTTAGCCTCCAAGTCACTTTTTGGCATCTAATTACTAAATGGAACAGCTTTATTATGTAGGCTATTAAAAATAATGTGTTTTGATAGTTATGCTTTTTTTTCCTTTGTGTTCCTGAGGATTTGCTAGGAATTGCCTTTTTTATTGGGTAGGCTATAAAACATTAATGCTTCGCAAATATTCCCTTTTATAATTTATAGCGCGTTTCAGAACTTGAACGATTCTCAACTTTAAAGGGGCCATGCGTTTTTTTTTGATGGAGTGGGGAAGGGTGGGGTTTGGTTCCCCCCCACCGCCTCGGGTCGCACCAGCTGAATCGGCCGGAAGCAGTGTGGGCCGTGCCACCGCCTTTCGCTTTCACCGAAAGCCCCCCCAGACTTCCGAATCGAAAAACGGAGTCGGCTCAAAATGTGCTCAGAACTGGACGTCCAGCAACTTGTGTGGGGAATCGTGCTGGATATTCAAACTGAGCTGGAGCAAACCAGAATGGTTTGGCGTAAGGTCATGTTACTGTTTCCGGTTTCTTAAAAAAAAACATACCCCTCAATTGGAAAAGAATTCACGTCCCATATATAGGCCCTGTAGGCACTTACACAAGATTTGATACCAAACTAGTTTCACTCAGCCTGACTTATTCTTCTCCGGTTCTGACAGCATTTCTGTCGCTGTAGACTTGAACTTTGTAGGCACTAATTCCACAATTTAAGCTGTTTGAATATAGACTTGTTCGGTTCTAGTTGAGAGTTCATCAAATCAGGTTGCGAATTTAACACCAATTAATGCAGAGTAAGGATACCTACGCACTACAGAGCTGTACCCAATAAGAACTGAAACTCTTTGGACCCTTTCAGCTCCCAGGAGTGGAGACACTCATCAGATTACAGGAGGCTGGAACTGAGCCCAGATCCCAGAGGTGAAACAACCAAGATGTAACCCATACCGCCACCCAGCCAATTGGCAGGTTAATGTTTTAGTCATAGCGACAGCAGCACCAATGCATTTTTGGGTGCCATAGATGAACTAATGCGTCAATGAGCTGGCGAGAGTGCCAGGAAGCGAAAGAACTGACTCAAAAAAAAAGCTGAGTATTTGGAGAGCCCTATTCCATCCATACCATTTCTAATTATGCATCAAGAAATATTTAAGAGGGCCCATGCACTTTGGCTGTGTGTAAACTCTCCTACACTGCTACAACTCACATCTTTTTAATTCGTTCCCGGGATGTGGGCATCGCTGGCAAGACTAGCATTTATTGCCCATCTGTAGATGCCCTTGAGAAGATGGTGGTGGGCCTTCTTCTTGAACCTCCGCAGTGCATGCGGCGAAAGTTCTCCCACAGTGCTGCTAGGTAGGGAGTTCCAGGATTTTGACCCAGCGACGATGAAGGAACGGCGGTATATTTCCAAGTCGGGATGGTGTGTGACGTGGAGGGGAACTTCGAGGTGATGTTGTTCCCATGCGCCTGCTGCCCTTGTCCTTCCAGATGGTGGAGGTGTGGATTTGGGAGGTGCTGCCAAAGAAGCCTTGACCACTTGCCTGCAGAGCGTCCGGTAGATAGTCCACATTCAGCCAACGTGTGCCGGTGGTGGAGGGAGTGGATGTTTAAGATGGTGACTGGGCTGTTGATCAAGTGGACTGCTTTGTCCTGGATGGTGTCGAGCTTCTTGAGTGTTGTTGCAGCTGCACTCATCCAGGCAATTGGAGTGTACAGGATCTATTTTGCTATGATTTTAATATGATTTCATGAACAAGTTATATTTCTCTCAGTATTGCTCGCTGGACATTGATCAACCCACAGAGTAATTTGACTTTTAATGTCAAAGAAATGATGATGACACCAGATTAGATACAGATTAGCAACGATTAACAAAGGCAGATTATTGACTCTATCTCTGAATATCGACGCTGTTTTTATAATTAAGTCCAGGAAAACTAACCCTGGGCTTTGGCAATTTATCAAAGTGACTCGGACATGCTTTCCTAAAATAATCGAAATATTTCTGTTTTCTCCTCCTCCCCCAAATGTTTTGACTAGGATCACGATGGCAATAAAGCAGCGTCTTTATTCCCTACACACAACTCATCTACCTCACCTCTGAAGACCGAAGAAGGGGCTCGACAGAGCAGCGAGTCAGGGTCCGGCACAGCGCTGGGCACACCAGAGAGACGCAAAGGCAGCCTGGCTGACGTGGTGGACACATTGAAACAGAAGAAAATGGAGGAGCTCATCAAGAGCGAGCCTGAAGGTAAGCGAAAGGGAATAGGTGTCCTGTTTTGGGGGGGAACGGAAAGAGGGAACAAGCTTATTAACAAGCCGCACTGTACTGCACCGTTTGCCAGTTCGAAGAGAACCGAGCGAGAGGTCTCACGGCAACTGCCGATACAACAGCTAATCCTTTGTTTTGGCAAATAGTCTCTGCGAAGTGTCCTTGTTCACCATGCGGGTTTGTAATAATTGGAATCACCTTTGTGCAGTCTGTGTAGCCTGCATTTGAAAACTGTTCAAATGAGCTCTACACAACAGGCAAACAAAAGTTGAATTCAATGCAGAGTACTGGATTACACTTTGAAAGCGGATGTTAATACATAGATTTGTGCAAAAAAAGGACCTAATAACCTTTTCTGGGCTCCTAAAGCTGACTTTGACAGGGTCGAATGTCGATTTGCAATGATTAAATTGGAAGCGGGTTGTGAAGGCTGGATAAGTTGAAAATTATGAGGTCTGGACTTTGGCAGACAAGGATCTATGCCGTAGCCTTTTTATTGCTATGATCGTACTGATAGAAACTGGGCAGCATGCGGTAATTATCGACACAGTCAAGTTATTTGAATGGGTTAACGATGCCAGCATTGACCTGGTTCATTTATTACTTTGGGGGGTGATTTTAACCTAGCCCCATCTGATCAAACTCAATGGAGGGTAAAATCAGATGGGGTGTAAAACCCAGCTTCGGCCCGATCCCCTCGGTTTCTGTCGGGCGAGTTAGGTTAAAATGACCCCCTTTGTGTGGCAATTCAATCTGCCCAATTTTATTGTTGGGGTGGGGGGGTTAGATTTTTCAGTTATTGCCGAAAGAATTCTGTGCTTGTTTATAAGAAGCCAACAAACAAGTGGCGGAGACAAGTGACATCATTAAAGTTATTTAAAAATTGTACTTACAATTTCCATTTAAGAAAAATTGACAAGGATCTTTCTTTGAAACCAAAACTGTTTTCCACGTTCCCCCCATCTTGTCCTGAAGGTACTGACAGCTCCGTGAGTGCTTACCTCACTCAAGTGGTTAGTCTTCACTTGCAGCAGCGAAGGTTGGCACTTTTCAACAAGACCATCTGTCACAACCAAACCCCATCACCCAACACTCACATCTCTGCAAATTCTTTTAGGGACCCAAGAACCATAGAAATATACTGCACAGGAGAAGGCCATCCAGCCCATCGTGCCTGTGCTGGCTCTTTGAAAGATCTATCCAATTAGTCCAACTCCCCAACTCTTTCCCCAGTAGCCCTGCAATTTTTTCCCCTTCAAGTATTTATCCAATTCCCTTTTGAAAGTTACTATTGAATCTGCTTCCACCACCCTTTCAGGCAGTGCATTCCAGATCATAACAACTCGCTGCGTAAAAAAAAATTCTCCTCATCTGCCCCCTAGATTTTTTTACAAATTATCTTAAATCTGTGGTCCTCTGGTTACCAACCCTCCTGCCAGTGTAAACAGTTTCTCCCTATCTACACTATCAAAACCCTCATGATTTTGAACACCTCTATTAAATCTCCCCTTAACCTTCTCTGCTGCAAGGAGAACAATTCCAGCTTCTCTAGTCTCTCCACGTAACTGAAGTCCCTCGTCCCTGGGCTGACTGGGCTGATTTTTCCGCTCCCCTTGCCCAGGGATGCTAAGGACAACTGATGCCCCAGCTGAAATCAGCAAGTTCAGCACAGACTATTCATTCTCAGAACCTGGGTGTCTGAGGGGGAAGAAAGAATATTGTTTTTAAATTTTGACACAAGTGCTTTTCCTACATTACAATTTCAAAAAGTACTTCACTGGCTGAAAAGCGCTTTGGGACGCCCTGAGGTTATGAAAGGCTCTATATAAATGCAAGTTCTTTCTTTATCGCAGCACGGTAAATGCTGTTTTTTTTAATGCAAATAAACGTGAAAGATCAAGTCAAAGGGGTGAATCAATAGTCCCAAGAGGGCATCGCCCTCAAGGTGGTGCAGGTCAGAAATAGAGCTACAGTGTTGTGCCAGAGAGCAAAGGCTCACCCCTCGATCCGGTATCTTTTTAAAAGGATTGCACTGCTTTCTAATCAGCACAACTGGGTGTCTGAAATGAAGCCAGTTTAAGAACAACAACATGAATTTATATATGGTAACACTGTCACCTCTGAGTCAGAAAATCGTGGGTTCGAGTCCCACTCCAGAGACTTGAGCACAAAATCTAGGCTGACGCTCCAGTGCAGTACTGAGAGAGTGCTGCACTGGCGGAGGTGCCATCTTTTGGATGAGGCATTAAACTGAGGTCCCGTCTGCCCTCTCAGGTGGATGTAAAAGATCCCACTGCATTATTCGAAGAACAGCAAGGGAGTTCTCCCCTGCAAATATTTATCCCTCAACCAACATCACTAAAAAACAGATTATCTAGTCATTAACACATTGTTGTTTGTGGGACCTTGCTGTGGGTAAATTGGCTCCCGCGTTTCCTACATTATAACAGTGACGACACTTCAAAAGTACTTCATTGGTTGTAAAATGCTTTGGGACGTCCTACATAAGAACATAAGAAATAGGAGCAGGAGTCGGCCATAGGGCCCCACGAGCCTGCTCCACCATTCAATCAGATCATGGCTGATCTTCGACCTCAACTCCACTTTCGGCCCGATCCTTATAATCCCTTGATTCCCTTAGAGTCCAAAAATCTATCGATCTCAGCCTTGAATATACTCAATGACTGAGCATCAACAGCCCTCTGGGGTAGAGAATTCCAAAGATTCACAACCCTCTGAGTGAAAAAATTTCTCCTCATCTCAGTCCTAAATGGTCGAGCCCTTATCCTGAGACTATGCCCCTGTTTCTAGATCTCCAGCCGGGAAAACAGCCTCTCAGCATCTACTCTGTGAAGCCATCTCAGAATCTTATATGTTTCAATGAGATCAGATTCTTCTGAATTCCACTCAATCTCTCCTCATAAGACAACCCTCTCATCCCAGGAATCAATCTAGTGAACCTTCGTTGCACTGCCTCTAAGGCAAGTATATCCTTCCTTAGGTAAGGTGACCAAAACCGTACAGAGTACTCCTGGTGAGGTCTCACTAAAGCCCTGTACCATTGCAGCAAAACGTCTTTACTCTTGTACCCCAACCCCCTTGCAATAAAAGCCAACATACCATTTGCCTTCCTAACTGCTTACTGTACCTGTATGTTAACTTTCTGTGTTTCTTGTACAAGGACACACTCTGAACACCAACATTTAATAGTTCTCATCATTTAAAAAATATTCTGTTTTTCTTTTCTTCCTACCAAAGTGAATAACCTCACATTTCCCCACATTATACTCCATCTGCCACCTTCTTGCTCACTCACCTAACCTGTCTATATCCCTTTGCAAACTCTGTGTCCTCCTCACAGCTTACTTTCCCACCTAGCTTTGTATCGTCTGCAAACTTGGGTACATTACACTCGGTCCCTTCATCTAAATCATTAATATAGATTGTAAATAGCCCAGCACTGATCCTTGTGGCGCCCCACCAGTTACAGGCTGCCAATGTGAAAATGACCTGTTTATTCCTACTCTCAGTTTTCTGTCCGTTAAGCAATCCTCAATCCATGCTAATATATTACCCCCAACCCCATCTTGTGTACAAAATCTTTTGAGTGGCATCTTATCGAATGCCACGTCCTGGGGTCGCAAAAGGTGCTATATAAATGCAAGTTCTTTCTTTCTTCTTATAGCAGATTTAACGTAGTAAAACGTCCCAAGGCACTTCACAGGAGTGTAATCAGACAAAAATTGACACTGAGCCAAAGAAGGAGTCAGGACGGTAGACTAAAAGCTTGGTCAAAGAGGTACGTTTTAAGGAGTGCCTTAAAAGAGGAGAGAGAGGTGGAGAGGCAGAGAGATTTGGGAAGGGAATTCCAGAACTTGGGGCCTAGAGGGCTGAAGGCACGGCCACCAATGCTGGGGTAGAGGGAGTGGGGGATGCACAAAGCGGCCAGAGCCAGAGGAACGCAGAGTTCTCGGAGGGTTTTAGGGCTGAAAGAAGAAAATTAAATGGAGTATCACTGAACCCAGAGATAAAAACAGCAAATCGAAAGCATAACACTGCGGATGCTGGAAATCTAAAATAAAAACAGAAAATGCTGGAGAAGCTCAGCAGGTCAGGCAGCATCTGTGGAGAAAGAAACAGAGTTAACGTTTCAGGTCGAAGACCTTTCGTCAGAACTGGAAGATGTTAAAAGAGTCAAAGTTTTTAAGCAAGTACAGAGTCAGGGAAAGGGGGGGAGGGGAGGAAAGAACAAAAGTGAAGATCTGTGATAGGGTAGAGGGCACGAGTGATTAAATGACACAAGGGATGATGGTGCAAGGCAAGGAAGGTGGTAATGGGAGAGGTTAAGAAACAAAAGATTGATCAGGAGTAGCTGTAAATGGCAGCAGCAGAACCATTACCAGCACTAGCTGACAAAAAATGGGAGCAGTGGTTATGATCTGAAATTATTGAAATCAATGTTGAGTCTGGAAGGTTGTAAAGTGCCTAAACGAAAGATGAGGTGCTGTTCCTCGAGCTTCCATTGAGCTTCATTGGAACAGTGAAAGAGGCCGAGGACAGAGAGGTCAGAGTGGGAGTGGGAAGGGGAATTAAAATGACAAGCAACCCGCAGGTCAGGGTCACGCTTGCAGACTGAGTGGAGGTGTTCAACAAAGCGATCACCCAATCTGCGTTTGGTCTCCCCAATGTAGAGGAGACCGCATTGTGAACAGTGAATACAATATACTAAATTGAAAGAAGTACAAGTAAATGGCTGTTTCACCTGGCAGGTGTGACATCTCCTGCGCTCGCACGAGAAGGTGCCGTGGGAAGGAGAGCAGGTGTTGGGGGTGATGGAAGAGGGGACCAGGGAGTCGCCAAGGGTGCAGTCCCTTTGGAATGCTGAAAGGGAAGGGGAGGGGAAGATGTGTTTGGTGGTGGGATCGCGCTGGAGGTGGCGGAAATGGCAACGGATGGTCCGTTGAATGTGGAGGCTTTTGGGGTGGGAGGTGAGGACAAGGGGGACCCTATCATGGTTCTGGAAGGGAAGTGAGGAGGTGAGGGCAGAAGTGCAGGATATAGGACGGTCATGGTTGAGGACCCTGTCAACTACAATGATGGGAATCCTGGGTTGAGGAAAAAGGAAGACATATCGAAAGCACTGGTGCGAAAGGTGGTATTGTCGGAACAGATGCGACGGAGATGGAGAAACTGGGAAAAGGCAATAGAGTCCTTACAGGAAGCGGGGTGGGAGGAAGTGTAATCAAGGTAGCTTTGGGAGTCGGTGGGCTTATAATAGATATTGGTTGACACCCAGAAATGGAGATAGAGAAGTCGAGGAAGGGAAAAGAAGAGTCGGAGATGGACCAGGTGAAGGCGAGGGAAGGGTGGAAATTAGAAGCAAGGTTGATGAAATTTTCCAGTTTGGGGCGAGAGCAGGAAACAGCACCGATACAGTCATCAATATACCAGAAAAAGAGGTGAGGGAGGGGACCTGAGTAGGACTGGAACAAGGAATGTTCCACATATCCCACAAAAAGGCAGGCAACCCATATGGGTTCCCATTGCGACACCTTTTATTTGGAGGAAGTGAGTGGAGTCAAAGGAAAAGTTGTTCAATGTAAGAACAAGTTCAGCCAGGCGGAGGAGGGTGGTGGTGGATGGAGACTGGTTGGGCCTCCATTCAAGGAAAAAGCAGAGGGCACGCAGGCCGTCCTGGTGAGGGATGGAGGTGTAGAGGGACTGGACATCCATGGTGAAAAGGAGATAGTTAGGGCCGGGGAACTGGAAACTGTTAAAGTGGCGGAGGGCGTCCGAAGAATCGCGGATGTAGGTTGGTAGAGACTGGACAAGAGGAGAAAAAATAGAGTCGAGATAGGAGGAAATAAGTTCTGTGGGGCAAGAACTGGCTGAAACGATGGGTCTCCAGAGCAGTCCTGTTTGTGGATCTTGGGAAGGAGGTAGATGCGGGCTGTGTGGGGCTGGGGGACTATGAGGTTGGAGGCTGTGGGGGGAAGATCTCCAGAGGAGATGAGGTCAGTGACTGTCTGGGAATCTATGGCTCGATGTTCAGCAGTGGGGTCACGGTCCAGGGGGAGGTAGGAGGAGGTGTCGGAGAGTTGGCGATAAAAACAGCAGCCAGTAATGGCAGCACGGGTCCATCTGGAATGTGAGAAAAGGCCGTGTGGTGTTTTAAAGGAGCCTTGGTATATGTAGTTAATATTTTCTGCAGCTTTGTGCTGGGCAGTTGGTCCTAATCTCACTAATGCGCTGAGCAGCACTGTGGTAAAATTACCACCTCATAATACTGATAAAATCACTACTTAGTTTCATTGTATCTCATGCTTTCCAGGCCCTGTATTTTGCATATTTGTTGCACATTCTGTTGTGTTATTACAGTGTCGGAGATTTTATCCTGCTCTTTTTTGTTTCTCTCTCTCCTCAGTGAATTGATTGTTAAATGCCCTTCACAGTGTATTTGTGTTTTCTGCGAGTTTGCCACAAATGATTACACGAATAACTGTTAATGTTTTCAGTGTGTCACTCCACATTGAGAAGAACATGCAGACGCTGAATGATATTGCGTCTGTAGTGCGGTGCGAGCATGCTCCTGAGGCTGCATTAGTGAAGGTTGCAGCTATACATTAGAATGGTTACAGAATCCACACATTATCTGCGCTGTTAAATGCAAACAAAAGGCGCCAAGCTTCTCAAGTGAGAGCGAGCAAAGCTTAAAGAGATGTGCATAGCTCGAGGAACAGCACCTCATCTTTCGTTTAGGCACTTTACAACCATCCGAACTCAACATTGATTTCAATAATTTCAGATCATAACCACCGCTCCCATTTTTTGTCAGCTAGTGCTGGTAATGGTTCTGCTGCTGCCATTTACAGCTACTCCTGACCAATCTTTTGTTTCTTAACCTGTCCCATTACCACCTTCCTTGCCTTGCACCATCATCCCTTTTGTTATTTAATCACTCGAGCCCTCTACCCTATCACAGATCTTCCCTTTTGTTCTTTCCTCCCTCCCCCACTTTCCCTGACTTCTGTACTTGCTCAAAAACTGTTAAATCTCTAACTTCTTCCAGTTCTGACGAAAGGTCATTGACCTGAAACGTTAACTCTGTTTCTTTCTCCACAGATGCTGCCTCACTTGCTGAGCTTCTCCAGCATTTTCTGTTTTTATTTCAGATTTCCAGCATCTGCAGTATTTTGCTTTTGATTGTGCGTAGCAGAAATTCCTTTATCCCTCCCCCCAGTCATTGTTCTTTTGTTTCCTCAAAAGCCGTTAAATCAAATGGCAGGTTGTGATGAAAATTTAATTAAGGCGTAGTTAAATCACACTGAAGTGGTACATTTTGGCTCTTTTCCCTTATTCGCGTTTCAGGAAGAGTTAAAAAGTTGAAAGCTCATGCACATGCCGTGAATTAAGCAGTGGGAAAGGTTCTGTGCACCCTGGTAGTTTGGGGAGGGTTGGCTGCTCTATTCTCTTTCCACTGGATTGCACCTCGTTTCCATCCTCATTCGCTGCCAAGCCTGTTCATTTTTACGCACTTGCACTGCCGGGTGAATAAAACTGACTTACAACGATCGAAAAGAGAAGGAAATGCTCAATCGTTCCAATTGAAGGCAGCCTTCCTGGTGTTTGAACGAGTGCAGTGCTCCCAGTAATGTCAAAGTATGGGGATTTTTTGCTCATTTTTTTTAATGATTATGTAAAGGAGAATTTTCTGTTTACAGAAAGTAGGAACAACACTTAAAACCCAGCAGAACGTCAAAAAAACCTCTTAAATAAAAGTTATGTGAAGTGGATGGTTTAAACAAGCCTGCCAAGATGTGTGCAGCCACAATAGAGTCGCTAGTAAAGTGAAGCATCTACTAATGTGTCGTAATAAATTCTATGCTTAACATTTTACAAAAAACACGTCTTAAAGATGCGTACAGGTATTTTTGACCAGGCCATGGAGTGCTGCCTGTCACTGTGCCAGGCCTTCCGTCTTGAGAATGGGCCAACTCAAGAAACAATGTAGGAAAAGTCAAGTCTGAAACAAGACCATTCAACCATCTCTAACACACCAAGTCTCCCATCATGGCATCCAATTGCGGTTGGAATAATCCTAATGATTTTGCCTCCATTAGTAGATTACTCCTCTGGTGGGGGATCAAGAAAACAAGAGGACGTAGCCTTAAAGTTAGAGCTAGGCCGTTCAGGAGTGAAATCAGAAAGATTTTTTTTAACGCAAAAGATAGTGGAAATCTGGAACTTTCTCCCCAAAAAGGCTATGGATGCTGGGTCAATTGAAATTTCCAAGACTGAGATCGGTAGATTTTTGTTGGGTAAGGGTATCGAGTGATTTGGATCAAAGACGTGTAAATGGAGTTGAGTTACAGGTGAGCCATAATCTGACTGAATGGCAGAACAGGCTCAAGGGGCTATAATTCTGTGTTTCAACCCCTCTCCTTTCTCAGTGGTCAAAGCACAGGAGGCACAGATGTGACATGCTCACTAGCTCTTAGAACCTAGAGAATGAGTATCACAGGGAACAACCTTTCCAATTGTGTGCTTTCCTAAAATTTTTAACATTTTAATGGAATGAAGACACGCAAGAAGGCACCAAAGAGAAGCTTTAAAATATGGAAGAAAACTGATGCTCAAATTACATGGGACAGTTTCTTTTGGCCTTGATTAGACTGAGGTTAATTTTTCTTTGCCACGGTGTTAATATTAATTTTAAAGCTTTTGTTGTGTATATACAGCATGTGGTTTTACATCCTGCTTGTGTGATTCCATTGAAGTGCCAGCCATGGGCAGAAGAGCATCACATAGCCTGGATTTGGTACATCTCTGTTAGAGTCCCAGTTTAACACTGGTGGCAGGCATTCAGCCAGAACTTAGAACCAGGGCTGGCTGGGTTGATAAGCTCTATGATTTTGAATTGAGCACCTTTCAGGTAGTGTAAAATTGGATGCTGGTGCTGCAGTATGAATAGTCAATGAAACGGAATGCAGTTTCACTTCATTGGTTAAAATAAAACTTCCACATGGATAATTAAATACACCAGAGATGGCAGCTACAGCTTCTCCTGAATTCTGCTATCTAAGTGAAACTCTGGAAATTCTCAGTGTAAAGTCAGGTAAAGCACTTCTCTGCCACTGTGCTAAGTTTTTGAATGTATATAGTAACAACAACAACTTGCATTTATATAGCTCCTTTAACAAAGTAAAACGTCCAAAGGCCTTTCACAGGAGCGTAATCAGACAACGTTTGACACCAAGCCACATAAGGAGGTATTAGGACAGGTGACCAAATGCATGGTCAAAGAGGGAGATTTTAAGGAGCATCTTAAAGGAGGAGAGAGAGGTAGCTAGGCAGAGAGGTTTAGGGATGGAATTCCAGAGCTTAGAGCCCAGATGGCTGAAGGCACGGCCGCCAATGGTGGGGTGAAGGAAATTGGGAATGCCGCACAAGAGGCCGGAGTTGGAGGAACACATCATTCTTGGAGGGTTGTAGGAATGTTTCGGTCCTTTACATTTTCTGGGTAATATATTTATATAATGTCTTCATAATGGGAATTAAATCTATAATAAGGTGGACGAATCACGAAGACAGCATATTTCAAGTTTAAGTTCAGCTGTGGTCAGTTGGAGACTTTGAAACTTGTAAAGTCTGTCTTACATTCTCACTCACCTCAACAACTAAATTTCAAACTTCCGTGTATTTGGTTTGAATGGAATGAAATTTTTGTTTGTCAGTGTTGTTCAGTGACATCATCATCATGTGCCCAAACTGAACTCTTACCTCGTAGAGTGTCTCATTCATAAATGACTTTGTGGAATTTATTTTTGATACCTTAAACCAGATTGTGCAGTTGAACAAGAGAAAGCAGTGTAGTTTAAGAGTCACATTACTCTTGATGATATCACTGTGCCTTGTGTCTTGCTGTAGGAGGAATTGGATTGTTAACGGAAACTGGAGGGATTGTTGTCTTTGCATTATTTACACATGTACCATTCAGCTAACTCTGTTGCTAAGATTCCTCATGCTTTTAGAGGTTTGGAGGATGCTAATGCTTCAGTAGTATCATTGGCACAAATCTAGAAGGGCACAGGAGATTACACAGGAAGCTAACAGCTAGGTGGATAGTAGTGTTTACTTGGTCCCAACTACTTATTGGCTGTGGATTCTGTGGCCCTTTAACCTGACTTGTGAGATGCCCACCTTCTTTGTACTTCAGATCAACGGTCTCTCAATGCGGCCAACTTGCTAGAGTAGACACAGTGTTCATCAATAGTAACTGGTATCTGGTGCTTAGTAATTTCATGCACAAGAGGCTTGCTATGACTGTGCATATTAAATTTAATCAACAAACCCACCCCTGCACCCCATATTTTGGTTCCTCCATGCTGATACGTAAGAGTTTTATATCAAACATTCACTAGAATTAAAGAGACCCTGGAGGGGTTGTTCTAGTGTGCATTCATGGCTATTTTTAATAACAAGAGCAAGCACAACAGACACGATTTCTACTAGAATATTTTTGGAGAGCTTATTCAAAATCATCTTTACCACCTGAGGCCAGGGGACGAGAACCTCAAAAGCTGCTGTTGTTGCTTCGAGCTCTCCTTTATTGAGTACTCGGGGGGTGGGGGGGGGGGTGGGCTTGTGTGTTTAATAAGGAGAACAGGTCTTAAGTGGTGCTGGGTAGCAAGTGGACTGACTCTTGGAGCATAATTAAGATGGCCAGTCAGACCTATCGATCAAGGCCTACTCAAGAATGAACGGCTTGCAGTATGAAAATGCATGAGGCACAGTATTAATGGACATGCATAAGGTGGCAAAGGATATAATGGCTTGAATTTTTCCTTTCACAGCAATATTCCTTTTAAGTTTGGTTGATGACAACAGTGATCTTTGGATTAGTACGGTGTACTGCACTTAAGAGAAGTCTAATAAAAGGGTAACTTCCCTGTACATACTGAGCCCCATTCCCCATTCATTTCTGTGGAGCTGAATTCCTGTTCAGAGCTATTTCTCTTCTAAATAACCTTTTATTCTTTCTCTATTGTGTAGCCCAGTTAACTTTTGCCTAATCCGTGCCTTGTATTTGTCTAATACAACTTGCTTTCTTTCGCCACTCAATTGCATTCTGCAGGTTCCCTTTCTTAATAGAAAATGGCTTAAGAACAATATTAATAGTGGAAAGGGAATTTCTGAGATGAATATGTTTCTATTTGGAATCCTACTTAACACTGACTGTGTTTATGAACAATGGAGTTGAAATCATACTGTGCTGTATTAGTAACAAACAGGTCATGCATTCACATACAATTCCACTATCTGCTATTTTTCTCTATGTGTCAGCTTGTGTCAGTTGGTAACACTCTTGCCTATGACTCAGTAGGTTGTGGGTTCAAGCCCCACTCCAACACATGAACTCATAATCTAGGCTGACACCTTGGTGCAGTACTGAGGGAGTTCTGCATCGTTGGAGATGTCCTCTTTCTGTTGAGATGTTAAATCAAAGCCACTTTCGTCTGCTCAGGTAGGCATAGAAGATCCCATGACATTATTTGAAGAGGTGCACTGAGTTCTCCAGTGTCATGATCAACATTCATCCCCCACGAACAGCAATCAGAAAAAACAGATTAACTGGCATTCTTTCATCTGCTGTCTGTGGGATCTTGCTGTGTGCACACTGGCTGATATTTTGCATACACAATAGTAACTGCACTTCAAAGGTAATTCATGAACTGTAAAGCACTTTGGGATGTCCCGAGGATGTGATAAGTTACTATATGAATACAGGTTCTTTAGGAACATAGGAACAGGAGTAGGCCATTCAGCCCCTCAAGCGATATCCTGCCATTCAATTAGATTATGGCTGCTTTGTATCTTAACTCCATTTACCCACCTTGGTTCTGTAACCCTTAATACCCTTACCTAACAAAAATCTATCAATCACAGTTTTGAAATTTTCAATTGACCCCCAGCCTCAACAGCTTTTTGGGAGAGAGATTTCCAGATTTCCATTACCTGGATTAAATAAGAAAAAATAGATTTCTTACTATTTTATTGAAGGTATCTAACAGCGAACAAAGGAATTTTCATATGAACACTTAACCTATTCATTAACAATTTTGTAAAGTCTAATTTCAACTCAGATAAATTAGCTCAGTATTTGCAAAGCCATTTTAACCTGAGTAAATAGACATGTAAGTCTGTTATAAAGATTATTGGATGGTTTGTCAAAAGATTAGGGATTGACCTAGCTAGGAATGAGGACAAGCGTGATAAATTACCTACACAGCAGGTAGCAGCCCAAACCCATTGAATCCAGACCCACACCAAAGGCCATAGGCTTCAACAAATTCAGACCCACACACTAAAGGTTTGGTAGTCACAGAACTAGGAAAAAGGCTTTGCTGCCACAGGCCAATTTACTTAACCTAACTAAAGTTTATATGTGTAATACATGTCTAGTTGCCTATTTAAGAATCAAAAATGGAAATTTATTTGTAACGAAATGAAGGTACCCAAACCAGAAAAGTGATATTGAGACACTGTCATAGCATCATTTTGAGCATGATCAATTCACAGTTGGGCATATTTACATGTAGGTGATCTGAAAGCAAACAAGGAGAAAGAAACAGATTGGAAGTGAGGAGGGGGGTGTTGGCCGACTTAGGTTTATCACAGGTAAGGTCTCAATTTTCATTTTTAAAACAAAAGCCTGGACTGTTCCTTTAAATCAATTTACAGGGTCCCACTTTGATTGGCCTGAAGCACTGATAGAAGCAAAGGCACTCAAAGTAAGTGTCTATTAGCTGATTGCATCTCCTCCCTCCCTCAATTGACCACTCCATTGGCATAAAACCCCTTAATCTAGGTGGTCTGGGAAAAAAAACATAACTCACTTATAGCGGGCAGCCAGATTGATATGCTAGTCGCAGCTGGGTCAAGCTCGGAGCTTCTGAATACAAACCGGCTTCTGTGATTTATTTTCCTTTACCTGATGCTCCAAAGATCAGGAGCCTGAGTGAATGGAGTTATTGATGGGCACAATGGTTGTTTGAGCTGCTCCAGGCCGCAATTTACTTCAACTAGAATGAGGACTAAACACTAACATATGTAAGTCTGGCAATTAACAAAACAAAGAAAGTAAGTTTAGATTTTGTAGAATTGAAATCAGACTGTCCGCCCCCCAACACCTTTAATTTAATTTTCTCTCTATTTTAGATTTGTCACTCTCAACCCCCATAGGCCATGTTGTTGTCAATGGCATTCTGTTTGAAAGATGGCACCTTCAACATAGCAGCATTCCCTTAGTGCTGCACCAAAGTGTCAGCCTAGATTATGTGCTTAATTCTCTGGAGTGGGACTTGAGCCCATGACCCTCTGACTCTGAGGCAAGAGTGCTACCACTGTGCCACGGCTGGCAATGTCGACCAGCTCGATCTGTAGCCTCTGATCTTAGCCAGGAAGGTGAGAGAGGCATTACAACTGCCCCTTGGGTTAAGGAGGGAAAAATCAGCTTTCCATTCCTCATCACTATCCAGTCACCCCTTGTTGGAAGTGTGCTTGTGTGGATGTTCAGTTGGGGAACAGTCAGCCCAGTAAGGCTTGCATTCTGTTTTGCCTTTGCCGATATTTCTCTTCCCTCCTCCTGGCTCCTGGCCAGTTGTCCTCCTGTACTTTGCCCAGATGCCCATTATCCATGCGCCAACATTGACAGTGAGTGTTGGCAGGCTATTTGCCCACAGGTAACATAACCGCCAAGCCTGATCCTCTCCTAACCCAACGTCCACACAAGCACACTTGTCCTGACCATGTTGCCCCATAGTCTGCCAACGTTTATTGTCTAGACTATATATATGATGAATGGCCTCTTGGGCAAGCCATGAAACCATACCTTAGCATAAGCCACTGCTTTATGAGGAAAATATCAAAATTGAAGAGAAACAAATTGCCCTGATGGCCTAGTAAGTAAAGGAACAACGTGGTGTAGCAATAATCCATACAGGTTGGACATTTGGGGCTCAATTTTAGGGGGCAGTTGCGGGTGTGTGGAGTGCGGAGGCTCCGTAAATCGTGGAAATCCCGTTCGGGTTCAGAAGCCAGCTCCAACCCGCCGACTTCCGAGTTTCCCAGGATTCCACCTGTGTACGTGCGGGCGACCCGGAAACGGAAGTCCCGCCGGCAATTAAAGCCGGCAGGATGACAGTTAAAGAGCCAAATGTACCTCATTGAGGTACTTAAGGCACTTCACCTGTGACAGATCAAGTGATTAGAACGATTTTTAACTTACCTGGGCGGCTTGCCCACCACTTCTGATTCACCAGATCAGGGAACAAGAAACTAAATAAATTAAATAAAAACCATAGACGGAAGTGAAAACACAAAATGAACCTACCTTTGCAACCTGCTCCGATGTCCGATGTCTCCCTCTCCGATGTCCCATTCTTCACCCCCCCCCCCCCCGATGTCCTCCTGATCTTCCCTTCTCCCCCCCCCCCCCCCTGATCTTCCCCTCTCTCCCCCCCCATCCCCCGCCCCGGACTTCCAGTCCAGCGCTGGATGACGTCTCACTTTCTTTCTCACCCCCCCACCCCCCGCCTTGCACTGAAGCTCCTGACGGCAGCCAGCCTGTCAATCAGACTAGCTGCCGGGCGCGAAGCCCGGAGAGGACATTAATCATCAGCAATCAGCATGCGATCGCGTCGGAAATGGTAAGTTTTGTTTGTGCGGGTTTGCCACGCACGCCTTCACCCCCCCCTCCCCCTGCTGCCAACGCGCCACCATTGCAAAAGCGACCCCTTGATCTCTGGTCTATACTGACTTAGCTGATCTCAACTAACATGATAGAGGAAATTTGGTCCCAGTCCCTTCAGACTGGGGAGGGGGAAAGTCAGTCAGTCCCGATCGCTATCTAGAAAGTGCATGATGGTTGAGGACGGGATCAGACTCGCCTGCGATTCCTTCCTTAGTCGAATAGGCTCCCAATATTTGCACTCTGAAGAATGGCCACTTGGTGAGGTAGAGGGTGGTTTCTGGATGCCTGAAGATCTGAATGCACATGAATTAACACTAAACTTACCAAAGCTGATACATCACAAAGCACAGCAGAATACAGAGGCACATATACAGAGCTACCTGTAGACTTGTTAGAAATGTTTCAACAATTTGCATCAACCTTCCCAGTTCTGATAGCTTGACAGCGGCAACAGCAAAACCATAGTAGTTACTTCAGTTAAGTGGAGAGACTGGAGAAGCTGGGATTGTTCTCCTTAGAGCAGAGAAGGTTAAGGGGAGATTTAATGAAGGTGTTCAAAATCATGAGGGGTTTCGATAGAGTAAATAAGGAGATTCTGTTTCCACTGGCAGAAGGGTCGGTAACCAGAGGACACAGATTTAAGGTAATTGGCAAAAGAACCAGGGCGGAGATGAGGAGAATTGATTTTACTCAGCGAGTTGTTATGATCTGGAATGCACTGCTTGAAAGGGCGGTGGAAGCAGATTCAATAGTAACTTTCAAACGGGAATTGGATAAATACTTGAAAAGGAAAAAATTGCAATGTTATGGGGAAAGATCAGACTAACTGTATAGCTCTTTCAAAGAGATGGCACAGGCATGATGGGCCAAATGGCCTCTTTCTGTGCTATATGATTCTATGATTCTACAATAACAGAAGAGAAAGAAACATATTTTATCTTGTCTGATATGAAATTAGTTGGGAAAATAAAATAAAATGGGCTACTTATAAGTTTGGAAATATGGCCTCAAGTCTGAAAAGTTCATTTTGAAAGCTTTGGAACCTTCAGTCATTTTGAGCAAAACAAATGTCTGCGACGTTCTTCCCATGTTCTGTGTTGTGGAAGGTTCGATGAAATGTTTAGCCTCATGTTAATTTGTATGGCAGCTTAATGCCCAACAGACTAATGCGGTGTCAATGTAAAATGCATCACACAGTGTAATTACTGACTGCCGCAGCAGTTGGAAATGGAAGGCAATTGAAGGCGCAGTTCCCCGTGAAATCTCTGCTTAGTTCTGGGCCTGTTAATAAGCCACGTACCAAGGCTATTGATTTATTTATAATACGAGCAGTACATGTCGCTCGGCTATTGTTTTTAGATGCAGATTTTGTTTGTGCAGAGAATCCGTGACATTTCTGCAGCAATTGGTTGCATTCATTGTAGATGCCAATCACTGTATCTTCACCCCTTCCATCCATTTTGCTTGTAGCTCAGGAGTGCAGCAGCTTGGCTTTAGTCTGCTTCAGTCTAACTGTTTTGGTTATCGACACAAACTTGGAGCGTTGTTTATTTCAGTTCGAGCAATGACACGGTCTGATAGTGGGGAAGGATGAGTCGCACACTCCAGATGGAGTGTAATGGGATGGCATTATGCCTTGCCACTGATTTACTGTACAACTCCAAGCATTTCCTCACTATTCCAGCCTTTGTTCAAGAATCGACTGTTTCCCCCGCCCGCCCGCCCACCCCACCTCTTCTCTCTCAGTTACAACTTGTTGTGTAAACCAGGGGTAGGTTGTCCCCTTGTCATTCTATGAATGTACTACAGAGCGGTGGCAAAAAATTGACAAGTAGCCTACGGTGGGATGTGGTGGTGATTTAAAGATGCATTTTTTGGGATTAGTGTGAGGCAGCTCGGTGCAATGTGTAATCGGGAAAGAAAGGTAAATCATCTAACACGGTTGAAAACCAAAAGCACAGAGAAGCATGAAAAAAAAAAGTGCTGTCTTCCTCGCTTATTAACAGATTCAGATCGCAGATACTTGGGGTCGGAGATAATGCTATTTCATGAATTTACCTAGTGATATTTGAATGCTATGAAAGAAAGAAAGACTTGCATTTATATAGCGCCTTTCACGACCTCAGGATGCCCCAAAGCGCTTTCCAGCCAATGAAGTACTTTTGAAGTGTAGTCACTGTTGTAATGCAGGAAACGCAGCAGCCAATTTGCGCACAGCAAGATCCCACACACAGCAATGTGATAATGACCAGATAATCTGTTTTAGTGATGTTGGTTGAGGGGGGTGGGGGGAGAGGAGAGAGGAGGTTCTTCCCTGGAACTAATTGAAAAAAAATGAGACTTTTTAACCAGCCTCTCCCACTGGGTTACGAGGCCAAATTTGGCCTGTCGGCCTAGTGGGTAACTATCGTAACAAGCTAAGAGGTTTGGAAAAGGAATTTGGTGGGAGCTGAATAAATGTTTAAATCAAATTGAATGAAACCTGCTGGAATTCAGTGAGGATATTTTCAAGCAAGCCCATGGCTTATGTTTGGGAAGGTGAATCTGAATATGGAATGCTGTTAAGCGTCCGACCAATATTCCACATTTTCTGTCGTTTTCTGTTGACTTCACTTGTTGGCAGTCGATGTAAATTATGCACAACTGTAGTTAGGTAACCCTGTAGATGGCTCAACGGATGGAGTGGCTGCACGAACAGTGAAGGGCCCCACGCTGGATCCCCAGTCTGTGTTGGCCTAGCTGGTCTAGGTCAGAGAGGCAGAGGGGTGTTACCATTGACCCCATTCTTCCTAGGTTAAGGAGGGGGGGGCATAAAAAAAAAATCAGCCAAGGATTTCCGCTACCCGTTGACCCTTGTTTGAATTGTGTACACGTGCATTCGAGTTGAGGACAGGGCCTGGCCAGGCTGTGATGCCTTTCTGGTTGAATAGCCTGTAGACGCTGAAGGGGTGCGGGGGGGAAATTCATCTCGGGCGGCAGTGCAAAATGGACGATAGCGAATCAGCAGCCCCTTTACATTCCACTCGATTTTCTTTTCCGTCGAAATCAACAGAAAAGGCCACCGGGCAGGGTGTAAAATGGACGGGCGCTTCGCTCTCACCCACTGCCCAAGACTGATTTCACCCCCTGACTATCAGGAATCACACCTGAAGAATAGACACATGGGACTAGATATTGGGATCACTGCACCGCCCCCTCCACCACCACCATTGAACTGTGCCCAGCTGGAGCAGCTGTCTGCCAGGGAGGAGGACTGAGTAAGAGATAGGCCTTTGTTTCATCTATAACAGTAATAATAAAATGTATGATGCAATAATTGTGTCTTTTGCTTTGGTAGTGAATATGTCCTATAAATAATGAATAAAATAGTACTTATAAGAGTGAGATGATGACCCTGGAGTGTTGCGTGCATGAACTGCAAAATGTTAATCCCAAACTACACACTTAGGTGAGCAGGCCTCCATTGAAATAAGCAGCGAGGAGGGGGAAGAGGAGATTGGCTACACACTTTGGCGGAATACACAGCTTACACTTGTACAGTGCAGTGACAGTGGCATATGTGAGATCCAACAGTGTACTGTGAGTAGACTGAAAGGACAGACAGGCACGTCGCACAAACAATAAACTTGTGCTTATTCAACTGCAGTAAAGCTTCACATTACTGGAAACCTTCAACTTCCTTGGAATCGGTGATTTTTAATCCACATTCCCCGTTTACACACACACATTTAAATCCACAACTTAGATATACATCTCTATATGAACACACACATATGCAACATAGAACACACAGACAAACACACACATTTATACACACAAACACACAACATAGAACACACAGGCACACACATACTTTTATACACAACACACACATAACAGAACACAAAGACACACACATACATTTATATACAACACACTCAATATACAACACACACAAAACAGACACAACATACAACACACACATTTATACACAACAGACACACAAAACACGCAACATACCACACACACATTTATACACACGTACAACACACAACACACACACACATTTATACACAAACATACAACACACACGTACCACACACAACACAGACACACATTTACACACAACATACACACACACACAGCATGCAATGCACAAACCACACACACACGCGCCTATTTCCCACAGCACTAGTTGCACACAGTCTTCTCAGCTTATGCTGTGAGCCACTCCAGGACGGGCATCAGCATTACTTTATGATCAGCCAGCGATATAGAATGTGATTGTATAGCAGAGTAAGCAAACAATGCCAGTCTCCACAACTTCCCCTCCCAAGATGGAGATTTCTGTCACACTGAAGCATTCCATCCAGTGGTTGGAGTGAGTCAGTGTCACACCCCACCCCCTTCTCCCTGAAAGCTGCCAGGACCCCTTGGAACCTGGACTGCACTGAAGACATACAAAACACACACACATACGCACTTGGTTTGGGAGGCTGTCAAATTGCTACCGGAGGCAGTAAATTTTAAAGTTCTAAGAATTTTGCAATGTGCTGTAGAATTTTCCACATCAAAAAAAAAGTTGAAGCATTTTATTGAGTAGGTTCGATCTGCCACAGCAAGTTGGAAGCTGTGACTGAAATCAAAAAAAATAAAATACATGTTTGTTTGGCTGGCAGTTACGGCGTTGAGTGCCAGAGAGCAGAGAGACTGGATAAGTTACTCTTTAAAAAAAATACTTTGAAATTAAGGTCAAAAATACAACTACAAGAGTTTTCACCTACAGAATCTGAATCAATTGTTACTTCAACAATCCTGATGTTGAAACAGATGGTTTGTTGGTCCAAATGTTAGCGTGGGAGACTTCCACATGTGATTTTCACCATTTGGTAGTAATTAGTTTATTGAATAAATTAACATCAAGTGGAGTATACTTCAGGCATTATTTGTAATTATCTTTCCCAAGTCCCAAATACTTCTGAAGGAAAGAAAGAATCAGACAATCTTTTTGATGGAATAAAAAGCACGTTTGATTTTTTTTTTACCTTAAAGCGTTTGAAAATTAGCAATCTCAGCTAAATAAAAAAGGTAAAAAGACTAACTGTCGAGGTGGTAATGTAAGGGTTGAATTTGCAGCAAAAACTGACTGCAACGGTAACCATTCTTTAAAAGATAATCCTGTTGCTCACTTTGCTGGCGAACCCGTCTGCGACAGGAAGCACACACGTCACACTTCACGAGTATTTGCACAAGGTTGTGTCCAGCTTAGGAAACTTCCACTGACCAACTGCAAATCGTGCAGATTTTTTTTTTAAAAAAGCAAAGTCTGCTGATGAACTTTTTCTGTGAATGGCCCCTGCCCCATAACATGACTAACTTTACATGAAGAGGAAAGTAGTGTAACTGTTTGGTGGATTGGAGGATGGAAAAGGATAAAGATAGAACAGGAGTAAAAGTTCTAAATTGGGGAAAGGCCAATTTTACTAAGCTGAGAAGTGATTTAGCAAAAATGGACTGGAAACAGCTACTTGAAGATAAATTAGTGTCAGAGCAGTGGGAGACATTCAAGGGGGAGATTCAAGGGGTTCAGAGTAAACATGTTGCCACAAAGAAAAAGGGTGGGACTGCCAAATCTAGAGCCCCCTGGATGACAAGGAGCATACAGGGTAAGATAAGGCAAAAAAGGGAAGCTTATATCAGACACTGAGAGCTCAATACTGCAGAAAACCTATAGGAGTATGTAAAGGGATGAAATTAGGAAAGCAAAGAGAGGGCTTGAAAAAATACTGGCAAGTAAAATTAAGGAAAACCCAAAAATGTTTTATAAATATATGAAGAGCAAGAGGATAACTAAGGAAAGAGTAGAGCCTATTAGAGACCAAAAAGGTAAACTATGTGTGGAGGCAGAAGATTTGAGTATGGTTCTTAAGTATGCGTCTGTCTACATAAAAGAGGGGGACGATACAGAGATTGTAGTTAAGGAGGAGGAGTGTGAAATATTGGATGGGATAAACATAGTGAGAGAGGAAATATTAAGGGGTTTAGCATCTTTGAAAGTAGATAAATCACCAGTTCCAGATGAAACGTATCCCAGGCTGCTAAGAGAAGCGAGGGAGGAAATAGCGAAGGCTCTGACTATCATTTTCCAATCCTCCCTGGCTACAGGCGTGGTGCCGAAGGATTGGAGGATTGCTAACGTTGTACCATTGTTTAAAAAGGGAGGAAGAGATAGACCAAGTAACTATAGGCCAGTCAGTCTAACCTCAGTGGTGCGCAAATTATTGGAATCAATTCTGAGGGACAGCATAAATCGTCATTTAGAAAGGCACGGAGTAATCAAGGACAGTCAGTATGGATTTATTAAGGGACGGTCGTGTCTGACTAACTTGATTGAATTTTTTGAGGAGGTAACAAGGAGGGCCGACGAGGGTAACGCGTTTGATGTAGTGTACATGGATTTTAGCAAGGCTTTTGTTAAGGTCCCACATGGCAGACTGGTCAAAAAAGTAAAAGCCCATGGGATCCAAGGGAAAGTGGCAAGTTGGATCCAAAATTGGCTCAGTGGCAGGAAGCAAAGGGTAATGGTTGATGGGTGTTTTTGCAACTGGAAGTCTGTTTCCAGTGGGGTCCCGCAAGGCTCAGTACTAGGTCCTTTGCTTTTTATGGCATATATAAATGATTTGGACTTGAATGTGGGGGGCTTGGACAAGAAGTTTTCAGATGATACAAAAATTGACCATGTGGTTGATAGTGAGGAGGAAACATGTAGACTGCAGGAAGATATCAATGGACTGGTCAGGTGGGCAAAAAAGTGGCAAATGGAATTCAATCTAGAGAAGTGTGAAGTAATGCATTTAGGGAAGATAAACAAGGCAAGGGAGTACAATAAATGGGAGGATACTGAGAGGTGTAGAGGAACAAAGGGACCTAGGAGTGCATGTCCACGGGTCCCTGAAGGTAACAGGACAGGTAGATAAGGTGGTTAAAAAGTCATACGGGATACTTTCCTTTATTAGCCGAGAATATAAAAGCAGGGAGGTTATGCTGGAACTGTATAAAACATTGGTGAGGTCACAGCTTGTGTACTGCGTACAGTTCTGGTCACCACATTACAGGAAAGATGTGATTGCACTAGAGAGGGTACAGAGGAGATTTACAAGGATGTTGCCATGGCTGGAGAATTTTAGCTATGAGAAAAGATTGGATAGGCTGGGGATGTTTTCTTTGGAACAAAGGAGGCTGAAGGGAGATTTAATTGAGGTATATAAAATTATGAATGGACTAGATAGAATGGATAGGGAGGACCTATTTCCCTTAGCAGAGAGGTCAGTAACCAGGGGGCATAGATTTAAAGTAATTGGTGGAAAGGTTAGAAGGGAGCTGAGGAGAAATTTTTTCACCCAGAGGGTGGTGGGGGTCTGGAACTCACTGCCTGTAAGGGTGGTAAAGGCAAAAACCCTCAACTCATTTAAAAGGTACTTGGATGTGCACTTGAAGTTCCATAACCTACAGGGCGATGGACCCGATGCTGGAAAGTGGCATTAAATTGGATAGCTCTTTTTCGGTTGGCATGGATCCAATGGGCTGAATGGCCTCCTTCTGTGCTGTAACTTTCTATGATTCTATGATTTTTTTAACAAAAGTTTTGGGGGTGGAATTCCTTCATTCGATGAATGTATCAAAAAGAAAGCAGACATTCATTAAAGTGGTGGAATCAGGGAGAAAGCACTAATGGATTCTTCGTTGTGATGATTCCTGGTACTCCAAAAATATATCAATGGACTGAAAAGAAAAGGAAAGACTTGCATTTATATAGCACCTTTCACAACCTCAGGACGTCCCAAAGTGCTTTACAACCAATGAAGTGTAGTCACTATTGTAACTGTGGTGCAAAGGTAGGCCACAAGCTCTGCTGAGTTTATTAAAGCCTTGTTAAAGGCCAGTCGAGGGAAACTCACACGATTACACACAAATAGAGGCACATTGGTGCCAGCTCACACCTAGCACTAGTCAGCTTAATGGGCACGAACACTATAACAATACAGAAGGGTTTTCTTTGCCCCACAGCATGGACACAGTTTGTCAAAGTGAACAAAAGGAAAAGGAGCAGAGGGGCAGAGTGGGAGCACAGAGGGTACAGGAAGCAAATGATTTGCGTCGGGTACTACCTCATTCAGCCCACTGGGCATTGCGGAGGAGCTGTGCCTGAGGAGGCTTAAGCTTAAACAGACACTGTGATTAAGCTGTGCCAACTGGCTGGTGAATACTTGCGGGGACAGTCAGTCACACTCGTTGCGCTACCAGAGGCCGTTATGCTCACCAATGTTACAGGAATCTTCCAAGCAACCATAAGGGATGTCACAGGAGTCAACTTGCTGTGTCCATTGTGTTAAAAGAAAAGAAAGAACATGCATATATACAGCACCTTTCACAAAGCGCTTTATAGCCAATGAAGTGTAGCCACTGTTGTAATGTAGGAAACACGGCAGCAAATTTGCGCACAGCAAGATCCCACAAACAACAATTAGATGAATGACCAGATCATTTGTTTTAGGTGTTGGTTGACAGATAAATATTGGCCAGGACACTGGGGAGAACTCCACTGCTCTTCTTTGAATAGCGCCTTGGGATCTTTTACATCCACCTGAGAGGGCAGACGGGGCCTTCGTTTAACACCTCATCCGAAAGACAGCACCCTTGATAGTGCAGCTCTCCCTCCGTACTGCACTGAAGTGTCAGCCTGGATTATGTGCTCAAGTCTGTGGAGTGGGACTTGAACCCACAACTTTCGGACTCAGTGACGAGTCACCACTGAGCGAAGGCTGACACCCTTGATTGCTGAACCCCTGTTTTGCATCTACCCGACTGCACGTACTTTAGCAGTATCAAAGGCAGCAAAAGATTTTCCAAATTGCTAGGATCCCAAGATACAAGGCATCATTCACTGTATACAAGTAGCCATTTGTGCAACCACCAATAACCCTTTGGCAATTTAAATGGGAGGGGCTATTATTCCATCAATGTGCAAATGTTGTGTGACGAATGCCAGATAAAAGGCATCAGTGAGGATTTGGATCAGTTGGGGGTGAGTAATGCTTTACAATATGCACTAAGGAAGGCTGCAGAATTGGTGTGGCATGCTGTAGGTTGTACATTCTAGCCATAGACAGATGCATCATGAGATCCACGCGTGTAGAATAGGGGTCTCTCAGGGGTGTCTGGATTCCCCCCAATAGTTGTCTGGTACCAAAGAATCCAAGCCTTGGATATTTTAATCTGAAGCCTCAATAGCAGCGGCAGGAACATTCATGAGAAATGGTCCTACTGTGGGTTTGGGTCCGTGTAACTGCACTCCCTACTGCAGATGCCACATACTCAATGGCAGACTGCAGTGAGGGCAGCCATTGCTCCAAGACGTCACTCGTGGGAAATAGCAGTCCACGTCTGGAGTGTTGGACTCCTGCACTCTACACAGACCACCTTCCACTGTTGTTTTTAACAGGAGCCAAGTGATCTCAAAATACTTCTGCTTCCCTTTCAAAGCAGACCAGCTAAGGTCTGCGTCGTTTCGCAAGCCAGTAGGGGACCTCCATCTTGCACTCGCAGGTGTCCCCTCATCCATCACTGCTATCAGTGCTCTGTGCTTCGCTTTAAGATTCCCCAACAACATCAGTGTCCGACACTCCCGCTTGGTAAAAGTGTGTGTGTTGATGGCAGGAGCTGTGATGATGATGGCTCCTTTGGTTCTGTTCAAGAGAGACTGGTTTCTCCTTTGCTATTTTAAGAGAGCAGATGGTGCGTTATGAGTAAATAAGCACACTCATCCTTATGGGTGCCGCACTGCCACTACATGCTGTATCTTGCACTGTGTGCGGACACATTTAGGGAACATGCAGTGTGAATAGAATACCTGAAAAATATGGTACGCACCATGAGTTCTGTAGACTCCTCCAACCTCCAAAGACCTCACACCTTGCAAACTCTTCTGCCAGAAAACCTCCTGATGACCTCCACATGAGGTGTTTTCTTCTGCTGCGTTCCACCTTCTGTTGCAGTTTGCACCCTGCGGTTATAAGCTAGTCACTCTCCTTTAAACACAAGAGACATGGTGATTTGGACAATGGAAATTCATCACTGGAGAATATTCTCTGCATTATCATAACATGTATAATATAATTTGCATAGCTTTGGCTACGTCCATTCCAACATGTATTCTTACTAATATTTCTCTGCGTGAGGTGTTTAAGATGTTTAAAGGATTTGATAGGGTAGATAAAGAGAAACTATTTTCTCTGGTGGGGGGGCCCAGAACAAAAGGCACGTGATCTTAAAATCAGAGCTCGGCCGTTCAGGGGTGATGTTAGGGAGCACTTCTTCACACAAAGGGTAGTGGAAATCTTGAACTCTCTTCCCCAAAAGGTTGTTGATGTTGGGGTTCAATTGGAGCTTTCAAGACTGAGATCGATAGATTTTTGTTGGGTAAGGGTATCAAGGAATATGGAGCAAAGGCGGGTAAATGAAGTTGAGGTACAGATCAGCCATGATCTAATTGAATGCGGAGCAGGCTCAAAGGGCTAAATGGCCTACTGTTCCAATGTTCCTATTAGTCTCGTATTTTATGCATATATCTCTTACAACTGGAGCAATACATCATGCCTATATATGGCCTGCATTGGTACTACAAAACTATTTATGCCCACTTCTACGCTTTTCTTGTTTTTGGACTTCTGGTCAGCCCCTCTTTTTATGGTTGACAAAAACTTCACCATGTTTGTGACCTTCTCCCACATTTTTTTCTTCTTCAGACATTTTGGAGCCATACGCCATCACTACATGAAAAGTCAGCACTGTATTTTCAGATTTTAGCAAAGCTTTTGAAACTGTACCACACAGGAGGTTCGATCATAAGCATAAAGGGAGGTGGCAGACAGAAGGAACTGGGCAGGGAGTGCCAGGGGGCAGGAGTGTGGTAGTCGAACAAATGCCCGCTGACGGGCGACAAGGAGAGGCCTAATGTCAGAGGGACAGAGGCTGGATGCGGGGACGTAGGTTAGGAGGAGATCACGGGGTGCCAGACGAGGCCACAGAGGAAAATTGAGGAGCCAATGGAGCTTGGCGAGGATGGTGGAGATGGGAGTGTGGGGTTTTGCGTGGGAGAGAATGTGGGATGTGACTCTTTGGGCGAGTTGTGCAGGGTCGAGGTAAGGAGGCTGTCTAGAGAGTGTTAGAAAGATTGGGCCTTGAGTAAATGAAGGCATGGATTACGGTTTCAGCAGCAGAGAGGGCAAAGGTAAGGGGTGCTGCTGAGGTGGAAGAAAACAGTCAGTAATAGAGCGGATATGAGGAAGGAAGCTGAGTTTGGGATGGAAGAGCCCTGAGGTGTTCCCAAGGAAGCAGTGAGCCTTGTAGCAGTCTGCTCTTACGGTCGCAGCCAAGTCCTACAGTGGGATACCTATTCCGACCCTCGGGGGGCTTCTGCCACTTTATCAGATCTCCCGCCTCCGCTGGGGCTGCAGCAGTGGTCCTGTTGCTGAACCATCGGAATCTCCCTCGTCAGTGTGGCGGGCTCTCTCTTGGCGACAGCGGCCCTGCACTGCACACAAGATGGCCCTCGACCCAGGAAGATGGGTCAGGGTTACAGTGGGGTCATAGCTGTGGCTGGAGGTCCCCGCCCTGCTAGAACACTGCCATTGAGTTGAGAATCCCGGCCAAAGACTCAAGCTCAGAATGCCTGGAGCATGATGATGAGAGACTTCCTGTCCCCCAGCAGCCATGTGATCTCCTAGGAGAGGACAAAAGTAGGAAAAGAAAAACAACCCAGAGTTGAAAAGGGATGAAAAATTTGGAAAATTCCTCTCCGACCCCATCAGGTGATCGAAACCAGTCCAGGAAAATATGCCAGCTCTGCCTTCCACTGTTGAATGCCCAAGTCATATTTGGTGATGGGCATATCATGTCATGCCTTGCTTTGTGACATTGCCATTCCTACATCAATTGAGGCCTTCACAGTTGCCGCAGCAAACCTTTCATCACTTATGCCCCTGGTTAGCTGCTCGAGAAGTGTTAAAGGGTCATTACTATCGCAGGTGTGTCACAATTGGTGCTGTTTGTTGCTGCTCAAAAAAAATACTTTCTCCAGGAATCGTGCATAATGCAATTGTGCGTTCCTCCATTTTTATTAGCAGTTCAAGAATGTTCCAGTTGGGGTGGGGGGAAGGGGGATTTCAACCCCCCCCACTCAACCACCCCTGTGTCTTGACGGACATTGGGATCACTGTCTTGTCGGGTACGGTTGTAATTGGAGCATCTAAAAACTTCTCAATGTTTTGTTGCTTGTGCATCATTGACTTCCTTTGCCCCACCATTGGTGACCGTGCCTTGTGCCATCTAGGCCCTAAGCTCTGGAATTTCCTCCCCAAACCTCTCCACCTCTCTCTCCTCCTTTTAAGATGCTCCTTAAAACCTACCTCTTTGTCCAAACGTTTGGTCACCTGTGTTAATATCCCCATATGTGACTCGGTGTCAAATTTTGTCTGATAAAGCTCCTGTGAAGCGCCTTGGGACGTTTGACTCCGTTAAAGGTGCTATATAAATGTAAGGTGCTGTTATTGTTGTGACGTCTAGGTTTGACCTTCTGAGATTTTGTTCCCTCAGCCTCTGTGATAAACTTTTTTAAAAAAACTGTCGAAGTTGTTTGCAGAAATATTAGTTACGCTCAGGTATTTTGATGTATTGGCTGAGAGTCTTGGCAAGCTACTGAGAGGCAAAAAAAAACAAGAAATGAGTGTCAGTCTCTGAAATACAAAGAGAATGCATTATTCTGCCCAGGAGGATTGGATGCATGTTGGAGACAAGTATCAGTGCTTTGAAATGTACTGATCTCTGTGCCGTGTTTGGTTTGAGTCAGGGACCTCTGCTTCATAAAAAAAAATGTGGCTCGTATGCGAGCCAGATGTTCAGAGATAGAAGGTGACCAAGCCCCTAAAATTCAACATCTGTTACGGAAGGCACCAGGTCCTCGGACCCAGGGGACTGTTTGCGCTCAGTAATTCTGGCTCTGAAATCACACAGTCTCCACATCACAGACACAGACTCTACCTCGCTGGATGGCCCTCCAAGACTAAACAGGTGTTACCTACTTTTGATTTCAGTGCATTTAAATTAATCCTGTCAGCTCAGCTGTTAAAACAACTGTCATCTCCAGCTGTTAGTAATTTTCTGCTGGATCTTGTACAGGTTGCCGGGCTCTAAATATACTTTGCGTTCTGAAGTGACTCGCATAAGATTTGGTACTGCGGGGTTTGAATATATTATTATCATGAGCTGATTTCATTTTCTCTTTATTCCTGTTCAATGAAAAACATACGGATGGAAATTGCTGCTTTGTGATCCTCGAGGACTATTTAACAACCAGATCAGCATGTTATAGGGACTTCTTGTTTGCTGAGGATTCATATACTTAAATTCACATATCTTCATTCTTATATCACAATCTTCCACCCTCCATAAACTTGAGCTCATCCAAAACTCGCACCAAGTCCCGTTCACCCATCACCCCAGTGCTCGCTAACCTACATTAGCTTCTGGTCCAGCAACACCTCGAATTAAATATTCTCACCCTTGCATTCAAATCCCTCCATGGCCTCGCCCCCTCCCTATCTCTGTAACCTCCTCCAGCCCTACAACTCTCCGAGATCTCCGCGCTCCTCCAATTCTGGCCTCTTGAGCACCTCCGAGTTCTTTCGCCCCTCCATTGGCGGTCGTGCCTTCTAGACTCCAAGCTCAGGAATTCCCTCCGCCTGTCCACCTCTCTCTCCTCCTTTAAGACGCTCCTTATAACCTACCTCTCTGACCAAGCTTTTGGTCACCTGTCCTAACAGCTCCTTATGTGGCTCTGTGTCAAATTTTGTCTGATAATCGCTCTTGTGAAGCGCCTTGGGACGTTTTATTACATTAAAGGCGTTATATAAATGCAAGTTGTTGTTGTTGTAGATACGAAACTCACATTAAAAGATCTCTCCACTCCTAAAAACGGATTTAATTTCTTGCAGTCTCCCTCTCTGCCTCCAGTCTCTTGAATGCAATGTAAGAGGCTTCATTTAATATTAATCCCTTTTTCTCCCACTGAATTAGTATGTTTGTTTAGCTTTTAAAATGTTCCATGAAATGTAGTTTATTGACCAATGCCACTGAATCGTTCCTGTACTTCTACAGATTTTAAACCAATTTGGTGTCTGATTCAGCGGGAGTTATTACACCATCAACATGCTATTAAGTAAGACCCTCACCTTCCATTCTTGACCACGAGCCAAGTATATTTTATTTGATGATTTCCATGCTGACATGGTGCCTGCTGTGTTTGATCGCTGTTTGCCTCCTGTGCCAGTGTTGCTAATCTCAAGAGCATGGCAGGCTAAGCGGATTGGTGGCTTAGTGGGGTAGCTCAATATTCCAACCCCACTTCCCCTCCTGATGAGCCAAGGCGCAGTATGACTGAAATGCATGGCACCAGTCCAGGCCTCAGATTTCGGGTTGCCAACTCTGGTTGGGTGTATTCCTGGAGGTTTCATCACATGACCCCCCTGCCTCGAAACACCGCGCCCCCACATTTCCGCCATTGGTCCATCCTCCTAGCGCCATTGCCTTCCCACAGCCAATTGAAAGGGGATCAGATTCTTTGTTACCCAATTGTAGTCATCTTGACTGTTAGTGAAACAGCCTTTTTTCCCCATCTCCAATATTTTTATAACTAATAAATGGAAATGTTCAAAGAAAAAGGAAAAAAAACACAAATTTGTTTAATGCCCACGATGATTTTTCTCCTCTGTTGCTCGCAGCAGTTTCCTGGAGATCAACCTTCAATTCCTGGGGTCTCCAGGACAATCTACTCATCCCCTGGATTTGGTGGGCCAGGAAATTTGTATGGCTTAGTCATATCCCCTTTGACTCAGGCCCCCTCCGCTCCAACCCCCAGAAATGGCAACGCAATCACAGGCCTGAGAGGTCTGCAGCCGCTGGACTGGCTGTGTTGGTCTCAGGACCTCCCGGCCATTGTCGGAGAACAACAACCAGATGACCTCTCTGGGGGAGACTTACCTTCTTGGGCCTTGCTTGCTTTACTGTTTCAGACCCTCTCTTCTGAGAACGAGACCTAATGTCAGCTCCTTCAGTAACCCCTCAAAATCCGCAACCTTTCTTTGCGCAGGCCCAAGTTCCACTCTCTGGGGAAGCCATGGATATTCCAGGGCACTGGAAGAGAGGGAGAGACCCAACGTAATAGGTCTTTGCCCCCTTTTCCTCTAAGCATTCCCCAGGACTGTGGAGAGGAATATCAGGGCCATAACCTTTTGACTGAGAGATGTTCTGGCTTTGGCCCTTCAGTTTGGGTTCTCAATATAAAAAGAAAATTAAAATTCTGCTGCATATGATTTCAGAATAAGACCTGTACTTGGGGCACTTGCCGTAAAGTCCCACCTCTATAGGAACTGGCTCGGCAGTTGAACACCAACACAAGCTACCAACGGAACATTACTATATTTCACTTGCGTCCTCAATAATCTGCGTTTGTGCGACTAATCTTAAATCATAAATCCCATAATGTGGTCCTTGCAGCAAATCCAAAATAGAATTTATCCAGGAGCAAAAATATATGGATATGTACTTGAAAAGGGAAAAAAAAATCTTGCAGGGCTATGGGGAAAGAGCAGAGGGGAGTGGATAGCTCTTTCAAAGAGCCGGCACAGGCACGATGGGCCGAATGGCCTCCTTCTGTGCTGTATGATTCTATGCTGCCAAGTCAGGAGCTATATTGAAATGAAAAGCACCTATTTAAAGCAGATTTTTAGAGGCACGTACGGGACCATCAGACAAGCCAGCTTGTTTGTTTTATGACAGAAGTGAATTATGGCCCTAGTAAAAGCAAGAGAAAGGGGTACTTGTCTCTTTATGTGGGCCTTCTTTTTTTTTTAATATATACTTCATGCTAGTTACTGTGTTATTCTAGTTAGGGTTGTACATTCCTCCCTCCCGCTTGGATTGCTGGTGCCAAGTTCCTTGATGGGACATTAATAAAGATTAATTCGTATGATCCTGCCCTGGTAACACACGGATTCCAATTAATTAAATAACCTGCATTTGGGGGGTTAATAAAAAAATCAATTTAAGGAAGAATTTCATAAGAGAAATCCTGTCAGCAGATTTGAAGCCATTAAAAAGCAATAATTCTGTTTATAAATATGAAAAAGTACAATCCTACCTCACCCTCTGACCCTGCTTCCTAAAGTTGTTTGTGAAACAATTATACTTTGACTCTGACTTGATTACAGTCTATGGACTGGAACCAGCCTAAGGGCCTCTTATTTCATGTGATCCCCACATTAAACACACACATATCTCCTAATCAAGAGTGCTACATAGAACTTTATTATTCATGGAAAAGAAAACTTAATTGGGCTTGCAAGATTTAAGCTGGTGCAATAAACTGTACAGATTTAATTTAAGGGTCGGCCATATAATTTATAAATGACAAAGGACAGCGTACCATATCATTAGTAACAAAGGACGTCACGTAGATAAAACAGAAGATAAAATTTGCAAACAGCCTCCTGCAAGAGGCAAACAGATAATCAGTCCTCAGATATATGAAATGAGGCAAGGAGACTTGGGGGTTTTATGTTTAATTTTGTGAAACGGAATTCTACTCCAAATTAAAATTAATTTAGCGCGAGTGTTTCTTTAAGAAAGTGCTGTCTGGATCCAATGAAAGCTGTTGCTTGAGGTCTCTCATTTCCCGCCAGCATCACCGTCACCCTGCAAACTGGGTTGGTCACGTTTAACCCCTTGAATGCCCTTTGCGACTTTCAAAGTGGTTTGCGAATTGCACGACTGAGGAGCACCTCCTGTGTAAATTCGAATGGAGGCCGCAAGGCAGAGCTGGACAGATGTACCGGATGGAAAATATTGAATGTGTCATGGAGTTGGTCAAAAATAAAAGAAAACTGTCATAGATTCACACAGCACAGAAGGAGGCCATTCAGCCCATCGTGCCCGTGCCGGCTCTTTGAAAGAGCTACCCAATTAGCCCCACTCCCCTGCTCTTTCCCCATAGCCAGGCAATTTTTTCCTTTTTGTGTATACATCCAATTCCCTTTTGAAAGTTACTATTGAATCTGCTTCCATCGCCCTTTCAGGCAGTGCATTCCAGATCACAACAACTCGCTGCGCAAAAAAAACTCTCTTCAACTCCCCTCTGGTTCTTTTGCCAATTACCTTAAATCTGTGTCCTCTGGTTACCGACCCTCCTGCCAGTGGAAACAGTTCCTCCTTATTTACTCTATCAAAACCCCTCATGATTTTGAACACCTCTCTTAACTCTCACCTTAACCGTCTCTGCTCTAAGGAGAACAATCCCAGCTTCTCCAGTTTTTCCACACATCCCTCATCACTCACCAAAAGTTTGTTTTGTTTAAAAATATTTTGTGGAGAAATGCAACTGCAATTCTGATATTAGAAAACCTTTTTTTCATGCTGTTTTCTAATCATCAAACAGCCTTATCCTCCTTATCTGAAACCCACTCAGATGAAGTCACCCTTTAGGATGAATCTTTATCTAATACCAAGAGCTGGTTTTCAGATGTGAATGGCAATTTTGTCTCTCTGGCACATTTCCCGGAGGTTAGAGTGTGTTAAAAACAACCTATGTTGACCAACCAATGGTGATAGGAATGCACTAAATGAACCATTTCAGGCTCACATTACTGTTTGCTAACATTCTCTCAAAGTTAACTTGTGTTTCTACTGACAAAAAACAATCTTCAGGAAATTGTGCTGGATTAAACATGATACCGTTAGTATAAACATAAATAAGCTAAACTAAATTTTATGAAACACATTCACTGTCTAAATTAAAGGTAAGGGGGAGAGAACTAAACGTCCCTTTAAATAGCTGTAATTTTTGACCAGATTGTGTGTTTTTTCTGGTGTGTATGTGTGTGTGTGAAAAACGTATAGAATTTTAAAGGGAATGCTGCGCAGTTTTTCATACCCATGAAATACAGCCTAAGTAAGCCACTTAAGAGCAGTACTACATCTTTAACTGTAGAAAATATAAACATAGGGGAAAGTGAAAATTAATCTGTCAGCTAGAATTATTTGAGCGTGGTTAAAGTGCTGGTAGTTCAATGCACTATCCATTTCTGCTTGTAATTATAAAGTAACAGCAATTTGTCGAGTCTTTTGGACAAATCACAGTCTGACATTTGAACAGTTTGGACAGCCATGCTTTAGATGGAAGTGAGTTGCAGATGATTTGCTAAGTGTGGATCAGTTGAACATTTATGTGCGATCGACAAAAAACAAAGGAGATATGGTAACCCCCTCTGCTAAATGGGACCATTCAGCAGCATGTGGACGAGAGGCATTAGTTATGAGGAGAGACTAGAGAGACTGAGTCTCTGTATACTGGAACAGAGAAAATTAAGCGGAGATCTGCTAGAGTGCTCAAATCAATGAGTGATTTTGATCAAATTTAGAGAAAAACTATTTCCACTGTTCGGTGAAAAGAATGAGCTTACATTTAAATAGCACCTTTCACCACCTCAGAATGTCCCACATTACTTTTGAAGTGTAGTCATTGTTGTAATGTAGCAGCCAATTTGCGCACAGCAAGATCCCACAAGCAGCACTGAGATAAATTACCAGATAATCTATTTTTGGTGATATTGGTTGAAGGATAAATGTTGACAGGGAGAGCTCCCCTGTTGTTCTTCGAATAATGCCATGGGGTCTTTTACATCCAACTGAACAGGCAGTCGGGGCCTCGGATTAACATCTCATCCAAAAGATGGCACCTCTGCCATTGCAGCACCCCCTCAGTACTACACTGCAATATCAGCCTGGACTATGTGCTTAAGTCTCTGGAGTGGGGCTTGAACCCATAACCTTCTGGGCTCAGAGCCAAGAGTGTTCTCACGGAACCGAGATGACACTTAAGAGTATAAAGAACGAAGGGAGAAATTAGGATTTTTTTTTACATGCTAGGACATGGAATGTCCTGCCAGAAATAATGGTGGAAGCAGCTACTATGATAGCTTTTATAATATTTGGAAAAGAAAAATATAAAAGGGCATGGGGATAGAGCAGAAGAACGGGACAAAGAGAGCCGGCACAGACATAATGGGCTGAATGACATCCTTCTAACTGTAAAATCTATAATTCTATGGAGGTCAGCAGATCATGGTATTAAACCCCACTCCAGAGACTTGAGCACAGAACCTAAGCTGAGGCTTTGCTGTTAGTGCTGCAGTATTCTGCATGAGACGTTAAACTGAGGCCCCATCTGCCCGCTCAGGTGGACATCCCACGGCACTATTAGAAGAGGAGCAGGGGAGATCTCCTGGTGTCTTGATGGACATTTATATCTCAACCAACATCACCAAAACAGATTAACTGGCCATTCATCTCATTGCTGTTTGTGTGCAAATTGGTTGCAGTGTTTGTCTACAATGCAACAGTGACTATACCTTCAAAAAGTACTTAATTGGCCGTAAAACTCATCTGAGGATGTGAAAGGCATAATATTGTGTCAGCTGTGGCTCAGTGGGTAGCACTCATTGCCTCTGAGTCAAAAGGTCACTGGTTCATAGTCCCACTCCAGGGACTTGACCACAAAATCTAGGCTGACATTCCCAGTGCAGTACTGAGAGTGTGCTGCACTGTTGGAGGTGCCATCTTTCAGCTGAGATGTTAAACTGAGGCCTTGTCTGTCCTCTCAGATGGACTTAAAAAAAATTCTATGGCACTATTTTGAAGAAGAGCAGGGGAGTTCTGGCCAACAATGATCCCTCAACCAACATCATTAAAAACAGATTATCTGATCATTATCGTATTGCTGTTTGTGGGACCTTGCTGTGCGCGAATTGGCTGCCGTGTATCCTACATTACAACAGCGACTACACTTCCAAAGTACGTCCTTGGCTATATTGTGCTTTGGGACACCCTGAGGTTGTGAAAGGCGTTATATAAACACAAGTCTTTCTTTTTATATAAAGGCAAGTTCTTTCTATCTATGGGGTCGCAGGTTAATTAGGAAAATCTTAGAATTCCAGTGAGGATTTTAAGGAAGGGGCTAGTTAATTATACAGGTTTGAGTCCGTTACTACTCATGAAAGTGCCCGATAGGGCTGTTCAGTCCGATTGGATGAATTGTTTCTTTCTGACGGTCCCTACATGCTGCAGTGTCCATGTTACTGTGTAAGACCAACAGGTATTGCTACTACCATTGTTAGATAATACTCTCGTACTTATTCCTATTTAATCATGTTCATTTGGGTAATTACACCTGTTTCCTAATATAGTCTATTCCATTCAAGTGTACACCTGTTAGGTAGGTTTTTTTTTCAAAAGCCAACATTGTGCCCATTCATTTCCATGAAAGTGCGTTCTGCTAACAGCATAATCGCACGAATAATTTTCTGTTAAGAATACAGTTTTTACAATCCATTCCCCCATTCTCTCCATTGTAAATGGTGATCTGTTAATTGTCCATCTATCTACGGTTGAGCAAGTGTAAACAAGCTCCATCAGTAGACCTGAAATTTGCTGTTGTAAATGTAAAACAGCATTTTTTTTAATGTTCTATTTGTTATACTACTTTATGTGTAATCTCCCTAAGTGTATAGCCCTGGTAAGGGTATAAAATTGTGGGATACCAGTTATTCACTTAGCAGGACTGCACTGCTGGAGCATTTGTTACGCAGCGAGTTGTTAGGATCTAGAATGCACTGCCTGAAAGGGTAGCGGAACCAGATTCAATAGTAACTTTCAAAAGGGAATTGGATAAATACTTGAAAAGGAAACATTTGCAAAGCTATGGGAAAAGAACAGGGGAGTGAGAGTAATTGGATAGCTCTTTTCAAAGAGCTGGCACAGGCATGATGGGCCGAATGGCGTCCTTCTGTGCTGTCAGATTCTATGATTCATTCGAATAGACTGAAGAAAGGTGAAGCTCAAAGAACATGACTCCACTCGCGCTGTGTGTGAGTTTTTGTGTTGTTTGATGGCAGATTGTTGGCTGTTTTATACAGAAATTGAAAAGGATGTTACTCTGGTTGCTAGCACTTTTCCTTCTGTCACTCTTTCATTTTGAAAGAAAACCTCCCTTGTTCTTCTCCTGAAGAAAAAAGAAAGAACTCACATTCATTTAGCACCTTTCACGACCTCAGGAATTCCCAAAGTGCCTTACAGCCAATGAAGTATTTTTGAAGTGTAGTCACTGTTGTAATGTAGGAAACGCGGCAGCCAATTTGCGCACAGCAAGGTCCCACAAACAGCAATGTGATAATGACCAGATAATTTGTTTTTAGGTGATGGTTGAGGGATAAATGTTGGCCAGGACACCAGGGAGATCTCCCCGCTCTCCATCGAAATAATGACATGGGATCTTTTACGTCCATATGAGAGGGCAGATGGGGCCACGGTTTAACGTCTCATCTGAAAGATGGCGCCTCCTGCAGTGCAGCACTCCCTCCGTACTGCATTGAAGTGTCAGCCTAGATTACGTACTCAAGTCTCTGGAGTAGACTCATTGCTGGGGTTCGGTTCGACTGGTAACCCTCATCTGAGTGGCCATTCTTAGATGGTGAATGTCAAGCGGACATACAACTATGGGAAGCATCACAGCTGAGCCAGATCTGTTCCTCACGCATTTCCACATTCCAGCTCGCTCGCTAGATCAGAGCAGGAACCCTGAATTCCCTTTCCTGGTCCAGGGATCTTAATGGAAAATGACAGCACTTTGAAGGAAAGATGCAGGATAGTTGCATTCTGACATTTAAGATTCAAAAGATTCGTATAGCAAATTAATGTTTCCCTCCTCAACCAAGCAAGAGTACACATCTGTATTTAAGACTCATCTCTAACCCATTTTTATTAATTTTCTTTCATATTTTTGTTTATATACAAATAGAATAATCTATTTTCTCCTACAGGTATATGCTTAGTTCTACAATCATCACACGTTTCTCTCTGTTAATCAGTTTTCTGTAAAGAGAAAGAACTTGCATTTAAAGAGTACCTTATCGCGTCCTCAGGCCATCCCAAAACGCTTCACAGCCAATGAATTACTTTTGAAGTGTAGTCGCGGTTACAAACGCAAACACAGCAGCCAATTGGTGCACAACAAGGTCCCGCAAACGGCAAGTGAGATGAAGGAGCGGTTAATTTGTTTTTTTGTTTGAAGGAGAACAATGGGCCAGGACAATTCCGTGCACCCTGGGACCTTTAGGACACCTAAACAGGCAGATAGGACCTCGTTCAAAGGAGAACGCCTTCGAAAAATACAACACCCCCTCACTAAAGCGCCAAAGTGTCGGTTTAGTTTACACCTGCAAATCCTGAAACGGAGGGCGAGGGAGGTCAAACCCACAATCCTCATAATTTAGAGAGGCAAGAATACTTACCAGCTGACACTAGCAACACTGAGTGCAGTCATGGAGTGAATAAGATTGTTATAAAAGGCGTGCCTGTATCCAAAAGGTTGAATTTTCACTCCTAGGTGTTAGATCAGATTACTTAAAATAGTATTTACTTGTAAATAGTTAAATCTGAGCCCCCACAAGTTCTCTGTGAATATTAAGTACCCTCCCCCACACAACAAGCTATTTCAACCCCGCGCTCTTCTGCATGCCTGTCTTTCTCGTCATTCCATGTTCATCTGCTGGGAACTGCAGTACTGTATTATTACACAGAGATTAGTACGCTAGATGCTTTTAGTGTTACCACAGGGAGTTAGAGAGGGTAGAGATTGGAGATAACGGTTAATCCTACAAGGTAATACAAAGGCTGACAATGAGCCTTTAATGGTTTGTTTAGGTAAAAGAATGCATCCCTGTCTTACTGGGATTGGTCACTCATGTTGTGACGAGGTGAGTGACAGTTACTGAGAGGCTTAAGTAGATTCTAATAGACAGTACATGACAGCCCGAGGCAAGGATGCAGTATGATTGTAGCAGCAAGACCAGTAAATGGGTATGAACTTGTTTAATTGAGTTACGCAACAGCTATAAATTGAATTAAAAAAAACCCAAAAGTTGGGGGGCTGCTAAACGCAGATGGATAATGATCAACTTCCACAGTAAATGTACAATTTTCCTACATTACTACAGTGCCTACACTTCAGAAGTACTTCTGTGAAGCACTTTGGGACGTCCTGAGGTCATGAAAGGCGCTGTATAAATGCAAGTTCTTTCTTTCTTTCTTCTTTCCTTCCTTCCTTCCGCCCTTCCTTCCTTGAATACACTGCAACTTCCCCAAATATCACAGCTTAGACATTGTTGCACCCTATTGCTGTTCTGTCTGCCTCCTTATTAATAACAAAAAAAGGTGCTATTTTAAAGAAAAATTGACACTTATTTTGTTTCTGCCCATTCACAAAGGCCAGGATTAAAGGCGGTGAAATGGAAGCAGTGGTCTTACTGCTCCTTTCCACACAAAAGCAATCCCTTTTCACTTCCAGGCTCTCCCAGCTCTATTGCTAATTACAGATCCCGAACTTCAAAGCCCAACAGTGTCACAGCGTTTGTGAGGGGTTTCTGTTCTGAAGTTAATGTGATACAAATGTGCTACACACTGCTACATAAAACATCGGCCACAGAAGCTAGCTAACCAGTTAACAGGTTTTTTTTAACGACCGATTTTAAGGCTCCCCTGGGAAACTATTCATTTTGCTAAAAGCATCAAGAAACTTTGGCGTTAAGGCTTTCGAGGGGTGGGGTGGGTGTGCACCACACACATCGTTAGGAACTTATCCCTAAATGTGCCCCAGGAATTTTCCTTCAAAAGTTCATTGTTGTTAAAAAAAACAAAATCGCCTGCCTTCTTACTGCCTTGTGGTTCATGAGAAGGGTGGGTGAGTGTGCCCCCTCCCCCCTACTGTGTCCAAATCAAAGCTGGTTGCACATCTCTTTTGATGCCTTTATACACTGTCAGCTGTTGCTCAGTGGTAGCACTCTTGTCTCTGAGGGAGAAGGTTGTGGGTTCTAGCTCCACTTCAGAGACCTGAGCACAAAATCCAGGCTGACACTCCAATGCAGTACTAAGGGAGTGCTGCACTGCTGGAGGTGCCGTCTTTCGGATGAGAAGTTAAACCGAGACCCCCCACCCCTTCCCTCTAAGGTGGATATAAGAGATTCCATGTCACTGTTTGAAGAAGAGCAGGGGAGTTCTCCCCAGTGTCCTGGCCAATATTTATCCCTCAACCAACATCACTAAAACAGATGATTTGGTCATTTATTTTGGGCTGAGCCCGATCAAGTCCTCACCCACCGCCCGTATAGGAGGGTGTCCAGGAGGGAGGGGGGGGTCAGTGGACAAGAATGGTGAGTGGGGATCGTGGCAGTTCATCCTGCTCCAAACCCAGGAGTGCTGAGGTCAAATGGAGAGGGGAGTTCTCCCCCACATCCTGGCCAACATTTATCCCTCAACCTACAACAGATTATCTGGTTATTTATTCATTGCTGTTTGTGAGACCATGCTGTGTTCATATTGACTGCTGCATTTCTTACATTAAAACAGTGACTATTATTCAAAAGGTAATTAATTGGCTGTAAAGTGTGTTGGGACATCCTGAGGTTGTGAAAGGTGCTATATAACCTTTCTTTCTTTTTGTACTCCGTTACCTTAATTCCGCTAGCACCCTGCCCTCCCTCCTGCCCCCTCCCCCACTTGAATGGCTTTTACAACTCACAGGCTGTTTAACAATTTTTGTCCACAACCAGTTAATCTTAACAGGTTGAGTTGACTGTGTGATGAGTCTGACTGCTCACATTGTCAAATGGCCTCCAAGAGAGTATTGAGATTCTGCTGGCTTGACGCAAGTCAATTTTCTAAGACTGCGGGCTATTATCAACTTGAGGAGCCCTGGAAGAATAAGGAGAGGTGATTCAGAAATCGGCTTGTGCATTGATCGAAGCGTCAGAATCTATTGTGCTCTTTTTTTTTGTTGTTGCAAGAATACAAACTCGGTTCGTGTCACTTTGCTGTTTTTTTTATATATATATTGACTATTTTTCTGAAAGCCAGAATGTGGAGAATCTCACACATGTACCGTCACCAGCTTTTTCACACGCTTCTGCAGGACCTGCTCCTGCAAGGAGAGAAGGAAACCGTATCTGTGAGGGGAGCGGGCTTGGACAAAGAGCACTTGTGTATTCATGATGACTTCACTAGAGTGACTAAAATGGAGAAGCCAGTGGACTCCATTTTAATTTTCTAACTGATGCCAGACTTGCAGCTGTCTGTACCTGAGGCTAATTGAGATTTTTAATGCAGCGTTTAAAAATAATAAGAAAAAGCAATTTTCTACATATTTTGACACTGGTGCTACATACCAAGGCACTGGAAGGGGCTAAAGTAGTAAACAGTTTTGCGACAATTAAGTATAAAGGTAGCCATTTAGTGCTAAGAACCAGCATTACGTCAACAAATTGTTTGAAATTAAAAGCAAAAATTTGTACCTGCAGAAGAAATTCAACTGAAGAAAAAGCTGAGAGTTTCAAAATGATAATTATAAATGCTTATTTGTGTTTTAGTTCACTGCCGCTGGTCTTGGTATTTTTAGTCAGACAAAATGGTGGCTTCAGCAGCAAACTGCACTGAAAGCTGCCCTTAAGTGCAATTTAAATGCTCACGGTGTGCTCAGTGAATTCGCATTTTCCGATATAGACACAGCCTTGCAGTGCTTAGCATAAAGATTTCATTGACAGCAAAGGAGATCTGAAATGTTTGTCAATCTATTCTAGTTACACACCAGTCCACTGTTAGTCAGAATGTAGCTGCCCCGAACAACCATTCTTCTTGGACTACCAAATTCAGGAGACGTTTTTTTTTGGCAGCAGGGATAGTGGAATAAGGATGTCAAAAAATCACACATAGAGCTAAAGCTGAGGCATGCCATTTTAAGTACCATATGCCAATCTTTTTTTTTTGCCAAATTTGGTTTAATTAGCGTCGTGGTGTAAATCTCAAAGTACAATAACAGTGTCTGGCTCTACAATAGGAGAAAAGTCAATCAGAAACTGCTGTTCTATTGAAAGTGTTGGTGAGAGATTCTGCGTTATTTGGGGTAAAAAAAACACAGGAGGAATTATTGAGAGAAACAGGCAACAAATAGAATTAAGCTGACATCAGACGTGGTGCATGATGTAAGTGTCAGCCTTGTCTCAGCGGTAACACTCTCGCCTCTGAGTCAGAGGTTGTGGGTTCAAACCCCACTCCAGAGACTTGAGCTCATTGTCTAGGCTGGCACTTCAGTGCAGTACTGAGGAAGTGCTGCATTGTTGGTTGTGCTATCTTTTGGATGAACCATTAAACCGAGGGATGTAAAATATCCCACGGCACTATTTAAAAAAGAGCAGGGGAGTTCACCCAGTGTCCTGGCCAACATTTATCCCTCAACCAGCACCACCAAAAAAAAATTATCTGGTTTTGTATCCCATTGCTGTTTGTAGGACCTTGCTGTGTGCAAATTGACTGCTATAGTCCCTTACATTACAATAGTGACTACGGTTCAAAATACTTCATTGGCTTTGAAGCACTTTGGAACGTCCTGAGGTCATGAAAGGCGCTATAGAAATGCAAATTCTTCCTCATATGGGTGCCCACAAGTTTGAAATCTGAAGTTTCAGTGATTTGTATGAAATCTAACCTCAGCTGAGTTGGCTTGGATTGTGTAAAGTCAGAGTACAAGTATTGCATTTTGAGAAAGATTGGACAGTATTTCATCATCATCAACGGGATTTGACAGGGTAGAAATAGAGAAACTATTTCCTCTGGTGAGGGAATCAAAATCAAGAGGGCATAGCCTCAAAATTGGAGCTCAGCCATTTAGGAGTGAAATCAGGAAGCACTTTTTCACACAAAGGGTGGTTAAAATCTGGATCTCACTCCCCCAAAAGGCTGTAGATGTTGGCTTCAATTGACATTTCAGGACTGAGATTGACAGATTTTTGTTGGGTAAGGGTATCAAGGGATGTGGATCAAAGGCAGGTAAATGGGGTCGAGGTATAGATCAGCGATAATCTAATTACTTGGAGGAACAGGCTCGAGGAGATGAATGGCCTACTCCTGCTCCTAACGTTACTATCTTCTAATAGATGTCCTCTATGAGTTCCCATATCATTCCTTTCCATGGTACCCATCCAACCTGGGCTAATGAGATGCTTGCAACCCAACAAAAGGGCCGGTTGCATTGGTCCTTTATTCATTGGGATTCCAGATTCCGTGAGCCAGATCCCAACGTACATCCTGTTCAATCCATTTTTAGCGGACGGATGGCAGACTTGTAAAACTGGATCTACGGAAACCGGATTCAACAGCTTAAATGCTGGGAGCTGGCTCCAGGCTCCTGAAATTCAAGCGGAAAGATCAATATGAAAGCAGCTAAAAATGACCAAAATGATTGAAATCCTGAAGGTGCTTGCACCACATTAACATGCAGACTGGGCTCGTTTGGTTATATTTATTATTTTGTTGCAGAAGGATGACATGTGGCTAAAGGGGAAGAAGGTGGGGCCTGACTGTAAGAGATAAAGGACTAACTTGCAACAATGTGGTCATTTATTTTGCTGTACCAAAAATGATTTTGTCACATCTGAATGAGATCTTACATACTTTTCTTAGTCTTTTTCTCATCTCAATTTAAAGGAATATTCTAGAGTGGAGCATCCAGTTTAATTAACAGGTTTTACCAATATTCCACAGGGTTCTGGCAAGCCCCCGACTAGAGGAACAGATTTCTCTAACACTGGCCTTCCGTTTGCACTAAGGCCCATTTTAGTAGGGTTGGCTCTTGACGTGCGACTCTCAACCCAAAAGTAATGGCACAATACAAAAGGAGCTAAAGTCAGGATTGTCCAAGCTTCTTAGCAACTGCTAGCGGAAAAAAGAACAAGTTCCATCTAGTTTGGTCTTTTATCATCCTGGTAGTCGTATGATACAACGATAATGGAGTTGTTGACTAATCATCGCAATCAATCTCTATCAATTAGTTTACAACAGACCCAGACATGAGGTGAAGAAAACCCCAGTGGCAGAGAGCTTTGGGAACCATAGGTCCAAAGTCATCTGTTCGTCCAAAGTATGTTACACTTACCTCATGTCATATCTCAAATTACTCATATACTGTATCCCAAAATGCTATTTTTCTGAAAGAAATCTATCTCATTTGGATTTCAAGTAATCAATACTAACTGTTTCCAATGTCTCCCTAATGAGCCTGTTCCATAGATTAACCACCCGCTCAATGAAATATTATTTCCTCAGATTAGTTTTGAATTTGCCCCCCCTTCAAGTTAGGGTTGCCAACTCTGGTTGGGTGTATTCCTGGAGGTTTCATCACATGACCTCCTGCCTCAAACTGTCCCGCCCTACACTCCCGCCATTGGTTCATCCACTGGCTGGGTGCACTGCCTTCCCACACCAATTGGAAAGTGAACAGAACAGCGATATATATCCAAGTGAGGATGATGTGTGACTTGGAGGGGATCTTGGATATACATATATACACGTGGATATACATATATGTAGATTCATTTGCCTATACCTCCAGCCATGGGTACTAACAGATTTTGGTGGTAATGATTTAGAATTTATCCACCAACGAGGCAATGGTGAAAAGAACAGCCATTTCCAAACGTCCAGACCCAAGAGATTCAAACAGGACAAACCAGTGAGGAAGGAATAAGCGCCATTAGAACTGAGTTGCCTGGGCTTTGTAGGCCAGATAACGTGTACTCAGTGCCACATATGGTTCACTGGCTACAGTTGGACATCTCTACTTTAGATACATCACATGTAGTTCACACTACAATGGTCACTACCATTAAGTACGCATTACCTGAGAAGGCACCATAATGTGTCGGTGACTTCCAATTAGTGCCCTTGCATTCCTCCTTCGCTGGTCTCTTGTGCATCTCCCACTCCCTTCGCTCCACCATTGGTGGCCATCTCAGTCCTAAGCTCTGGAATTCCCTCCTCAAACAACTTTGCCTCTCCACCTCTCTCCCCTCCTTTAAGACACTGCTTAAAACCTACCTCTTTGACCTAGTGTTTGGTCACTTGTCCTAATTTTTTTTTATTCGTTCATGGGATGTGGGCGTCGCTGGCGAGGCCAGCATTTATTGCCCATCCCTAATTGCCCTCGAGAAGGTGGTGGTGAGCCGCCTTCTTGAACCGCTGCAGTCCGTGTGGTGACGGTTCTCCCACAGTGCTGTTAGGAAGGGAGTTCCAGGATTTTGACCCAGCGACGATGAAGGAACGGCGATATATTTACAAATCGGGATGGTGTATGACTTGGAGGGGAACGTGCAGGTGGTGTTGTTCCCATGTGCCTGCTGCTCTTGTCCTTCTAGGTGGTAGAGGCCGCGGGGTTGGAAGGTGCTCCTCCTTTGGCTCAGTGTCAATTTTTGACTGATTACGCTCCTGGGAAGTGCCTTGGGATGTTATGCTACGTTTCTGAAACCCTCACCCATGCTTTTGTTACCTCTGGACTGACTATGCCAATGCTCTCCTGGCCGGCCTCGCACCTTGCATCCTCTGTAAACCTGAGCTCATCTGCTTCCCATATCCCAACATACCAAGTCCCGTTCACCCATCACCCCTGTGCTCACTGACCTACATTGGCTCCCAGTCCAGCAACGTCTCGATTTTAAAATTTTCTTCCTTGTTTTCAAATCCCTCTATGGCTTTGCCCCTCCCTATCTCTGTAACTTCATCCAGCCCTACAACCTTCCGAGATCTCTGCGCTCCTCCAATTCTGGCCTCTTGCGCATCCCCAATTTTCTTCGCTCAACCATTGCCGGCCGTGCCTTCAGTTGCTTAGGCCCTAAACTCTGGAATTCCCTCCTTAAATCTCTCCACCTCTCTACCTCTCTCTCCCCCTTTAGGACGTTCCTTAAAACCTACCTCTTTGATCAAGCTTTTGACCAAGCTCGGTGTCAAATTTTGTTTGATAATCAATCCTGTGAAGCGCCTTGAAACGTTTTACTATGTTAAAGGTGCTATATAAATGCAAGTTGTTGTTCATCTATCAGAGGCATGGGAAACAGTTTCAAAATACTGGCATGTGATCAGCCTTTGCACTCTGCTTTGTTGTGATGAGAGAAAGAGGAAAATAAAACCTACAGATTATCGGACAAATTCAGACTGCCTTGTTTAATTGAATTGGGACCCGCAGTGTGAAGTAGCCTTCGAAATGTTCTTTTAATTAAATAAAAACTTATTTAGAGCAGAAAGTCCTCAAAAGCTGCTAGTGTTGTGGCAATCAGTGTCGTTCAGGGTCAGGCATAGTGTCTGATGTGGTAATGAACCCACTGGGCTTGACACTAACCTTGTGACATGAGGGGAAGCAGGATCATGGTCTAGGTGCAAGGATGTGGTACATCGCCAGTGTCCTGGGCATAAGACAAGGATAACTTGCGCCCCTTGATCTCTTTCTGTTGTTTTATTTGCATATATTTAAAGCAAATTTCTTAAAAGAGGGTAGATTCGCTGCGTTAGACGGTTCTGTTGATACACACAGGCCCTACTTTGTAAAAACCGATTAAACAAATCTGCAATTTTCTGTCAAAATTCCTTGACAAAAGCAACAGGAAAAGGGAAACACATAATCACCAGCAATACAAAGCCAATTTAAAACAGTGTGATACATAAGACAGCTAGCTACACAAGTACCATTGTTGCGTGTGCTGCCTTTCTTGGCTTTTAATAGAAGTGGTATTTTCCTCACAGTTCACTTATTTGGATACTTTTTAAATAGAAATCCTATACTTGAATGTCCTTTTGGGAGAGATGGGCACCCTTCAAGTCACATGATGCTGCACTTACTAATCAGAGAAGCAAATATAAAGAATATAAGTTGCATAGATGTCTCGGGCCTTCCACATTCTCAAACGTACCAAAGTGCTTCACAGCCAATGAATCGTATTTTGAAGTGTAGTCACTGTTGTTTTGGAGGCAAATGCAACAGCCAATTTACACACAGCAAGGTCCCACAAGCATCAATGAGATGAATGGCTAGTTTTGGTGGCGTTGGTTGAGGGAGGACTGTTGGCCAGGACACCGGGAGAACTCCCCGCTCTGCTTCAAAGGCCCACCACCACCTTCTCAAGGGCAACTAGGTATGGCATGGGCAATAAACGCCAGCCTTGCCAGCGATGCCCATATCCCGAGAATGAATAACAATAAAATAAATATAATGCTGTGGGATCTTTTACGGTCACCGGAGAGGCAGACAGCACCTCATTTAATGCCTCATCTGAAAGATGGCACCTCCGACAGTGCTGCACGGGAGTATCAGCCTAGATCCTCTCTATATTCCTTACTGTGTAGTTAGGTGCAGATTTTTTCTTTCAGTTAGAACCAAAAGGCTAGGGACATACCATTTACAGGCATTGAAACCCTCTTTGTGAAGGTGGGGAATAAGAATGGTTAACAAAACAAAGAAAATACCCTTGATCATCTGGTTCACAGACAAACCTTTTACTACCTTCAAATATCAATATTTCTCCTCTTCCGTCATCTGGAATGGCACGTCAGATAAGACCCTCCATAAAATGTAATGTTAAGACACTGAACTCCTCAAGACATCTGGATAAAGAATGTTGTGTGTGTCTTCCCTCTTGTTTGGTTGGTTCCTGTGGTCGTCCCTTTTACTGACCTTTCCCTCTTTCCAGCGATGGATTGTGATCATTTTAATTGCATTTTCACAACAGGGTCTCAGGGCCTGCAGTTCCTGCCATTGGCTGGATTCCACTGCTGTTATGGGGATCCGTCTCCTGGGATTCTTTTATTCTCCCTGCTTCCTAAATTCGCTGCACCTCTACTTGTCCCGAATGTTCTACTGGAATTATCTCCCCTGTGAGCTTTGTTTGGACTCTCTTGACCTTTTTACACTGCCCGTTTGAGCTGAATCATTGCACTGCTGGGTACTTTCTTTGTGATCTTTGTGCTCTCATCTTTGACTCTGGCCCCTCGTGCACCATTGGCAGCTATACCTTCAGCCACCGAGGCCTCACGTTCTGGCATTCCCTCCCTTAATCCTTCCACCTCTCCACTTCCCTACCTCCCTCTCCACCTTTAAGACCCTTCGTAAAACCCACCTCATCGACCAAACTTTTGGACACTCCTTTTGGTCTCCTTCTTTGGCTCGGTGTCTGTGAAGCGCCTTTTTCTACATTAAAGGTGCTGTATAAATGCTAGTTGTTATTATTATTATCTCACCAAGGTACAGGTTTTCCTCTGGACTATTGGTATAACAGTGATGGTTGCTGTTAAATCTGCGTCCCTATTGCTTGGTACAATTTACATTTCTATTTCTATCTCCACTGTTTGGGCCAGAAATACAGCTGCCAATAGAGGAAAGGAGGGGCAGAAATTCTGCTAAGTAACTAATGGAACTGTGGGATGCAAAAGGGCAATTTCTTTTGTCTCTAAAAAAGGTGTAGTGTCTGCTCCCATCCACTGTCTTAATTCCCCTTTTCCCCTTTCAGCAGGGGATCAATACACTCAGTAGAAAAAAATCTATTAGTGGCTCTCATAAAGTAGGCAGCAAACTTCCCATCGGGGGGGGGAATATTCTTGCAATATTCTGCACTCTCTGCTTCTCCAATTTGTGGCCCCTTTTGGTTCTGTTCAGATGAAATGTCTGCCCTCTCAGGTGGGCATTAAATATCCCACAATACTATTCAAAGCTGAGCAGGGGAGTTCTCCCCGGTGTCCTGGCCAATATTTATCCCTCAATCAATATCACTAAAGCAGATGATCTGGCCACTTATCTCTTTGCTGTTTGTTGGATCTTGCTGTGCAAAAATTGGCTGCTGCATTTTCCTACATTACAACAGTGACTAATCTTCAAAAGCACTTCATTGGCTGTAAAGCTCTTTGGGACGTCCCGAGGTCTTGAAGGCGCTGTATAAATTCAAGTCTTTCTTTTTGTTCCTTTGTTATCCTGATTGCAAAATGTCGTCGCATTTAAGGGAAAAGGATGAACAATCTGTAGTACTTGTGTTTCACTGGTGAGGCCCTAAACTCTTCAGCAAGTTTTCAGGTCTGGCGATGAAGTCTTGTGCAATGGCGCACTGGCACATCTCGAAAGTGTCCCCTCTCAGGCGAAGCTGTTGTAATTGCTGTGATGCTATGATCCTTGAAGTTTGCAATCGGCAGTAAAGCTATGAAAATTGTTTTGAATGAAAGAATTTGCTTTCAGCCTTGAAGAAGCATATGTGAGGGCAGCCATGTTGGCAATTATCTATGTTTTTTTTTGGAATAGTGACATTTGTTAAACTGCAAGTAAAAAAAATAAATATATAAAATGTTGATTGCCACTAATAAGCAGTAGGAACAGTATTTTTGCAATAATGTATATCATTTGAGAATGACTGACCATGGAATAGTGCAAGACCTAGAATTGGTGATGCATTTCCTTTAGCTAACACAGGTTACAGTTTAAACTAACAAGGGAACGGACAGGAAATATAATATTGAATTAATGTGGTCTTAAATGGACCCAAGACTAAACCTCACTGTTACTTAAACCAGTTTAACAAAAATAAGTGATTGTATTATGTTGCTGTGAGATAGTCAACGTATATTATGTTGTAAAATGTAAATTAAGCGTGATGGGATATGACACCATGTCTGGAAGGGGATGAAACGTTTTGGGAATACTGTACTATTATTACAATTTGCAAAACCTTGGATAAACTCAGCCAGTAGTTGTATAATTGGTTATTCAATCCCGAGCCCTGTTCACAGCTCAAGCCAGGAACAGTGAGCTGACTTTGCCAAGTGGAGTGAATGTAGCGACTGTGCTCAGCAGAAAAAAAAAACTTTCAAAATTGGAGCCTGCCTTTTTCCTGTGGGCTCCTTTTCACCATGTCTGGGACTGGCTGGATGACAGTAGCCCTTTTGTTACAAAGGGGGCTGACTTGTTCTGATCTGCGAAATGCCTACTACCAGCTCCACAAATATGAGATAATAGGGGGAGAAAAAGAGCAAGGAGGTCCACTTTTTTTTTGATGGAGTCAGGAAAGTTCTTAGGTGGAGATGGAAAGAGAAGGCGATTATTATTATTGTCAGATAGCCCCGATAATAGAAATGCTTAAATCTGTGTGTGTTTTTTTAAATTGAGTTTAGAATCTCTTTTGTTAATCTTTACTTGCTTTCCATACTTTTGCTCCTCAGCTAAAAGCATAGACTTCAGCTAGATATATTTCTTTATCATTCATTCCCTCAAAGTCCTGCTAGCACTTTGAATTTCTATTTAAATACAGAGCCTGTCTTATGTGGAATTTTACTTCTCAAGATACAAATTAAGACCATGTGGTCAAAGACTGACCTTGGTTGATCTTTAAAACAACATGAAATGTTTCTTTTATAAATCTTACTTTGACTGTATATAGACCTTCTAACTAATTAAGTTTCTGAAGTGTGCTTTAATTATTGTATGGAGTGTTTTTTGATGTAGTATTTAATAGAACGCAGGATGACGTTCATTCACTGGGAGACAGATCTTTAATTCCTACCCTGATGTCTCTGTACATTAAGCTGTGCTGCTTTGGAAGCTCTCGGACTCATGCATAAAAACTCATTGAATGATGGCCTTGTATTCGAATTTAATTTTCTGACCTGTTAACTTCTTGGTAACACAATTCTTTGGCGTTCAGGGAATTGCTCCCTTTTCTTTCATCATACATCTTAAAGTCATGCACAGAAGAGAAAGGCTGGTGTCATAAAAAGGGGTTTCAGAGACCTTTCCCCTTAACCCACCGTGTGGAGAGAGTGCATTTGATTTTTGCTGTTTTGACATTATTAATGATCCAGTTCAAAAATTGAAAACATTCATTAATGTTGAACTTTGGGGAGCTGGAATCGAAAGTGGGGAGCTGCACTCAAAAAGTTAAAATGTCCTGGCTGTCACTGGGGACAATGTAACATGTTAATAAATAAAAGTAATTCCTATTACTATGCACACACTGAGTGACCTGAGGAGAAATGCATTGCCCAGCCATTTGTTGTTACATTTCAATGTCAGAACAGTGCCTAAAAGCCTCAGCTATTGTTTGGTGCCTAATAGCACCTGTTGGGATGATGGCAGGGGTGGACACAGGGCAGCTGTTAAAGAGCACTAGTGGCTGCTCCAATAATATCTGGTGGAGTACAGCTGCACCAGGAAATTTAACCAGCAGTCCCCGGTAAATGGCATGAGGCTTCACTTAACGCAGTAATAGAATCTCCTGTAAGATTCTGCCTTCGTCTAAGCAATGCCGTGATGCCGGCAAGGGCAGAAGCCCTTTAAGGATTTAACGTTTGGAAACAAAAAGGCTGGAAAATTGAATGAGAAAGTTGCCCAGAGAATCAAGTCGTTAACCTCTATCAGCAGAAGCCCCAGCATTTGGCAAGTGTTAAAACCTCTGCTGACAGGCAATGAAACAGATCTACTCTGTAAATGACAAGTGAAGAGCATTGCTTTGTGCTACCTGGTTTTTTTCTTCCTCTGTTACTCAGAATATTTCTGATGAAATGACCGTGTTTTCACTTGACTGGTCCCTGAGTGCAGCACAACCAGTATCCACTTGTAGCTTTTCAGCTGTTTGATCCATGGCAATAAACTAAATAGGATTGGTTCTTATCTGCCTTGAGACATTTTGATACATTATAGGCGCTGTATAAATGCAAGTTGTTGTTGTTGCCTTTAGCTTTGTGCTATATTTTCACCTAATTGTCCTGAGCATATCCTGTAACTTTATTGAAATGTTGTGATGTGTGGGTTTTTTTTAAGTGCGACTCCAGCACCCAAACAGTGGTGTTGCACATGTGTCTTGTATTATCCTATTAAAAACAATTGCATTATTTGTGGGTAAGGGTAATGATTTTCAAAGAGCAGGTGATTAAATACATTCTTATCTGTTTGCCGATTAAATGTATCACCAGAGCAGCGAGATGGAAAGAAGTGCTTCCGTCTGCAGATGGACTTTGCATGCATTTTTGTGGCAGATTAATCCTTTCTAAACTTTCTTTTATTTTCTCCCTCTCTCTTTCTTTTTTGCATTCCTCAGAAACTCCTAGTATCGAGAAACTTTTATCAAAAGACTGGAAGGACAAACTTCTTGCCATGGGTTCAGGAAACATCGGGGAAATTAAAGGTTGGGTAAATTATCAGTTCAGTTTATCCTTGCACGCTCTCCCTGCTTCTGCAACTATGTTTGTGGTTGGTTGAAAATTATTCTTGCTACTATTTGCTTTTGTGTGTGTTTGTGTGTGTGTGTGTGTGTGTGTGTGTGTGTGTGTGTGTGTTTAAACAAAGTAAACTAGCAAAGTGCAGTGTGCTGAAAATATCTTTTAATGTTAAATAGCAAGATATCTTTGTCAAGCCTCCTAATTTGAATCTTCTATTTTACACACAATTTAAAGGCAGTGTCATGTCATATGTGGGAACAGTTGTAGTCTTGTTCGGCAGTTTTGATGACAAGTTAGATTTTTTTTTATAGAGTCTGAGACCTGATCTGGTTTCTGCTTGTCATCATTCATTAGAGTACAGTAAGTGGCAATTCCAGTAATGGTCTCTAAAAGAAGGCACAGTTACTGTTTATAAATATGTTTAATAATGCACAGCTTCCAGATTGCATGTCCTGTTTGTTCTGCCGTGTCTGACCTCAACATAATGTCAATGAAACAAGAAGAAACGAGAATATCCCAGTCTAGACAACAGCTCCTTAAATGTACCAACACTTTCAATTAAAGCTAAAAGCCCATTGATCACGCCTCCCCAGCTTGAAGTGTTTTATATACCATTCTCCATATCTATCAAATACCATCCGATTGTATTTTGATTCACATGTAACTGTAAACCCTTTTTAATACAGAGCAGCTATTTAAGAATATGAGATACTGCAGTTTGGAAACAGCCTAAATCCATTATATTCTTCGAGCATTTCTGCTAAACATTTTCCAGTTACATATTAAGAGGACTTTTCGATGGGGACTATTCTTTTCTTCCAAACCTTTTCAAAGCTCAGCTGGGTAACTTTTGCCGTGTCTCAAGCTTGGCCGGAAATCTGAAAAGACAGTGCGTGTGGAAGAGCAATAAATGTCTTGCATCTTTATAATGTTCTGCTGGAGACCATTACCTATCGTCCTTATGTAGGGTGAGCCAGAAACACTGTAGACTAACTTCCATGTGCTGGTGAAGGAAGACAATCAACATTCCTGCCAGCCTGCTTGCTGCTGCCATGAAAGAAGGGTTTCTTTTCTGCTGTGACATTTCAACAGAAGGTCTTTTCTGTTTTCCAGTCCCTTCAAACGCACATCTAAAAGGCCTGGCTCATCACTGAGCTGTTAGAAACAGCCACCGGTTTATTTCTACTGCAGACTGCCGTGACAGTTGCAATTATTGTCTATTGTTGAGAAAGTTGCCCTCCAGGGGCAAATGAATCTCACTCGCACCTTCTTGTGAGGTCAGGCTGGGCTGATTGCTTTCTGCCCAAGAATCCAGCGCCGTGCCACTAGAGGCTAGAGCCGCAGAAAGAAAAGAGCGGAGATCGTTTGATATGCTGCTGCACGATAGCAAAAAAAAAGCGTAAGGATGTAAACTAAACATAAACTGATTACAAAAAGCTAGTGTCGTCAGGAATTTCTGGCTTGCAAGATGGACATTTTTGTGTGTGTAAACAGGGCCCAGACAGGGGTTTCAAAAATCACAGCAACCACATGAATCTATTGTAGTTTTACTTTTGAACCATTTAAGGAAATGCAGCACTGAAGTTAACCGAAGTTAACATTTAACGTTTTTCCCCAAGGATGCTATCACTCTTCCTCTCCTCCTTCCTTCCTTCTCCTGATGGTGTTGAATCCTTGGCTGGACTTTGGCTCTCTGAGATCTGACCCAAGTGACCCAATTCATTGGTTGTGAGTGTCGGCAGGTTATTCAACTGCAGGGTGCGTCACAGCCAGGCTCGGCCTTCTCCTGATCTGAGGTCAGCAGGGATCACTGGAAAGCAATTGGCTGAGGGAACCCTGGGGATTTTGGCCTTCCTAACCCAGGGGGCACCAAGTGGTGATGTTACTGCCGCCCCAGTTGAGATTAGCTAACTTATTAAAGACCATGGATCAATCTGGGATCTTACTGTACTTTAAGGCTCAGCTCCTCAGTGGATAAATGCATTGAACATTTTTATGGAGTCGTCCTAGATGAGTGGTTGCATTCAATGATCCAGTCATGTAGCACTGATCCTCCGACACTGCTCCCTTCCAGTGTGCCCCCTCCCAATCTCTGTAATCTCCTCCAGCCCTACAACCCTCCAAGATCTCTGCACGCCTCCAATTCTGGCCTCTTGCACACCCCTGATTTTCTTCGCTCCACCATTGGCGGCCGAGCCTTCAGCTACCTATTCCCTAAGCTCTGGAATTCCCTCCCTAAACCTCCCCGCCTCTCTACCCCTCTCCTCCTTTAAGACATTCCTTAAAAGCTACCTCTTTGACCAGGGTTATGGTCACCTGTCCTAATGTCTCCTTCCTTGGCTCAGTGTCAATCATTTTGTCTGATTACGATCCTGTGAAGTGCCTTGTGACATTTTATTACATTAAAGGCAATACATAAATTCAAGTTGTTTTTGAAGGCAACACTTTTGAAACTCTTCAAAAACAGGATTGTTGACAGATCACAATGGACTCTCAGTCCCTCAGTGTTTGGGGCCTTGCTGAGTAAGCAGTGGTAGTCTTGGATAGGTGTCAGCCTTGGCTCAGTGGTGACACTCTTGCCTCTGAGTCTGAAGGTTGTGGGTTTTTTACTTTATAACATTTTCAAAGTATGCAGGTTATGAAACAAGTTAATTCACAATATCCTGGAGCAAGTAGAAAAGCTGCAAGTGCCAAAAGAATTCAAACAGAAAGGTTCGCTTCCAAAATAAGATTGAACAAACAGGTTTGAGTGTAGAGGGATGCAACATTTTCATGAACATTCATTGGGTTTAAAAGAGCTTAAACATAATACCACAGAGTCATAAATGTCTTGGAAAAGCTTCTCTGCTGGCAGACTTACGTCCACCAAAATCAACCAAGTTAGATAGACCTTTAGCAATTCTAATTTGTCGAGGTGAGTGGTCTAAGGGTTTTGAGATGAGTGGTCTAAAGGTGTTGAGATGAGTGGTCTAAAGGTGTTGAGATGAGTGGTCTAAAGGTGCTGAGATGAGTGGTCTAAAGGTGTTGAGATGAGTGGTCTAAAGGTGTTGAGATGAGTGGTCTAAAGGTGCTGAGATGAGTGGTCTAAAGGTGTTGAGATGAGTGGTCTAAAGGTGTTGAGATGAGTGGTCTAAAGGTGCTGAGATGAGTGGTCTAAAGGTGTTGAGATGAGTGGTCTAAAGGTGTTGAGATGAGTGGTCTAAAGGTGCTGAGATGAGTGGTCTAAAGGTGCTGAGATGAGTGGTCTAAAGGTGTTGAGATGAGTGGTCTAAAGGTGTTGAGATGAGTGGTCTAAGGGTTTTGAGATGAGTGGTGTAAAGGTGTTGAGATGAGTGGTCTAAAGGTGTTGAGATGAGTGGTCTAAGGGTTTTGAGATGAGTGGTGTAAAGGTGTTGAGATGAGTGGTCTAAAGGTGTTGAGATGAGTGGTCTAAAGGTGTTGATGAGTGGTCTAAAGGTGTTGAGATGAGTGGTCTAAAGGTGTTGAGATGAGTGGTCTAAAGGTGTTGAGATGAGTGGTCTAAAGGTGTTGAGATGAGTGGTCTAAAGGTGTTGAGATGAGTGGTCTAAAGGTGCTGAGATGAGTGGTCTAAAGGTGCTGAGATGGTTGGTCTAAAGGTGCTGAGATGAGTGGTCTAAAGGTGCTGAGATGAGTGGTCTAAAGGTGCTGAGATGAGTGGTCTAAAGGTGCTGAGATTAGTGGTCTAAAGGTGTTGAGATGAGTGGTCTAAAGGTGTTGAGATGAGTGGTCTAAAGGTGTTGAGATGAGTGGTCTAAAGGTGTTGAGATGAGTGGTCTAAGGGTTTTGAGATGAGTGGTCTAAAGGTGCTGAGATGAGTGGTCTAAAGGTGTTGAGATGAGTGGTCTAAGGGTTTTGAGATGAGTGGTCTAAAGGTGTTGAGATGAGTGGTCTAAAGGTGCTGAGATGAGTGGTCTAAAGGTGCTGAGATGAGTGGTCTAAAGGTGTTGAGATGAGTGGTCTAAAGGTGTTGAGATGGTTGGTCTAAAGGTGCTGAGATGAATCGTCTAAAGGTGCTGAGATGAGTGGTCTAAAGGTGCTGAGATGAGTGGTCTAAAGGTGCTGAGATGAGTGGTCTAAAGGTGTTGAGATGAGTGGTCTAAAGGTGTTGAGATGAGTGGTCTAAAGGTGCTGAGATGAGTGGTCTAAAGGTGTTGAGATGAGTGGTCTAAAGGTGTTGAGATGAGTGGTCTAAAGGTGTTGAGATGAGTGGTCTAAAGGTGCTGAGATGAGTGGTCTAAAGGTGCTGAGATGAGTGGTCTAAAGGTGTTGAGATGAGTGGTCTAAAGGTGTTGAGATGAGTGGTGTAAAGGTGTTGAGATGAGTGGTCTAAAGGTGTTGAGATGAGTGGTCTAAAGGTGTTGAGATGAGTGGTCTAAGCATGTTGAGACCTAAGGGTGTTAAGACGAGTGGTCTAATGATGTCTGCTCCCTGATCACTCTGCTCTCCAACTTGTTGTTTCTCTCTGCTCCCTGATTCCCTGTTTCAGTCTGCTCCCTGATTCCCTGTTTCACTCTCCTCCCTGAATCCCTGTTTCACTCTCCTCCCTGAATCCCTGTTTCACCCTGCATCCTGATTCCATATAGCCTGTCAGATTCAAGAGGAGTTAAAGTTTTCTCTCCCTCTTTCTCCCCTGTGCTGCTGATTACAGGAACACCAGAAAGTCTAGCAGAGAAGGAACGGCAGCTCATGGCGATGATTAATCAGTTGACGAGTTTGCGTGAACAGTTGCTGGCGGCTCACGATGAACAGAAGAAACTGGCGGCCTCACAGATCGAGAAGCAGCGACAGCAAATGGAACTAGCCAAGCAGCAACAGGAACAAGTGAGTACTGATCAATGGAGTAATCCAGTTTACAGGGAGTCAGAGAAAGTTCAGCAACTAAATGCCATAGCCACTAAATTAAGAGGCTATAATTCAAAACTTTAGGAAAAATCCATAGTTTTATAGAAGGGTCATTTTGTGTCTCTAGCTCTAAAATGATGTGGGCTGACTTTTTGAACTATGACCTACATCCTGACGACCTATTCTCAATAGCCTGGATCTTTATGACTGAACCAATATAATAAAAGCAATAAAAGATTGTCAGGTGAGCTGTTTAACGTAGCTACACATAAAGCATGCTGTGACATTAAATTTTGCGTTATATCAAATTCTCAGCACAATGTACTGAGATTGGTCTTCATAGAATCACACAAAACAGAAGGAGGCCATTCGGCCCATCATGCCTGTGCCGGCTCTTTGAAAGAGCTATCCAATTAACCCCACTCCCTTGCTTCTTCCCCATTGCCCTGCAAATTTTTCCTTTTCAAGTATTTATCCAATTCACTTTTGAAAGTTATTATTGAATCCGCTTCCACCGCCCTTTCAGGCAGTGCATTCCAGATCATAACAACTCGCTGTATGAAAATAATTCTCCTCATCTCCCCTCTGGTTCTTTTGCCAGTTATCTTAAATCTGTGTCCTCTGGTTATTGACCCTCCTGCCAGTGGAAACAGTTTTTCCTAATTTACTCTATCAAAACCCCGCATCATTTTGAACACCTCTATTCAATCTCCACTTAACCTCTACTCTAAGGAGAACAATCCCAGTTTCTCCCCATAAGTGAGGTCCCTTATCCCCTTCCTTTCTGCCTTCCTCCAATTTTCCCTTCCTGCTTTTTTCCCCTTATCCCTCCTCCTGACTTTGCTGAGGTAGAGTTCCACAGGCAGTGGTCATTCCTCATCTGGGAGTCTATGTGAGTCCGTGAGTGTCCATGAGTCCACCTCATGTCCACTTCCAGAAAGGGTCATTGGATAGTGATCAAGAGCAGAAGCCCAAACACATCTTTCCCCTTTCTAGCCCAGAGGCCAGTTGAGTTTGGCTAGCTTAGTACAGACTGTGGATTGAACGTGGGACAGACCCGTTCTATATAATTCAGTACCACACCACCGTGAGTTACCCAGTTGAGCCACCAGAGATGCCTGCTCCTGTTCTTCGCAGTTTGCAAAACGGTTTCCCTAATAAATAAATAGTCCCATGTCTCACGAAGAAAATTGGTCTTCCATTGGTCATGTGATCAATAACATACACTTGCTTTAGTAACATGATTGATATGTGCCATTTGCTTGCATTTCTATGGCTGTTAGTGTGAAGCAAAGCCCTTTTTACTGAACCAAATGAGCAGCTACACAACGGACTGTACAGATACAGAATTACAACAAATAGCGAATGGCAATGAGCAAGTTAGAGGTAGCTACACACAGTGTTAACATAACGGCATAAAAAATCGTTAAGAATGAGATGAGACCAGTTGGCCTGCCTTAACACCTCGCAGACTGCAGATTAATTCAGACACTTGATATCTTTAAGGTGATTCATTCTGATATCTGAGGTAGGGTACATTCAGGTAGCTTTCACCTCAGTTTATGCTGAAGTTGTAGTATGAGTCAGGGCCCAACGTAACTCAAAGCGAGGTGATGGGAGACTGCTCAGAGCAGGTTGTTTCACACTGCTTCTGACTGGCTGGAGTGCAACTCCAGTTTGGTGTGACACAGAATTTAACAAGGTTGAGGGATCCTTAGACATCCTGGACACTCTTTAAACCTACCTTTAATTAATTCAAAGGTATAGACAGTGTGATGCTCCCACAGACACTGTGTACCCCTTGAAGATGTGAAGACTGGGAGAATGGGTCTGCCTTTAGGTATGCGCAAATCTCTCTTCTCAGCAGAAGAATTGGGGTTCCAGACAGGCAATGTAAACAGGGTGCTGTATCGTTGGAGTGGCTAACCTGGGACCAGCATAAAAATACAAGTAAAATATAAAAGTGGCCTCCAATCCTCCACATTCTGTAAATTTCAGCTCATCCAAAACTCATATCCTATGCTGCACCAAGATCTGCTCACCCATTACCCCTGTGTTCACTGACCTACAACGGCTCCTGATTCCACAATGCCTCCAATTTAAAACTCACATCCTGGCGTTCAAATCTCTCTATGGCCTCACCCCTCCCTATCTCTGTAACCTCCTCCTGCCCTACAACCCTCCGAGAACACTACGTTCCTCTGACTGGCCTCTTATGCACCTCCCCCTCCCTTCAGTTGACCTGCAATCCCACCGTAACCACTGGGATTGTGACCTGAGGAATTTTGGGGAAAAAAATTGAATTTAAAAGGACATTGTCATCCTAAATTTCAGTTGGGAAGCACTTTTTTTGTTGGGAGGGTGGGATGTAGGTTTGTAAACACAAAATAATACATCCATGGGGAGCAGGGAATAAAGGGATACAGGGTAGGGCGGGGAGTGGGGGGGATGCAGGGTGGGAAGAGGTAATTAAAGTGGGAGGAGGCCCATGTGGAGTATAAACTCCAGCAAAGACAGTTGGGCCGAATGGCTTGTTTCTGTGCTGTAGATTCCATGTAACTCTACGTGATCCAATTCTTGGGGGGAAGGACAGAACTTACAATTATATCATGCCTTTCCCAACCTCAGGACATCCCAAAACGCTTTACAGCCAATGAAGTACTTTACAAGTGTAGTCATTGTAATGTAGGAGACTCGGCAGCCGATTTGCGCACAGCAAGATCCCACAAACAGCAATGAGATAATGACCAGATAATCTGTTTTTCAGTGATGTTGATTGGCCAGGACACCAGGAAGAACTCCCCTGCTCTTCTTCGAATAGTGTTTTGGGGTCTTTTACATCCACCTTAAAGGGCAGACGGGGCCTCGGTTTAATATCTCATCCAAAAGACGGCACCTCCAACAGTGCAGCACTCCTTTGGTACTGCACTGGAGTGTCAGCCTGGATTACTTGAACTCGTGACTTTTGACCCGGAGGCGAAAGGGCTACCGGCCGAGCCACAGCTGAATAAAAAATAATTTGTGTCACATTTAAGTTGCCAAGGCTATAAATTTACCTCACTTCTGCAAAAAGATAAACAATTCCCCTTTAAAACGATGAAACATGCTGCAGGTAATTTGTTGAAAATGGTCAAAGTCCAAAGTGTGCATAGTCTATTGTCTCAATTTGCATGATAAAGCCTTTAACCTAATAATAAAGGTCTACATTCTTATATCAAATATCTCCGTTCATCGTACATATGCAAATGTCAAAGGTTCTGCTATTAATGGGAGCTGAATAGATCCCACAGTTTACGAGCTGGCTCATTTGCCTGTTTTTTTATTTTAATTGTACTGTAATTAAAAGCTATCCTTACCTTGAAACAATCTGTTGCGATCTGCAACAAAGCAAAACTCGCAATGAATGTAACAACTGTTCCCCGTTAAACAATCAAATCACTTCATTTAATTAGTATTGTGTCTGTATCCTTTGGTCGGGTTTGGCAGCTTTTGTTTTTGATGAACTAGCAATCAACTTCTGAATTACAATCTGTCGACAAGTCAAGACTATGCACTGCGACTAATCTTCCAATACAGCGTACTTTGCTTCCGTTAGCCTAATTAAGCTGCATTTCCAGTTTAATTTGCCCGATGCCTTTAAACAAGCCTCTCCCCCACACACACCAAAATGAATCCATTTTTCCTATAAGTTCAACAGAAGAGGGTTTTAAAGTGATCTTTGCAGGCGAGTTAAAAACAAAATCAACTAAAAAAAAAACTTTTGTTTCAAGGATATTTATGTTTCGGGAGGTGGGGTGGGTGGGTGATGGGGGGCAGTCTTCCCAGGTGAGCATAGTATAGGTTTTGGTCTGGCGTGAGTTAGACATTCCCAGCTGGGAGTTAGCGGTGAGATCACTAAATGTGGCCCAGGGAGGGAAAAAAAAAATCAACCAGAGTTCCTGTTCCTCTGAGTCAGAAGGTCATGGGTTCAAGCTCGACTCCAGAGACTTGAGCACATAATCCAGGCTGACACTCCAGTGCAGTACTGAAGAAATGTTGTGCTGTTCGGAGATGCCGTCTTTTGGATGAGATGTTAAACCGAGGCCCCGTCTGCCCTCTCAAGCAGACATAAAAGATCCCATGGGCACTATTTCAACGAAGAGCAGGGGAGTTCTCCCCGGTGTCCTGGCCAATATTTATCCCTCAATCAACATCACTAAAACAGATGATCTGGTCATAATCGCATTGCTGTTTGTAGGACCTTGCTGTGCGCAAACTGGCTGTCGCCTTTCCCTACATTACAATGGTGAATACACTTCAAAAGTGCTTCACTGGCTGTAAAGCCCCTTAAGAATGTCCTGAGGTCATGAATAAGTGCAAATTCTTTCTTTTCCTATTTTCTCTCCCGTGTCCTCTGCTGGGATGGGTGAGTGTGTGGATGTCAGGTGAGGACAGGACTGAGTTCGACTGTGATGCACCCCCCTCCCCCCACAAGGTCAAATAGCTCCCTGACCTTGGCTATCGCATCAAAAACGGCCGCCTAGGAAAACTGCCGTGGAGTCATGACCCCAGGGACGAGTCAATGCATTCAGCGCCGGAGAACGGAAAATAATAAAGAAATTGACGTTTACAAATTCTAATTAAGGAAGAAAAGCCTGGATGCATTTTGTAAAAAAAGACAGAATTTGAAATGTCAATGCTTTTTATCTGTTCCCATAATCCATCACAAACATGCCGGGGCCTCTCCTCTTCTACGGTTGCCAGGGCACAATTTCACCTGCTCGCGCCCTTTAATGGACAGCAAACCGCGCGGGCAATGAGCGCAGAAGGAGGAAGATCCCGCTGGCCGCAGTGCAACTCAAGCACCCTGCAGAATAATGAAACAAAGCAAAATACCGCGGACGCTGGGAATCTGAAAGAAAAGCAGAAAACGCTGGAAATCACTCAGCAGGTCAGGCAGCATCTGTGGAGGGAGAGACAGAGTTAACGTTTCAGGGTCGATGACCCTTCATCAGAACTGCAAGATGTTAGAGATGAACAGCTTTTAATCAAATACAAAGCCAGGGGAAAGGGAGGCAGGGAAAGAACAAAAGGGAAAGCTCTGTGATAAGGTGGAGGGCAGGAGTGATTAAATGACAAAAGCGAGACAAAAGCTGATGATAATGGGACAAACACGGAAACAAAAATAGAATATTGTAGAATAATGACACAGCAGCTTTAAATTGACACTAAAGCAATCTTATTCCTTGTTCTCTGTACAGATCGCAAGGCAACAGCAGCAGCTGTTACAACAACAGCACAAGATCAACCTTCTTCAGCAGCAGATCCAGGTCAGAGTTCAGCCTCTTTGGGTTGTATTGTTATTGACGCATTGTCTTATCTCAGGACTAGAGAGGAACATTTTCTGAAGGACCCTCACGGTGGGGGGTGGGTGGGGGAGGGTAGAGACTGCTGCCAGCTCTCCCAACAAGCTTTACAGGAAGCAAGAACATATTTTATATGTTCTGGAACCGCGAAAACCTGCTGTTTGCATTTGCTCTGAAGATGCAGGCAGACCAGCCAGACAACCCAACAGGGATTCGTGCTTTGGCAGTAGGCTGGGGCCTGTGAATGTTCCAGTGAGGTTGTCCTGACCGTCTCTGCACTGGTTCCCACCACCTGCTCCATGTCTGCAGTAACGGTATCATCACAGGGCATCTCCACCCAGTCTCACAAGGCTGCGCTTCCCGCTAATTTTCTTTATTTCCTTTTCCCTCCAGAGCTATACGGGGCTTCTTCCCTCTATTTTCGAAGAATATATACTGTGGTCAGCTTTTTTTTCCAACTTTTAAGCTCAGTAATGCTCAGATTTCTGTGGGTTCAAGCCCCACTCCAGAGACTTGAGTACATAATCCAGGCTGACACTCCAGTGCAGTACTGAGGGAGTGCTGCACTGTCAGAGGTGCCGCCTTTCAGATGAGACGATAAAACGAGGTCTCGTCTGCCCTCTCAGGTGAGCGTGAAAGATCCCAAGAAAAGCAGGGGTGTTCTCCCGATGTCCTAGCCAACATTTATCCCTCAACCAACACCTAACACAGATGATCTATCTCATTGCTGTTTGTGGGATCTTGCTATGCACAAATTGGCTGCTGTGTTTCCTACATTACAACTGTGACCATGCTTCAAAAGTACTTCATTGGCTGTAAAGCGTTTCTTTGAGATGCCCTAGGGTTGTGAAAGGTGCTAGATAAATGCAAGTTCTTCTTTCTGTCTGCCTGTCTGTCTGTCTGTCCGTCTTTCTTTCTCTCTCCCTTTTTCTCTCTCGTTCTCTCTCTCCCTTTCCATCTTTCTCACTCTCATTCTCTCTCTTTCCCTCTTTCTCTCTCTCTCGTTCTCTCTCTCTCTTTCATTCTCTTGCTCTCATTCTCCCTCTTTCCCTCATTCTGTCTCCCTTGTTCTCTCTCTCTCCTTCCCTCTCCCTTTCTCTCCCTTTCTCTCAAATCAGGGATTGGGCTGGAACCTGGTCTCCATTGGTTTAGCAGCATAGGGCATTGTAAGTTTAGTCATTGAGCCACAACAGGTGAGAGAGCTTCTCTTTTTATTGCTATTTCCTGCTTTTCACTTCGCTGGGGGGGTTCTCTTCTCCTGTATTCCATGTTGCTGCACTGAGCCACCTTCCTATTACTTTCAGGATGTTGGGTAGTCTGTCATTCCCAATGGACTGCCCCACACCTTCTCTCTGAACATCTATCTTCTTCAGGTTGGCACTGTCCCTGGCACTGGTACTGCCAGCCTATAATGCCCTCTACAGTGACGTGCCTTGCTACTCCACATATTGAACCTGCCAAGATGGCCAAACTCACTCTGTGACTTGTGGAGGAGACCGAAACTAATGGCCATAAATATAAGATCGTCACCAATAAAACCAATAGGGAATTCAGGAGAAACTTCTTCACCCTGAGAGTGGTTAGAATGTGGAACTTGCTAACACCCGGGGTAGTTGAGGTGAATAGCATAGGTGCATTTAAGGGGAAACTGGATGAACACATGAGGGAGAAAGGAATAGAAGGATATGCTGATAGGGTTAGATGAAGATGGGTGGGAGGAGGTTCGTGTGGAGCATAAACACCGACATAGACCAGTTGGGCCGAATGGCTTGTTTTTGTGCTGTAAATTCTATGTAATATGCAATTCTATGTTTACACTAAGCAGTTGTGTACAAAAGATTTGCTGCTGATCAGTTTATTGAGTTGTTCTCTTTTAGTGGGATAACAGGATATGGTTGCAGAGGGAACGACATTAACTGTTAAATGATTGAGATCAGGAAACTTGTCAATAAATTTTGAAAACGCTGTTGATAAAGTAGTCAGTCTGATTCTGAAGATGGCCATATTTTGGTTCCCAGTAATTCATGGAGCCTTGGGGAGTCTGAAAATTTGTCATTACTTGTAAATTCTTCTGGTGCCAAAAGAAAAGTACCTGATAAAACATCGAGTAAACAGGATAGAATGCCAATTTAACAACTGACCTCAGTGTCTGGTACATAGTGAGTGCCAGGAAGAGGGCCAAGTTGAAGTGAGAGGTATTGAAGTGAAGGTTTATACATGCACTCCTCCAGTTGTCTATTGCTCCATCAAAAAAAGAAAGAAAGAACTCGCATTTATATAGCGCCTTTCACAACCTCAGGATGTCCCAAAGTGCTTTACAGCCATTGAAGTAGTTTTGAAGTGTAGTCACTGCTGTAATATAAGAAACGCGGCAGCCAATTTGTGCACAGCAAGATCCCACAAACAGTAGTATGATAATGACCAGATAATCTGTTTTTTTTTAGTGATGTTGGTTGAGGGATAAATACTGGCCAGGACACCAGGCAGAACTCCCCTGCTCTTCTTTGATTAGAGCCATGCGATCTTTTACATCCATGTGAGAGGACAGATGGGGCCTCGGTTTAATATCTCATCTGAAAGACGGCACCTCCGACTGTGCCGCACTTCCTCAGTACTGCACTGGGAGAGTCAGCCTGAATTATGGGCTCAAGTCTCTGGGGTGGGTCTCACCAGTGAACTGACTCCGTTTGCTATTTACTGTTTACTTTATTTATACTGTGATAGATAAGCTAAGCAGTTTATGTTATAACTTGGGTGTCCTTAAAGTCCGTTACTGCCTGCTTGTGGATACGCTACCATAAAAAGTACTGAAATGGAGACGGCAGAACTGTACCCTTTTGGCTTGAGATGTTTCTGTGGTAAATCATTGTGTGTCAGCAGCAGCTGTTTCCATAAAATTTTAAATGTTGACTCACATTATTCACCGAGGCAGTCCCAGCTCAAAAAAAAGAAAGCAAGTGTTTCCCATGACTTTGCAACCTTTTCCCAAACAACTGAGATCTCAGGCCTGCGACTCAACAATTGCTTCTCACAGAAGCCATCGCAGCTGATGTCCTATCGCTTACCAGAATGGGACCCCACCCTACGTCTGCAGATAAACCCCTCGGGACGGAACGCACAAATGAGTGCAGTAATCCTGCTGGGGTTACCAGAGTCTGCTGTTTAAGAACTGAGACCGTCGGGTTGCCGCGCTGTTTAAAAGGAGGCTCGGGAAAGGGGGCTATTACCAAGAATCATTGAACATCGCCCCATCCTAAAAGAAAAAGGGAGACATTGCTTTTTTTTGTAATGAGTCAAAGTATCCCCATCGCCCACCTATTTAATAGATAAGCTGATCGCTGAGCTTTGTATGTTTGTGTTTGTTCTTTATGTTATGTTTCCTCCTCCCTGACACTCAATCTCTGTGGTTTTAATAAAAAGTATTTTTAATGCATGTGTACAGGCATTGTGTGTTTGTGCATCAATGCTTGTGTGTGTGTGCGTGCTTGCTTGCTTGCGTGCTTATGTCTGAGTGTTTATATTTATGTGAGCACTTCTCTGCATGTTTATATACGAAAGAAAGAAAGAACTTGCATTTATCCAGTGCCTTTCACAACCTCAGGACGTCCCAAAGCGCTTTACAGCCAATGAAGTATTTTTGAAGTGTAGTCAGTGTTGTAATGTAGGAAACGCGGAAGCCAATTTGCACACAGCAAGATCCCACAAACAGCAATGAGATAAATGACCGAATAATTGTTTTTTAGTGTTATTCATTGAACTACACTTCAAAAGTACTTCATTGGCTGTGAAGCACTTTGGGACGTCCTGAGGATGTGGAAGGAGCTTTATAAATGCAAGTCCTTTCCTTCTTTCTATACAAATGCAGCAGATTCAATGCCTCCCCATCCCAGATGATTGATATTTTTACTATAACATCCACTATTTTTTGGGAGTGGTATATGGGTTAAGGTACAGGAACTGAATTTTGGATAGGCAGCCAGCTTCCCTCCTCTTCAGCAGCAACAACTTGCATTTGTACAGCACCTTTAATGTTTTAAAACATCCCAAGGCATTTCACATGGCAACAACAGCAATTTGCATTTATACAGCACCTTTAACATAGTGAAACATCCCAAGGCGCTTAAATCAGAGAGTTGATGGAGAAAAACAGGCATTCTCCCACTTTCTTTTTTTGTTGAGCAAGTATGTTTGGGCTCATGAGAGCAAGAGGCAGCAGGTTAACAGATTCAAATAATTGTTCACAAGACCTAGATGTATTTTTCTGGGCATTAAGGTTTCAAATGAGGTCCCTTGTCAATCCGTATTTTAATTGTTCTTTTTAAAAAACTATTATTAGCCAGGAAACCGATGGAAGAGACCAGTGAGATCTTATGAGATTGTTATTGCAGAAATATGATTTCAGTTCTGCATTTTGTGAACTGCACGAATGTTAACCAATAGCTAATCTGTGTTGCACACATCAGAAAAATGAATACGGATGCATTGACAGTAAGTTCAAAGGCAAAGCCAGTTATTACACCAACTTTTCACTGGATTGCAAATATAATGATGAACAGGAATTATTACGCAACTGTCAAACAATAACTCAAAACCTGGAGCAGCACGAGCAAAAACTTCTGAATATTGTTCACCTACGTGCGTGGAAACTGAAAGTCTCCTGGCTTTGATTCAAGAGCCTTTCTTTCTTTCTACATGTTTTAAAGCAATCTTTAGTAGATGGGAGGTTGCTGATAACGTACGAAATAATGAAACGCAAAAAAAAAGGCCATTTAGCCAGTCAAGCTTGTTCATTCTACAAATCAGATGCAACCTGCTCTATCACGGCCTCTATCATAAACTTTTTGATCTTCTGAGGCAAGGCTTTGCAGGACTCCTCCTTGGTCCTGAAGGTAAATCAAGCAAAAATACCTACCTGAAAGGGCGCTGGAAGCAGATTCAATAGTAACTATCAAAAAGGGAATTGGATAGATACATGAAAAGGTAAAATTTGCAAGGCTGTGGGGAAAGAACAGGGAGTGGGAATAATTGGATAGCTCGTTCAAGGAACCAGGATGGGCTGAATGGCCTTCTTCTGTGCTGTAAGGTTCTATTCTTCTAGCATTACTTCCTATCCTTTTCTATTTGTTTTTTCATGGAATGACACTTTTCACATTTCAGGAACTACCACGCTCTGTATATAATTAAATCTTCCCTCTCAGCACCTGCCTGTCTAACTCTCAGTTCCATTCCTAGCCAATCATTCAGCCAGGTCTTTGTTAAGGTGTTAGCACAGTATTAACCGCTATACTCAAAAGTTTATTGTATTATTCTATGGGGTAAAAATCCATCTAATTTGTTAATTTTGTTCTCATCTTCTGCACTCACAGTCAAAGTTAAATTATCTGTTTCCGTCTACATTATCTGTCCCTGTCCGTGCTTTAGAAACCTGGAGCATATTTCCTCTCAATCTTTTCATCTCTTTAGGGTAGATTTTCAGAGTCCTCGCCTGCTGTGAGCACTTAATGGAAAATCATAGATAATATGCCCGCAATTGTCCAGTGCCACCCTTGGAGCGGGCAAGGTACTTTGCCATGCCTGTGGACTCCAAAAAATCCACCCCAGTGGCTCTTATCAATAACTTGGAATCCTAAGTGCCGGAATCGTCCTTGGGGCTCCTCTCTGAACTCTCTCCAACACTTCAATGTGCTTTTGAATAAAGGTCTAAAACTGCACACAATAGGAACGATCCCTCACTCCCAATGGGAGCAGGGAGCGCATTTGGGAAATCACAGATCCGCAGTCTGTGATCCACATAGGACAGACTGCACAGCCACAACTCCCTGCGATGCACTTCCAGGTGGGTGTGCCAGATCGTGGAATCACCCCGAATATTCCAACTACAGCCTCATCAATGATGTATTAAAGTTTGGAACAACTTGATTCGAAATCTAGTCAAATGCCCTTGAGAGCCATCCCAATACTTGATTGGCCATATTGATAACAGCCTCTCATTGACTGGACACTTTGAATGAATGGCCAGTAATCTATGCTGATGGACACCCTTCCTTGTGTATAGTTGTTCCAGTGTCCACATTAAAATTTATCAGCCATTCTTGGGTCTATCTGTCCAATCTGTGCCGATCCCTTTCAATGTTTCAATTGACTCATCATCCAGTCCCAGAACTTGATGTCATCAACAAATGTTATATCACTGGATGTATCCTCCCTATCATTCGTAAATGGTGCAAACAGAAGGGGACCCAGAACAGAGCTCTCAGGAGCTTCCAACAACCACTGCCCCAGTCAGTATTTTGCTCTATTCATCACCTTGTGTTTTCATTTGCCAAACCGGTTTACAATGCAATTAACTAATTTGCCATTAATTCCATGAGCATTAATCTGCATAAGCCTCATATGTGGAACTTTACCAAATGCATTCTGAAAATCCAAGTAGATTAGATATCCATTGGATTAACCTTGTCAGCTACCTCCTCAAAGAACTCCCCTGGATTAGAGAGGCACAGCTTGTAGCTTCTGAGTCCATGCTATCTACTCATTATCACCTCTGTATCGTCAATTGAACTTTGACAGTATTCTGTGCTCTTGAGTTTTTCCGTCACAATCAATCTTACTCTAACCGGTCAAATTCCCCATTTCACAATGTTCTCTTTTTTTTTGAATGTTGGGATGACTGTTGCTCCTGTATTTATGAAATTCCTAAAAAAATGTTTTTAAGGCCTCAGTGACCTGCTCCTAGTTTGCTGATCAGTTCTGATAGACTACTAGGCCTAATACAGCAGGGGAGTCAAATCTGTGGCCCTGAGGGCTCCAAGCAGCCCCTGAGCCCTGGTAACCCGGCCTTCAAAGCCTGGACAAGGCAGTCCTTTTTGATCTTACGGCCTAGAAATTCTGACCCAGTTGGGATGCAGAAATCACGTAATCTGGGCGGGAAAGGAGAAGACGAATGTGGGGCAGGACCTGATTCCAGCTGGCTATGTTTTATAATTCCAATTTTGAGGGGTTGCTTTTTCCACTCTACTCCTCCCCATTTTGATGTCACAGTAAAAGGCGGTTCTGGCAGGACGACAGGCCCCTCCAGAAATTCTGCCGGTTACGCCCAGGTTACGACCAATGTAAAGTATGCCTGCACTATGTCACACGACGGCCGTAAGTGGGGCCCGATTAGAAAAGCAAGCAAATCAACGTGGAGCACCTCAGGACTCTTAATGTTCCCTTCGGACACTTTGACCAGACCAGCTTGCCCACCCCCTGATGGAGGGTGTTTCCAAATTCCAGACCTCCCCTGTGGGGCAGGTGTCCAAGGGGTGTTGCAAATGTCGCAGGTACCTGTCCCTTTTACACGGACGACCCGTCCCCGAGATTTGGCATGCAGTCATCGCTGGGGAAAGACTATCCCGTCCCACTTCCGGTGGCCCAGCTGCCCAACAGGAATTTCTTGCCTTATATTTCTCACCGGCTGCCTTGCCCTGTTTGGATGCCGTGGGCCTGGAGGTTTGGAAAGGGCTCTTCTAGGTGCTGTTACGTCATTCGTGGATAAATCTTAAATCCAAACACCAGGATCTGCTGGCATCAACAACTTGAGAGGTTTCAAATTAATGGGAACATGGATTTGAACTTTATATGTGGGCCCCTGAAGCGTCTAGTGCACCCCGTGATACAGGCTCATTCGCTGCTTCACATGTTTAGGCATAAAGTGATAGAAACGGTGCATAAACATGGCTTGTATTCCCCTGAGTTTAGAAGGTTGAGGGGTGATCTAATCGAGGTATTTAAAATGATAAAAGGATTCAGTAGGGTAGATACAGAGAAACTATTTCCTCTGGTGGGAGAATAAGGGGGCACAACCTTAAAATTAGAGCTAGGCGGTTCAGGAATGAAATCAGGAAGCACTTTTTCACTCAAAGGGTAGCGGAAATCTGGAATTCTCTCCCCCAACAAGCGGATGCTGGATCATACTGAGGTCGACATTTTTATTAGGTAAGGATATCAGATGGTATGGATCAAAGGCAGGTAAATGGAGTTGTGGGACAGATCAGCCATGATCTAATTAAATGGTAGAGCAGGCTCGAGGGGCTGAATGGCCTACCCCTGTTCCTACATGTTATGAATTAGTGCTCCCATAATGCTCTCCCATCACAGACCAGGAACTCTTATTTTGTAAAATCTATCCCAGTATGTTTAGTAGCTGTCCCATACAATCCTATATCATTTTACATCACAGGAGGAGGTCATTCAGCCCATCGTGCCTGTGCCCCTGGTCTATCTGTTAAGTGATAGCAACCCATGATATATGGAAAATTGAGCTTTCCATGCTAGTCCCAGGAGCTGATGACCTGTTTGTCTGGCAGAGATGCCATATCCTGGAATTCCCACATCCATTATGTGCAGGAGCTGCAGTCACAGCTTGTAGGGTGGAAGGCATAAGAGTAATAAAGCAGATAGCATTTTGGACAATGTGTCTATTAAGTATGTTAACACTGTGCATATGTGTGTGCAAGCACGTGTGTGCGTATATGTGTGTGATGTGCATGCGCATGTGTGTGTATATGTGTTTATGTGTGTGTATGTATGTATGTGTGCACATGTACACGTATGTATATATGTGTGTGTGTATATAGGTTTGTGTGTATATGTAAGTTTATGTATGTGTGTATAGAGGTGTGAATGTGTGTGTGTATATGGGTGTGGATGTGTGTGTGTATATAGGTGTGAATGTGTGTGTGTATATGGGTGTGAATGTGTGTGTGTATATGGGTGTGAATGTGTGTGTGTATATGGGTGTGTATGTGTGTGTGTATATGGGTGTATATGGGTGTGTGTGTGTATGCGTGTACGCATGTGTTTTCAAATTTCCAATACAATGTTTATTGGCAAGGAGATAAAAGATCCAGGCCAGTAGGATTGGTGCTAAGCTGAGTCACTGTCTGTGAATCGGAAATAACTTTTGGGGCATAATGCTGTACAGAAACAGGAAAATCTGGAAGAGTTTGAAGGCAGGTCATCAAGGAAGCAAATAAAAACAGAAAATGCGAGAAATACTCAGCAAGTCAGGCAGCACCTGTCAAGAAAGATGTGGAGATGCCGGTGATGGACTGGGGTTGACAAATGTAAAGAATCTTACAACACCAGGTTATAGTCCAACAATTTTATTTGAAAATCACAAGCTTTCGGAGGCTTTCTCCTTCGTCAGGTGAATGTGGGAATCCTTGAACGTTTCGCATTTATATTCAGAGAACAATACCTGGTGATTACAGATAATCTTTCCAACTGCCCGTTGTCAAGGCAATCAAAGTGTTCAGACGGAGAGGTGTTGTTTCAGGTGGAAGACCTTTCGTCAGAACTGGAAGATGTTAAAGATTTAACAGTTTTTAAGCAAGTACAGAGCCAGGGAAAGGGAGGAAAGAACAAAAGGGAAGGTTTCTGATAAGGTGGAGGGCAGGAGTGATTAAATGACAAAAGGGATGATGGTGCAAGGCAAAGAGGGTGGTAATGGGACAGGTTAAGAAACAAAAGATGGGTCAGGAGTAGCTGTAAATGGCAGCAGCAGAACCATTACCAGCATCTGCTGTCCGAAAAATTGGGAGCAGTGGTTATGATCTGAAGTTATTGAAATCAATGTTGAGTCTGGAAGGTTGTAAGGTCCCTAATCAAAAGATGAGGTGCTGTTCCTCGAGCTTCCATTGAGCTTCATTAGAACAGTGTAAGAGGCCGAGGACAGAGAGGTCAGAGTGGGAGTGGGATGGAGAATTAAAATGGCAAGCGACCGGCAGGTCAGGGTCAAGCATTTGGACTGAGCAGAGATGTTCAGCAAAGCGATCACCCAATCTGCGTTTGGTCTCTCCAATGTAGAGGAGACCGCATTGTGTGCAGCGAATACAGTATACTGAATTGAAAGAAGTACAAGTAAATCGCTGTTTCACCTGGAAGGAGTGTTTGGGGCACTGGATGGTGGGAAGGGAGGAGGTGAAAGGGCAGGTGTTGCATCTCCTGCGCTCACACGGGAAGGTGGGAAGGAGAGTGGGTGTTGGGGGTGATGGAAGAGTAGACCAGGATGTCGTGGAGAGAACAATCCCTTCAGAATGCTGAAAGGGGAGGAGAGGGGAAGATGTGTTTGGTGGTGGGATCATGCTGGAGGTGGCGGAAATGGCGGAGGATGATACATTGAATGCGGAGGCTGGTGAGGTGAAAGGTGAGGAAAAGGGGGACCCCCATCATGGTTCTGGGAGGGAGGGGAAGGGGTGAAGGCAAAAGTGCGGGAGATGGGATGGACATGGTCGAGGGCCCTGTCAACTTACAGTGGAGGGGAATCCTCAGTTGAGGAAAAAGGAAGACATATCAGAAGCACTGGTGTGGAAGGTGGAGAAACTGGGAGAAGGGAATAGAGTCCTTACACGAAGCGGGTTGGGAGGAAGTGTAATCAAGGTAGCTGTGGGAGTCGGTGGGCTTATAATAGATATTGGTTCTCAGCCTATCCCCAGAAATGGAGATAGAGAAGATGAGGAAGGGAAGGGAAGAGTCAGAGATGGACCATGTGAAGGCGAGGGAAGGGTGGAAATTAGAAGCAAAGTTGATGAAATTTTCCAGTTAGGGGTGAGAGCAGGACATGGCACCGATACAGTCATCAATGTACCGGGGAAAGAGGTGAGGGAGGGGACCTGAGTAGGACTGGAACAAGGAATGTTCCACGTATCCCACAAAAAGGCAGGCACAGCTGGGACCTGTATGGTTTCCCATTGCGACACCTTTTATTTGAAGGAAGTGAGTGGAGTCAAAGGAGAAGTTGTTCAATGTAAGAACAAGTTCAGCCAGGCGGAGGAGGGTGGTGGTGAATGGGGACTGGTTGGGCCTCCGTTCAAGGAAGAAGCAGAGGGCACGCAGGCCGTCCTGGTGGGGGATGGAGGTGTAGAGGGGCTGGACGTCCATGGTGAAAAGGAGACGGTTAGGGCCGGGGAACTGGAAACTGTTAAAGTGACAGAGGGCGCCGTAAGCGTCGCGGATGTAGGTTGGAAGAGACTGGACAAGGGGAGAAAAAATAGACTCAAGATAGGAGGAAATAAGTTCTGTGGGGCAAGAACTGGCTGAAAAGATGGGTCGACCAGGGCGGGTCTGTTTGAGGATCTTGGAAAGGAGGTAGAAGCGGGGTGTGTGGGGTTGGAGGCTGTGGGGGGAAGATCTCCAGAGGAGATGAGGTCAGTGACGGTCTGGGAAACTATGGCTTGATGTTGGGCGGTGGGGTTGTGGTCCAGGGGGAGGTAGGAGGAGGTGTTGGAGAGTTGGCGTTCAGCCTCCGCAAGGTAGAGATCTGTTCGCCACAAAACAACAGTGCAGCCCTTGTCAGCAGGTTTAATGACAATGTCAGGGTTGGACCTGAGAGAACAGAATGCTGCGAGCTCAGAGGGAGGGAGGTTAGAGTGAGTGAGGGGAGTAGACAAATTGAGACGGCCGACGTCACGCCGGCTGTTCCCAATGAAAAGATCAAGAGAGGGTAAGAGGCCAGAGGGAGGGGTCCAGGGGGAACGAGAGTTCTGAAGATGGGAGAAAGGGTCCGATATGCACGGTGAATACTCCTGGCCAAAGAAGTCGACGGCAGAAGAGCTTGAAATTCATTGAGGTGGGGGCGTGAGGGGATGAAGCTGAGGCCTTTGCTGAGGACTGATCGCTTGGGGTCAGAGAGGGGAAGGTCAGAGGGGATAGTGAAAACACGACAAAGGGTGAGATTGGAGGGAGGGATGGGGTCAGAGGAAAGTGAAGGGGAAGAATGATCAGGAGGGGTGTTGGTATCCCACTCTGACCTCTTTGTCCTTGTCTTCCTGCACTGTACCATTGAAGCTCAACAGATGCTCGAGGAACAGCACCTCATCTTTCGTTTATGCACTTTACAACCTTCTGGACTCAACACTGATTTCAATAACTTCAGATCATAACCACTGCTCCCATTTTTTCAGACAGTAGGTGCTGGTAATGGTTCTACTGCTGCCATTTACAGCTCCTCTGGACCCATCTTTTGTTACTTAACCTGTCCCATTACAACCCTCCTAGCCTTGCACCATTATCCCTTTTGTCATTTAATCACTCCTGCCCTCCACCCTATCATAGACCTCCCCTTTTCTTCTTTCCTCCCTCCGCCCCCTTTCCCTGGCTCTGTATTTGCTTAAAAACTATTAAATCTCTAACTTCTTCCAGTTCTGACGAAAGGTCTTTGACCTGAACCGTTAACTCTGTTTCTTTCTCCACAGATGCTGCCTGACTCGCTGAGTATTTCCAGCATTTTCTGTTTTTATTTCAGATTTCCAGCATCCGCAGTGTTTTGCTTCTCATCAAGGGAGCAAAGTGTCTTGACGCTTGGTGATTTTCCTTTGTTCTTGAGCTGTTTTTCAGGAACGGGGGAGGGGGTGGAATATTAGAGGAGATGGCGTGGTTGTTTATTTGATTATCTCCTATCTCGCAATATCAAGTTTATTTAATTTGAGCTCTGCCTAAGCCGTGCTAAATGTCAGCAGGAAACACACCTACACATGGCCCAATAGAATGAGCCATCCAGCTTCAGCTGCTAATTCATTGACTTTCCCCAGACATGCGAGGAACCTGCTTTCGACCAGCTAAAGCCTGGTTACATAACCCACTCACACTTAACAACAGACGGAAGCAGTAGCTCAGGAACAACTTATGTTTCCCATTTAATAGCAGCTATTTCAGGAAATTCACACACCAACATATGGTCACAAAGATATGCCCACCCACAGGTAATCTTGACGTAAAGACTGATCTGCCGCTTAATGGACTGCTAATAAAAAAGGATGCAGCATGTTTCTACCTTTCTATAATAGCTGCTAATGAAATATCGGACAAAGGCACCTTTGTCCTGTGAAATGCCCTACGTGGGAATGGGGATTATTGTCAGTAGATTTTTCCTATTCTTTATTGAGCGGGAAATTCACGGGAATTATCCACGCCTGTTTCAAATGGAGTTATTGCCGTCAGTTTAAGAAACTAGACACGTGGAAGTTACTGAGAAAGAAGGTCCAGGTTTAATGGGAGCTGTGTCATCAAGGGGTTTGCAGCTTTCAAACTCGAAATTTCTCTTTGTCAAAAATCCCTGTAGCATGAGGTCAGTGTTGAGAGAGAAGCCAGTTTTAATACTGTAATCTCAGTGATGGCAGATCAGGCCTGGCCCAATGTTTATTGTAGGCATTGTTTTTTTTTTGACAGCTTGTAAAAGTGAGCGGATGGTGCAAAGACATTTCTTTTTCGCTCCTGATATTCTTTCATTTGAAAATCCTGCCAAACTCAATTAGTCCAAACACTTATCTTTTCTTTGCTGCAATTTTTAATACATTTCTATTGTAATTTTTCTCCTTTCTGCCGCCCTTTTCTGTATCAGCGCTGTCCTCGGGACAGGCCTAATCCCGTTAATTATTTGACCGGGGAGAAGGTCCAGTGATAAGGGCTGAGGTCAGCATCCGCTCTGTCCCCTTCTCCTTCTTTCTCTTGTCCCAAATATTTATCCCTCCACCCAACATCACTAAAACAGATGATCTGGTCATTATCACATTGCTGTTTATGGGACCTTGCTGTGTGCAAATTGACTGCCACGTTTCCTATATTACAACAGTGACCACACTTCATAAGTACTTAATTGGCTGTAAAGCACTTTTGGACATCCTGCGGTCATGAGTGTCTTTCTTTCTTTCTTTTCCCAAACATGCTCAGAGAAGCCTGCCTCTCTTCCGTGGCCTTGTCCGCGTCCGGTTGGCCCTGGAGAAGGAGCACGCGGTGTCCGCCGGTACACTAGAGGCCTTCCGCAACCGATGGGCACCATAGAGACTGGAAAGTATATTGGACACGGGTGGCAACATTATTATTTAATTTGATAAGCTTTGTTTGTTTTTGATGATTTCGGCTTCTATTAGCATCATAGTATGTTACAGCACAGAAGGAGGCCATTCGGCCCATCGTGCCTGTGCCGGCTCTTTGAAAGAACAATCCAATTGGTCCCACTCATCTGCTCTTTCCCCATAGCCCTGCATATTTTTTCCCTTCAAATATTTATCCAATTCTCTTTTGAAAGTTACTATTGAATCTGCTCCCACCGCCCTTTCAGGCAGTGAATTCCAGATCATAACAACTCGCTGTGTAAAAAAAAAAGTTGCCTCATTTCACCTCTGGGTTCTTTTGCCAATCACCTTAAATCTGTGCCCTCTGGTTACCAACCCTTCTGCCACTGGAAACAGTTACTCCTTATATACCCTATCAAAACCATTCATGATTTTGAACACCTCTATCAAATCTCCAACACTAGTTGTGCCCCTCTAAAAAGGGGGCACTTTTGTTAGATTTTTTTGGGTTTGATGACACTGGGGCAACCCAGTGTCTCCTTAAGGTCCAGAGAAAGACTATAGTGTGAATGCCAGTTAGGACACTTGGATCAATATTAACCTGAAATCACCTCACTAATAGCGAGGTGGCAGAGGAGTGCTAACTGCAGTACTGTGTTAGGTCATCAAAGACTCCAATAATGTTTTTGCATTGTGCAAGTCTCTTAATAGGGACACTCCAGTGGAACAGAGACTGTTTCTGTTGAGTGGAGCACATTAGAATGTGTATGGAATGAACTAGTCCAAGAGCAAATGTCTTCTTTAAATAAACAATAATAGGATACCCCCAGGATGATGGCCCCTGTGTTTTTTAGAATGAATATATGATTATATTTTTTAAAGAGATTTCTAACAGATATGTTTTGGTCAGTCTCAGTTAGATAGATTCCTAGATTCCTGATGAATAAGGGAGTCAAAGGTTATAGTAGATAGATGGGAAAGTAGGGTTTGAGGTCACAATCAGATCAGCCATGATTTTATCAAATGGCAGAAGAGGCTCAAGGGGCCGAATGGCCTACTCCTGCTCTTAATTCGTATGTTCCTACGTTCATAGATTAAGCTGCTGTGCTTTTGACTCTGAACTTAAAGGACTTAAGAAAGTCTTGCATTTATATAGCTCCTTTCATGACCTCAGGATGTCCGAAAGCACTTTACAGCCAATTAAGTACTTTTGAACTGTAGTCACTGTTGTAATGTAGGAAACACAGCAGCCAATTTGTGCACAGCAAGATCCCACAAACAACAATGAGATAATGACCAGATAATTTGTTTTTAGTGATGTTGGATGAGGGATAAATATTGACAAGGCCGCTGGGAGAACTCATCTGCTCTTCTTCGAATAGTGCATAAGAGGGCAGACGGAGCCTTGGTTTAATATCTCATCCAAAAAACAGTGCAGCACTCCCTCAGTACTGCGTTGGAGTGTCAGCCTAGATTATGTGCTCAAGTCCCTGGAGTGCAGCTTGAACCCACGACCTTCTGACTCAGAGACGAGAGAGCTACCACTGAGCCAAGGCTGACACCAAGCTTGTATCATTCGAGTCTGCCCCTCAGACTGGGGAACTGTCATCCCTCCTCTACCAGGCTGCTCGAAGGGTTTTTTGCTTTTTGATCTCAGGATATGGGCGTCGCTGGCAAGACCGCATTGATTGCCCATCCGTGGTTGCCCTGAGCAGGTGGTGGGGGGCCTTCTCCTTGATCCGCTGCAATCCTTTGTGGTGATGGTTTTTCCATGATGGCGTTAGGTAGGGAATTGTGAGGATTTTGACCTGGTCCAAAGTCAGGATATTGTGTGTCTTAGAGGTGATGGTGTTCCCATGATATTGGTGCTTTTCTCCTTCTCAGCAACAGGGGCTGGGAGGTTCTGCTATGCTATGGGGAATCTACCTCACGCAGCTTGAGGTGGGCCTTGATGACCCAAGCATGGAGCATCATTGAAGGTGTCTATTGAAATTTCCACGGCCTGACTCTCCCATGCTCGTTAATGAAGGCAGAAGTGTAGCGATGGGCAGCATCAGTCAGAGGGCGGAAGAGAAGAAAATAATCGGAAAAATTGAGAGAAACTGTATTAAAAAATTATTCAGAAAATTGCACTTTACATGGTCCTTGCAGGAGAGAAAGCTGAAAGTTGTAATATATTTTAATATTTCTTCTCAGTCTGGTAGACTTCAGGTCATAGGACAGGGCCAGACCAAAATCTACCCCAGTGGCTTTTTGTTTTTAGTGCAGCTGAATTTTAAAAAAAGTTCAGGATGTGGGCATCGCTGGCAAAGCCGACATTTATTGCCCATCACTAGTTGCCCTGAGAAGGTGGCGGTGAGCCTTCTTGAACCACTCTAGTGGTTTTGATATAACTGAGGGGCTTGCTGGGCCACTTCAAAGGGCAGTTAAGAGTCAACCAGGTTGGTGTGGGACTGGAATCACATATAGGCCAGACCGGGTAAGGACGGCAGGCTTCTTTACCCCAAAGGACATTAACGAATCTGATGGATTTTTAAGACAATCGGACAGCTTCATGTCACTTTTTTTTTAAACTGAATAAATAAAATAATCCTGATTGGAAATCGTGAGTTCCTGAATAATGTTCTGTTTGAGGTAATGTCAGATAACTTGTTATCATTAAGTCTGGGACTGTATTCTGAAGTTGCTATAACCGAGTCTGGTGAAAATCCCTTGACACCTATTTGAAACCCATCTAAGGAATCTATTGAGGTTGTCTCCTTTGAAGGTGTGCGCTACAGACTGTTACATGTTCTGCGCAGTTGTTTTTGTCTGAGAAGATTAATTACTATCAGGTCGGGAGGTTGTTAGCGCTGTGTTGTTTTGAAGTTGAAATGATGAAGAGCTTTTAACGTGCACAAGGCTCCAATAATCACAACAGACGTTGGTCAGTGGAGATTCAGACAGTGCGCAGTTCAGCGGCGTTGACAGGTAGGGAGCAAGTGACCAGAGACAACAGCTGAGAGAGTTTAGGAACTTCAGGAAAGAGAAACAAAAAGCTTATTCTCATTCAGAATTAAGGGCCAGAATATATATGGTCGACAGGAGACTAGCGCGTTGTGCAGTCGAGAGAAAGTGCATCAAAACACCAAAACCGGACTTTTGAGAGAACACAGATTTTTAAAAACTTTTTTTCTAGCACTGGGCTAAAAGAAATATGAATGCTATCTCTTTCTGCAAACAGATGAATGCTTTATCTCACTGAAGAATTTGGGGACTAACAGATGTGTTCACATTACATGTTAATTACTAGCAGTTATGTGTTATTCACAGAACCAGCTCTCAAAAGTATGCAACCTGGACTTCTTAATGAAACATACCTGTAATTGGCGTAATTACACCAATAGATGATTTGTTCTCACAATCATTTAACTGCTAAACGTATACACCAGGCTGCCAAATTAGAACCTACTTAAAAAATGATCTATAGTTCAACTTTACAAAGGAATTTCGTTTTATTTTCTTTCGGGAAATGTCCCGAAGTTTGGCAGATGTTTGGAAGTACATGTCAGGTTGTCTGAGTTTTACTGTATTGTGCGAGTGGGGAACTTATGCCTTTACTTTGACTGGTGACCGCATAGCGCCTGATAACATCAGTTGTAATTCAACCAAACCAGTACAGGGAAAAAAAAGTTTTTTGTGCCGAGCTGGAGCGTACAGCTGTTGTTTCCGGGATTAGAAGGGTTTAATGCGGAGCGCAGATGAATCCAATACTATTGTCCAGAGTATTTCAGGGCAGAGGCTAAATTTATAGGATGATCAGTACGAGCTGATTGAAAAATCCCCTTGTTTAGTAAACTCTGGGGATTGACATTGTCCAATGTTGGATAAGTGAAAATGGGACTCGAGCTTTTACTTTTTGTGTAATAGGCATTGTTGGAACACGACAGGCTGGGACAAGGCATGCAGCTGTTCCAGTGTTTTCGACCAAACCATTAAAGGCTTAGACCAACCCATTATTTTTTTTTCCTGTCCCTACAACTGTTTTTGTGATAAGATGCAACAAGCCCGTAACAGCCCCAGTCCATCTCGAAGGTGTAGCTGGAAACTAAACTGGCTGGACAAGCTGTTACACATAATACTTCAATCCGGCAACAAACTAAAGCAAAAACACGGCTAATTGTCTCTTCCAGTGAGCCAAGTATCTTTTCTCACTGGGGACCTTGCATTCCTGCATTGCACCATTTCACGTGACGCAACTCCACTAGATCGAGTTATTTTTTGCTGTAATCGTTTTTTAAAAAAAACCTGGGGGGGAAATGGCTAATTACTTAATTATAAATTACACATTGAAATTGATACACACTCAGGTACCACAGAATTAGCAGCACACTGACAACAATGATGATGAAAGCTTGCAGCTTAGACTACAGGACCTTGTGTTAACCCTTAGGCGCCTACACACACAAGATTCAAGTGGACTTTCAGATTTGCACCGGGCTAAAGGTTAAAACTATCATTTTGCTCGGATGTAAATGAGGTGTGACATGTTTACTCAGTACATGTTATCAAATATTTCCAGCGTGTTTTATTAGGATATACTGCAGGTACTGATCCGGAGGCTGGTCATGTGCAGGCTAGTCAGACACGGCAAATGCCAGCTCTTTCCCTACTGTTATCTCAAAGGCTATATATAATATACTTGGCTTTTAATGCTAGAATTACAGCCTTAGTAAAAATCATCTAAAATGATATCCCCCCCCATCATAACCATCTCCAGTTAACAGTATGGGACAACCTTCCTCCCACCATCATCCACATCAATTCACGACTGACCAGCAGGAAATGCTTCACCTTTCTCCCCACCCAGATAGAATGGCATGCTGCTTTTGACCATTTTGTGCACGGAAGGATTTATTTGAAAACAAAACAGAAAAACTTTAAATGTTGTTGCTGTGCCTCTGTTACCTCCAGACTCAACTATTCCCATGCTCTCCTGGCCAGCCTCCCACCTTGCACCCTTCGTGAGCTTATCCAAAACCGTGCTGCCCGTATCCTAACTCGCACCAAGTCCCATTCACCCTTCACCCCTGTGCTCGCTGACCTACATCGGCTCCCAGTCCAGCAACGCCTCGATTTTAAAATTCTCATCCTTGTGTTCAAAACCCTCCATGGACTCGCCCCCTCCCTATCTCCGTAACCCCCTCCAGCCCTATAACCCTCTGAGATTTCTGCACTCCTCTAATACTGGCCTATTGCACATCCCTAATTTCCTTCGCTCCACCATTGTCGGCCGTGGCTTCAAATGCCGAGGCCCCAGGATCTGGAATTCCCTCCCTAAACCTCTCCTCCTTTAAGTCTCTCCTTAAAATCTACCTCTTTGACTGAGCTTTTGGCCACCTGATCTAATATCTCCTTATGTGGCTTCGTGTAAAATTTTGTCTGATAATGCTCCTGTACACTATGTTAAAGGCGCTATATAAATGCAAGTTGTGTTTTAAAAGCTTAGTGTAATATTGCAAGTAAGAAAAAAAAGGTAGTCAATATGCTAATGAGCTTGTCTTGCCATTGTTTCCTCATAGACTTCAAATAATAAGCAGTTCAGTGGTTTGTCTCCACAATTGATAAACATCTCACATCCAGTGTGTTGGACAATCTTTTCCTGATTGTGAACGGTTAGAAATAAAGCAGTATGACAGATGTCTAAAAAGCAGTCTAACTTTTGCAATAGAAGGTGGCAGGCAAGGCAAAAAGGTCCTGGAAAAGGCAAGTTTTTTTTTTAAAAAGTCAGAAGCCACATAAAGAGATATTAGGACAGGTGACCAAAAGTTTGGCCAAAGAAGTAGGTTTTAAGGAATAACTTAAAGGAAGAGAGAGATGTAGAAAGGCGGAGAGGTTTAGAGAGGGAATTCCAGTGCTTGGAGCCCAGGCCGCCAATGGTGGTCTGTTCAAGTCAGGCAAATTGACTTTCAGAAGTGGGTAGCATGTCATATTCGTTATTTTCTTGATGTTATGTGGAGATAAGTTGTATCAATTAACTGATCAAAACTATTGCTTTGTGCGTTTGCCTTACCTGTGGAATAAAGCAGCAGAACCAAGCTGCACCTCATCTAGTGTTACCTCGGTCCACCTTTGGAGCGATTAATGAAATATATGTCTAAAAGACACAAAGATCCGGTTCAGGTCCCCCGGGGGGAGGGGGTTTCATTGTTACATCCCTGGGATATGCTATCATACAAGTTGCTACAGGGCAGTGTGAGCCAAGTCCCATCAAAGTAAGATGCACAGACCACGTACGGGAGTGACTGACACCTGAGAAGACATCTACGGCAGAATTTGTAACAATAACGTTCCATTGAGAAGCCCAGCAGAGCACTGACCAGAATAGCGAGTGAGCTAAAATGGCTTTCTAGGATATAAGCTCATCACCTGCTCATTGGGCCTCGAGCACTCAGTTACACAAGAACGGGTGACTCAGTAACTAAACAAATCTTAAAGGGATATGTTTTTTTTCTTTTTATCCTCTTGCTCTATAAAAATGTATTGACTTATTTCCATAATTTCATCCACCGCCCTTCCCTCCCAGGCCGCGGCCTACCTGAACTACTTGTAGTCAGGCCTTCGATAATGCCCCGCTAACTGCCTGATTCCACAAGGAAACACGGGAGAGGATCCCATCCCTGACTCCCTCGCTGGTACAGTACATGTCTGCGCTGCTTCTTATCAGGAAGACTCATTTTGATCAAGGGGTTTAGCCAGTTTAGTAACAAATCAAATCTATATCCTACCGATGCTGAAGCCTCTTCTGCCAAGCTGCCAAGATTTCGTGCAAAGTTCAGCAGCAGGATCCATTCCTTAACTTACACATTTTATTAGCTAAAGTCAAATGACCTTGGGTGGTATAATCTGACAACGTGTCTATTTGAAAAGAGAATTTTCCTGGTGGGTCTGTTAGCAAATGCTTCTGTGAGATGCTCTACTCCCTGTTGAGCGTGCAGTCAGGTTCAAGTGCTGACTTGTGTTACATTGTAATCTCTGTATTGACAGGTTATGTTTTTTCTTTATTAGCCCTTAAGGCAGACTAGCACTTGCAAAGGGATGGGAATGTTGAATTCATCTGAGAACTTTCTAGTCATTTTCAATAACATCACTTTTTTTTTCTCAATTTTTTTTTTCTTGGCAGTGCAGTCCCTGGTAGGAACCATCTGTCACTCTGTTTTCAATGCGTTGTTCTCAGTCTTCATGCTTGGCAAAGTCACTTTTATCTCCAGAACCTTTAGAAGTTCTGGGGCTTCCTGCCGATCTCGTCTGTGTAAAATATTCTGCACAGCTGTTTGTTTTATTTTATTTGAGACTATCCGTAATCCAAATATAGTCAGCGCGCCTCTGCTTAAAAGACAACACAGTTGAGCTTTATTAAGAGGCAAGGGAGACTGAAAAGTAGAAAGAATATTTTTCTTCGCGAGGGCCAGCATCTAATCATCTAATCTAACTTCAATGGAGCAGCAGTGCTCATATGGGACAAAAAAAGAGCCAAACCTTCACAAGCTGATTACATAGAATTATATAATATGAACAGCACATAAACAGGCCATTCGGCCCAACTGGTCCATTCCGTTGTTTATGCTCCACACAAGCCTCCTCCCACCCCTCTTCATCTAATGCTCTATATCTCACCATATCAGCATAACCTTCTATTCCTTTCTCCCTCATGTGTTTATCTAGCTTCCCCTTAAATGCATCTATGCTATTCGCCTCAACTACTCCTTGTGGTAGCGAGTTCCACATTTTAACCGCTTTCTGGGTAAAGTTTCTCCTGAATTCCCTATTGGATTTATTAGTGACTATTTTATATTTACGGCCCTTAATTTTGGTCTCCCCCACTAGTGGAAACATCTTCGCAACACCTACCCTATCATACCTTTTCATAATCTTAAAGACCTCTTTAAGATTCTGGTAAATGGTGAGAGCCCTGGGAATTGAGAAATTGTTCTGTTTTTGCATTGAACGAGCATGTCTAGGTCAGGTATTATTTAGCAAGGCAAATGTGGCTCCACCTACACGGGCTCAGTAATACAGCTTAACCCAACCTTCAAATAATTGTCTTCCACTCTCCCACACTAACATGTCATTTACATTCTCAACATTCCCATTACTATAAATAATAATTTTTTTTTAGAGCAAAGGTAGATGAGGACGCATTTATATAACAGGGAGATTGTAGATGGGAGGCTTGTTTTCAGTGGTAATAATGAAGGAATATTTTTGTGCATTCGAAATATGCATTTAACTACAATTTTATATTATTAGTGAGGAGTGGTGTGTATATATAAAAAAAACTGGTTTCAACCGTGAAAAACACAACATGACCAAATAATCACTTGAATTATTGAGCTGAGATTTACTGAGCAGGGTGAAGGAGGCAGGGACTTCGAGGACCACTTGGAACCTCCCTGGGCACCTCGGGCAGACCATAATCAAAGACTTGGGGGCAGGGGATGATTTTCCACGCGGGTTCTCCCGAACGACCGCCATCACTTCAGCAGAAGAGCTGCAGATACCTCGAAAAAATAGCATAAATGGAGAAAAGTTGCTCCCCAGCAACAACCACCAGAAGATGGGAGAGAATGTAGTGTGGTCAAGTCACAACTAAAATAACCAGGGGTTTAGTGGTACTTTGGGTTAGCACATTGCGCTTTGACCTCTAGGCACTGCGTTCAAAGCAGCTCAGGTCGATGGAATGAAAGTGTCCCCTTTCTGCTTGCTTTAGAGGTGCGAATTGAAATGAGTTTATATAGTCTCGGCCCACTTCCTAATTGATATGGGACCACAGCACACAACTGTCCACAATTTGGCACCAATTTGGCAGTATCACTCTGAAAAGCAATAAGAATTGCCAACGTGGAAAGTGGAAAATTTTACAGTGGGGTTAAAGCATATTGCCAGGCTAGTTCAGAAGGAACTTTGTTCTATATGTGGGCGGGCTATACCTGAACTGCATGAGGTTCATATTGGGTGCATAAAATGGAAAGTGTTCTATTCCCTAGAACTTGGGCACCTCAAGTCAACCAACCCCCATCTGCTAAAAAATAAATGACCATATTATAATTACCACACTGCCCTGAACTTATTACTTTCAAATGTCTAGGACTGAATGCAAACCTTAGTCACAATTTTTTTTTACCTCTTTGGTTCCCCGGTTTCTAATTGGATACCATAACACTTTTAAGAATCTTCCTGGGATGACTGAGCGCTAACAGATCATTTACAAAGTGACTTTGTAGATCATGTTGGCTGTGCCCCTCAATATCCATTCCTCCTTCTAAAAAGGTATTCTAGAGCTTTGATTGATTTAGCTCTATGGTAGCACTCTTGTGTCTGAGTCAGGAGGTTGTGGGTTCGAGTCTCATTCCATAGACTTGAGCACAAAACTAGCTGATACTTCGTGCTGTATTGAGGGAGCCTCTGCTGCACTGTGAGAGGTGCCGTCTTTGAGGATGTTAAACTGAGGCCTTGTCTGTCCTCTCAGGTAGATGTAAAAGATTCTATGGCACCATTCGAAGAAGAGCATGGAAGTTCTTCGGGTCTCCTGGCCAATACTTATCCCTCATCCAACATTACTAAAGCAAATTATTTGGTCACTATCTCATTGCCATTTGTGGGATCTTGCTGTGCTCATTTTTGGCTGTCAGGTTTCCCTACAACGACTACCTTTCAAAAGTAATTCATTGGCTGTGAAACACTTTAGGATGTCCTCAGGTCATGAAAGGCGCAAGTTCTTTCAAAGCTGTATCAATTGCCTCGTTACCTTATGGCATTAGGAGTCAACCACTTAGGGAGGGACTGGAGTCACATGTAGGGGTGGTAGATTCCCTTCCCTGAAGGACATTAATGAGCCCTAGTTGAGTTTTTACAATAGTCCAGCAGCTTTCATGGTCATTTTTCCAAGCGCCAAATTTACCATATTTTATGGTAGGATTTGAACTCACAACCTCTGGATTATTAGTAGCAGCACCATAACCACTAGGCTAACATATCTCACCATGTTGTGAGAATATTTGACCATTTGTATGGAACACAGCATGTGGTGTTGTATTGGGTGCTGTAAATGATCCCTCGTAAGTGCATTCATCTGTATTGTCACTTTAAAAAAAATCAATTCTATTCTGACTGAAGACATGTTTCTATTTTTTGATTTTTTTTAATCTTCAGCAGGTTCAAGGTCAGCTGCCTCCATTGATGATCCCAGTGTTTCCCCCAGACCAGCGGACCTTGGCAGCTGCAGCAGCCCAGCAAGGATTCCTCCTGCCTCCTGGATTCTCCTACAAACCCGGAGGATGCAGTAAGTGTTTGGGAAGCCTGGTGGAAAGCGGTGTTCTGCCGGACGGAGCAGGGCAAGTCCTCAGTGGCACTCAGGGCAAATGCCACATCTTGGCGTGTTGTTAAAGTCTGCCAGCAAAGCAGGCTGGCAGAATTTCAGATGAATAAGACAGGGATGATAATGTAATCTAACGTAGCAGCGATGTTCTGCTGGGGTGTGAAACTGTCGCAGCCTATCCTCCGGGCAAGTGGGTAGATAAATCTCTTCAATTTTTATTAGCTGCACATTTGAAAGACAGAACTTGTGTCATGCAAAGATACTCAGATTACACTGTATTATGTTGGGTTTTATTTAACCGATAATATAAATGACAGTTATCGTGCTTTTTTTAGTATTACCTATGAAATGAGTAAAAAATATCGAATAAAATCTATGAAATGAGTAAAAAAACATTGAGTAATAATCGTGGGAGATTTCAACAACCCCCAAATAAACTGGCAAGAAGAAGTGGGGAAAGGGGAATTGAGTATTTACAGTACCACGTATGTGAGAAGCTCAACAAGAGAGGAATCACTGCTGGATCTAGTAATGGGAAATGAACCAGAGCAGCTAAGAGAAGTAAGCATAGGGGAACATCCAGGCAATAGCGATCATAACATAATAAGGTTTAAAATAATGATGGAAAAAGACATAAGTAAGATAAAGACCAAAGTAATATATTGGAAAAAAGTTAATTTTGTAGGGATGAGAGTGGAACTAGGGAAGGTAAACTGGAAAAAAATTAACAGACAAAAAAATAGAACAACAGTGGGAAATATTCGAAACATTGATCTACAAAGTTCAGGAGAAATATATTCCTCTTAAAAAAAACAACAAACTAGCCAATAATGTAACACGATGGATGAATAAAGAGATAAGGGTAAAATTGAAACTAAAGAATAACGCATACACTAAGTACATAGACAATAAAGGAGAGGATGACAAAAGGGAATATGAAGAGGTTAGGAAAGAAGTAAAAAAAACAATTAGGAAAACAAAGACGAACTACAAAATTAAATTATCAAGGAATATAAAAAGAAATAGTAAAGTATTCTACAGACACATAAATAACAAAAGAAAAATCAGGATAGGGATAGGGCCACTAAGGGGTGAACAAGATAAACTCACAGGTAATGACAGCGAAATGGCAGAAATACATAAAAAGTTACTTTGCCTCAATATTTACCGGGGAGACTAACATGGTGGACAGGACATTATAAGAAGAGATCAATAAAGAGGTAAAGACATTTAAGATAGAACGGGGAGAGATAATTGATAAACTAATCAAACTTAGAGAGGATAAAACCCCTGGTCCAGATGGATTTCATCCGTGCATATTAAAAGAAGTTAGGGAAGAGATAGCAGAGGCACTATTACATATATATCAAAATTCATTAGAAAAGGGAATAGTGCCAGAGGACTGGTGTATAGCTAATATTATTTCTATATTTAAAAAGGGAGATAGAATAAGTCCAGGGAACTATAGATCAGTTAACTTAACGTCAGTGGTAGGAAAGATAATGGAATCTTTACTCACAAGATGTAATAGAAAAACATCTAGAAAACAAAAATGTAATAAAGAATAGTCAGCACGGATTTCAGATGGGAAGGTCATGCTTGACCAACCTTATTGAATTCTTTGAAGAAATAACAGAAAGAGTAGACAAGGTTAATGTAGTAGATGTAATACATTTGGATAGCAAGCTGGTTACAAAACAGAAAACAGAGAGTAGGGGTTAAGGGTGGCTATTGAGACTGGCAAAAGTTAGGAAGTGGTGTTCCACAGGGGTCGGTGTTGGGACCACAGTTGTTCACAATTTACATAAATGATTTGGACTCGGGAATCGGAAGTACAATTTCAAAATTTGCAGACGACATCAAATTGGGGTGTCGTTAATACAAAGGATGAATGCTGCAAAATGCAAGAAGACATTAGTAAACTTGCACAATGGGCGTGAAATTGGGAAATGAATTTCAATGTAGATAAGTGTGAGGTGGTGCATTTTGTTAGGAAGAATAAAGAGGCCACATATTGCTTGGATAATAAGAATCCAAATGTGGTAGAAGAGCAAAGGTGTAGGGAGGGAAGGGGCTCGTGTGGAGAATAAACATGGGCACGATGTAATTTGATTACGTAATAATCAATTAGAAGGGATGCATTAATAAATTAGCAAATTCTGACTGACTCTGAGCTTTAGCTATAACTAATGAATGCACTGTAATAAATTAAGTTTAGAAGGTACAGCAAGGTGAAAAAAGGTTCTGTTTATTTGTAATATTAATTCTGTTGGTGATGATCTTAAACTTAAGCCCCCAATTACTGACTTAACGACCATGGAAATAAGCCTTTCCTCATGAGTAAAGCCTCTCATCCCTGGTATCATCTTAGTGAATCTCTTCTGCTCCCTTTCTTTTTGCACCGCATTCTTCCTAAATTAAGACGCCCATAACGGAACATAATGTTCTAACTGCGGTCTAACCAATAATTGTATAGGTTTAGCATTACCTGTTTACTTTTGTACTCTGTACCCCTATTTATAAAACCTAGGATCCCATATACTTTTTATAAGCATTATCAACTTGACCTCCCACTTTTAAGGATTTGTACATCTCTCTGCTCCTCTACTCCTTTCAACGATAGAAAATGTACCTATTTTGTAATAATTACCAAACATGGCTCTATAGGGTTGCAGACTCTTAGACTGACAGTAATGAAATGGTTATTTTTTACAGCATCTCCTGTGGGTTTACTTGCATTCCTTTGAACACATATAGTGATGAACTCTTTACAGGAGCAGCACTGTTGATTGTTTAAGAGTGAAAAGCTTTTCTTCCCATGCTCTCATTTACTTTAAAAAAATATCTTTACTTAATTTTTATTTATTTTGACGTCCAGTTTTTTTCCCCTTCCTCCTGCTGCTATTCACGATTCTCCAGCTCTGAGGGTAGGTTGATCACGCTCTCCTGCTGTCCCGCTCTGCTACTAGCTGTTAGCAGGAGCGTGAGAGTGGCCTGGACTAACTCACTAGTTGCATCTGCCCCGACTTTCTTTGAAGCAGGAGGTCAGTTCCATTTGATGCCTTGGCCAGCCAAGCTGGTTGATATATGGGGTGAACACAAATACCAACCCCCATCCCCCATCCTGCCAGTGCACCTTGGCACTGAGGGCAAAAAATCTGCCGCAGACATATGCCCGAAGTGCATATTGTGAAACTGCAATTAAAGCATGGAAAATCGCAGACTGGGAGCAAACAATTTTACCATATGCTGTCCGGGCATAAACCCATAGTGCAGTAGTGGAATCTTCTCCCCTTAGGTCATCATTTGATTTTTTTTTAAAATTGCTTTCTTCCTAATTTTTGAATCATTTTCATTTTACGTTTAAATAAATCGGAGATAATGGCGCAGATTTTCCTCGTTGGAATCTTCCTGTGTAAAGTTGGAGAGGCGGGGTTTATGGCAGCTTGGTTGAGCCAACATTGATCCTGGAGAATCTCCCAGGCTCAGCCTAATGTAAATATTCCTTGGGTGAGCTCTTGGCAATAGTGCTGCCTGTGTTTGGGGGGAGGGGAGGGGAGGCCGAAAGTCTATTGTTACAGGAGCCGGACCCTTACAGCAGCTTAAAGGGGCGGGCGGCCCCTGATTTCACAAAAGTCTGCTGCCTCCGACAAGTTGGCTAATCCCACCAATGTGCAGCTGCCACTCCATTCTCCCACATTGCGTTCCTGATTCTTAGCCAATCACTTCATCCCTTGCCCCTAGCAACGCCGCATGCCTTTTGAATGCTGGCGTTGCCGGGGTCCAGCGTTGCTAAGGCGATAATGGCATTGTTATTGCATAACCTGAATGCGCCTGCCCATATTTGGACGGGCCCCTCTGCCATATACCGTCCCTTCCAGCGGAATATTGCACCCAGTACAAAAATGGGAGTCTCTAAGGATTAACAGATCACGTTGCTTATTGCGTCAAACGAGACTGCAACTGCAGCTTGAAAGCTTTTCCCTCCAGTAGTAGACCAGAAGGAAGGCAAAGATCAGTATTTCTCGCTAAAGTGGTAGCGTAGAAGTGGAAAGTCCCGCCTTGTGTCGACTTAATCCCCGCCTGTCCTGTACAACACGAGATTACATTTGACATTGACTGTGAGGGAAAGGGTTTGGGCTGAAGTGCGGAATGGGGGTGTGGGGGGGTTTAATATTAATCCTCGGGATGTGGACGTCGCTGGCAAGGCTGGCATTCATTGTCCATTGTTGTAGTGCCCTTGAGAAGGTGGTGGTGAGCCTTCTTGGACCACTGCAGTCCGTATGGTGAAGGTACTGCCATAGAGCTGTTTGGTAAGGAGTTCCAGGATTTTGACCCAGTGACGCTGAAGAAACGGCCGATTTATGTCCAAGTCGGGATGGTGTGTGACGTTTTGGCTGTGCAGTGTCAGAATTAGACTCTACAGATACAAATCCAAAATGGGGAGTTGGGAGGGTGATCGACAGGGATTCGCGGGTGGTGAACGGGGGGAGATGGACAGCGGAGGCCCAGACTTTCCTTGTGGAGCACTCCAGCAACTCCTGGCCCCGCTAAGGAAAGTGTTTTACTTACCTATGGAGGGCCTCTGCTGTTTTCAGACCAGCTGTCGCTGAGCTCAGGATGGGGTTAAAATGCCTTCGGGGTCCTTTGACGTCACAGGATGAGTCCTTAAGCCTGAGTCCGGTGGGTGTCTCATCTGCTGCCAAATCCAGCGGCGTGAAAATCGTCGGGAAGGAGCTGAACTGCTTCTCTGTTCCGTTCCCGCCAAATGGGGAGAGTTAAAATTCCCCCCCAAATCTGCCAGTAGGGAAGAACTAATGGCAGGACCAACAAGACAGATTTGAACCTGCGTTAAGAGACCTGTCTATCAGGACAACCTGACAGCAGTGGCAATGATACAGTTTTATTGTATATAATTCCCACTGTGCATCGTCAATTCATCACCGATTTTCATTTTGAGAGCTGAAAGTCAAGGGTCACAGACTGAGCAATGTTCACAGACAGCACAGGGTTTTGGGAAGAGTGGGTGGGTGGGATTGGTAGATGGAGTGTGTACGAGAGGTTCTAAGACCTACGTTGTTCTCTTTCACAGACGAGCCCTACCCTCTTCAGCTTATCCCCACAACGATGGCGGCGGCAGCAACACCAGGGCTTGGCCAACTCCAGCTGCAGGTAAGACAGATGTTAATATTATTGTAACTCGGAGGCATAAAGGACAGGGCAGGTCTTTGGAGGAAGCGTTTAGGGAAGAGCAGCGAACAAAATCTGAGCCTTCGACAAATAAATGCCTGTCAAGGACTTCCTGACGACTCAGATCAGCAAACTCAACATAGACTGGGGTTCAAACCTGGAACCTTCCTCATCGGTGCTGAGTTAGTTGATCTCAACAAGGGTGACGCTTGGAGTGTTACAATTGGCCTGAGCATCCCAAGATTAGGAACTGGAAGATTAGCCAAGGTTTCTACTCCGAATCGCCCTCCATCCACTGCTGCTGGAAGTGCATGTCTGTGGATGGTTGGATAAGTTCAGGAATGAGCTCAGTTGTAATCCCCCCTGTGGCTGGACACACACTGTGACAGCCTTAGTTGCTAGAGTGTGACTGACCAAAGAACCATACCACAGCAAAGAGTCAGCACCGGGGGAACGGGGGGAGGAACTGACATTGAAAACCAGCACAGAAAAATAGAAAACGTATGTCAAGAGATTTCCAGAGATAGATATATCAAGATGTCCAATCTCACATTGAATAGCATTAGTTTCTCATTTATTAGTCAGGATTTATATGTACCTCTGTTTTTCCAGCAAAACCATATTTTCATTCCCCATCCCGAACCCTACGTTACAGCTCTTATCTTGTTGGAGCATGGGAGAGGGGCAAGTCATTTGTTCCAAGGCCTCCAGCAATACCACTCTTAATATGGGGGCCGATTTTCGGATGGCCGAGCGGGTGCGTTGGGGGCTCCTAAAATGGCGGAATCTCGGAGCGGGTTTGGAGCCCGGCTCCAACCCGCTGACTTCCGGGTTCCCCAGTGACGCAAATTAAAGCCGGCGGGATGATAATTTACATTGTTATTTAGATACTTAAGGTACTTGACAGACCTCATTGAGTGGAGATTTTGGCAGGGGTGCAATTTTGAAGGATCCCTCAGCGTGTTTCCCGTGCTGTGGGAAACACTCCCTATTGGAGCAGACGTGTTTCAGCCAGCAGCCAGTGGGAGATGCAAAGGATTATTTGACAGGTGGGGAGAAAACCCCATTTATTGCAGCAGGGCACTCTGTCACTTCAGACAAAGTTTTGACTGCAACACCTTTGTCTTTCCACTCAAAATGCTTAATTTATACCCTGAACTCTGCTGTGCAAACACAGTTACCTACTTTGCGGACCCCCTCAAACTCACACCGTCAGGATGGGGGGGTGCCATAGCTGCATTCAGCACTTCATCATAGGACGAGCAACATCACCAGCCTCGCCAGGCACGCCGTCCACCTCCGCCACATGGAGCTGCACAACACAGTGCTGTGCCACAGGCATCTGCACAAAATAGACATGCAACTACACATACATCCACTGTAGGGTGACCGAATGGGTGGCATCAAGTGTGGGTGTTCATGGTGAATCTCATGAAAGGGACTTATTACACAAGCCAGTCAAGAATGGCCAAGACGTGGCTGTAGTGGTGACAATAATAATATTTAATGTGCCATTAACAAAAATCAAATATAAATAAAAAACCTGACAAACCGTCAAACACCCTTGTGCATCCCCTTTGTGCTCACAAATCCTTTGCCTTACGCTTACGAGTACTCCTACGTGGTGCATCCCCTGTGGCTGCAGTAGAGGTAGTGACAGGTTGCTCTTGTTCATGCCCTGACGGATTAGATGCTTTGGTCCTACGCACTCTGGGTTTTGGTGCCTGTGAGGGCCCCTCCAAAGACTGCTCCACCTGCACCTGTGCAGGGGCAGACTCGGCCACCTGGAGAGGAGGCAGCATTGCGGGTACTGGTGGAGGGGGGGGCAACGGGTGAGACGTGGCAGCGCTTTGAGTGGCGTCTCCACTTCCATGTCCCCTTTCGCCATCATCCCTCCCCTGGGCCAGACCCACATCACTCCTACCACCCTGTTGGATGACTGTTTGGATGACATGTGTGAAGCCTTGTAAGGCCAGTGCCAGAGTATCTGCCTGCTTGTTTAAGGCGGTAGAAAGTTGCTCACCCTGAGTCCGAAGGGTTGTCAGGACCTCAATGGACTCATTAGTGAGCCGTGCTTGAAGCTCCATGGAGGCTAGCCTTCTCTCCATCGCAGACATTCCTGCACTTACCCGCGACACTATCTCAGAGATGCCCTCACGTCCCTGTGACAGTATCTCAGAATTGCCCTCCCTTACCTGTGCCACCATTCCACTCATGCAGGAGTTGGACTCCTCCATCCTCTGCGCGATTGTGGAGAGTGCGTGTGGCACCTGTTCCAGCACCTCGCAAATGTGCTGCTACCCCTCAATCATTCTCCTTTTCATGGATGGCCCCCAGGGTTCAGCAGAGCCTAAAGAAGAGTGCGAACTCTTCACAGCTGCCCCTGCCACCAGTGTCTGCTCGTGCTCACATATGTGTGGTGACTTGCCATGTGTGACCCCAACTAAGTGAGGACGGGGACCCACCGAGGTGTATGTATCTGTGCTGGTGGATGGTTCGCTCAGATGTAATGGTGCCCCCTCAGAGGCCGGCAGGTCCTCTGAGGAATCGCCCTGCGCCGTCATGGCGTTTGCTGAAGGCCCTGTAAGAGAACAGAAGGCAATAATAAGCATGATGACAGATGTTGAGGTGCTGAACATGGCAAGGCATGTTAACATCATTTGCTATTGTGAATGCTGAATGTTAAAGTTCTGTCACCAGCCGTTTGTCGGATGGCAGTCTCGGCGTCCCCGACGGACAGGCACTCGAGGGTGCGGCTTAGTTCAAGAGCCTCCTGCTCCGCACCTGTGAGGACGACCAGATGTTGCAGCCCCCTCTCCGGTCTTCGCCCTCTCCCATGCATTCTGCGCTCTCTTCTCCTATAAGGGGAGAAAGTAGAGAGGCGTGAGTGAGGGATGGTGATGTGGCCAACCGCTGAATGCATTGGTTTGGGTGAGGCTGACCGTGAAAGAGATGCATCAGAGGGTGAGTATGAGACAGAGCCATGAGATTGTATGAGGATTGGGTTGACTGGTCGCGGTGGGATGAGTACTGGGGAGGTGAGGAAGTGCAGGTAAGTTGAGGATGAGGTTTGAGTGGGTGTGAGGAGTGATGTGATAGAGTAGTATTGGCAGTGCAGAAGGAGTTGTGGGGTGGGGGCGGTGATGTGGAAGACAGAATGTAGGAGAATGAGTAAGTGTGCTCATTTTTGCTGACCTAGTTAGGTCACTGAAGCGCTTCCTGCACTGGATCCATATGCGGGAGATGTTGCTGCTGCTGGTGACCTCCTCTGCCACCTCGAGCCAGGCCTTCTTGGTGGCAGAGGCAGGCCATTTCCTCCCGTCCGCTGGGTGGAAAATATCCCTCCTCCTCCTCACCCCATCCAGTAGGACCTGGAATGAGGTATCGGTAAATCTGGGAGCAGCCTTTCCACAGGTCTGCTTCATTCTATACTTTTGATTGTTTGCTGCAGGAGCAGCATTGGAGGACTGCCCCTATAAATAGGGCTCCTCCAGCTGACGGCCTGTTTTGCGGGTGTGCAGTCCGCCCGCTGCGCAGGTTGACGACGGGAAACCCGGAAGCCGCGGTAAGTGCCTTCAATTTACCCGCGATCACGTGGGGAACGGACGGATTTTACTGGGCGGGTTACCCACACGTACCCTCTGATTCTCCTTCCCCCTTGAAGTGATGAGTATCCCTGCACAGCACGGCTGAGATCAGGACCAGGAATGGGGAAATTAAACTATGCCACTCCAGCCTGTGACTTTGCGCATTGATGCTCCAAAGCACAGTCCCCTTGTGCTACCCAAGACACTCACCTTTTAATTTTAGTCGGAGTTTATGTTTTAGTATCAGTTTGGCTCAGTGTGTAGCACTCTTGCCACTGAGTCAGAAGGTCGTGGGTTCAAGGACTTGAACGCAGGACCCAGAATAACACTTCTGTAGGAGGTGCTGCCTTTTGAATGAGACATTGAACCGAGGCTCCTTCTACATGTTCAGGTGGACATAAAAGATCCCAGGTCACTATTAGAAGAAGAGCAGGGGAGTGCTCCCACTGTCCTGGCCAACATTTATCCCTCAACCAACATCACTAAAAAAGCAGATTATCTGGTCATGTATCTCATTGCTGTTTGTGGGACCTTGCTGTGCATAAATTGGCTGCTGCATTTGCCTACAAAACAACAGTAATTGCACTTCAAATGTATTTCATTGGCTGTGAAATGCTTTGGGATGTCCTGAGGATGTGAAAGGTGATCTATAAATGCAAGTTCTTTCTTTCTAGTACAAAACCAATGTAGCTTTTCTATTTTTGGGAGAAGGTGTGAGAGATAGATGGATCAAAAAGGAAATGAGCTGTTCTGAAATATGGCAGGGCCATATGAAATATGTTCTGAAAAATGGCAGGGCAGCTCAGACCCGTGGAATGCATGGCCTGTGCCATGTGGGAACTCCAGGATGCTTCCTGTGTCTTAGACAACCAGAGGTGCAGGAAGTGTCGTCAGCTGGAGGAGCTCCAGCTCCGGGTTTCGGAGCTTGAGCAACAGCTGGCGTCACTGCAGTTCATTGGCGAGGCTGAGAGTTTCATGGACAGCATGTTTCAGGAGGTGGTCACCCCACAGCTTAAGAGAGTACAGGCAGAGAGGGACTGGGTGACCACCAGACAGGCAAGGAGAGCCAGGCAGGTAGTGCAGGAGTCCCCTGAGGGCATCTCGCTCTCTAACTGGTATTCAGTTCTGAATACTGGTGGGGGAGAGGGTTCCTCTGGGGAGAGCAGCCAGAGCCTAGTCCACAGCACCATGGGTGGCTCGGCTGTACCAGGGGGAGGAGAAAGGTCAGGAGAGCGATAGTGATAGGAGGTTCTATGCTTAGGGGAGCAGACAGGCGTTTCTGCAGACGTGATTCCAGGATGGTATGTTGCCTCCCAGGTGCCAGGGTCAAGGATGTAACCAAGCAGCTGCAGAACATTCTGGAGGGGGAGGGTGAACAGCCAGAGGTCATGGTCCATATCAGTACCAACAACATAGGTAGAAAGAGGAACGAGGTCCTGCAGGCAGGTTTTAAGGAGTTAGGAAAGAGATTAATAAGCAGGATCTCAAAGGTAATAATCTCCAGATTACATTCAGTGCCACGCACTAGCGAGTATAGAAATAGGAGGATAGAACAGATGAATGCATGGCTGGAGAGATGGTGCAGGAGGGAGGGCTTTAGATTCCTGGGGCATTGGGACCAGTTCTGGGGCAGGTGGGACCTGTACAGGCCGGATGGGTTGCACCTCAACAGGGCCGAGAACAATATCCTCACGGCGAGGTTTAATAGTGCTGTTGGGGAAGGTTTAAACTAGCTTGGCAGGGGGATGGGAACCTGAGCGTAGATTCAAAAGGGGGAGAAGCAGAGCTGGAAATTGAAGGTAGAAAATTAGTGAGTTTGGAAGGCAGAGGAAACAAAGGTTAGAAACTAGACAACAAAGGAGTTCGGCAGTGCAAAAAGTATAGTGAATAAGGCAAATGGGGCACAGATAGACACGCGGAAGTACGATACCTTAGCTATTACAGAAACATGGCTTAAACAGGGACAGGAATGGCAGCTCAATGTTCCTGGTTACAGGGTTTTCAGACGAGATAGAGAGGGGGATAAAAAAGCAGGGGTGGTGGCAATATTGGTTAAAGAAACAATAAGGGCTGTGAGGAGGGATGATATGTTAGAAGAATCATCAAATGAGGCCATATGGGTTGAGCTAAAGAACAAAAAAGGGGCAGTCACACTGCTGTGAGTGCACTATAGAACCCAGTCAGAGGGAGATAGAAGAACAAATATATAGGCAAATTTCTGAGAAGTGCCAAAACAATAGGTCAGTAATAGTGAGGGATTTCAACTACCCTAATGTTAACTGGGATAAATCAGTGCAAAAGGTATAGAGGGTGCAGAATTCTTAAATTGCATTCAGGAGAACTTTTTTAGCCAGTATGTTGCAAGCCCAACAAGAGGGACGGCAGCTCTGGATTAGTTTTAGGGAATGAAGCTGGACAGGTGGAAGGAGTATCAGTGGGAGAGCATTTGCGTGGTAGTGATCATAATTCAGTTAGATTTAGCATAGTTATGGAAAAGGACAGAGATAGAACAGGAGTTAAAGTTCCCAGTTGGGGAAAGGCCAATTTTACTAAGCTGAGAAGTGATTTAGCAAAAATGGACTGGAAACAGCTACTTGAAGATAAATTAGTGTCAGAGCAGTGAGAGGCATTCAAGGGGGAGATTCAAGGGGTTCAGAGTAAACATGTTGCCACAAAGAAAAAGGGTGGGACTGCCAAATCTAGAGCCCTCTGGATGACAAGGAGCATACAGGGTAAGATAAGGCAAAAAAGGGAAGCTTATATCAGACACTGAGAGCTCAATACTGCAGAAAACCTATAGGAGTATGTAAAGGGATGAAATTAGGAAAGCAAAGAGAGGGCTTGAAAAAATATTGGCAAGTAAAATTAAGGAAAACCCAAAAATGTTTTATAAATACATAAAGAGCAAGAGGATAACTAAGGAAAGAGTAGGGCCTATAAGAGACCAAAAAGGTAAACTATGTGTGGAGGTGGAAGATGTGGATATGGTTCTTAATGAATACTTTGCGTCTTTCTTCACAAAAGAGGGGGACGATACAGAGATTGTAGTTAAGGAGGAGGAGTGTGAAATATTGGATGGGATAAACATAGTGAGAGAGGAAGTATTAAGGGGTTTAGCATCTTCGAAAATAGATAAATCACCAGGCCCGGATGAAATGTATCCCAGGCTGCTAAGAGAAGCAAGGGAGGAAATAACGGAGGCTCTGACCATCATTTTCCAATCCTCCCTGGCTACAGGCGTAGTGCTGAAGGATTGGAGGATTGCTAACGTTGTACCATTGAATAAGAAGGGAGAAAGAGATAGACCGAGCAATTATAGGCCAGTCAGTCTAATCTCGGTGGTGGACAAGTTGTTGGAATCGATTCTGAGGGACAGAATAAATCGTCATTTAGAAAGGCATGGAGTAATCAAGGACAGTCAGCATGGATTTGTTCAGGGAAGGTCGTATCTGACCAACTTGATTGAATTTTATGAGCAGATAACAAGGAGGGTCAATGAGGGTAACGCGTTTGATGTAGTGTACATGTATTTTAGCAAGGCTTTTGACAAGGTTCCACATGGCAGACTGGTCAAAAAAGTAAAAGCCCATAGGATCCAAGGGAAAGTGGCTAGTTGGATCCAAAATTGGCTCAGTGGCAGGAAGCAAAATGTAATGGTTGACGGGTGTTTTTGCGACTGGAAGGCTGTTTCCAGTGGGGTCCCGCAAGTCTCAGGACTAGGTCCCTTTTTGTGATATATATTAATGATTTGGACTTGAATGTGGGGGGCTTGATCAAGAAGTTTGCAGAAGATACAAAAATTGGCTGTGTGGTTGATAGTGAGGAGGAAAGCTGTAGGCTGCGGGAAGATATCAATGGTCAGTTGGGCAGAAAAGTGGCAAACGGAATTCAATCAAGATAAGTGTGAGGTAATGCATTTGGGGAGGGCAAACAAGGCAAGGGAGTACACAACAAATGGGAGGATACTGAGAGGTGTAAAGGAACAAAGGGACCTTGGAGTGCATGTCCACAGATCACTGAAGGTAGCAGGACAGGTAGATAAGGTGGTTAAGAAGGCATACGGCATACTTTCCTTTATTAGCCGAGGCTTAGAATATAAGACCAGAGAGGTTATGTTAGAACTGTATAAAACATTGGTTAGGCCACAGCTTGAGTACTGCGTATAGTTCTGGTCACCACATTACAGGAAAGATGTGATTGCACTAGAGAGGGTACAGAGGAGATTTACGAGGATGTTGCCAGGGCTGGATAATTTTAGCTATGAGAAAAGATTGGATAGGCTGGGGTTGTTTTCTTCAAAGGAGGCTGAGAGGTGATTTAGTTGAGGTGTATAAAATTATGAATGGGCTAGATAGAGTGGATAGGGAGGGCCTATTTCCCTTAGCAGAGGGGTCAGTGACCAGGGGGCATAGATTTAAAGTAATTGGTAGAAGGATTAGAGGGGAGCTGAGGACAAAGTTTTTTCACCCAGAGGGTGGTGGGGGTCTGGAACTCACTGCCTGAAAAGGTGGTAAAGGCACAAACCCTCAACTCATTTAAAAAGTACTTGGATGTGTACTTGAAGTGTCGTAACCTACAGGGCTACGGACCAAGTGCTGGAAAGTAGGATTAAGCGGGCTAACTCTTTTTAGGCTGGCAAGGACACGATGGGCCGAATGGCTTCCTTCTGTGCCGTATCTTTCTATGATTCTATGAATCTATATGTATGACATATTTGATAATGGTGGTCATGTAACCTTACAAGCATTTTATTGCTTGTAAGGTCACATGTCTATTTGAAGGTTCTCCACATACCGTAAACTTCAGTTCATCCAAAACTCTGCCGCCCATATCTTAACCCGCACTATGTCCTCACCCATAACCCCTGTCCTTATTGACTTACATTGGTGCCCAGTTTTCCAATGTCTTCAATTTAAAATTCTCATCCTGGTGTTTAAATCCCGAAAGGGCCTGGCCCCTCTCTATCTCTGTAACCTCCTCCAGCCCTACAAATAGCCCAGCCCCAGAACTCTCTCTTCCTTTGACTCTGGCCTCTTGTGCACCCTCCCCGTCCATTCATCCCACCATTGGCTGTATCTTCAGCTGTCTAGGCCCCATGCTCTGGAGTTTGATCCCTACACCGTTCTGCCTCTCCACCTCCCTCTCCTCCTTTAAGACCCTCCTTAAAACCCACCTCTTTGACGAAGCTTTTGGTCATCCCTTCTAATATCTGCTTCTTTGACTTGGCATCCATTTTTATTGACTCTACCCCTGTGAAACACCTTGAGATGTTTTTCTACATTGAACGAGCTCTATAAATGCTAGTTGTAGTTTTTGTTCATTTTTAGGCTGATATGCGATCCCCTTGCCCGGTGCCCACCAATGCCTTGCTCCCCACCCAGAGTCCCTCCCCAACCCCCACACATACTGGCAAAGTGACTGCGCACAAGAGGCAACGGGGAGCTCTTTATGCAAGACGCACCCAAGGGTGCCAGTACCTTTCGCAAATGGCTCACCTCACTTTACCCAGTGAGGCCAGCCCATCGGCACATAGGCAGCGAGGCGGGCAGACTGCATCGTTTGCAGGGAGCGGGTGAGTTCGTGCTGTTTTGAGGTTGAGATCTAGACACACGGTCAGGTCAGGTCGAGGGTGGCTCTACATTATAGACCGTTGCTTGTGATATTAGTGGAGAATGCGTAATACATTCTTAAGACATTGCTCTGTCTACTGTTATTAAGACAGGACTAACCATTCATTTCTAGGTAGCTTAACTCCTCCATTACAATACTGGATGTGTTCAACATTCATCCACTAACATCCCAAACAGTAATTTCTAGGTTTATATCTGATTGGTGATGACTCTACCTGGGAGTGGTTCATGTAGGTCATCCATAATGTGTACAAACCCACACAGAAAGTAAATTAACATGTCTTTTATTTCATGTGAAACAAAATAAGATGGAAGTCAGTGATATTTAGTGAGTAACGTTTGTATTCTATTGTTGGTGTTCCCCTCTAAATGAAGGCCCTCTTTAATCCTTGACCCCATCACTGAACATGACCAGTTTAACCAACAGTGCCCCACAAAGATCAATTGTTTTGTTATTTCCCAAAACCTGTCTTTCAGACAAGAGCAGTTTAGGAGATTGTTTCTGGTTTTGGAGGTGAGGTCCAGACCCTCCTTGGGGCACTTCATGAACATATCCAGTCACCCTTCAGCATGAGCCAACCACCCCTTCTAGTAACAGAGCCAGGAGCTCGCAGGGCAGTGTGTAGACCAGTGCGAGCAAAATGTCCGGTCGAAGAGCTCAGTTTCACATTCTAAAAGAAAACGTCTCTGAAATGTTTACATTTGAAACCTGCTAATTTTAAATGACATGCACTCACAATAAACTTTAAAGCTAGCAATGGAATCAGGGGCCCATTCCAGTTTTAAACATAATTTGTATAGGACCAAACTAGGTAAAACATACTGGGGGTAATTTTAACTTTGGGCAGTAGTGTAAACGGTTGATATCGAATTAGCCGCCCGTTATACACCTCACTCGAATTTTCCTTCCATTGACTTCAATAAAATGGAAAATTGGACCTGGTGTATAGATGATGGCTAATTAGATATCGTCCGTTTTACACCATTGCCCAAAATTAAAATTACCCCCACTGAGTCATCCAATCTGCGGATGCTACTTTCATGAATATTACTTATACGCATTGTCCGTACATTTTGCCCATTTTCACAGAGCAGTTCAAGACTTTAAAGGTGAGACATCCCCGTCCTTATAATGTGCTCAGGCTCTCCTGGCATTAGGCTAAGTGAATGCAGCAAAGGCACTTGGTTTCACCCATGTCAGGTCGGTTTGTAACGACCCGATGAGCGCTTTTACGACAACTGTGTTTAAAGGCTAGAATAACGCAGCCAGGAATCAAGAACAAGAATGGAGGCTGTTTATAAATAAAAAAATCATTTGTAAAATCCCACCCTTAACAGACTGAAACTGGCTTGTTTTGTACCTGCATTTTGCCATCCAATGTGGAGTTTGTAACAGGGCTGCGGCTGCCAACCCCTGGAGTCTCCAAGAATTAAAGATTAATCTCCAGGACACTGCTGTAAGCAACCCAAGAGAAAAAGTGTAGGAGGCATTGAAAAAAAGTGTTTTTTTAAAAAGAATTTCTGTGAACACTTTTGCTTTTTAGTTATAAAAATATCGGACGTGGGGTAAAAAGGCTGTTTGACTGACAGTCAAGTATTATCCAATCGGGTAACGAAGTTTATTCACTTTCCGACTGGTGTGGGAAGATGGTGCTTGGTGAGGATGGACATGTTGGGTGACCAATGGCGAGTGTGCGGGGGCGGGGCGGTGGGAGGTCATGTGATGAAACCTCCAGGAATACGTCCAACCAGAGTTGGCAACCCTAAACAGAGGCCACTTCGGATTTCTACTTTTATTTTCCAAACAGAACAAATTTAAATTCTGCCCTTTCATTTGCACAGTTTCCGAATCAGTGGGCAACTGCCCCCCTCCCCCCATTCCCCCTTCCTCCCCTTCTCCACCCCCTCGCCCCCCCCAGTTGATACTAGTTCGCTCGCGCTGTTCTAAATCCGGCCTTCATCTGTATGGATGTGTTTTCTGGTAGGTGAGGAGGCCCATGCCTCAGGTAGAATCAGCATTACACACGCAATTAATACTGCACAGCTGCAAGAGCGCCAGTCATTTGCATATGTATTTATAGAGGGAAAGGAGAAAAAAAACACAATTATAATTCAACAACATTCTGCATATTGAAGGACGCAGGGCACTAATGCAATGCAGAGAGCGGTTTTGAAAATTCTTTTTTACATAATAAATAGGCCCCGTAGTTTAAGGACTCTGTTTAAAAGATAATGTCGTGTTTAAATAGCTGTTAGCTTTTGGAGCACTCTCTCTGTTGTACTCCCTTCATTGTCTTTGCCTACAAGAAGCCCGGAAGTGTTTATTGTCGCAGGTGCCTGAAGGAGAGGTGATTGATAATAAATTAGCTACATATTTACCTCACTAGGAGCGCTGGAGGCTGACTGAATGTCACAGGGGCCGCCATTTAGGAGGTTGACCTGCCTCATCTTGTCACATACAGAGAGCAGGTCACTGGTTCCATGTACCATACATCTCTTGCTGATACGGTGAATGACAGGTCCAACCTATCCTGCTGAGCTCATAAACAAGAGAGAGTGAAAGAAAGAAATGTGAAAGAGGAGGGGGGAATGGGGTCGGGGGGGGGGGGGGGGGTGGTGGAGAATGGGGAACGAAGCCAACCAATTTGTGGTCTGGTTATTGGAAAATAAATGATGAGAATATTATGCTTGGGAATGAAAGAGATTCCAGCTATGCGTGTACAAGTCCAGTTTTGAATGGAGCTGTATTTACTGGTTGATGACCTGAAGATGAGATGAGCACCCTGTTCATCCTCCTTCTGTAATGAACAGGAACGCTGGCGCTGTATAAAGAGGGTCAATCGAATAGGTCATGCATCATATGGGGAGGCAGATGTTGGAACATATTGTAATGGATTACTCTTCTGTGCGAGGATTGGCTTGTGGAGAGCAGATCAGCTGGTGCTTAATACTTTCACTCGAGTCGAGGAATGTAATGAATTTACCTCAATAGCAGCAGCTGGAGCTGCTGTTGTTCCTGTGATTTGTAATGCATGCGTCGCTTCTTTGAAGGGTAAGAGCAAAAGCTGAGCTCTTTGCAAGGTGTAGATGACAAGGATTATAAGTCTAGCTGCTGTAATTGGTGTTGTGAAACTCAGCCTTAACCCTTTAAAGACCAACCTCCAAAGGCCAATGGAGCATTTCACCAGCCATCTCGTCAAGTAAATAGAAAGCATTTTAGAATTAAGTTTTATACCACATGCAAGCCCGGTGGCCTTCCGTCTTGCAAAAGATAGAAAGAACTTGCATTTATTTTATAATTAAGTTTTATACCTGCACGCTGGTCTTGCAAAAGAACTTGCATTTATATAACGCCTTTCACAATCTTAGTCCATCCCAAAGCGCTTTACAGCCAATGAAGTACTTTTGAAGACTAGTCACTGATGTAATGTAAGAAACACGGCAGCCAATTTGTGCACAGCAAGGTCCCACAAACAGCAAGAAGATAATGACCAGATAATCTGTTTTAGTGGTGTGGGTTGAGGGATCAATATTGGCCAGGACAGCGGGGAGAACTACCCTGCTCTTCTTCGCAGTAGTGTGGTAGGATCTTTTACGTCCACCAGAGAGGACAGATGGGGTCTTGTTTTAACGTCTCATCCGCAAGGTGGCACCTCCGACAGTGCAGCATGCCCTCAGTACTGCACTGGAGTATCAGCCTAGATTTTGTGCTAAGTCTCTGGAGTGGGGCTTGAACCCACAACCTTCTGAGTCAGAGTTGAGAGTGAGCTATGGCTGACACCATGGACAATTTGGGAGTTTTCTGGGGACCAGCGTGAATGCTGCTTGGGTCAGACTGGTTCTCTGAACCCTGTATAGCACTACATGAACAGTGAACTAAACTTTTACACCATTTCCCGACAGTGCAGCATTCCCTCAGTCCTGCACTGGAGCATCAGCGTAGATTTTGCACATGAACTTGAGAAATCCTGGGATTTTGGCACAACTCTTGAAATTTTCGGCAGTTGTTGAAGCGAGGCACAAAACCCCTAATTTTCCACCTTTTGTGCGAGTTTTTTTTAAATTGAGTTTCGTTCCGCCTGGCCAATCAGGGCACTGTATAAACCTCATTTGGCACAATGTGAAGCCAAAGGGAACAAAGGAATACAGGCTCGCCACTGACTTAACTACCCAAATCCAAAGGTCAGCCCTTTGAAGCATCGCAAATGTGTCATGTTGATTGTTTACAAATGTGCAAGAAAATGGAGATTTTAAATTTGTCTTTAAAGACATGAAGTTTGACCCCCCCCTCGTCTCCTTCCTGGACACTTCTTTTAAAATGATCCTTCAGGATGTTACATCGTTTATATATTTTTAAAACCTTCCTTTAAAAACAAAATAATTTTGGTAAAATTAATTTTAATAAATTGCATTCCACACATCCTCCAAACAAAACCTGAAGTATTCCACGCATTAATCAGCTAAAAAATAATAGTTGAGGTACAATGGCACGGTTAAAATTAAGCCCAGTTTTCCTTTTTTATTTCTTCACTTATTATTTCCCCCACAAACCCATTCCCAACACCATTCTCCACTTGAAAGGACAGTTAGGCCTCCTATGCCTCGGCCTGAGCCCGTTTTGTTCTAAAATGGCTGCCAAGGGAGGAGCGAGATTCACTCTGGTCAGTTTTTCCCTCACTTTTCCCTCATTCTCATTGGAGAAGCATCCTTGCTCTGCTCAATGACTTCTCTAACTGATTAGCAACTTATTGTAATGGGCCAAGTGCAGGCAATTGGGACTAGCTTAGTGATATAAACTGGGCGACATGGACATGTTGGGCCAAAGGGCCTGTTTCCATGTTGTAAACTTCTATGATTCTATGACTCAATGCATTACATAGGGCAATGTTCCTGCCAGCGTATCCGTTGATTTGTCGTGAGCAATGCCATAGAAGATTTGATAATATATATGAAAAAGTCTTGCATCCAGGCATCACACGCCAGACTTCTCACTCCAAATGTTGAACTCTGGGCATCACACTCATGTTGTCACAATCTGGATGTCGCAGCCCCGATATCACACTCCAGACGTCACGTTCCAGTTGTTACACAAGCTCTATGATGTGGTATATCTAGTCTTCCAAAAAGCTTTTGACAAAAGTGCCAAACGAAAGGCTTTAGGGTAAACTCAAAGATATGGGGATTCAGGATAAGACTTGCAAATGAATAAGTAATTGGCTGAAGAGTAGAAAACAATGAATACTCGTTAGAGGAGTTATGTCCGAGTGGGGCAAGTACCAGGTAACTTGCCCTAAGGCTCAATGTTATGACCACTACTGTTTCTAGTTTACATCAGTGACTTGGATTCAGAAACTCAATAAAATTGGACAAATTTGCAGAAAATGCCACAAAAGGAGAAGCAGTGGCATTGGAAGAGGCAGCTCAGAAATTACAGAATGAGTTGGTCAAAATATGTAAGTGGGCAGAACGATGGCAGATGAAATTTAATACAGACAAGTGCACATGGACGAGAAAAATGGGAACACACCTTCTCCATGAATAGTGTTGAAATAACTAAGGGTGAAACTGAAAGACACCCAGGAGTCTTAGTAAACGCGACACTCAACATGTCCAACCAATGCAGAGCAACAATCAACAAAGACAACACAATGTGGAACTATATAGACAGCACAGTGGAACACAAGTCAGAGGAAATTGTAATCACACTGTACAGTGCTCTGGTCAGACTGCACCTTGCGTACTGGGTCCAGTGTCACCAAGGCACAAGGCCAATGCCTGGTATTAGTGGTCCGAGTTTTGTAGAAAGAGGGGAGAAGTCTCAGCTTATCCCCTTAAAAGGGTGTATCTTATAGAGGTATATAATATAAGAAATGTTGTGGAAAAGGTAAATCTGGAAAATTACTTTTAATTAAATTATGAGAGTAAGACAAAGGTTCAAACTAGGAAAAGGGACATTTAGGACTGATAATAGGAGGTTCTTTTCTCACAGAGAGTCAGCAACACACAGAGTGGACTCCTAGACAGAGTAAGTAGGGCAAAAACTCTGGAATAAATGAATAAAAAATTGGATGTTGCAATGGGGGAGATTTTAAGGGTCTTTCTGGATGGATGAACTAAGATGGCCTCCCTCATCCTTAAGTGTTTTATGATATAGTGAAAAGGGGAAAAATGGACATCCCACTGAGAGTCGCATAACTTCACGAGCAGTGGAGAACCAAAATGTACAATTGTCAGAGCATCCATCTATGCCGAACCCATTAATAGCCCTGTAAAATGTCTCTGAGGTCTTTCTATGTTATCATCAACCACCCAGGTTCAATTTTGTGACATCTGTCCTTATTCTGTCTGTATTTTGTTGTGAAACATGAAAGCAAAGTAGTGTTCAATCCCACCACTTTACTTCTTTGCGGAGAGCAATTTAATTGACCAACCGGTGACAGCGAACAGCACTCCCCTCCCCCACCAGTACTACCTTCTCACAACCCATAACGAGAAAGGGGGGGGAGGCAACTGAAATTAAGCACGTACATCGGGTACAAATCCTATGTTGTGTTCGCACAAAGAGCATTTAACCTATAGGAGCTGGAGAATTGAAGTGCTTTCTGATAGTTTGGGAATAACTTTATATATTTCCAATATACATCCTTACTATATGGAACTATAGCCAAAAGCAAAGTGGACTAATACATCAAAACATTTCTTTGCTGTTTAGTAAAGTAGATACTCATCAAAGCGAGGGATAGACCAATTTATGTAACCATTGTATAGCCCTGTATGCAGCTACAGCGTAAAGCTCCCTACTTGGTAGTCCAACGTTATGACTTGCAAGCTCAGGTACTGAACGGTACTTTCTTACTGCATTAATCTGATGTCCCCATTACCCAAAGAAGCCGTGTCGATTTACTGCCAATTTGTGAGTGAGTTGGTGCACAGACTCACACTCACTGGAAAATGGGTCGAGGCACCCTAAACCTGTCCAACTTTCGTAGGAACATAGGAACAGGAGGAGGCCATTCAGCCCCTTGAGCCTGTTCTGCCATTCAATTAGAACATGGCTGAACTGTATCTTAACTCCACCTTGGTTCCGTAACCTTTAATACCCTTGCCTAACAAAATCTATCAATCTTCAGTTTTGAAATTTTCAATTGACCCCCAGCCTCAACAACTTTTTGGGGAAGAGAGTTCCATATTTCCACTACCCTTTGTGTGAAGAAGTGTTTCCTGACATCACTTTTGATCATTGGAAGCAGCAGAGACAGGGGATTTCATCCCACAAACCAGGGCTGGATTTGAATCAAGGTCTCAGAGGTGTAAAGAAAGTGCTCTGAAGCACTGCCCCACCCAGCGCCAACTGTAGTCTTCCATTTTTAGGAGTCTGACTGAGCCGGGTTTTTAGGTAATAACATGGCATGATCACCTCAGTTGAGTGCAAAGTGTTCATCAGTAGACACTTGATGCATTAATTAAAGGACGTTTCCATCCTGATTATAACTGCGGATGAATTGAAGATCGCTCTGCATCATAGCTCGTTTTTGTCATGTCTAACTCAGCAAGCTAAACACTGTGTAGAACTCAGCAGCTTATTTTTATAAACATACTTTTCCTCTTTTCTCATGGCCTGTCACCTTGACACATGTTTGTGATGTAGAGGTGTGGGAGAGAGAGAGAGACTGGAGGTTTAGGAGATTGATGCCATTGCAAATCTGTGATCAGCTGATTTGACTGACCATTGGCGGCCATGCCATCAGCCGTCTAGGTCTTGAAATCTGGAATTCCCTCCCTAAACCCCTCATCCTCCCCACCCCTCTCTCCTTTAAGATGCTCCTTAAAACCCACCTCTTTGACCAAGCTTTTGGTCACCTGTCCAAAAGTCTCCTCCTTTGGTTCGGTGTCAAATTTTGTCTGATTACGTTAAAGGCACTATATAAATGCAAGCTGTTGTTGGTTTTAATAAGGTGGTAGAGGCAGTATTAGCTAAAAATCAAAATGATTGCTCTACCACCTCCACTGCACAGTGACCACACACCCAGGGTTTTGTGGAGCAACACCAGCAACCCTTTCCCATCAAGGGGATGGTGCCATTGTGCCCAGCGGGTCCTGTTGACTTGCTCGTTGCCTATTGCAAGAATAGCCAAAAACCTGAAGTCTTTTTTAATCATTCCATGGGTCTGTTCCTTCCTCGCTGATGTGTAATGGAAGACACTGTTCAGTATTATTTCCACTCCAGTCTCTGATCCCAGGGAGATGCCACCAGTTGATGTCTTTACCACCGGGTGTGTAGAGTCAGTCTAGGGTTGTACAAGTGACATCTCAGTGACTGTATGTACTGGTTTTGTGCTTAAAGTTTATTACTTCAAGACAGAACAGAAAGTGCGGTGGTAACAAAACCTTCTATTGTGGTCAGAGGGTTTTGGGGTCAATCTGGAATGAATTTGGTTCTGACTTTGTGCGATGATCAGCCTTGGCAGGTTGGCAACTGTTAGAACCCAACTCTTCGTACAGTTGATGTACGGAAGTATAACAATGAAAGCAAATTATACACTGACGATAACACATTTACATTCTTTAATGATTCTATTAATGTTCTTGTGCCTAGAGGTACACATGAATGAATAGATTTATCAGATAATTATCTGTATCTTTCAAGATGTCATTTGACATCCATTATAATCTTGTAAGGTTTGAACAGATTCACCCAAAATAACTATTTGGTTAAATAAAATTAATTGTTCTAGATTGTCAGAAATGTTTCCTGTTAGAATGTTTTAAACTGCGGAGCTGGGCGTTTGTATAAATGGCAGCCTGTCACCTGTGGAGCCGTGGGTTTAAATATAACTAACAAATTTGCATTTATATGGCGCCTTTCACAACCTCAGGATGTCCCAAAGCGCATCACAGCCAATGAAGTACTTTTTGAAGTGTAGTCACTGTTGTAATGTAGGAAACATGGCAACCAATTTGCACATAGCAAGGTCCCACAAACAGCAATGTGATAATGACCAGATCATCTGTTTTAGTGATGTTGATTGAGGGATAAATAATGGCCAGGACACCGGGGAGAACTCCCCTGCTCTTCTTCAAAATAGTGCCAGGGGATCTTTTACGTCCACCAGAGAGGGCAGATGGGGCCTCGGTTTAAGGTCTAATCCAAAAGACAGCACCTCCGACAGTGCAGCACTCGCACTGGGAGTGTCAGCCTAGATTATGTGCTCTGGATGTGGGACTCGAACCCACAAGCTTCTGACTCGGAGGCCATTGTGCAACCCACTGAGCCACGGCTGACACTGAGAAGACCCCCTAGGATCAGCGGTGAAAGCGTCCCCTTTTCTGCTGGCCCATTCTTAGTGTGGTTACTGTGGATTTGAGTTCACAGCACATGACTGTCCATAAAGCTCAACAGAAATGTTGAATGGTGCTCCTGTCAGTTTGTTTTATTGTGTGACTGCCGTGACAGTGAAGAGGCAGCTGCCCGCCTCAGACCGGCACTAAACGAACAGCTGTATGATTTTCATCATTACAGGTGACTAGCTTAGCTATTTTTTTTTTACCTTGCTCAATGTTACAATAACCACTCCGAGTAATAGCAGGTTCCTTGCATGTGCTTCTAAAGCTTGGTGTCTCCACTTACACCGGAGCTGCCATTCCTTTGAATGGATGTGCAGATGCTTTGGCCAGGTCGGAATTTAATACTCAATTTCCTCCAAAGTGAAATCAATAGGTGGGGTGAAGGGGGTGGGGGGGTGGCAGTGGGGAACAGCTGGCTTTTTTTAAACCTACATAACATCTTTTCTTGATGAGGAAGTATTAGCTTGATCTGCAAATCTGCCTCCAACACTCCCACCCCTGAAAATAAATTGCTTGCACAATGAGGAAATCATGTTATCTGTCAATCCGAGTTAATATTCACTTCTGTGTTTGATTTTGGAAATGAGCCCTCATTTCTGCCCCCACTCCAAACGCTGACCTCCCAGCCTTACTTTCGGGAAACAATATATTAAAAAAATTCCTCCACCTCAGCGTGACCCAGATTTTTTTTTTATTCTCGCTATTGTCATTTTTGTCCTTCTTGCATTTTTCTTTCCCTTTCTGGTTTCCTGGGCCTGTGCACACCCCTGGCTGACCCAGGGGGGCAGATGTGTCACATCCTTTATCTTCACCCAGTGCTCAGGTTTTTTTTAAGTCACTTCTGAGCTTTGTTGCCAGTGAATGCTTCGTGCAGCAGTAAGTGGCTGTCAGGTCGACTATGCCTCCATTCAGGATGCTGAGTGATAGTTATTGGCCCTGTAATGGAACTCAATTCAAACAGCAAATAAGCTTTGAACCAGTGGACTGGATACAGCAAGATGTCAGCAATTTAGTATGCATCAGCTCACTGAAGAGCATGTTTATTCTCTCACACACACTGCAGCAATCAGAGGAACAAACTGGGTGTAATTGGACTGAAATTACTTAAAATCACATTGCGATTTAAAAGCAAACTTCCTTACATGTGAGCTTTATATTTGCTATTGTTTGGGGAATGATACAGTGCATTGCAACATGAAAGAAAGTGCCTAATATGGGATTCTCTTCCCCCCCCCCTGCTCCTCGCTCTCCCTATTAAGAATTACTGGGTGGAGAAATGACAGCGAAAAAAAGGGAAGTACAGCTGCACAATATCATTGATGAAGCAAAAAGCTGTCTGAAAATAATAAACGTTTCTGGCCTTTGTTAAATCATGCTTAAATATAGAATTCATTACATAGCAAAAAAAAGTATAAATGAAAAGCTGTGGTTGAAATTTGCTTCCTCAAATTAGAGGATGAGGATAAGAAAGATGTTATTTAGTTTATAAGCACAAGTGTGAAATGTGACCGTTAAGTCCCATGTCAGCTGAATGTAACTTTGGTTAACAATGCGACGCACATTAGGAGGGTCTCCAGGTTTGATTCTCAATCTGTGTGCTGAGTTAGCTGAACGCAGCTGGGATGGTAGTCAGGAATTGGGCAGGCAGGGGGAAGCAAATCAGCCATGGGACCCACTTAGGGTTGCCAACTCTGGTTGGACTTATTCCTGGAGGTTTTATCAAATGACCTCCAGTCGCCTCACCCAGTCAAACAGCCTTCTCCGCTCCCCCCTCCCCCACCCACCTCCAATATTTTTATAACTAATAAACAAAAGTTTTCAAAGGAAATGAAAAACAAAACACACCATCTTTTTTAATGCCCCTATGATTCTTCTCCCAGGTGTTGCTCGCAGCAGTGCCCAGGAGCTTAATCTTTAATTCCTGGAGACTCCGGGACAGTCCTGGAGAGTTGGCGACCCTGGACCCACTTCTGATGCAGTGACGACTCCTGGAGAGTGTAGACATGTTAATGCTGTGTGGGGACAGGGCTGGACTGACCAGTGGTCCCCATGAGCCAAATACCCTCCTGACATTCACTACCAAGGCGCTGGTGTGAAGGGTCCCCATTGGTGTGAGGCAGCAGAGGGTTTTGGTGTCCTGAGAACTATTATCCTTGTCAATGCCTTTGGCAGAGGTGGGGAGGACAATTGAAGCACACGTTCAAGCCAATAGAACTGTAAAGCCCTGTAAAGCGCTCTTAGATGTTCCTCTTTATGCGAGGACTGCTGTAGAGGGGAAGCTGTTGTCTTGCAGTCTGAAGTGAAGTCCTAGGAATGCAAGAGATCAATCCTGACGCAGCGACTCTCTTGACAGGAGTGCAGATTGTAGAACCAAGCACGGAGATCAAGCGACCCGGGAGTGGAGTCTCGCAATTCACGGGCTCATTTGTCTTCTTGAGGGGGTGGTCGAGCAGACCACCTGACCTCTAAAGCTGGCAAGTTTGCAATTCAGAGTCCTGTCAGTTCTCAACCAGGTATGAAGTGCTATATATTGGCGGGGCGCAATTAAACCAATTATACACTGGTTGGCTAAAACAAGTACCTCTGCCGAATACATTGACTAGGATATGATTCTTGGGACATCAGAACTCTAGTACTCACCCAAATGGGCACCGTTCATGTCTATGCCTCGGCAGTGAATGTCTGCAGGACATTTGGCGGGTGGGGAGAGGGAGAGGAGCATTGGCCAGCCCAACCATGCCCTCATACAACTTCCTACACTCTCCAAGGAGTCAGCCTTGCCTCAGTGGTAACAGTCATTCCTCTGAAGCCAAAGATCCTGGGTTCACTCCAGCACATAATCCAGGCTAACAATTCGGTGCAGGACTGAGAGAGTGCTGCGCTGTTGGAGATGCTGCCTTTTGGGTGAGATGTAAAATCGAGGCCCTCTCTCAGGTGGAGCTGAAAGATCCCTTGGCACTATTCGAAGAAGAGCAGGGAGTTCTCCTTGGCCAACATTTATCCCTCACCCAACACCACCAAAACAGATTATAGAGTCATAGAGAGTCATACAGCACGGATGGAGGCCCTTCGGCCCATCGTGTCCACGCCGGCCATCAAGCCCGGTCTACTCTAATCCCATATTCCAGCATTTGGTCCGTAGCCTATTATCTCATCGTTTATCTCATTGCTGTTTGTGGGATCTTGCTGTGTGCAAGTTGGCTGCCGTGTTTCCATACGTTACAACAGTGATTACACTTCAAAAGTACTTAATTGGCCGTGAATCACTTTGAGATGCCCTCAGGTCAAGGAAGGTGTTATATAAACGAGAGTCCTTGCTTTATCTGCCTGCCAAATGACAACATGGAGAATGGATAATGACTTGTAACCCCCCCCCCCCCGCAATCCCGTAGCCAAGGTTACATTGGGAGAAAGTGAATTGAACAAAAGACTCTGCAAAATAACCTGAAATGCTGTAACCAAAGCAAAATACTGCAGATGCTGGAAATCTGAAATAAAAACAGAAAATGCTGGAAATACTCAGCAAGTCAGGCAGCATCTGTGGAGAAAGAAACAGAGTTAAAAATGTTTCAGCACCCGCTCTACGTCAGTTTGCAACTCGTCAGTGGCCTGCCCTTGATTTTGAGTCCACGTGTGATTGCTTTATTTGGGTCTTTGTACAAGCCAGTGTGAAGTAGACTGTGCTGTGGCTACAATAAGGCAATGAAAAATTGTGGAAGTAACAGCAAAGAACGTGTATATTTATAATTATATCTATTGCTCTCGTTACAGCAGTTGTATGCAGCCCAACTTGCTGCGATGCAGGTGTCTCCTGGAGCCAAGTTACACGGCATGTCACAGGCCAGCTTAAGCAACACTCTATCACCCAACAACATCCAGACAGAGAAAAGCAGAAACACCCCGCCACCCAAAACCAAGGTACTGTGATCATCTTCCGAGTTATCGTGGCTTTCATATAATTGCATTTGTTCAGAATTGTTAAAGGCTTGTGTTTTTAACTCTGGCCTGTTCCTTTGTAAGCTATAAGGAGGAATCTTATTCACGATCTATGGGAGGGGAAGAGTAATAGACTCAAGGGGGACCTTGAAGATGGAAGCTGCTTGTTTTGGCTAGCAACTTAAGCATGGATTTCACTACTTGTTTACTTGCCGTTTTTTCTGAAGAGGCGTTAAACCCAGGCTCCTTTTGCCTGTTCAGGTGGATGTAAAAGATCCCACAGCACACGAGGAGGGAATTCTCCTGGCCTCCTAGCTAGCATTCATTCCTCAACCAACACCACCAAAACAGATCAATGGGTCATTCAACTCATTTGTTGTTTGTGGGACCTTGCTGTGCACAAATTAGCTGCTGTGTTAGCCCACGAAACAACAGTGACTGCAATTCAAATGGCTGTGAAACGCTTTGGAACGTCCTGAAGACATGAAAGGTGCTATTTCAATGTAAGCTCTTTTTTCCATTAAGAATCCTGGAAAGATCAATCATTTTGGGGTTTGCTGATTATCAAACAATAAAAAAATGGAACTCTTTGAAAGATAGCTGTGTTACATGAAAAAGGAAAATAGTTTTAGCCTGTTGTCTGTTCTGGGAGGTAAGAACAGCTGGGAGGAAGATTACCTCTGGCAGTGGGGGACTTTCTCTGATCACTATTTCTAGCGAAATCATTAATGCATCTTTTAGAATGCACTTATCAGGGGTAATCTTAACCTAACCTGCCTGGCGGGAAACTGAAGGATCGGAATGGGTGCCCGTTTTACACACCGCCCAATTTTACTTTCCATAGAAGTCAACGGAAAATAAAACAGGGCAGGTGATGTAAAATGGGTGGTCAGTTGGATTCTGTCACTTCCCTGCTGGTCGGATGAGCTTAAAATGACCCCTGTCGTTTTACTTGAGATAGCAACATAGGAAATCTTCCCGGTCTGCCTACGATGTCACCAACACATAGCGACCAGAGGAATATTTTCCCCTCATTTCTGTCATTAAATCATCCAGCCTTTTCCCGGTTATTCACGTTGGTGGCATTGAGCAGTTTAGGAGTGTAGCTAACTTAGTAGACCATGGATTGGCTATGGTATTCTGAACCACTGTTGTTCTATTGACAGAAGTCCAGTGGTAGGCTTGTGTCCATGGGTCAAATCAGATAAGATGTTCATCTTCATAGAATCATTACAGCACAGAAGGGGGCCATTTGGCCCATCGAGCCCATGCCGGCTCTTTGTAAGAGCAATCCAGTTAGTCCCATTCCCCCGCTCTTTCCCTGTAGCCCTGCAAATCTTTTCCCTTCAAGTATTTATCCAATTCCTTTTTGAAAACCACGATTGAATCTGCTTCCATCACCCTTTCAGGCAGCGCATTCCAGATCATAACTACTCGCTGCGTAAAAATGCTTTTCCTCACCTTTGATTCTTTTACCAATCACCTTAAATCTGTGTCCTTTGGTTCTCGACCCTTCCGCCAATGGGAACAGTTTCTTTCTATTTACTTTATCTAAACCTAATATCTAATTGAAGTATACAAAATTATGAAGGACCCATTTCCTTTAGCAGAGGGGTCAATTACCAGGGGGCATAGATTTAAAGTGATTGGTAGAAGGATTAGAGGGGAGCCCAGACAGTGGTAGGGGTCTGGAACTCACTGCCTGAAAGGGTGGTAGAGGCAGAAACCCTCATCACATTTAAAAAGTACTCGGATGTGCACTTGAAGTGCCGTGACCTACAGGGCTACGGAGCAAGAGCTGGAAAGTGGGATTAGGCTGGGTGGCTCATTTTCGGCCAGTGCGGACACGATGGGCCAAATGGCCTCCTTCTGTGCCGTAAATTTTCTATGATTCTACAACCCTTCATGATTTTGAACACTTCTATCAAATCTCCTCTTAGCCTTCTCTGCCCTAAAGAGAACAACCCCAGTTTCTCCAGTCTATCCATGTAACTAAAGTCCCTCATCCCTGGAAACATTCTAGTAAACCTTTTCTGCACCCTCTCTAAGGCCTTCACATCCTTCCTAAAGTGCGGTGCGGAGAACTGGACACAATACTCCAGTTGTGGCCGAGCCAGTGCTTTGTAAAGTTTCAACATAACTTCCTTAACCCAGGATCCCGTATGCTTTTTTAAGCGCTTTCTCAACTTGTCCTGCTACCTTCAAAGATTTGTGCGCATATACCCCTAGGTCTCTCTGTTCCTGCACCCCCTTTAGAAGTGTACCATTTAGTTTATATTGCCTCTCCTCATTCTTCTTGCCAAAATTTATCACTTCGCACTTCTCTGTGTTAGATTTCATCTGCCATGTGTCTGCCTATTCCACCAGCCTGTCTATGTCTTCTTGAAGTCTATTACTATCCTTCTCATTGTATACTACACTTCCAAGTTTTGTGTCATCTGCAAATTTTGATATTGTGCCCTGTACACCCAAGTCCAAGTCATTAATATATATCACAAAAAGCAGTGGTCCCAGTACTGACCCCTGGGGAACACCACTGTATACCTTCCCCCAGACTGGAAAAAAAACATTCACCACTACTCTCTGTTTCCTGTCACTTAGCCAATTTCGTATCCATGCTGCCACTGCCTCTTTTATTCTATGGGCTTCAATTTTATGGCACTTTATCAAACGCCTTTTGAAAGTCCATATACACAACATCAACCGCATTGCCCTCATCAACCCTTTCTATTACCTCAGCAAAAAACTTAATCAACTTAGTTAAACACGATTTGCCTTTAACAAGGCAAAATTTTGGCCGACAGTTCTGCTTAACAATGTGACTGAAAACTGACTTTGTACTTTGACTATTTGTCAATATACTCTACACAAACTGTAGACACCACCTGCCTAGCAAGGCCACTCTGATTTACAAGCTCCAGCTACAGGCATAAGTCAAGAACTATTCTCCTATTAAAATATTTATTGTACTTTGTATATCTCAACCTTTGACTCCATAGTTGACCCCAACAGATTTGCCTGCAGATATCTAAGCACTCTTACATCACTATCTTTTCGTATTTATTTTTTTTGTGTGAGGAATGCCGTTGCTGGGGAAATTTAAAAAATTTCTACCTGCTGCTCCTACTGTCCATCTCAATGACTCACACGTCATGTGCAGCAGAGGTCATAGCAAAGTGTACAGCAAAGCTCCCTCTGAGCAGCCCATTATGTCTGAACTTCACCCTCTGACACTGGTCATCATCACGTTGCTGTTTGTGGGATCTTGCTGTGCGCAAACTGGCTACGAAATTACAACAGTGGCTACACTTCAAAAGTACTTCATTGGCTGTAAAGCGCTTTGGGACATCCTGAGGTCGTGAAAGGCACTATATAAAATGCAAGTCTTTATTTTAAAGCTATCCTCTGATGCACTGTTCTGGTATTCCCTTGTCCCCACATCGACATCCCTGTGGTCCCTCTGAGTGAGACTGCTAATTTGTGTTGAGCAATAAAAATAAAGACTTGCATTTATATAGCACCTTTCACAACCTCAGGATGTCCCAAAGTGTTTCACAGCCAATGAAGTACTTTTTGAAGTGTAGTCACTGTTGTAATGTAGGAAACACGGCAGCCAATTTGCGCAAAGCAAGATTCCACAAACAGCAATGTAAAAATGACCAGATCATCTGTTTTAGTGATGTTAGTTGAGGGATAAATATTAGCCAGGACACCGGGGAAAACTCCCCTGCTCTTCTTCGAAATCGTGCCATGGGATCTTTTACGATCACCTGAGAAGGCAGACGTAAACATATGTTTAACGTCTCACCCAAAAGACGGCACCTCCAACAGTGCAGCACTCCCTCAGTTCTGCACTGCAGTGTCAGTCTGGATTATGTTCTCAGGTCTCTGGAGTGGGACTTGAACCCACAACCTTCTGACACAAGAGATGAGAGTGCTGCCCATTGAGTCATGGCTGACTAGACTGGCCAATGAGCAGTTTTTTTGCTGTAAATACATACACACCAATTACCGGGTTCAGACTGTCCTGGCCTCATTTAATTTTGGACTTTCAAGAGACACTTGACTTTTATCCTATCAGCCTGAGCTGGATTCAAGCCTGGATTCCAGAGGTGAAGGGACAAGGGATTCTCCCGAAGACTGGGGATGGTCATCTTATTTTCTTTGTCTTCCATTTATTCAAATGTTTTATGTCATTATCTGTGTCCTTTGCTTTCCCTCACGCACACTCCTCCCACACAGACATTAATCTTGACCCAAGAGGGCAGACAGGGAACTTGTTCCAATGCCTCGGCCAATGGTGTCATCCAAAACTCTGCTGCCCGTATCCTAACTCGCACCAAATCCCGCTCTCCCATCGCCCCTGTGCTCACTGACCTACATTAGCTCCCGGTCCACCAACGCCTTGATTTAAAAAGTCTCATCCTCGTGTTCAAATCCCTCCACGGCCTCGCCCCTCCCTATCTCTGTAACCTCTTCCAGCCCTACAACCCTCCGAGAACTCTGCGTTCCTCCAACTCTGGCCTCTTGTGCATCCCCCACTTCCTTCGCCCCGCCATTGGCGGCCGTGCCTTCTGCTGTCCAGGCCCTAAACTTTCTATTTCCCTCCCCAAACCTTTTCGCCCCACTACCTATCCCTCCTCCTTCTAGATGCTGCTTAAAACCTACCTCTTTGACGAAGCATTTGGTCACCTGTCCTGATGTCTCCTTCTTTGGCTCTGTGTCAATTTTTGTCTGACTGACACCCCTGTGAAGTGCCTTGGAACATTTTACTACTTTAAAGGCGCTATATAACTGCAAGCTGTGGCGGTTGTTGTTGAGTGTGCCACTAACAGGGGCTTAAAGATGCTCCTGATTGACCTGCCCGCAGATTTCTCCCTGACAGCACAGCCGAGATTGGGAATCTTGAGACGTCAGGTATTGCGACTCAAAAAAATTGACTACTCCACCACACACATTGCCCAAGGGGATCACATTTCAAATTAAATCAAATGATTCCCTTCAAATTAAGTTAATTTATTATGTATTGCAGCACTGATGGGCCCTTCTTTTTTGTAAAACTATATTGAAATCTTTTTCATTAGTGAGGAGTGTTGTTTGTACTTAATGACACGTAGAGCTTATTGTTTTTGTAGCTTTGAAGGAGTTTGAAAATTTGTCAGCATGAGTAAACTGTGATACCACACATTGATTCCACTGAGCATCCCTGCTGAGCGCAGGTCAGAGTTCAGTATCAATAGAGAAGAAAGATATAATTTGAAGACTGACAATAGATGAGCCACATGCTGTTCTCCATTGATTTTTATCTGGAAAGATAAAATATGTATAGAATAGTCGTAAAAGTTCTTGAAACATGTCTATGGATATAATAGAGAATATAAGGGTCATATGAACAGGAGTAGGCCGTTCACCCCCTCGAGCCTGCTCCGCCATTCAATTAGATCATGGCTGATCTGCACCTCAACCCCATTTACCCACCTTAACTCCATATCGCTCGATACCTTTACCTGACAAAAATCTATCGATCTCAATCTTGAAAACTCCAATTGTCCCAGAATCCACAGGCTTTTGGGGCAGAAAATTCCAGATTTCCACTACATGGATCCCATGGCAAGGAGGCCTGATGACCAGCAAACAAAAGTGGAATCTATACAGTAGGCAAAAATCTGGCTTCTCCTTCAAATGTACTCTCTTTTCAAACAGTGTAGAATTACGACAATTACTGTCGAATCACTCAGGGATGTCAGTGTTATTAGGAATGGATAAGTCTTGGGTTTTATTAGAACATCTTAAGGATCCAAGACCCGAGGGGCCAGCTACGGTTGTTTGTTTTTTTTTCTCTAGACGCTGAGAGACTACTGGAAATGATTTAAGACCTAAGGCCTTCTGACCTGACACGCGGGTGACCTTTAGGGCCCTCTATGACCTCATCAGAAAAAATACCAATTTGAAGTGAATGACCCACAGCCCATCTGCAAGAACACGCAAGGGCTTCCTCACTGCATGTCCTTCAGCTTCTACGCTGAAAGGAAGGACTTCATACTTGGCTTAAAATCTAAAGTCATATTCCATAGACAACGATGGAAAAGCCAGCCATGTAGTTGGAGAAGCGTATTTTTCCTCTTCTGAACCTGTTGAACTCTGACGTGATAAAAGTCTGTGGAGTCAACTGAAAATTTAAAAACTGAGATCGATAAATTTTGTTAGGCAAGGGTATCAAGGGCCATGGAGCTAAGGCGGGTAAATGGAGTTAAGATGCAGATCAGCCATGATCTAATTGGATGGCGGAACAGGCCCGAGGGGCTGAATGGCCTCCTCCTGTTCCTACGATACAAATTGCTCGACTTCCCCGGTTTCTTACGGAATTCGCACGGCAGCGGAACAGTCTCTGTAAGAACAAAATGTTGTTTTGAGTCACAGCCCCCCCATGAACTAATTGTTGTCTTATTAATCAGTACAGTGTGTGGGCGCAGCTGCGAGATGAGCATTATCTGATTCAGCCGTCCTGTCATGTGAACGTCCTATCTTAATTTGATGCAATTATTTCATCAACGGGATGATATCAGCAGCCTGATTAATTTATAAAGCATGTTTTTGCAACTGAATGTACCTCTTTGATTCTCATTATGTGCGCTGATAGTGACAAAATGAGTATTTATGAAGAAGACTGCCAAATCCTCTTGTTTATTGGTTTTCAGAGCCATAAAACGCGGCATTTAATAATACTTGTACTCTTTGCGACGATCTCCGGCTGTTCCTGCTTGCTGATTTACTCACTGTGTGTGTGTGTGGGGGCTTATTTCTTTGTTGTTTTTTGTGTTTAGGATGAGGTGACACAGCCACTGAACCTCTCAGCCAAGCCGAAAGCGTTCGATCCCACAAAGTCGCCCGCCTCGCCGAGCTCCCCGCAGATTCCCTCGTTGAAAGCAAGCACGGGGCCTGGCCACCTCAAACCCGCCATCTCGGCCACGTTAACCGCCCCTCCCGGTCGAATGACTTCAATAGGTACGGCACTGGCCCAATCCTCCGGCTCTTCTTTTACTCTTCGTGCTGAATTTTGTGTGTGTGTGCGTGTCTCTTCCCCCCTCCCCCGCCCCCCCCTCACAGAACACTGTTTACCAGATGAATGGATTTCTGAGCCAAATGCTGTGCATTCCAAAAATGGATCCGCCGTGTGTCGTTTGCAGTAATCCATGCGACAGAGAAGCGGGCCCTTCAGTGTGCGTGTTGTAACTACCTCCTGTACCGTAATCCCACCCACTCCCCCCCCCCCATCTGCCAGGATTCCACATTGTGTCAGATTTAGCTTCTGATAACGAACTGTAGTCACAGCACTGGCCTGCACCGGTAAACTTGACAATATACTGGAAAAGGGGGCAGTCTCCACTCCATAATTAGCGTGCATTTTAAAACACCGCATTCCTGGGGCGTGACTTTTAGTGACGGGCACACGTGAAATAACAAGTTGGGAGAAAATTCAGGTCAATTCTTTTCTTGTGATGTCACTGCAGCTGCTATTTACTTTTATTTGTCTTGTCAAACTCTTTCCACGTACCTGTAAAAACTTGCAGGGAGGCATGCACGAGAGAAGTGAAAGAATGTAGGTGACTATTGTTCGTTGTAACTCATTTATTTCCCTCCTGCAAGCTCTGAATTCTGTAGAGGAGTCACATTTTCAGATAAAAAGGTCACACAAGAGATTAAACACAGCATTTATGCCTTTTAATGTCAGTTAAGATGCTGCTGATATTTTTGCACAAATCACGACGAGACAAATAAAACAAAAAGGAAAGACTTGCATTTATATAGCGCCTTTCATGATCTCAGGATGTCCCAAAGCACTTTACAGCCAATGAAGTACCTTTGAAGTGTAGTCAAGGAAACAGCAACTTGATAATGACCAGATAATCAGTTTTAGTGATGTTGGTTGAGGGATAAATATTGGCCCAGACACAGGGGAGAGCTCCCCTGCTCTTCTTCGAAATGGTGCCATGGGATCTTTTACTCCCTCAGTACTGCACTGACGTATCATCCTAGATTTTGTACTCAAGTCTCTGGAGCGGGACTTGAACCCACAACTTTCTGCCTTAGAGGCGAGTGTGCTACCACTGAGCCACGGCTGACACTTATCCAAAAGACCTGCAGATTAATTAAATAAAAGGCTAATTCTTCCTCCTGACTAAAATATGTTACATACAAAAGTATTGAGCTTGCTTGGGCTGAGATCACCTGACTGTGTAATTATTGGCTCAATAGATTTGTGGGATTAGAGAGGGACAGGGAATAGATTCCTTGTTTTTCATGTTTTTCTTTTGATTCATAGTTCATTTTTAAACAATTTGTTTTCCTGTTAATTTTCGAATTAGATTCCCACTGGAAGCGTTGTTCCTTGCTGTATTATGTGTTACGGTTTCATAGAACCAGGTGGTGAGATATTCGTCCGATCGGTTGCTGGAGTTTGTTGGAGCTTTAAAGAAGTTGGGGATCTCCACCGTTGGCTCAGTGGGTAGCACTCTCGCCTCCGAGTCAGAAGGTTGTGGGTTCAAGTCCTACTCCAGAGACTTGAGCACAAAATCTAGGCTGATGCTCCCAGTGCAGTATTGAGGGCGTGCTGCACTGTCAGAGACGCCGTCTTTCGGATGAGACGTTATACCACGTTATGCCATCTCAGGTGAATGTAAAAGATCCCATGCCACTACTTCGAAGGAGAGCGTGGGAGTTCTCCCCAGTCTCCTGGCCAAAATTTATTCCCCAACCAACGCCACTAAAAAACAGATTATCTGGTCATTATCGCATTGCTCTTTGTGGGATCTTGCTGTACGCAAATTGGCTGCCATGTTTTCGACATTACAACAGTGACTATCAAAAGTAGTGCATTGGCTGTAAAGCACTTTAGGACGTCTTGAGGTTGTGAAAGGCGCTTTGGAAATGCAAGTTCTTTCTTTAACAATGTTGCCCAATGTGTAGCTGAGCCTTGTGGACCAGGGAGGTCCTGGATTTATTCTCTGTTCTGCACCGAGTTACACATAGGGACTGTAATTGGCTTCCGTGCTCCTGGGCTAGGAGGGGAGAAGGATGATGGGATTCCCAATCCTCATTATTATCCAATGGCACCTGCTGGAATGTGAGCATGTGTGGATGTGAGGTGAAGATAGAATCAGGGTTAGCTGTGAGGTGCCCAGTGGTTGAATAGCCTCACTGTCGAGGCTCACACAACAAGAATGGGTGAGATACTGGTTCATGAGAAATTTGGTACTTCTAGGGGAAGACTGAGAAAATTGTAGGCAATTTTTTGAAAGAACTTAATATCTCTACCCAACTGCCTTAAATGTCCATAAAATTGTGATATTTATGTTTATAAAATTAGAGAAGGCTGGGAGTCATTTAGAAAAATAACTATTTTGTCTTCTGCATATTATGAAACTTTGAATGTTGAGCAGAAGTCGCTCGCTCCTTCACTTCAACACCTCGGGTCAGTTCAGTGAGTTAGCTAGTCTGTGCCTTCTTTCTGCTCCCTTCTATCCAGACATCCTCTCCTCCATCACGTCCTCGGGTTACTTGAATGACCACGACGCTGTGGCTAAAGCTATCCAAGAAGCCAGGCAAATGAAGGAACAGCTACGCCGGGAACAGCAGGCACTTGACGGGAAGGTTGCAGTCGTTAACAGTTTGGGGCTAAATAACTGCAGGATGGAAAAGGTCAGTTTGCACGCCAGGGCTCTGAGTTACGTGATTGATTTTCGTCGGTAGCCCCTGCTCGGTTTATTGCGGCCCGGCTGCCTTGTGAGTGACAAAATCCCTTTTATCGAGGGAAGCAGGCGCAGACCCAGTGTTCAAAACCACCGTTCCCCCACTCCCCTCCGCCGTTTGGTCTCATTTAATGAAATTTCGCATCTGGTTTAGCCGAGCGGACACTATTTTTAGCACAAAGGCCTCAGAAACAAACAAGAGTTCAGAAAGGGCCAGCATTAACTTTGTTTACTTATTTGAGGGAAGGCATTGCCTAATTTAGTTTTGAATTTCTAATTACATTTGCTCACGCTTTGCACCAAACGACAGCATTGTCATTTACAGCAAAGAGAGGGGATTTTGTAAAGCCGACAACAGCCTATATTACATATTGGAGTTTTTGCTGCTATTTTTGCTGAGACTTTTCTTTTAAATGTGTGTATTTTAAGCAGAGAAGAACAAACAGAATGCTCGATGACTGTCACACCATTCCACAGGGAACTTCTGTACTGATGTCCCGTATAAATGCTAGAAGTGGCACATTAATGGTCTATTCAAATAATTATTGACCCATCACATATTGGGATTTTTCTTACCGTTTGCGGACATTTAAAAAAAATTAAGAGGAAGAATGGGAAGGAGCGCACAAAAACACAGCTTTCTGTATGGTACAGTGTGATTCAGGGAATGTGAAACTGAGTAATGGGCCACCAGAAAGAATGTAAGCTTTCTGGGAACATTTTTACATGACAGTCAAGACAGACGAATCATCACTTGTGGTTCTGCAAAGTTTCTAAGTACTGCATGTTTTCAAAAAAAATTTGTTCTGGGGATGTGGGCATCACTAGCAAGGTTGGCATTTATTGCCCGTCCCCAGTTGCCCTTGAGAAGTTGGTGGTGGGCCACCTTCTTGAACCGTTGCAGTCCCACAGTGCTGTTAGGTAGGGAGTTCCAGGATTTTGACCCAGCGACGATGAAGGAAAGGCCAAGTCAGGATGCTGTGTGATTTGGAGGCGAACTTGGAGGTGATGGTGAAGGTGTTCCCACAATGTTATTGTTTGTAGCGGTTTGATACAACTGAGGGCCTTGCTAGGCCACTTCAGAGGGCAGTTAAGAGTGAACCATGTTGGTGTGTTATATATAGACCAGACCGGGTGAGAATGGCAGGTTTCCTTCCCTAAAGGACATTAGTGAATCGTTGAGTCTTGCATTTTGTAGGTAAAGCTACTGTCCTGATGCAGTTCCATGGATTTGCAACAAACTGAAGTTCTGGCAGATACTTAAGAACAAACCCTCAGATAAAGGCAATTGCTGGAAGACAATGGGGGGTAACTTTCATCTCCACCGCTCGACTTTCGTTCCATTGTGATCAGTGAAACGAAAATCAAGTGAATTCAAAAACGGGCGGGCGATGAAATCCGCCACCCCCTCCCCCCACAAACAGCAAAGACGGAACCTAGCCCCAGGGTTCCTCAAACCGCTGTAGTTTGTAGGGGTCATAAATATAAGATAGTCACTGATAAATCCAATCGGGAATTCAGGAGAATCCTCTTTACTCAGAGAGTGGTTAGAATGCGGAACTCGCTACCACAAGGAGTAGCTGAGGAGAATAACACAGATGAATTTAAGGGGAAGTTAGATAAACACATGAGGGAGAAAGGAATAGAAGGATATGCTGATAGGGTGAGATGAAGTAGGGTGGGAAGAAGCTCGTGTGGAGCATAAACACCAGCATGGACCAGTTGGACTGAATGGCCTGTTTCTGTGCTGTACATTCTATGTAGTTTCCCCGCCCCAAGCACCGAACCGGGCTACAAACAGCAGGTAATCTACTCCAAGGGTCTCTGCCTGTTATGGGATGGATGAGAATGCCTGGGGGTGGGGGTCTCTCCCTCTCAGCAGCATGCCTGAGGTTGGATTTTCATGGCGTGAGGTACTGTGGGCACCATCTCATGCCTAACTGCTCTGGGACTCTCAACTGTACCACTGTGCGGGTGAACATCAGATGAGAACAGAATTCTGTACAGTGGTGAAGTCCCCCTCCCTCTTCCCAGTCAAGTACCAGAACTGGGGGCGAAATTCGCCTTGGAAAAATCAAAATCGAGCAAGGTGTAAAATGGGCTGCCAATTCGCTAACGCTCATTTTGTGACACCGCTGCAAAATGAATTTCACCCCTACTGTCCGAGCTCATAGATGAAGAATGGCTGCTTGAACTCCCCCAATGACCGAGTTGCTACAGGCACCTTTGAGTACACCAGTAAGCAGAAAATCTCAGATTCCATTTCTGTTGAGTCAACTTCAACCTTGCGGGACCGGGAGGGGCTTCTTCAACAGCACCTCGAGCTCCGCGACCTTCACCATCTAGAAGGACAAGGGCAGCAGGTTCACGGGAACACTATCACCTCCAAGTCTCTCTCCAAGTCTCTCTCCAAGTCTCTCACCATCCCGACTTGGACATATATCACCGTTCCTTCATCGTCACTGGGTCAAAATCCTGGGACTCCCCCCTCCCAACAGCACTGTGGCAGCACCTTCAGCAAACAGACTGCAGCGGTTCAAGCAGAAGGCCCACCACCACCTTCTGAAGGCGCAACTAGGGACAGGCAATAAATGCCGGCCTTGCCAGCGATGCCAACATCCCGAGAATACATTTTAAAAAATCAATCCTGGTTGTGGCGGCAGTAAGGTTGCAACAGTTAGCTTTCAGTGCCGCCATGAGGAGGGGAGAGATCAGCTGGGCTCTCTGCTGATGATGGCTATTCAGTGAGTTCTGTGGGAAAATGCATGTCTGAGGACCTCTGTTCACAACACGATCAGGCTCGGCTCTAGTACCCCCCATGGTTAAATAGCTTGTTGACATCTCACTATCCAGCCTCAAAAGTGAAGAACAAGTACTTGGGCAAGGTACTGGTGTAGGCAGTTGCAAGAGTCAGCGCAGGGGGAGACGAGGAAAAATATAAAATTAAAAGGGGTGAATTTATTTAAAGAACAAGATCAGTCATTTGGGCAAGGAGTGGGAGGGTTGCTGGCCTTTGAACTCAATAAAAGGCACAGAATTTTGCTTTAAATTTGACAAGACAAGGTGAAATTTATTTTGCAGCAGTATCATAAAATGGGCATTAGTGAATTGGTAGCCCATTTTACACCTCACCCGATTCTTATCTTTCCGAGGTGAATTTTGCCCCCAGTTCAGGTACTTGACTGGGAAGAGGGAGGAGAACTTCACCGCTGGTAAAATTCTGTCCTCATCTGATGTTCACCTGCACCATGCTACACGGGTCTCTCAGTAGTGACTAGGAGCAGAAATCATGGCCTGGTCCACCTCCCTACCCTAAGCGCAGGGATGCTGAGGCCAATTCTTGCACCCAACTGAGATTGGTTAGCACAGTACAGACCGGAGTTTGAATCTGGGATGTTGCTGGTGTGTACAGTGAATGGCATGTGCATTCACCCATTGAGCTGGAAGGTAAGCTCCTTCTCCGCCATTTTCTCCCCTTGTGCTTGGTTACCTGACATCTCACACCATTCCTCAACCTTCTATCAGGGTGTGGGGGGGGGGTTAGCCAATGGCTGGGTGTGTATGGGCTTGACCCTAGTCTGTGGCTCATCCATCATCCTTCTCTCTCTGTTATGTGTCAAGCAGTGTGCCCCCGCCCCCTCCCCCAACAATTAAATGTCTGAAACCAGGAACTTGCCATGCTGGGAGCCAAAGGCCCAATCCTCTGTGGTAATCCGCTGTGATACGTTCATTTGGACCACCAACATGCTGCAAACCGCCCCCTCACATGGCTAAGGGAATTTGTGGCCAATTCGGGCCACGTTGGCTGGGAAAGGGTTAAAATATCTTTTTAACGAGCGCCAACCTGTTAATAGTTATTAGAATAGTTATCAGAGTTACTGAGAACTTCACGGGCAGACTGACGACAAAAGGATGCTGCAGAGCGTTTTATTTTTAGAAGTTTTTTTTAAAATCCGGGTCTCCGTGGACCTACAAGAAGGAAGCCTTCTCTTTAATCACAACATTAACCCTCCATTAGCGAGCATCGCGTGTAATTGTTATAGGCAGCTCTTGTAATCAGAAAAAGGTTCTTAAGCTCTTCCCGCACCAGCTGTGGTAGGAAAGGGGGAATAAGACATAGTGAGAGACGCTAATAAAAAGTGACTAAAATCTTCCTTGGAAGCTCTAGTAAATTGCAGTTATTTGTTAAGTATATTCAAGTCAGCTGTAGATACAGCAGTTGGCAAGTTCAGAGAGCATCTGTACTTGGTTTCTGTAAAGAAGAAGCATGGGTGCATTCCCCTGTGCTACCAGCTGGGAGTCGTCAAATGACAACCAACAAAATACTTTTGGACAGGAAGCTTTCATTTGGAGTTTTATGTACTCGCGAACCAGACTCTGCGGTTTTGATTTGGAACCCATTAAAATGTCTTTGATGGTATGGAAATTCATCTTCATGAAGTCTCCAGCTCGCATACGCTGTTAGTTGTAGTTACAGATCAGTCATTCAAAACTAATGGCAGTAATTGTCCTGACTGCTTGTATTGCTATACACTGCATTAAAATAATCCAACCCCTTAGTCTTGGCACTGCGAGTTAATCTTCTTTAATACAGATCAGCTGTTACTCTCCCACATGACTTCAGGCAGAGCCAGGCGACTATTCACAGTGTTTTGATTAAGTTACAAAAGTACAACCATCTGCCTTCACATCTTTCTCATTCAATCACTTCTCTGCTGCTCAGAGCTTGATTTCTGTTGCGCTTATTTTCAAGATTGTCCTGAAAGTTTTGACGCAAGGAGTCAAACTTAATTAAGTATGGCTATTTAATACAAGTCCACAGTGTCGCTTCTTTTAAACAGTGTCGGGCAAAATAAAATGGTTTGTGGAATATGACTTTGACTTCCCTTCCCAAAGTCTTGATCTCCCCAACTCTGTATTTTTTGTGTGTGTGTGGAAGGAAAAAATAAACTATTGGAGTAAGGGTATCACAGACAGTAGACACTTGCCTCTTGACCAGGTGTCGGTGGGTAGGAGCTTCAGGGCTCATTATCTGGTCATTATCATGTTGCTGTTTGTGGGATCTTGCTGTACGTAAATTGGCTGCCCCGTTTCCTTCCATTACAACAGTGGCTACACTTCAAAGGCACTTCATTGGCTGTAAAGCGCTTTGGGACATCCTGAAAGGTGCTATATGAATGCAAGTTCTTTTTCGTTTCTCGTCACTGCTGAGAGCAAGTTTCGTAATAAATTCATGGCCTGCCCACTAGGTGAAACATGGCACAATGGTGGGACAGTGCACCTTTGGGAAAGACAAGTACGAGTGTGATCATCTCAAGTCATCTTATCCCGTTGGATGTGCTTCATCTGTTGGACAATCATTCACAATAGTGTGGCCTAGACCTCCCCTTCCCTCCTCAGCCCAAATATGGGTACTTGGCAGGAAGCATCAGCACACAGGGGTTAAGGATCAGCATTTAGAACTTGTATTAAGCTCCACTATTAGAATTTGGTTTTGGTAAAATTCAAAGTGGCTGGGAAGTTTGAGAGTTTATAGGTGGGTTCAACCCTGCGAAGAGCAGACCATTCAGAACCTGAAACCTTAACCTCTTGTCTGATTCTCGATCATCCTCTGCGATCCAGATACTAGACTGGAGGTGATTTGGGAGCCTTGGCGCTAGGTAGTAAGTTGAGAGTCAGCCCTGCGGTGGCAGAACTCAGCAGCAAGGAAGGACTGGAGGCAGCCATCGATGCGGAGCACCAGGAGGACGTCCCTGAGCAACTCCTCCTCATCCCGTAACACAGACAAGCCCAAACCCCAGTGCTTTCCCCCACACTCGCACCAGGCGTTCAGAACTCAAGGCTCTGATCAGGTACTGATTCACTGGGGGGGAGTTTTAAAACCCACTCCCCCACTCACGGTGAAAACTGGGTGGGCGGGCAGTTAAAATGAGTGTGCGACTTACCCCCTCCGATCTCGCTGTCTTTCCGCCGGTCCTGATATTAACCTGTTCTATTGAGCAGGCCCAGCGGGACCCCAGCAGGAAGGCAGCGGGGCGCTGCTTTAAATATGCAGATCGGGCTGCGATGACATCATCAGGACCCAACTGCAATCTTAACCCCAGGCCTGCATGGGGAAACCCTGTTAGCTTCCCTGCCAGGCCAGACCTGTGGGGAAGAAGATCCAAGGGCCGGAAGAAACCCAGCAAGGAGCATTTCTTTATAAGTATGTTTCCCGATCTCTGGGTTAAAAAGAATCCCCTCGGCCTGCGAGGTTAATCCGGCCCCAGTCTGGTATTGGACTGAGTGAGAAGGTGGAGGTGGTGGGGGAGGGGCGCTCAGTGACGGCTACATTCATTCAGCTGGGTGACCATGACGCCACACTACACGACAAGTGGAGCAGCCAATAAAAATGCGTTAACCTCATAAGCTCCACCTCCTCTTGCTTGCGGTTTGGGGGCTCAGGAAAAGATGGCAGCCCTGTACTGTCTGCAAGAGGAGTAAAGTCATGTAACTCCCACCCCCTCCACCGCAAGTGTTACTGAAGATTTCATCGTTGTGACCAGTGTAAGGAATTTACTCTCTTGGTGGGACCCACTCTTGCATTTGAGCTGGGGAAGGGGTCGAACAGACAAACTCAGTACAGATGTGCACTATTTTTGGTTTTTGTCCCCCCCCCATGCAAGTGGAATCCACATTGGGTCACACAGATAAGACCAGTTTCAATAATTTTCTGTCTGTGCCTCTCTGAGTGTTATTCTTAAACTAAAGCGTACTTTTCACTCCTTTCATTCCATTTAACACAATTCTGTATGTTGTACTTTTCCCTGCCAGAATTTTGTTTTGCTCATCAGCTAAAATTCGTTTGGAAAAATTAACCAGTTCTCCAGCACAAATGATCACTGGACATAAAATTAACACACTGCTGGAATAATTATTCTCTGGATCCCAGCAGGAGAGTTATAGGCTTTCTGCACAACTTGAGTTGGACTCGCTCACACCTGATGTTGTGCAGCTGACAGCAAATGCACGCAAGGGCTGTAGAATTACTGCGGCGATTATCGAGTTACGATCATTCTCGCTGCAAATCTGAGACAAATCGATCTTACAGTTCTGAATGCCGGAACAGTCCTTCAGCATGTCAAGGGTTAAAGCTGAGAGTCATGTCCAATGACGCCCAGTTCAAATTTGCACATACGCCAGACTGATATTGATGGCCTCTGATGGATGCAGACTTCCACTTCATTAAAATGTTTCTCCTTACATAGTCTGTAAGAATCAGTCAGTACTGTCATAGGCCAGTCTAGCTGCCTTAACCTTTACTCCATCCTATCCTGCTGTATCATACATCACTGGCAAGGTAGTAATTTTATTCAGCAGGTTTATTAAGCTCAACAGAACACGAGGGTTCAGTTCCAGCCTTTGATTCAGTGCCAGACTGTCTTTAAAATGTACAGTGTATAGTTTTGCTAATTTTACCATTTTATGAATTTACAATCATCAGAGCAGGGACACTAGTCATGGTGTGACAGAGGTGAATGGGTAATAACGATTATTGTGGTCTAGGAGCGGAAAATATATAGCATCTTGCGGCTGGTACATTAGTAGATGTCAGCTTTGTTTCTCAGGCACTGTAGAGGGATCTAATACTGAATGTTATTATAAAGAGACTCCACGTTACTTTGTGAGGTATTAACTTCCTGATGTTAGCGTTGTGGATATTAGTAATTCTTTAGGAAATGAAATTTCAAGCATGTCATTAAAATTAATAGGAATTCTAGTGCTTCGGCTGGGGTTAGTCGGTAAGGGTTAAGCAAATTCAGACAAGTGCAAAGCCATGTTTCAGCGTGCCTGCTGAAGGGACCCGTCTCGAGCGATAAAGTGAAGGAAATATGAATGGAGTTCCAAACGTAGCTGATGGGTATTTTTTTTTTAAGAACCGGTCACGCAGAAATTTATGAAGACGGAGAAAGTTTTGACACAATAATTTGCAACTTGTGCTGTTGAAACAATGCACTTGGTGGTGACCGATGGGAAACTGGGCCCCGTACGTGGCCCTTGAAAAGAAAGGAAATGCGTGATAGGGAGGGAAAATGGTCTTTTTGCATATCTGCTAAAAATACAAGCTGTTCAGATAATTTCGATGACAACATTAACTCTCACAGCGTTTCCTGTTTTTAGCAATGATTAAAGGGGAACTCCAGTGAAAGGAAGCATGGTTGGGGGGAGTTCAGGGAGAATTTTCGAAGCACCTACTCCTTAATCTCTCTATCTCCAAACTCCTAGCGTTGATTTGAAGCATACTTAGGACCAACATTGGATATCGCAATGGGGGAATGGTATTTAGAAATGAGCAGAAATCAAATTCCTTTTACTGCAGTTAGTAAGGTTTTGTTCCAGTTTAAAGCGCGGATTCTAAATTGCTGCCTCATTACAGCTAATGTTACAACATAAATTTAGGACACAACGCAAAATAGAAATACGGGGTTAGTCAGTAACCCATTCACTGGGGTTCCTCTTTGAAGAAGCTTTAAGCAACCCAGTGCAATAAATAAGGGATAGGATTTCACCTTTTCGATGCAATAAAAGAAAAGCCTTTTAAGTGTACACGGTGACTCTGGTTAAGAAAGAACGCTGCTCTGTATCTTTCAGTCCAAGGCCATCCTGCCACACGTTCCGAACTTTTATTTCCTGACATATACTGTCCTATTTGGAGATAAACGGGAAATTACACAGAGCGAAACAGAGCGACTCATTTAGGTTGGTAGCTGAATGATTTTATCCGCAGCTGGTTAGTTTGACACTGTTGGTTGGGAAGCTGCAAATTCGCACCTTTTAGTAACCGTGAAACTTGCCTGTATTTCACTTGCAAAAAAAAATATTCTGGCTACGAGCAGTTTGCAGGCGCCGAGCTTCATATATTCAAACTGTTAAGTCAATCAAGCACTTCCTTTTTTTTCTTCACCCCCTCAAGATCTGTGGCAGGAATTTGCATCTTGTGGTTTAACAAAGGATCTATTTGTAACAATATTTATTCCAGTGTCATGAGCAGGGGCCCTTGGTGTGTCAATTCAGCGCAGGGCGTGATAGTTCTTGTAACTACTTCTTTCAGTGTGAGCGCTGAATTCAGGCTGACAGTGACTAGGGTTGACTTAATGTGGATGTTTAATAAAAAGCACGTCAGTTCCAGAGGTAGTTACAAATGGCAGTAAGTACCTCGGTGACAGCCCTGTAATAATTTCACATCCATCATCATCTTGATGCACTGGTAGCTCACTGATGGATGAGGCGGCTGAGACTAACCCTCCAGTTTGTAGACTGTCATTCTGGGTGGTGTATAATGATTACTGCAGCCTATTGCCTTGGACTACCTGAGTGTAGCAGCTTTAATCCCAGGGCTGGCTGATTTGGCCAGGCCTACATTTGCAGAATCAACCGGCCCGATTTTAACCCCGCCTCCCCTCCGACAACAACAGGGCATGTGGGGGAGAGGTTAAAATCGCTGCAGCGCGCAACTGGCCGGCGTCCCCTTGGCCTCGTGCCGCACGCCATTTTAACAGGAGCATTTTGGGCAGTGTGTGAGGCTTTCACCTGGCCATGGCCTCATTGACATGCAGAAGTCGGGGTCTAATGATGTCGTTGAGACCCCAAGGTCATTTTAATAATGAAACTGTGCCCAGGGGAAGCTGACGGAAGAAGGCTCCAGGACCAAAAGAGGACCAAAATATGTAAATTAAAATTTATATTTTTTCAAATGTTTCCTTTTTGGGCTGAGAGGTGCAGAAGTGCTCCTCCAGGCCCCACTAGCAAGCCGTGCTCCTCTTTTGCCCCAGGCTTCCCACCCCTCCCCGACTGTGATCACATCTGGCACCCCCCACCCCCCGATCCGCTCACCTGACTGCTCGCCCCGCTCCTTTCCGCTGGTCTCTGTGGGCAGCACTCTCGCCTCTGAGTCAGAAGGTTGTGGGTTCAAGTCCCCCTCCAGGGACTTAAGCCTATAATCCAGGCTGACGCTCCCAGTTCAGTACTGAGGGAGTGTTGCACTGCCGGAGATGCCGTTTTTCGGATGAGACGTTAAACCGAGGCCCCGTCTGCCCTCTCAGGCGAATGTAAAAAATCCCACGGCATTAGTTATGGTTCTGAGCAGAAGGGAAAGCACCAAAATCAGAGTGACATCTACAGGGAGAATACACCAAGGAAATGGGGAAGGACCAGCTGAGGTCTGAAGCAGTAGACGTCTATGTTTAAACCAGAGTACTGAAGAGTGGCCAGTAGGAAGATGGGATACTATTCCTGATGTCTACGTTAAGCTTGGTTGAACCTATCATAAACCATAGCACATATATCTAACTATAGCTTGATGCCATCTGACAATTTGTGGTTTGGGAGAAGTGCCTTATGAACAGAAGGTAGATTGGATTCAACTGAGATCCACGCCACCTGAACGGTATCTAAGATTTAACTCTTTGCATCTCTGTAGTGCTGAAATTTTTGTCAGGTAAAATTTTAATGAAGATCAGAATAGTCTTAGGAACAGGAGTAGGCCATTCAGCCCCTCAGGCCTGCTCCGCCATTCAATTAGATCATGGCTGACCTGTTATGACGCAATTTCCACGGTTAATTTTCACAGTGGATTGCTGGATAATGAGTTGTGATGCACATCTAACATGGGTTGAGTTTAAATCGAAGTGTCTCCCATAGCTATTACCTCACTGACAGCCTTTCCACAAGCTGCGATTTTCATTCATCTCTATTGAAGAGTTACTGCATAAACTGTGAAAATTAGTCAATATATAGGAGTCTGTTTAAAACAAGTCTCCGACAGGAAAATGCACAGGGACTAATTTAACTTTTTAAAACTAGAGTGTAAACCTGATTTTGTGCTGTTTACCATCACACGTGAACATACTAGGGTAGATTTTGACTGTGTGATGGTATAAAACGGTTGATAGCGAGTTGGCAGCCCATTTTAATCTCTCCCATTGAAGTCAGCGGAAATAAAATTCAGGAGAGATGTAAAGCGGGCTGTTGATTCACCTATTTTACACCATCACACAATGTCAAGATCTACCCACTGTCCGCTATTTAATGTCTGGATCTTCTTCCAGTCCCAACAGTCTGCACAATGCAATGGGAGTGAAATGCTTCTCGGGCAGTAGCACAAAACCAGCAACAGTGAATCCGACGTCCATTTTATGCTACATCCGATTTTCTTTTCCATTGCCTTCTTAGTGTCAGCTGTGGCTCAGTGGGTAGCTCTCTCACCTTGGAGTCAGAAGGTCGCAGGTTCAAGTCCCACTCCAGAGACTTGAAGTACATAACCTTGGCTGACACTCCCAGTGTAGTACGAGGGAGTGTTGCACTGTCGGAGGTGCCGTCTTTCGGATGAGATGTTAAACCCAGGTCCCTGTCTGCCCTCTCAGGTGGATATAAAAGATCCCCTGGTAATATTTCGAAGAAGAGCAGGGGAGTTCTACCCAGTGTCCTGACCAATATTTATCCCTCAACACTAAAACAGATTATTGGGTCATTATCTCATTGTTGTTTGTGGGATCTTGCTGTGCGCAAATTGGCTGCTGTGTTTCCTACATTACAACAGTGATTAATTACACTTCAAAATGTAGTAAAAATTGGCTGTGAAATGCTTTGGGATGCCCTGAGTTTGTGAAAGGCGCTATATAAACGAATGTTCTTTCTTTCTTTAGTGGATATCACACAGTAGAAAAAATTGGTACAATATTTAAACATGATTAAAGTCAGGGCTAAAGGGATCATGTGCCAGTTTTCACATATACCTGTGGATATAAGCCCAATATTGCACTAAATTATTTGAACTAAAAAAAAGAGGAGGAAGAATTTGCATTTATAAAGTAACTTTCACATCCTCAGGACATCCTAAAGCAGCCAATGACTGGGATAGATTTCTGTCTATGCTGCCTGGATGGTAATCTGTTGGCACAGATTGCGCGTTCTTTACAAAACCTGCCATGATCTCCATTCCATTGACATCCAAGGGATGACAATCAGGTGGGTTCTATAACAGGCGTGTGATTCCCTCCACCAGATTACCACCCAGCAGTGAAGATGAAAATCTACCCACTCGGGTTACTTTTGAGATGCAGTCACTATTGCCTTGTAGGCCAACGCAGCAGCCAATTTGCATGCAGTAAGGTCCCATAAACAGCAGTGAGATGAATGATCAATTAATCTGTGTTTGGATGAGAGATACATGTTGCCCAGGACACCGGGAGAACTCTGCTACTCTTATTCAAGTAGTGCCATGGGATCTGTTACATCCAGCTGAGAGGGCAGACGGGGCCTCGGTTTAACTGAACCCTCGACAGTGCAGCACTCCCTCATTACTGCACTGCAGTGCCAGCCTAGATTAGGTGCTCAAGCCCTGGAGTGGCGCTTGAACACATGACCTTTCTGGCTGCCAACTGAGCCAAAGAAAGAGAGAATCCATTTGAAAGTGAACTCCAGGCTCAGATGAGATAACAGTCCTCCAACATCACAACAACCTTTAAACAATTTGTCTTGAAAAGTCAGGCATGGAGCAATCACCATTGCTTAACAGAGATCATCCCCTCACCCACAGTCGTTCTACCTCAGCACCGACCTCGAAGTGATAGCTTTAGCATGCTAACTACACAATGAGCTTTATTAAATTACTTGCATTCAAAAAAAAATGCCACTGTGGATAAAGGACTATCCCTGGTATCAATACAATCTCGGCACTCAGTCAGATTGAGTCATGCCTAATGATTTCAGTGAATTTTGAGCAAGAATCTCAGAGACGCAGTAGCGTTTCCTAGCTTTGCTCCATTTGATGCGGGTGATGTGCTCTATTTCATATAACTGCTGCGTGTGGTGCAAAGCAGCTAGCTCGTTATCGGGTTTATTTTGGGACGTCCTGAGGTCGTGAAAGGCGCTATATAAATGTAAGTCTTAAGGACACGCATGAGCCATTGAATGCGAGTGAGCTTTTAACTGGAATTTCTTTACAATTCACACTGAGAATTGTTCTTTTCCCTTCTCCTGTCTTCATCTAGCCTTTTGCTTTGATCCCCCTTTGCTATGTAGGTACTATTTTGGGCTGAATTCTCTGGTATTTAAAGGATTCATGACCGGCCCTAGAAATCCCGTATTCATCCCCACAAAAAAAACAATAATTCACTCTGACGCACTCCATTAATAATCGGAGTATTCCAGCAGGACTGTTGGGAGTTTTGATCCACTGTTTACCTGACCTATGTGTCTGCCGAGCAGATTGTAATTAAAAGCACGCACAAACATCCCCTTAGTGACTCAGGGTTAATTTAAGTCAGTGCACATCTATGCACAATAAAAGTAAATTTGACTGTACATGATACCAACAAACTCAACATGACTTCCTCAGGGGATTTGGTCTGAATGGTAGCCAATTTCTGTTATATTTTTTCAGACTAACTTGCTTCAGGCAACAGGATGGTCTATAAGAGACGGGGGCCTGAAAAATCCATGAGACACAATCCAGAATAACCCTACTGGAGTTTGCCCTGTGAAGCCAGAAAATCCTGCTTCTGCCCGCCAGTCGGGGGGTGCCCAGACTCCAAGTTGTCTCCTTGGCACCCCCCCTCCCCCAGTTTAAGGGGCTGATCAAGATAGTTTCTTTAGTGGTCCAGGCCATTGGCCTGTCTTGGACTCCACCCCCTCCCCCCCACTTTTGGTAGGGGCCACTTCCATTTGGAAGTTGGAATGCTGCACCTTACTGGGGGTACCGCCCTCCAGTGCTATGCCGAATAAGCCAGGGAAGCAGGAGCTCCTGGCTTAGGGATTCCCCCCCAACAAGTGCTCCCAGCCCTGCCACCGGTCAGCATTTGCCTCTTAAGGCCCAACTGCTTCCCTGCCATTGTTCTCCCTGCTCTGTGCTCATATGAGAAAAACAACCTGCCTTTACATCACACCTTGCACAGAGCAAGATCCCACAAACCGCAAATGAGAGGAATTTAGTTAATCTGTTTGTTGGTGGTCTTGGTTGAGGGAGGAATATAGGCTGTGACATTGGGAGAACTCAGGTTGAAAAAAGTGTGACAAAGTTGTGGGCTCATTCAAGAGGGCAGAAAGAAAGAACTTGCATTTATATAGCACTGTTCACGACCGCAGGATATCTCAAAGCATTTTACAGCCAATGAAGTATTTTTGAAGTGTAGTCACTGTTGTAATGTCGGAAACGTGGCAGCCAATTTGCAAACAGCAAAGTCCCGCAAACAGTAATGTGATAATGAACAGATAATCTGTTTTTATCGATGTTGGTTGAGGTATAAATATTGGCTAGGACACCGGGGAGAACTTCCCTGATGTTCTTCGAAATTGTGCCATGGGATCATTTACGTCCACCTGAGAGGGTAGACGGGTCCTCGGTTTAACGTCTCATCCGACAGTGCAGCGCTCTCTCAATACTGGACTGAAAAGTCAACCAAGGTAATGTGCTGGGGGAGGGGCTTGAACCCACGACCTTATGACTCAGACGCAAGAGTTGTACTCAACTGAGATGGGATTTTCTTTGAACTGGGTGCTGATCAGTGATGCAGGGTGGGGGAAACCATAACTCACTGGAGATGGGGTAGGTAGGCGGATCACAAGTATTGTTAATACCTGGACCAGAAAATGCCTTCCCGGCTGACTCTTGCAGGATTAGACTTGATCCTTGGTAAATATATATGGATGTTGTGTAAGATTCCACAAAAATAACTCCGGAAGTTCTTCAAAGACTGTTTATTGTAGCAAATGGTTACTCTTCATTTTTTTCAGTATTATCACAAAGCCTTTAACTGGTAAAGATGAAAGTTGCAGCCTCTCTTTTATATGGTCAGTTCATGACTCAGCACGGAAATCTTAACAATGGTAAAACACTGTCTGTTGATTGAAAGTCTGTCATTATGACATCCTGATTGCCTTCTTGTTAGTTCTTTTCCTAAAGCGATCCATTCACATAAGGGTGCCACTTCTAAGTTAAATTAAAGGGTTGAAATTTTCCTGGTATTAGCAAATTGTTAGGAAAGGTTGCTGGCACTTCAATTAAAATATTTAATTACAGAAGGATTCACTTATTTAATGTGGCACACATCGGAGTTTTGTTTTAATATATGAACTTTGAATGGTGTACAAGATGTCCTCTTATGAGGCCTGTCCGACAATCCTATGACTGATGTCCAAATGATATGTGATGTACAAAAATAGAAGTGCTTTGTTTCATTGGCATTAAGAAATGGCATGCCCAAGCCATTTGGGTATATTTTTTATTTATTCTTGGGATGTGGGCGTCACTGGCAAGGCTGGCATTTATTTACCATCCCTAGTTGCCTTCGAGAAGATGGTGGTGAGCCGCCTTCTTAAATACACTGCAGTCCGTGTGGTGAAGGTTCTCCCACGGTGCTATTAGGTAGGGAATTCCAGGATCTTGATCCAGTGACGATGAAGGAACGGCCGATATATGTCGAAGTCAGGATGGGGTGTGATTTGGAGGGGAATTTGCAGATGATGGTGTTCCCATGCACCTGCTGCCCTTGTCCTTCTAGGTGGTAGAGGGCATGGGTTTGGGAGGTGCTTCTGAAGAAGCCTTGGCGAGTTGCTGCGGTGTATCTGTTTTTAGATGGCCCTGGCGACCACCTGAAATGAATGCAGGTCTCATTTTAATATGGAAATGAGGGCCATGCGCCCATTTCACAACCCATCCGTGAAATGTGTCCACTCAGCGTTACCTGATATACAAGCGGCTTAACCTCAAAGGGAGGCCACTACTAAATAAATGTAAGTCTTGCATCATACTTACCTTGACATGGAGCTGGGAGGAACAGGAGTGCTCCATCCCTGCTCGGCCCCATCACTGTGGACTGCCACTGGCCTAAACTCAGCCCCCTTCCTAATCTCCTTCCCCCCACCCCCCTCAAGACATCCTGAGGGCTACTTACCTCACCAAATTCTCAAGTGAAGAGATGCTTATAAAGATATGCAAAAAATGAGCTGCTGTTCAAATATTCACTACAGCACTGTAGAAGTCTGTAGAAGTATTTGCTACTGATGCTATTAGATCAAAAACTGTGGAAATATAAGTTGGAGTACCGCAGATTGGTGTATATAAATCTAAATTGACACTCCAGTGTAGTACTGAGGGAGCGCCGCACTGTTAGAGGTGCCGTCTTTCGGATGAGATGTTAAACCGAGACCCCGTCTGCCCTTGCGGGAGAATGTAAAAGATCCCTTGGCACTATTTTGAAGAAGAGCAGGGGAGTTCTCCCCGGTGTCCTGGCCAATATTTATCCCTCAACCAACATCACCAAGAACAGATTAACTGGTCATTTATCTCATTCCTGTTTGTGGGACTTTGCTAAGTGCAAATTGACTGCCATATTTGCTTTTCAAAAGTAATTCATTGGTTGTAAAGGACTTTGGGTCGACCTGAGGTTGTGATAAGATGCTTTATCAATGCAAGTTCTTTTGTTTCTTATTTGTGACTATAGTCACCATATATCAAATGAGATAAAGTATTGCATGTTGCTGTGTCTGCCTTGACATTTGTACACCAATATCCTGTAAATAACCTGAATGCTTTAGATAATTTAGGGCTAAATTTTCTTTATTTCTTTTTTTTAAAGAAGTATTGGTCTTATAAATATTTAAAGCTAACCTGTATCAGAGATGTTAAATTATTGAGATACGATTGAATTATTGATGCATCCGTAAACTACTGTCATTTTTTTAACCCTTTTATTGTAAAGGATTTCAGAAAATTTAATTATTTTCAGGAGGAATGGACGGACCATTTTGGTCCTGGCTGCTAAAAGTAGGAGGTTCCTTAGACAGAACGCTGTTCAATTTGAGGAGTAGCTAGTAGAACACGGAGAATCACAGCTTAATGCTGATAAAGATGTATTTTTTTTAAAATAACCTGACTTTATAAATAAAACACGATGAACTGCATATTAATGAAATGTTTATCATCTTCCCTGCTCTGACAGCACTTGTCACTTCCCCTTACGGTATGCACAGATCGTTTTGTATTGTCCATTAAAAAAGAAAACATTTATTTTTATCGCTCTTGTCTCTTCATTTATTTGCCTGCCATCTGCCAGGGTGGGATCATTAAAAGGATGTCGAGAGAGAGTTGTCTAAAAGCATGTGTAAGTTCCAATTCAGCAACAGAATTTTCCTTTCCCCAGGTATTAATGGTAATTTCCCTTCGTCCTCTGAACTCACAAACAATTAGAGGAATGCAACTGTCGGAATCTAAATTTCAGCCGCACAGCCTGTGTCTGTAATCGTTTCTTTAAATACCTAACAGTGAAGTAGAACAGTAGCGGGATTTAATTGAAAGTGGCATTTGATGATTATTTGTTATCTTTCCCCCTTGTATTTATTCTCACCAGTAGACTGTGCTACATTCAGCCGTTCCGACCAGGATTTGATAGGCAATACATTTTAACCTAACTGGCCTGGGCGGGAATCCCATGGGATTGGGTAGAATGCTGGACAGGGTGTAAAACCAGTGTCGCACCCTATCCCATCAGTTTCCTGACGGGTGAATTAGTTTAAAATAGCCCCCTATTAACGGAATCTTTAAACTGCTTGGGTTGTTTTGAATGGGAGCCTGGTGGAAGATACAAGGGCTGATTCTGTGAGGTGAGACTCTTGGTGCAGTGTCTCGCTCGACACGAGCATAAATCGAAGCTCGTGTTACAACACTTCAGAGCCCGATTCCATCACCCACGTTCCCGTCTAGGGAGACTCTGTGCCAAGAGAGGAGGCTTGGCCAAAATTCCCCGGCAGTACGGACAAACATCAGAAGGCTTCTCTTAGCATTTCATAATCGGTCATGAGGTGTAATGCAGCACGTGTTATCAAAGAACCCTCATAGAGGACTGAAATTCAACATGTGCTTGTCATTTCTGTGGGTTTTCTGTGAATTTTGCGCTCAAAAGCTTTGCTAAAGAAAAGACATTGAAATAAGACAGTAAAAACTATTTTAAAAATTAAATGACATTATACAAACACAGGTCAGTTTGCAAAATAAGTCATAATACACATCTGCAAAACTGACACCATGCAAATAACTTTGATAAGCGATAGTGGGAAAAAATCTATCAACGGAAATTAAAACTGATTAAATATTAGAAGCACCCGTGGTTTTCCACCATTTCCAAACTATTGTACAATTTTTGCGTTCAGAGTTTGTCTTTCCTAAGCACAATTTGTGGGCTGGCATCAGATAAAATGACATTGAAGCTGTCAGATTGTTGTAAAAACACAAACTGATTCACTAATGTTTAACCAACACGTGGCTCCAGTCTCACACTAGGTGGTTGACTTTTAATTCCCTCTTAGGCTCTAGCAGGCCACTCAGTCGTCAGGGGAACTAGGGATGGGCAATAAATGCAGCCTTGATAATGCTGCCCACATCTCAAGAATGAATAAACAGTAAAAAAGCTAGAGGCACCTACAGCTTTATTCTTCAACATGTCACTCAGATAAAAACGTAACTAAAAGGAGAAGGAACTTTAATCTGTTCGGAACAAACAATTTTGGTTCTCCATCTGTACTAGAAAACTGTCGCTTCTTTGATTCAGCCCCAACAATTGTTTTGGTTATGAGTGGGCTCTTCTCATTCACAGGTACACGAGAAAACTTCATTGGAAAGTCTCGCCCAGCATCTGACTGAGAAGCGATCAGAAGATGGGAAGTTCGGGCATGCAATGGTGGATTTTAACATGGGCGGAGAATCTGATGGTTAGTACTTTTCTTTCATTCGTTTTAAGGGTCTTACTTCTGTTTACAAATCGCGTGCATTTTGATCTTGCCTGTAAAAATGTAGATTTAATGCTGCGGTCTTTCTGTCATCAATGTCACAGTGGAAAATATGGTTTTCTAGTAATTTATGAAGAGGTGAGCTTTCTCCTATTAAATGTAATGGCAAAATTGCGGTTTAAAGGGAAGCTCCAAACCTTCATTATACATCAGCATACGTGAGTACCATGGGAGAATAGCAAATAATGAGAAGAAATGAGATCTAAAGCCCAGCACAGTATAATAACCATCAGTGCAGCTTCATGCTTCAGTACTGATTTACAAGACTACCAGAATTAAGCAGGTACATGTAACTGCACTGGAAATGGGAAAAACATACAGCACATTTTATTTATTGAACTAGAAGCAAACGATAATTGCTCAGCCGTTATTGAAATTTGCAGGAACCAATTAGTAGTGTAGTCCTGGCCAGAATAGAGACTCTCTGTGACTTGAGGCAGGTTGCAACAGGAGGTGGAAAGTGCTTTCACCTTTAGATGCGATACCCGCCCGGCAGAGGACATCTGCAGAATATATGCTGCATCTGTCGTTGACCAGAATTCAACAGGGACACAATTATAAGTGGTTGTTATAGGGAATTGAGTAGATATCCATACAGGGTGTGAAGCCAGAGATGGACAACCTATAGGAGGGACATTCGAGAACGTAAATAAGTGAAGCTTAGATGTAGAGTTCGGGAAAGAATGGGGAATCATCAAAGTGATGCATACTGTATATGCTTGACGAAGGCTCAGTTCCTCATTATCGGTTGACTATTGTCGGAGCTCCTTTGATTGTCCTTGACACCTCTTCAAGGCCGGGACCTGACCCCTGGGGATGTGTTTGGGACGGTCCACGGTTGCTCTGTCGTTGACTTGTTCTGTTCTGCGGCTCCGTCACTTGCAGGTTGTGGACACCGTCGGCTAATTCAAGGATTAGCTCATCTGCCTTTTGATGGCATTTCCTCAATCGAGGGCCCCGCTCCCCTCCTCCATCGAGGGCCCCGCTCCCCTCCTCCATCGAGGGCCCCGCTCCCCTCCTCCATCGAGGGCCCCGCTCCCCTCCTCCATCGAGGGCCCCGCTCCCCTCCTCCATCGAGGGCCCCGCTCCCCTCCTCCATCGAGGGCCCCGCTACAATCCTCCATCGAGGGTCCCGCTCCCCTCTTCCATCGAGGGTCCCGCTCCCCTCTTCCATCGAGGGTCCCGCTCCCCTCCTCCATCGAGGGTCCCGCTCCCCTCCTCCATCGAGGGTCCCCTCCCCATCTCCATCGAGGGCCCCCCTCCCCACCTCCATCGAGGGTCACCCTCCCCACCTCCATCGAGGGTCTCCCTCCCCACCTCCATCGAGGGTCCCGCTCCCCACCTCCATCGAGGGTCCCGCTCCCCTCCTCCATCGAGGGTCCCGCTCCCCTCCTCCATCGAGGGTCCCCTCCCCTCCTCCATCGAGGGCCCCCCTCCCCTCCTCCATCGAGGGTCCCCCTCCCCACCTCCATCGAGGGACCCGCTCCCCACCTCCATCGAGGGTCCCGCTCCCCTCCTCCATCGAGGGTCCCCCTCACCATCTCCATCGAGGGTCCCCCTCCCCATCTCCATCGAGGGTCCCCCTCCCCATCTCCATCGAGGGTCCGGCTCCCCACCTCCATCGAGGGTCCGGCTCCCCACCTCCATCGAGGGTCCGGCTCCCCACCTCCATCGAGGGTCCCGCTCCCCTCCTCCATCGAGGGTCCCCCGCCCCTCCTCCACCGAGGGTCCCCCGCCCCTCCTCCACCGAGGGTCCTCCGCCCTCCTCCATCGAGGGTCCTACTCCCCTCCTCCAGGAGCCCGTCCGCTTGAAGCCATTGGCATTTTCTGGAGGGGACCAGTTTACTTAACCACTGCCCGACACCCGGCATTCACCAATCATAGGGAGCACTGTCTATGGTCATTACGGTCGTAGGTTCTAAGGATGCCTAATGCCCCTGTTATATAGGCGGAGCCAGTGTGAAGGAAGTGCATTAAACAGCATTGCCTTATCAGGCAGGTTGTATGAACCAGTGCCTGAGTACTGGAAATTGGGAATAAAAGCAGATAGCGCTGGAGATACAAAGCGTAACCATCAGCATCTGAGAAGAAGAAAGTCAGGTTAGCACACCGGATAGAGACCCTTCATCAGAACCAATTGTACAAGCCCCTGTCCCTGTCAGTGTCACATTGGTTTCCTCCAAAGTTCAGGGTGCTGCTCCACCTGTATGTGTATTTTGGAGGATACCGGAGCATCTAGTGTGTATCTCTTTCACCTGACTGTACACACATGGAATCAACTTAATGGCCTAAGTATACTAGCCCAGACTCAGATCAGTGCGAGCAAGTACAGTATCAGCGCCTGTTGACAGGATTATTTTTGTTCTCGAGATGTGGGCGACACTGGCAAGGGCCCATTCATTGCCTAGGTGCCCTGAGAAGGTGGTGGTGGGCTTTCTCCCTGAGCCACCGCAGCCCCAGTGGTGAAGGTGCTTCCACAATGGTGTTGGGTAGGGAGTTCCAGGATATTCATCCAGCGAGGACTGGAATGTCCGGCTATTATTTGTCAAAAGTGCTGAGACATAACTTCTGAAGTAACTTGGAATGAGATGTTGTGGGAACACGATCTGTTTGTCACACCAAATCAAGATGGAAAATCATAAGACCTCACACAATGACCCCTTTCATACATGGGAGCTGGTTGCCATCTAATTGTTTGCTGGCTTGTTTGCTGATGTTGGTGTGTACATACAATGAATGCTGGTGTCCTAATCCCCCCCTGGCCTCACCCTTCCCAATCTCTGTAACCTCTTCCAGCCCTGCAACCGTCCGAGAAATCTGCGTTCCTCCAACTCTCCATCCCCCACTTCCTTGCCCCGCCATTGGCTTTCAGCCACCAAGGTCCTCAGCTCTGGAACTCCGTCCCTAAGCCTCTCCACCTCTCTCTCCTCCTTTGGGTCCCTCCTTAAAACCTACCTCTTTGACCAAGCTTTTGGTCACCTGTCCTTGTATGTCCATCTTTGGCTCGGTTTCAATTTTTATATGTTATGCTCCTGTGAAGCGCCTTGGGACGTTTTATTGTGTAAAAGGCGCTATATAAATGCAAGTTGTTGTTGAATGAATATATTTGTATTTACATTTCTGAGAGGCTCTTGGACTTATTGTAAAATTAAGGGGAATCCTGATGAGCATTTTTTTGATTTTTTTCACATTTTACTATAACTCAAAACAAACAAACAATCTAATTTAGTCCCACAAGATGCTATTTTATATCTGTACAGTATGTGGTAGAGAGTAATGTTTTACTTTTCTGTGCAAATGTGTCCAAAAATGTTAGCTTAAATCTCAAAATAGATTCTATTTCCATCTGCAAAATGACCAGATGAATAGTTGCATTCAATTAAATGCTGGTCATCTGTTTCATTTAAGAAAGAAAGAAAGGACTAGCATTTATATAGTGCCTTTCACATCCTCAGAACGTCCCAAAGCTTTTTACAACCAATGAACTAGTTTTGAAATATCCTTCGCCCCATAATTTGCAACCGTTCCTCCAGCGGTCTAGGCTCTAAGCTCTGGAATTCCCTCCCTAAACCTCTCCACCTCTCTCTCCTTTAAGAAGCTCCTTAAAATCTACCCCTTTGACCAAGCTTTTGGTCACCTGTCCTAACATCTCCTTATGCGGCTTTGATGCCAAATTTTGTCTGATAATACTCCTGTGAAGCGCCTTAGGACATTTTAATATGTTAAAGCTGCTATATAAATGCAAGTTGTTGTTGTTGCAAATACAGCTACCAATTTGCGCACAGCCAGGTCCCATAAGAAATAGGAGCAGGAGTAGGCCATATGGCCCCTTGAGCCTGCTCCCCCATTCAATCAGATCATGGCTGATCTTCGACCTCAAATCCACTTTCCCACCCGATCCCCATATTCCCTTGATCAGGACATAAGAATATGCTGTTCCCGACGAACTGCAATGAGATAAATGACCAGATCACCTGCTGGAAACATGCAAATCATGGGGGAAAAAAAGCACACAGCGTTAACCGTTCCTTGTTCCGCTGCTACCGGCAGGAAATGCGGGCGTGTCAGAGCCGAGGATCTACCGGGAAGCTCGAGGCCGGAGCAGTAACGAGCCCCATATCAAGCGGCCAATGAACGCGTTCATGGTCTGGGCCAAGGACGAGAGGCGAAAGATTCTTCAGGCCTTCCCCGACATGCACAACTCCAACATCAGTAAGATTCTGGGTAAGGTTGACCTTAGTTGGCTAGCATCCTACTGAGCCGGTATCTTGGGTGATTGTATTATTATTTTTTTTAACCTAGAAACAACAATTGTTTACATCCCTGGCGGCATTTAATCAAACTGGCATGACAGTAATACGCCAGAGATCATGACCATTTTTGCTTAATAGTTTGTAATTAAATACAGTACTTAGCAACACTGAGACTGAAGTTTCATTGTCAGGTAGGAGAATGTAAGTTCTGTGTAGATGTGATTAATTAATAAGTGTGAAGAAAAACAACATCCCTCAGAAGACAAAAGGCAGCCTGAATCGTTAAGATGATAATGTCCGTGTAATTCTTCCTGACAGTCTGACAGATAACAACCATGTAATTCTTTTTGTGAGTCACTTATTCTTTGACTTTGCTAAATTAAATTACAATTTTTCAGTAAGAAACAGCCTCCTTAATGTCAAAATAGAGATAACTTGCTCAGCAGCTGAAGAACTGTAGGTACTGTTCGTTTTAATTATTTCCCTTAGATTTTAAGAGGGGTGTTTTAATTAGGAATTTTTGGCTCATTGCTTTTTGTAAAGGATGGGAGGAGGGGGATTTGAACGTACCAACAACAGTGGGGGCTGGAGGAGTCCACAGCGATCATTTCTGTGCACAGTTTAAAATGCACAATAGCTCGAAAACTGTCCAAAATATAATGGTTTTGCAATGAATTTCCATGACTGGCACTATTTTCTTTTATTTCTCTTTTGAGTGTTGCACTCTCTCTTGAGGTATGTTACTCCCCTTCTGTGTTCTCGAGTAGCACCCCCTTGTCATCCAAAGGCCCAGGCAGCTGAACTACTTCCAGGCCTTGTGCCATTGCCATTTTGTACTCGGTTACTAGGAAGTATGCGAGGGTTGACTCTCCCTCGGATTTTCCCACCCTCTCTGTGTGGAAAGTGTTTGGCCTTTGCCCAGCCTGCTGGGACAGCTGAGACTGGAACACAGCATATGGTGGATTACAAGCTCAGACTTACCTCCTATCTCTCTTTCTGCTACCCGGCTGTTCCTATTTTCAATAGTTCTTCCTCTGATTAGATACATTTTTAAGGCACGGTTTTACTCTCCGCGTTATTAAAGAGCTATAATCACTGGCTTCCTCGAGGCTTCAGCGCGTTGCAGGTCCCAGGTTCTATATCCAGTTGGTATTAAAGCTAGCTGATCTCAGCCCAGGGGTAGGGAGGAGGAAATATACAGGTGATCCAATTGTCCTCAGCACCTCGAGGGAAGGGGTAAAGGGGGCATCATCCAGGTGTGCGGATGTCAGCTAAGGACAGGATGGCACCCACTATAGCGAAAGTGTGTAAATAATGAAGTAACTGAGGTGTGCACTGCCTGCAAAAGGATCTCCCAGCAAAGATTGGCCAGCTTCACGAGAGAGAAGGGGAGAATTGGGCGTTTTTAAGCATTCTCCTTCTGAAGATGTAGTTGTTTGGTTTGAAAAATATCTTTTTGACCAGGTGGTTTGCTGGCTATTGAGTCAGAAACGCACTGCAGACTGAACGTCACAAGAGGCATCCGACTAGCTGACCCCCGAAAAATGACCTTTACCCATTAGGTTTGTGGTGACTTACCCAAAGTGAATCTAATAACTCCGGCAGGAAGCTTTCATCGTTTTATTTAGTCTGAAGAAAATGATCACACAGTTTTCTTTCTCTTACATTGATATTCAGTTAAAAGTAAGTAAGACAGGGGGAAAAAAGGAGAAAAGAAACGGAATGTATTATTGCATTACAGGTTCTGAGAAATCAGCGTTGAATTATTACTGAATAATGTAGTGAAGTTTTCTGATGATGTATTATTCCTTCTGAGTGAATAGCAAAGTGTTGTTTGATCTCGTGGAGACTGTTTTCTCATATTCGGAGATATATTTAGATACAGAGCTAGTGTTGTGTGAAAAGCAGGAAGCTTTTCTTCCAACCTGTGTGATATCTGTTTAATAGAATCATAGGTTACAGCACGGAAGGAGGCCATTCGGCCCATCGAGTCCGTGCCGGCTCTATGCAAGAGCAATCCATTTAATCCCACTCCCCTGCCCTATCCCCAAAGCTCTTCAAATTTTTCCTTTCAAGTACTTATCCAGTTCCCTTTTGAAAGCCATGATTGAATCTGCCTCCACCACCCGCCCTGGCAGTGCATTCCAGATCCTAACCACTTGTTGCATTAAAAAGTTTCTCCTCATGACACTTTTGGTTCTTTTGCTGATCACCTTAAATCTATGTCCTCTGGTTCTTGACCCTTCTGCCAATGGGAACAGTTTCTCTCTATCTATTCTGTCTAGACCCTTCATGATTTTAAATACCTCTATCAAATCTCCTCTCAATCTTCTCTGTTCCAAGGAGAACAACCTCAGCTTCTCCAGTCTATCCACGAAACTAAAGTCCCTCATCCCTGGAATAATTCTAGTAAATCTTTTCTGCACCCTCTCTAAGGCCTTCACATTTTTCCTAAAGTGCGGTGCCCAGAACTGGACACAATACTCCAGTTGTGGTCGAACCAGTATTTTATAAAGATTCATCATGACTTCCTTGCTTTTGTACTCTATGCCTCTATTTATAAAGCCCAGGATCCCGTATACTTTTTTAACCGCTTTCTCAACCTGCCCTGCCACGTTCAACGATTTGAGCACATATACCCCCAGATCTCTCTGTTCCTGTACCCCTTTTAGAGTTGTGCTCTCTAGTTTATATTGCTTCTCCTCGTTCTTCCTACCGAAATGTATCGCTTCGCATTTTTCTGCGTTAACTTTCATCTGCCATGTGTCCGCTCATTTCACCAGCCTGTCTATATCCTCTTGAATTCTATCACTATCCTCCTCGCTATTCACTTACACTTCCAAGTTTTGTGTCATCTGTAAATTTGGAAATTGTGCCTTGTGCACCCGAGTCCAAGTCATTAATATATATCAAGAAAAGCAGTGGTCCTAGTACCGACCCCTGCGGAACACCACTGTACACCTCCCTCCAGTCCAAAAAACAACCGTGCACCACTACTCTCTGCTTCCTGTTACTTAGCCAATTTTGTATCCATGCTGCTACTGCCCCCTTTATTCCATGGACCGCAATCTTGAAGACAAGCCTATTATGCGGCACTTTATCAAAAGCCCTTTGAAAGTCCATATACACCACATCAACTGCATTGCCCTCATCTACCCTCTCTGTTACCTCATCAAAAAAATCTCTCAAGTTAGTTAAACACGATTTCCTTTTAACAAATCCGTGCTGGCTTTCTCTAATCAATCCACCCTCGTCCAAACGACTGCTGATTCTGTCCCGGATTATCGTTTCCAAAAGTTTCCCCACCACCGAGGTTAAACTGACTGGCCTGTAGTTGCTGGGTTTATCCTTACACCCTTTTTTGAACAAGGGTGTAACATTTGCAATTCTCCAGTCCTCTGGCACCATCACCATATCTAAGGATGTTTGGAAGATTATGGCCAGTACCTCTGTAATTTTCACCCTTACTTCCTTCAGCAACTTAGGATGCATCCCATCTGGACTGCTTTGCATTATTTTTGCATCGCCCGCAAGGTTTTGAGTGCAATTTCTCGGAATTTCCGATAATGTCCAAGCAATGGTCCAATGTCAAGGGCTCCAGCTTAAGTCGCATCAAGTGCGGTGAGAGCCACTGTCGATTTTAACTAGCTTCCCCTGTCGATGACGGGAGGGGACGGCCAAATTGGGGTCTATAGTCTTACCGCGACGATGCGACAGGCGCCATTTTGAAAGGGGCCTACCGCTGGGTGCCCCAACAGTCTGCCTGTTTCAGGCGGTAGACCTCGTTTGATATGCCTTCGGACCCTGATCGCCATTTTAGGTCAGAACTGGCCGGAGCCTGCACTGGGCAAATTCCACACGGGCAATGGAGCCGAAGAGGACTGGCCGAAGGTAAGTTTGGAATTATTTTTGTGGGGCCGGGAAGAGCAGGACCGTTCCTCTGGGCCCCACAAAACCAAGCTGGGCTGCTGCCGCCCAGGGGCCCCCACCCTCCGCACCTACCTCATTGGCGGCCAAGGTAGCCTATCATTGCCCAGCCATGGTCTGGCGAGCTGCATCGGCCTGCCCATATGGCACCTTGCAGCTCACCGGCCCGATTGTAAATGAGGCCAAGGCCTCAAACCTGTGGCCGGATTTTCCGGGTAGGGAACGGGCGCGCTCTGCCGGTCGGTCACTCAAAAGACAAAATCGACATCCCTGAGTGTGAGAAAATCCTCCTCTCTCTCTCCTTCTAATTGACCTCCTGAGGCAGTTGCATTTGGTGAGTGATGTTAATAAAAAGAAAAGAAAGAACTTGGATTTATATAGCGACTTTCATGACCTCAGGACGTCCCTAAGCACTTTAAAGCCAATCAAGTACTTTTGAAGTGTAGTAACTGTTGTAATGTAGGAAACGCAGCAGCCAATCTGTACACAGTAAGATCCCACAAACAGCAATGAGATAATGACTAGATAATCTGTTTTTAGTGATGTTGGTTATGTGCTCAAGTCTCCGGAGTGGGACTTGAACTGACAGCCTTCTGACTCAAAGCAGAGAGTGTTACCACTGAGTGCTGACACCTTATAATAGACAATGGAACAATAAAACAATAGGAGGCAAATATATTTATACAAATATTAACTGTGCTTGAGAACTGTAGCAGGAACAATTTGACCCAAAGTGAGAAGAGCATGTTACAATCCCTGAAGCCAAAATCAATATTTGTTTTATTACACCACTTGGCTTAAACATTTTCATTTTTGCCTTTTTAAAAAAAATTATTTTTGCTCCTATCTTTCTTTAGGGCGGCAGGGTTCAAACTTTGCCTTCATGGTTGTGTAGGTGTTTGCTATGAAACAATGGAGCCCATATAAAATTTAAATCCCAGTTCCTATTAATTTGCATAGATCTCAAGTTGCTGATACGAACAGATCTTAGTGTTCTGTTTCAGCAGTTACCTACCCATGAGGCAACAACACTAAAAACAGCCACTTCCAGAACTTCAGGGCCACTAAATTACAGCAGCAGGCCTGTAAATAAGAGATACAGAGTGGACTGAGCGGCCTGGGGTTTGAATGCCAGGCTGCCAGGCAATGGCCACAGTTTGACTGTCCAATGACCGCACCCGCTGAAGACCACTGGACAGTTAGCAGGAAATAGTGCATGGGCGTTCAGCTAGTCAGCCAACCGCAGTAACGTATCAGTGTGAGGCCTCGCTGTTCTGAAAACAGTTTTCCCACTAGAAAATATTGACAACTGCACCATACATGCAAAGCCAGGACCTGTTGGACTCAGTACATTTAGCCTTTGTTTAGGTGTCCCAAGTATGTCGTTTCAATTTGGGAGGTCGTAGAATACCCTGCAGAATATTATATAGAGGATCAGCAATAGTCAAGAGGTACAGTCGCTGTTTTTAGAAGGTTAGCAGACGAGATCAGATAGTTCTGAATTGCATGGGCCCAAGGAGGCGGTTAAGTGTATTCCAAAAGCAACAATATAGCACGACAAACTGCAACTAATGTCAGCAATAAAGGAGTAGAACAAAGAGTGGCAAACTGGTTTATTGTGCAAAGCAGTGCATGCGTTAGGCTGACATTTTACACTGACTCTCGAGGTTTCAGCTGACATTTTAAAAAGCTTCTAAGGATTTTGTAATATACAAAAAAAATCTAGTCTTAATACGTTACTATGTGATGGTTCTTGACCAAAGGAATACCTTTGATGTTCCATTGCTTCTTTTAGAATGCAAAGATTACAGATCTTCCAGGGACTACACAGGAGTTGAAATTCGATACTGAATAGATAATATTTTCTCATGGAGTGACAGCGCTTTGAGAGCTGATGTGAACCTATAAAATGGCTTTTTTTAGTGTAGTGATTAGTAATGCCAATTTGTGCTTTTAACCGTTTTGTTCTTTCTGCATTGTCTTTTGCTGTTAGGTGTTCTTACTGCATGCTTCATGGCCTCATCCCTGCCTATCTCTAATCTCCTCCAGCCTTACAACTCTCCGAGATCTCTGCGTTCCTTTCTTCACCCCGCCATTGGCGACCGTGCCTTCAGCTGTCCTGACCCTAAACTCTGAAATTCCCTCCCTAAACCTCTCCGCCTCTCCACCTTGCTCTCTGCTCCTTTAAGACCCTCCTTAAAACCTACCTCTTTGACCAAGCTTTTGGTTGCCTGTCCTAATATCTCCTTATGTGGCTCGGTGTGAAATTTTGTCTGATAACGCTCCTGTGAAGCGCCTTGGGACATTGCACTACATTGAAGCCGCTATATCAATGTAAGTTGTTGTTGTTGCTATGTAACTGTCATATTACACAACTATATGACGTTAATCTCCAAAAGTGAGAAAAATAACTAATAAAGGAGACTATATGAACAAAAATTGATTAAACTATGACCAGAAGCAACAGCAGTTCAAAGAGGGTATTATGAAAGCATATAATGTGCCATTATTCATTGGAGGTTCATAAAAACCATCTTGTGGTAAAACTGACTCAAAGTGCAAGGAGCTGTTCCAAAAAAAACTAAAGAGGTTAATTCCACTCGGCACAAAAAGGAGATGGTCTTTTGAATTTAATCGGGTCAATGTTAATCTTTATATTTTAGATCGAAGAACCATTCTTTTTAAAAAAAATTCAGCGTTGGTCCATTTGTTCATTTCCCTTTTTTTTGTGAGTGTGTAATAGGAAACGAGCAGAGTCAAACAAAAGGGTCACTGTTGTAGCTCTGGCAGTTCGGATAGTAGGAAGAGGGCAGCTGTGTGCTTACAGAGGTAGGCCTCATCGGACGAGACCTTATGAGGCAGTGATCTCATTGAGGGGCTCGAATAATGCTTGCAGGCATCATCGGAACCCTGAAATGAAAGTGCTGCCTGATGCCTGCTGCCCATTATGCTTCCTGATATATATTGTAGAGTGGGTGAGGAGCACTTTTTGTGTCACTTTCACTCCATTCTTTTGGTCACGTTGGACATTGAGAGTCAGGACGCTTCGTGTAGTTGATGCCTTAGTTAATGTCTTTCGTGCCGAAGGAGTGTGACACAATCACTCCAACCTTTTCTCAAGTTGATTTTAATCTGCAGATGATTGCCCAAAAAAATATTCATTGTAAAGAATTATTAGCAACATTTCTTTTTTTTGCCAACATCCTTTTTATTTCTTTCTGTCTATGCTGCGGGTTTGTGTATATATTTGTGAAAGTGTTGAGTTCTAGGCAAGGAGTCATTGAGTTGACAGCGTGAAGGAGATGAATTAGCATTCGAAGCTCAAATAACAGGATGGTTGAAGCCCCCTGAGTTCATGATATTGAGGGTAGTCCCACTCTCCGCGGTGATGTTCCTGCCTAGTTAGTGCTTACAGTACTCTGCGTTCCTCCAATTCTGGCCTCTTGCGCATTCCCTACTTCCTTTACCCCACCGTTGGCGGCAGTGCCTTCAGCTGTCTGGGCCCTAAGCTCTGGGATTCCCTCCCTAAACCTCTCCACCTCTCGATCTCTCTCTCCTCCTTAACCTACCTCTTTGTCCTTTGGTCACCTGTCTTAATATCTTCTTATTTGGCTCAGGGTCAAATTTTTGTGTCTGATTACACTCCTGTGAAGTACCTTGGGATGTTTTACTCTGTTAAAGGTGCTATATAAATGTGTTGTTGTCGTAGTCTGCTTATTTTGGTGTTAACCCTACTTTCGGTGTAATTATCATGAACTCACATTTTCCAAAGATAATTAATCGAAGCATTAATGGATAATTCACATTGACTAAAACATCAATTAAAGTGATGGCTAAAATAAGCCAACCTGCAACTTTCTGTGCACCAACCATAGATGTTAAAGGGGCATTTGAAATAGGGTTTAATTCTTTCCCTCTCTTACAGAAAAGAGTAATCACAAATCTGCCCTATTTGTTATTATGCGTATGAAAGTGCGATGATTTACAGAATGACTGATATTCATTATCATTGACCATGTAATCAACATAAAGTGTTTTAAGATTTCTAAGCAACTCTAACTTTTAGGAACGACCAACTTTATGTTGCTTCTCATCCAGTGCAAAGTGTGTGTGGGTGAGTGTTGTGTGAGGACAATGACTGGGCTTGGTTTGACTCCGCTATGATGCCTCCAACTGTCGAAAAGCCTGTCGATGTTCACTACCCATGAAGAATGGCCACTTGGACAAGGGACCAGTTGTGACTTGTGACATACGAACATACGAAATTGATGGGCTGTAAAAGGCCAGCTGGTCCATCAAGCCTGCCCCACAGTCATGATGGGTGGAGCATCATGGTCTAAACACTCCCCCCCCCAAAGCCATGTAATCTCCTGGGAGAGGTAAAAAAAAACAGAGAAAAAACCCAGGGCCAAAAAGGGAAAAAGTACTCTGGAAAATTCCTCTCCGACCCCCTCTCAGGCAATCGAAAGCAGTCGAGGAGATCACATGGACCAAGTGTTTTCTGTAAAGACACTTACCTTCTGTACGATGCGATCTCTGCCCCAGTCAGGAACGGGTCCGGCTCCCTCCTGAAGGCAGAGAGTCAGCACCCACCACACCAGCCGGCAACACATTCCAGAGACTCACTACTCTCTGGGAAAAGAAGAACCGCCCAACATCCAGTCTATTCCTACTCTTCCATAGTTTAAACTCCTGTCCCCTGGTGACCATGGAATCATGACCAGAGTCAAAGCTTTTAGGGGAGGAGAGGAGGAGATTGGAGGGAAAAATATTTCAAGGGGCCAATAACAAATATCAAGCCAGCTTCACCCCATCCAGCTATTCTAACCAATTATCTGCCTCATAGCTAGCCATCTCTGTGCAGCAATGAAATGAGGACACAAATGATTAAAGTAGAGCAACGCTACCGAAAGTCAATGTGTAGGTCCCAGAGTCACCTTGTACTGATTTGGAGGGTTTGGGTTGTGCAGTTGGGGGTAGTGTTAACCTTTGGGAATTGAGTTTGAATCTAGCCCCCAATAATAGGATGGAAGTCTCCTCTCCCTTGTCTGTCTTTGTGTAATCAGTTTGGGGAACCTTAATCTACCTCCTAGTGAGTGTGGGCCCACAGCACCAAACTGGTCACAGATCAACACCAAAATCAAGTTTCTCATCAGAAGCGCTGCGACGAGGGACTTTGGCACGTTGCTGCGATCCCATGGAGACCATGCGCTAGTTCTCTGGGTGTGGGGGCTAATTACATACCCGGCGCTCTTCAGGTGGCGGGGGGTGGAGGGAGTCCATCTCTGTTGCGGGAGTAGGGGGGTGGAACCTGGTGACGCTTCAGCAGATCAAGCTGCAGCTGCTGGAATGGGTGGGGCCAAATTTAAAGGGAGCAACAGCCCCCCCTTCTCCTCACCCACTCCCGTCCCCCGAGATATGCTGGATCCAAAGCTGTCATTGGCTCTGAAAGAGCCCAGCCGCACATCACGGGAAAGATTGCCTAACCTCTTCCCACCACAGTCCCATTCCACCTGCCTCCTCCCGCCACAATCCCCCTTGCCGCCTCCTCCCTCCCCTCAGGAAACAAGGTGAAACCCACCGCGGCTCGAAACCTCGCCTCCTCCAGGTCAATTACGCGTGGTGAGGCGGGAAACGGGCGGGTGGCTCTCATTATAATCGGGGGGGGGTGGTGCCGAGGAAGATCTCAACAGTTGTTTATAGAGGTGGAGGGCACCCTCCATCAGATTTCCCATGATCCTTTGCCCCAGGCACCACCCATTTTCAGGTGGTCCTACAGAGGAAATCCCTCCCCTTCATTCTCACTCAGAAGGCCAAGCGGGAAGTGCAGAAACCCACACTCCTGCAGTTCCCTGTATATTTTTGAGGTTAGGGTTGACTCTTATTGTTGGAGCAGAGTAGAAAGAGTTTCAGTCAGCATCTTGCTGTGATATACCTACGATCTGGGAGCGTTCGATGCCGACACTGCCTACCCAAAGTGCAAAAGCTTTCTTTGTGTGTCAGCCGTGGCTCAGTGGTAGCATTCTCACCTCTGACTCAGAAGGTTGGGAGTTCAAATCCCACTCCAATCCAGTGTAGAACTGAGGGAGTGCTGCACTGTCGGAGGTGCCGTCTTTCGGATGCGACGTTAAACTGAGGCCCTCTCAAGTGGATGGGTAAGATTCCATGGCACTATTTTGAAGAAGGGCAGGGGAGTTTTCCCCGGTGTCCTGGCTAACATTTATCCCTCAACCAACACCTAACACAGATAATCTGGTCATTATCACATTGCTATTTCTGGGACCTTGCTGTGCACAAATGAGCTGCCCCGTTTCCTACATTACAACAGTGGCTACATTGGCTGTAAGGTGCTTTGGGACGTCCTGAGATCATGAAAGGCGCTATATAAATGCAAGTTCTTTCTTTTTCCTTTTCCCAATAATAAGATAATTCACTGCAATGAGCTCCCTTCTAACAAACGTTAGAAAGTTTACTTAGACTGTGGAAGATAGGCAGCGGTGTGAAATAACTTTGTAGTAAGCAAGTCTTCAATGAAAAAAAGCAAATACATTGATAGTTTTACATAGTGAAAAGCTAACGGTTAATTTTATTTCTGGCTATCCCTGTAGAAAAACTCTAGACAGTTTAAGTAAAAGTAAAGCAAGACGTTGGAGGAGGAAGCTTCAGCGCAAAGATTTCCAGAAGGTCAGCCACTTGAAGCTGCCCCAAGAATCCCATTGGGGGCGGCCAAGAGAGAACTCAAAGGAAGTCTGACTGGTGACACCCCTGAGTTGCACTGAGGAGGTGGGAGCAGGTGGTGCACTAGTGCAATCAACAGTTTAATGAGTGGCAGGCTGCTCTGTTAACTGTGCACAGCCAAGTTGCATAGTGTGATGCAAGGATGTCACCACGCAGCTGCTGAAAGCTGATCCTGCACAGCGTCGAAAAGAGTTCTGTTGCCCTGTGCGCTCAGGACACTCCCAGCTTGCTGCTCTCTCGAAATGTGTGATAGGGGTTAGTATTGAGGGCAAACCTTTGACCCTTGTGGCTTATGTAGCTCTTGTTTACCAGCTGCAATAAAACAAAAACCTCGGGGTGAAATTGCTCGATGTGCCCGTTTTCTGGATGGAAAATGGGGGCACAGAGGTCCAATTTAGGGGAGCAGCCTCCCGCACCCGAACCATGTCCGAAACACATCCGATGCCGGATTGGTTTGGATGCTGCCGAGGCATCCTTGGCTGTTGCCTAAAGTAGCGTTAGGCCCTTTTTAAATGTGCAGGAGGATTGATGGCTAGCTCCTAACCCTTGCAGTTCCAGTATCTCTTGTTTACCAAGCGCAATTAATAAAAACCCCTGTGTTCCTTTTGCGAAGCAGCCCTGTCCACGGGCTTGCAAAATAAGATGGTTTCTTCCGGACTTCCTTTCCTGTTGGGTCATGTCAGCCAAATGTTGGATATGATACTCTTCCTCTTCATCATCCTTCATGGGAAAAACAGTGGCACCTTCATCCGAGGAATCGACATGGATTGGGATGTAAATGAATCATCTGTGTAGATATGAAACTACGGCCGGGAATTTCCTTGGAGCTGCAACTTTGCCGGAAGCTAGTTTAAAGATTGCTGTTGATTGCAAAACTTTCTGGAACATAATCCGGATAAAAATGGACGACATGCACCACACATGTGACCGTACATCCACATGTATCCATGTCACGTTTACACTTGATCATTTTGGATAGCAAATGAAGTAATGTCATTTATAACGTCGAAGGATAACTTGCCAGGTCTGAAGATTTAGCGGGCATCAATTTGGACAGCTGGGTGCCTGGCATACTCCGAAACCCGACAACCTGGGGTATATTTTCACCTTCACCGCCTGGACGATAACCTGGCAGGATGGACCGCATGTCTTTTATAGAACTCATCTAATTTTCAATCCGTTGATTTCAGTGGAATGGAACGGAAATCATCCAGGTTTGGCAAAGGGCAGGCAGATAATCAGTAGATGAATATCTACCCCATCTCCAAGCCTAAGCTTCCTGAAAAATCTACACCCGTAAAATTACATAAAATTTTACAGCACAGAAACAGGCCATTTGGCCCAGCAGCTCTATGCCGGTGTTTATGCTCCACACGAGCCTCCTCCCACCTTACTTCATCTCACCCTATCAACATGTCCTTCTATTCCTTTCTCCCTCATCTGTTTATCCAGCTTCCCCTTAAATGCATCTATACTATTCGCCTCAACCACTCCAGTGGTAGCAAGTTCCATATTCTCGCCACTCTCTGGGTAAAGAAGTTTCTCCTGTATTCTTTATTGGATTTATTAGTGACCATCTTATACCTAGTTTTGGATTCCTCCACAAGTGGAAACAACCTCTCTACATCTACAGGAACTGTAAAGTTCCTGTTTGTCCGATATGGAACAGACACTCTTTCCTCTAAGTCCAGAGAGCTTAGGTGCAGGTTCACAGATAACTTCCTGGATCTTGCACAGAAGAAATCCTTCCATTGCATGCCTCGAAGTTATAAATCATGAAGAAGCACTGTTTGGATACACGTCCTATAACACCGCAACTTTAACTTGGATAGAGACTTAGCTGTTATTAAAGAAAAATAAGAAAGACCAAAGTGCCCTTTACCTCGTCTCCGAACGATCTGAGGAGATCGTAACCAGGGGATAGTTGGCATCTGGTTGGTCCTCCAAGTACCAACAGTTGGGACAGATTTATCTTGTAACCTCCGACCAATACATTCAAGGTGCCCTCTTAAGCAGTGCAAAGCTGCAACAGCTCACTTGGGGGGGGCACGAACTACCACCTGCCACCGGTTAGTCCATTGTTCAAGGTGCACTAGATCCCTAGGTGAATGCAGCAACACCACAACAATACAAAACTTTCAGAACTGCTTTCAACGGGCCCTCAAAGGTTTCCCCTACAGCAAGATTCCACAAACAGCAATATGATAATGACCAGATCATCTCTTTTTTTAGTGATGTTGGTTGAGGGATAAATATTGGCCAGGACACCAACAGATTACTAATGGAGAAATCAAATAATGGTGGATAAAAGTGGACAATTTTACCTCACTCATCTTTCTCGAGAGACGGGTTCAGTGACTCTTTGGTCCCCCCTTACATGGATCTTGGAGCTAGACTACATCCTGGATACAATCCAAGATTTGACCAGTAACCCCGTAGCTTCCAGCTTTTCCACGAGTGCCCTGTGAGATGCCAGGTCAAAAGTCTCACAAAAATCACTCGAAGCAATGTAATCGGGTTTCCCCAGAGCCTCCAATCTCCCACAGAACCACCATCGGGAATACACATTCCTCACAAGAGCAAATTCCAACTTAGTCCTTTCTGATTCCTCCGAAGCATAGAATGCTGCGGCAACTCAAAGAAAAACTTAACAACAGCCACTGAAATCAGTAAGATTCTTCCAAAGACTCACTGGGACTCTCCCCCTTCTCATAGATAGAAAGAAGAAAAGAAAGAAAGACTTGCATTTATATAGCACTTTTCACAACCTCAGGACATCCCAAAGCACGTAACAGCCAATGAAGTACTTTACACTGCTGTAATATAGGACACACGGCAGTAAATTTGCACACAGCAAGCTCCCAGAAAGAGCAATGAGATACAGATAATTTGTTTTAGTGTTGTTGGTTGAGGGATCAATATTGGCCAGGATACCAGGGAGAACTTCTTTCAGATGAGACGTTATACCAAGGAACTAACTGCCCTCTCAGGTGGGCATAAACGATCCCATGGCACTGTTTCGAAGAAGAGCAGTGGAGTTCTCCCTGGTGTCCTGGCCAATATTTATCCCTCAACCAACATCACTAAAAAAAGAGATGATCTGGTCATTATCATATTGCTGTTTGTGGAATCTTGCTGTACACAAATTGGCTGCCACGTTTCCTCAATTACAACAGTGGCTACACTTCAACAGTACTTCATTGGCTGTAAAGCACGTTAGGGCATCCTTTTTTTAATTTGTTCATGGGATGTGGGCATCGCTAGCAAGGCCAGCATTTATTGCCCATCCCTAATTGCCCTTGAGAAGGTGGTAATGAGCTCCCTTCTTGAACTTCTGCAGTCCATGTGGTGAAGGTTCTCCCACAGTGCTGTTAGGAAGGGAGTTCCAGGATTTTGACCCAGCGACGATGAAGGAACGACGATATATTTCCAAGTCGGGATGGTGTGTGACTTGGAGGGGAACGTTCAGGTGTGTTGTTCCCATGTGCCTGCTGCTCTTGTCTTTCTAGGTGGTAGAGGTCGCGGGTTTGGGAGGTGCAGTCGAAGAAGCCTTGATGAGTTGCTGCAGTGCATCCTGTGGATGGTACACACTGCAGCCAACGTGCGCCGGTGGTGAAGGGAGTGAATGTTTAGGGTGGTGGTTGGGGTACCAATCAAGCGGGTTGCTTTGTCCTGGATGGTGTTGAGCTTCTTGAGTGTTGTTGGAGCTGCACTCATCCAGGCAAGTGGAGAGTATTCCATCACACACCTGACTTGTGCCTTGTAGATGGTGGAAAGGCTTTGGGGAGTCAGGAGGTGAGTCACTCGTCACAGAATACCCAGCCTCTGACCTGCTCTTCTAGCTACAGTATTTATGTGGCTGGTCCTGTTAAGTTTCTGGTCAATGGTGACCCCCAGGATGTTGATGGTGGGGGATTCGGCAATGGTAATGCCATTGAATGTCAAGGAGAGGTGGTTAGACTCTTTCTTGTTGGAGATGGTCATTGCCTGGCACTTGTCTGGTGGGAATGTTACTTGCCACTTAATACGGACTGCTTCATTATCTGAGGGGCCGCGAATGGAACTGAACACTGTGCAATCATCAGCGAACATCCCCATTTCTGACCTTATGATGGAGGTAAGGTCATTGATGAAGCAGCTGAAGATGGTTGGACCTAGGAGACTGCCCTGAGGTTGTGAAAGGCGCTGTATAAATGCAAGTCTCCCTTAATTGGAATCAAAGGATCATTTTGCTTCACTTCCTGTCAGTACAGTCACATTACTTAACAAAGGTCATGTAGGTCATTTAGTCTATAAACTGTTAATTTGCATTATTACAGCATTGGATGGTATAACTTACTGTCAACAGGAGTGTTAATGTGACCAATAAATGGCTTTGTAATTGTTGGGTAGCAACTCCGCATAATTAACATGCATTTACCATTCAAATAATCTACCAGCTGCCGACTGGACAATCTCACCAGCCCCATTCTCCAGTAATATTAATTCAGCTCCTTCACACGGCTGGGCTCAATAACCAGTATACACAAAAACATTTTTTTTATATTAAATTTTAAAAAAGCGACAGAAATGGGTTTGAAACCAAAAAGCATGTTTCGAAGGTATTCACAACTCTTCTTAACCTTTTTTTTAATAAAAGGGTTGCGATGATGAAATTTACTCTTTTTATATCAAAAAATACGTTGAAAGGATCATTTTAGGAACTTGCCCTCCTGGGAGAACATATCAGGGATTTTTGTGCGCTCTCAATTTTCCCTCAATTAAAATTGCAGAAGGTCGAGAGCACGAGTTCCTGATATGGGCACCCGGTGGGTGAAGCTCTGTGCTGGGAGTGTAACTTTGTGAAATTTAGGAACAGGAGTAGGCCATTCAGCCCCTCGAGCCTGCTCCTATTCCTTTGTTGAGCTTTCACTAACATTGTGCTTGCTTAAGTGTAAACTATTTGATAAAATAAGCCCCGATTTTAACTCGGGGCGTGAGTGCGCGTATGTGCAGTGGGGTGGGGGGGGGGCGGGGGGAGGTGGGTGGGGGGGGGCGGGGGGAGGTGGGTGGGGGGGGAGGGCGGGGGGAGGTGGGGGGGGGCGGGGGGAGGTGGGTGGGGGCGGGGTGGGAGGTGGGTTGGGGGTGGGGTGGGGGGGGAGGTGGGGGGGGGCGGGGGGAGGTGGGTTGGGGGTGGGGTGGGGGGTGGAGGTGGGGGGGGCAAGCTCGCACAGCCACTTCAACGTGAGGACCAGGCCCCATCTGCATCCTTGAGCCGAGTCTCCCGCCCGCACCCAGCGGGAATCACTATCTGGCCGGTGGGCGGGAGCGGGATTTCGGGTGGCAGGAGGCTGCCAACGGGGACCAGAGAGAACGGTTTCTGGCACTGAAGTAAATCGTCTGGTTGGGGGGTGGTGGTCGGATGGCGATCGCTCCTGCTCCTCCTGTTGCTATGTCGGCAAACATGGCAGCCAGTTTGGTCCCACAAACAGCAATGAGGTAAATGTTTTGAGTGGCGTTGATTGAGGGATGAATGTTGGCCCAGGCCACTCTCTATGCTTTGACAAAGTGCCATGAGATCTTTTATGTCCATCTTGGTTTAGCATCTCATCCGAAAGATCTCATTTGGGACAATGCAGCCTTCCATCAGCAGTGTACTGAAGAGTCAGCTGAGATTGTGGGCTCAAGTCCCACCAGCTTCTGATTCAGAGGTGAGGGAGCCAAATGTCATGTTGACTCAGTGTATTGCAAAATATTATGAGACCGTTCTATTTGGACTGGAGCAGTGTAATTATTACGCCCTCTGAACAATGTAGTCCTGTTTGAGCTGTAGCTGAAGATTGTCAGAACCTGGTCCTACAGTTCGTAAGTCTCTGTCGGAAAAGTTGACTCTAGTGAGTGGCAGGATGTGGGAAGGGAGCCTTACTCTTCTTCCCAACAACGTGACGCCATGAGTCTTTACTGCGACTCACCCGTTCCATTCTCTTGTGATACCACAGGCTCTCGTTGGAAATCCATGACGAACCTGGAGAAGCAGCCGTACTACGAGGAACAAGCCAGACTCAGCAAACAGCACCTAGAAAGATATCCGGATTACAAGTACAAGCCACGACCAAAGCGTACTTGTGTGGTGGATGGCAAGAAGCTGAGGATTGGAGAATATAAAGCATTGATGCGCAACAGGCGTCAAGAAATGCGACAGTTTTTTACTGTTGGGTAAGAAAGGTCACACTTCAATTTTCACAAATTATTTTTTATACCAGTCTGCAAAGCTTGGCCTTAGCAGTTGTTTGGACTCTACACAAAGTTCTGTTATAAATGTGGGGGATGATGGGGCATCGTGCCAATTAACCAGGCCTCAGTACTGGTGCATGAGTCCACTTGGCTGAGTCATCGATCCCTGTGTTGTTAAACATGATGTGGAGATGCCGGTGATGGACTGGGGTTCACCTGACGAAGGAGGAAGCCTCCGAAAGCTTGTGAATTTAAAATAAAATTGCTGGACTATAACTTGGTGTTGTAAAATTGTTTACAATTGTGTTGTTAAAGGCTGAGGGGAGGACGAAGAGCAGCAAGCAGAGAGAAAGAGCTTCTCAACACGGGGAGTGACAAAAGCAAAAGGCCGCTCTTGTACACTCCTTCCTCAATTATTTTCTCCCTTTTTTTTTTCTCCTGAGGGCACTAGGGTAGACGTTCCACGAGAGTGTCTCCCGATCTCCCTCCGCAACTTTAGCAGAAGATCGCTGGAGACGGTGTAATTTGTCATTTACCTTGTTTCTCTCGGGTATTCGCTGAAGTTTCAGCGGCAGATCATAGGACCTGCAGGAGGCCATTCAGCCCCTCGAGCTTGATCTGCCATTCAGTTAGATCATGGCTGACCTGTACCTCAACCCCATTTACTCGCCTTTGCTCCATATCCCTCGATACCCTTACACAACAAACGTCTATCAGTCTCAGCTTTGAAAGCTCATATTGACCCTCAACACCCACAGCCTTTTGGGGGAGAGAGTTCCAGATTTCCACTAACCTTTGTGTTAAAAAAAAATTCCTCCTAAATGGCCTAACTCTAATTTTAAGGTTATGCCCCCTTGTTATTGATTCCCCCGCCAGGGGAAATAGTTTCTCTCTATCTACCTTATCAAATCTTTTTATCATTTTTAACACCTCAATTAGATCACCCCTCAACCTTTTATACTCAAGGCAATACAAGGCTAGTCTATGCAACCTGGCCTCACAATTTAACCCTTTAAACCCCGGTATATCACTCTGGTGAACCTGCCAGATTGAGAGATCCCCTGCAGAAATTCTACCCTGCTGAGTCACCCTGGGGAAAAGCCAACTCAAGGCAGAAGAGAGATTGGCCGTGGGAACTTTCCAGGTCGTATCATGCATTACCATGTTGGGTAGCGATTTTGCCATTGAATAATTGGGTAAGTTCCAAGCAAAAGAAGAAAAACCCTATGATATTATTACATCCTCTTTCATAATAATTTACATCACATTTCTCTATCCACCTACACTGTGCCATTATGGGGGAAAAGATTCCCTCCATTGGCTGTCTGCAGCAAAAACATAAATTTAACATGTTTGTGATTTTGTTACAAATGGGCAGAGGAGAATGTCTATTGTTCCCTTTCTCTCCATTTTTAAAAAGTTCATTCTCGGGATTTATTGCCTATCTCTAGTTGCCCTTGAGAAGGTGGTGGTGGGCCTTCTTCTTGAACTGCTGCAGTCCGTGTGGCGAAGGTGCTCCCACAGTGCTGTTAGGTCGGGAGTTCCAGGATTTTGACCCAGTGACCATGAAGGAACGGCCGATACATGTCCAAGTCGGGATGTTGTGTGACTTGGAGGGGAACTTGGAGGTGATGGTGTTCCCGTGCACTTGTTTCCCTTGTCCTTCTCGGTGGTGGAAAGCCATTCCTGTTAGAAGTGGATTTGCACCGAAAGATAAGGGATGTGACTGTTCTCGCAGTGACTCATCGCAAGGACACTGCTGGCTGATGGAACTTCAGTGCTGCCAATATACAACAATTAACTGAGGCCCATCTGCCTTTCAGGCTGTTTATTTGACAATGTTATACATCAACGAACCACTGACCTTATATAATTTGTATAATAGAGGCGCATACTTCAACATACTTCCCCACTGCTGGGATATGAACACTGATGATGGGGAAATGTTGGTTTAGTTGATAAATAGTTGACTTTTGTCAGAATCTCCTAGTGGGAGGGAGGAACCTCTGGGCCAATTTAGTTTTATTGATAACAGCAGCGAATTCTCCAATGAATTCCGATAGATTTTCTCAGCACTAGATTGAGGTTCTCCAATTTTCTGCCTCAACTATGAATCATGGAATGATACAACACAGAAGGAGGCCATTCGGCCCATCGTGCCTGTGCCGGCTCTTTGAAAGAGCTATCCAAATAGCCCCACTCCCTTGCTCTTCCCAGATAGCCCTGCAAACTTTTCCAATTCAAGTATTTATCCAATTCCCTTTTGAAAGTTACTATTGAATCTGCTCCCACCGCCCTTTCAGGCAGTGCATTCCAGATCATAACAACTCGCTGCGTAAAAAAAAAAAATCTCCTCACCTCCCCTCTGGTTCTTTTGCCAATTACCTTAAATCTGTGTCCTCTGGTTACTGACCCTTCTGCCAGTAGAAACAGTTTCTCCTTATTTATTCTATCAAAATCCTTTGTAATTGTTGGGGTATCTGGAAAAAAAAGTTGACTTTCTGATCAAATGAAAGCAAGAATTGACGTCATTCATTTTTAAAAATTAATAATGTCTGGCTAACTGTTGCCAGCACACCAGGCAGACATTAACAATTAATAAAGTGAGGACAAACTCAAGTTGGGTGGGTAGAGTTGGTTGATAGAGACTTTGTGGTGATTTTTGTTGAAACAACTAGTAGGGAAAGGGGGGACAAAGTGAATGTGCAGCTCTCCATTAAACCTTTGGCACATGAGAGGTGTGAGTGAACAGTCTGGTAACTGCCTTGCCTGTTATGACCCACCAACAACATAGCAGAATTTGAAAATGATTTATGCATTAGTCGAACTCCCATGGCATTGCACATGGGGGAGTGATTTTTAACTTCACCACTTTGACGGTAATGTGGGGGGGGGCAGCCCATTAGAGAACTGGACTGAAATCTGCTCCACCACATTAGTTCCTAGGTGGAGAAGTTGGAATTAATTCCCCGGGAGTCAAGATTAACTCTAGTCTTCAGGTGAGGCAGGGTTAGAGAGCAGGGTGTAATCGGACCAGGACACACTAATGTAAGAGTTTTAATGAAATAGTCCTCTGTAGTAAGGCTAAGGAGGAAGGAGATGCAAAACTTGATGGTTTTTGATAGAGTAAATAAGGAGAAATTGTTTCCAGTGGCAGGAGGGTCAGGAACCAAAGGACACAGATTTACAATTATTGGCAAAAAGTCCAGGGGGGAATGAGGAGCTTTTTATATGCAGCAAGTTGTTATGATCTGGAATGCACTGCCTAAAAGGGTGGTGGAAGCAGATTCAATAGTAACTTTCAAAAGGGAATTAGATAAATACTTAGAATCATAGAAAGGTTACAGCACGGAAGAAGGGCATTTGGCCCATCGAGTCCATGCCGGCTCTATGCAAGAGCAATCCAGCTAATCCCACTCCCCCGCCCTGTTCCTGCAGCCTGCAAATTTTTTTCCCTTCAAATACTTATCCAGTTCCTTTTTGAAGGCCATGATTGAATCTGCCTCCACCACCCCCTCTGACAGTGCTTTCCAGACCCTAACCACTCCCTGCGTAAAAACGTTTTTCCTCATGGCACCTTTGGTTCTTTTGCCAATCACCTTAAATCTATGCCCTCTGGTTCTTGACCCTTCCGCCAATAGGAACAGTTTCTCTCTCTCTATTCTGTCTAGACCCTTAATGATTTTGAATACCTCTATCAAATCTCCTCTCAACCTTCTCTGTTCCAAGGAGAACAACCCCAGCTTCTCCAGTCTAATCCAGGTAACTAAAGTCCCTCATCCCTAGAATCATTCTAGTAAATCTCTTCTGCATCCTCTCTAAGGCCTTTACATCTTTCCTAAAGTGCGGTGCCCACAACTGGACATAATACTCCAGTTGTGGTCGAACCAGTATTTTATAAAGGTTCATCATGACTTCCTTACTTTTGTACTCTATGCCTCTATTTATAAAGCCCAGGATCCCGTATGCATTTTTAACAGCTTTCTCAACCTGCCCTGCCATCTTCAACGATTTCTGTACATATTCCCCAGATCTCTCTGTTCTTGTACCCCTTTTAGAATTGTGCCCTTTAGTTTATATTGCCTCTCCTCATTTCTCCTACCAAAATGCATCACCTCGCATTTTTCTGCGTTAAATTTCATCTGCCATGTGTCCGCCCATGCCACCAGCCTATCGATATCCCCTTGAGGTCTATAACTATCCTCCTTATTGTTTACTACCCTTCCTAGTTTTGTGTCATCTGCAAATTTTGAAATTGTGCCCTGTAGACCCAAGTCCAAGTCATTAATATATATCAAGAAAAGCAGTGGTCCCAGCACTGACCCCTGAGGAACACCGCCAGTAAACCTCCCTCCAGTCCGAAAAACAACCGTTCACCACTACTCTGGAATGTCCCTTAGCCAATTCTGTATCCATGTTGCTACTGCCCCCTTAATTCCATGGGCCGCAATCTTGATGACAAGCCTACCATGCGGCACTTTATCAAATGCCTTTTGAAAGTCCATATACACCACATCAACTGCATTGCCCTCATCTACCCTCTGTTACCTCATCAAAAAACTCTATTAGGTTAGTTAAACACAATTTGCCTTTAACAAATCCGTGCTGGCTTTCTCTAATCAATCCACCCTCGTCCAAGTGACTGTTAATTCTGTCCTGGATTATCGTTTCTAAAAGTTTCCCCACCACCGAGGTTAAACTGACTGGCCTGTAGTTGCCGGGTTTATCCTTACACCCTTTTTTGAACAAGGGTGTAACATTTGCAATTCTCCAGTCCTCTGGCACCACCCCCGTAACTAAGGATGTTTGGAAGATTATGGCCAGTACCTCCGCAATTTCCACCCTTCCCTCAGCAACCTAGGATGCATCTCATCCGGATTAGGTGACTTATCTACTTTAAGTACAGCTAGCCTTTCAAGTCCCTCTTCTATATCAATTTTTAGCCCATCCAGTATCTCAACTATATCTACTGAGACTCTGGCAGCACCTTCTTCCTTGGTAAAGACAGATGCAAAGTACTCATTTAGTACCTCGGCCATGCCCTCTGCCTCCATGAGTAGATCTCCTTTATGGTCCCTAATCGGCCCCATCCCTCCTTTTACTACCCGTTTACTGTTTACATACCTGTAGAAGACTTTTGGATTCCTTTTCATGTTGGCCGCCAGTCTATTCTCATACTCTCTCTTTGCCCCTCTTATTTCCTTTTTCACTTCCCCTCTGAACTTTTTATATTCTGCCTGGTTCTCACTTGTACTATCAACTTGACATCTGTCATACGCCCCTTTTTTCTGCTTCATCTTACTCTCTATTTCTTTTGTCATCCAGGGAGCTCTGGTTTTAGTTGCCCTACTTTTCTCCCTCGTCGGAATATACCTAGACTGTACCCAAACCACCTCCTCTTTAGAGACCGCCCACTGTTCAATTACAGTTTTGCCTGCCAATCTTTGATTCCAATTTATCCGAGCCAGATCTGTTCTCATCCCATTGAAATTGGCCCTCCACCAATTGAGTATTTTTACTTTAGAGTGGTCCGTGTCTTTTTCCATAGCTATTCTAAACCTTATGATACTATGATCGCTGCTCCCTAAATGCTCTCCCACTGACACTTGCTCCATTTCGCCCGCCTCATTCCCAAGAACCAAGTCCAGCAATGCCTCCTTCCTCATTGGGCCAGAAACGTACTGGTTAAGAAAGTTATTCTGAACACATTTCAAAAATTCCTACTTTGCCCCTTATATTATTATTATTATTATTATTATTATTATTATTATCCCAGTTAGGATAGTTGAAGTCCCCAGTTATCACTACACTATAGCTTTTGCACCTCTCTGTAATTTCCCTGCAAATTTGTTCCTTTATATCATTCCCACTAGTTGGTGGCCTATAGAATACACCCAGTAGTGTAATGGCACCTCCACTGTTTCCTAACTCTAACCAAATAGATTCTGTCCTTATCCCCTCCAGGACATCCTCTTTCTCCAGCACTCAGTATTCTCCTTAATCAATACTGCCACCACCACTCCTTTCTTTTCTTCCCTATCTTTCCTGAACTCCTTGTATCCAGGAATATTTAGTACCAATCCTACCCTTTGATGAACCAGGTCTCCTTTATCGCCATGACATTGTATCCCCTATTTGCGCCTGCAGCTCACCGACCTTGTTTACCACGCTTCGTGTGTTTACACACACGCACTGCAAACCAGTCTTAGACTTTCTTGTACTCTCTCTTAGTCTGATCCCACCTAATACTGTAATATTTCTTGCTCTAGTGCTATCTGTCTCTCCCGATCCTTTGTGCCCCTTGTTTCTCCTTTCCAAAGCTACATCCTGGTGCCCAACCCCCTGCCAAATTAGTTTAAACCCCCCCTCCCCCACGGCACTAATGAACCTCCCTGCGAGGACTCCTTTGAGGTGCAACCCGTCCGGCCTGTACAGGTCCCACCTGCCCCAGAACTGGTCCCAATGCCCCAGGAATCTAAAGCCCTCCCTCCTGCACCATCTCTCCAGCCACACATTCAACTGCTCTATCCTCCTATTTCTGTACTCGCTAGCGCGTGGCACCGGGTGTAATCTGGAGATGACTACCTTTGAGGTCCTGCTTGTTAATCTCTTTCCTAACTCCTTAAACTCTGCCTGCAGGACTCATCCCTCTTTCTACCTAAGTCGTTGGTACCGATATGGACCACGGCCTCTGGCTGTTCACCCTCTCCCTTCAGAATGTTATGCAGCTGCTCAGTGACATCCTTGACCCTGGCACCAGGGAGGCAACATACCATCCTGAAATCACGTCTGCGGCCGCAGAAATGCCTGTCTGCTCCCCTAACTATAGATCCCCTATTACTATTGCTCTCCTGACCTTTCTCCTCCCCCCCCCTGTACAGCTGACCCACCCATGGTGCTATGGCCGCACTGGCTGCTCTGGCTGCACTCTGCAGAGGAACCCTCTCTCCCACAAGTATTCAAAACTGAATACTGGTTAGAGAGTGAGATGCCCTCAGGGGACTCCTGCACATCCTGCCTGGTCCTCCTTGTCTGACTGGCGGTCACCCAGTCCTTCTTTGCCTGCACTCCCTTAAGCTGCGGGGTGACCACCTCCTGAAATGTGCTATCTACGTAGCTCTCAGCCTCGCGGATGCTTGAGCTGCTGCTCAAGCACCGAAACCCGGAGCTCGAGCTCCTCCAGCTGATGACACTTCCTGCGCCTGTGGGTATGCAGGACACGTCCTGGAGTTCCCATGTGGCACAAGATGGGACTGAGCTGCCCTGCCATGCCTCAATTTTTTCAATTATTAACTAAGCTTAACTGAAAATAAACTAAAGACTTAAAAAAAACTCACCAGAAAAAGAAACATTCACCAGCTACCAACCAATCAGCTCCTTCTCTTGTGCTGACGTCAATTTTAATTTTCTTACTTCACTCCCTGACGCCCCTCGCTCTTTATCCAATCCGACGCTCTGCCCCGAACTCCAACCAGGTCCGCTCTCCTTACCTCAGGCGCTCTGACTTGAGAAGAAAAAATTTGCAGGGCTGTGGGGATGGAACAGGGGAAGTGGGACGAATTGGATAGCTCTTTCATAGGCATGATGGACCGAATGGCCTCCTTCTGTGCTGTATAATTTTATGAAAACACGCTCTACAGCACCACCGCTGGTAGGAAGTTGCAATTGCAGCGTGCTGTGTTTACATAGACCTTTATAAATGTAGGAATTGATAATGGAAAAAGTTGACATAACAGTGTGGCAAAATATGACAACAGAAAGTAAGTTTTTTTGGACAGGAAGTAAGTGCAAACATAGCTAAACTCTCCAACAAGCATCCATGCCATTATTAATGTACATCACATTTGTCTTTGTGTCGACAGACAGCAAGGTCAGATCCCTATTACTACGGCTGGAGTGGTGTATCCTGGTGCCATTGCTATGGCAGGGATGCCGTCACCCCGGATCCCCTCTGAGCACTCGAGCATGTCCAGCAGCCCAGAGCCCAGCATGCCTGTCATCCAGAGCACTTACAGCCTCAAATCGGGGGAGGCCCAGGTGAAGGAGGAGTTGAGGATCAACAACCTGAACGGAGGGATGTACGATGAGTACGAGGACGAGGATGAGGACGATCCAGACGCAGACTATGGCAGTGACGATGAGAATCACGTGGCAGCGCATGCCGACTGACGGGGATGGGGCCAGGAGCCTCCGCCGGCGAGATAAAATCACCCCGTCTGGTTCATCCTACCAGGGGCTAAGCACATTTTGACTATCTGATACACTGACTGTTACTTAAAACTATTTAGTCTTAATAAAAACAGGATATAGTCAGAACTTTACTGACTACTAGACCTCGGCCTATGGTACAGGCATGGGAAAAAATGATAAGCTATGGGTAAAACGATGCCAGTAAAATCAGCTGCTATCCCCCAGCACTGAAGTCTTACCCTCCTGAGCTTTGTCTAGACTTGCGGGCTGTCGTTCTACAAGATTCTATAAATTCTCACTCAGGTACAAAGTGCCAACAAGTGGCTTGTGAATGTGTTTTGTTGTTTTTTTTTCTTGTGCCACAATAAAAGGTGTTCTCTTTTTTTTTTGTTCTTGTTTTTTGGATGGATTAAGGAAAAAAAAATGTTTGTTTTTGCTCTCAAGTTACCTTTGTTTCAAAGGAATCTATTTTCTTGAATATGGACAAACTGTTGCACCCTCATAGAGTACTTTTGTTTTTTGTTTGTTGCACACTGTTTCAAAATGCAACTCTTAGCAAGTGCCAAAATTTGTAATTGTTGGAATTAGTTCATGCGTTTTCCTACAGTCTTAAGCTAGGGATATTGTTGGGTCTTAGACAATCCCAGACACATTTCCAAACCAGCAGCTGGCGAGATTTGTAGGAGACTGTAGGTGCAGTTCTCAGGTGAAAGGGGAGATAACTGAAGACGTGAGAAACTTTTATTACGTGGATTCTGTGCGTGTGCGTGCGCGTGTGTGTGTGCGTGTGTTATGGTACTTTATAAGGTGTCGGAGACAGTGATAGCAAAGCAGCATAGGGGAATGAAATTCCACGTCCTCAATGTCCATTCCGACTCCCTCCGCCGCCAAGCCGCCATTTCTTCCCCGACATTGTTTCCCAGCGGCCTCTCTGAGGCGGTCGCTTTCTTCAGTTCTCACGGGGGTTTCCGTCTGCGTTCGTAGCACTTAATAAAAAAAAAACAACCGACGGGCACTTGGGGGGGGGGGAAAACGTAAACAAGCAAACAAACCCGGAAGCGAAACCTATTCCCGCCAGAGTTTCCCGTTTGCCAAAACGGTGCCAACCTGGCATTGGCGCGGTATGTGAAACTGTACCTCGAATGGATTTTGGGAGTCGGAACGTTTCATCCCTCCCCCCACCACCCCCAAAAAAAATCCGATTTTGAATAAATGAAAATAAAATGGCTTTGTTGTTAAAGGCGGACTAGCTGATCATATACTGCATGTCAGTGTTTAATTTGTATTTTTTGACTGTATTTTTCAATTTTAACTGCCTCTTCTTAATAGTGTAAAATGATGGTCAGCTATTCCCCAGTTAGTAAGTTATGTATAATTTATTTCCTCAGTTCTATCTAATTGATTGGCAATGCAGCATTCTGTAGCTGTAGATATTTAAGCCTGGTATTTTAGATATAAACAGTTTTTTCTTTTTGTTCTTTAAGTCCTAGTGATGTCATGTTACGATGTTTAATCAGCAGGCGTGAAAATAATTGGACTGTTTGTTGGGACTGAAATGAGACCATTCTCTCATAATCTCATTTCTATTTAATTGTCATGGTCATTTAGAGCTGATTCGCTAAAGCACTCTGTACTGAAAAAAAAATTGCAGAAAAAAAAAAGAACCAAGTGTTTTATATCACTTTATGTAAAATGTGAAACCAGTTTTTGTTTTATTTTCTTGACTGTGTGAACAAATTTCTGACTTGTGTGGGGCTTTAGTCTCACATTGGCTGGGCTTTTCGACCATTTTTTTTTTGTTTTTGGCGCTCTGTTTATTTATGTGACTCTAGACTACAAGAGTACTTTGTTTTAGCTCCAGTAAGGTTTCACCATGATTTCATGGCTGTGAGCCGTTTGTGATCTACACGCCAACAGCGGAAACTGTGTCGGAGTTTTCTATATATTTTTTTTGCTTTTTATTTTATCCTTTTTTTGCTCTTTGTTTGGAATTCTCATTTTGCTGGCATTTTGCATTCTGTAATTCCCGATCTCAGACTACTCAGTTCTACTGATGCTGTACTGTTTTTAAAAAAAAATGTATTTATTGGCCAACATTGGCTCTAAAAATTATTAGACACAGATTGTGTTCAGGAAGACAATCAAATCGAGTGGAGCTTAAAACAAAGTAAACTGAATCTACCATCTCACTTGAAATTTAAAGAAAGATATGTAAATATAACATAGAATTATAGATTTATATTTTGTTCATAACACATAGTGTAATATAAGTTGTATATTTTCATGTTTTTTTGTTTATGTTATCATTCATGCCACAATAAAAGCAGGAGTACTCGTACTCTGAAAAAAGCAGACGTGTTAACAGCATCTGTTTCTGCATTGCCCCCTACAGCCTTTAGTGGTTCCAGACACGAATAAAAAAAAACTTCAGCACGCTCCCGATCTCCTCGTGCTCTATCTTTGAGTCTTTCAAGCATTTGTGACATTTTTTTTTAAAAAAGGAGCCCAAATTGAATTGAAGCTTATTACATTTCCCGTCCATTTTTTCTCAAGTGAAGTCAGCAACACTTAAAGAACGAGAAAAAAGGAAAGGGCTGGGGTTTCAAAGCACTTCACAATGAAGTACTTTTGAAGGATAGTCACTTTTACTGTAGGGAAAGACGGCAGCCAATTTGTGCACAGCAAGATCCCACAAACAGCAATGAGATAAATAGCCAGATAATCTGTTTTAGTGATGTTGGTTGAGGGATAAATATTGGCCAGGTCACTGGGGAGAATTCCCCATCTCTTCTTCGAATAGTGCAATGGGATCATTTATGAAAGGGCAGATTGGACCTTGGAATAACTTCTCATTTCCCCCCCCACCCCAGTTTGTGCAACTAATGTAGGAGTCAGGACAGAGTTAATATCAACTGAACACTCACCTCCAGCGTCACACCACAGTGTGTGACTTTTAACGAGTCCTAGCACAAAGGCGACCATGGGTTAGGTTTCATAGCAAAACTAATTCAGTTACAGGATACCACTGCTCATCTGTGGAATTGCACATCTTGCATCTTGATTTCACTCTGTTTTGCTAAATTGTGAATAACAGTAAGTTATTACTGTCCTGAAGAAATGTTTCCCTGACTAGGCATCACTTCAGTGCTCATCTAGTCATTCTTCACCCACCTCCCATTCTCTGCTCACTCTTCTCATCTTCCACTCCTCTATCACAATACTGTTTAATCTTCTCGCAAACCATAGCCCTGTGTGCTCTCATATATAATCTTCTCTCCCAGCACTCCATCATGATCTTGTCCAGTCTCTTGTCTTTATCCCACCTGCTCCATCACATCATTAACTGAACTCTTACTCTTCCTGATAGATATCTCCTATATCTGCTCCATCATACACCCGCCTGGTCTCCCTCCATATCTGCTCCATCATACACCTGCCTACTCTCCCTACATCTGCTCCATCATACACCTGCCTACTCTCCCTACATCTGCTCCATCAAACACCTGCCTACTCTCCCTACATCTGCTCCATCATACACCTGCCTACTCTCCCTACATCTGCTCCATCATACACCTGCCCTACTCTCCCTACATCTGCTCCATCATAGATCTGCCTACTCTCCCTAAACCTGCTCCATCATACACCTGCCCTACTCTCCCTACATCTGCTCCATCATACACCTGCCCTACTCTCCCTACATCTGCTCCATCATACACCTGCCCTACTCTCCCTACATCTGCTCCATCATACACCTGCCCTACTCTCCCTACATCTGCTCCATCATACACCTGCCCTACTCTCCCTACATCTGCTCCATCATACACCTGCCCTACTCTCCCTACATCTGCTCCATCATACATCTGCCTACTCTCCCTACACCTGCCTGCCGCTATAAAAGCTGGTTAAAAATATCTCCATTCCGCAAGTGCCGTTTCAGCCACTGCCGCCTCGCGATTACCTGCGTGTCCTATGTTTTAAGTTGGAAATGGACTTAGTGCATTGGAGTCTGTCCGTAGTTTGTAATTTTCGAGTGTCTGTGGTTTCAAGGTGCAACTTGTATCTATTACAATATAAGTTATTTAGGACTGTCAATAAGTGTCCGTTTTTTGCAGTTGTTTTGGGGATGTTTGTACAGGTTTCATATATAACGTAAGTAGATAGACTTTTAAGCAAAATCATGCAACAGCTGAGACCCATTGCCTGCAATTCCTGTGCCATGTGGGAACTCCAGGATGCTTCATGTGTCCTGGATAACCACATGTGCAGGAAGTGCCTCAGGGTTTCTGAGATTGAGGAGTAGTTGGAGTCACTGCAGGGTATACGGGAGGCTGAGAATTTCCTGGATCGCACGTTCCAGGAGGTGGTCACCCCACAGCTACAGAGTTCAGGATGACAGTAAGTGGGTGGCCATCCGGCAGGGTAGGAAGAGGCAGGCAGTGCAGGAATTCTCCGGGAGTGCTTCACTCACAAACCAGTTTTCAGTGCTGAATACCGCGGAGAGTGACGACTCCTCGGGGGAGTGCAGTCTAGAGCACATCCGTGGCACCGTGGGGCAAGTGACTGCACAGGGGGGCACAGCAAAGTGTAGAAATGCAGTGGTTATAGGGGATTCAATAGTCAGGGGGATAGACAGGCAATTCTGCAACCACCATGAGTCCCACATGGTATGTTGCCTCCCTGGTGCCAGGGTAAAGGGCATCACTGAACTGGTGCAGAACATTTTGCAGGGGGAAGGGGAACAGCCAGAAATCGTGGTCCATGTTGGAACCAATGACATAGGGAGGAAAAGGGTTGAGGTCCCACAGACAGAGTTTCAGGAGTTAGGGAGGAATTAAAGAGCAGGACCTCAGGGGTAGTAATCTCTGGATTACAACCAGTGTCACGCACTAGTGAGTATAGGAATAGTAAAGTAAGACAGGTTAATGCGTGGCTGGAGAAATGGTGCAGGAGGGAGGGCTTCAGATTCCAGGGGCATTGGGACCAGTTCTGGGGCAGGAGGGACCTGTACAAGATGGACGGGTTGCACCTCAACAGGGCTGGGACCAATGTCCGAGCAGGGAGGTTAACTAGTGCTGTGGGGGTTGGGGGGGTTTAAACTAATTTGGTAGGGGGAGGGGTACCAGGATGAAGCATTAGAGAGGAGATACAAGATACACAGAGGATTGGGAGAGACAAATGGGATTAGAATAAAGAGTAGTTCAGAAATAGGAAGGATCAGACAGGGGGGAAATGCAAGGCAGACTAAGATGGGTTAAGAGTGCATGTGTGTAAATGCACAGAGTGTGGTGAATAAGGTTAGTGAGTTGCAGGCACAAGGAGACTTATTGGGCACTTAATATTCCTGGCTACAATGTATTCAGGGAAGATAGGGAAAAAAGAAGTGGGCGTGGCAGTATAGATCAAAGATACTGTTACAGCACTGGAAAGGGATGATGTAGTTGAGGGGTCAAAGACAGAATCTATTTGGTTAGAGTTACGGAACAATAGAGGAGCTATTACGCTGCGGAGTGTATACTATAGGCCACCAAATATTAGGAAGGAGTTAGAGGAGCAAATTTGCAGGCAAATTGCAGAAAAATGCAAGAACTATAGAGTAGTGATAATGGGGGACTTCAATTATCCCAATATAGACTGGGATAGTAACAGTGTAAAGGGCAAAGAGGGGGAGGAATTCCTGAAAAGTTCCCAGCTCAACAAGAAAGGAAGCAGTGCTGGATCTAGTTCTGGGGAATGAAGTGGGGCAAGTGGAGTATGTTTTAGTGGGGGAGCATTTGGGAAACAGTGATCACAATACCATTAGATTTAGAGTAGTTATAGAAAAGGACAAGGTAAAATCAAACATGAAAATGCTCAACTGGAGGAGGGCAAATTTCAGTGAGTTGAAAAGGGATCTGGCCCAGGTGGATTGGAATCAAAGATTGGCAGGTAAAACAGTAAATGAGCAACGGGATGCCTTCAAAGAGTAGATGGTTTGAGTACATACTAGACACATTTCCACGAGGGAGAAAGGAAGGATATCCAAAGCTGGAGCTCCCTGGATGACTAAAGAGATAGAGATTAAAATGAAACAGAAAAAGGAGGCTTTTGATAAATGTCAGGTTCATAATTCAGTAGAGAATCAAGCTGAATACAGAAAGTGCAGAGGAAAATTGAAAAAGGAAATAAGAGGGGCAAAGAGAGTGTATGAGAATAGATTAGCGGCTAACATAAAAGGTAACTCAAAAGTCTTTTATAAATGTAAAAGGGTAGTCAAAGGAAGGATGGAGCTGATTATGCACCAAAAAGGATTTTTTTTTGTGGAGGCAGAGGGCATGGCTTTGCATACTTTGCATCTGTCTTTACTGAAGAAGAGGATGCTGCCAATGTCACAGTAAAGGAGGAGGTAGCAAAGAAATTGGATAGGATAAAAAGAAATAAAGAGGAGGGTACTAAAAAGTTTCCCAGTGCTCAAAGTATAAAAGTCACCCGGTCTAGACGGGATCCTAGCTTACTGAGGGACATAGGGGTGGAAATTGTGGTGGCTCAGGTCACAATCTTCCAATCCTCCTTAGATACGAGAGTGTTACCAGAGGAATGGAGGTTTGCAAATTTTGCACCCCTGTTCAAAAAAGGGGAGAGGGATAAACCCGGCAACTATAGGCCAGTCAGCCTAATGTCAGCAGTGGGGGAAACTTTAATCCGGGCCAAAATTAATTGGCACTTGGAAAAATATGGGTTAATAAATGAAAGCCAGTGTGGATTTGTTAAAGGAAAATCGTGTTTGACTAACTTGATTGAGTTCTTTGAGGAAGTAACAGAAAGGGTTGATGAGGGTAGTGTGGTTGATGTTGTACATATGGACTTTCAAAAGGCGTTTGATAAAATACCACATAATAGACTTGTTAGCAAAATTGAAGACCATGCGATTAAAGGGACAGTTGCTGCGTGGATACAAAATTGGCTAAGGGACAGAAAGCAGAGAGTAGTGGTGAACAGTTGTTTTTCAGACTGGAGGGAAGTATTCAGTGGTGTTTTCCAGGGGTCAGTGTTAGGACCACTGCTGTTTTTGATATATATTGGGTATACAGGGTATAATTTCAAAGTTTGCAGATGACACGAAACTTGGAAATGTAGTAATCAGTGAGAAGGATTGTAACAGACTTCAGGAGGACATAGACAGATTGGTGAAATGGGCAGACACATGGCAGATGAAATTTAACACAGAGAAGTGTGAAGTGATTCATTTTGGTAGGAAGAATGAGGAGAGACAATATAAACTAAATGGTACAATTTTAAAGCTGGTGCAGCAACAGAGAGACCTGGGGGTGTATGTATCGAAGTCTTTGAAGGTGGTAGGACAAGTTGAGAAGGCTGTTAAAAAAGCATATGGGATCCTTGGCTTTATTAATGGAGGCATAGAGTACAAAAGCAAGGAAGTTATGCTAAACCTTTATAAAACACTGGTTATGCCCCAGCTGGAGTATTGTGTCCAATTCTGGGCACCAGACTTTAGGAACAATGTTAAGGCCTGAGAGAGGGTGTAGGGGAGATTTACTAGAATGAAACCAGGGATGAAAGATTTCAGTTATGTGGAGAGACTGGAGAAGCTGGGATCGTTCTCCTTAGAACAGAGAAAGTTAAAGGGAGATTTGATAGAAGTGTTCAAAATCATGAAGGGATTTGATAGAGTAAATAAGGAGAAACCAAAGGACATAGATTTAAGGTAATTGGCAAAAGAACCGAGGAAACATTTTTTTACACAGCGAGTTGTTATGATCTGGAATGCGCTGCCTGAAAGGGCGGTGGAAGCAGATTCAGTAATATCTTTCAAAAGGGAATTGGATAAATACTTGAAGGGTAGAAAATTGCATGGCGATGGAGAAAGAGCGGGGGAATGGGACTAATTGATAGCTCTTTCAAACAGCCGGCACAGGCACGATGGGCCAAATGGCCTCCTTCTATGTTGTATCATTCTATGGGATTCTGTAATTCGGTGATCTGCTCCATCATACCCCTGCCTACTCTCCCTACATCTGCCCCATCATATCCCTGCCTACTCTCCCTACATCTGCCCCATCATATCCCTGCCTACTCTCCCCTTCATTTGCCCTTCATACCCCTGCCTACTCTCCCTACATCTGCTCCGTCATACTCCTGCCTACTCTCCCTACATCTGCCCCATCATATCCCTGCCTACTCTCCCTACATCTGCCCCATCATATCCCTGCCTACTCTCCCCTTCATTTGCTCCGTCATACCCCTGCCTACTCTCCCTACATCTGCCCCATCATACCCCTGCCTACTCTCCCTACATCTGCCCCATCATATCCCTGCCTACTCTCCCTACATCTGCCCCATCATATCCCTGCCTACTCTCCCCTTCATTTGCTCCTCATACCCCTGCCTACTCTCCCTACATCTGCTCCGTCATACTCCTGCCTACTCTCCCTACATCTGCCCCATCATATCCCTGCCTACTCTCCCCTTCATTTGCTCCGTCATACCCCTGCCTACTCTCCCTACATCTGCCCCATCATACCCCTGCCTACTCTCCCTACATCTGCCCCATCATATCCCTGCCTACTCTCCCTACATCTGCTCCGTCATACTCCTGCCTACTCTCCCTACATCTGCCCCATCATATCCCTGCCAACTCTCCCCTTCATTTGCTCCGTCATACTCCTGCCTACTCTCCCTACATCTGCCCCATCATATCCCTGCCTACTCTCCCTACATCTGCTCCGTCATACTCCTGCCTACTCTCCCTACATCTGCCCCATCATATCCCTGCCTACTCTCCCCTTCATTTGCTCCGTCATACTCCTGCCTACTCTCCCTACATCTGCCCCATCATATCCCTGCCTACTCTCCCCTTCATTTGCTCCGTCATACCCCTGCCTACTCTCCCTACATCTGCCCCATCATACCCCTGCCTACTCTCCCTACATCTGCTCCGTCATACTCCTGCCTACTCTCCCTACATCTGCCCCATCATACCCCTGCCTACTCTCCCTACATCTGCCCCATCATACCCCTGCCTACTCTCCCTACATCTGCTCCGTCATACTCCTGCCTACTCTCCCTACATCTGCCCCATCATACTCCTGCCTACTCTCTCCTTCATCTGCCCCATCATATCCCTGCCAACTCTCCCCTTCATTTGCTCCTCATACCCCTGCCTACTCTCCCTACATCTGCCCCATCATACCCCTGCCTACTCTCTCCTTCATCTGCCCCATCATATCCCTGCCTACTCTCCCTACATCTGCCCCATCATATCCCTGCCTACTCTCCCTACATCTGCCCCATCATATCCCTGCCTACTCTCCCTACATCTGCCCCATCATATCCCTGCCTACTCTCCCTACATCTGCCCCATCATACTCCTGCCTACTCTCTCCTTCATCTGCCCCATCATATCCCTGCCTACTCTCCCCTTCATTTGCTCCTCATACCCCTGCCTACTCTCCCTACATCTGCCCCATCATACTCCTGCCTACTCTCTCCTTCATCTGCCCCATCATACCCCTGCCTACTCTCCCTACATCTGCCCCATCATACCCCTGCCTACTCTCCCTACATCTGCCCCATCATATCCCTGCCTACTCTCCCCTTCATCTGCCCCATCATACCCCTACCATCATACCATGAGACCCACCACCTGCTCCCTCGACTCTATTCCCACCAAACTGCTGACCACTCAACTTCCCTTCCTGGGCCCATGTTAGCTGATATTGTTAACGGTTCCCTCTCCTCAGGTACTGTCCCCCCTCCCCTTCAAATCTGCCGTCATCACCCCCCTCCTCAAAAAACCCACCCTTGACCCCTCAGTACTTGCAAACTATTATCCCATCTCCAACCTCCCTTTCCCCCTCCAAAGTCCTTGAGCGTGTTGTCTACTCCCAAATCCATGCTCATCTTTCCTTCCACTCCATGTTTGAATCCCTCCAATCAGGTTTCCACCCCTGCCACAGTACTGAAACGGCCCTTATCAAAGTCACAAATGACATCCTATGTGACTGTGACCATGGTAAACTATCCCTCCCTCATCCTTCTCGACCTGTCTGCAGCCTTTCTCATGTTTGACCACACCATCCTCCTCCAACGCCTCTCCTCTGTCGTCTAGCTGGGAGGGACTGCACTCGCCTGGTTCTATTCTTATCTATCCAGTTGTAGCCAGAGAATCAGCAATGGCTTCTCTTCCCACTCATGCACCGTTACCTCTGGAGTCCCCCAAGGATCTATCCTCGGCCCCCTCCTATTTCTCATCTACATGCTGCCCCTCGGCGACATCATTCGAAAACACGATGTCAGATTCCAGATGTACACTGACAACACCCAGCTCTACCTCAACACCACCTCCCTCAACCCCTCCACTGTCTCTCATTTGTCACATTGCTTGTCCAACAGATGAGCAAAAATTTCCTCCAACTAAATATTGGGAAGACCAAAGCCATTGTCTTCGGTCCCCACTGCAAACTCTGTTCCCTAGCCATCGACTCCATCCCTCTCCCTGGCCACTGTCTGAGGCTGATCCAGACCGTTCGCAACCTCGGCGTCCTATTTGACCCTGAGATGAGCTTCCGATCTCATATCTGCTCCATCACCAAGACCGTCTACTTCCACCTCCCTAACATCACCCATCTCCGCCCCTGCCTTAGCTCACCTGCTGCTGAAACTCTCATCCATGCCTTTGTTACTTCTAGACTTGACTATTCCAATGCTCTCCTGGCCGACCTCCCATCTTCCACCCTCCATAAACTTGAGCTCATCCTAAACTCTTCTGCCCATATTCTAACTCGCACCAAGTCCCATTCACCCATCACCCCTGTGGCCGCTGACCTACATTGGCTCGCTGTCCAGGAATGCCTCGATTTTAAAATTCTCATCCTTGTTTTCAAAACTCTCCATGGCTTCACCCTTCCCTATCTCTATAACTTCCACCAGCCCTCCAACCCTCTGAGATCTCTACGCTCCTCCAATTCTTGCCTCTTGCACATCCCCGATTTTAATTGCTCCACCATTGGCAGCCGTGCCTTCAGCTGTCTAGGCCCTAAGCTCTGGAATTCCCTCCCTAAACTTCTCCACCTCTCTACCTCTCTCTCCTCCTTTAAGATGTTCCTTAAAACCTACATCTTTGACCAAGCTTTTGGTCACCTGTCCTAGTACCTCCTTATGTGGCTCAGTGTCAAATTTTGTTTGATAATCGCACCTGTGAAGCGCCTTGGGACTTTTTTCTACGTTAAGGGTGCTATATAAATGCAAGTTGTTGTTGCTTGCGCTCTCCCTACAACCTTCATCACATCCCTGTCTACTCTCCCCTTCATCTGCTTCATCATAACCTTGTTTACACTCCTTATATCTGCTCCATCATACACTTGCCTACTCTGCCGACATCTCCTCCATCATACCATTGCCTAATCTCCCCCTCACCTGCTCCTCATACCCATGCCTGCTCTATCTACATCTGTTCCATCATAACCTGGCGTATTCTCCCAAAATCTGCTCCATTGTGCCCCCTGCCCATTCTCCTCAACATCTGCTCCATTACACCCCTGCCTATTCTCCTTATATCTGCTCCATTATACCCTTCCCTTACCCTCCCCACACCTCCCCAATCATACCCCTGCCTACTCTCCTTATATCTCCCCAATCATACCCCTGCCTACTCTCCTTACATCTCCCCCATCATACTCCTGCCTACACTCCTTGCATCTCCCCCATCATACTCCTGCCTACTCTCCTTACATCTCCTCCATCATATTCCTGCCTACTGTCCTTCCATCTCCTCCATCATATATCTGCCTACTCTCCCTTACATCTGGTCCATCATGCCCCTGCCTAGACTCTCTTCCTTGTGCTGCAGCAGAACCCAACCTCATCTTTTCTTCCACCTGCTCCATCACAATCCTGCTCAGTCTCCTATTCTTCTCCATTACAATCATGCCCAGCCTCCAGTACTTCCCTATCACAATCCTACTTTATCTCCCTACCCTATCATTATCATAACCTTGCATAGTTCACTGATTAAATCATATTTGGAATGTATAGAATTTTGGGCACCAGTGAACAATTGATGAAATAGCATCAAGGCTGATTCTGGGAATTAAAGCTCTGAGTTACAAGACTCAACTGGACTAAATCTATTTTGATTGGAAAAAATATTAAAAGTGGGTCTGATCTGGGTCTTCTAAGATGGATAATGTAGATGTATAGAAGCTGTTTAATGTGGATGGTGAAAGTGAGACTAGAGATCAGACAGGATTTTATTGCAAAATTATAATGGACATCTACTATAATCGCCCAGCAACAGCAGTTAATACCGTGTCTATCTAAAGCCTTTTAACAAAAGGTAAAGATAAATACTGGGCTGGTAACAGGGTAGAAATAAGGCCACTGCTATGCTGTTTTCACAGGGAAAATAGGGATAATTGTGGAATGCAATCCCTAAAACAGTGCAGAATTTGACTTATTCAGTCACCATAAACTGAATAATAAAGATGATCAAACATCCATTGGAATGTAACAGTACCATATCATGGAAAAATGAATGGTTAAAGTTGAAAAGAAAGTTAGATGTTAGGTTAGATAGATGTTCTGCAGTTTAGCTTAATTACCTTGGAGGGAACAACAGGCAAATGGCTTTTATTATTCCATTCTTATCTTCCTGTACATCGTCTCCATCCTTACGACCTATCCCTCCACTCTGCACAAACGACATCATATATATAAAAATTCAGTGGAAAAGTGAATAGTGCCAGAGGACTGGCGGACAGCTAATGTGATTCCTATATTTAAAAAAGGAGATAGAACCAGTGCAGGGAACTATAGACCAATTAGCTTAATATCAGTGGTAGGAAAGATAGTGGAATCCTTACTCAAAGATGTAATAGAAAAACATCTAGAAACTGAAAATAAAATAAATAAAGGCCAGCACGGATTTCAGAAGGGAAGGTCATGCTTGACCAACCTTATTGAATTCTTTGAAGAAGTAGCAGAAAGAGTAGACAAGGGTAACGTAGTAGATATAATCTATTTGGATTTTCAAAAGGCCTTCGATAAAGTACTGCGTAGTAGGCTCATGACTAAGGTCAGGACATGTGATGTCAGGGGATATGTAGCAGAATGGATAGCAAGCTGGCTACAAGAGAGAAAACAGAGAGTAGGGGTTAAAGGTAGTTACTCAGACTGGGAAAAAGTGGGAAGTGGTGTTCAACAAACAACAACAACAACAACAACAACATGTATTTGTATAGCGCCTTTAACGTAGTAAAATGTCACAAGGCGCTTCACAGGAGCGTTATCAAACAAAATTTCACACCGAGCCACATAAGGAGGTATTAGGACAGCTGTCCAAAAGCTTGGACAAAGAGGATTCTCAAGGATCGGTGCTGGGACCACTGTTGTTCACCATTTACATAAACGATTTGGACTCGGGAATCGGAAGAAAAATTTCAAAATTTGTGGACGACACCAAATTGGGTAAGTGGGGGTATAGTTAATACCAAGGAGGACTGCAACAAAATACAGGAAGACATTAATAAACTTGCAGAATGGGCGTGTAATTGGCAAATGAATTTCAATATAGATAAGTGGGAGGTGGTGCATTTTGATAAGAAGAATAAGGGGGGGCCACATACAGCTTGGATAATGAGAGTCTAAATAGAGTAGAGGAGCAGAGGGGGAAAAAAGCAAACTGGGGTTCATTTCTAGAGGGATACAATTGAAAAGCAGAGAAGTTATGTTAAACTTGTATAGAACCTTGGTTAGACCACACTTGGAGTATTGTGAACAGTTCTGGTCTCCATATTATAAAAAGGATATAGAGGTACTGGAGAAGGTGCAAAAAATATTTACTAGGATGATACCAGAACTGAGAGATTATACCTATCAGGAAAGATTGAAAAGGCAGGGGCTCTATTCTCTGGAAAAAAGAAGACTGAGGGGTGACCTGATAGAGGTATTTAAGATTATGAAAGGGTTTGATACGGTAGACATAGAGAAGATGTTTCCACTTGCAGGGGAGGCCAGAACTAGGGGCCATAAATATAAGATAGTCACTAATAAATCCAGTCGGGAATTCAGGAGAAATTTCTTTACCCAGAGAGTGGTTAGAATATGGAATTCCTTATCACAAGGAGTAGTTGAGGCAACTAGCATAGATGCATTTAAGGGGAAGCTAGATAAACACATGAGGGAGAAAGGAATAGAAGGATATATAAAAGATGTGATAACAGAACATTGGAGGGTATTAATGGGATTGGACAAAGTCAGCATGGGTTGCTTAACAAATCTACTGGAGTTTTTTGAGGATGTAACGAGTAGAATAGATAGGGGAGAACCAGTGGATGTGGTGTACTTGGATTTTCAGAAGGCTTTTGATGAGGTTCCACACAAGAGGTTAGTGTGCAAAATTAAAGCACATGGGATTGGGATGAATATACTGGCATAGATTGAGAATTGGTTGACAGACAGGAAACAGAGAGTAGGAATAAACAGGTCTTTTTCCGGGTGGCAGGCAGTGACTAGTGGGGTACCTCAGGGATCAGTGCTTGGGCCCCAGCTATTCACAATATATATCAATGATTTGAATGTGGGAACTAAATGTAACATTTCCAAGTTTGCAGACGACAAAAAGCTGGGGTGGAATATGAGCCTCAGTATATACAATCAAATTCAGGTGGCCCTGAGTCCCTGTTTATCGTGTTCCTGTTTTCTTTCAGATGTACCTTCAGGATTGACATTCGTTACAGAGACTGGTTGCAATTTTGAATAGGACAACCTTCCAGGGTATATTTTCCTGTGTTCACTAGTCTTACCCATTTTCTAACACACACACAGTAAATAAGGCGAAACCTTTTCCACTGGTGGGATGGTCGGTAACCAAGGAACTCAGATTTAAGATATTTGGCAAAAGAACCAGAGGGGAGTTGAGGAGAAATGTTATATACGCTGCAACTTGTTATGATCTGGAATGCACTGTCTGAAAGGGCGGTGGAAGCAGATTCAATCGTAACTTTCAAAATTGGGTATATACTTGAAAAGAAAAAAATATGCAGGGCTATTGGGAAAGAGCAGGGGAGTGAGACTAATTGGATAGCTCTTTCAAAGAGCTGGCACAGGCACGGTGGGCCGAATGGCCTCCTTCTGTGCTGTATGATTCTATGATTCTATGCACTTCTTCCCCTGGAAAAACAGAGGAATATACGTCCTTGTTTAAATAAAATTGACAGGTGCTGAGTGGTGGCAGCTGGACTTTATGCTGTGTCAGTCTGATAGAATAGTTAACTGCTGAATGGCAGAAAAACAATGAAGTGCAGTAACTGTGGATACATTCCAATAGAGGCCACTTGAGATTCGGTTAATGTACATTAGGTTAATTTGTTTTGCAGCATAATGTCTGAGGAAGATTCAGAGAAGGGAACACAGTTTAGCAAACTGCATGAGGCAGCAGTACATGCGTTTAACATTCTCCGAATATAACTTGTTGAACAACTTTGTGTTTGTTCCTTGGTGTTTCTTAGTCCTTTCAGGGTGCCTTTTAAAAAAAAAATCATTCTGGGGATATGAGCTTCTCTGCAAGACCAGCATTTATTGCCCATGTCCAGTTGCCCTTGCCCTTCTTTTTGAAGTGGAGATGCCGGTGATGGACTGGGGTGTACAAATGTAAAGAATCTTACAACACCAGGTTACAGTCCAACAGTTTTATTTGCTCCCACAGTGGTGTTAGGTAATGTGTTCCAGGATTTTGACCCAGTGACGACGAGGGAAAGGCAAGATATGTACAAGTCGGACGGTATGTGACTTGGAGGGGAACTTGGAGGTGATTGGGTTCCCATGCGTCTGCTGCCCTTGTCCTTTCAGGTTGTGGAGGTCGCAGGTTTGGAAGGTGCTGCCAAAGAAGCCACGGCGAGTTGCTGCACTGCATCCTGTAGATAGTAGGACAGGCTAAATGGCCTCCATCTGTGCCTGGTTATACCATGTATGGATTATTCCAACCTTCCATTTGAATGCTTACACTTCTGACTGATGCAGTTTGCTAACTATCACCCAATGAGATGTCAGCATTTGTGGCTTCTTGATATATACTGGATAAGAATTTGTGGAATGGTGTGACAATTCCAGATTAATTAGCTTTTAGGAAGAGTATATAGTTATCAACATAACCGGGCCTCTGACAATACTCTGCGCTTCTGACATTACTCCAGCCTCTGACAATACTCTGGGCTCTGACATTACTCCAGCCTCTGACAATACTCTGGGCTCTGACATTACTCCAGGCCTCTGACAATACTCTGGGCCTCTGATATTACTCCGGGCCTCTGACAATACAGTTTTTGAAGCAACTCTTAGGAGGGCGTGCTTTGAGAATCCTGATTTTCTTTCCTTCCCTCTCTGAAGCGAAACAAAGCTCAGAAATGCTCCGGCCATGCAATATTATCAGGCAAGTTTTTAACACTTTTGCACCAAATTCCTCTGTCGACATGGCACTGCAATACCTGGTTAATTTGATGCTTTTGGCCATATTCATTGAGTATTGAGTGGAGTGGCTTTAACATTGCACAAAATACTTTTAATAACCAGAATACAATATTCTGCCTGGTGGCAATTGGCACTGACACTACCAGCAGTCTGAACATTTCCCTTGACACCTTTTAGCAGAAATCTGGCTGGATTTTCCACTCAAGAGGAGTAGTGATAATATTGGCTCAGAAAACGGAGAATCCCGTAAGTCCTCTTCCCTGAACCCCCAGCATAGATCTTTACTGCCTGTACGAAAGAGAGGGGTGAGCAGACCCCAGCCTGTCACTCTGTCTCCAACACTGACAGTCAAATTAAAGCCACACTTCATATCCTCAACCAATACATTTTTTTGTCCGTTTTAAAATAAATATGTTTTAGATAAAATGTATTTATTTTTATTTGCTCCCAGAATACTAAGAGCCTCTACAGACTGTTCCTCAACAGGAAACTTCCCCATTTTCTTAGCGCAATTTCAGGTGTGCCCTCCAGACTATATTTAAAGTGGCCGTGCATCTCTTAAAGGGAGGTTCCCTGCCCTTCTGCCTGGTTCGGTCTGGAAGGAGAAATGGGGAAAATGAGTCGCAGACAAGGCCCCCTGGCTTCTCAGAAGCCATCCTAATTATTGTCCCTTTTCTCTTGCCTCCAGTTCCTTCTCAACAGCCACAGCTCACCCAAGAAGAAGGAGAACAATCCTTTAGGGAAGGCACTGTCACCTGTTCCAGCATTAAAAAAGAAAATAAAAGACTTGCATTTCTATAGCGCCTTTCATGAACTCAGGATGTCCCAAAACGCTTCACAGCCAATGAAGTACTGTTTGAAGTGTGGTCACAGTTGTAATGTAGGAAACACGGCAGCCACTTTGCGCAAAGCGAGGTCCCCCAAAAAACAATGAGATAAATAACCAAATTATCTGTTTTCTTTAGTGATGGTGGTTGAGGGATAAATATTGACAAGGACTCCAGAGAGAACTATCCTGCTCTTCTTCGGTATAGTGGCATGCATCCACCTGAGAAGGCCTGATGTGGAGATGCCGGTGATGGACTGGGGTGGACAAATGTAAGCAATTTTACAACACCAGGTTATAGTCCAACAGTTTGGACTATAACCTGGACTATAACCTGGTGTTGTAAGATTGCTTACATTTGTCCACCTGAGAAGGCAAACGGAACCTCGGTTTAACGCCTCATCCAAAAGATGGCACCTCCAACAGTGCAGCACTCCCTCAGTACTGCACTGAAGTGTCAGCCTGGATTTTGTGCTCAAGCCTCTGAACTCACAACCTTCTGACTCAGGCGAAATTCGATAACAACTGAGCCACAGCTGGCACGAAACACCAACACGGAGATTGGCACCCCAGCTAGAGAGTGTGTTGGAGGGGTCTGCACCTGTTGGTGCACCCAGCAAGGACAGGTAGTGGTGGCAGGGACAGTCCAGGAGACAGCTCGCCGGAGGGTGAGGCCCTCTCCCAGCTCTGCTGAGGAGGACAGAGATGAGGACGTCAGGGGCCCAGCAGTGAAAAGAAAACTGCTTACCTCTCACACGCAGTGATGCCAAGTGTACTGTTAGTGGGACCTTGCTGTGTGCAAATTGGCCAACACCCATGGAGCTTCGGATGAGAACATAAAGCAATGCTATGTCTGAGGAGGATGTAAAAGATCGGCATTGTTGGAAGAAGGGCAGGGAAGTTCTCCCCGGTGTCCTGGCCAATATTTATCCCCCGACCAACAACATTAAAACCAGATAATCTGGTCATTATCACATTGCTGTTTGTGGGACCTTGCTGTGCGCAAATTGGCTGCCACGTTTCCTGCATTACAACAGTGGCTACACTTCAAAAGCACTTCATTGGCTGTAAAGCGCTTTTGGACGTCCTGAGGTCGTGAAAGGCACTATATAAATTTGAATTCCTTCTTTCTTTTGCTGCCATTCCAAATGGACAAATAGAAGAAAACAATTCAAGCACTGCTGAACCATGCTGGGCATGCATTTAAATATTTTTGCATTAAATTGGGTTTTTGTTGAGAATCTCATAGGAACTGGCCACAAACACCAACTCACTAAAATGAGAAGAGTACAGAATTGCAGGTCAGAAAGAAGCATTTTTACGCAGCGAGTTGTCATATCTGGAACGCACTGCCTGAAAGGGTGGTGGAAGCAAACTCAATCGTAAATTTCAAAAGGGAATTGAATAACTACATGAAAAGGAAAAATGTTCAGGGTTATGGGGAAAGAGCAGAGAGAATGGGACTAATTGGATAGCTCCTTCAAAGAACCAGCACAGGCACGATGGGCTGAATGGCCTCCTCCTGTGCTGTATGATTCCATGATTCTATGAAACAAAGGCTGGGCCGACTCTCCTAATTAGGCATTCCCTCCACACCCGTTGTCACCTGTTTTCCCGGCCCTCCTGGTTAACCAGTAACACAGCAAGAAACACTACTAGTTTATGAACATACAAACAATGATGGACAGGAAAAGACCCTCTGGTCCATCTAGCCAGTCCCACATAAATTGTGATACCTTGTGCATCACAATATATACACTCCCCACCCCACCCGAAACCATGTGATCTCCTGGGAGAGGCGATAAACCAGAACAAAAACCAATTTGGGAAAAAAAAATCTGGGAAATTCCTCTGCGACCCCCCCCCCCACCCGCGCCCCCCACCCCGAGGCGATCGAAACTCGTCCAGGAGATCACTCTGGCCCTGATAATTTTATGCAGTTCCTACCTTTTGTTCAAGGTGATCTTTGCCCCAACCAGAAACAGGCCCCATTCTCGCTTGAAGCAATTTAAATTTGCCATGAACTCAGACTCGTTGAAGTGATTTGGAGAATGGGATGTTTTCTACGTGGTTATCAGTGATGTCCGGCCTGATAGTGCCTCAGCCTTGCTTCCCCATGAGTTGCAAGCAGCTTGGCACCAACACAGGAACCGCATCTGTAGATTACATATATCTATATTAATGAACTGGACTTGGGTACAGAGGGTATAATTTCAAAGTTTGCAGACCACACAAAACTCAGAAATGTAGTAAACAATGTGGAGGATAGTAACAAACTTCAGGAAGACATAAACAGACTGGTGAAATGGGCAGGCACGTGGCAGATGAAATTTAACGCAGAGAAGTGTGAAGTGATGCATTTTGGTAGGAAGAATGAGGGGAGGCAATATAAACTAAATGGTACAATTTTAAAGGGGGTGCAGGAACAGAGAGACCTGGGGGTGCACATACACAAATCTTTGGGAGGGCAGAACAAGTTGAGAAGACGGTTAAAAAATCATGTGGGATCATGGGCTTTATTAACAGAGGCATAGAGTACAAAAGCATGGAAGTTATGCTAAACCTTTATAAATCACTGGTTAGGCCTCAGCTGGAGAATTGTGTTCAATTCTGGGCACCACACTTTACGAAGGATGTCAAGGCCTTAGAGAGGGTGCAGAGGAGATTTACGAGAATGGAACCAAGGATGAGGGATTTCTGTTATGTGGAGAGATTGGAGAAGCTGGGATTGTTTTTCTGAGAACAGAGAAGGTTAAGGGGAGATTTGATAGAGGTGTTCAAGATCATGAACAGTTTTGACAGAGTAAATAAGGAGAAACTGTTTCCAGTGGCAGAAAGGTCAGTAACCAGAGGACACAGATTTAAGGCGATTGGCAAAAGAGCCAGAGGCGAGATGAGGAAACATTTTTTTAGGCAATGAGTTGTTATGATCTGGAATGCACTGCCTTAAAGGGTGGGTGGAAGCAGATTCAATAGTAACTTTCAAAAGGGAATTGGATAAATACTTGAAGGGAAAACATTTACAGGGCTATGGGGAAAGAGCAGGAAAATGGGACTAATTCGATAGCTCTTTCAAAGAGCCAACACAGGCACGATGGGCCGAATGGCCTCTTCCTGTGCCGTGCCTACTATGACACTGTGATAGCCAGACATTCATGAATGCTTCCTTAGCTCAATATGTTGGGCTGTCCTCTGTAAACTCCTGCTGGAGAAACCGATCTTTTATTTTAAAATGCATTGTGAGACAAAGTGTGTCTCAGAATGGCGGGGCAGTGTGAGATGGCTGTTAGCGAGGCATAAAGAACCCAACTTAGATTGAGATAATTTTGGACATTTCCTTACGAGGAACAAAAAACATCTGGCTGGGCTGACAGGAAATAGACTGGCTAAGAAAACAAACCAGAAATGGCATGAATTAAAAATAAATCGCCCGGGTCAGAATCAAATGAGCATGGAAGCAAAGGAATGTCCTGCACCCCAGTCCAAATTGGGGGTAGTGTCCCTTTAACGCTGGGTACCTTTGACTCCCGAGATGCCAATATTGTAGTAGCTGGGTATGAATGTCACATGACTCATCTTCCTTTCTCTCACAGTGCCACTTGTGTGCCTGGTGGGTGGCAGAGTATTCCGGGGGCAGGGAAATTAATTAATTAACGTTGGTCCTGATTTTAACTGCGGGCCAGTTTTGGGGTGTTGGGTTGGGCTAGAGACTCATCAACCGCATCACATAACAGGCCCGGGCTATTTTAACTCCTCAGCCTCATTAAGATGCCGCCAGTCCACTTCCTGTCCATTCTGGGCGGGAAGTGGGCAGTAAGTGTCTGCCGGCCTGTGGAAGATCGGGCTGCCCTCAATCACCATGCAGGTGGGTGTTGGGCAAAGGGGCTGTTCCAGGTGGGTCTCACGGGAGAGAAGGGTGTTGGAAGTCCGGGGCAAGGGAGGCCTAAACATTCCTTGTGGGGCCCGTAAGAGCATTCCTACTCCTCTGAGCCCCACCAGGAAAGTAAAAAAAAAATACTTACCTCAAATGACCCCTTCTGCTCCCGGATCTTCTTGCTCGGCTTGACCTGGTGGTGTCTCCTGCTCAGGCCAGCGTTAAAATAGCATTCGGATCCCGATGACATCATCGGACCCTCCGCATATGTCGATGAGGACCGTGCCGGCCGCCCGCCCTGGAGCCTGAGTCTAAACCGCGGACGGCAGCAGGAGGGCGAGTAACCGACCTGGGCAATTTTCATTGCCCACCTGCCCAGTTTCTGCTGGGCAAGAAGGGTTAAAATCCTTCGTGTTTGTGTCCTGGACTTTTGCATCCGCCTGGCACCTCCTCCAAGGATGCACTGCCTGGACGTCATCCTGTTACAAATTCACTGCACCAAGGATGAAAAGAAAAAAAGAACTTGCATTTATTTAGTGCCTTTCACTACCTCAGGACACCCCAAAGTGCTTTACAGCCAATGAAGTAGTTTTGAATTGTCGTCATTGTTGTAATGTAGGAAATGTGGCAGCCAATTTGCGCACAGCAAGGTCCCACAAACAGCAAATAAATAAATGACCAGATAGTATGTTTTAGTTGTTGGTTGAGAGGTAAATATTTGGCCAGGACACCAGGGAAAACTGCCCAGTTATGAGTCGAAATAGTGGCATGGGACCTTTTACATCCACCTGAGAGGGCAGACGGGGCCTTGGTTTAACGTCTCATCCAAAAGATGGCATCTCTGACAGTGCAGCACTCCCTCAGTGCTGCACTGGAGTGTCAGTCTGAGTTATGAGCTCAAGTTTTCTTGCTTAGACTACCACAGTGAAGGGTGTATGGTGCCAGGAACATTAAGGTGGCTGCAGTGTGTACTATCCACAGGAGCAACTCGCCAAGGCTTCTTTCACAACACCTCCCAAACCCGTGACCTCTCCCACCTAGACAGACAAGGGCAGCAGGTGCCTGGGAACACCATTACCCTCAGGTTCCCCTCCAAGTCACACACCATCCCAACTTGGACATAAATCGCCGTTCCTTCATCATCGCTGAGTCAAAATCCTGAAACTCCCTACTTAACAGCACTGTGGGAGTACCTTCACCACACGGCCTGCAGCTATTTAAGAAGGCGGCCCACCACCACCTTCTCAAGGGCAACTAGGGATGGTCTTGCCATTGACGCCCATATCCCGAGAATGAATATTAAAAAGAATATAACGCAGTGTTGGAGATGGCCATGCTACGAAGCCTTGTGGAGCACTGGGCTCATCCACAACTTTGCAGCATAATGGAGGAATGAGATTTCATTTAATATTAATGCAGCACAGAACAAGGGCTGACAGAAAAGAGGAGACCAAAATAACATAGATTTCATATATCCAGTCTCCTCAGAAACAACAGGTCCAACACATTCCAAAATTAAGAACCTGCAATTACACAATGTGCAGGCCCCACATAATAATACCTTTGGGAATGCTTTCCTCATTCTTGTATATACTACATTTGGTGACATCAGTGAGCACTAGTCTCTGTTCTGTTGCCAGCTGACATCGTTCTACTGAAGACTATTAGCCCAATGATGTAAAATCTAGTTCTAACTCTTCCGCACCTCACGCTCCTTCAGCCTATCAGTTACCCTCTCAGCCCAGGGGTGTTCTACATGTCCACCAGGCACTGGGCAAGATCAGTGTGTCCTATTACTGTTCCCAGCGTCGGACAAAGTACAGATTTAGTTGTTTCCCATGTGGAATTCAAAGGTTGTATCCGAATTGATGGGTCCCCTCACTGATTGCTTCCCAAATCAGCCAATTAATGACCAAATGGTTTGATTTGGAATTATTTATTTAATTGGCTGGGAGAATAGAAAGGACGGCCTTTGAGTTGGGGTGGGGGCTGAGGTAAAACAGAGAAAGTGTGAAACTTCGTGTGTAGTCTGCAGTGGCCTGGAAAAGAGTTTGAAAGTAAAGGCAATTAATTTTAGTTGTTGACTTAAACTGCTGTTGATAGGTACTTCATTTCCTGATTTTTCCTCCTATAAATAGATTAAGGGTCACATGAAAGTCAAGTTATTCTCATTTGTCCTCCCCGTAGACAGATTTCCCATGACTGCTTATCCATCAGCTATCCTTTAACGCAATTTTTCTCAAATTAATTTATCCCAGTCTCTGTGGTCGTTCAGCAGCTGAATATCACTTCCTGTTGCTTCCAATTAACTCTTTCACTGTGTTCTCAGTGCAGTCACAGCATTTCCCCATGTGCGCAAATAAAACTGATGCTAACCAGATCACACTTGACTCCTCCTGATGAATTCCTTCATATTGAACCAGGGCGTCACACAGACCATTCCCCCTCCCCCTCCCCCCTCCTCCTCCCCCCGCCCCCCACAAAAAGATCACTAATGCCGCTTATCTGCACGTTGCCACTTTCTTGCCTAATGGCATAACTATTCTCTCAAAAGCTACTGGCAAAGGTCATTGGTAATACTCCTGTTGAGTACTGTGATAATTTTAAGAGCTCTCAAGTGATACTTGAAATGTCTGTGTTCCCAAATCTTTCAAAAACATTGCAGAAAATCTGCCCCCCGCCCCATCTAAAACAAGTGAACTCCTCATGTTAATGCCAAGTGTCACTGTGCCATGGCTCGGAAGATAATCATAACCAGACCAGTTGAATCTAATCGGACTGGGCTATGACCATTACTTGTCGCATTCTATCACCTACTCCGTCCCTTCTTGGAGGCCAGTACTACCTGCATCCAAAAAAAACAGCAACAACAGAAAGAAAGAATGAACTTGCATTTATATAGCACCCTTCAGGATGTTCCAAAACACTTCACAGCCAATTAAGTAATTTTGAAGTGCAGTCACTATTGTAATGTAGGGAAATGCAACAGCCAATTTGCACACAGAACGCTCCCACAAACAGCAATGTGGTAATGAAGAGATAGTCTGTTTTTAGTGATGTTGGTTAAGGGATAAATATTGGCCAGGACACCAGGGAGAATTCCCCATGTCTTTTTCAAAAAAGAGTGCCGGGGATCTTTTACATCCAACTGAGAGGGCAGGCGGGGCCTCAGTTTAACATCTCACCTGAGCGATGGCACCTCCAACAGTGCAGCACTCCCTTAGTACTGCATCGGAGTATCAGATTTTTTGCTCAAGTCTGGAGTGGGACTTGAAGCCACAACCTTCTGACTCAGCGATGAGAGTGCTACCAACTGAGCCATGCCTGACACCTGATAATGATGTTAGAACGATTCACTTGTGAATGGGTAATCTTTACAGTAAACACACAGCACCAGCCAAAGGTATAGACAAGTGCTGGCTAATCGCCAACTACGACAAATCATAGGAAGAAACATAGGAACAGGAGGAGGCCATTCAGTCTCTCAAGCCTGTTCTGCCATTCAATTAGATCATGGCTGATCTGTATCTTAACTCCATCTATGCTCCTTAGTTCCCTAACCCTTAGTACCCTTGCCTAACAAAAATCTATCAATCTCAGTTTCGAGATTTTCAATAGGCCCCCAGTCTCAACAGCTTTCTGGGGGAGAGAGTTCCAGATTTCCACTACCCTTTGTGTGAAGAAGTGCTTCCTGACATCACCCCTTAAAGACCTGGCTCTAATATTAAGGTTATGCCCCCCCCTTGTTCTGGGCTTCCCCCACCAGAGGAAATAGTTTCCCTCTATCTACCCTATCAACTCCTTTGATTATCTTAAACACCTCAATTAGACCACCCCTTAATCTTCTAAAGTCAATGCAGCCGTGCCGGGTTGAGGGGTCGGGGGCAGGATTTGGGGTCGTGGGCGGGCCGGAGGTAGGTCGGGGGGTTCGGAGGGGTTGCAAGGTCAGGTTGGTCAGTAAAATCTTTTCAAGGAGGCTGCGTGCCTCCATTTTATCGAAATTTTTATTTTTATCCGGTGGAGGCCGAGGTGGGCTGGATCCATGAGGTGAGTGCATTTAAATCACTGCTTGTGAGCCAGAAGGAGCAGGAGTGCTTCCCCCCGGCCCCCCCAAGCTAAGCTCATAACACCCCGCGATGTCCGAGTCCCCGACCCCCCCAACGGTGTCCGATTCCCCCCGCGATCAGTCCCTAAACCCCGACTTATCTTTCATCTGCTCCCCGGCTGCTTTCTCACCGGACAGGCTCGTCAATCAAGCTGACTATCGGGCGAGATACCTTTTGAAAAATTTTAAAACAGGTCCCCCTGTTGAGGGTTACAACTCCCCCCTTGGTGTCTGGAGATATTTTAAACAAGAATCTATGATTCTATAGCGGGGGAATGGGACTAATTGGATTGCTCTTGCAAAGAGCCGGCACGGGCTCAATGGGCCGAAAGGCCTACTCCTGTGCTGCAACCATTCTATGATTGTATGATTCTACTGTTAAATTCAGTAGGACCTGCAGGAAGCCCTTACTTCCGGGCTTCCCACCTGCAAACCACCCTCCCACCCCACTCCCTTCCCGGCTCCAAGTTAATATCAGGGCCCATAAGTTTAATTTATTTTTTAACCTTTCACTTTCTTCCACTGAAAGTACCTCCACTATTCGCCAACTGAGAGGGCAGGCAGGCTGCCTACTCCAAACCTCGGCCAATGCCACTCTTGCAGCAGCCACTGGGCATTGCATTGAAGGGCTACATATTGGCTCAACCCGGCATGTTCCTTTCCCTCGCCACAGCAGAGCGTCACACCTTGGCTCAGCACCTCCCTCGGCGAGATGGGAATCTCACCAAGTGTGGGAAAATCGTGGGCCTGAGCCAACCTGCCAGCTCTCCATGGTAGAGCACTGCAGTGTGCCATTCTGCTGCCTGACTGAGCTACAATTCCTTTTACAATTTCTTAAAAATACATTTATCACCTGGATTCTGGCTTCTCCCAAGAGGCAACAAAGAACACCAGTGCTAATAAAGTTTTTGCACCTTTGCAACACTAAATTAACGAGGCCTCTTTGGATCTTGAGCTACCACAGTTTCTTTTTGTATCAATTTCGCACATAATAGGTGCGATTATTTTGCAATCATTCTTTAGGAAGATTACAGTAAGTCAAAAAGAAGGGAATCTGATAATGTACAAAATATGCTTTGTGCAATGTTAAATATTTGAAATTCAGGGCATGATTGGAGGGTCTTTGATGTGTTCACTGGGGGTAAAGATAGAAAGGGGCTGAATGCCCCCTCCCAAAGACTTCAAAATCCATGCCTTAGTTAACATAAGAGTCACTCGGTGAAATTCTCCGTAAGTATTAACATTTTATTTCAGATTTATATTTGTACGCATACAGGAAGAGACCTTTGCGAAGCTAATGATCGCAAATAATCTAAAAGCTTTTGAGTAACTCAGATCAAATGTGCAGTTACAATGCTGTAAAATTCATTATTAATCTCTCAACACTTAAGCATCCGCAGATTGGAAATATCAGAATATCGAAGGGTAGGAGTGGATAAGTCAGTGCCTGATGTTCTCCATCCTGGGACTGCCCTTTAGAACTTAATTTTTTACGTGATGTATATGTCAAAAATCTTCTTCTGCCCCAATAAGCCCAGCTCCTCTTCAAAGTTGCCACTGACAATCTTTGATATCTTGCAATTAATTGCAGCCTAGCTGCCCGCTTGAATCTCTGACTCCACCCCTGCTTACCCACCTATGCCAACTGTCTGTTTGAAAGTCTCTCTTGCCCCCTCTACGATTGCCCATTGTCCATCTCAACTCCTATTTCCACTTTCTGTCCAGCTAAAGGCTTCTTCCCACCCATTCCAAGGCCACTCCGACCTTTCCCTTCAGCTGTCCCTCTGACAGCGACAGAGCCAAGCGAACAAATTGCCTTCAGTGGTGCTAAGCTAGGGAGGCCCAATGCCGTACTGCTCCCTATGTTATTGTGAGAACAGGCCTAAGAGTTAATGGCAGGGAAAGATAGGAAGGCCAATGGAACTGTGATTGCAGGTGGGTAGGGCAAAGGATGAGAGAGAGTTTGGCTGAGAGATCAGGAGTGCAGGGCATTTGGATTGAGGAGGGATGGTGGTCAAAAAACAAAGGGAAGGGGAAGTTCAAAACATGGAAGATCAAGGGATTTTAAATATATGAAACAGAGGCATGGATAGGATGAGGGATCAGAGGCAAAGACAGAATGAGAGGGAGCTTAGAGGTACAAAAACAAGAAGGGAACCCTGAAATCCTGGTGGCACTTTGGAGTCAAAGACGGCAGGATCTCAGGGATCCAAGGGATCGGTAGAGCTTGCAACAGAGATAACAGGATCTTGAACATGCAAAGGAGGATATTAGAGCAGATGGCAGAGAGTGCACAGAGGGCGGAATGAAAGTTTCAGAGGCACGGAAAGAGGAGAGATTTGGAAAGCTTCCCACAGTCATGGAGAAAGAATCTCAGAGGTATGTTGTGAAGAGGGGGGAGCCTCAGTTAATGGGGCAGGATGAAGGCAGCGAGCGTCTGTCCTGTCGAGCCAAACTTGTCACAGATTTCCACCAGAGTAGCTGAAAACCTTTCACACCTGTCCCAAATATAAGGTGACGTGACAATGATAAAGATGACTAAAGAAGGGTAAATTGACAAATTCTCTCTCCTAGGGGGTGATTTTGACCCACCTCTGTCCTGCGGGATCGAGGCAACAGTGAAGTTAAAATGGCCTCTGTAAAACTTGCCGCCTAGTTCCCGCTCGATTGTTGTCTGCCGCCACCTTAACTGGGCCCTTTTTTGAGGTAGCCAAGGCGTCCACCTGACACGGTGGGGAGCCTCATTAATATATGTCATTAGGGCCCCGATGACATTTTAAATCCTGACAGAGTGGGTGCCCTTCAAAGTGACCCCCCTCCCCCTCAGTGAAACCTGGACTTCAGGAAGCAGGGGATGTGTAAGGTAAGTGTTAAACATTCCTTTTTGGGGCCAGGAGGAGCTAAAGTGCTCCTCCAGGCCGCACAAGGGAAGTCTGGGTCTCTGCTGCCTGGGCTATCCCCATAACCACCCGCGAGAACCACACACCCCTCCCCTGAGTGTCAGTAGGCGGCTGTCGGGCTGCCTGATCTCCACCTCCCGACAGCCATCCAGCTGCATCTTTCTGCCCGTTTGGGACAGGCAGCTGGTCAGCAGGATGCAAATAAGGCCCAGGAGTTAAAATAGTCGGCGCCTCAATTTGATGATATCGGGGGGCGGGGAGAGAATTTGACGTTCTCCCTGCCTCCTGCCTGCCCTAAACCTGCTCTCAATTAAAATCCATCTCCTCAACACCCCCAAAGTTTCATCTTCCAGGGACACATATCATGGGTACCACCTCATGAGCTTTCACCCACAATAAATCTTGAGGTATTTGCCCTAATTCCCAACATGAACTCCTGGTGGGTGAAGCCCTGCTCCCAAACTTGTAAATTTACACCTGATATCTTGCGATGACTTTCTCTGCTCATCTCCTGTATTCTGCGGGTGTGTGTAGCAAATGACGAGAGTGTGTGCAAGGAGTGGAGAGAGTGCGGCTTTGGAGAACGAGAGACTGTGAGGAGAAAGGGAGCCGAGCACGGGGAGAGTTTGGGAAAGTGGGATAGAGAGCAGGGAAAGAGTAGAGCGAGAGAGTGTGGGGCATTGGGAAACATGGGAGGGAAAGTGAGAGACTGTGTGGAGAGAGACTGAAGAGATGGAGGGACTGAGGAGAGAGACATAAAGGAAGATTCTGTAGTCTAGACAGATTAGGGTCAGCAGTTATTTTCTAGCCTGTGACAAAGTGTAGATAAGATCATCGAATGATTGGCTTTCAATGGAATGGATTAATTTAACTTAAGAGCCCATTTTAAAAAATCCTGAGCAGTGAAGTCCTTCCCAAATCAAGTAACAATTCTCATGATTTCCTGTTACAAATATAGTGACCCTGAAACACGCAGGTTGATATTGAGAAAGTGACCACGCCAGACATATTTTGGAAATGGGAGCTGACTCCTGGTATTTAGTGATCAGGCTCCTATGCTGATGCGCTGTGCCATTTGGTGAATTTGAGGTCCTGAAAGTGTTATTTTATTCGGCAGAGTGGAATCACTTATTTTCTTGTGCTCATTGGATCATTGGTGAGGAAATTATCTCCAATAGAGCAGCTCCTACACTGCAGTGTGACTGCACTTCGAAAGAACTTCATTGGCTGTAAAGTGCTTTGGGACGTCCTGAGGTCGTGAAAGGCGCTATGTAAATGCAAGTCTTAGTGAAGAACTCATGATTAGCCATCAGCCATAAAATGATGCCGATATCTTAGACACTGAACTAATGGTTTGGATTCTCCTCTCTGGGGCGGAGTTCCCACAGACCAGGACCTAGAATCATAGAATCATAGAAGTTTACAACATGGAAACAGGCCCTTCGGCCCAACATGTCCATGTCGCCCAGTTTATACCACTAAGCTAGTCCCAATTGCCTGCACTCGGCCCATATCCCTCTATACCCATCTTACCCATGTAACTGTCCAAATGCTTTTTAAAAGACAAAATTGTACCCGCCTCTACTACTGCCTCTGGCAGCTCGTTCCAGACCTCTGCCCACCCCCTCCGTCTCTACCTCATTTCTCGGGTCAGGGGTCATCCGATATGCACATTGGCCTCCCAGTGGGACTTCCGCCACCGGACCGCAAAGACCCCGCTGCAGCACCAGAAGAGGCGGCCGCGCATTTAAAGGGGCAGCGGACTGGGACATCAAAACCCTAGTAGGCCTCGAGACTACTGAGGGACCGCAGGGCTATTCCTGCTACTTCCCAGGGCCTACCATCACTTTCTACACGGCTGTCGCGGCAAGTGGCAGCAACTAGGAAGAATGCCAAGAAAATCGGCTGTGGACTCAGGCCCTGCCCTCCCTGTTGCATGGGTGGGGAGCGGATGCTCATTGATAGTCCCAGCAGAGAGGGGGTTGGGAAAATCCAGGCTGAGGCAGCGGTAGGCCTCACCACCGGAGTTTGCCTCAGTCTCTGCCGTTATTCCCCAACCCCCCACCTCCCATTTCAGGCAGGATCATAAAGAGAATCCAGCCCACTGCCTCTTCATCCCCCTTTAGCATTATGACACAAACCTTACGAACCACAACCGAAAGGGAAGAGGCAGAATATGATTTACACCCCTCGCATTAAATAAACTGTAGGCTCCCATGTATAAATGAGAGAGTAGTGAAGGTGCACATGCAGGCCTAAAATTAATTTTTTTAGTAAATCCCAAATTTACTTGAGACCGCTGTCCTTCTGCAGAACCTGCGATATCCATTGGGAGGGAAAGTAGCATCAACCATAGAGAAGCAGGATGAGTCCACCTGGGGCGTTCATCATGAAGACATGGATTACCGGTGAATCATGATCTGTCTACCTGGAGACTCTGGATCATCCATCACAGAAGCCTACAGCACAAAAATCATCATTAAGGTTAACCTGAAGCAGGAAATTGTCTTCCCGGGGAGCCACAGACGAAAAAAGAGACATACCCAATGCCTGGAGGAAAGCGATGAGACAGGGAGATGTTTTTGCAGTCGATTAGATTCCTCAATGTGTTGTATTAGGGTGGAAGGTAGGGTTTGTAAGGCCTTGTGAGAGTAATGGGGGTGAGTGAAGGATTGGTTAAATACCTATTTCCCCTTGGATTTGCAGAGGTCAGTTTAAATTGGACAGACTTCAGTGACTCACTGAGCTTCAGTCACTTTACTCACCTCCCACCTTAACTTTGAAGCTTGTTTTTCAGAGAATTTAGATTTTGGATATTATTTCTTTCCAGGCACCTGAATCTAACATTCACATCGGTAATTGCACCAACCAGATCAACTGGGTTGGATCTGGTGCTATTAGTGAAGAAATAGCTTCCTGATGATGGGGTTTTTCATTCTTTAAAGTTGCCAGTTTGAAAGAATGTAGATGTTAGATCATGAAAACCTGGCTTCGCTCTGTGAAGTGCAGTGGGAAAATCAGTCTCAAAGTGTAAGTTCCCATCATTACAGCTGATTAAACCCCACATGACTACAAGGGCACCAGGCAGCAGGAGAGATATATCTAAGTGATGTAATGGAAGAACTGCTCCATAAGATTTATACACATCACAGGAAAACGCATGGGGAGATACTGAAAAGAAAACGGAGGAGCGTTAAAATCATTCCGATTGACTAATAAACTGTGGTAAATGGTTTATGTGACTCCGTCTTGCGCTGTGCTGGGTCGTGTGACAGTTAAACGGCACATTTTATAAAGTAAGAGAATTCCTGGTCTCACTGACATTTATGATGGACAAGCAAACATAGAGCATTGTCAAAATGAGCTGTAACTCTTATCAGACTAAAGATTACGGGCAAATATTTAGGAAATCGTACAGGCAGATATTTGTCTGGTGGAAAAAGAGGTGATAATTTACTGATTAGTGAGAGTAATCTGTTTTTAATCCAGGTAATTATTTAAAAGAAAACTAAACTAGGGCAATATTAAAAGCGTGCTATTAATAACGTGCCAGTCTGTGTATGTTTTCTTTCCTTATAAAGTTCGATGTAGAAGGAAAGAAAGGCACCTCGCAGCCTGAAGATAACTGGATTTGCCTTGTTTCTCCACCATCCCCACCGCCCTCCCCAACATCCCGCACTGTTTATAAAGCACGGTACAAATATAGCCTCTTGAACATCATCTGCATTTGAAGTCCTGTTTTTCTGTTCACTCGCGACACTTTGCACCACCTGGGTCAGCTCCAGCGATGCAGCGTTGCATTGTTCTGGCAGCCTGCCACGCTCTACAGGGAGCATGCCCTCAGACCTGACTTTCAGCCATGTCCGATCTTTTCTGCCTGATAAATTAGTTTATGTTGGCAAGTCCGTCTTTTCATTTGTTATTTTCTCAAATATTTAAAGATCTGATGTTGCGGATTAGGCAGTAACTTGTGGGCACTCTCAACAGTCATGATATCTCCATCCAGCACACAGCACATGATGTTCGTTGTTGCTCGATCTCACTGTGCTAGGAGCATAGGAACAGGAGGAGGCCATTCAGCCCCTCGAGCATGCTCCGCCATTCAATTCGATCATGGCTGATCTGCATCTCAAACCCATTTACTCGCCATGGTTCTGTAACCCTTAAATTCCCTTGCCTAACAAAAATTTATCAATCAGTTTTGACATTTACAATTAACCCTTCAGCCTCAACAGTTTTTTGGGGGAGAGAGTTCCAGATTTTCACTACCCTTTGTGTGAAAAGTGCTTCCAGACATCACCCCAATTTTTAGGTCATGCCCCCTTGTTCTGGACTCCCCCACCAGAGGACTTGGAAATATATCGCCGTTCCTTCATCGTCGCTGGGTCAAAATCCTGGAACTCCCTACCTAACAGCACTGAGGGAGAACCTTCACCACATGGACTGCAGCGGTTCAAAAAGGCAGCTCACCACCACCTTCTCAAGGGCAATTAGGGATGGGCAATAAATGCTGGCCTTGCCAGCGATGCCCACATCCCGTGAACGAATAAAAAAAAGTTTCTCTCTATCTACTCTATCAAGTCCTTTAATCATCTTAAACACCTCAATTAGATCACACCGTAATCTTCTACACTCAAGGGAATACAAGCCTAGTCTATGCAGCCTGTCCTCATAATTTAACCCTTTTAGCCCCAGTATCAAGTACTTCTGCTTGCAATATGGCTGTAATAAGTCCTAGAGTGCTAATCAACCAATTAAAATTTTAAATGATTGACTGGGAGCATGTGATGCTGCCCAAGAAACAGAGATACAGTCAGCAAGACATATTCCTGACATTACTTTAAATTCTTTGAGAGCTTCTATTAAGCAAAGCTTATCACTACCAAATAACTGATTCTGGCATCTAATGCCCTAAAAGTAGCAAACCAGTGTTCCAGACATAAAAAGAATAAATATCAAACGTCCTGTTTAGGTAAGGTAGTGTAATTTTGCTAATACTATCTGATAGTAATATTACATTGTAGCAATCTGATTGCCTCCATAAAAATGATTATGTACATACTATGGGATGCAGTAAAAGAGTAAATGAACTGTGTTTGATTGTTGAAACCGGGAACTGAAATATAGATTTTTATAGGTTGTCTCTCAAACCATCAAATAATTGTCTCCTCTTCACATTAATCTTAGGACTCATTTCTCATCTATTAGTTGACATAATTAAACATAAAAACACGACTGAAAGCATTTACGCACTTTGAGTTTGCACTGGATGATATGTGGCTCTCCATAATGTCTCCAAATGGATAATATTTTATGTACATTGCTAAACTGCTAGACCCAGAAAGTCTAATCCTTACTCATCTGTGAGCATTCCTGGAGATAATCTCCTTTTTTGCAAACCAATAAATGGCTAAACTGCACAAAGTGAGAATATAGAGCTGCCCTTTATCTTTTTTTAATGTGTTTTGTCTGGCAATGCAAATGTAACCTTATAAATGAAGAATTTACAGCTTGTACTGCGATTTGAACACTTTGAAGAGATGGTCATTCAATTAATCAAAAGGCCAAACAATCAACAGCCCAGTTTCCGAAGACTCTGTTTATTCAAATTTAAGTCAAATTGCATCCTGTACAGGGAGAGTACCATGATTAACATCAAGCGCCAGTGTACAATATGGTTGTAATTTATCAATCAAGACTTTTTTAACGCAAGAGCTTTGAATGGGATGATCCAATTACCCAACTGGGCATGCCCAGTTGACAAGGTACATCCTTGTACAGTAAAAAAAAGGAGACAACTACCATCTAAAGAAATCTGGCCTGGGTGTTTAAGCCCTTTATTTAATGGAATGTGGAGAGGTGCTATCAGATCTCAAAAGATCTGGGTAGGTGGGAATTTGGTTTTATGACCTGTTTCTATGGTTCTCTGATAGCAGAAACTAAGATGTGGAGATGCCGGTGATGGACTGGGGTTGACAATTGTAAACAATTTTACAACACCAAGTTATAGTCCAACAAATTTATTTTAAATTCCACAAGCTTTCGGAGGCTTCCTCAGGTGAATGGAAACACCATTCACCTGAGGAAGGAGGAAGCCTCCGAAAGCTTGTGGAATTTAAAATAAATTTGTTGGACTATAACTTGGTGTTGTAAAATTGTTTACAGTAGAAACTAAATGGAACAAGGAAATGACCACTCACTGCCTTCTCTATATGTTTATTAGTAATTAATAATTTCAGCTAATCTTTGATTCCATTTTTTTTCTAATTTAACACGGCCTATTTCCAGCAAGGCAAGGAACACCCACCACTTGCAAGTTCACACAGATCTGGTGATGCTTCTCCCTGTTATTGAAGAATCCAACACCCTTACAGCATACATCTCATTCAAGCACATGTGGGACTCCTGCCAGTCAGAACGAGTAATGTGTTGAAGCTGGAGAAAGACCTAGCGATATGGAGCTCCATCCTGCAGGCCAACCTTCCTACCACCCCAAGCTCCCACAACCAGACCTTGGGCTATGTGTTGAGGAGACTGGCCCTACAATGTACGGTGTCACATAAACCCTAGAATAATGGAAGGTGAGTGGCAAAGAGCAAAATAATGCTGGCAGCCTGACTCCAGCAGGGACCTGGATCTCCGTAGTTTATGCAGTAGGAGGGTACGGTGATGTAGTGGTTATGGTGCTGAACCAGTAGTCCAGAGAACGTGAGTTCAAATCCCAATATGGCACTTTGAGAGTTTAAATTCAGTTTAAAAAATCTGGAAATAAAAAGCTGGTATCTGTAAAAGTGACCATGATTCTGTAAAAGTTACCCGGTCTGGTCCCACACCAACATGGTTAACTTCTCACTACCCTCTGAAGAAGGCCCACTATAAATGCCATGCTCACCAGTGATGCCCAAATCCTGAGAATGAATAAAAAAGATAGGGCTGAGCCTTTCACTGCATAAAGTGACTCCCCACCCTGTAGCACACTTATTCTCAGGGCCAAAATGTAATTGTATGAACAGGGGCTCAGATTGTCTATTGTCTCTTATGGAGGGCAATAGGGTGAAAGGTGCTTGCTGCACTTTCAGGTGCCAATTGGTTAAAACAGCATTCAATTTGCCAACCAATTTAAAATACAGGAAAAGTATTCCGAAGGCTTGCTTTTAAAATCGAACGGTTGCGAAGATAGCTTCACTGTAAACATTATGTCGATTAGTGTATTTAAACGTAAAACCTCAGTGGGTTCTGGTAGCATAAACAAGGCTCTTTGTCCAGTCTGATCCAACTCATTCCGCTGTGTAAACAGGGAGAGTGATTGTGCACATGCACAGAGTGAAACAATGTGCATGAAACATGAATTTAAAAGAAACCGGCAAGTACTCTTATTCAGTTTAGTTCCGTCTAATAAACATTGTGCTAGTGAAGTATAAAAAAAAATTAAAATGGTATCATGCACAGTCCTGACCTTTGGTTGACTCCATTACAAGAATGAATTCTCATTTATCATATGTGTTAATGCCGATCGCAGATAAGGGGATGGAATAAATTGTCTTGTCCTTCCCAATAGTTGCTTGTTTGGCTGATGTCTGCCATTGATCTCTCCTGCAGAGTAATCACTCCCTACAATCTGTTTTCTCAGTTATTTCCATTCCTTCACTGCAGGTTTCCTTTTATTTCTCGATGTGTTAAGAGTTATTCCAGTCTTTTTTTCTCACAGCTTTTTTTTTCTCTTCCCCCCCCCCCACCTCTTGAAACTGACTCATTCTAGGGCATAGCTCCACACATAACAAATATGGCCTCCTCCCCTCCTTCCCCGCACCTCATTAATGGCCATTCTTTACATGGACAGACCAATCACAGCTCGATCCTGTCTTCCCAAATCCAGACACTTACACTTCCCAGCAAGGGTTTCTAAATTGTAAACCCGGAGAAAGAATTCTGTCTCATTTCTTCCCTCTTTAGCCAAGGGTACCATGGCCAATTGTAAAAGAAAGAAAGACTTGAAAAACTTGCATTTATATGGTGCCTTTCATAACCTCAGGACACCCCAAAGCACTTCACAACCAATGAAGTACTTTTTTGAAGTGTAGTCACTGTTGTAATGTAGGAAACACGGCAGCCAATTTGCGCACAGCAAGCTCCCTCAAACAGTAATGTGATAATAATCAGATCATTTGTTTTAGCTGTTGGTTGAGAGATAAATGTTGGTCAGGATACCAGGGAGAACTCCCTTGGTCTTCTTTGAATAGTACCGGGGAATCTTTTACATTCATCTGACAGGGCAGACGCGGCCTTGGTTTAACGTCTCTTCTGAAATACGGCACCTCCGACAGCGCAGCACTCATTATTACTGTCGCCCCAAATAGAATGAATATGAGAGTGTGGTATTTACGGTACTGGCGTACCAATCCCAGAGATCGTGAGTTCAAATCCCACCATGGCAAATTGTGACAATGAGTTCAATAAATCTAGTAACCTATGAGCTAGCACCAGGAAAAATGATCATGAAAGCTGCCTGATTGTTGTCAAACCTCACCTGTCACTAATGACCTTCAGGGAAGAAATCCTGCCATCTCTACCTGGTCTGACCTACATGTGACTCCAATCCAAAACTGCTTGGTTGACTCTCAATGCCTCCGAAGTGGCCTAACGAGCCATTCAGTTCAGGGCAACTAATCAATAAATACCAAGAACAAATCATTTTTTGGAAGGGTGAGATCAGCTAACTCAGCATAGACTGTGGATCCAATCTGGCACCTCCCCCATCGGTATGGCTCAGGTCCACACTAGGCAGTGTACTTACCAACTGAGCCCCAATTTTTATCTCACTGCAGCATGATAAAAATTCATAAGCGAAATACTGCATATGCTGGAAATCTGAAATAAAAACAAAAAAAAACAAAACAGAGAATGCTGGAAATACTCAGCAAGTCAGGCGGCATCTGTGGAGAGAGAAACAGAGTTAACGTTTCAGGTCGATGACCTTTCGTCAGAACTGGAAGATGTTAGAGATTTAACAGCTTTTAAGCAAATATAGAGTCTGGGAAAAGGGGGGACTTTAGATCTTAATCACCGCTCCCATTTCCTCTTAGACGTTCTGTAACCATTTCTATCTCCTCTGGGCCCATTTTTTGGTTCCATGTTTGTTCCATTATCACCTCCTTTTGCCTTGCAGCATCACCCCTTTTGCTATTAATCACTCCTGCCCTCCACCCTCCACTGTATTGTTCTTTTCTTGCCTCCCTTTTCCCTGTACGGACCAGTGTATATCTGACTGACTGTGACTGTAGTGACCAATGTACACCTGACCGACCATGACTGTCATGGCCAGTGTATATCTGACTGACTGTGACTGTAGTGACCAATGTACACCTGACTGACCATGACTGTCATGGCCAGTGTATATCTGACTGACTGACTGTGGTGACGAGTGTACATCTGACCGACTGTGACTGTAATAACCAGTGTACATCTGACCGACTGCGACTGTAGTGACCAGTGCACATCCGACCGACTGTGACTGTAGTGACCAGTGTACATCTGACCGACTGTGACTGTAGTGACCAGTGTACATCCGACCGACTGTGACTGTAGTGACCAGTGCACATCCGACCGACTGTGACTGTAGTGACCAGTGTACATCCGACCGACTGTGACTGTAGTGACCAGTGTACATCCGACCGACTGTGACTGTAGTGACCAGTGTACATCCGACCGACTGTGACTGTAGTGACCAGTGTACATCTGACCGACTGTGACTGTAGTGACCAGTGTACATCCGACCGACTGTGACTGTAGTGACCAGTGTACATCCGACCGACTGTGACTGTAGTGACCAGTGTACATCCGACCGACTGTGACTGTAGTGACCAGTGTACATCCGACCGACTGTGACTGTAGTGACCAGTGTACATCCGACCGACTGTAACTGTAGTGACCAGTGTACATCCGACCGACTGTGACTGTAGTGACCAGTGTACATCCGACCGACTGTAACTGTAGTGACCAGTGTACATCCGACCGACTGTAACTGTAGTGACCAGTGTACATCCGACCGACTGTGACTGTAGTGACCAGTGTACATCCGACCGACTGTAACTGTAGTGACCAGTGTACATCCGACCGACTGTGACTGTAGTGACCAGTGTACATCCGACCGACTGTGACTGTAGTGACCAGTGTACATCCGACCGACTGTAACTGTAGTGACCAGTGTACATCCGACCGACTGTGACTGTAGTGACCAGTGTACATCCAACCGACTGTGACTGTAATAACCAGTGTACATCCGACCGACTGTGACTGTAGTGACCAGTGTACATCCAACCGACTGTGACTGTAATAACCAGTGTACATCCGACCGACTGTAACTGTAGTGACCAGTGTACATCCGACCGACTGTGACTGTAGTGACCAGTGTACATCCAACCGACTGTGACTGTAATAACCAGTGTACATCCGACCGACTGTGACTGTAGTGACCAGTGTACATCCGACCGACTGTGACTGTAGTGACCAGTGTACATCTGACTCCCCGATGACCTTCCTGTTCATGAACCGTAGTTTCTAAGTGAAAACCTGGGAATCAGAATCATAAAATTTGAACATAGATCTCATTAAACCACATGTTTGAATTGATTCAAGTGCTTGTCTCTAAAATTAGAAACTTAAAAGACTTCAATGAGGGAATTCATCTGCAGTGATCTGCTTCTTGTTGCCATTGTGTTTACAGGGAGAAGTATTTTATTTACTTAGTTGTACGGTGTGTATATTAATCCAGGCAGAATTTATAGAGACTACGTGACACTTCAGTGAGGTATGATGACAAAGACACCTACACATCTAGTGCACATGAGATAGAAACATAAAACTCAGTAACAACTTCAAACCAAATTGTAATTTTAGCGAAATATGCACCCCATTATTTTGTTTACCCATGAGACCAGATCATACCATTAGAATGATACAAACACCATATTTGGGAAACTCAGCCCATACTTGCTGTTTAGCCTCAAAGCTGAAATGCCTTACCTAATATATAAAGTACACAGCGAAATTAAAATAGCTTTGATGGCTGAGAAGATATGTGGACATGTCTGGCAGTAAACCAAACGGCTATAACTAAAACCTGCACATTTGCTGTTGTTCTTAATGACCCAAAACTGGTTTAAAAACGGGTTGCTCAATGAGAGTGTGTCAGTAGCATCAAATAAATTAAACAAGAGGAACAGGACGACTGTGTCCATCCCGCCCCCCCCCCCGCCTATATAGTGAAGCTGTTAACCAGCTGCTCTGAGGACCACACAAGTGAGTGAAGAACAATTACTTTCATTTTGCTCCAGAAATATATCTACAATAATCTTAACAATGTAGATTTTAAATGGCAGTATTTGACCTTTCTGGCTGTAAATTTAAACATGCTTGTACTTCATTGTCACAACCAAACATTTTTAATACTTGTGTGTTTTCCCCTCATATTTGTGCCTGTTTTTTGTGCACACTCTCCCCCTCTGATGGTTGTAATCATTTCATTAACTGTTGATATTAGGAGATATCCATTTGCTTCAAGCAGTCACATGCAGCACCTAACTGCCCGTGCTAGGTCAGGCTGCCCAGTCCACAGCCCTCTGTTAAACCGTAGGACGGTTAGCAACTGTCAGATTGCAGTGAACAGCTCGTCTGCTGAGCTCATCGTCCATAATCTACTGAGTTTACAGCTCAGTATTCTGGCTGACCGCTAGTTAACAGATTGTCTGGTCATTCATCTCATTGCTGTCTGTGGGACCTTGCTGTGCACAAATTCACAGCCACGTTTCCCTACATTACAACAGTGGTTACGCTTCAAAAAAAAGCACTTCATTGGCTGTGAAGAGCTGTGGGACATTCTGAGGTTGCGAAAGGCGCTATATAAATGCAAATTCTTTCTTAGTTACCTCAATGCATTCGAGGCAGAAGATATCATCCTTAACGGCGTAAGTGCAGCTCTCATGGATCTTAGCTAGTGTGGGAGAATCTGACAGCTTTATCAGTGGTATCTTGTGCTTGTTATAATAACTCAGTCTGCCCCAGTATGCCAACATACGCTGTTTTATCAATAAAATAATTTGATCCGAAATTTGTTTACGTGCAATGCTTTGAAATATTACAGTGTAAAAACCCATTATACATAGAAGCAGTAGAATAGATGATACATTAGTGCTGGTAACACAGAACAGCTCCAAAAGATAATTTATTTAATCTTTTATCTGCTTGTAAAGTACCGAGTGCATTTATTTTATAGCTCTTTATACTTTATTGAGTCCAGCATTCCTTTCCCACGTAAACAGCGATCCCTAACAACTTCCATTTCCTGGTACCTTTTAACTGTTGCGTTCGGTTTGTGCAAATAGGTTTGACCTCAGCCTGGCTGTGTTCCGAATCCAGAAGCTTTCCGCCGCGTCATTGCTGCTGCTAGCCCACTCTGCCAACCCCGCTATAATGTCTTCGTAATTGTGTTCCTCCTGAATTTTACAAGGCCAAGTTTATATACAGCGTGTCAACCCTGCTCCGCGGCGATCACTCAAACCAGCCGCCTGCACTAAATCACCGTTAAACAATTAAATACATTTACTTCATCTTATAGGTCAATTTCCTCTCAGACAAAACGTACTGCTGAAGCAATCATTACTCCTTCAGAACATCAAGCTGTCATATTTGTGCTGATTATTCATTGATATAGTATATTCCATCTTAATGCATGTATTGTCACTGAAATATTGCTACACCTGTTTAGAAGCTACACCTTGTAATTTGACAGTAAGGTTACAGAGTTGTACTTTTGCGTTACTTTAATGTGCCATGTTCTGACCAAGAATTGCGATCACTACTTGCAGCTCAGTGCCACAATTTATCCTTTGTTCCCTCACTTTTTATGTACTTGCCATCTGCATGTACTTAACAATGCACAGTCAATCAGCACCTCCTACACATACTGAATCAATGCATAGCACCAAAACAACATGCCTTGAGCTTATCTTATTTGGCCTGTCTCAGTTACCACAAAGAAAATGAAAGGGTGGGAGTGTGTTAGAGCCCATAACGGGCTCCCATTTGTTTTTCAACCTTCTGTTTTTTTTTCTCTCCACTGCTGAGTCTTCATGTTAAGTTCGTAATTTGAAGTTTCTTTTCGTTGTGCAGTTTTGCATCAAATGACAGGAAGAGGGTTTTTTTTAAGGATTTAAATTAAAATAGTTCAAATCATCATGTAAGGGGCAGCCTTTACAAGTATGTTGAGTTTCTTCAGAATAATCCCTGTGTGTATTATGAAAAATATTTGCCGGTGAAATTGAGACAGAATCATTTCTATATAATTTACAGCACACTTAGTAAATTGACAATCATGGCCAGCTTGCATTGATAGGGCTATCCTCTTCATAAACTTATGGGGGGGACTTTCAAACCGACATGACGGGTGGGACATTGGCCGGGGCAGGTGGGGGAAAGTTAAAACTCCAAAAATCTGCATCCCGACCCCAACCCGCCAGGAACACGGCCACTTCCGGTTTTAACGGAGGTGGGTTGTGGGGGGTTGGGCAACTAACCTGCTCTCGAGAGGCGGGTCAGTAATTTAAATATGTTAATTAGGCTTCGTGCCTCAGACTTTAGGAGACTTTTACATTTAACGCTTGTGGGCTGGGTTTCCCAGGGCTCAGGAAACCCGGCAGCTGAAAGGGAGGCGAGAACTGGAAAGTGTTTTTCCAGCACTGCTTGTGAGCCAGGAGGAGCAGGAGCGCTTCCCTCTGGCCCTCAAGCAAAACTTGCTGCGATCTCCAGACCCGACTGGCCACCCTCCCTGTGATCCGCCGCCCCCCCCCCCAATCTATTCCCCCCCCACACACCCCCGTCATATCTCCCTTCCTCCTCTCTGCTCCCTGGCTGTGGCCTTCCGGCACAGGCCTTCCCATCCGACAGCCCCTCAAACTGGCCAGCTGCCGGTCGTGAAATGGAGAAAGCAAATTCAAATGAGGTCCTGCCGTTAAATTCGGCAGGACCTCCGCCTTCCCCGGATTTCCGGGTTTCCCGGCTGCTACAACACCCCCCCCCGCACACTCCCTCACTCCTCCCCGTAAATATCGAGGCCATAGTTTCTGTAGCTGGAGGTCTTCATGTTTCTGCTGAGAGGTTGCAAGTGGAACAAGAGGAAGTTGCACCTAGTGCTGTAATTGTGACTTCTGTCTAATGGCACTGCTTGTGTCTCAGTACCCAGTGGCAATGGTGTGTTTCTTTTCATTTTCAGGATGTGGGCGATGTTGGTGAGACTGTGTTTATTGCCCATTCCTGAGAAGGAGGAAGGCATTTTTCTTGAAGTGACAATTGGCTTCTACATCAACCACATAGTGTAAGACTGGAGTCACACATAGTGCAGGCCTGGTATGGCCGGCAGTTGGGCTATTACAACAATCTGACAGTTTTCATAGTCATTTGTTTTTTCTCTGGTCCCAGCCCATAAATTGCAAGATTCAATTTCACTATCTGCTGTCGTGGGATTTGAACTCACAACCTCTGGGTTACTTGTGTAGTACCATAACCACTATACTACATACAGAAAGAAATGACTCACATTTATAAAGCTCCTTTCACATCATCAGAAGCGCTTAACTGCCAATGAATTTGGAACTTCTGTCAGGGCTCTGATGAAACCTGAACTGACAGAAGCCTGCTGGTCAGAAGGTGACCCCTCTCAGTCAGAAGGTCATGGGTTCAAGTCCCACTTCAGAGACCTAAGCACATAATCTAGGCTGCCACTTCAGTGTAGTACTGAGAGAGTGCTGCACTGTTGGAGGTGCTGTCTTTCAGATGAGACACTAAACCGAGGCCCAATCTACCCTCTCAGATGGACATAAAAGATCTGATGGTGCTATTCAAAGAAAAGCAGGGGAGTTCTATTTATTTATCCCTCAACCAACACCTAAAACAAGTGATCTGGTCATTTATTTAATTGTTGTTTATGGGCCCTTGCTGTGCGCAAATTGGCTGCCACATTTCCTTACATTACAACAGTGACTACACTTCAAAAGTACTTCTTTGGCTGTAAAGCGCTTTGAGATGTACTGAGGTGGTTAAAGGCACTATATAAATGCAAGGCCTTTCTTTCCTATGTCAGTGCAAAATCGTGCTGTGGGAGGCCTGTCATTATGTTTTAAATCATTTTTGGAGGTGTTCATCTTCTACAACCTGGAAATTGCACATCTCGCAGCCATCTCTCCAGGCAGCTTGATGCTACACTAAACCAATTGTCTCAGCCTGACTCACTTCATCCTGGCACACATTCCTGAAGCTGGCAACTCGAGATCCCAGTGTATTTATCAGTCCCTCTGATAGTTCCAAAGGTGTATATCATTCCCTCTGTTAGGTCCCAGTGTATTTATCAATCCCTCTGATAGGTCCCAGTGTGTTTATCAATCCTTCTATAGGCCTACAACCACACATAACACTTTTCTAGATGGTCGAATTCAGATGGCAGTTCCCTCATTTTTCCTCAACTTCCCTTGTAAAATAAAATAATGAAGGACACCTATGGGGATTCATTTGCTTTTGCAGCGATACATATACATTTTTTTCATCTGGCCTCCAAACACTTATAACACTAAACTTTGCTGTTTGATGTGCCTCCGTTTAAATTTTAAATGCGAACAATATGTTCCACTCACCGCAGGTTCCTGGGGTTTGGTCCAGCTCAGGCAGATGGAGTGAAAGTCTTCTCTCTGTGACAGCTGTTAAGAGCCCCAAGTAAATGAACTTGGGCAGTCTCGGCCTAATTCCCAGTGAATGTAAGTCCACACAGCACAAGACTGTCCGTGATTCGGCATTAAGCAGCACTGCATTGGCAGTTTCGCTGAGACAAGACACACAAGGATGGCTGGCTTTCCTGCACCTTGGTACAGTCATATTTCAGAAGCGGACATGGCAAATGAGGGGAATTGCTAAGCGTGGGATCCCAGACTGCAGGTTTCATCCCTAAAATTAAATTTGGCAATAAATGTGAAAAAAATCAGGCTGCTGATCAGGAATCTTTCAGGCAAAACAAACTTTGAGAGGAAGTATGGAAAAGGCAGAGCAGTGAGTGGGATTCATTTTGGATTGTTCTAGCAGAGGAGATGGCACAGACTTCTCGTGTGCTGTAAATTTATTCTATGGTTCCCCAAGACTGATATTGTTAAATGTTGACAAGCACAAAATTCACCTGAAATCTACAACCCTCTGAGATCTCTGCACTCCTCCAATTCTGGCCTCTTGTGCATCCCCGATTTTCATTGCTCCACCATTGGTGGCCGTGCTTTCAGCTGCCTAGGCCCTAAGCTCTGGAAAAACTTCCCCAAACCTTTTTGCCTCTCCCCCTCTCTCTCCCCCTTTAAGGTGCTCCTTAAAACCTACCTCTTTGACCAAGCTTTTGGTCACCTGTCCTAATATATATAAGATTCAGAGGGAGCTTGACAGGGTAGATGCTGAGAGGTTGTTTCCCTTGGCTGGAGAGTGTAGAACTAGGGGGTGTAGTCTCAGGATAAGGGGTGGGCCATTTAAGACTGAGATGAGGAGGAATTTCTTCACTCAGAGGGTTGTGAATCTTCAGAATTCTCTACCCCAGAGGGCTGTGGATGCTCAGTGGTTAAGTATATTCAAGACTGAGATCGATAGATTTTTGGACTCCAGGGGAATTAAGGGATATGGGGATCGGGCGGGAAAGTGGAGTTGAGGTTGAAGATCAGCCATGATCTTATTGAATGGTGGAGCAGGCTTGTGGGGCCATATGGCCAACTCCTGCTCCTATTTCTTGTGTTCTTATGCTCTATCTCCTTATGTGGCTCGGTGACAAATTTTGTTTGCTAATCGCTCTTGTGAAGCGCCTTGGTTACTAGGTTAAAGGCTCCATGTAAGTGCAAGTAGTTGTTGAATTAAAATAAGTGCATAACATGTGTTTTTAAAATGCTGTCCCTGGTAAAATAGTAGGGGACCCTGTAATTTCCATTAACTTCTTGTAAAAAGGTCACAAAAAAAAAGTGGTTGCATTACTGGTGAATCCAGCCTTAAACATGTAATCCCTATAAACACTATTCAAAGGGATTGAGAGTTACAGAGAATATTCATTAATGCATCTAATTTAACCCAGCTAGTCATATTCACCAGTTAGCATTTCAAACAACATTAATTTTGGATACTGCCGCACTTCTTTACTTGGTAGAGATGTACAAGACAAAAGACTGCTAGACCATAAAAGGTACTTTGAGAATACATCTCCTGAATGCAGTCTTTACCATCAGCAGGAAGACTCTCATCCCTCACCTCCATAAATTCTACAGCATATGCTTCAGTTATCTCCTACTGAGAAGGGGATTATCTTTTTAAATCATTTTATTTTGCATGAGACATGCAACGAGGCACAGAAGCAAAAAATGGGAAACATTGTGTGGTGATTTGAAGGGGGATGACAGATTATTACATTTTGAAGACAGAATGTGGAGATCAGTTACTAATACCTTGGGACTCAGTACATTAAGGCAATATACATGTTTAGTTTGTCAACTATAAAAGCTGTTTATATATATTATTATATATATAAACATTAGACTGTTTACATATATTATTATATGTGTAAACATTAGATTGTTTGCATGTATTATTATATACGTCCTTTGATGAAGTAACGGAGAAGGTTGATGAGGGTAGTGCGGTTGATGTTGTGTATACGGACTTTCAAAAGGCGTTTGATAAAGTACCACATAATAGATTTGTTAGCAAAATTAAAACCCATGGGATTAAAGGGACAGTGGCAGCATGGATACAAAATTGGCTGGGGACAGAATAGTGGTGACAGTTGTTTTTCAGACTGGAGGGAAGTATACAGTAATGTTCCCTAGGGGTCAGTATTAGGACCACTGCTCTTTTTGATACATATTAATGACCTGGACTTGGGTATGCAGGGTATAATTTCAAAGTTTGCAGGTGACACAAAACTCGGAAATGTAGTAAACAATGTGGAGGAAAGTAACAAACTTCAGGAGGGCATAGACAGACTGGTGAAATGGACAGACACATGGCAGATGACATTTATTGCAGAGAAGTGTGAAGTGATGCATTTTGCTAGGAAGAATGGAGAGAGACAATATAAACTAAATGATACAATTTTAAAGGGGATTCAGGTACAGAGAGACCTGGGGGTGCTTGTACACAAATCTTTGAAGATGCCAGGACAAGTTGAGAAAGCTGTTAAAAAAGCATACGGGATAATAATTAAAGCATTATTAATAAGCATTATTAATAATGCTTTATTAATAGAGGCATAGAGTACAAAAGCAAGGAAGTTATGCTAAACCTTTATAAAACACTGGTAGGCCTCAGCTGGAGTATTGTGTTGAACTTCAAAAAAAAAGGGTAGTAGGCAGAAGGCTGGAAATTATAGACCAGTTAGCCTAACATCTGTGGTGGGTAAAATTTTGGAGTCTTTTATTAAGGAGAAAGTAGTTGAACATTTAGATAAACATAATTTAATAGGACAAAGTCAGCATGGCTTTACGAAGGGGAAGTCATGTCTGACAAATTTGCTTGAGTTCTTTGAGGACATAACGTACAGGGTGGATAAGGGGGAACCAGTGGACGTAGTGTATTTAGACTTCCAGAAGGCATTCGACAAGGTGCGACATAAAAGATTATTGCTCAAGATAAAGAATCACTGGATTGGGGGTAATATTCTGGCATGGGTGGAGGATTGGTTATCTAACAGGAAGCAGAGAGTTGGGATAAATGGTTCATTCTCGGACTGGCAACCAGTAGCCAGTGATGTTCCGCAGGGGTCGGTGCTGGGTCCCCAACTCTTTACAATCTATATTAACGATTTGGAGGAGGGGACCGAGTGTAACATATCAAAGTTTGCAGATGATAAAAAGATGGGAGGGGAAGTAGAGAGTGAGGAGGACATAAAAAACCGACAAGGGGATATAGACAGGCTGTTTTTATATTCTATCCCCCTAGCAATAAAAGCCAACATTCTGTTGGCCTTCTGGATCACCTGCTGCACCTGCATACTAACCTTTTGATTTTCTTGCACTAGGACCCCCAGATCCCTTTGTACTGCAGTACATTCCAGTTTCTCGCCATTAAGATAATAACTGAGATGAGGAGAAACTTCTTCACTCAGAGGGTAGTAGGTCTGTGGAATTTGCTGCCCCAGGAAGCTGTGGAAGCTACATCATTAAATAAATTTAAAACAGAAATAGACAGTTTCCTAGAAGTAAAGGGAATTAGGGGTTACGGGGGGGCGGGCAGGAAATTGGACATGAATTTAGATTTGAGGTTAGGATCAGATCAGCCATGATCTTATTGAATGGCGGAACAGGCTCGAGGGGCCGATTGGCCTACTCCTGCTCCTATTTCTTATGTTCTTATGTTCTTATGTAACTCTGGACACCACACTTTAGGAAGGATGTCAAGACCTTAGAGAGGATGCAGAAGAGATTTACTACAATGATGCCAGGGATGAGGGACTTCAGTTATGTGGAGAGACTGGAGAAGCTGGGATTGTTCTCCTTAGAACAGAGAAGGTTAAAGGGAGATTTGATAGAGGTGTTTAAAATGATGAATGGTTTTGAAAGAGTAAATAAGGAGAAACTGTTTCCAGTGGCAGAAGGGTCGGTAACCAATGGACCAAGTTTTAATGCATTCGGCAAAAGACCCAGAGGCGACATGAGGAAACCTTTTTTAACGCAGCGAGTTGTAATGATCTGGAAGGGTGGTGGAAGCAGATTCAATAATAACCTTCAAAAGGAAATTGGATAAATACTTGAAGGGAAAAAAAATTACAGGGCTATGGGGAAGAGCAGGGAAATGAGACTAAATGGAAAGCTCTTTCAAAGAACTGGCACAGGCACGATGGGCCAAATGGCCTCCTCATGTGCTGTACCTACTATGATACTATGATGTAAACATTAGGCTGTTTGCATGCATTATTATATATGTAAACATTAGACTATACATTATTATATATGTAAACATTGAACTGTTTGCTTGCATTATTATATGTGTAAACATTAGACTGCATGCATTATTACATATGTAAGCATTAGACTGTCTGCATGCATTATTATATATGTAAATATTAGATTGTTTGGATGCATTTATAATATATGTAAACATTAGACTATTTACATGTATTATTACATATGTAAACATTAGATTATTTCCATATATTATTATATATATAAACATTAGACTGTTTGCAGGCATTATAATATATGTAAACATTATGCTATTTGCATGCATTAAAATTTATGTAAACATTGGACTACTTCTAGGCATTATACTATATGTAAACATTAGACTGTTTGCATGCATTATTATATATTTATATATTTAAACAGTAGACTGTTTGCATGCATTATTGTATATTTATATATTTAAACATTAGACTGCTGGCATGCATTATCCTTCCAAATCCATGCCCATCTTTCCCGCAACTCCATGTTTGAAGTCACAAATGATGTGGAGATGCCGGTGATGGACTGGGGTGGACAAATGTAAGGAATCTTACAACACCAGGTTATAGTCCAACAGTTTTATTTGAAAATCACAAGCCTCCGAAAGCTTGTGATTTTCAAATAAAACTGTTGGACTATAACCTGGTGTTGTAAGATTCCTTACAGAAGTCACAAATGACATCCTATGTGATTTTGACTGTGGTAAACTATCCCTCCTCATTCTTCTTGACCTGTCTGCAGCCTTTGACGTGGTTGACCACACCATCATCCTCCAATGCCTCTCCTCCATCATCCAGTTGGGTGGGACTGCCCTCACCTAGTTCCATTTTTATGTATCCAATCGTAGCCAGAGAATCACCTACAATGGCTTCTCTTCCCGCTCCTGCACCGTTACCTCTGGAGTCCCCTAAGGATCTTTCCTTGGCCCCTTTCTATTTCTCATCTACATGCTGCCCCTCGGCGACATCATTCGAAAACACAACGATAGGTGCCACATGTACACTGACAACATCCAGCTCCATCTCACCACCACAACCCTCGACCCATCCACTATCTCTGATTTGTCACGCTGCTTGTCTGACAGCAGAAATTTCTTCCAACTAAATATTGGGAAGACAGAAGCCATTGTCTTTGGTCCCTGCCACAAACTCCGTTCCCTAGTCCCCAACTCCATCCCTCTCCTTGGCCACACTCTGAGGCTGAACCAGACCATTCGCAGCCTTGGCACCCTATTTGACCCTGAGATGAGCTTCCAAGCACATATCCGCTTCATCACCAACACCCCCATCTTCGCCCCTGCCTCAGCTCATCTGCTGCTGAAACCCTCATCCTAAGGTCTGGAATTCCCTCCCTAAACCTCTCCACCTCTCTACCTCACTCTCCTCCTTTAAAAGGCTCCTTAAAACCTACCTCTTACCTGTCCAAATTCTCCTCATGTGACTCGGTGTCAAATTTGGTTTGATAACGCTCCTGTGAAGCGCCTTGGGATGTTTTACTATATTAAAGGCGCTATATAAATGTAAGCTGTTGTTATTATTTTTGTTTGCGAGTATTATAGAGATAAACATTAGACTGTTTGCATGTATTATTATACATGTACACATTAAACTGTTTGCATGTATTATTATAGATGTAAATATTAGAGAGTTTGCATATATTATAGGTGTAAACATTAGACTGTTTGCATGTATTATTATATATGTAAACATTAGACTGCATATATTACCAAGGAAGAAGATGCTGCCAGAGGCTCAGTAAAGGAAGATGTACCTGAAATACTGGATAGGCTAAAAATTGATAAAGAGGAGGTAATAGAAAGCTAGTTGTACTTAAAGTAGATAAGTCACCCGGTCCAGATGGGATGCATCCTAGGTTGCTGAGGGAAGTGAGGGTGGAAATTACGGAGGTACTGGCCATAATCTTCCAAATATTCTGAGATATGGGGTGGTGCCAGAGGACTGGAGAATTGCAAATGTTACACCCTTGTTCAAAAAAGGGTATAAGGATAAACCCAGCAACTACAGGCCAGTCAGTTTAACATTGGTGGTGGGGAAACTTTTAGAAACGATAATCCAGGACAGAATTAGCAGTCACTTGGTCAAGTGTGGATTGATTCAGGAAAGCTAGCCCGGATTTGTTAATGGCAAATTGTGTTTAACTGACTTGATTGAGTTTTTTGTTGAGGTAACAGAGAGGGTAGATGAGGGCAATGCGGTTGATGTGGTATATATGGACTTTCAAAAGGCATTTGATAGAGTGCCGCATGCTAGTCTTATCATCAAGATTGTAGCCCATGGAATAAAGGTGGATGCAACATGGATACAGAATTGGCTAAAGGACAGGAAGCAGAGAGTAGTGGTGAACTATTGTTTTTTGGACTGGAGGGAGGTGTACAGTGGTGTTCCCCAGGGGTCGGTACTAGGACTGCTGCTTTTCTTGATATATATTAATGACTTGGACTTAGGTGTATAGGGCACAATTTCAAAATTTGCTGATGACACAAAACTTGGAAGGGTGGTGAACAGTGAGGAGGATAGTGATAGACTTCAAGAGGATATAGACAGGCTGGTGAAATGGGTGGACACGTGGCAGATGAAATTTAATGCAGAAAAATGCGAAGTGATACATTTCGTTAGGAAGATTAAGGAGAGGCAATGTAAACTAGAGGGTACAATTCTAAAAGGGGTACAGGAACAGAGAGATCTGGGGGTATATGTGCACAAATCGTTGAAGGTGGCAGGGCAGGTTGAGAAAGCAGTTAATAAAGCTTACGGAATCCTGGGCTTTATAAATAGAGGCATAGATTACAAAAGCAACGAAGGCGTGATGAACCTTTATAAAACACTGGTTCGACCACAACTGGAGTATTGTGTCCAGTTCTGGGCACCGCACTTCAGGAAAGATGTGAAGGCCATAGAGAGGGTGCAGAAGAGATTTACTAGAATGATTCCAGGGATGAGGGACTTTAGTTACATGGAGGAGGTGGGGTTGTTCTCCTTGGAACAGAGACGGTTGAGAGAAGATTTGATTGAGGTATTCAAAATCATGAAGGGTCCAGATAGAGAGAATCTCTTCCCATTGGCGGAAGGGTCAAGAACCAGAGGACATAGATTTAAGGTGATTGGCAAAAGAACCAAAGGTGACATGAGGGAAATCTTTTTTACACAGCGAGTGGTTGCGATCTGGAATGCACTGCCCGAGGGGGTGGTTGAGGCAGATTCAATCATGGCTTTCAAAATGGAACTGGATAAGTACTTGAAAGGAAAAAAAATTGCAGGGCTACAGGGATAGGGCGGGGGAGTGGGACTAGCTGGATTGCTCTTGCATAGAGCCGGCACGGACTCGATGGGCCGAATGGTCTCCTTCCATGCTGTATCCTTTCTATGATTCGATGACTATTATATATGGAAATATTAGACTGTTTGCACGTATTATAGGTATAAACATTCGACTGTGTATTATTGGTGTAAATATGAGACTGTTTGCATGCATTATTATCTGTAAAAATTAGACTACATGTATTATTATATATGTAAACATTAGACTGTTTGCATGTACATAGGAATATAGGAGTAGGCCATTCAGCCTGTCGAGCCTGTTCTGCCATTCAATGAGATCATGGCTGATCTGTATCTTAACTTCATCTACCTGCCTTGGCTCTACATCCCTTAATATCCTTGGCCAGCAAAAATCTATTGATCTCAGATTTAAAATTATTAATTGAGCTAGCATCTAGTGCTTTTTGTGGGAGAGAGTTCCACACTTCTACCACCCTCTGCGTGAAGAAGTGTTGCCTAGCCTTTCTCCTGAATGGCCTGGCTCTGATTTTAAGGTTATGTCCCCTTGTCCTAGACTCCCCCACCAGCGGAAAAAGTTTCGCTTTATCTACCCTATCAATTCCTTTCAAAATTTTAAAAATCTCAATTAGATCACCCCTTAACCTTCTATATTCCAGGGAATGCAAGCCTAGTTTATGTAATCTCTTCTCATAACTTAACCCTTAGAGGCCTGGAAATATTCTGGTAAATTATTTGTATTATTATATGTCGAAACATTGGACTGTTTACATGTATTGTATGTGTACATTTTAGATTATTTCATGCATTGACCAAATGTCTATTAATTTTGTTTTTATTTCCAAAACATTTTCTTTTAATACTATTAACATTCCAATATCATGCTTTCTTGGATCTTGGTGAAGTACTGAATAACAGAATACACTTTGCTTGTAGGGTACACATTACTTGCAAGTAGATACATTGAGGCTTTTAACACCTACTTGTGAACTTTTTCGTTTGGATTGGTAATAATTTATTCAGCGGAAAAACCTGGTGACATAACATTATCAGCAATTCTGTGTTTTTTCTGAAACTAAGTTTTCAATCTGCTCTCTAAATTCAGATTTGCAGTTCCGATTTAAGTGCAGTTTATGTTGCAAGCTCTCTGCGAAGAGTTGCCATTGCTTGTTCCCACCCTGACTCAGTGCACCTTGTGCATGCTTACAACTGCAGGTTGATTTACATACCTGTATGTACTTGTGACCTTATGCCCCATTTACAATGGAAGGCACACTTAGCTGATGAGGTCATGTGGAGAGTACTTGGAATTGAATTTTAATACAAAACATCACAAAATATATACTTGTGTTAGTTTTATAGAGGAAAGGGTTCGGATATAACTTTATAACACCATGGAGTGTGACAGCATTACAAAGACTGTTATTAAATGATTTCATGTCTGTATTTTTTAAATGTACCCGTAAGATATTAAAACAATAGATTTCTCAACCTTCCCTGTGGTGCTGAAACCCTCATCCATGCTTTTGTTACCTCTAGACTCGACTATTCCAATGCTCTCCTGGCCAGCCTCCCATCTTCCACCATCCATAAACTTGAGCTCATCCAAAACTCTGCTGCCGATATCCTAACTCGCACTAAGTCCCGTTCACTCATCACCCCTGTGCTCGCTGACCTACATTGGCTCCCGGTCCAGGAACACCTTGATTTTAAAATTCTCATCCTCATGTTAAAATCGCTCTATGGCCTCGCCACTCCCTATCTCTATCACCTCCTCCAGCCCTACAACCCTCAGAGAACTCTACGATCCTCCAACTCTGGCCTCTGGTGCATCCCTCAATCTCTTTGCCCCGCCATTGGCGGCTGTGCCTTCAGTCATCTAGGCCCTAAGCTATGGAATTCCTTCCTTAAACCTCTTCGCCTCTATACCTCTCTCTCCTCCATTAAGACTCTCCTTAAAACCTACCTCTTTGACCAAGCATTTGGTCACCTCTCCTAATATCTCGTTTTCTCGGTGTCAATTTTTGTCTGATTTACGCTCCTGTGAAGCGCCTTGGGGCGTTTTACTACGTTAAAGGAACTATATAAAATCAACTTGTTGTTAAAGCTGAGGTACAAATGCAAGTTGTTGTTGTTGAGACCTGGACACCTGATGGGCTGGCATTCTGACAGGAAGCACCTCTTACAGTATGTTGAGACATGGGAAGGAAGGAGTTAAATTGAAAATGAGCAGAAAGGACAGTTGGGACGTATGATAATGTGAGCGTGATTAAATTAGCAGAAGACAAAGGCCCTGATCACCTCAGCAATTGATTAAATTAGCAGAAGACAAAGGCCCTGATCACCTCAGCAATTGATTAAAATTAGCAGAAGACAAAGGCCCTGATCACCTAAGCTATTGATTAAATTAGCAGTTTGAAAACTCATTTACCACAGGCCGAAACTGGGAGCGGCTGAGACTGCTGAGGGCAGCACAAACAGAAAAGAGGGTGATGCACCATATAAGGCGATGCCCAAACTTATAACCAATCACAGAGTTAAGGGAACTAGGCGGGAGATTTGAATGTATAAAAAGGGATGATTCGATTAAAGCTGTGGGACTGTCTGAAGAGCTCGTGCCTAGGCTTGACTGTATCCTGCTTATCGCACTGTAACATTGAAATAAAGGCAAGACAAGAAACAAGGAACGAGTCTGCCTATCAGTTTACCCGACGGATTTAACTTCATTTAACTTCATTGGCGAGCTAGTACGGACTGCACTTGATCAGTCGTAACAAAAACACAAATCCGGGGATGGTCGAGACCGGACTGAAGTGAAGCCTGAATCAGCGGACCTGACTGTAGACGAGGACTGATTCCGGATGTAGACTTCTTCCAACCCATCAACCAACCCACGGACAGACGACCAACAAGGCTCAGCAGTAAACCACGTACATTCGTGAGTGTAATTCAGGAGTGGTGGATAAGTAGTTATTATTTCGAAAGTTGTATAGCGCTATAAAGTGACAGTGGCCAGGAAACCTCTCTACCAGTTATACAGACCTCAACCTCTACAGATACCACGGAAAGGGGAGGTTGTTGTAAGGGGTAATTAAAAAGGAGACTGATCACCTCCAAATAAGCGGAATCCAAGAGGGAAAGGGCAACAATGTCAGGATGACCGACAAAAACATAGAAAGGGTAGAGAAGGAGACCAGCGATGGCTGGATGCCACGAGCTAAAGAATGGATCAAAAAACATCGTAGGGAGGGTCCGTTCAATAATGACAAAATGAACAATATGAGGAATTCACAGCAAAATTTGAGGATAGAAATAAAAAAGAGAAAAAGGAAAAAATTGGACAGGTGAACAGTGTAATGGCTATGCTGCAAATTGCTGTGAATTTAAACGATCGATATGCGAAATGTAAAGAACAGTGTAATATTCAGGCTGAACAGAATAAGCAACAAAAGGGTGAACTGGAGAGCCTGAACAATGCGTTTAAGCAGAAAGGAAATTAGCAGGCACCCAACAGCTGGAGATGTGCCAGGAAATGACCCAGTTGAGGGCCCAACGACATAACTCAAGGGAAACATTGATTAAAACACAGGGGAAATTGGATGATATTAAAATAGCCAATCGAGAATTGTGGGATGTATCCCAGGAAAATAAGGATAAAGAAATCGTGAGGAGATGGAGGGAGGAAAGAAGGGCCAGGAAAAGCGAGCAAGAAAACAATTTAAAAACTGCAAATCCGAGTAGCGGCATTATCACTATCACTTGGGAAAGAGGAGGTTGAATCAGAAACAGAGGAGGACGATGGTGATGTCCCTGGGTGGGTCTTGGGAGCACAGGAAAAGGCAAGGAGGCGCAGTGGGGAGAGCGAGGAGGATGAGGGTGTCTCTCCCCCGTCAAACGCAACTAACACACTTGGCAACATGGCCGGCAGGGCTCGATCTCGGAGTAGACGCGATGGGGAGGGAAGCGCAAATCTAGCACGGGTCCAGATGGGGGGAAGCACAGGAGTGGCGAGGGCAGACCGTTTACCAGTACGCAGCCCAACAGGTCAATAGAGACCTGACCCTCACAGAGCTACGTGCGCTTAGAGAACGGATACCCCAGTACGACGGGTTAGGGGACCCCACCCAAGTGCTAAATAAGGTACGATGTTTTTTGATCCATTCTTTAGCTCGTGGCATCCAGCCATCGCTGGTCTCCTTCTCTACCCTTTCTATGTTTTTGTCGGTCATCCTGACATTGTTGCCCTTTCCTTCTTGGATTCCGCTTATTTGGAGGTGATCAGTCTCCTTTTTAATTACCCCTTACAACAACCTCCCCTTTCCGTGGTATCTGTAGAGGTTGAGGTCTGTATAACTGGTAGAGAGGTTTCCTGGCCACTGTCACTTTATAGCGCTATACAACTTTCGACTCGGTACCTGAGGACTTTTTTGGAAATGTACAATCAGAATCGGGGACAGAACCAAGGTACAGAGCTCCGCGGGAACGATCCCACGTTTTGGGGCTTGGTGATCAACGAGTATAAAGACATTGTTAACCGGGTGTGCGAGCACATGCTCCACCAATATGCCATGGAATTGTTCGCGACACAGCCCTAACCAAGGATAGGAGAGGGCATTAAGGCTTGCCTCTTGGCACGGTACGAGTTCAAGAGTTCAAGCAGGACCTGAAACCTCAAACGGCCCAGGAAAGAACGGCAGCCACTATGACCAATGAGGGAGCAGGGGGAGAAGTCTGTTATAATTGTGGCAAACAAGGGCATTTTTCAAAAGAATTCAGCCAGCAGAAGGTCAGTGGCAACTGTGGCAAGTCAGGACATGTAAGAGGACAGTGCTGGGCGAAAGGGGAAGGAGCATATGGCCAGAGACCCAAGCAGAAAGGGAAATCTGAAACCTCGGCCCCACCTCTCCCGGACGAGCAAAACCTACACCTTGCGCTATCAGAACGCTCCAGAGTATGGTGGAGAAAGGGGGGTACTGCTGTAAGGACGGTAACCATAACCCCTTTAAAAAGGAATTATGGGGCCTGGCCTCCATTGCCGCAGTGAGTCGGCTCAACGTTGACAGGGAAGGTAGACCACGTGTCCCAGTCTCGGTAAGAGACCGCCAAGAGAAATAGAAAAGCAGTATATTACTTAAATGGAGAGAGATTGCAGAACTCTGAGGTACAGAGGAGGAGGAGGCTCTGCAAACATCCCCATCCTCAATGATGGTGGAGTCCAGCACGTGAGTGCAAAAGACAAGGCTGAGAGTTTGCAACCATCTTCAGCCAGAAGTGCCGAGTGGATGATCCGTCACGGCCTCCTCCCGATATCACCACCATCACGGAAGCCAGTCTTCAGCCAATTCGATTCATTCCATGTGATATCAAGAAACGGCTGAGTGCACTGGATACAGCAAAGGCTATGGGCCCTGACAACATCCCAGCTGTAGTGCTGAAGACTTGTGCTCCAGAACTAGCTGCGCCTCTAGCCAAGCTGTTCCAGTACAGCTACAACACTGGCATCTACCCGACAAAGTGGAAAACTGCCCAGGTATGTCCTGTCCACAAAAAGCAGGACAAATCCAATCCAGCCAATTACCATCCCATCAGTCTACTCTCAATCATCAGCAAAGTGATGGAAGGTGTCGTCGACAGTGCTATCAAGCGGCACTTACTCACCAATAACCTGCTCACCGATGCTCAGTTTGGGTTCCGCCAGGACCACTCGGCTCCAGACCTCATTACAGCCTTGGTCCAAACATGGACAAAAGAGCTGAATTCCAGAGGTGAGGTGAGAGTGACTGCCCTTGACATCAAGGCAGCATTTGACCGAGTGTGGCACCATGGAGCCCTGGTAAAATTGAAGTCAATGGGAATCAGAGGGAAAACTCTCCAGTGGCTGGAGTCATACCTAGCAAAAAGGAAGATGGTAATGGTTGTTGGAGGCCAATCATCTCAGCCCCAGGGCATTGCTGCTGGAGTTCCTCAGGGCAGTGTCCTAGGCCCAACCATCTTCAGCTGATTCATCAATGACCTTCCCTCCATCATAAGTTCAGAAATGGGGATGTTCGCTGATGACTGCACATTGTTCAGTTCCATTCGCAACCCCTCAAATAATGAAGGAGTCCGAGCCCGCATGCAGCAAGACCTGGACAACATCCAGGCTTGGGCTCATAAGTGGCAAGTAACATTCGCGCCAGACAAGTGCCAGGCAATGACCATCTCCAACAAGAGAGAGTCTAAACACCTCCCCATGACATTCAACGGCATTACCATCGCCGAATCCCCCACCATCAACATCCTGGGGGTCACCATTGACCAGAAACTTAACTGGACCAGCCATATAAATACTGTGGCTACAAGAGCAAGTCAGAGGCTGGGTATCCTGAGGCGAGTGACTCACCTCCTGACTACCCAAAGCCTTTCCACCATCTACAAGGCACAAGTCAGGAGTGTGATGGAATACTCTCCACTTGCTTGGATGAGTGCAGCTCCAACAACACTCAAGTAGCTCGACACCATCCAGGACAAAGCAGCCCGCTTGATTGGCACCCCATCCACCACCCTAAACGTTCACTCCCTTCACCACTGGCGCACTGTGGCTGCAGTGTGTACCATCCACAGGATGCACTGCAGCAACTTCATCGACAGCACCTCCCAAACCCGAGACTTCTACCACCTAGAAGGACAAGAGCAGCAGGAACATGGGAACAACACCACCTGCAAGTTCCCCTCCAAGTGACACACTATCCTGACTTGGAAATATATCGCCATTCCTTCATCGTCGCTGGGTCAAAATCCTGGAACTCCCTTCCTAACAGCACTGTGGGAGAACCTTCACCACACAGACTGCAACGGTTCAAGAAGGCGGCTCACCACCACCTTCTCAAGGGCAATTAGGGATGGGCAATAAATGCCGGCCTCGCCAGTGATGCTCACATCCCATAAACGAATTTTAAAAAAGAGGGATCTGGATGTCCTAGTACATGAATCACAAAAAGTTAGTGTGCAGGTACAGCAAGTGATTAGGAAGGCAAATGGAATGTTGTCATTTATTGCAAGGGGAATGGAATATAAAAGTAGAGATGTTTTGCTACAATTGTACAGGGCATTGGTGAGACCACATCTAGAATACTGTGTGCAGTTTTGGACTCCTTATTTAAGAAAGGACATAATTGCTTTGAAGGCAGTTCAGAGAAGGCTCACTCGACTAATTCCTGGGATGAGGGGGTTATCTTATGAGGAAAGGTTGGACAAGTTGGGCCTGTATACATTGGAGTTTAGAAGAATGAGAGTTGATGTTATTGAAACATATAAGACCCTGAGGGGACTAGAAGGGGTAGATGCTGAGGGGATGTTTCCCCTTGTGGGAGAGACTAGAACTAATGGCCACAGTTTAAAAATAAGGGGTCTCCCATTTAAGACTGAGATGAGGAGAAATTTTTTCTCTCAGAGGGTCGTGAGTCTGTGGAACTCCCTTCCCCAGAGAACGGTGGAGGCAGGGTCATTGAGTATTTTTAAGGCTGAGTTAGATAGATTCCTGATTAACAAGGGAGTCAAAGGTTATAGTAGGTAGACGGGAAAGTAGGGTTGAGGTCGCAATCAGATCAGCCATGATCTTATCAAATGGCGGAGCAAGCTCGAGGGGCTACTCCTGCTCTTAATTCGCATGTTCGTATGATGACTTTTTAGTGGACACAGGAGCCACCTGTTCGTTCACTCACCATAAAGACCTTCCGCCTAGTGGGAGGCGCCTCCAATTTATGGGGGTAGGAGGAGACAGCGCCTCGGCTGAGATGGCAGTTGCCCTCCAGCTGAAAATTGGAGATGCAGAATGTGAGTTGCCATTATGCATGGCTTCCACACAAGGAGTCAATTCTAGGATCAGATGGGGAGATTAATTATTGATGTTACAAACCATATGATTTGGCAGTGACCTGACCCACCCCACGATACCCATGTGCCAACCATGATCCATGATGCCCATTTGGTACATACCGTTAAGGGGACAGGGAGCGATGATGCTCACCAACTGTTATAGACATCTGACAAACCTCTTGCGGACATTCTCTGGAAACACCAGAAGGTTTGGGCACAGTATTAGTGTGACTGTAGAAGGGTGACAAATATGGTGGTGGCAGTAAACAGTGATGACCCTCCACCCCAGAGACAGAACCCATCCCCAAAAGATGCGGAACGAGCAATGGGAGAAGTAATGGGATCTCTGTTGGGACAAGGGATGCTAAGGGAATGTGTTTCACGAAATGAGCACCCATTTAGCCAGTAAGGAAGCCAGGAGGCTCTTGTTAAATAAATATACCCACCCACGGCCCCACTTGTAGCCAGCCACCCTGACATGATGTCTAAATTACGGGGCACGGCCACTGTGCATTTGACCTTGGATCTCTCCATTGGATTCTGGAGTATTCCAGTGCATCCGGATAGCCAATATAAACTCGTGTTCACATTTGGGAATCAGCAATACACGTGGGTAAGACCACTCCAAGGATTCCACAATTCACCCACATTGTTCCATCAGTACGTGGCGGACATGCTGCGGTCCTGTTTGCAACCTAATGATGTGATTCAATATGTGGATGATCTCTTACTCCAGTCAGAATCGATGGAGGAGCATTACCTCCTTTTAGAGGAGGTTCCAAGTCTCTTAGAGGGGGCAGGATTTAAGATCAATCCAAAGATAGCTGCACTTGCGCAGAAAACAGTAACTTTTCTAGGGGTAAAGATTATAGAGGGAGGGAAAACACCCGACCCGGCCAAAGTGCGATTGGTAGCAGAACTACCAAGACCATACACGGTTACGGCCTTGTGGTCGTTCCTCGGCACTGCAGGCTTCTGTCGGGAATTTATTGAAGGATTTAGTAAAATAGCGGCTCCGCTCTATCATCATTTACAGGGAAACTCTGGGAAGGAGGACGTTCAGGAAAATTGGGACCTGGAATCCCATCAGGCATTTGAGAACCTTAAAAAGGCCTTAACGAGGGCCCTGGCCTTACAAAGTCCCGACCCCTCCAGACCCTTTATTATGGAAGTTGTGGTGTCGGAACAGTGCATATCCGCGGTGGTAATGCAGGAGGTCCATGGGAACATATATTCCGGTGGGATATTTTTCACACACCCTCACCCCGATAGAGAGATCTTATGGCCAACGTATTAAGCAAATTCTGGGAGTCCACTGGATAGAGAAACACACCGAGTATTTAGTGCGATTTAACCGAATAATCCTCCATGCACCACATACCCCAGTGGCATTATTGATAAAGGGGCAAGTAAAGGGGCTGTTACCAGCACGGTGAGGAAGGTGGATTATGGAACTGGGTAATGAGGATATCACGGTTCAACATTCTCACACCTTCCAATTGGCTTCCATGTTACAATATGAGGGAGAACCACATATGTGCAAAGTGGAGGAGTCCGTATCAAATGGCCCTTTGGGGCTACCCCATTGATGGGCTCCATGAGCGTGTATGGAGATGGCTCAAGGTTCTATGACCAGGGGCTATAACAGACCCGAGCGGCATGGTGGATCCCACAGGACTGTTGGCGAGTCCTTATCAAGTGCCCACCCCAGCACTCTGCCCAAAAGGCCGAGGTTATTGCGGTTGTCACTGTTTTGCAAACACTAACAGGGAAGGTTACTATCTACTCGGACAGCTCTTTTGTCTGTAATTCTCTAACTGAGTATCTACCGATTTGGCAAAAATGAGGATTCTGCACTGCGGAGGGTAAGCTGCTCACGCACCATTCAGAATTGCAGATGATTTGGGATATAGCGCGGGAGCAACCGGGGCAAATTGCTATTTGTAAAGTGAAGACGTACCAGAAGAGGGGGCGCAGCACAGAGGAGGAACACAACAATTTAGCTGACCAATTGGTTAGTGGGGCCACTTTGGTTGGAGATCCATGGGGTCCTCCGGAGGGGAAGCCGGTGGCCGCAGCCAAAAGGACTCCAATAGTTTTAGACATGGAGGCCTGCCAGGCCACAGACAACAGCATTGGAATGGCCAAGCGTGCCACCCGACAGGGTAATGACCTTTCACCTTCCTTTGCACCAAGCAAAAATTCACTCGTCCTACACGGTGAGGTCCTGTATTATGAGAATGACCAACACCTGACGTGGGTCACTCCCCTGTGTTTGAGGAAAGAATTGATATTGTATTGTCACTAAATTGGACAACATGCCACACTCATCTCGTCACGATATGCCGACATCGCCCGTCCACCTACCCCAAACATTCGCCCCAAGACGTGTAACATCACTTAAGCCTGTGTCTCATCTGTGCCAGATGACCTGCCTTCGAAAGGAAATATCCCAATGGGAACCTCCCACTTAAACAATGGTCCTTGGGAAACATTGCCAATTGATTATACCGAGCCACTGCTCACAGCCAGAGGCGGGTATAGGTACACCTTGGTGTTTATCAAAATGTTCATCAGATGGATCGAGGCCTTTCCCACCCGGAAAAATGATGCATCTGCCACGGCTAAGATTCTGTGGGAACAAATTTTACCCGATGGGTTTTTCCAAAGAGAAATAGAGAGCGATAACGGATCACTTTTCACGGCAGATGTGGTGGCACATCTGTGTCGCTTGGTTGGAGTGGAACAACATTCCCACATCCCTTACTACCCAGAGTCCAGCGGGGGGGGGGAGGGGGGGGGGGCGGGTGAAGCGTTCAACCACATGCTGAGAGCGGGACGTAAAAAAGCCAAAATGAAAGGAACGGACGATTCAATCAGGACTGGTATGGACTGGGTCACGGCCTTGCCAGGCATCCTGAAGGCTGAGTTGAAGAAGGTTTTGGAGTCCAATTAAAATGTTCTTGTAATACAACTGGCAACGACAAAAGCATAGAATGGATTTAGACTGGATGATAAACCGCCAATGAAACACCCCCTCAGAATTCTGGGAGCACTGGCGATTTGGAAACCCTCAGAGGGGAGACTAACGACACCATTTTAATACAGACATTGAACTGGCCGAGGATTTGTGAACGGAACATGGAAAATAGTAAAAAGGGGATATTCTGTGAAACGACGGGAAGAGGTCAAAAAGGGGGCAATGTCATGACGCAAGGCATGAAGGAATAAAATGAGATTACAAGAGAAGGAAAGGAAGAAGGTAAAGAAAAAAACGGATGCCCGAAATTAGAGGACAATCGGAGTAAAAATGTACTGGAAGTGATTGATCGGGGGACTGTGCTGTATAATGGTGTGCGTTTCCAAATTGTACCAGTTGTGCTAAATATGAATTTAAATATATCTGGGGAATTACGTGAAAGGAATTATTCACAGATTATAGATAAGATGACAGGAGAATTAGCGAAGGGTCTAATAGTACAAAATAAGGAGGAGGAGACTAGACCTGAGGAAACGGGTGAGAAGATAAATAAAAGGTGGAAGTGACGTCTAGCAGAATGGCCAGGGAGAGGGGCTAGAGAAGGGCTCACAGGGGTAAACCGGATAGACACAGAAAGCATGTGGGAGCACATGAGGTGATGAGAAGACAATTAAAAGGATTATTGGTAAACATGAACCAACAAGAAGGGGACAATCTGAGGGAACACCAGAACACTCTATTGACCACCGAGGAATTGGTGAGGAATCTTGGGAGATCCAAGATTCAATAAATGAATTAATACAGGTGAATAATGAGGCTAATAAAAAGCAGAATCTTACTCGAGGTATCATGTGCGCAGCATTTGTGATGAACGTGGTCCAGAAAGGCCTAGACAACAGGGAGAGCAGCCGGATTCCATTGTTTATCCATTAAGAACAATTAAGGAAGTGGTTCAAAGGGACTGGGGAGTTTGATTATGACATTATGTCAAATGCGGATGGCATTCGTGGCCCCCCGTATAAAGGGCGGAAAGAATATAATCCTGATGGTACTGACCTTGCCCCTACTGGAGAAGAACGGAAGCCAACCCTGGAAGGTGTATCAGGTAGAATCGATCGGGGTAATCGAGGATTTGGGAATTGGGCCGGTACATAAGCAATACGAGGAGTATCCGTGACATTTGATAAAGAACGATGATACATGGATTGCTCCAGACATGGAGTGCTGTACCCTGAAAGGGACAGCCTGGACCTACAGGTGTGATGTCGTGAAACAACACACCATTCCAGCTTGTAGATTCATGTTAGATGATAAATCACCAAACTGCGAGATGAGTTTAGAACCATGGGAGAAAGGAAGAATGAACATTGCACAAAAAGGTAAAGGAAGATATTGTGTAACAACCACAGCAGCTGGCATGGCGGTGGAACAACCAATGCCCTGTCACACAGACAATGTTTTGCATGCGGCCAGTGGGAGGAAATATAAAAATAGGAGGCAAGACCCTAGTTCCTGTCCACCACAAGGTGACAAACCTGCAAATAACGATGCCATTGGAAGACGAAGCTATGCGGGCCATCCCACACATCGGGCATTTACATACCTCCGTTGTCACTTAGTCTGAAATCCATAATCCACGGAACTGAAACCTCTCAGAAACACATCGTGCACATGTTACAAGATAATAAGAAGATTGAGGCAGGGATTTAGGAATTGGGAAATCATGACTGGTGGGAGATCGCCATCAGTGTAGAACTACAACCTGAGCAAGGCTGTCCCAGATGGGGCGCGTCGTTGCTCAGCTGGTAGTGTTAGTAACATTGGTGAGAGCCCTTTGCAGAGTAAGGAAAAAGATCAAAGAGGCAGAAAGAATGGGGAAGGAGGAAAGAATAACAAGAGCAGTAAAGCAAGGTTGGCGGAAGAAGGGGGAGAATATATTGTGAGAGGGAACAAGAAACAAAAAGCTAAGGAATGTTGAGACACGGGAAGGAAGGAGTTAAGTTGAAAATGAGCAGAAAGGACAGTTGGGACGTATGATAATGTGTGCGTGATTAAATTAGCAGAAGACAAAGGCCCTGATCACCTCAGCAATTGATTAAATTAGCAGTTTGAAAACTCATTTACCACAGGCCGAAACTGGGAGCGGCTGAGACTGCTGAGGGCAGCACAAACAGAAAAGAGGGTGATGCACCATATAAGGCGATGCCCAAACTTATAACCAATCAAGGATTTAAGGGAAATAAGCGGGAGATTTGAATTAAAAAGGGATGATTCGATTAAAGCTGTGGGACTGTCTGAAGAGCTCGTGCCTAGGCTTGACTGTATCCTGCTTATCGCACTGTAACATTGAAATAAAGGCAAGATAAGAAACAAGGAACGAGTCTGCCTATCAGTTTACCCGACGGATTTAACTTCATTTAACTTCACAGTATAATCACAATTCAGAAGCTTGCACTGAGATGTAGTCTCTTTGCACCGATGCTAACCTTGTGTAGTGTAAAGCAGGTGTGAAGGTCCCAACTTACTCCAAGACAAAACGGAATGAGCGTTTACCTCCAGGGCGTCTCACTCTAGTTCATCCCAAAGTCAGATCTGGGCCTGACTTGGGATTCGGGCTGCTTTTACGTTGTAACTGCAGCATCAATGTTATGCAAAACCACTTCACACCAACACTACATATTATAAATGCATCCTTGATCCCATACTATTCCTGATGCTTTTGACTACGTGACCAGAGGTAATGAGATATATGTGAATTTAGTCAGCAGTGAATCTACCAACAGGTTATGATGCTGTACTATCTCTGATTCGGTCTCATCTTGAAACATAGTCCAGAGTTGAGGTTCCTTTATGAATTATCAATTTGGAATGAGTTTAGCTTGTTCACTGTGAGTATGTAAGGAACAGTATATCAAGGTATCAGCCTTGGCTCAGTGGTACCACTCTTGCCTCTGAGTTGGAGGGTCATAGGTTCAAGTCCCACTCCAGAGACTTGAGCACATAACTCTTGGCTGACACTTCAGTACAGTATTGAGGGAGTGCTGCACTGTCTGGTAGGTGATATCTTCTGCCCTCTCAGGTGGATGTAAAAGACACCATGGCACTATTTGAAGAAGAGCAGGGGAGTTCTCCCCAGTGTCCTTGCTGATGATATTTACCCCTCAATAAAACAGATTGTCTGGTCATTTATCTCATTGCTGTTTGTGGGAGTTTGCTATGTGTAAATTGGCTGCTGCGTTTCCTACATTACAACAGTGACTACACTTCAAATAGTACTTAATCGGCTGTATAGGACTTTGGGATGTCCTGAGGCTGTGAAAGGCACTATATAAATGTGAGTCTTATCTTTTTCTGAGAAGATCACTGAAATAAAAACCGATAATGGAGGTCAAGCAACAATTTCAGAATGTCCCAGATCGGCTGTTTATTTGCAGATTTTCTTTTGTTGTTTTTATTTCCAGCATTTGCACTTTATCTTTTTGCCTCTTCTCTGCCCTCTGATAGTGTGGTGCATACTTTAGATGCTTGCAGTTCATCTGACAGTGTTCTTGAACCTTTCAATAACACCCCAGGTCAGGCTCGGCTGAAATAATTTTTCGCCTTTCCTGGTTTTGAATGTCTTTGACATTTGGAAATCAGGCCATTGCCTATTTCTATCACAAGCTGGTTTTCAGAGAACAGTGCAAGCTGGTTTTCAGAGAACAGTGCAAGCTGGTTTTCAGAGAACAGTGCAAGCTGGTTTTCAGAGAACAGTGCAAGCTGGTTTGGAGTCGTTCTGATGCAGCCCCGGCTAGTTTCTGCTGGGCCTCCATTCCTCCGTAGTCTGCCTCCAGCTGCCGTTGAAACTCGATGCAGGACTAGAGCCGAAAACATTCACTTAACCTGCTCTCTCCACAGGTGCTGACTGACCTGCTCTGTGCTTCCAGCATATTCTGCTTTTCTCTCAGATTTCCAGCATTTGCTTTTTAGCAGTAGAAATACTGACGCCTTTCTCCATACAGGTTTGTGTTCCTCAATGGTCTATTACAATTTGTTACTTCTACATAAATAAGCGTGATTAAAGAAAGAAAGATTTTGCATTTATATAGCGCCTTTCATGACATCCCAAAGCACTTTACAGCTTTTGAAGTGTAGTCACCGTTGTAATGTAGGGAAAGGCAGCAGCTAATTTGTGCACAGCAAGGTCCCACAAACAGCAACGTGAAAATGAGCAGATCATCAGTTCTAGGTGTTGGTTGAGGGATAAATATGGGCCAGGACACTAGGGAGAACTCCCCTGCTCATCTTTGAAATAATGCTATGGGATCATTTCATCCACTCAAAGGGCAGATAGGGCCTCAGCTTAACTTCTCATCTGAAAGACAGCACTCTCTCAGTCCTAAACTGAAGTGTCAGCCTAGATTCAAGTTCCTGGAGTGGGACTTGAACCCACAACCTACTGACTCAGAGGCGAGAAGTGATACCAACTGAGCCACAGCTGATATATAAACCATTGAGATAGCTGGAAGTTTGCTTTTTCTCCCCCTCTCTCAAAAGCACCCAGACACCGCTAAGTGGTTCACAGCCAATGAAATCCTTTCGAAGTGTAGACACTGTTGTAATGTGGGGAAACAGGGCAGCTAATTTGAGCAAAGCAAAGTCCCACAAACAGCACCGATAGAAGGATGCATAACTAAGTGTGGAGCTCCAGTGATACCTGTATCTATGACTGCACTTGAAAACCCTGCACAAGTACCAAGGATGTCTGGTGCAGGAGACAGTGTGGGATTATTTTTAAGACTAAGACCTGATGGCACAGAACTGCCACTGACATGAGCACCAACTGGCTGCATCTTGCCATTCGATGTATGTAGCCGGTTGAGTCAAGAGCTGTTCCTTACCTGCTGCTCCTCCGGTCACCTGCTGCAAACTTCAGCTGGAACTGGCTTTTTCCTCTGATTTCCATGTACATTCCTCCCATTTTACACGGGTTTTACACCAATCACTACTCCAATGGATAGGCAAATGAACGGACCCAGGAAATTCTGGTGTAAATACGTCTACAGACCAGCAGTGGGCGCAACTCATAGACTCATTGGGGGAATTTTAACTCCATGCGATGGGCAGAAGAGAGTTGGGGGGTGGGGGCGGGGGGTTTTAATATTGCAGAAATCTGATACGTGACCCCAACCCGCAGCGAACGTGCCTACTTCCAGTTTAACCAAGACAGGTTTGTTTGCAGCCGAGTAACCCACTCTGGAGAGGCGGGATTATAATATGTTAGTATGTTAATATGTTAATGAGGGTCCTTTCATGAGATTTTGGTAGTGATTTGAAATTAACGTCTCCTGCACGGGTTTCCTAGGGTTTGGGAAACTCAACAGTAAAACGGAGGTGAGATTGAGCGGCACTTCATGGGGCTGGTTATAGGTCAGGTGTCCCGATATGAATAAAGGCTCAGTGCTCACAGCTGCTTTCTCTGAGAAACGTTTTGGTGAGAGTTCTTGCTGTGACAGACTTATTTGTTACAGTTTGGAGGTGTTCACACAGAGAACATCAGAATGGTTGGCGCCATGGCTGCTTTAGATTGGTCTTCAGACGAGGAAGACAATCACCATCCACAGCAGCAAAGTCGTGCTGTGGTGGGAGCTGCAGGTGGACAATGGAGAAGTGGACAACAGAGAGGTGGACAACAGAAAGGTGAACCACAGAGTGGTGGATCACAGAGAGGTGGACAACAGAGTGGTGGACAACAGAGAGGTGGATCACAGAGTGGTGGATCACAGAGTGGTGGATCACAGAGAGGTGGACAACAGAGAGGTGGACGACAGAGAGGTGGACATCAGAAAGGTGGACATCAGAAAGGTGGACAACAAAGAGGTGGACGACAGAGAGGTGGACGACAGAGAGGTGGACGACAGAGAAGTGGACGACAGAGAGGTGGACGACAGAGAGGTGAACGACAGAGAGTGGACAACAAAGAGGGGAGCAATAGAGAAGGGAGCAACAGAGAGGGGAGCAATAGAGGTGGACAACAGAGAGGTGGACAACAGAGAGGTGGACAACAGAGAGGGGAGCAACAGAGAGGGGAGCAATAGAGAGGGGAGCAACAGAGGGGGGAGCAATAGAGAGGACAGCAATAGGGGTGTCGAGTTCACAGGAGACACTACCCTCCTACCAGGTTGTACAGACAGAGGCTCAGCTTCCTTGACCTCTCTGAACAGCAGTGCTCCTGGAGGCTGTGATTGTCACATCTGGTGGTCACAGACATCTGCAGCCTCCTAGAAGAAGACCTACTCCCTGCTGGACCTGGAGGCCATGCCTCCAGTCACTGTGAAAGTCACCATCGCCCTCAATTTCTTTGCCTCTGGTTCCTTCCAGGGTGCACCGGAGACATATGGAGGGTCTCGCAGTCTGCTGCACATAAATGCATAAGGCAGGTGACGGATGAATTGTTTGTCAGGGGTGGGAGGTATGTAAACTTCCCCTGTGATGACAATAGCTGAATGAGCGGGCACTCAGATTCACGTCTCTGGCTGGCTTCCTACATGTACGGTGTGCCATTGATTGAATACACGTGGTAATCCAAGACCACCAGATCAACCAGGAGTATTCGTCAACCGCAAGCGATTTCATTCCATCAATGTTCAGCTGGTGTGTAACCACAAGAAAAGGTTCATGCAGGTCTGCGCCAGATTCCCTGGAAGATGCGTTCATACTGCGGCAGTCCAACAACCCCGACCTGTTCGTACCTGGAACCAGCCTTGAGGGATGGCTGCTAGGCGACAAAGGATACCCCCTTCAAACCTGGCTGATGACGCCTCTGAAGAATCCCACCAATGAACATCAACAGCGCTACAATGCGAGTCATATGACAACCAGATGTGTCATCGAGCAAGCCATCGGCATGCTCAAGATGCGCTTCAGGTGCCTGGGTAGACCTGGAGGCTCCCTTCAGTACTCACCAGTGAGGGTCTCCAGGATAATCGTGGTTTGCTGCGTTCTGCACAACATGGCGCAGCAGCGAGGACTAGAGGCGAAGGAGGAACAAGCCGCTCAAGTACTCCTCATCTGATGAGAATTCAAATGAAGAGGAGGAGGAGGATGAGGAGGAGGATGAGGAGGAAGTTGAATCTGGGGCACAGAACACCAGACCAGCCGTTCACATTGCTGCTCAAGATCCAGGGATGCCCTAATAGCTCGAAGGTTTAGTTAGTCACTCACACTGGACCAAAGTAACTATCACATCCCCTTCCACCTCCACCACCCCTCCCTCCGACACTGACACAAAGCGGGCCTGTAACCAACCATCCACCCATCGCATATCCACCAATTGGTCCCCGTCAATTCATGTCTTCACATTCATCACTGAGCAACTGAAAAGGCGAGTTGCCATGGGCGACGACCTCTGGGTGTTGGAGCCCAAGAGGGCCCTGCCGAAGATTGCTCCACCTGAACCTGTGCAGGGGCAGACTAGGCCAGAGGGAGAGGAGGCAGCATGTCAGGTACTGGTTGAGGTGGGGGGGGACAATGTGTGAGACATGGGAGCGCTTTTAGCACGTCCCCACGTCCATGTCCCCTTTCACCATCATCCCTCTCCTGGGCCAGTGGCACATCACTCCTACCTCTCTGCGGGGGAGCAGCTCAGTGCAGATCAGTGACGCCCTGTAAGGCCAAGGATAATGTATTCATCATCCTGTTTAAGGCGACAGACATGTTGGCATCCATAGTCTGCACGGCCGTGGTCAGGGCTTGCATGGACCGGTTAGATTGCTGTGATTGAAGTACCACAGAGGAGGCCTCTCTATCCATGGAAGACATCCTCACAATGGCCTGTGATATCAATCTACAAATACTTGAGTGGGACTCCTCCATCCTCTCTGCTATTGTGGACAGTGTGCCTGGCACGACAGCCAATACCTCGCAAATATGCTGCTGTCCCTCTATCCTTTTCATCAATGGCCATTGGGGTTCATCTCTGTCCAGATGAGCAGAGCTTGGTGAGGAGTACGCCCTCTGACACGGACTCTCCACAGCTGTCCCTGCCACCAATCTCTGCTCATGCTCACTTGTAAACTGTGACTCATCAGGTAAGATCCCACCTAACTGTCTAACAGGACCCACCAAAGTGCGCGTATCTACGCTGGTGCCTGGTTTGCATGTATCCTGTGACGGTGCAACCTCAGAGGAATTAGCGCCTCCGAGGAAACATCGTCCGGAAGGGCCACAGGCTGCTGTTCTTCACGTGATGGGCTGGAGGAGAGAAGAGACGGATATCATTTAGGAACGGGAATGTACAAACGTTGCTACTTAACATAATTAAGAAGATCATATTTCACTCAGTGCTGAAAGCAAGTCAACATAATTGGGTCTTGTATGAGATCCGGGTCGGAGATATTAAATTCTGTCACTGGGCAGCGGCGAAGTCCCAGTCTCTCCACCTCCGATGGTCAAGGACGCTGACATGCCACTGATCTGCATGGCCTCTTCCTCTGCAGATGTCAGCTGCACTATCTGTGGCGGGCCACCTCTGGACCTCTACCTCTCACTTGTATTTTGTGGTCTCTCCTCTTACAAGGGGGAATGACAGACCTACGAGTGTCTGTAAGACATGTGTTCACCCAATGGATGCAGTGCATTCAGTGAGGGTGACTATCAGGCAGATGCATCACGATTGCCACTGGCATGCATTTGAGGAGGTGTGTTTACAATCGGTCGAGCTGACTGAGGTGGCATCACATTGCAGAAGGATTGGGGTGAGTGCCCTTGGTGGATGGATAAATGGGGAGGTGAGGAAGTGCACAGAAAGTGAAGGATGGGTGCTCTTGAAACTCAAGTGGGTGCGAGGAGTGATGTGATGGAGTACACTTGACAAGACAGAGTGGAGGGAGGGGAGGTCGTGCACTACAGGATATAGGTGAATCTGCAATTGTGCTCACCTTTCCTGACCTGGCTTCCTGCACGGATCCAGGTACGGGGCACAATACTCCTGCTGCTTACCTTCTCAGCCACTTCTAACCACGCCTTCTTGCCATTGTTTGGGAATATTACCTCCTTCCTGCTCCTTGCTGCACCTAGCAGTACATCAAGTGAGACCTCGTTGAAATGAGGCACAGCCTTTGTATGTCCAGACTCCATCTTCGAATATTTCAGTGTCTTTACAAATGCTCCCAACTCCTCCAAATTCCATCTTTACATTGGCCCTTTAAATAGTCGAGTTGAGATCGCCCGTCTGCTCACGTGCATTGGACACACGAAACCTGGAAGTAAAATGATAATGAGGTAGCCCTGATAAAATCGGACATTCCCACGTGTCCCACAATCTTCCACGTTTCGCGGCCTCAATCACCCTCCCCCTCCGTTTAGAACCCGTCCCTGTGTTATTATTGGGCCCATAGAATCATACAGCGCAGAAGGAGGCCACTTGTCCCATCGTGTCTGTGCCGGCTCTTTGAAAGAGCTATCCAATTAGTCCCATTCCCCTGCTCTTTCTCCATAGCCCTGCACATCTTTCCCCTTCAAGTATTTATCCAATTCCCTTTTGAAAGTTATTGTTCAATCTGCTTCCACCGCCCTTTCAGGCAGTGCATTCCAGATCATAACAACTCATTTTCAATTGGACTTAAAAATGGTCAAACTCACTGTGTGGGATTTCTAGGCCTGGGTACATTGTACATGGTCCATGGATGATGCATGCTTAATGGGCCCGCTGAAAGTCCCTCATTCCATGCCTTCTTAAATTCTTAGGATTCTAAAGATGCTTACATTGTAAACACGGTCTGATGGAACAGGTGAGTTTTAGAGTGGGATTAGATTTTCAGTATTGAACAGTCCGCAATGCTTCATTCTGTCATTTTAGATGTTCAGCAGCTTTACCAAGGGCCTCAATTTTAACTCGGGGCTGGATCAGAGGGTGAGGGGGCTGGGGTCAACATCAAGCTCACATGCCGAGGTCCGGAGAGATTTTAACTCCCTGGCTTCATTTCCATATTCAGGCTCTGACTCCCGCCCGAACCCAGCAGGAATGACTGCCCGGCTGACGGGCGGGAGTGGGAACTCAGGCAGGAGAAGGCTGTCGCCAGGGACCCATGGGAACGGTCCCCAGCAGTCAGATAAGCCTTGGGGAAGGGACTCCCAATCGCGGGGAGGGAGTAAGCCCAGGGCAGGGGAGGCCCAACGTTTCCTTGTGAGGTCAGGAGGAACACTACTGCTCTTCCTAATCCACAAGGAAACAGACGAAAAGAATAATAGAAACTTACATCACTGGGCCTCTTCTGGCCCTCGATCCAGCTCCGGGCAGGTTTGGCCTGGAGGAGAAGCCATCACTGCTCCCCCCGCTCAGGCCTCAGGTTAAAATAGCAGATCGGGCCCTGGTGACATCACCGGAGCCCAATCTGCATATTTAAAGAGGACCTCACCCGGCTTGGGTTCGGGTGGCCTTGCCGCCATGAATTTATAATTGCAGTCGGGCAGATTGAGGTGGGAAAGGAATGGGTAAGGCCCCTGCTCCCCCCCCCCCACCGCCCCCTGGCCTGGTTTCTGGGTTGGGGGGGGGGGGTTACAATTGAGGCCAATATTTAAGCAATAAATTTGCTCCTACGCTTCTCATTTCATCAGTTAATTCCTTGATTGACAGGTAGATAGGTCCATCTGCCTGTTGATGATTTGCCTTTGTCATTTGGTATTTTATTCACCTTCAAAGTCTGTCTGGTGATTCTTTGTTCCCAGCAACAAAAGAAAAATCTATGTGGAGAAAATGGAAACAGACAAACTCTGCAACAGAAGGGAAAGTACAGAGAACCAGGGAACAAAGAGTTCACGGGAAAACTTTGAAGATGGATCAAACTCCACCCGACAATCCATCAGTGGACATTTATGCCCCCATTAAGGGATTCACTCGTGTAACACTAAGATCATTGTCATTTTGTGCAGAAGCAAATTATATTACTATTAAACAGAAATACTGAGATAACGTGTATAATTGCTCTGAACACTTTAACATTTAACGGATAAAGGACAATTCTAAGGTAATTTTTGATGTGGATGGAATTGCTATTTTGCTGTACCCTGACCAAAATGATATTAATGCCACTAAATGTCACTAAACAGCATTAGCATCTCAATGTACCGTGCAAACACTATTTAGCAGTAAGCCAAAGCATCCTGTTTTCACTCTTTAATAGTGATTGTGTGGGATTGTTAAACTGCAGTGATTGGGGTGAGGAAAGGCAAATCTCTATTTATGTGCCTCTGAAATTAAAGCCCCTCTTGGTACATTGAGCCCCGACACAGCGGCCTAAACACTGAAAGATGATTCAAGATTTCCTACATCACAACAGTGACTGCACTTCAAAAGTACTTCATTGACTATGAAGCACTTTGGGACGTCCTGCAGTTTTGAAAGGCGCTATATAAATTCAAATTCTTTCTTTCTTTCAATGGAAATCTTCTGGCCCAAAAATCTGCTTTACGTTGGCACAGAAAATAGTGGCACTGGAGATTGCCCTCAATAGCAGCACTGGCATCGACACGGAGAGTGAAAGCTAACCCGTTGCCAGAGTGCCACAACTGAAGAGCTGGCACGTGTCACGTTCGTACATTTTAGATGCAGCTGACCATTGGACTGGCTTAGTTCATTTTATAGAATCATAGAATCATAGAAAATTTACGGCACAGAAGGAGGCCATTCGGCCCATCGTGTCCGCGCTGGCTGTGAAATGAGCCACCCAGCATAATCCCGCTTACCCGCATTTGGTCCGTAGCCCTGCAGGTCACGGCTCTTCAGGTGCACATCCAGGTATTTTTAAAATGAGTTGAGGGTTTCTGCCTCTACCACCCTCTCAGGCAGTGAGTTCCAGACCCCCACCACCCTCTGGGTGAAAAATATTTTCCTCATTTCCACTCTAATCCTTCTACCAATCACTTTAAATCTGTGAACCCTGGTTATTGACCCCTCCGCTAAGGGCAATAGGTCCTCCCTATCCACTCTATCAAGGCCCCTCATAATTTTGTGCACCTCAATCAAATCACCCCTCAGCCTCCTCTGTTCGAAGGAAAACAACCCCAGCCTATCCAATCTGTCATCATAGCTAAAATTCTCCAGTCCTGGCAACATCCTCGTAAATCTCCTCTGCACCCTCTCTAGTGCAATCACATCCTTCCTGTAATTTGGTGACCAGAACTGTGCACAGTACTCAAGCTGTGGCCTAACCAGTGTTTTATACAGTTCCAGCATAACATCCCTGCTTTTATATTCTATGCTTCGGCTAATAAAGGAAAGTATGCCGTATGCCTTCTTAACACCTTATCTACCTGTCCTGCTACCTTCAGGGATCTGTGGTCATGCACTCCAAGGTCCCTCACTTCCTCTACACCTCTCAGTATCCTCCCATTTATTGTGTATTCCCTTGCCTTGTTTGCTCTCCCCAAATGCATTACCTCACACTTCTCTGGATTGAATTCCATTTGCCACTTTTCTGCCCATCTGACCAGTCCATTGATATCTTCCTGCAGTCTACAGCTTTCCTCCTCACTATCAAACACACGGCCTATCTTTGTGTCATCCGCAAATTTCTTAATCATGCCCCCTATGTTTAAGTCTAAATCATTAATATATATCACAAAAAGCAAAGGACCTAGTACCGAGCCCTGCGGCACTCCACTGGAAACTGCCTTCCAGTTACAAAAACACCCGTCGACCATTACCCTTTGCTTCCTGCCACTGAGCCAAATTTGGATCTAATTTGCCACATTCCCTAGGATCCCATGGGCCTTTACTTTTTTGACCAATCTGGCATGTGGGACTTTGTAAAAAGCCTTGCTAAAATCCATGTAGACTACCCTCAATTGCGCTACCCTCATCAATCCTCCTTGTCACCTCCTCAAAAACAGACACAACCTCCCCTTAACAAATCCGTGCTGACTGTCCTTGATTAGTCCGAGCCTTTCTAAGTGACAGTTTATCCTGTCCCTCAGAATTGATTCCAATAATTTGCCCACCATTGAGGTTAGGCTGACTGGCCTGTAATTACTCGGTCTATCCGTCACTCCCTTTTTAAATAACGGTACAATGTTAGCAGTCCTCCAATCCTCCGGTACTTTGTCTGTATCCAATGAAGTTTGGAAAATGATTGTTAAAGACTCTGCTATTTCCTCCCTGGCTTCTTTTAACAGCCTGGGATACACTTCATCCGGCCCTGATGATTTATCCACTGTCAAAGATGCTAATCCCCTGAATACTTCCTCTCTCACTATATTTATCCCATCCAATATTTCACACTTAATGTATTTATAAAACATCTTTGGGTTTTCTTTGATTTTACCTGCTAATATTTTTTCATGCCCTCTCTTTGCTTTCCTAATTTCCTTTTTAACTTCACCCCTGCACTTTGAATACTCCTCTAAGCTTTCCGTAATATTGAGTTCTCGGCGTCTATCATAGGCTTTCTTTTTCTGCCTTATCTTACCCTGAATATAGGAACATAGGAACAGGAGTAGGCCATTCAGCCCCTCGTGCCTGTTCGGCATTTGATAAGATCATGACTGATCTGTGATCTAGCTCCATCTACCTGCCTTTGGCCCATATCCCTTAATACCTTTGGTTGCCAAAAAGCTATCTATCTCACATTTAAATTTAGCAATTGAGTTAGTATCAATTACCATTTGAGGAAGAGAGTTCCAAACTTCTACCACCCTTTGTGTGTAGAAATGTTTTCTAATCTCGCTCCTGAAAGGTCTGGCTCTAATTTTTAGACTGTGCCCCCTGCTCCTAGAATCCCCAACCAGCGGAAATAGTTTCTCTCTATCCACCCTATCTGTTCCCCTTAATATCTTATAAACTTCGATCAGATCACCCCTTAACCTTCGAAACTCTAGAGAATACAACCCCAATTTGTGTAATCTCTCCTCGTAACTTAACCCTTGAAGTCCAGGTATCATTCTAGTAAACCTACGCTGCACTCCCTCCAAGGCCAATATGTCCTTCTGAAGGTGCGGTGCCCAGAACTGTTCACAGTACTCCAGGTGCGGTCTAACCAGGGTTTTGTATAGCTGCAGCATAACTTCTGCCCCCTTGTACTCCATTCCTCTAGATATAAAGGCCAGCATTCCATTAGCCTTCTTGATTATTTTCTGCGCCTGTTCATGACACTTCAATGATCTATGTACCTGAACCCCTAAGTCCCTTTGGACATCCACTGTTTTTAACTTTTTACCATTTAGAAAGTACCCTGTTCTATCCTTTTTTGATCCAAAGTGGATGACCTCACATTTGTCTGCATTGAATTCCATTTGCCACAGTTTTGCCCATTCACCTAATCTATCAATATCCCTTTGTAATTTTATGTTTTCATCTACACTGCTTAAAATGCCACCAATCTTTGTATCATCGGCAAACTTAGATATGAGACTTTCTATGCCTTCATCTAAGTCATTAATAAATATTGTGAGTAATTGAGGCCCCAAGACAGATTCCTGCGGGACTCCACTAGTCACATCCTGCCAATGTGAGTACCTACCCATTATCCCTACTCTCTGTCGCCTTTCGCTCAGCCAATTTCCTAACCAAGTCCATACTTTTCCCTCGATTCCATGGGCTTCTATCTTTGCTAACAGTCTCTTATGTGGGACCTTATCAAATGCCTTCTGGAATTCCATATAAATAACATCCATTGACATTCCCCTGTCCACTATTTTAGTCACCTCTTCAAAAAATTCAATCAGGTTTGTCAGGCACGACCTACCTTTCACAAATCCATGTGCTCACCTACTTCCTTTAAAATCCTGGGATGGAAACCATCTGGTCCTGGGGATTTGTCACTCTTTAGTGCTATTATTTTCTTCATTATTGTTGTTTTACTTATGTTAATTTTATTGAGTCCCTGTCCCCGATTCAATATTAGTTTTCTTGGGATTTCCGGCATGTTAACCTCTTTTTCTACTGTTAATACTGACGCAAAGTAATTATTCAACACGTCCGCCATTTCCCCATTGTCAATGACAATATCCCCACTTTCAGTTTTTAAGGGGCCAACACTGCTCCTGACCACCCTCTTTTTCCTAATATAATTATAAAAGTTCTTAGTATTGGTTTTGATATCCCTTGCAAGTTTCTTTTCATACTCTCTTTTTGTAGCTCTTATCATCTGTTTTGTGACCCTTTGTTGATCTTTGTATCTTTCCCATTCGCCAGGATCTGTGCCATTTTTTGCCTTTTTGTATGCCCTTTCCTTATGTCGTATACTGTCCCTTACCTCTTTAGTTGTCCATGGCTGTTTTTTTTGGCAAGTAGAGTTCTTGCCACTCAGGAGTATAAACCGGTTCTGTATCTCGTTAAATGTTTCTTTAAACTGCTTCTTGACATCCAGGGGGCTCTAGATTTGGCAGCCCCTCCTTTTTTCTTTGTGGGAACATGTTTACCCCGAACCCTTGCATCACCCCTTTGAATGTCACCCACTGCTCTGACACTGATTTACCTTCAAGTAGCTGTTTCCAGTTTACTTCCGCTAAATCACTTTTCAGTTTAGTAAAATTGACCTTTCCCCAATTGAAAACTTTAACTCCTGCTCTGGCTTTATCCTTTTCCATAACTATGCTAAAACTAACTGTATTATGATCACGACCACCAAAATGCTCTCCCACTGCTACTTCTTCCACCTGCCCCTCTTCATTTCCTCGAACTAAATCCAGAACTGTCCCCCCTCTTGTTGGGTTTGCTATATACTGGCTAAAAAAATTCTCCAGTATGCAATTTAAGAATTCTGCACCCTCTATACCATTCACACTGTTTGTATCCCAGTTAATATTAGGGTAGTTGAAATCTCTTACTATTACTGCCCTATTGTTTTTGCACTTCCTAGAAATTTGCCTACATATTTGCTCCTCTATCTCCCTCTGACTGTTTGGGGGTCTATGGTACACTCCCAGTAGTGTGACTGCCCCTTTTTTGTTCTTTAGCTCAACTCATAAGGCCTCATTTGATGCTCCCTCTAAAATATCATCCCTCCTCACAACTGTAATTGTTTCCTTAACCAAAATTGCCCCCCTCCATTTTTATCCCCCTCTCTATCGCATCTGAAAATCCTGTAACCAGGGACGTTGAGCTGCCAGTCCTGCCCCTTTTTAAGCCATGTTTCTGTAATAGTTAAGATATCACACTGCCACGTGTCTATCTGTGCCCTCAGCTCATCCGCCTTATTTCCTATACTCCTTGCATTGAGGTAAGTACATTTAAGGACTGCCAAACTCCCCTGAGTTTATTTTCTAACCTTCGTTCCCTCTGCCTTCCAGACTCACTCACTAATTTTCTGCCTTCCATTTCCAGTTCTGACTTTATCCCATCTGAATCCACACTCAGGATCCCATCCCCTGGCAAGCTAGTTTAAACCCTCCCCGACAGCACTAGCAAGGATATTGGTCCCGGCCCTGTTGAGGTGCAACCTGTCCGGCTTGTACAGGTCCCACCTCCCCTCTTTCTTTCCCTAAATCCCTCTGCAGATATATGGGGCGTAAACCTCCTGGTCCTCACACCTCCACACCTGCCAGTTTAAGCAGCTGCTGTGACATTTACTCTTAAGACAAATCTCTTCAGACATATGACTGAGGCTTACACCTTGTCTCCGATTAAACCTGTAATCATGGAAGTTCTAGATTAAGTATTTTTGGAGCCAGGCTGCCTCACTATACTATAAATGATAATGAAACCATAGCTATGAATGAAATTGTTATTAATCTGCTTCTTTTGATCATTCTCCTTCTTTTAACTGATTCTATTAATGATTAAATGATAAGGCATTGGTCCGAACGTTTCTAGTGAAGTGTTTACTGTGTTTTTTTTTTATTTCAACAAGCTATTTAAGTCCTGATTGCTCTCTCTAACCATATAACATAATGCATATAATTCAAAGACTGGATTATGGACTGTCGAGGTTGATGACTTTCTGTCAGCGCAGTGACTTTACGGCCACCTGAAGTGCCATTTCCTTATGTTACGCCTTCTGTTTCTATTTTTCATGTCATCTAACTTTTCATCTTGTCAATCTGCTTTTATGATTAACTGACTGTCATTGGATCCACACAGGCTCCAGTCAGTTGTTTAATTTGTTCCTTATGCGGTCCAGCTGTTCTCAATGCTCCCATCTTCCCCTTATGGTAAGTTACAGAACAGCTATCCTACCATGTATCGCTGCTGACTCTTTTGCTACCTTCAGAACACATGGGCAGACTGAAATTTCTTCTGCTGATTGCCATTATTGCGCTGTGGAAGAGCACTGCTATTTTTACCCTGTTTCTAATGTGTTATAAAGCCTGGCGGTCGTATAACATATGCATGGGGTAGTTTAATGTGACCAGAAGGGCCCCTCTTGTGGTGACTTGCTCTAAGGATTTAGAGCACACGACCCATCCAGCACAGCTGTGCCTAGATGTGGTTACGCCCTGGGAGTGCTAGGAAACCTCTCGCTCATGTGAAGTGTAGAGGAGCATGTGGCATTTAATAAAGTGTTTTTGAGTCTTAACTAAGCTGGCATGCAAATAATCAGTGGCAAAATGGCGGACCTCCCTTACAGCTTACTGTGTGTGTGTGTTGTGTGCGCCTCTGTGCCTAAAAAGGGGAGAGAGGGCAGAATAATGACCCCTGCTGCCATTTACGGAGGAAGCTGAAGGAGGAAAAGACAGAAAGGTTAGTTTATTCCCCTCTGCCCCAGCAATGAAATAGGTGCAACCACTGCTGCAGTTATCGTTACAAGATGTCTAACATAGTCTTGAGTTCAGATGAATATAATAAAATTCAGCTTCGTAATAAGAGAACGGGATACATACGCAGAGTCAAGGAGTGTGATATTCATCATACAGCACTGATTACATGCATTTCACTATCATCCAATGCACCATCATAAAGATCAACAGGAATGAGGTTAAAAGTCTGTTAGATGTGTGGGTGTGTTTTAAACTGACCGGCTCTATGGGTAAGGTCAGGTATTGAAAAAGATATAAAATATAGATCAATATAACAAAGATATAAAAGATATCATAAGTGTCATAGTTTGAAGTGAATCCAGTGATATGCATAAAACTGCTTCCTTTTTTTATGTTGAGACACAAATGTATGAGATTCTGTTTTCTCAAAGAAAACAGTGACTATCACCACACATAAGTTAGGCTTGACAAATCCAAAGCACTGAAAGCACAGTTAGAGGAAAGATTACATGATTACTAGTATCTTTAGTTATAATTATTAATATTTGTACCATCAAAAATATTTTGCGATTCATATGAATAATTTGAATATGAAGAAATGGAGCTTCACCCATGTGTACAGTTTTACACATTTCACTGGGTTCTTTTCAACCTATGATACTAATTTTTCACATGCAATTCATATGCAATGTATATAACACATCTATCTATGCATCTATGTATCTATCTGTCTGTCTGTCTGTCTCTCTATCTATCTATCTAAATTGTGTATATATGCATGTGTATATGTGTATATATATATATGTATTTATATATATATGCTAAATGCGAGAAATATAATATAGTATATAGTCGTGTATCTAGCACCTGTCAGTCACATTTCTGGCATCATACTTTGCCACCTGATTGACTCAAATTTAATATTGATATCGCAGCAATAGATCAAAACAGAACCTGCCAATCAAGGCCAGGAAAAGCCAAAAAACTACCGAACAAGTTCTACCGAGAAAGATATGAAGACTATAAATCAAGAATCAGCAGTTCGTGAACAGCTATCAGTAAAACAATTAGCGAGGAGGAGAACTAAAACCATTCAAAATGTATTTTGAAAAGTTCTTCAGCCACCATCTGGAGTGGTGGTCATATATTTTTGTTTTTATTTCCCTAAACCACTCTGCAGATGGCAACCCTACATCTGGGCAGAGGCAGCATTGCATCCTGTGCTGAATTAGGATGGGGATCTGGATGGTTTTGAAAGAATGTAAAACAAGCAACTCTTTATAAATCCGGCTACTTTAACTCCAGGGATTTAATTCCCCTGGTAGCACACTGCTGAATGCTTTTGCATAAAATTCCTTTGTGTGCTATTTTAACATTGTCATCAAGCCGTTAAAGAGTTTAGCAGGCATGTTAAAATACCACACAGAGGAATTTTACACTAACAAGTTAAACAATGAACCACCAAAGGAAATTAAAGCCCCTCTTGGTACATTGAGCCCCGACACAGCGGCCTAAACACTGAAAGATGATTCAAGATTTCCTACATCACAACAGTGACTGCACTTCAAAAGTACATCATTGGCTATGAAGCACTTCGGGACATCCTGCGGTTGTGAAAGGTGCTATATAAATGCAAATTCTTTCTTTCAATGAAAATCTTCTGGCCCAAAATTCTACTTTACGTTGGCACAGAAAATAGTGGCACTGGAGATTGCCCTCAACAGCAGTACTGGCATCGACACGGAGAGTGAAAGCTAACCAGTGGCCAGAGTGCCACAACTGAAGAGCTCCCCTGATTCCCGACTCCCCCTACCCAATTTAAGAGCCCCCCGCTTCCTGACTCCCCCTGATAACCATCCCCCCCCCCCGATTCCTGACTCCCCCCCCCCCCCCCCGATTCCCGATGCCCCCCGATTCCCAACTCCCCCAACCGATCGCGGCTCTCCGCGGGGGACGGCTCTGAGCAACAACCGATGATGAGCTCTGTCGAAAAAGTTGGGAAATTATTCTGTTTAAAATGAATGCAGTATAACCTCGTTCTCACTCTCGACGCCAGGCAAAAAGTAATCTTTTACAGTGCATCATGTAAGTGTCTGTCTTTCATGTGAGCTCACTGCAGCGGGAAATTTAAACCGCTGATCTCCCGGGCTGCTAGAGGCAGCGCTCGGGATAGGAATCCCCAATTCTCGGAAACTCCTGGTCATTTGGAGAGGGCTGGGAACCCTAGACGTGGGGGCCCTGCCAATCATAATGGCAAGGTCTCATTAGCATATTGCAGCTCTGCCTCCCGCCCGGCAACCGGCCTAATGGACAGCCTGGCCGGCGAGAGGGAGGGATCACAAGCGGCAGGAGGCCGCAGCTGGGGACCCTTGGGGACAGTCCCCGGCACTGAGAAGAGAGATCAGCTCCTGGCTGTGATTGGGAGTGGGGGGAGAGGCTGGCGATCGGGGCTGCGGGAGGCCGAAGGCTTCTTCTGCTCCTGCTGGCCCACAAGGAGTGCTGAAAGAGCCACTTATCTTGGGAAGCTGACAGCTCCCCCCTCTCCCTCACTTACTGTTAAATTTAAGCTGCAGCATCGATAATATCATCAGGCCGCAACATTGACATGGTAATTAGACCCCCCTTTTTGTGGGAGTCTCGTCAATGGCTTGATTTCTGCACTTTAAAATTTAAAGGGCTGGGTAGAGTCAGGTTTCCTGATCCGGATATTTTAACCTCCTCTGACACTCTCCCGCCTGTCGGTGGGTGGAGGAGGGGTTAAAATCGAGGCCTATCAATCTCAGTTTTGAAATTTTCAACAGGCCTCCAGCCTCAACAGCTTTTTGAGGGATAGAATTCCAGATTTCCACTCCCCTTTGTGTGAAGAAGTGCTTCCTGACATCACCCCTGAATGGCCTGGCTCTAATTTTGAGGTACTTCCCTCTTGATCTGGACTCCTCCAACAGAGAAAATAGTTTCTCTTCATCTACCCTATCAAATCCTTTTAATCATCTTAAACACCTCAAGTAGATCACCCTTTAATCTTCTATACTCGAGGGAATACAAGCCTAGTCTATGCAACCTGGTCCTCATAATTTAACCCTTTTAGCCCCAGTGTCATTCTGGTGAATCTGCGCTGCACCCCCTCCAAGGCCAATATATCCTTCCTGAGGTGCAATGCCCAGAACTGAATGCAATACTCCAGATGGGTCTAACCACAGCTTCTTGTAACTGTAACGTTGTCCAGCTTCCATCATTTTCGGTGTGATTTCAGATTTCCAGCCTGTTAAATCTCTAACTTTTTCCAGTTCTGACGAAAGGTCTTCAACCTGAAACGTTAACTCTGTTTCTCTCCACAGATGCCGCCTGACCTGCTGAGTGTTTTCCAGCATTTTCTGTTTTTATTTCAGATTTCCAGCATCCGCAGTGTTTCGCTTTTGAATCAGTAAATAAAGTTTGGGGACTCTTCAATGCTCTCAAACCTCTCACTCCCGCCTGGGTCAGGTGACAGGGAAGCTGCTCTCCCTCTTTTATAAGGGTGCAGATTGCCCAAAGTGGGGTGCAAAAAACAGGCAACACACAACTGCTGCAGACTTGGATAAATACTTGATATGGAAAAGCTTGCAGGGTTATAGAGAAAGTGCAAGGGAATGGGACTAATTGGATACTCTTTCAAAGAGCCAGCACAGGCACGATGGGCCGAATGACTCCCTTCTGAGAACATAAGACAAAAGAAATTGGAGCAGGAGTAGGGCATACGGCCCTTCGAGACTGCTCTGCCATTCAATAAGAACATGGCTAATATTCTACCTCAACTCCAGTTTCCCATACTATCCTCATATCCCTTGATTCCCTTAGTGTCCAAATATCTATCAATCTCAGTCTTGAATGTATTCAACGACTGAGCATCCACAGCCCTCTGGGGTAGAGAATTCCAAAGCTTCACAACCCTCTGAGTGAAGAAATTTTTCCTCATCTCAGTCCTAAATGGCCGACCCCTTATCTTGAGACTATGACCCCTAGTTCTAGGCTCTCCAGCCAGGGGAAACACCCTCTCAGTATCTACCCTGTTAAACCCTCTAAGAATTTTATACATTTCAATGAGATCACCACTCATTCTTCTAAACTCCAGAGAGTATAAGCCCATTTAACTCAATCTCTCCTCATAGGACAACACTCTCATACCAGGGATCAATCTAGTGAACCTTCGTTGCACCCCCTCCAAGGCAAGTATATCCTTCCTTAGATAAGGAGACCAAAACTGTACACAGTACTCCATGTGTGGTCTCACCGGAGCCCTATATAATTGCAGCAAGACCTCCTTAATCTTATATTTCAACCCCCCCTTGTAATACCATTTGCCTTCCTAATTGCTTGCTGTACCTACATGTTAACTTTCTGTGATTCATGTACAAGGACACCCAAATCCCTGTGAATACCAACATTTCTTTGTCTCTCACCTTTAAAAAAAATTCTGTTTCTCTATTCTTCCTACCAAAGTGGATAATTTCACTTCCCCACATTATACTCCATCTGCCACCTTCTTGCCCACTTACTTAACCTGTCTATATCCCTTTGCAGCCTCTTTGCATCCTCCTCACAGCTTACTTTCCCACTTAGCTTTCTATCGTTATCAAACTTGGATACATTACACTCGGTCTCCTCATCTAAGTCATTAATATAGATTGTAAACAGCTGAGGCCCGAGCACTGATCCTTGCGGCACCCCACTAGGTACAGCCTGCCAACCTGAAAATGACCCGTTTATTCCCACTCTTTCTTTTCTGTCCGTTAACCAATCCTCAATCCACATTACTATATTACCCCAATCTCATGAGGCTTATCTTGTGTAACAACCTTTTATGTGGCACCTTATCGAACGGCTTTTGAAAATCCAAATATACTACATCCACTGGTTCCCTCTTGTCTACCCTGATAGTTACACCCTGAAGAAACTCTTAATAGATTTGTCAAACATGATTTCCCTTCCATAAAACCGTGTTGACTCTGCCTAATCATATTATGATTTTCTAAGTGCCCTGTTACTATGTCCTTAATAATAGATTCTTGCATTTTCCCTGCTACTGATGTCAGGCTAACAGGCCTGTAGTTCCCTGTTTTCTCTCTTCCTCCTTCCTTGAATAGCGGGGTTACATTTGCTACCTTCTGTGCTTATGTTTCTATGGTTTTATGATTCCACGACCAGCTGCCAGACTATGCAAATGAGCTCCACCGCAGCATGTCGGGCGGATTGCAGGAAAGACCAAAAAGATTGAGGAAACTCGGGGGACGTGATTTAAAGGCTCACAAGCGGCGGGAATCACTTCCACCCGGGCTTCCTCATTTGAAAACCACCCTTCGCCGTTCCAGCACCGTACGTACGCCGGAAATGGTGAGGAAATTCACTCCCCTCCCCTTAGCTGTGTCACAATACAAATCAGACTGTTTGACCAAAATAAAGACAGTAATATAAAATAAAAAAGCAATCTGCTGTCTTTTCTCCTATTCTTTGCTCATTATTTTCCAAGCAAAATAGGGTGCACATTTTATTGAGTGCTCATTTGGCATTTGAAAAGTGCTTATGATATTTTAAAAGCTATTTAGATTGCACAGGTTTGCAGATTATGGTCCAGCTATGGCAGTTTGTGGGTGCTACGTTCTTCACAGTATGGTAATTATAATAATAATGTTACACAGAGGGCAATAATAGCAGGTGTGTGAGGAGAGGGGGCCAAATGGCCCAGTGCGTGTAAAAACAGGGTCACCATCAGATACAGGCATGTGTGATGTTAACATACGTAATTATTTCTTATAATTAGGCACAACTGTTACACGGTCACGTGTGGTGTAAAGAAAAGAAAGGGGTTGGGTATAATTGAGGCTGGATTATGTTGCTTTGTTGTAGCTTCTGAGAGAAAAACTGGGAGGGGATTATCCTCGGGGCGAGTTACAAAAGCACACACAATGAACAATACAATGATGGTAAGGTAGCAAGGGTGCTCTGAGAAAACGTGAAGTGAAAAGAAATAACGCATTTCACCACAAAAGTTAGCACAGCTTTTGTATCATTCTGAATATCAATAGGATTCACGTAAGATGGTGCTAATGTGTTGGCATTTTAAATGTAGAGATCGAGATGAAGGTCCAAGACTCAGTGCAGCCCATCACCAAGCGGGGCTGGACACACGGCGTTTGATTAAAGCGAAACGCTCTGGACCAAAATGGTATTTTATTTTTATTTTTTTTTTAATGCCAAGTTTGCTCGCAGCTTGTTCATGCAATACAATCCTGAACAATAAATCGAAACAAAAGGCATTCTCAACACTTGTCACAACTCGTCGAGTGGATCAAACAATCTCAGCTCCCACACCCCTCTACCTAAAGAGACTGAGACTGCTGATAAAATCTCTCTCTTTTCATTAGTTTCTATCTCTCTCCCTCTGTCTCTCTCTCTCTTTCTCCCTCTTTCTTCCCTCTGTATTGAGTTGCTCAACACCTCCACTCAGTCCGCAAGCGTGACCCTGAGCTTCCATTCACTTGCCATTTTAATTCTCCATCCCACTCCCACTCTGACCTCTCTGTCCTCAGCCTCCGACACTGTTCCAACGGAAACTTGAGGAACAGCACCTCATCTTTTGATTAAGTACTTCTCTCTCTATCTCTCCTTTTGACAGACTCAACCTTTAAAATAGACTCAACATTGATTTCAATAACTTCAGATCATAACCACTGCTCCCATTTTTTTGGACAGCAGATGCTGGTAATGGTTCTGCTGTTGCCATTTACATCTCCTCTAGACCCATCTTTTGTTTCTTTACTTGTCTCATTACCAACTTCCTTGCCTTACACCATCATCCCTTTTGTCATTTAATCACTTTTGCCCTCCACCTTATCACAGACCTTCCCTGTTATTCTTTCCTCCCCCCCCCACCCCTCTTCTTCCTCTCCCCGTTTCCCTGGCCCTGTACTTCCTTAAAACTGTTAAATCTTTACTCCTTCCAATTCTGACAAAAGTTAATCGGCCTGAAACGTTAACTCTGTTTCTCTCTCCACAGATGCTGCCTGACCTGCTGAGTATTTCCAGCATTTTCTGTTTTTATTTCAGATTTCCAGCATCCGCAGTATTTTGCTTTTGATCCCTTTATATCTTTCTTCCCTTCCTCTCTCTTCCTTCCCCTTTTCTCTATTTCTCTCTTCCCTTTTCTAGTTCATACTCTTTTGGGTTTACACACTGTCTTTTTTTTATTTGTTCCTCTCTCTCTCCTTTTTTAATTCACTCTCTCTCCTTTTCCAGTTCACCTCCTGTCTCCTTCTCTGCTCCACTATCTCTCCTTTTTAGTTTATTCTCTCTCCCCTTTTTTGGTTCACCCTCTCTCCCCTTTTCAGTTCTCTCTCTCTTTTTCTGGTTCACGCTCTCTTTTCTGGTTCATTCTTCTATTCTAGTTTCCTCTCTCTCCATTGCTGCTTTGCTCTCTTTTTTTCTGTGTTCTCTCCCTCTCTCACCTCTTTTTTCTCTCTGTCTGCTTTTGGTGTTCTTTCTCTCCCCCTCCCCCCACTTTTGCTCTCTCTTGCTTTCTTTCAGTCCCCTCTTTTGGTGTTTTCTCTCTTTCATCTGCCTCTCTGCTCCCTTTTGGTGTTCTTTCTCTCTTCCTTTTGATGACCTCTCTCTCGCTCTCTATCTCCGCTTTTGATGTCCTCTGCTGTCTGGCTCTCCTTTTTCCCTATTCACTCTATCGAAACCCGTCATCATTTTAAAGACCCCCTATTGCATCTCCTCTTAGTCTCCTCGGCTCCAGTGGAAATAGTCCCAGTATCTCAAGTCTCTCCTCATAACTATAGTTTCCCATTCCGGGCAGCATCCTGATGAATCTATGCTGTACACTCTATGGGGTATAACTATATAACCAGTGTTAGTAAAGGTCACCACTGCCCTTAACTTGTATGCTACGGTGGCCTTTCAAGAGTCCATAGGTGACTCACTCCTTTGCTTTGCTTTTTGGGTAACGGATGCTTTACTTTCTGCACAATGAAACAATGGCAGAATGGAAGTTAGACAACATTATCAGTGACTTTATTTCACACAGCTTAATTTCACTGTTAATTTAGTATGTGTTTAATGCATTTGGCTGTCGCATTTGCCCTCTCTGTGCAGTTAACTTCTACTTGTAGGTTGTGGATTTATCCTCTTACTGAATGAAAGAAAGAAAGACTTCCATTTATACAGTGCCTTTCACAACCTCAGGACGACCCAAAGTACTTTATAGCCAATGTTGTAACTGTTGTAACGTAGGAAACACAGCAAGATCCCACAAACAGCAATGTGATAATGACCAGATAATCTGTTTATTGATGTTGGTTGAGGGATAAATATTGGCCAGGACACCGGGGACAATTCCTCTGCTCTTCTTTGAAAGGGTGTCATGGGATACTTTACATCCGCCTGAGAATACAGACGGGGCCTCGGTTAACTTCTCATCCGAAAGATGGGACCTCTGACAGTGCAGCTCTCTCTCAGTACTGCACTGAAATGTCAGCCTAGATTTTGTGCTCAAGTCTCTGGAGAGGGACTTGAGCCCACAACCTTCTGACTCAGAGGTGAGAGTGCTACCACTGAGCCACGACTGACACTATTTGGTCCGCTAGTTGAGGGAGCAGCATTGACTGATGACTGCTTCATCAACTGGCAAGCTGCAGTGGGTACAGAATGCCTGCTACTTGCAGCTGCCACTAACGATGATGCTCCTGCACCAATGCCCGAGATCTCCCTTTTTGGAGTTGCTGTGGGGTTGTTGCTTTCTGATGCGGCATTTGCCGTCATTTGTTCAGGGCTAGAACCTCCATTGCCGTGAGTGCCATTTGGCTCCTCCTGTGCTACTCCATGCATGCCAGGACTGGAAGGCATCTCTTCGCAATGCCCACTGATCTGTATGAGTGTAGGACAGTCAGTGTCAGCGATGTTGCAGAATCCCTCCTCCATGGTTGCCTGGAACCGTTCCCCGAGCGAGCTGATGCTGGCCATGACCGCATCTTAGAACATGGGCCTGAAAGCCTCACAGCACATCGAAAGCATTCATGAGAGATGCTCCTACTGTGCCTAGGGCTTGTGTAGCCGAGATCTCCACTGCAAATGTTCACATGTTCAATGACAGACTGAAGTATAGACAATCAGCCTGTCATGAAGTCACTCATGTCGGAGATGGCAGTGAATATCAGGGTGCTGGACTTCCCCTCGTTACCTAGAACACCTTCCAATGTAGTGTGCAGGAAAATAAGTGCCTCCGAGTGTAGTGTAGCTGCTTTAATAGTCTCTGTTTGAAAGCAAGCTCAGTACGTTCTGTACCCACATACAACCCAGCAAATTATTCTGTTAGATGTTCAAATGCAGTTATTTTACAGTTAGCAACTTGTTCTAAAAATGTAAACGTAAATTGGAACCTGTCAGAGGCTGATAGCAAATCATTTACTGATTATGTTTTAATACTGTGTTGCAGGAGGCCACCATTGCCCTCCTCTCTGATGCTCCTTTCCTTTGTTTGTATTTTTCTTCTAAATTTTATTAAACCAGAATGTTTCCAGCCTAAATACCCATGTGAAATCTTATTATAGTAAAGGCTAGTGCATGGAGACCACATGTGAGACTGCACCTTGAGAACTGTGTCCAGTTTTGGTCACCATGCAATAAGGGAATCAATCAAGGCCTGGAGGCAGCTTAGGGAAGACCTTAGAGAAACTGGAGCACTTCAACCTTGAAAAATGATGACTGAAGAAGACTTCATATACAGTGTTAAATAGTATAGGAGAGGTAAAGTGGGTGAATTACTTCAAGGTAAATCAACCCAGCAGAACAAGGAGGCACAGGTTCAAAGCGGCAAAGGATGAATTTCAAAACTGAAGAAGCATTTCTTCACACAGAGTGATCAGCACTCTGAATGGACTGCACGGGAGAGTAGTGGAGGGATAAACCTTAGTCACTAGTAAGTGTCAGCATCGGCACAGTGATTGTCCTCTTGTTTCTGAGTCAGAAGGTTGTGGGTTCAAGCCCATAACCTAGGTTGACATTTCAGTTCAGTACTGAGGGAACACTGCATTGTCAGAGGTGCCACCTTTGAGATGACAGCCTCTCTCAGGTGGATATAAAAGATCCCATGGCACTGTTCAAAGTCCTGGCCTCAACCAACATCACTACTTGGCTGGTCATTCATCTCATTGCGGCTTGTGGGAGCTTACTATGTGCAAATTGGCTGGTGCCTTTTCCCTACGTTACAACAATGACGACACTTCAAAAGTAATTCATTGGCTGTGAAGTGCTTTGGGATGTCCTGAGGTGGTGAAAGGTGCTATATGAACACAAGCTCTTGCTTTCAAGAGTCTATTGGATGGAGCGATGGTAGGACTTTAGGTTTTTATTTTTGGACCTTCCTCACCTGGTGATATTTGTAATTTTCCTTCCTGTCTATACATATCATGCACTGCTGCTTTGCAGCAATATTCATGCCTTACTTTGGTACTCGTTTTTAACTCATGCAACTTCGTCCAGATTTCCAGGTAGGTTCTCTGAGTAGCTGAGTGACATATCACAATGCTTGGTTTTCATCCCCCACCAAAACTCTGCTCCTGTTTCTCTATTGGAGGCTGCCAGATTGTGCAGGGGTTTGTTGGTAAATCGGGATTCTATCACTTACCTTTACTCAGTTTTCCACAAAACCTGCGCACTTCATTTCACAGCTGGATTAAGGAACATTGTGGCATTTATAAAGAAAAGAACGAATTGCAGAAATGTGACAAACATTTTTAATCTTGTTTCTTGTGTTTCTGACTCTATCGTGCCCGGTTCTGGAGATTACTGAGTGGATTGTTGAACATGAAGAGGGTGTCCTTGAAAGCATGATAGCTGGCTGTGTACATAATTCTCAAAATATCTTCTAATAACTGAACATATTACGAGTCGGGTTGCCAACTCTGGTTGCTAGCAGAAGTGTCTGAGAGATTCATACTCCATTCCGGGAGGGTCTGCAATCCTATTTATGATTTGGGTTGTGTAACAATTAAACTTGAACAGCTGAAATAAAAATTATTTTATTCCCATTGGCAGAAGGGTCAAGAACCAGAGGACATAGGTTTAAGGTGATTGGCAAAAGAACCAAAGGTGACATGAGGAAAAACTTTTTTTACACAGCGAGTGGTTAGGATCTGGAATGCACTGCCCGAGGGGGTGGTGGAGGCAGATTCAATCATGGCCTTCAAAAGGGAACTGGATAAGTACTTGAAAGGAAAACATTTGCAGGGCTACGGGCATACGAAGGGGGAGTGGGACAAGCTGGATTGCTCTTGCATAGAGCCAGTGCGGACTCGATGGGCCAAATGGCCTCGTTCCGTGCTGTAACCTTTCTATGATTTATATAGCGCCTTTTATGACCTCAAGACATCCCAAAGCGCTTTACAGTCAACGAAGTACATTTGAAGTGTAGTCACTGTTGTAATGTTGGAAACATGGCAGCCAATTTGCGCACAGCAAGATCCCACAATCAGCAATGTGATAATGACCAGATAATATCTTTTATTGATGTTGGCTGAGGGATAAATATTGGCCAGGACACTGGGGAGAACTCCCTTGCTCGTCTTCGAAATAGTGCCATGGGAACTTTTACATCCACCTGAGAGGGCAGACGGGGCCTCGGTTTAACATCTCATCCAAAAGACGGCACCTCTGACAGTGCAGCACTCCCTCAGTACTGCACTGAAGTGTCAGCCTAGATTATGTGCTCAAGTCTGAGGAGTAGAACTTGAACCTATGACCTACTGACTCAGAGGCGAGAGTGCTACCACTGAGCCACGGCTAACATCAGTTTAATACCAGTTTAGTGTCTCATTAGCTTCTTAAAGAAATGTTACAAGATCAGTATTGCAAGTGCGCCATGGTTGAGTGCTAGTAATTTGTTACCGCTAACACAATCGCTTTCTCAGGAAGTTACAGTTTCTGCAAATTTATTAGTGGTTCATTCATTACAGTGAAAAATGGGCATTTCTCTCAGTTTCCAAGGGGACCAGGAATATAGGAATGTACAAGGACTGCAAAAGATCACTGCAGTTCATTGGTCAAATCTTGGGCCTTAAATGGCTCTATTCCCTCCACTTGATTTGGAATATAGGAAGAGGAGGAGACCATTCTGCCCCTTGAGCCTGCTCTGCTATTCAATTAGATCATGTTGACCTGTACCTCAATTCCACTTACCCGCCTTAGCTCCATATCCCACGATACCCTTAACTAACAAAAATCTGTCGCACTCAGTCTTGAAAGCTCCAATTGTCCCAGTTTAGGTGGTCTCATGAGGCTCCATATCTCCTTCTGTAGCCTACAACGCCTGAGGGTAGCACAGCTGCCCATTATACACCCCACCACTACCGAAAGTGGAAATCTAGCCCCGATCGGAATACAATGACCTGTGTAATCTCTCAGTGAGGTAAATGCTACAGTACAACTGGAGGGTATCAGTCAGTCTTGACGCTAACCAAATGCAACAGCTGCACTGTTTGCTTTGCGTATCTTCACCATCTTCCCTTGGAGAACAGAGTGAAGTAGTGGAAGGATTCACAGGCTGATTAACAGTCTGACAGGCCGTGACGTGAACACTCCTTCCGTGGCCGTAACCATCTTTATACCGGTCGATAGTTGGTTAGTCCTATATTGCGGAAGGATTTTATGGACTGCCACAACCCATACGAGGAAGGGGGTCACCCACCGGATGCAAGTATTCCCCTTTGATCTATGACCTATACTCCAATGAGGAGATCTGTGGCCAATTGTAGAACCCCCTGCTGTTAGTCAGAAAAAATGCAATTAAAGCAAACTGGGTTTCATTTATAGCGGGATAGAATTGAAAAGCAGGGAAGTTATGTTAAACTTGTATAGAACCTTGGTTAGACCACACTTGAGTACTGTGCACAGTTCTGGTCTCCATATCATAGAAAGGATATAGAGCCTCCTTCTGTGCCGTAAATTTTTGATGATTCTATGATTCTAGGCAATGGTGAAGGTGCAAAAAAGATTTAAAAGGATGATACCAGAACTGAAAGGTTATAACTATCAAGAAAGATTGAACAGGCTGGGGGTCTTTTCTAGAGGTGACCTGATAGAGGTCTTTAAAATTATGAAGGGGTTTGATAGGGTATGCATAGAGAAGATAGTCATTATTAAATCAAATAAAGAATTCAAGAGAAACTTCTTTACCCAGTGAGTAGTTAGAATGTTAGAACGCGCTCCCACATGGAATAGTTGAGGTGACTAGCATTTCTAGCATTTAAGGGGAAGCTAAGTAAACATATAAGGGAGAAAGAAATAGAAGGATATAGAATCATAAAGTCATAGGAAGGTTACAGCATGGAAGGAGGCCATTGGGCCCATCGAGTCCACGCCGGTTCTATGCAAGAGCAATCCAGCTAGTCCCACTCCTCGCCCTTAACCAGTTCCCTTTTGAAGGCCATGATTGAATCTGCCTCCACCACCCCCTCAGGCAGTGCATTCCAGATCCTAACCACTCGCAGCCTAAAAAAGATTTTCCTCATGCCACCTTTGATTATTTTGCCAATCACCTTAAATCTATGTCCTCTGGTCCTTGACCCTTCCGCCAATGGGAACAGTTTCTCTCTATCTACTCTGTCTAGATCCTTCATGATTTTGAATACTTCTATCAAATCTCCTCGCAACCGTCTCTGTTCCAAGGAGGAAAACCTCAGCTTCTCCAGTCTATCCACGTAAACAAAGTCCCTCATCTCTGGAATCAATCTAGTAAATCACTTCTGCACTCTTTCTAAGGCCTTCACATCTTTCCTGAAGTGTGGTGCCTAGAATTGGACACAATACTCCAGCTGTGGCCAAACCAATGCTTTGTAAAGGTTCATCATGACTTCCATACTTTTGTACTCTATGCCTCTATTTATAAAGCCCAGGATCCCGTATGCTTTTTTAACCGCTTTCTCAACCTGCCCTGCCACCGTCAACGATTTGAGCACCTATACCCCCAGATCTCTCTGTTCCTGTACCCTTTTTAGAGTTGTGCCCTCTAGTTTATATTGCCTCTCCTTGTTCTTTCTACCCAAATGTATCACTTCACATTTTTCTGCGTAAAATTTCATCTGCCACGTGTCCACCCATGCCACCAGCCTGTTTATATCCTCTTGAAGTCCTATCACTATCCTCCTTATTGTTCACTACCCTTCCAAGTTTTGTGTCATCTGCAAATTTTGAAATTGTGCCCTGTACACTCAAGTCCAAGTCATTAATATATATCAAGAAAAGCAGTGGTCCCAGCACCGACCCACTAGGGGAACAATACTGTACACCTCCCTCCAGTCCAAAAAACAATTGTTCACCACTACTCTCTGTTTCCTGTCTCTTAGCCAATTCTGTATCCATGTTGCTACTGTCACCTTTATTCCATGGGCCACAATCTTGATGATAAGCCTACCATGCAGCATTTTATCAAATGCCCTTTGAAAGTCTATATACACCACATCAACTGCATTGCCCTCATCTACCCTCTCTGTTACCTCATCAAAAAACTCTATCAGGTTGGTTAAACACAATTTGCCTTTAACAAATCCGTGCTGGCTTTCCTTAATCATTCCACCCTCATCCAAGCGACTGTTAATTCTGTCCCAGATTATCGTTTCTAAAAGTTTCCCCACCACTGGGGTTAAACTGACTGGCCTATAGTTGCTGGGTTTATCCTTACACCCTTTTTTGAACAGGGGTGTAATATTTGCAATTCTCCAGTTCTCTGGCACCACCCCTGTATCTAAGGATGTTTGGAAGATTATGGCCAGTACCTCCACAATTTCCACCCTTACTTCCCTCAGCAACCTAGGATGCATCCCATCCGGACTGGGTGACTTATCTACTTTAAGTACAGCTAGCCTTTCAAGTACCTCTTTATCAATTTTTAGCCCATCCAGTATCTCAACTGTATTTTCTTTTATTGAAACTGCGGCAGCATCTTCTTGCTTGGTAATGACAGATGCAAAGTACTCATTTAGTACCTCAGCCATTCCCTCTGCCTCCATGAGTAGATCTCCTTTATGGTCCCTAATCGGCCCCACCCCTCCTCTTACTACCCATTTACCGTTTACATGCCTGTAGAAGACGTTTGCATTCCTTTTTATGTTGGTCGCCAGTCTATTCCCATACTCTCTCTTTGCCCCCCTTATTTCCTTTTTCACTTCCCCTCTGAACTTTCTGTATTCTGCCTGGTTCTCTTTTGTGTTATTAACCTGACATCTGTCATATGCCCCTTTTTTCACTTTTATCCTCCTCACTATCTCTTTTGTCATCCAGGGAGCTCTGGCTTTAGTTGCCCTACCTTTCTGCCTCGTGGGAATGTGCCTAGACTGTACCCGGACCATTTCCTCTTTAAAGGCCGCCCACTGTTCAATTACTGTTTTGCCTGCCAATCTTTGATTCCAATTTACCTGGACCAGATCTGTCCTCATCCCATTGAAATTGGCCTTCCTCCAATTGAGTATTTTTACTTTAGAGTGGTCCGTGTCCTTTTCCATAACTATTCTAAACCTTATGATACTATGATCGCTGCTCTCTAAATGCTCTCCCACTGACACTTGCTCCACTTGGCCCAACTCATTCCCTGGAACCAAGTCCAGCAATGCCCCCTTCCCTGTTGGACCCGGAAACGTACTGGTTAAGAAAGTTATCCTGAACACAGTTCAAAAATTCCTCCTGCTGATAGGGTTAGACGAAGAAGGGTGGAAGGAAGCTTGTGTGCAGCATAAACACAGGCATGGATCTATTGGATGGAATGGCCTGTTTCTGCGCTGTAAATTCTATGTAGCATACTCCAACTGAGGAGATCTAAGGCCAATGGTAGAAAACTCGCTGCTTCTCCAGCTGAGGTGTGCCAACTCATTCCAGGACAAGAATTAAACTTGACTCTCTGTTCTGTGTGGCTCAAGTTCCATGCGGGAGAGTCAGAATACCAACAAGGCCATTGAAGGAGCACCATAAATTCATTGCTGTCGATTTGTCGGTTCCCCTTCCCCATAGACTTAGCGCAAGTATCACAAGCTAACAAACCCACCGTTTGTTACTGTTAGTAATGACGGTGAAGATGCTTTAGACTTGAGTCATTGAAAGCATTGCATTAGCTGTCACAGAATAAACTGACAACTGATGGTAATGCCCGTGGACTAGAAGCCATAGTCAGAACTGGGTTTTGATTACAACATTCCTTTTCATACACCTGTCCTGCTATAATTCTAAACGTCAAGCATCAGAATGAACTCAACACTTGTGCGATGGCGAGCTATGGTGGCCTCCAGCACTGCTGTTATTTTTCTGATTACGTTTAATGGAAAATGACTTTACATTTTTAGATCTTTAAAGCTGAACTGATAAAACATTTCTTCTGCAAAGAATCGCAGTCTTGGTGACTTGTCAGTTAAGCTCGCAGTGACCCAGCGTACGCATTCTCCCAGCTCCCGTCTGTCATTCCGAAGAATTTCAATTATCTGTTTGAAATTCACAGACTTCGAAGAAATTGGTGATTTTTTTTTCTCTCTTTCCCTTTAGCTCAGAGCGCTCCGTTAATGTAACGAGCGCTCCCGGTGTCTTTATAACTTACAGATTGGCCGTCTATCAAACCCCTGTGATCTGGGAGGTTAAAACAAAGGTGAGATGAAAGAGAATGTGTCGATGTCATTTTACATTTAGCTCTGTATTAGTGATACGTGAAACGCCGCGGGGAAAGCTGATAGGACCAAAAGATAGTTTGTTTTACAACCAAGGAACGGAACACAGCTTTATTTAGCAGAACTGTCTCTGCGAAAGGTTTTCGCGAAATAAAGGACCACGTCGTAATGAGGTTGTTTGCTCCCATTAAGGCAATTATTTTACAGCTTGGGCATAGCGTTTGTTTTCCAGCTGTCGCTGGCATCTGAATTTGCCAACGGCACACTTCTTCATCCTTGGAATAGGTGATGTGAATTTTGGGATTAGATTTACTTTGTTTTTTTTAAGTTGGAGGGAAGGGTTGTGGTAATCCAGAAAAAGAAAAAGAGAAAGCTGAGAGGTGACCTAATAGAGGTCTTTAAAATGATGAAGGGGTTCGATAGGTGTTGATGTAGGGAAAATGTTTCCACTTGTGGGGGAGACCAAAACTAGGGGTCGTAAATATAAGATCGTCACTAATAAATCCAATGAGGAATTCAGGAGAAACTTCTTTACCCAGAGAGTGGTTAGAATGTGGAATTTGCTACCACATGGAGTAGTTGAAGCAAATATCATAGATGCATTAGAGGAGAAGCTAGATAAACACATGAGGGTGAAAGGAATAGAAGGATATGCTGATAGAATTAGACGAATTAAGGTGGGAGGAGGATAATGTGGAGCATAAACACCGGCACAGACCAGATGGGCTGAATGGCCTGTTTCTGAGCTGTAAATACTTTGTAATTCTACGTAATCACATCTCCTAGGAATATTGGAACATGTGTAGACCATTCAGCATCTTGAGCTTGTTCTGCTATTCAATTAGATCATGGCTGATTTGTATCTTAACTCCATTTACTCGCCTTTGCTCCATAAGTCTTTATACCCTTACCTAGCAAAAATCTATCAATCTCATTTTGAAATTTGCAATTGACCACCAGCCTCAACAGCTTTTTGGGGTAAAGAGTTTCAGATTTCCTCCTGTTTAGCACGAAGTGACATTGGTGTTGATATGTAAAGATAAAGGCCTGGGTTTTCCGCCTCTTCTCTGTCTATTTTTATCTTGGTGGAGCTCGGGTGTGCCCCAAGGCTGGGTTTCACAGCATCCCTGCCTCCCAATGGTTTCTTCAGTGGTCAGGCTTGTCCGGGCACAATGCATGCACCTATATGTGGGACACGGTATGTAAACTTGATCCCAAACTAGGGACATGCGGCTTTCACTGTGGCTCTTCCAACACTGGATGGAGGGGCTGCTGGCTAGGCCCCAGCACCAGCACTCAAAGATCGGCAGAGGAGGAGGAGGCCTTGGAACAAACAGAGGAGAGGGGCCTGTGCAGGTGCTGTCCGTGGTCATCATTTCAGAGAAAGAAATTTCTTCAAAGACAAAAACGATTAAAAGGCTAATCACCTCTTTCTCTAGCTGTACTTCAAGTAGATAAGTCACCCAGTCCGGATGGGATATATCCTAGGTCCCTGAGGGAAGTAAGGGTGGAAATTGCGGCCATAATCTTCCAAACATCCGTAGATATGGGGGTGGTGCCAGTGGACTGGAGAATTGCAAATGTTACACCCTTGTTCAAAAAAGGGTGTAATGATAAACCCAGCAACTATAGGCCAGTAAGTTTAACCTTAGTGGTGGGGAAATTTTTAGAAACAATAATCCGGGACAGAATTAACAGTCGCTTGGATGAGGGTGGAATGATTAGGGAAAGCCAGCACGGATTTGTTAAAGGCAAATCGTGTTTAACTACCCTGATAGAGTTTTTTGATGAGGTAACAGAGAGGGTAGATGAGGGCAATGCAGTTGATGTGGTGTATATGGACTTTCAAAAGGCATTTGATAAAGTGCCACATGGTAGTCTTATCATCAAGATTGTGGCCCAAGGAATAAAAGGGGCAGTAGCAACATGGATACGGAATTGGCTAAGAGACAGGAAACAGAGAGTAGTGGTGAGTGGTTGTTTTTCGGACTGGAGGGAGGTGTACAGTGGTGTTCCCCAGGGGTCAGTGCTGGGACCACTGCTTTTCTTGATATATATTAATGACATGGACTTGAGTGTACAGGGCACAATTTCAAAATTTGCAGATGACACAAAGCTTGGAAGGGTAGTTAACAGTGAGGAGGATAGTGATAAACTTCAAGAGGATATAGACAGGCTGGTGGCATGGGCGGACACGTGGCAGATGAAATTTAATGCAGAAAAATGCGAAGTGATACATTTTGGAAGGAAGAACGAGGAGAGGCAATATAAGCTGGAGGGTATGATTCTAAAAAGGGTACAAGAACAGAGAGATCTGGGGGTATATGTGCTCAAATCGTTGACGGTGGCAGGGCAAGTAGAGAAAGCGGTTAAAAAAGCATATGGGATCCTGGGCTTTATAAATAGAGGCATAGAGTACAAAAGTGTGGAAGTCGTGATGAACCTTTACAAAACACTGGTTCGGCCACAACTGGAGTATTGTGTCCAATTCTAGGCACCACAATTTAGGAAAGATGTGAAGGCCTTAGAGAGGGTGCAGAAGAGATTTGCTAGAATGATTCCAGGGATGAGGGACTTTAGTTACGTGGATAGACTCGAGAAGCTGGGGTTGTTCGCCATGGAACAGAGGCAGTTGCGAGGAGATTTGATAGAGGTATTCAAAATCATGAAGGGTCTAGACAGAGTAGATAGAGAGAAACTGTTCCCATTGGCGGAAGGGTCAAGAACCAGAGGACATAGATTTAAGGTGATTCACAAAAGAACCAAAGGTAACATGAGGAAAAACCTTTTTACACAGCGAGTGGTTAGGATCTGGAATGCACTGCCCAAGGGGGTGGTGGAGGCAGATTCAATCATGGCCTTCAAAAGGGAACTGGATAAATACTTGAAAGGAAATAATTTGCAGGGCTACGGGGATAGGGCAGGGGAGCTCTTGCATAGAGCCGGCGCGGACTCAATGGGCTGAAGGGCCTCATTCCGTGCTGTAACCTTTCTATGATTCTATGATTCTCCTGCCTCAGGAAAGTCTCCACCCTCAGATTGCTAACTTCCTGTCTTCTGATCTGATAGAAGAACACATTCCCATCAGAGTCCACGTGCATGATGACTCCGTGGTTATCCCACCTCTCCCAGGGCCAGAAAAACAGCTGAGATCAAGGGGTCATCCCCGGGGGGAGGGCAGACGGAATTCCCATCCCACCAGAGGTATTCCCCAATTGAGGGGGAGGTCTGGAAATCCCAAGCCAGATCATCTCTGGCCTAGTCATTCACCCTTCCATCTGATAGAGGTCACGTTCCCGTCAGGGTCCATGATCAAGAAGACAAAGCAGAGGGGCGGTGGGGGGGAAACCTGAAGGAGAGTCAACTCCCCGACTACAGTGCTTTAAATTTTAACTGCATGAAACTAACTGAAAGAGGCCTGCGAACAGGTTGCTCGATATTTCTTCTCAGTTGCTGAATAGCAGAGGACGGCGACAAGAGTGAATCATCTAGGATTGGAGGTGGAGGATGGTGAAACCAGGGACGGGATCAATACGAAATGGAGGCACACGTTGAGAGAAACCATTGGGAATACTGATTGGATTAATGTTGGACGAAGTAGCAAAAAGTGGTAAGGAGGCCTGTGAAGCTTCCCAAGTGATTATGTTAACTAAGATTCCAGACACCATCAATAATCCAGGTGAATACAAGATAGGGGTTGCCAACCCACCAGGATTGTCCTGGAATCTCCAGGAATGAAAGATCAATCTCCTGGACACTGCTGCGAGCAACACCTAGGGAAAAATGGTGCGTGTTTTTTTCATTTTTTTTTGAACACTTTCATTTATTAGGAGGAAGGGCTGGTTGACTGAAGTCAAGAAACATTCAATCAGGTAATGAAGAATCTGTCCGTTTCCAACTGGCGATGGAAGACGGTGCGACATGTTGGGCAACCAAAGGCAGGGCATGGGGACGGGACAGTTGGAGGTGGGGGGTCTGGTCTGGACGCTGTTGTTCATTCGCTTGGGGAGCCGTTCGACGTCCATTCTTGAGGACGGTGAAGGTGGCTGAGGTCAGCAGGTAAAACGCGGGTCGAAGGCCTGCAAAATGGCTGCAGTCTGGGAATGTCGAAAGTCTTCCGGGGTTGGGGGTAGGGGTGGGGGGAGCAATCTAAATGTTTAAGTGTCAGGAGTAACTTTGGAAGGTTAAGCGTGCAATTAGAGTAGCTTAGTCCTTAAAGCCATTACGTCACATGTTGAAAGTTCCAATCTCAATTATATTGAAGTCTGGTTCCATGTGTTACATCCAATATAAGGTCACAGAAGAAAATCAGCTTGACATCCAGAAAAGGGACCTTGGACAAAGACTCAATCTGCAAGTCATAAAGAGATTGTAGTCCTAGGGGACTCCTTCCTCAGGAAAGCGGATAGTCATGTGTATCGTAAAAACAATAACTACAGGTTGGTCAGTTGTCTACCTGAAATATAGCAGAACACAGAGTAAAGGATGGAAGGGATTCTGAACATAAGTACATAAGAACATGAGAAACAGGAGCAGGAGTAGACCATACGGCCCCTCGAGTCTGTTGCACCATTCGATAAGACCATGGCTGATCTTTGAGGTCATCTCCGCTTTCCCGCCCTGAAGATGAAGGCCAAAGGCTCGCTGGAAACTGGGCCTTGAGCCTCATCTACATAATAACGGTGAGCAAAATCGTCCCACAGGTAAGCTCGATGGGGTGGGGGGGGGGATTCCGAGCTTGGGCTGGCAAGTATTGCCAGGAGGATCACTCATGCTCCTCCTGACTCCACGTTAAGGTAAGTTAAAAAAAAACTTACCTGTTCCTTGGCGACCTCCAGCGGTCCCTTTAACGACCGCAGGTTAGACCGCAGCAGACCCGTAAAAACTGAACGGAGCATGTGCGGCAAATGCTCCGCCCTGTTGCCAAATTTGGCAGTGGGGTCCTAAAAACACTGACAACATGTCCTCTCCAAACAGAGTTGTCCCAGATAACATTAATGACTTCAAAATAAACTGAGATGGAAGTCCTAGTCAGGCTAAAAGCGCTCGAAAAGAAGAAATCCCCAGTGATGATTGGTATCCCAGAGTTGACCATAGCTCATTGAGTTCAAAACCATAATGTCCAAACCAGGAGGGCAAGCAACAACTTGGTTTAGTTTCATATTTTTTTATGTGTGTGTCAGTTCAGGCATCAACTTCTAGAAGAACAAAACGGTGTTCAATTTTATAAGGAGCTCAAAGCCAACTGAACCCAATTGATTAAAGGTCAGTAGTGGCTGAGCTGATTGAACTGGATGCAATCAGGTGAATCTGTCCTTTCTGGGCCAGTACCTCACTCGCCCCATGTAGGAGCAAGAGCCTTCTAAAGGCCGCAGTGCACTTGGTCACGTGCTGTGATAAGAGGATTGGTGAATACCCTTATAGCTCAATAAGACTAAAGACTTTATGGCCCCGATATTACCAGGGAGGCGGGTTGGCAGCAGGGGGGTCGACTGGACATGTGGGTAACCCGCCCAGTAAAATCGGTAGGTTCCCCATGCGATCGCGAGTAAATTGAAGCCACTTACCTTGGCTTCCGGGTTTCCCGTTGAAAACCTGCGCAGTGGGCGGACTGCGCACCCGCATCACAGGCTGTCAAGTGGAGGAGCCCTATTTAAAGGGGCAGTCCTCCAATGCTGCTCCTGCAGCAAACAACCAAAACAGCAGCGTGGAGCAGCCCAGGGGAAAGGCTGCTCCCAGGTTTAGTGATGCCTCACTCCAGGTGTTACTGGATGGGGTGAGGAGGAGGAGGGACATATTCTACCCGGCCGATGGGAGGAAGTATCCTTTCTCTGCCACCAAGAAGGCGTGGCTCGAGGTGGCAGAGGAGGTCACCACACCAGCAACATATCCTGCACCTGGATACAGTGCAGGAAGCGTTTCAATGACCTAACTAGGTCAGCCAAAGTAAGTACTCATTCAGCCAAAGTGAGTACTCATTCTCCTACACTCCGTATTCCACATCACCGCCCCCACCCCACATCTCCTTCTGCACTACCAACACTACTCTATCACATCACTCCTCACACCCACTCAAACCTCATCCTCAACTTACCTGCACTTACTGACCTTCCCAGTACTCATCCCACCACTACCACTCAACCCAATCCTCATACATTCTCATGGCTCTGTCTCATACTCACCCTCTGATGCATCTCTTTCACGGTCACCCTCACCCAAACCAATGCATTCAGCGATTGGCCATGTCACCATCACTCACTCAAGCCGCTCTACTTTCTCCCCTTATAGGAGAGGAGAGCCTGGGAATGCATGTGAGAGGGCAAAGACCAGAGAGGGGGCCGCAACATCTGGTGGTCCTCACGGATGCAGAGCAGAAGGCTCTTGAATTGAGCCGCACCCTCAAGTGCCTGTCCGTTGGGAATGCCGAGACTGCCACCCGACAAATGGCTGGTGACAGAACTTTAACATTCAGCACTCACAATAGCAAATGATGTTAACATGCCTTGCCATCTTCAGCACCTCAACATCTGTCATCATGCTTAATATTGCCTTCTGTTCACTTACAGGGCCTTCAGCGACTGCCGTGACAGCGGAGGGCGATTCCTCAGAGGACCTGCCGGCCTCTGAGGGGGCACCGTCACATCTGAGCGAACCATCCACCAGCACAGATACATACACCTCAGTGGGTCCCCTTACTCACTTAGTTGGGGTTGCACATGGTGAGTTACCACACACGTGAGCACGAGCAGACACTGGTGGCAGGGGCAGCTGTGGAGAATCCGCGTCGGTGGGAGCACTCTTCTCCAGCCTCTGCGCAGCTGGACACAGATGCTGAACCCTGGGGGCCATCCATGAAAAGGAGAATGATCAAGGGACAACAGCACATTTGCGAGGTGCTGGAACAGGTGCCACACGTGCTCTCCACAATCGCGCAGAGGATGGAGGAGTCCAACTCCTGCATGAGCGGAATGGTGACACAGGAACGTGAAGGAATCTCTGAGATAGTGTCGCGGGTAAGTGCGGGAATGTCTGCGATGGAGGGAAGGCTAGCCTCCATCGAGCTTCAAGCACGGCTCAACAATGAGGCCATTGAGACCCTGACAATGGCTGTTCGGACTCAGGGTGAGAAACTTTCTGCTGCCTTAAACCGCCAGGCAGATACACCAGCACTGGCCTTACAAGGCTTCACACGTGTCCTCCAAACTGTTGTCTAGTAGAGTGGAAGGAGTGATGTGGGCCTGGCCCAGGGGAGGGATGATGGCGAAAGGGGACATGGAAGTGGGGACGCCACTCAAAGCCCTTCCACGTCGCACCCATTGCCGCCCTCTCAACCAGTACCCGCAATGCTGCCTCCTCTCCAGGTGGCCGAATCTGCCCCTGCACAGGTGCAGGTGGAGCAGTCTTTGGAGGGCCCTCACGGGCACCGAAACCCAGAGGGCATCAGCCCAAAGCATCTAAACGGTCAGGGCATGAACAAGAGCAACCTGTCACTACCTCTGCTGCAGCCACAGGGGATGCACCACATAGGAGTAGTAGGAAGCGTAAGGCAAAGGTTTTGTGAGCACAAAGGGGATGCACAAGGGTGTTTGACGCTTGTCATGTTTTTTATTTATACTTGTTTAGTTTTCCACTCACAATAAATCTTATTATTATCACCACTACTGCCACGTCTTGGCCATTCTTGACTGGCTTGTGCAATAACTCCCTTTCATGAGGTTCACCATGAACACCCACACTTGATGCCACCCATTGTGTCAGTCTACAGTGGGTGTAGGACTATTTTGAGCAGCGGGTGGGGGAGGGGGCTGTTGTGGCCGCTCCTCTGTCCAAGTGGTGCGGACTGGACTCCTCACACTGTCTGATGTTAGGAGAACCATTCACGTATCAGTGACTCCCTGGCCTCATGAGCAGTCAGGTGAGCTGCTGTTCTGCCTATGGGTTGCTCCTCCTCCTCAATATGGGTGGCAGATATGGATGGGGCCTCCTCCAGTGGCACCTCTCTCTGTTGTCCCATATTGTGCACGGCACAACACTCGACTATAATGCGTCCCACTCTGTCTGGCGTGTATTGAAGCGCTCCCCCAGAATGATCAAGGCACCTCAGGCGCATCCTGAGCAGCCCTATAGCATGCTCAATTGTAGACCTGGTAGCGATGTGGCTGTCGTTATATCGACGCTGTTGCTCGGTGGTGGGGTTCCTCAGAGGTGTCATGAGCCACGTGTGCAGGGGGTATCCCTTGTCCCTGAGGAGCCAGCCCTTGCGGGTGTTGGGTGCGTGGAAGAGGGGTGGGATGTTGGACTCCTGGAGGATGAAGGAATCGTGACAGCTGCCAGGGTATCTGACACACACGTGAAGGAATCTCTTGTGGTGGTCACAGATGAGCTGAGTGTTGATGGAGTGATAGCCCTTCCTGTTGATGAACAGTCCTGGCTCGTGTGGAGGTGCTCGTATTGCTATATGGGTGCAATCGATTACACCCTGCACCCGTGGGAAGCCAGCCACAGCATGGAATCCCACTGACCTCTCCGTCTGGCTGAGGTCGTCCATGGGGAAGTTGAAACAGTGCGAGGCCCTGCGAAACAAGTCGTCGGAGACCTGCCTTATGCACTTGTGTGCAGACGACTGAGAGACCCCGGCGATGTCCCCGGTGGTACCCTGGAAGGATCCGGAGGCGAAGAAGCTGAGGGCAGTGGTGACTTTGACAGTGACAGGTAAGAAGATGCTGCTCGGGCCAGCCGGAAGCAGCTCGGCATGAAGGAGGCTGCAAATGTCTGCGACTACCTGGCGACTGACTCTGAGCCTCCGTATGCACTGCTCCTCAGAGAGGTCCAGGAAGCTGAGCCTCGGTCTGTAGAACCTGTGGCGAGGGTAGTGCCTCCTGCGACGTCGCTCTCTCTGTTGTTGCCCTCCGTGCTGTTGTGCGGGTGCCTGTGGCGCAGCTCTGTGTTGTGGAGCTCCACGTGGCGGAGGTGGACGGCGTGCCTGGCGAGGCTGGTGATGTTGCTCGTCCTCGGATGAAGTGATGAATGCAGCTATGGCGCCCCCCCATCCTGACGGTGTGAGTTTAAGGGGGTCCACAAAGTAGGTAACTGTGTTTGCACAGCAGAGATTAGGGCATAATTAATAATTTTGAGTGGAAAGACAAAGGTGTTGCAGCCAAAGCTTTGTCTGAAGTGACAGAGTGCCCTGCTGCAATAAATGGGGTTTTCTCCCCACCTGTCAAATAATCCTTTGCATCTCCCACTGGCTGCCGGCTGAAACACGTCTGCTCCAACAGGGAGTGTTTCCCACAGCACGGGAAACACGCTGAGGATACTTGAAAATTGCACCCCTGCCAAAATCTCCTGTCAATGAGGCCTGTCAAGGACCTCAACTATCTAAATAAGTATGTGAATTGTCATCCTGCCGGCTTTAATTGCCGGTGGGAGTCCCGCATACGGGAGCTGCGCGCGCACCCGAACGCGTCACTGGGGAACCCGGAAGTGGGCGAGTTGGAGCCGGGTTCCTGACCTGCTCTGGGATTCCCCGATTTTACAAGCCCCCCCCCACCGCCCCAAACGCACCCACTCGGCCATCCTAAAATCAACCCCTATAAATTACTGGTTAGGCCTCAGCTAGAGTATTGTGTCCAATTCTGGGCACCACACTTTAGGAAGGATGTCAAGGCCTTGGAGTGGGTGCAGAGAAGATTTACCAGAATGGAACAGGGGTGAGGGATTTCAGTTACATGGAGAGACTCGAGAATCTGGGGTTGCTCTCCTGAAAGCAAAGATAGTTAAGGGGAGATTTAATAGAGGTGTTCAAAATCATGAAGGGTTTTGATGGAGGAAGTAAGTAGAAACTGTTTCCACTGGCAGAAGGGTCGGTAGCCAGAGGGCACAGATTTAAGATAGTTGGCAAAAAAGCCAGGGGGGAGATGAGGAGAAATTTTTTTACTCAACGAGTTGTTATGACCTGGAATGCACTGCCTGAGAGGGTGGTGGAAGCAGACTCAATAGTAACTTTCAAAAGGGAATTGGTAAATACTTTAAAAGGATTTGCAGGTCTATGGGGAAAGAGCAGGGGAATGGGACTAATTGGATAGCTGTTTCAGAGAGCCAGCACAGACATGAAGGGCCGAATGGCCTCTTTCTTTGCTGTAGGGTTCTATGATTCTATTCTATGACTGTAGGCACAGAAATCAGCAAGGCAAGCTTTCATTTGGAATGATTGAATTATTGCTGTCATCTTTGTTTCGATGAATTACCAGGAGATTTTTGGTGTTAATGAGATGTGATGTGTGCTTGGGATAGCCAGTGGCCTCGAAAGAAAGAATGAAGAAAGAAAAAACTTGCAGTTACATAGCGTCTTTCACGACCTCAGGACGTCCCAAAGCACTTTACAGCCAAATGAAGTACTTTTGAAGTGTAGTCACCGTTGTAATGTAGGTAACGCATCAGCCCATTTGCGCACGGCAAGATCAAGCACTGAACCTGAATCATACTCAAAATATTAAGATAACTCAAAAGAGGAAAAATTAAAATATGGTTCAATTTAAAAGGATCTGTTTCACTACAATAAACCAATTGGTGCTCGAACAGACACAGGAAGATTGGGATCAATGGTTTAGTCCTCATTCCCGGGAAAGGCTGATATTCAGGAGCAGACTGTCCATCACTGCGTGAGGTGTGCAAGCATTGCAGGTTGTGGCTGAGGCCATCCAGGGGATGGGCACTGCTATCTGGACTTGCTTCAACTATAAATCTGATTAGTCGACGAAGGTATAAAGAAATGAAGCGCCTCTTTAATACTACATGCAGCAGTGAATCATTATGACTGGAGAGCGGATTTTTTTTTAAAATGGCATTTGTGAGTATAAAGGAGAGTGAAGAAAGTGCTGTAATAATCCATTACAGGTGTGGGAGTGATTCATTGTGACAGCGTCTAACCAAACTTATAAACCGCAGGTGTGAACAATTATGTATTTTTGTTGGGTCAGTGTAAATCGCAGCAGCTGTTTATATTTGGCACGAAGCATTCAGGTGCTGAGTTCCAGTGAAGCCGACACATTATATTTTAAGTGTGGCTTCAATCTATTTTTTCCCACCATCTCCTTCAGCACCCAGTCTCTCGTAGTCAGGAGAGAAGTTTTTCTTTTCAGCAGGTAAGTCGTCTCCACCGCGTAATATGAATTATGAAACTTTACAAATTGAGGTAAACATCTGTTATCTACCTAATTACACGATCAAATATCTACCAGGCTCATCATACAATGAATTGTGGTAACTTTGTGTGTCCAGAACAAGCTCAAACTCACGACAGCCGAATCTTGATATATGCAGAACGAGTTTGCCAGAAAATGTTCCCCTTTCTGTATCTGATTCAACTAAATTACATATATAAACACACAACTAAATGATTATAGAAGCTCTCAGACCTTATTATACATTGTATATATCTGGGAATTAAAAGGAAAGTTACATTGCTTGAAGCAAATGGTTGCAGAGGTTTTGCTGGAGCTGAGTGTGTGAACAGATGCTTGTGATTATTTGCTGATTAATGGAATGTTAAATAAGTATTTAAATAAGAACTGAAGCTTTTGCCTATTAATCACATCAGATGACTCGATAGGCTTGTAAAATGACTTTAGTGGTATAGGGCCTGAAATTCTGCTTCTGTGCACACACACACACACACACACACACACCAGGAGCAGAGGGGGCGTTAGACTGGCGTCTGATTCCTTGTGCCCAATGTGCACCAGCCCAATGTTTTCTCCTAGGCCTATGCTGGGGGTATGGGAGATTTGCACTGCTCCATGGTAATAGCTTCACAGCAGCATTCATTTGGGGCAAGTTGGAGGTGTATAAAATCAGATAATTTTACAGCACAGAAGGAGGCCATTCAGCCCATCGGGCCTGTGCCAGCTCTTTGAAAGAGCTGTCCAATTAGCCCCACTCCATCACTCTTTCCCCATAGCCCTGCAATTTTCTCCCCTTCAAGTATTTATCCAATTCCTTTTTGAAAGTTATTATTGAATCTGCTTTGACCACCCTTTCAGGCAGTGCATTCCAGATCATAACAACTCGCTGTGTTTAAAAAAAAGAATAAATTCTCCTCATCTCACCCCTGGTTCTCTTGCCAATTACCTTAAATTTGTGTCCTCTGGTTACTGATCCTTCTGCCAGTGGAAACAGTTTCTCCTTATTTACTCTATCAAAATTTTTCATGATTTTGAACACCTCTATTAAATCTCCCCTTAATCTTCTCTGTTCTAAGGAGAACAACCCCAGCTTCTCCAGTCTCTCCACATAACTGAAGTCCCTCATCCCTGGTACCATTCTAGTAAATCTCCTTTGCACCCTCTCTAAGGCCTTGGACACAATACTCCAGCTGCTGTGGGACTTCCTACGCAATGCACCTTCAGTGCAAGGCCCGTTCTGTGTGCCTTTAAAAGCCGAAGCAAAGCCCCCAGGAAGGATTGTTAACACTGACAGTCTGCGTGGTTTATGAGAGCTCATTTTGTGGCCTTTTTATTGTTTCTTTCTTTCCCTCGCTCTTTTGTTGACTTGCTGTTACTTTGAATTGTATCTTTAATAGGATGTCTTTTAAACATTTCGAATTGAAGTTTCACTCTCCTCCCATTGGGGACAGTTTGCCTTAAGTAAGCCCTGTGGATAACATGAGCATACCTTTAGGAATTCTCATTGTCTTTAGGGAGATAAGAGGATGAAGAGGAGTTTTATGGTCAGGAGCAGAGGCAGGTACACCACGTTCATGCCCCTCTCCAGACAGGACCATGGAATGGTTGCCCACTATTTCAGCCTTGGCTCAGTATGTAGCACTCTTGCCTTTTGAGTCAGAAGATTGTAGGTTTAAGTTCCACTCCAAAGACTTAATCACATAATCTAGGCTGACACTCCCATTGCAGTACTGAGGGAGTGCTGCACTGTCGGAGGTGCCGTCTTTCAGATTATACATTAAACCAAGGCCCTCTGAGGTGGACGTAAAAGATCCCACAGCACTATTTGACGAAGAGAAGGGGAGCTCATTTTTTTTTATTCGTTCATTGGATGTGGGTGTTGCTGGCAAGGCCAGCATTTATTGCCCATCCCTAATTGCCCTTGAGAAGGTGGTGGTGAGCCGCCTTCTTGAACCGCTGCAGTCCCTGTGGTGAAGGTTCTCCCATAGTGCTGTTAAGAAGGGAGTTCAGGATTTTGACCCAGCGACGATGAAGGAACGGCGATATATTTCCAAGTTGGGACAGTGTGTGACTTGGAGGGGAACGTGCAGGTGGTATTGTTCCCATGTGCCTGCTGCCCTTGTCCTTCTAGGTGGTAGAGGTCGCGGGTTTGGGAGGTGCTGTCGAAGAAGCCTCGGCGAGTTGTTTCAGTGCATCCTGTGGATGGTACACACTGCAGCCACAGTGCGCCGGTGGTGAAGGGAGTGAATGTTTAGGATGGTGGATGGGGTGCCGATCAAGCAGACTGCTTTGTCCTGGATGGTGTTGAGCTTCTTGAGTGTTGTTGGAGCTGCACTCATCCAGGCAAGTGGAGAGTATTCCATCACACTCCTGATTTGTGCCTTGTAGATGGTGGAGAGGCTTTGGGGAGTCAGGAGGTGAGTCACTTGCCGCAAAATACCCAGCCTCTGACCTGCTCTTGTAGCCACAGTATTTATGTGGCTGGTCCAGTTAAGTTTCTGGTCAATGGTGACCCCCGGGATGTTGATGGTGGGGGATTTGGCGATGGTAATGCCGTTGTGTCAAGGGGATGTGGTTAGACTCTCTCTTGTTGGAGATGGTCATTGCCTGGCACTTGACTGGCGTGTATGTTACTTACCACTTATGAGCCCAAGCCTGGATGTTGCCCAGGTCTTGCTGCATGCGGGCTCGGACTGCTTCATTATTTGAGGGGTTGCGAATGGAACTGAACACTGTGCGATCGTCAGCGAACATCCCCATTTCTGACCTTATGATGGAGGGAAGTTCATTGATGAAGCAGCTGAAGATGGTTGGGCATAGGAGACTGCCCTGAGGAACTCCTGCAGCAATGTTCTGGGGCTGAGACGATTGGCCTCCTTTCATGGGAGGATTTTAACTTGATTTTAACACCATCAGTGGGAAAGGAGCAGGGGAGCAGTTAAAATGGAACAGCTCCATTTCCCGCTGATCTGCAATTTTAATGCTGTTGGTTTTGGCGTCGGATTAGGCCGCACTCTGGCGGGAATCTCATTAATAAATGCAAATCGAGGTCACATGACATACATAGGTCCAAAGTCACCTGTTCCTCCCAAGCATATTAGTAAGATTCACTCAGGCAATAAGCTGAGCGCTTCCAAACAGACAGCATGGGCTCGATATTACCAGGGCTGCGGGTTCGCGGCGGGGGGGCGACTGGGCGCGTGGGTAACGCGCCCGGTGAAATCAGTCTGCCCCGCGCGCGATCGCAGCCTATTTAGATCCACTTACCTGGTCTTCCGGGTTCCCCACTGCTGATCTGCGCGTCGGGCGGACTGCACATGTGCAGTAAGCTCTGTCAGCTGGAGGCGCTCTATTTAAAGGGGCAGTCCTCCACTGACTGATGCTGCAAGAAATAGGAAAAAATACAGCATGGAGCAGCCCAGGGGGAAGGCTGCTCCCAGGTTAATGATGCCTCACTCCAGGTATCATTGGATGGGGTGAGGAGGAGGAGGGGGAGGACAGAGATCTTCCCCCCGGTGGGCGGGAGGAAGCGGCCTGCCTCTGCCACCAAGAAGGCCTGGCTTGAGGTGGCGGAGGAGGTCACCAGCACCACCAACATATCACGCACCTGCATACAGTGCAGGAGGCGCTGCAATGACCTCAGTAGATCAGCCAAAGTGAGTACACTTACTCTTTCCCCTACACTCCTTCTGCCACATCACCGCCCCCACCCCACATCTCCTTCTGCACTGCCAACACTACTCTATCACATCACTCCTCACACCCACTCAAACCTCATCCTCATCTTACCTGCACTTACTCACCTCGCCAGTATTCATCCCGCCACTACCACTCAACCCAATCCTCATACAATCTCATGGCTCTATCTCATACTCACCCTCTCGTGCATCTCTTTCACGGCCAGCCTCACTCAACCTGCCACTACCTGTGCTGCAGCCACAGGGCATGCATCACATATGTGCAGTAGGAAGCGTAAGGCAAACGTGTCGTGAGCATGAAGGGGATGCACAAGGGTGTTTGAGGGTTTGTCATGGTTTTTACTTATATTTAATTTCTGACCAACTCACATCACATATTATATTGGCACCACTACTGCCACGTCTTTGCGAATCTTGTCTGGTTTGTGCAATAATGCCCTTTCTTGAGGATCACAATGAAGACCCACACCTGATGCCACCCATTGTGTCACTGCAGAGTGGGTGCAGGTGTATTTGCAGGGCTCTTTTGTGCAGACGACTGAGAGATGTCGGCGATGTCCCCGGTGGCACCCTGGAAGGATGCGAAGGAGAAGTTGTTGAGGGCAGTGGTGACTTTGACAGCAACAGGTAAGAAAATGGTGCTCAGGCCAGCCGGGAGCAGCTCGGCATGAAGGAGGCTGCAGATGTCCACGACAACATGTCGAGTGACTCTGAGCCTCCGTGTGCACTGCTGCTCAGAGAGGTCCAGGAGGCTGAGCCTCGGTCTGTGGACCCTGTGGCGAGGGTAGTGCCCTCTGCGACGCATCTCTCTCTGCAGTTGCCCTCCCTCCTGCTGTGCAGGTGGACGTGTCACAGCACTGTGTTGTGGAGCTCTCCACGTGTCAGAGGTGGACGGCGTGGCCGGCGAGGCTGGTGATGCTGTTCGCCCTCCGAGGAGGTCATGACTGCAGCTACGGCGGCCCCCATCCGGAAGATGTACATCTGAGGGGGTCTGCAAGGTAGGTACATGTGTCTGGACCCCGGGGTAAGTATGCAAGTTTGTGAACTTGATTGTTAGGAGGAGGGTGGTGGAGGCCAAACTTTGTCCAAAGTGACAGAGTGGCCTCCTGCAATGAGTGAGGGTCTCCCCACCCCCCCCCCCCCCCCTGTCAAATGGACCTTTGCAGCTGCCACAGGCTGACACCTGCAACACGTCCATTTCAACTGGGAGTGTTTCCCCCAGTATGGGAAACAGTCCCAGTTGTTTCTAAAATCCCACCCTTCCTGAAATATTCCCTTAATCAGGTCTGTTAATGACCTGAAATAGTTAGATAAATACTGTCAAGTGGCACCCTGCCAGCTTTAATTGCCTGCGGGAGTCCCACATGCGGGGGCTGTGCGCACGTCAGCGTGTCTGTGGGGAACCCGGAAGTGGGCGGGTTGGAGCCGGGCTCCCGACCCGCTCCGGGATTCCCCCATTTTCGGAGACCCCCCCCCTGCCAGGAACGCACCCGATCGCGGGTGCTAATATCGGGCCCTATATGTTGCAGCTTTCTTATAACCTTGCTTCATTGTTATGATCATTATTACACTTGTTTCACACAGGCCCTGAGCCACCTGGTACTTCCTGTTTATAATTTTATGGGCTTCCAGTGTTCTAACTGACTTTCCATTCTGACCTTTTGGGGTCCTTTTGCTCGTTTTACGCTTGATATTTTTGGTTTCTGTGTTTCAGACTATGCTCATAGGTAAATCCAACATTCTCAACAGTGTTTCCACGTGTCCTGATGCCTAGTTAGAATACTGTAGCACTCATAGGAACAGGACTAAGCCATTCGGCCCCTCGAGCCTGTCATAGGAACATAGGAGCAGGAGGAGGCCATTCAGCCTCTCAAGCCTGTTGTGTCATTCAATTAGATCCTGGCTGATCTGTACCTCTGCTCCATTTACCCGCTTTTGCTCCATATCCTTTGATACCCCTACCCAAATTTATCGATCTCAGTCTCGAAAATTTCAACTGACCCCCCCCCCCACCACCAAAATCCACAGCCTTTTTTTGGGGGGGGGGGAGAAAGAGTTACAGATTTCGGGAAAAAGTGCTTCCTGATTTCACTCCTGAACAGCCTAGCTCTAATTTTACGATTGTTATCTTGGGAATGCACAATGAGAGAACCTTTCCTTTCATTACTCCAGCTAGTGGTTCTAGTCTGTGCCTCCATGGGAAACTCCGAGTCTTTGAAAGTGGTCGATAACATGAGACGAGGCCTTTGATTTATGCTTTAACTGCTAAATGTATTAAACAATAATAGAACAAGCAGTAACATGTATGTATGTATGTATGGCTTCTCATATTGTACAAAATAACAAGTATGCAACTCTTGTGTAAAAATGCTGGCTATAATTAGTTTTTTACATAGTTTCTTAATCCTTTCCTCACCTGGGCCTCGGGGGTGGAGGGGGGGGGGGTTGCGGGATCCTCATGGGGTGACTGTGGGTCACTCTGCCTTACAGACTGGGCAGATTGGGACGAGCCCTGCTGAAGTATCTTCGCAAGTTCCTCGATCAGGCAAAATGGCCCTGTCCCCACAATTTGACCCCCACAGGGTCAACCACATGTACACCATTGGAACCACCCCAGCAAAAATCTCTAGGTCTCAGTTTCTTGCCATTGAGACCCAGGGTCTTGTGTTGTGTACCCTGCTCTGCTAGGTGTGGATACCCAGGATCTTGTTTCTCCAGAGTGGTTTGAAGTCATGGCCATCCTGCTTACCATAGAATCTCAGACTGTCGTCACTGAGGCGCCAAGTAATGAAGGAGGTTTGACTCGAGGGACTCCATGCCGTTTTTACAAAAGTAATCATGGAGTGATTTTTACTTCCTCTCCGCAACTTTTTTTTCCTCTTCCACATTGCGTTCATGCTCATATTTTTCCCAGAGAGTAGTGAGCCTCAGGAATGCGTTGCTGGCTGGTGTGGTGGGTGCTGACTCTCTGTCCGCCTTCAAGAGGGAGCTGGACCGGCTCTTGACTGGGGCAGAGATCACATCATACAGAAAGTAAGTGGATTAACAGTTAACGTTGGCATGGTCGTTGTGATCTCCTGGACTGGTTTCAATCGCCTTAGTTGGGGTGGGGGGTGGTCGGAGGGGAATTTTCCACAGTTTTTTTTTCTCTTATTGGCCCTGGGTTTTTTTTGCCTTTCCCAGGAGATTATATGGAGGCGGGGGGGATGAAGTATGTCCAGGTGTCGTGAGTGTGGGGCAGAATTGTATGTTCGTATTTACAAACACTGGCTTTACATTGTCCAAGGCTTTCACCAAGGGATTCAGCTGAACCCACCCACCATGTGGACCTGGGTGTTGTAATAGTTCAAAGTCCTCCTTCTGTTAAGATGACTATTGCCAGATCTGACCGGGAGGAAATTACTTTATAATTTGACTCTGTAGATGTAAAATGCAGCATAACCTCTTCATTAATGACTTTAACAAGGTATCAATGAGCAAAATCCAACTCACTAATAACAACAACTTGCCTTTAATGTAGTAAAAAATCCCAAAGTGCTTCACAGGAGCATAATCAGGCAAAATAAATTGCCACCGAGCAAAAGAAGGAGACATTAGGACAAGTGACCAAAAGCTTGGTCGAATTGGTAGGTTTTAAGAAGTGTCTTAAAGGAGGAGAGAGGGGTGGCGAGGCAGAGAGGCTTAGGGAGGGCATTCCAGAGATAATGGGCCTGGGCAGCTGACAGCCGGCCGCCATTGGTGGGGCGAAGAGAGTCTGGAATGGACAAGAGGCCAGAATTGGAGGAGCGCAGAGACCTCGGAGTGCTCATTAACTTTTTTTGGAGGAGTGGGACTGATCAAAGTAGCAGTAAACACAGATGAATAGCCTTGACATTTTCTTTCTCCATTCCACCATTTTTTTTTGTTTGTAATCTGGCGGGCGATGCCTACTGTCACAACCAACTACTGCCATCAGAATCCAACCCATATTCCGAAGGATATGTAGAACCCGCATTACCAGTGCCAACCAAGTCTGATCAACAACCTCTGATATTCACATCCCAGATTCAGGGACCTGTGCAGTAGGATTCTTTGCCTGAGTGTGAATGCAACTGGAATCAAATTCAAACTCCAGACTGAGAGACCTGTAAAACGTACCTGCTGTCGCGAGATTAATGTACAATTCAGAGCTTGGCTCCCTGATGTGCTCAAGCCTAATTGTCGCAATTGGGAACTGGAGACAGTTCACTCTTTGAATAAGTACATTTGTATAAAGCCTCCTTTCAGCAGCTGCAAAAAGAAGCTGCTTTATATGCCACTTATAACTGGAAATGACTAAGAAAGTTACTGCACCTAGGTACAGTATCTTTGTTTGGAAATGAAAGGCCTATAGAGTGAAAAAGATACAACCTCATACAATGCACTGCCTAACCTTCAATGTAGTACATTATTTGTTATGCATATATGTTATACCAAGGAACAAAAGGGTGTAGTCTTTATTTCTAAGTGTACTCCATCTTTCAGTGATGCCTTTGTAAAATTGTACACATTTACTGAAGTGGATGCCTTTTTGCAAGTATTATTTATCGCATAACCTGGCTGGGTATTTATGGAGCAACAAAAACAGCATTGGTTTCCAAGTGCAAAGAATCCCAAGTTTTTGCAGAGTTTGCAAGGAATGTTAAACATTTTTCTGATCTTTTTAAGTGAAACCTGGCACACTTGAAGCTGTGAGTCTGTAAAATTCACCCTCCTTTCAGTTCTCTTCATGTTCCAGGCCTTGGATTTGAAATAATGGACTTTGGTTCCATTCAATAATCCATTTTCAGATTCCTATTCAATAAACTGGTTTGAAATTGTTTTAGTGTCTTGCTAATCAAGCATGAAATCTTTTTATATAAGCATATTTTAGATGTGGTAATACTTGCAGGAATGGTCATTCATAATTGCAGTTTTACTGTAATAGGCAAGTAAGAAATGGATAATAAAACAGTCAACAACAACAACAACAACAACAACAACAACAACTTGCATTTATATCGCACCTTTAACATAGTAAAACTTCCCAAAGCGCTTCACAGGAGCGTCATCAAACAAAATTTGACACCGAGCCACATAAGGAGATATTAGAGCAGGTGACCAAAAGCTTGGTCAAAGAGGTAGGTTTTAAGGAGCATCTTAAAGGAGGAGAGGTATAGAGGCGGAGAGGTTTAGGGAGGGAATTTCAGAGCTCAGGGTCCGGGCAGCTCAACAGCATTAGATCTGTTCCACACGGTACTTTGCAGAATGTGTTTACATCAGGTAGATTTTCTTTCATGGTACAAACAAGTGAGATGTTGCTCACATCCTTTCTTTGGTCTTTCAGTTTTCTCCATTGGCCGTGGTTATTTCTCACAGAGGAAGTTAGTGTCAGGAGCCCGTTCCAGGACCTGGAGCTCTGAAGGGGCAGATAAAGCTTTCTAGAAGTAAAGGGAATTAGGGGTTATGGGGAGCGGGCAGGAAATTGGACATGAATTTAGATTTGAGGTTAGGATCAGATCAGCCATGATCTTATTGAATGGCGGAGCAGGCTCGAGGGGCCGATTGGCCTACTCCTGCTCCTATTTCTTATGTTCTTATATCTTATGTTCTTATCATGGGAGATCTACTACTCTTTTCTATAAAACGCTTTGTGCCTCTCCTGCTCCTACTGCTGAAAATAATGTCATGGATCATACAGCACAGAAGAAGGCCATTCAGTCTGTGTCATGTCAAAAGAGGACATTTGTCACCTCAGTTACGCAACGGTGAACCTGATGCTTGTCAAGTCTCTTGTTGTTACCTGGAGATAGCATGTGGCAAAAAGTTGAGCTCTGTTGTCACGTTTACCTTTACTGACGGTGCAGTGTTGATCATCCTCCTCGGGTGGGCCCTGGTTCCAATATATGGCACAATTCATCTATGGCTTCCTTGCTGAGGCGTAGTAGCCTCCTGACCCAGTGGTCCTTGATGAAGTTGAAGTAGCTCGGTGCATTAGGGTCATCTGCAGGAGGTAGACTGCTTGGGTAGGAGCAAGTCATAGTGCTCCTACTGCCTCTGAAATTTCTGAACCTTCTCTGCTGTTTCTCCTCCTCCTCCTCCAACTAATTGAGACTTTCTTTTGCACCCATGTGCTGAAGCAATGGAGTTGCTCTTTACAAGTTTCCGGCTCTGCTCCGAACTGTACCTCCACAGGCTCGATCTGCTCATTGCCGTAAGGCCACCTCTCATACAGATATCATTAATATTGACGCGTGTTTGAAAGTAACCATGAGTAAATTTGCAGTCATTGTTAAATGCTGCTTAACAAGTCAAAAAACCGTTACAGCTAAGTCTCTGCATTCATATACATTACACCAGATTAGACTGAGCAGAAATTTTAGGAATAGTAGCAAAAATGTTCAAATGCTCCATTGATGCTAATGCATGAAAATGCTACTCATTAACTCACACTAAACATTTCACATTAGATTCAACACACAGAGGAATTTCAGTCCCAAAATTGGCAGGATAACTCACACAGAGGACAAGGTCGGCTGGTATGGGAAAAGGAAATGTCACATGGATTCGCTGGTAGGTACTTTTCAAAGAGTGAGGCAGATTAGAGGAAGCTTTAAGTGACATTCCAACCCGTGTTTACCTGACTCTGGGGTTGTTTTACACTGACACTGCGTGCAAAACCTTGAAAAGACGTTGGGGGTGGTAGTGGATTGCCAGCCCATTTTATACTCCATCTGATTGTCTTTTCTATCAAAGTCAGTGGAAAAGAAAATCGGGCGGTGTGTAAAATGGGCTGCCGATTCGCTATGGCGGGTTTTGCTCCAACGCCCAAGATGGATTTCACCTCCATTAATTCCCTTGGCACCGATATCCCAGGCCTTGATGGGAGTTATGTACCAACTCCTAATCCCCTGCCACCCACCCTGTTCAAAGACTATCATGGCAGCTCATATCAACCTGGAAGAAAACTACATGTTAGTAAGAATCTGCAAATTACACCTTTACTGGAATACATCATTTAAGCTCAAAGAGATCTTTCCAGGGATCGCACTGAAAATTTTTGATAGTATCAAGTAAGAAGTGCTTTTTGGAAGCCAATTTTTAGTGTTCCATGTGTAAGTAGTGACCAAAAAAAAATAACAAAGCGTAGTCAACATGAATTTCAGAAGGGAAAGTCATGCTTGACGAACCTTATTGAATTCTTTGAAGAAGTAACAAAGAGTAGACAAGGCTAATACAGTAGATGTAATATATTTGAATTTTCAAAAGGGCTCCGATAAGGTACCACATAATAAACTCGTGGCTAAGGTCAGAGCATGTGGAATCAGGGGACAGGTAGCAGAATGGATAGCAAGCTGGCTACAAAACAGAAAACAGGGAGTAGCGGGTAAAGATAGCTATACAAATTGACAAAAGATGGGAAATGGTGTTCCACAGGGATCAGTGCTGGGACCATTGTTGATCACAATTTACTTTAACGATTTGGACTCAGGAATCGGAAGCACAATTTCAAAATTTGCGGATGATACCAAATTGCGGGATGTAGTTAATACAAAGGAAGAATGCGACAAAATACAGGAAGACATTAATAAACCTGCAGAATGGACGTATAATTGGCAAATGAAATTCAATATAGATAAGTGTGAGGTGGTGCATTTTGGGAGGAAGCATAAGGAAGCCACTGCTTGGATAATAAGAGATAAAATGGGATAGAGGAGCAAAGGGATCTCAGGGTTCAGAGACACAAATCACTAAAAGTAGCAATGCACGTTAATAAGGCCATAAAAAAAGCAAAACGAGCACTGGAGTTCATTTCTAGAGGGATAGAATTGAAAAGAAGAGAAGTTATGTTAAACTTGTATAGAAACTTGGTTAGATCACACTTGGAGTACTGTGCACAGTTCTGGTCTCCATATTATAAAAAGGATATAGAGGCTTTGGAGAAGGTGGAAAAAAAGATTCACAAGGATGATACCAGAACTGAGAGGATATACATATCAGGACAGGCTGGGGCTTTTTTTTCTAGAAAAGAGAAGGCTGAGGGGTGATCTGATAGAGGTCTTTAAGATAATGATAGGGTAGATGTAGAGAAAATGTTTCCACTTGTGGGAGTGTCCGAAACTAGAGGTCATCAATATAAGATAGTCACTAATAAACCTAATAGGGAATTCAGGAGAAACTTCTTTCCCCAAAGAGTGGTAAGAATGTAGAGCATGCTACCACAAGGAGTATTTGAGGCAAATAGCATTTATGAATTTAAGGGGAATCTAGATAAGCACATGAGGAAGGATATGATGATAGGGTTAGATGAAGTAGGGTGGAGCATAAACGCCGGCATGGACAAGTTGGGCCGAATGGCCTGTTTCTATGCTGTAGACTCTATGTAAGTCAGCCTGGTTCTATTCTTAGATCAAGATCACTGCACATCCCTACTCATCTGTGTATCACCTTTAGTGACATCTGGGTTGCTGCAGATGATTTGTTTCTAATACTTTAAGTTGAAGGGTTCCAGCAGTGATCCCATCAGATTTGATTAGGCTACTCACAAGATTATTTTACAGCATATCAAAGTGAAATTCAATCGGTGAACTGATGTGCTGCATCGAGCAGTGTGCCCATCATGGTGTGCACTGCTCAGCTCCTGTTGAAATACCAATAGGTGGTTCTCTATCCAGACAAATTAATACTCTATAAAGACAAAGAGACCCTGTAAAATCACTAGACTACACTGCCTATTCATCTAGTGGAAAAAGATCGATCAGAAACTAACATCATGCCACATCAAACAACAGGTCATCTGCAGGCCAACCTTAGAAACAATTACATCTTCTGTAAATCCTACCAATTTAATTAGAAAGACAATAGACAAAATTGCTCTTAAAGTTATGACCTTATAGTTCTCCAGATTTATTAGGTAAAAAGATTGTTTTTGCCTAGAATCCAGGAACTAGTCAGTGTAAGTGTGTGTGAATGCTGACTTTTCAATCAAAACCTCTCACAACTGCTCTCTTTAAACAATTCACAAGATCCAATCATTATCATCAGTCTTCTTCGGCAACACTGGATTGATGATATCAGGGTTCTGTTTTATTTTTCATTCATATTTCCCTACATTACGACAATGACCACACTGCAGAAAAATACTTCATCGACTGTGAAGCACTTTGGGATGTCCCAAGGTGGTGAAAAGTGCTATATAAATGCAAGTTTGTTTGTTCATATAATGCCGCTCTTCATTTTATGAACTCTGAGTAGAATCCCTATCGGTAAGAATGGTTCCGCTGGTGGTAGCCACGTGAGCTGGGACCGGAAAACCACGATTTGCTGAGGTCGCCGGGTCCCGCCGGCAAGGCATAGAGATATGGATCAAAGGCTGGTAAATGGCTTTGACTATGAGTTGACTTCCTCCTCCGCCACCATGATTAGGCCTTTCAATTACAAAGTTATGCAGCACTGAGGAGACAACAATCAACTTAGAGACCCTATGTGGTGGGGTGGGTACCCCCTGATTTGCTGAGGCATCTGCTTCTCGATACCAGTGGTTTGCTGCATCGTGATCCTGGTAGCTGCATGGGAGTTTTATCTGCACTCTCCTCCTGTCTGTTGCTCGTATAATTAGCCATAGCAGAAGAGGGTAGTCTTGGTCTCCCAGGACACAAGTTGGCAGTTTGTCTTTGCCTTGCACAGAACATTACATTAAAATAAAAGCTCTGTGACTGCTGCCTAATAAGTGGAGATTGACCTGAATAATCCAGTATTCAAAGTCGCATTGATAGATTGGAAACTCTTCCAGTTCATATTGGCCATAGAGTTGTTCTGAGGACCCCAGATGGCCACTTGGGTGCCCTCCCTTGTACTTGGTAAAAGCCTCTTTATGCTGCTGTTACTTTTCACGGGGAGAAGTGATATATGTTCAGCAGGGCAAGCATTTTCATCAATCACACGGTTGATAAATTTGTGTGCTGAAAATTGGCTTGAATGTGTACTATGGACACGTATGATAGCAATCAAGGCTGAAATGTTCTTTGAGTGCTTTGCAAGGGCAGCAGTAGATGTGTAACTTGTTGACAGGCAACATCTTATGCCATGCACAGTCGAGCCATCTACTTGGTATATGGTACTGTTGGGCAGCCTTAACTCCCTTCAAGTCTACTATCTTAGACTATCTATGCATTTGCTTCTAGGTCCTGTAGTTGTAGTTGACTCTGACTGCCCCTCTCCCAGGCATGTTGCACTGCCGTGCTGTGCCATTGGGTGCCACCCAGGGCAGCCCTTCTTGTATTTAGCCCACGTAGCAGCATCTCCACCGCCTCATCCGTATAACCTTGGGTTTGATTGCAGGGCCTTCAGTCTATTTAGTTTGTTTATCCACATTTCTAATAACCCTGAATCCCATTTGTTGGCAAGAAGCTTCCTTCCTGAAACCCATTAAGGTTTCTCGGCCCACCACCCATGCCGGCAGTCTATTTGATGTACTTACCACCCTTTTAGTAAAAAAAAAGTACCTCCTGCTCCGTAACTTTTCCACACACTCAAGTTACTGCCCTTTTTAATTCACTGCCTGTGCTTCCCTTTAAACGCTCGCAGCAACATTCTAAATCTCACCCCCCCGCTCTGTGCAAACTCTGAGGCAGCCTACTGCAAAGCAGGACTTTGTAAAAATAGTTAATTAGAATAGAACCTGGAAGTTCAGGCGAGCACAGCCACACAGATTGTATTGGGTGGATGTCCCACTGTGTACTTTTCTTGCCCATAATGGAAATTCTACTCTTATTCTGCGATATCCAGAAGCACATTTGCCTGTGTCACCGGAACAGACTCCTACAGAGTAAGTATTTTCCTTTATGTTCTAATATCATTTACATTTTTCAATGTAATGCCAGTTTTTTGTGCAATTTTCTCCTATCTGTTAAACCCCCCCCCCCGCCCCTTCACTCTACTGTTCCTTTACTTAGCCTGGGCTTTGCACTCGACCACTGTGCCAGTGTAAGTGAGACAAGTGGGGTACTCTCTCCCTCTCTTCTCCCCACCACCCCCTTTCACTTCACCTCGTGTGTTGCTCTCCTAACACCAGCAGTATTTCCAGCCCCAGGATCATTGCCATATAAGGGAGGCAGGCTCCACCCGGGAGTCACACCAGTCTGGAGCTTGAATCATGCGGCGGGGCCTGCAGCAGTGAGAGACTAACAAGCGGCCCCTTGATCCAGTGACTGTGCAGTGCAAATGGTAGGAAACATAAGGTTGGATCCATATTTCTCTTACCTGCATGAATTGTGTCAACCGTGGCTCAGTTGGTAGCACTCTCGCCTTCTGAGTTAGAAACTTATGGATTCAAATCCCACTCCAGAGACTTGAGCACAAAATCTAGGCTGCACTGCTGTACTGTCGGATGTCACGTTACAGCGAGGCCCCGTCTGCCCTCTCAGGTGGACGTAAAAGATCCCATGACACTTCATTGAAGAAGAGCAGGGGTGTTCTCCCTGGTGTCCTGGCCAAAATTTCTTCCTCACTGAAACAGATTTTGTGGTCGTGAAAGGCGCTATATAAAGGCAAGTCTTTTTCTTTATTTTGTATGGGCATGTGCCGTTTCTGTCTAAGGACTGGACAGTTTTCATCAAGTACGATAAAGAGGGTTTGTGTTGAGCAACATTCTTAATCTAAGGCTCATTTATTTAATTGGCCACTTGGTCATTGTTGACATCCATGAAGAGTTGCTTAGCAACAGCAATAATTAGCAATCGTAACCAGGATGTTCTTCATGAAGTATTATTCCCTCTACAGGTCCACAAACTTACATGGATGAAATTTGGGAAAATGGCTTTTCACTTGCTGAATCTTTCAGCTTTGCCTCTCATTTCATGCTCTTGGCCTGGATTGGGCCTGCAGATTAGAGCTCGGGGCGGAAAATAACATGTCATCAATGCAGGCCGGAATTAAGGGGATCAAGCCCCGTAAAGGCAAGTGGGTGAATTTTTAAAAATTCACTCTCGGGATATGGGGGTCGCTGGCATCTCATTTGCTGTTTGTGGAACCTGGCTGGGTGCAGTCAGCCGCTGTTTGTCTACATAACAACAGTGACTTGCACTTCAAAATAATTCATCAACGGTGAAGTGCTTTGAGGCACCTTGAGGATGTGACAAGGATATAACTGCTTGTTTTTGTTTTCTTTCTTTCCATTTGTTCCTTTTCGATCATTGTAGGCAAGATCAGCCTGCCAGCACTGCTAGTGGTCCGGAAAACAAGACGACTCCTCACGGCTCCCTGTGTCTCTCATTTGCAAGTACCAGCACAGTTATACACATTCCACAGAATACAGTTAGTGAGCTGGAGGAGGTGGCATTGGGTGAGTCAAAATGCCTCGGTGAGGAGCAGGAAGTGGTGGTGAGAGAGGCAGGCCAGGAATCTAATACCCAGATGGCCACATGGTTGGCATCAATGATGCCCTGCACTTTGGGAAATCCAGCAATGCAGTGACATTAGGCTGCTCCTGCTGCTATTTAGTGGGACAAGAGATGATTGTCTGGAGTGTTGTGCACAAAAAGTATTCCCCATGAAAAAAAAGCTTGTTTACGCTGAGGGTCGGTAGCCAGAGGACACAGATTTAAGATAATTGGCAAAAGATCCAGGGGGGAGATGAGGAGAATTTTTTTTACGGAGCGAGTTGTTACAATCTGGAATGCACTGCCTGTAAAAGGTGGTGGAAGCAGGTTCAATAATAACTTTCAAAAGGGAATTGGATAAATACTGGAAAAGGAGAAATTTGCAGTGCAATGGGGAAAGAGCGGGGAAGTGGGACTAATTGGACAGCTCTTTCAAAGAGCCGGCACAGACATGATGGGCCAAATGGCCTCCTTCAGTGCTGTATGATTCTATAATTCAATGCTCACCGTGGTTGGACCAAACCTAATTGCTGGAAGATATGACCTTTCTTTCTTATTTAGCTCCTGGAGAAGGGCTAGGAAATTCTCTTGCTTCGACCTGCACTTTCCATGGGTTATACTGTGTCTCACATTTGTGAAGTAAAAATCAATACCTCCCTTGCTGTCACCCATTCCCTGTGTTTAGTCGGTGCAATCAGAACGTATTTTTTAACTGTACGAGCAAGCGATACATTGCTCATAATCAAAATAATAATCAGGTCAATCTCACCTAATGACTGCTCGCAGAATGCGGCATTCTGTTATTTTCCTTCAGGGACCGCCTACCTGCTAAAATAATTGAAAACCGTAGAATCAAAGAATATCAAACAAGAGATGTGCCTTCTCAGTGCTCTTTCATTCATGGGAAAGCCCTTCATAACTCACTAGCTGCTACAGCATTCATAAGTTATGGGGCTATTGCATTCATAAACCAACACCTATAAGACACAGTCACCACGGAGATAACACATCTGTACCATAGATCACAGATCTATTCTAACGCATGTCTTTTAGTGGTCAGCTTTATGTGAAGTAAAATCTGGCTCGCAACAAATGAATCTTTATTGATTTACTGAGTTCAGACTGAAACCTTAACCTATCTTTTATCTTTCCAGATGCTGATCAACCTGTTGTATTTTTCCAGCATTTTCTGTCTAATGTAAACATTTTTATATCAGTGAACGTTTAGAGCATCTATTGGATTTTCCTTCTTAATGCGTTGGTTCAACTGGACCAATACATATTAGAAAGCAAAAGACTTGCAATTATATAGCGCCTTTCACGACCTCAGAATGTCCCAAAGCCAATGAAGTACTTTTGAAGTTTAGTCACTGTTGTAATGTAGGAAACGTGGCAGCCAATTTGCACACAGCAAGCTCCCACATGTGATAATGAGCAGATAATCTGTTTTAGTGATGTTGGTTGAGGGATAAATATTGGCCAGGACACAGGGGAGAACTCCCCTGCTCTTCTTCAAAATAGTGCAAGGGGATCTTTTATGTCCACCTGAGGGATCTGGGTCTTCAGTTTAATGTCTCATCAGAAAGACAGCACCCCCGACAGTACAGCACTGGAAGTGTCAGCCTGGATTATGCACTTAAGTCTCTGGAGCAGGATTTGAACGCACAACTTTCTAACTCAGAGGCGAGAGTGCTACCCACTGAGCCATTGCTGACATATTAGAAGCTGGACTTATCCCAGATATGATAATTACATTGATCTATTGATCAGTATTTGACTAGAAGTCCCTCCAAGGGCTGAAGTTGTGCTGTGTGATATTAGTAACAGACATATTACTAGTGTAAGGTTAACTCCATTATTAAAATAATTGATAGAGGAATTTCCTATGAATATATTAACACCTTTGTTTCTAATATCACCCAGTGAATTGTGGATCCATGGCTCAGACTATGGGATTAAGAGAAATTTCTAACCAATCTTCTGCAAAGAGGCCTGGAGCCAATCTATATCATAAAAATGGCACTGCAAGTGGCAATAAAGTTCATCACTGCCCTCTACTTTTCTACCTCCGCCTTCTTCCAGGCTAAGATTGGAATTATCAGTAATACTGGCCAATATGCTGTCCATTGATGTATCAAACAAGTGACTGAAGCATCGGTTAGAATGGCCAGACATTTATGGCTAAGCAGAATTCCAGCCACATTTTATGAAATGCGATTCTTTACTAAAATAGAAACAACAGGGGCCATTTTCGACCTTGCTGCCTGGGCAGTAACCTGGAGGAGTGGGTCGTTGTAGAACATGCCCAGTTTGATTTCGGCAGGTTCTACAACAGGGAGAGGGGGAATCCGCTACACCGGGTTGCAAACGACACCGAACATCCTGGAAAAATAAAGACGGCCTCTTCCGTGACCTAAAATAAAAACAGAAAATGCTGGAAACAATCGGCAGGTCAGGCAGGCAGGCAGCATCTGTGGAGAGAGAAACAGATTTTTAACATGTTAGGCAGTGCAAGAGACAATGCTCATTGAACTGCTGTGCAGAACTGAAACACAAATCAAACTATTATTTAATCAAAAATATTTTGCAGAGATCATTTGCCTTGACTTGCCAAAGCTCAGTTCATTTCTGACTAAGACTGCCTCATTGCCATTGCTTACACACTTCAAGCTGCAATCAATTCATGCTTTGTAGCCAGTCAGGATGAACAAAGCTCAGTTTGAGAAGAAGGAAGATCATCAGGAGAATCAATCAAACTAATGTCTCTGAAGCTGCTGGTGTTAAGTTGTAGGAGGTGATTTTAAATTTACAATTCAGAAAATAAGCAAGCATGGAACGTATCAAGTCTGCTCTAAGATGGACCTTACTCAATCAACTTCATCTACCGAGGGAAGGTTTGGCAAAGTTTCTTCCTACTCCCCTCTCCCCAAGGTAAATTAAATTAAACTCAAGAGCGCACCCATCTAACATTACATTCTACACTGACCATCTGTGACCAGTTGCAGCAACTCAACACCCATCATGTTCCATTCCATGCAGTATTCAATCATCCCTATTTGTACTTATAAGGGGTAATTAGATGGGAGCACAGATCAGAGATAGGGCTGTAAGACTATAGACTGTAGAGCTTCGCAAAATAACCCCAATGCTGTTAATAGTCCTCAATCCCAGTTCTAACCATCACTTTATAAAGGTGCTGGCCAATTTTTATCCCTCAACTAATATCACTAAAATAGATTATCTGGTCATTATCACATTGTTGATTGTGGGACCTTGCTTTCCACCAATTGGCTGCAGTGTTTCCTACATTACAACAGTGATTACACTTCAAAAGTACTTAATTGGCTGTAAAGCACTTTAGGACACCCTGAGCTGGTGAAAAGCGCTATATAAATGCAAGACTTTTTTTTCTTTCTTCTTGCTGACTAACACAACATGAACTGATTTAGTTGGGTGTCTGTTCCACATATACTCTGTGGAGAAAAGATTCCTTCTACTTTCAAGCCTCACTGAAGGCCCGTCAATGTTATACTCCTCCTCTGGTTCCGCACTTGCAATCCAAATTAAACAAATTGCTTGTATCTAGATGATTTATTCCTCTTGGCATTTCAAAAACCTTGATCATGTTTCCTCCACTTCTCCAGGAAAAGCAAATTCCGTTCTGTGAGCCCGAATTCCCAGAACCAGCCCTATCGCTCTGTTTCAAGCTCGCTCCAACACATTTTGAAGGTAGGGTGCCCAAGACTGCACACAAGTTTGGCCTCACCAGTGTTCTTCAGCTGCCCCCTGATGCATAACTGGCCTTTTAGGTGACAACATTGACTGGACACTTTCCATGAATGTTCTGGAATCACCTCAGGTTCTTTTTCTTCTCCACTTTTAGCGTATGTTGTTGTGTATATTTCTTTAGCCCTATAATCTGTAGCCATGACTAGTCCACCAAAGCTGTAGACTGATTGGCTGACATTCCCCGTCTGGCAGTCCCTATTAAATTGACTCTGGGTTACCCCAGCTGCTCCTTAATCTCAATGCACTGCTACCTGAAGGTATCTCTCCAGCTTCAAAAAGAATAAAATAAACAATTATATTCTTTTACTCTTCTGCTAAAAGAATAACAGCTCCAAGAGTTGATGTTCTGAGGCTGTTTTCAGTGCAACAGTCAGACAACGATCAATAAATGCAGGTCAAATGTGTCTGATTGTTATTGTCGTTCAGAAACGTTGACTGTCAGCTTATTTATACTTCAAAAATATCTCTTTCATGAATCTATTAAATACAAATATTTGAAAACCAATTTGGCCCAGAAGTTAACTGGCGACAGAACGTCTAATATCTGGATTAAACCTTATTACTCCGTAGAGAAAAGATTCCTTCTACTTTCAAGCCTTACTGAAGGCCCGTCAATGTTATACTCCTCCTCTAGTTCCGCACTTGCAATCCAAATTAAACAAATTGCTTGTATCTAGATGATTTATTCCTCTTGGCATTTCAAAAACCTTGATCATGTCTCCTCCACTTCTCCAGGAGAAGCAAATTCAGTTCTGTGAGCCCTAATTCCCAGAACCAGCCCTATCGCTCCGTTTCAAGCTCGCTCCAACACATTTTGAAGGTAGGATGCCCAAAACTGCACACAAGTTTGGCCTCACTAGTGTTCTTCAGCTGCCCCCTATGCAGACAAGGTGAGGAGCCATCCTTCTTAGCAAGCCAAATAGATTCAAACTTCACCACTCTTCCCACAGCTATTTAGTTTCACACTGTGCTATGCTGTTCCCATAGTGCCTACTTGGCACCCAGGTTGCGATGTTGGGGTGCAACATAATGTGCAGAACCTCCCCAAGTGACATCTACTCCTGACCATGTATGGACAGTTCTGTGTTCAGTCCCTGTTACATGTGTTTATGTCATATTGCCCAAAAGTTAGTCAGCAGGTGCAGAATGCAAATGCGACTTCAACTGGGCTGAAAACCAACGGCAAATGCCTCCTTTTTAGACATGAGTAACTCGACAGGGTTGTCATAAAGAAAGCGTCAAGCTTGAGTTAATGGTGTTGTAGGATAAGTTGATTTATTCCACACCCATGCAGGATATTTTTCACAAGTAATCCACAGCACCGTGGCACACCACATATGTGGTTATATCCGCAGGTCACAGAGTACAACTATTTTCGTCACATGCCACCTGTCATTGGCATCTTCGTGAGATGGTGACCTGTCATGCCAACACCACTGAATTCCTGCTGGTTTTAAATCAGCAGGAAAAATGTAAAGAGGCTGCGTGCCTTGATATTAATGTTATACTTCTCCTCTGGTTCCGCACTTGCAATCCAAATTAAACAACTTGCTTGTATCTTGATGATTTATTCCTCCAATATCACAAATATTATTATCTCATTACCAACCAGTCTAACAAATGAAAACATGGAACAGGTTTTCTTCCCCCCGAGAAAATGGTTCTAACGAGTAGCGCTGCATTCCTGCTACCTCACCAGGGTCGTCCTTGTGTACGTGGGTGGGCTCAGCAGTGAGCAGCTGCTGGTTCCTACCCACCTGCAGTCTGACTCCATTTAATAGGCAGTACGTGGTGTCGTGACAGATGCACTGAATTCACTTTTAGCGTGAGCCACTCCAGTTGTCCGCATAGACGGAGGTGGATCCAGGTCAACGAAAGGACCAACCCAACCCCCCCCCCCCCACCTCCGCTCAGCTGGAATATGAAATTATTTTTTTTAATAAGTATTTTTTATAAAACAGTCGACTGATGAGGAATTACGTTAGAATTTATATTTAACTGTAAAGCATGCAGGAAGTTAGCAGTCTCTTTGAAATGATTAAGCAATATTGGGAGTAGATTTTGACTTTGACTTCAGTGAAAATAAAAAATGGGGAGAGATGTAAAATGGGCCGTCGATTCGCTATCGCCTGTTTTACACTATCACTCAAAGTCAAAATTACCCCCAGTGTGTATTCATGGTCATGGATTTTAATGCTGGGGAGTGGAACACTTCCCACACTTTGTGCTGTTCATCGAGCAGTCCCAGATGGAATACAAGCATGAACCGGATGCATTGTAAATCTCCTTTTGCCTCAATACTCCAAAACTCACAACGTCCCCTGCCACACCTATGTTATATTTCCTACACAGGCAGTCCTTGAGGCCTCTCTGAATTGGAATGCCAACATCATGCCAGTTACATCAGTGCCAAGTCATGGCCAGTTTTGTGTTGTGGGATTTAGGCAACTAGGAACTGGGCTGTTGTTACCCAGCATCATTCCCTGTGGGGAGCTCAGAGTCATCAAACAGAAGAGACATCTTTACAGTCAGTCTGAGCTGGATTGTAGCCCCGTTGAAAGCCCCGGAGTTATTCTAACTCTCATAATCATCCAGTCCAATTCTGATTCCATATTTCTTGGTATTTTATAACCTGTTTGTGAATACCATACAATTCGTACATGATTTTTCAGCTAAATATTGTGACACCTCAGCAGTTATCGTAAGGTATGTTTTCAACAACGCACCAATACCATCTGCTGTGTCGCACTATGCGGCTGAAAGACCACATCACTTCCAGCACAATTCCACAGTAAGACTTGCAGGAGGGCCGGAAGTTAGATCAGGACCTGGATCTCCCAGATCCCAGCCTTCCTGGCAGTTTCTGGGGGCCTTGCTTGGGTTGGAACCTCCACCTACCCCAAACAAGGCCATCCATGCCAGAGGTGGATGGCCGGGCGGAGGGGTTGGCTCACTGGTAGATTGCTGGTATCTGTCAGCAATAAGAGGAGGAAGAGCGCAAGGTCCTGGCAGCACTGGGTGGAGGTCTAGACATCCCAGGAAGTAGTATTGGTTTGTAACTCTTAAAAAAAAATCTTTGCAAACGTTAAATTTGGTGTTTTGTGATTAGTTCCTGATAGTATACTGTATCTGTCTCTTTATATGTCTGCTTCTGTCTCTCAGTCTGTCTGTTTGTCCCACTCTCTGTCTCTCTTGCTCTCCCTCTCTGTGTCTCCATCTTCTTCTCTGTTGTATCTCTCACAGGAGCAATTAATTAGAATGTTTACATTTTCTAACCATCAACAAACCCAGGTGATAATTAGAGAAATTCAATTTATTTCTTTTTAAATAACTCAAATTAGGATAAAGAAAGACATCATCTGACACACTTTCTCTGCGTCTTGCAGGGGCCAGTAATTAGAATGTTTGCATTTCAAACTCGACAAAACACAGATGATGATCATTGATAATTAGAGACTTTAGGGCTGATTTTTACTCAGCCCGCCCATCAGAAACAGAGCTAAAATAGCTGTGGTGAATGTACTGCCCTGTTCCCACTCTGCTGCCATATTTATTAGGGCCTTCTGCCGGGCGGCCCAGATGACCAACTGAATCAGTCGGGAAAGAAAACTTGTATTTATATAGCACCTTTCACAACCTCAAAACGTCCCACTGCACTTTTCAGCCAATGAAGTACTTTTGAATTGTAGCCACTGTTGTAATGTAGGAAATGCCACAGCCAATTTGCGCACAGCCAGGTCCCACAGACAGCAATGTTATAATGACCTGATAATCTGTTTTATAGTGATGTTGGTTGAGGGATAAATATTTGAAATAGTGCCAAAGGGTCTTTTATGTCCACCTTAGAGGGCAGACGGGTCCTCGGTTTAACATCTCATCTGAAAGAACCGCATTACTGCATGCAAAATGAGGTTCCTTAGTGTACATAGGACCCCAATGCAATTTCAAGAGACAACCCAATGGTAAGAATGTGGAACTTGCTATTACAAGGAGTAGTTGATGCAAATAGCACAGGTGCATTTAAGGGGAAGCTAGATAAATACATGAGGGAGCAAGGAATAGAAGGATATGCTGATAGGATGAGATGACGTAAGGTGGGAGGAGGCTCATGTGGAGCATAAACATTGGCATGGACCAGTTGGGCTGAATGGCCTGTTTCTGTGCTGTAAATTCTATGCAATTCTATGTAACTGGCCCGAACGTGTGCCAGGAGACTCCACCCAGTTTTACTGGATAGTGAAGAGCAAGAGGCCCAAAAAGGGTAAGTGAAAAATTATTTTTGTTGGGCCAGGAGGAGCAGTCCTCCTCCAGGTTCCACAAGAATAATGTGGGTACTACTGTCTTGGGCCCCCAGCCCCACTGTGACCGGTCCCACCCTGGACCTAACCTTCTTGCCAACTGGGTTAGCCTTTGGGCCGCCCGATATTGTGCCAGCCAGCAGGCTGCAATGGGATACCCGTTTGCGGCATGCAGCTCACCTTGAAATGGACCATGTCTCTCGCTGGCAGGATTGAACAATCGGTCGGCGACCCAAGAGTCTTATTTGCATTCAAAATTCAACCCATTTCTTTTTTTTAAAAAACTCAAATTAGGATGAAGAAAGATACCCCGCCCCGAATTATTCTTTAGAAAACTGCCCACGCTATAAAGAGAAAAATTGGCAGTGTGGCTTCTCCCAAAAAATGGCCGCCAAAATTTTCCTGCCAGTCTGCATTACCATGGCTCAGGTATCAGATTAATGAGTCTACCAGGGTTAGAAAGAAAGACTTGCATTTATATAGCGCCTTTCATGACCTCAAAATGTTCCAAAACACTTTACAACCAATGAAGTACTTTTGAACTGTAGTTACTGTTGTAATGTAGGAAATGCAGCAACCAAATTATGCACAGCAATGAAATAAATGAGCAGATCATCTGTTTTCGGTGTTGATTAAGGGATAAATGTTGGCACTGGAGAGAACTCCCCTGCTCTTCATTGAATAATGCCATGGGATCTAGTACGTCCACCTGAGAGGGTTAATGTCTCATCTGAAAGACGGCGCCTCCGACAGTGCAGCACTCCTTCAGTAATGCACTGGAGTGTCAGCCTAAATTATGTGCTCAAGTCACTGGAGTGGGGTTCGAGCCCATGTCCTATAGAGGCTAGAGAGGTACCACTGAGCCACGGCTGACTTGGTTCTGAGCTCCCATCACCAGGAGTGTCATCTTGGAGCCACCTTGACCCCAAAAAAACAGCTTACCTCTTCTCATCAAAAGGGTAATCAGTTTTAAATGAACAATATATTAAATATGATAGGAATTTCAAATCCATTAATCAAAAACTGCGATGCCATGGAAGAATTAAAAATCAGGCCATCCCTTGTGACCAATCAGTAGAGAAAAGTACCTGCATGAAAATAAAATATACTAAGAGTATGATCTCCTTATCCCCAGTAACCCTGGCAACAAGTTGTCAACTGGAAGGACCCACTTGGGAAACAGGGAACTTTTCAAGTATCAACTCTTTAAACATTTTAATAGTCAATATAAATATTTAACTTGATGAATTTTGAAAAGTTCCCTTCCCTTGAGTGGATTATAGATTCATAAGAGCTTTATAACGTTGGTTGGAATTACTCACCTCTGTGAATTAAATGATTTTTCCTATCTGTCTCCGACTAACTGTCTACATTAATATCATAGGTTACACTAATATATTGTGGGTCACCCAATGTGGTAACTGGAACATTCCCTCTGGAAGTGGCTGCTACTCGTAGCCATGGTATAGCATGAATCGGAACTGCTGGTTGATTCAGTGAGCAGAAAGAAAGCTCCATTGACTGTTACTGAGCATTCCCGGTGGAACGCTGTGGATCCCTGGAGAAGTGGTTTTCAATACTTTCCTTGTGAGGTCCTCCCCTACAGATCTTGACACCCCTGGGACCTCCTGTCCCAACTTCCGAACGATAATGTTAGCGACCCAAAGTAAAACAGCATTTCTATTGGTATACAACAACAAAAATAGCATCCTAGTCAGTCAATATACTCATCGACAGACAGAAATCTGATGGCTTCTGGAACATCTGGGATCTCCTGACCGACCCCCTGGTGTTCAGATACCGCGGTTTGAAAACCTATGTATCATTTGCAGTTTTTCCCTTTCTATTCGTTCTGACATTTGATCCGTGCTGCTGTTGCTCCAAAGGTTTCAGGACTTGGGGTGGGTTCAATAAGACACCAGACAGTAAAGGACTGTAGGTCATAGAAATCTGCAAAAGCATTGGAAACGCACAGCAGGCCCATTGGCACCAGTAAAGGGAAAAGACAGGTCAACACGTCAGGTGTAGGCCCTTCCTCAGAACCAGAAACTGGGAGGTAAACAGGCCATTTTGTTGGCGTCAAGAGAAAATGGATATTGTCATCGCCCAGAGGAACTTAACAGGTTGAATGGCCTTCAAACTGCTCAATACAATTGCAGGAACCTGTCTGATGAGATATCATCTCAGTGAGGCAATGGAAGGTCATTGGAAGAATAAGAGAATGTACAAATTGCTGGAGCGGTGAAAATCCCAGGCAAGAAATGAAGTCCAGAATATGGGAGAAGATTTGTGCGGGGGGGGGGGGGGAGTGGGGAAGACAAGATTCATGAGGTCTGAAATGAAAACTGTCTGTTGCAGCCGGCCTGTTTTTTTTCTCTTTTTGGAGCTGCTGGATTTATTGGGGCCAAAAATTTGAGGCCACTTCCACGGAACCTCCAGCAGGAGTGCAGCAGAAGGGCCGTTAGCTAGTCTGGGTCCCAAATAAACAGGGTCCAACCTTACATCCCAGTTTGTGATTCGCTTTGTTGTGAGTGGAGATAACGGCCAGCCCCTTACAAGGCTAGTGATGCAGAGGGGGGTGGGACAAGCAAAATGCTGATTTCCCAGTGGTGAAAATCCTAAAATAGGCCCCTGCGTCATTTGTCAACAGCAGATCATCAGGTACCCTAATCCAGCAGAAACTAGGAATCTTGTCAGATATTTTATAATAATATGTTCAGTCTCATTAAACTGACGGTTCTGGTATTTGACAATTTGATATTGGAGGAGCTTCCATCTAACTAATAGGCAGTTTTTTACACTACTCGTCCCATAGGACAACGAGTTACAGCAGACCTTGTAAAGTGGCGTGTGTTCTGTGCAGTGATCTTTGACCATGTTATATTGATAACAACATCATTGTGCACAAGGAGTATTCAATTGAATTTCTTGATAAAATTGTAGAATATTAACCTAGCTTGTCATGTTTAGTGACTCTTCAGGATTCTATAGCCACAACCACACCTGACATAAGTGTCTCCTTAACACCAATGCAGTTAATAGAATTTACATATCAATTACACCTCCAGGTCTCTTCGTGTGTACATCGTTTGTGCAGACAATGAGTTTGATATCCTACCAGTCAACACTGTTTTTACAGTGATAAAAACAGAAAATGCTGGAGAAGCTCAGCAAGTCAGGCAGCATCTGTGGAGAAAGAAACAGAGTTAACGTTTCAGGTCGAAGATCTTTCTTCAGAACTGGAAGATGTTAAAAGAGTTAAAATTTTTGAGTAAGTACAGAGTCAGGGAAAGGGGGGGACAGGGAGAGGAAAGAACAAAAGGGAAGGTCTGTGATAGGATAGAGGGCACGAGTGATTAAATGACACAAGGGATGATGCACAAGGCAAGGAAGGTGGTAATGGGACAGGTTAAGAAACAAAAGATTGGTCAGGAGTAGCTGTAAATGGCAGCAGCAGAACCATTACCAGCACTAGCTGACAAAAAATGGGAGCAGTGGTTATGATCTGAAATTATTGAAATCAATGTTGAGTCTGGAAGGTTGTAAAGTGCCCAAACGAAAGATGAGGTGCTGTTCCTCGAGCTTATGTTGAGCTTCATTGGGACAGTGTAAGAGGCCGAGGACAGAGAGGGTCAGAGTGGGAGTGGGACGGGGAATTAAAAATGGTCATGCTTGCGGATTGAGTGGAGGTGTTCAGCAAGTGATCACCCAATCTGCGTTTGGTTTCTCCAATGTAGAGGAGACCGCATTGTGTGCAGTGGACACAATTAAATTGAAAGAAGTACAAGTAAATTGCTGTTTCACCTGGAAGGAGTGTTTGGGGCCCTGGACGGTGAGCAGGGAGGAGGTGAAGGGGCAGGTGTTACATCTCCTGCGCTCACATGGGAAGGTGCCGTGGGGAGGAGAGCGGGTGTTGGGGGTGATGGAAGAGTGGACCAGGGTGTCGCGGAGGGAGCGGTCCCTTCGGAATGCTGGAAGGGGAGAGGAGGGGAAGATGTGTTTGGTGGTGGGAATGCGCTGGAGGTGGCGGAAATGGCGGAGGATAGTCCAATAAATGTGGAGGCTGGTAGGGTGGAAGATGAGGACAAGGGGACCCCACCATGGTTCTGGGAGGGAAGGGAAGGGGTGAGGGCAGAAGTGCGGGAAATAGGACGGTCACGGTCGAGGGTCCTGACAACTACAGTGGAGGGGAATCCTCGGTTGAGGAAAAAGGCAGACTTATTGAAAGCACTGGTGCGGATGGTGGTATTGTCAGAACAGATGTGATGGAGACAGAGAAACTGGGAGAAGGGAATAGAGTCCATACAGGAAGCAGGGTGGGAAGAAGTGTAATTAAGATAGCTGTGGGAGTCGGTGGGCTTATAATAGATATTGGTTGACAACCTATCCCCAGAAATGGAGACAGAGAAGTCGAAGAAGGGAAGGAAAGAGTCGGAGATGGACCATGTGAAGGCGAGGGAAGGGTGGAAATTAGAAGCAAAACTGATGAAATTTTCCAGTTCGGGGCGAGAGCAGGAAACAGCACCGATACAGTCATCAATGTACCGGGGAAAGAGGTGAGGGAGGGGACCTGAGTAGGACTGGAACAAGGAATGTTCCACCTATCCCACAAAAAGGCAGGCATAACTGGGACCCATACAGGTTCCCATAGCGACACCTTTTATTTGGAGGTAGTGAGTGGAGTCAAAGGAGAAGTTGTTCAACATGAGAACAAGTTCAGCCAGGCGGAGGAGGGTGGTGGTGGATGGGGACTGGTTGGGCCTCCGTTCAAGGAAGAAGGAGAGGGCCCGCAGGCCATCCTGGTGGGGGATGAAGGTGTAGGGGGGCTGGACGTCCATGGTGAAAAGGAGACGGTTAGGGCCGGGGAAATGGAAACTGTTAAATTGGCGGAGGGCGCCGTAAGCGTCGCGGATGTAGGTTGGCAGAGACCGGACAAGGGGAGAAAAAATAGACTCAAGATAGGAGGAAATAAGTTCCGTGGGGTAAGAACTTGCTGAAAAGATGGGTCGACCAGGGCGGGTCTGTTTGAGGATCTTGGAAAGGAGGTAGAAGCGGGGTGTGTGGGGTTGGGGGCTTATGAGGTCGGAAGATCTCCGGAGATGAGGTGAGTGACGGTCTGGGAAACTATGGGTTGATGTTCGGCGGTGGGGTCATGGTCCAGGGGGAGGTAGGAGGAGGTGTCGGAGAGTTGGCGTTCAGCCTCCACAAGAGGGGAAGGTCAGAGGGGATAGTGAAAACACGACAAAGGGTGAGATTGGAGGGAGGGATGGGGTCAGAGGAAAGTGAAGGGAAAGGAGGATCAGGAGGGGTGTTGGTATCTAAGAGTTGTTGAAGCTTGAGGTCCTTGACACCTGAAGGGAAGAAAATTTTTTTTGTTAAAGTGCCGGATGAGGCGAAGGATGAAATGAAACCCTTCACCTCATCTGGCGCGTTAACAAACTCTCCGCCACTTTAACAATTTCCAGTTCCCCGGCCCTAACCGTCTCCTTTTCACCATGGACGTCCAGTCACCCTACACCTCCATCCCCCACCAGGACGGCCTGCGGGCCCTCTGCTTCTTCCTTGAACGGAGGCCCAACCAGTCCCCATCCACCACCACCCTCCTCCACCTGGCTGAACTTGTTCTTACATTGAACAACTTCTCCTTTGACTCCACTCACTTCCTCCAAATAAAAGGTGTCGCTATGGGAACTCGTATGGGTCCCAGCTATGCCTGCCTTTTTGTGGGATACGTGGAACATTCCTTGTTCCAGTTCCGCTCAGGTCCCCTCCCTCACCTCTTTCCCCGGTACATTGATGACTGTATCAGTGCTGTTTCCTGCTCTCGCACCGAACTGGAAAATTTCATCAGTTTTGCTTCTAATTTCCACCCTTCCCTCGCCTTCACATGGCCCATCTCCGACTCTTCCCTTTCCTTCCTCGATTTCTCTATTTCCATTTCTGGGGATAGGCTGTCAACCAATATCTATTATAAGCCCATTGACTCCCACAGCAACATTGATTACACTTCCTCCTGCCCTGCTTCCTGTAAGGACTCTATTTCCTTCTCCCAGTTTCTCCACCTTCCACACCAGTGCTTCTGATATGTCTTCCTTTTTCCTCAACCGAGGATTCCCCTCCACTGTGGTTGACAGGGCGCTCGACCATGTCAGTCCTAATTCCTGCACTTCTGCCCTCATTCCTTCCCTTCCCTCCCAGAACTATGATAGGGTCCCCCTTGTCCTCACCTCCCACCCTACCAGCCTCCACATTCAACATATCATCCTCTACCATTTCTGCCACCTCCAGCGCGGTCCCACTGTCCCCCACATCTTGCCCTCCCCTCCCCTTTCAACATCCCTCCACGACACCCTGGTCCACTCTTCCATCACCCCCAACACCCGCTCCCCTCCCCATGGCACCGTCCCGTGTAAGCAACACCTACCCTTCCTCCCTTCCCACCGTCCAGGGCCCCAAACACTCCTTCCAGGTGAAACAGCGATTTACTTGTACTTCTTTCAATTTAATATACTGTATTCGCTGCACACAATGCGGTCTCCTCTACATCGGGGAGACCAAATGCAGATTGGGTGATCGCTTTGCTGAACACCTCCGCTTTGTCCGTAAGCGTGACCCTGACCTGCCGGTCACTTGCCATTTTAATTCCCCGTCCCACTCCCACTCTGACCTCTCTGTCATCAGCCTCTTACACTGTTCCAATGAAGCTCAATGTAAGCTCGAGGAACAGCACCTCATCTTTCATTTAGGCATTTTACAACCTTCCAGACTCAACATTGATTTCAATAATTTCAGATCATAACCACTGCTCCCATTTTTTGTCAGCTAGTGCTGGTAATGGTTCTGCTGCTGCCATTTACAGCTACTCCTGATCAATCTTTTGTTTCTCAACCTGTCCCATTACCACCTTCCTTGACTTGCACCATCATCCCTTTTGTCATTTAATCACTCGTGCCCTCTACCCTATCACAGACCTCTCCTTTTGTTCTTTCCTCCCCCCCCCTTTCCCTCACTCTGTACTTGCTCAAAAACTTTAACTCTTTTAACATCTTCCAGTTCTGACGAAAGGTCTTCGACCTGAAACGTTAACTCTGTTTCTTTCTCCACAGATGCTGCCTCACTTGCTGAGCTTCTCCAGCAGTTTCTGTTTTTATTTCAGATTTCCAGCATCCGCAGTGTTTTGCTTTTTTTATCGTGTACTGCTGTAACATAAGAAAAACCAGAAACTAGTAGTCATCTACAAAGAACAAAATATACCTGTCATGTGGTAAAACAAAGCGAATAATACCTTCCAAGTGCCTCCTCATTATCATATATACATAACAAATGACACACATTACCCAGAGGACATTGTACTGCTCTCGGTGAATTACAAGGCAATGATCCCAGTGAGGGGATAAGAGCATTTCTTGAAATGCGAACTCTATATTTTTTAACCCTTAGACCGCTGGCAATTTCAGAGAATCTCTGGTTTCCCTGGACTGACTAGTTTTGTTTGTTTTCTGTTCACTTATTGTGACGTTGAAAATAATATTATAGCAATAAAGCTACTCAGACAGCAAGAATTGTAACCCTAAACTAAATTAGGACCCTAAAACACTATTTTAATTTAAAATGAAAAGATGTGAGCATTTCACCTGCACTTGTTCTGTAATCCTCTTTTCCTCCTATTCTCTGTCTCTCCTTTTTTGTTTCAATTTTAATTTGATTCTCTTCTACCTACTTTCTCTCTCTTTGTATAAAGAAAAGAAAGGAAGACTTGCATTTATATAGCACCTTTCATGACCTCAGGATGTCCCAAAGTGCTTTACAGCTAAAGTTCTTTTGAAGCATAGTCACTGTTGTAATGTAGGAAACACGGGAGCCAATTTGTGCACAGCAAGCTCCCACAAACAGCAAAGTGATAATGACTTGATAATCTGTTTTAGTGATGTTGGTTGAGGGATAAATATTGGCCAGGGTACCAGGGAGAACTCCCCTGCTCTTCAAATAGTGCCATGGGATCTTTTACATCCACCTCAGAGGATAGGCGGGGCCTTATGCGAAAGATGGCACCTCCGACAGTACAGCACTCCGTCAGTACTGCACTGGAATATATACAGTATATACTTACTTGTGTTTCTCCTTTTGCCTCTCCGCTCCAAGCCATCTATTATTTTGTTAAAGAAGAGTTTTCATTGGCTAAAGGCAATGTTTCCTACAAAGGGTTGTAATACTGTCACAAACTGTGAGTGAAGTGAAACTTTGTTATTTTAAGACTAAGATTAGAATGGAGCATGAATTGGTATCTGGTATTGCTTTTATTAATTTTCCTGGCTTTGCATATCTTTCCTCGCTACTGCTGATGGCGTTTACCACGGGAGGTAGTTACAGTTTTCGTGATGCCGTTAATGGACTGTGTAATATAAGACCTCAAGGATATCAGAGTTGGAACACGAGACCTGAAATGTCACCAGGGATTCAGGTGTCTAATTCAAGACTGTAATACATTCAAAAGATTCAGGAGAGAGCATAAACCATGAGGGATAATCTTGAGTTTACAAAGCCTTTTCACAAAGAGAGTGAGGAGAGCGGTTAGGAGACATCTCTTTGTACAGAGAGTTGTTAGAACATGGAATGCTTTGTCCCAGGGAACAGTTGAGGCAGAAACCATTGCCTCTTTTAATGGAAGAGTAAACTATTTGAAGCAGAGGAAAATACAGAGCTATGGGGAGAGAGCAAGGCAGTGGGATTAGCTTCAGACACAATGGGCTGGAAATTGGACTTGTGCCAAAACGGGTGGTAAATCAGTGGGGTGATTGCTGCACACACCGGTTCATGCCGATGTGGCACCGAATCTCGTCTCCATAGAACCGGCGAGCTGCGGATGGCAACTGGGCATCAGGAAGCAGCTCTCGGGTTCCATCAACAGCAATTCGGGTTGGCTGCGATGTCGGCAATGGCCCTGGGATCGGCCCTGGGATGGGGGGGAGGGGGTCCCAAGAGCGGGACGAGCCTAGGCCAGCAGTGGCCCACAGCCCACTCCTGCTCCTCCCATCTCCACAAAGAACAGAAATGTTATGGTTTTCAGGGCTGTCTTCCAGCGGGTCACTAAAAGTCGCCCGATCCAATATGGCGGCCAGCGAACTTTGGCTGCAGATCAGGCGCGGGAGATCCCGGCCTGATTTTGGTAAGTTTTTCCCTCGTTTTCCACCTGATAAAAGGTGAAACAAGGTTGAATGTTTCCCCCAGTGGATCAAAAGGCTTCCTTCCGTGCTGTAAACCTCTACAGATCTATGGATCTTGAGAAGGTGTGCAAATTTTTTTCGGGCATGGGTGGGGAGGTGGAAAAATGAAAGATTCCGGAATATTGGGATACGTGTCTGCCTTTATTTTGATTTCTCTACACTGAGGTAAGGTTTTCAAACCACACTTTTTAAATGGAAAACGTGTGACTCTATTGAATTATAGAGGTACGCAGAAAGGTGAACAGGTGCAGCTTTGTGTCTGGAGGAAAAATGTAGCCAGTGATCCATTCCTGGTCACTGTTCCAATAACACTACTGGAGGGTCATGTGAGTGGATGAGGGGTGAAAATTGTTTGTTCTTGTGCTCACCTGACACTCGCACACTTGTGCTTTCTATTGGGCCATTGAGAAACAACTGGGAAAAGGGGAGCCAGGCTGACTCGTCCTCTCCTTAGCCTAGAGACACTGAAGTTAATTGTGGTGCTCATGAGACTGCCATGGCAGAGGTCAGAGTTCAAACCTGGCATCTTCCTGATGGTTCAGTTTCACAATAAGCCATTCATTTACCCACTGAACTATTGGGGAACAATACTTACACTTTATGGGGGTAATTTTGACTTTGGACGATAGTTCAAAACGGGCGATATCAATTCATCTGCCTGTTATTTCCTTTCTGTTGACGTCAATGGATATGAAAATCAGGAGCGATGTATAACTGGTGGCCGATTCAATAATTGTTAAATGAATGGCAGAGCAGGCTCGAGGGACTGAACGGCCTACTCCTGCTCCTAATGTTCTTACGATATCACACGTTTTACACTATCACCCAAACTTAAAATTACCCCCCCCCCCCCCATGTTTTTACATTTTAAAATAGAACACATGATTTTCATTTACCTGTGAAGTTTTATACTATTGTTTGGCTGAATGGTTTCTTTTAATCAATTCTTGGTCCAGTGAATTTACTATCTTCTGACGCCTGCTCTTTATTCCAATTTCACATGAGGAAAGTAGCCTGAAGCTTGTTGTCTCTTCAACCTCCATGGTGTAGCTTTTGAGTTTCTGGAATTTTTTTTTGTCACATCAACAATGAATGCTCTTTCAGCCTCAGGCCCTGCTTTCACATACGTTCATGTAAAAGGTGTCTTCACTTGTCTCAGTTAAAGCACAGCACTTACTTTCATGGTCTCCGTGAAACTGTCTCAATGTTGTGTAATGTAATGGAAATTGGTTTGTTGCGTATATTGAATCAAACAGAAATGTTTGAAATAGATTTGCATTTCTTCACGATGTATCATAATGCATCACTGAGGACTGAACATTCGGTTTACATTACAGATTCTGTCAAGCATAAAAAAATTCTATTAAATATACCGACTTAAGTCTGTCGGTGGTAATAAGACCTAGCTGGAACTGATTTATGGGACCTGTGCCATCGAGAAGGACAAGAGCAGCAGTGTCATGGGCACACCCTCACCTCCAAGGTCCCCACAAGTCACACACCATCCCGACTTGAACATATATCACCTTTCCTTCATCATCGCTGGGTCAATATCCTGGAATTCCCTACCTAACACCATTGCTGAAGTATCATCACCACGCGGACCGCAGTGGTTCAAGAAGAAGGCCCACCACCACCTTCTCAGGGCAACTAGGGATGGGCAATAAATGCCGGCCTTGCCAGCCTCACCCATACGCTGAGAACAAATTTAAAAATGCAGAATTATTTGAGTTTATTGGATTCTTCCACTGATAATTGGTTAACTTGGTGTTTAGAGTCTGCTGGCGGTAAACAGTTATCGGTGTTAAACTTACCTTGGAATACGCGTGAAGGTATTAACACTGCTGAAATCACCCTTACCACCTAGAGTACAACTTTCTGTTCGACAGTGTAAAGTCTTGAATATTTGTCCCGGTTATTAGCATCTTTCATGTGTATACTTAACTGTCAAAAAAGTTTATTCATCAATAATTAAGAAATAAAAAATAATACTTAAAATTCACTAATCACTTGCCTGACAATATAGATTAAATAAAATGTACTCTAAACCACTACTGATTGAGTTGTCAGATTACATTTTGGGCTATGTTCTGTCCTAAAGTACTGTTCAGTCAATAATTTCTTAGCGTAAATCAGAAAATGCTGGAAACACACAGTTCAAGGGTTAAAGGGTTAAATTATGAGGACAGGTTACATAAACGACTAGTATTCCTTTGAGTTAGAAGGTTGAGGGATGATCTAATCAAAGTGTTTAAAATGATACAAGGATTCAATAGGGTTGATAGAGAGAAACTATTTCCTCTGGTGGGGGAATCCAGAACAAGGGGGCATAATCTTAAAATTAGAGCCAGGCCATTCAGAATTGAAATCAGGAAGAGCTTTTTCACACAAAGGACAGTGTAAATCTGGAACTCTCTCCTCCAAAAGGCTGTGGATGCTGGGGGTCAATTGAAATATTCAAGACTGGGGTTGACAGATTTGTATTGGGTAAGGGTATCAAGGGATATGGAGCAAAGGAAGATAAATGGGGTTGAGGTACAGATCAGCCGTTGAATGGCAGAACAGGCTCGAGGGGCTGAATGGCCTCCTCCTGTTCCTAAGTTCCTATGTTTTGAAGCAGGGTCTGTACCCAAAACGTAAACTTGTCCGTTCTCTCCGCAAATGCTGACTGACCCGCCGAGCGTTTCCAGCATTTTCTGCTTTTGTTTCAGATTTCCAGCGTCTGCAGCATTTTGTGTTTTTACAACTGTTGCACAATTTGAGCTAATTTTCTGTTTATTTTGTAACTCAAGTGCAGCTGTTCCAGTTCCTTTGTACCAAAAAGAATTCTAAGATTGCTATCTACTGGATTATTCAAAGTACAGCATGTATTAAAATATTAATTGTATTAAAATATTAATTGCATTAATAGGGTATGGTAGTGTAGTGCTTATGTTACTAGACCAGTAATCCTGAGACCTGGACTAATAATCTAGTTATGAACATGGGTTCATTGTACATTGAGAATTTGGATTCAGTTAAAAAAATCTGGAAGTAAATCACTTTAAAATGACCAGGAAGCTATCAGATTGCCATAAGAACCTGACTGGTACACTACTTACCTTTAGGGAAGGAAACCTGCCATCCTTACCCAATCTGGCTATAGTGACTCCATTCCCATGCCAACTTGTTTGACTCTTAATTGATCTCCGAAGTGGCCCATTGCAAGACACTCGGTTGCATCAGAGCAACTAGGGATGGGAAATAAATGCCGGCCTAGCCAGTGATGCCCACATCCCAAGAATGAATGTTTTAAAAAATGTGTGGGATTAATTTCCGTGGAAGTTCTCCTGATTGTCTGCCGTAACTTTGATGGAAGATCCCCAGAAACCTCGCAGAAACGGGGTGAGTGGTGTTTGCACCATTTCTTCAGAGTTTCCATGGATCTACTGCCGATATTATGGCGGACGATTGGGAGGTCCCCCATGGAAAATCAACCCCCAGTGTTCGACAAATTTCTTTACTTCTACTCTATAATTAGAGTTAGCCTTTAGCTTAGTGGTAGCAATCCTACCTCTGAGTCAAAAGCTGTAAAAATTCAAGCCCCACTCCAGATAGCCCTGGCAAGTGGAGATTGGAAAATGCTCTCTAAATACTAGGTCGACATCCAGTGGGGGACTCACATCTGGATGGAGTGACCACTGGCTCAGTGGTAGCACTTCCACCTCTGAGTCAGAAGATGTAGGGCTCATGCCCCAATCCAGAGAGCCCTGGTGAGTATTTTCTGTTCTTGTTGCACATTCTGAATGCTGTAAAGGATTGTCCATGTACCAAAAGGTTAAACGGATGGATTGAGTTCAGGAAATGTTCATGTCACATAATGCCTGTAAATGTTTAGCTAAATGGGAGTTCAGGCTGGATGTGAAATGTCAGTGAACCTTACTCAGTTAGCGCCGTCTATGGCATATTGTCTCTCATTGTGCAACTGCAAAGGGATCTGCTCGGAAAGTCACAGTCAGCTCATGACGTGGAGATGGCTGTGCCACCAAACACCCTTTGACCCATTGTCCTGGCACAAATGCTTACATTTAAATTGTATCTATAATCCATACAAATTGTACATCCACATGCACTTCCTGCCAACTTTTTCCTGTGTCCACATGTATAATGGGAACTGCCAATATTAACTTGCCACGCAGTGATTAGAAGCAAAAACAAAATACTGTGGGTGCTGGAAATCTGAAATAAAAACAGAAAATGCTGGAAATATTCTGTTCTTTCTTGAACGGAGGCCCAACCAGTCCCCATCCACCACCACCCTCCTCCGCCTGGCTCAACTTGTTCTTACATTGAACAGCTTCTCCTTTGACTCCACTTACTACCTCCAAATAAAAGGTGTCGCTATGGGAACCCATTTGGGTCCCAGCTATGCCTGCCTTTTGTGGGATACGTGGAACATTCCTTGTTCCAGTCCTACTCAGGTCCCCTCCCTCACCTCTTTTCCCGGTACATTGATGACTGTATCGGTGCTGTTTCCTACTCTCGCCCCGAACTGGAAAATTTCATCAACTCTGCTTCCAATTTCCACCCTTCCCTCGCCTTCACATGGTCCATCTCTGACTCTTTCCTTCCTTGACTTCCCTATTTCCATTTCTGGGGATAGGCTGTCAACTAATATCTATTATAAGCCCACCGACTCCCACAGCTACCTTGATTACACTTCCTCCCACCCCGCTTCCTGTAAGGACTCTATTCCCTTCTCCCAGTTTCTCCGTCTCCATTGCATCTGTTCTGACGATGCCACCTTCCACACCAGTGCTTCTGATATGTCTTCCTTTTTCCTCAACCAAGGATTCCCCTCCACTGCAGTTGCCAGGGCCCTTGACCGTGTCCATCCTATTTCCCGCACTTCTGCCCTCACCACTTCCCTTCCTTCCCAGAACCACGATAGGGTCCCCCTTGTCCACACCTTTCACCCCACCAGCCTCCATTTTCAATATATCCTCCGCAATTTCTGCCACCTCCAGCGCAATCCCACCACCAAACATATCTTCCCCTCCCCTCCCCTTTCAGCATTCCAATGGGACCACTCCCTCCGTGACACCGTGGTCCACTCTTCCATCACCCCCAACACCCGCTCTCCTTCCCACACTGTGCGAGCTCAGGAGATGCAACACCTGCCCCTTCACCTCCTCCCTTCCCACCTTCCAGGGCCCCAAACACTCCTTCCAGGTGAAACAGCGATTTACTTGTACTTTTTTCAATTTAGTATACTGTCTTCATTGCACACAATGTGGTCTCCAATACATTGGAGAAACCCAACGCAGATTGGGTGATCACTTTGTTAAACACCTCCGCTCTGTCCGCAAGCGTGACCCTGACCTGCCGGTCACTCGCCATTTTAATTCCCCGTCCCACTCCCACTCTGACCTCTCTGTCCTCGGCCTCTTACACTGTCCCAATGAAGCTCAATGTAAACTCAAGGAACAGCACCTCATCTTTCGTTTAGGCACTTTACAACCTTCCGGACTCAACATTGATTTCAATAACTTCAGATCATAACCGCTGCTCCCATTTTTTGTCAGCTAATGCTGGTAATGGTTCTGCTGCTGCCATTTACAGCTACTCCTGATCAATCTTTTGTTTCTTAACCTGTCCCATTACCACCTTCCTTGACTTGTGCATCATCCCTTGTGTCATTTAATCACTCGTGCCCTCTACCCTATCACAAACCTTCCCTTTTGTTCTTTCCTCCCGACCCGCCCCCCCAACTTGCTCAAAAACTGTTTAATCTTCAACTTTTTCCAGTTCTGACAAAAGATCATTGACTTGAAACGTTAACTCTGTTTCTTTCTCCACAGATGCTGCCTCACTTGCTGAGCTTCTCCAGCATTTTCTGTTTTTATTACGCAGTAATTAGACTTGCACACCTGCGATGACACTGCAGCGCCACCACTGGTGGGGCTGGTGACACAGGTCGTAAGAATTTAAAATGGAAACGCAAAAATGCGTAACTTTGAAATGGGGGCTGAATTATCTCTGCGTGCTTTTGAAATGAAATTTTGCTTTTGTTTGTTTAAGTTTTTGCCAGCAATCAGAAATTTCCAGTGCATCAACCATCGCAACAGAGCTGCGGTATGACTCTCTTTACCCCCCTCCCCAGCCATTTAAACTTTTTAAAAAAATTCATCCTCGTGATGCAGGCATCGCTAGCAAGATAGGCATTTATTGCCCATCCCTAGTTGCCCTTGAGAAGGTGGTGGTGGGCCTTGTGGTGAAGGTGTTCCCACAGTGCTGTTAGGCAGAGAATTCCACATTTTTGACCCAACGACAATGAAGGAATGGCCGATATATGTCCAAGTTGGGATGGTGTGTGAGTTGGAGGCAAACTTGGCGGTGATGGTGTTCCCATGCACCTGCTGCCCATTTTAATGCTCATTTTAATAGGAGTGGCACAAATAGGGCGAACACAGACTTGAACTAATATTGAGCACATGCTTACTGCAAACAAATATTATGCAAATCGACTAAGTTCCGGGTGCAAGTCTCAAACTCGCTGCGTATGATAGCTGTGTCTGAGTCTGCGGAGCCGGGATCATTTGTTCCCATCTGATTCGCGTTCAAATAACAAAGGCTCCATCCGCTGCACAGTCAGAAAGGTACAAAAGGTAATGTGGACAATTAAGCAAGAGCAGTGTTTCCTTTACCACAAAGGATATTAAGCGCACTTTACTGTGAACTTGTCACTTGAAAACACAAAGCAATGCTACATAATGAAAGAGAGGGGGGAAAAACAATCTGACTGTCAGCAGTGTGTTGATAGAAGGCTGCAAAGGTGCTCGAAGCTTCTTTGTTTGTGGGGCGAGGACAGCATAAGCATCATTCTCACAGTGCACATCAGTGGTTGGACCTTTTCAGCAGGACCTGCCCCTTGGGGACATCATCCACAGACAGGAGGTCACCTTCCAAGTGTACGCTGATGACACCCAAGCTCCGCCTCTCCACCACCTCTCTCGACTCCTCCACTGCCTTTACGCTTTCAGGCTGCTTGTCCGACATCGAGTCTAGGATGAGCCATAATTTCCTCAAGCGGAACATGGGGAAGATTGAAGTAATCGTTTTTGGCCCCCGCCACAGACACCCTACCCTTGCCCACAGACTCCGTACCCTTGCCCACAGACTCCGTACCCTTGTCCACAGACACCCTACCCTTGCCCACAGACTCCGTACCCTTGCCCACAGACACCCTACCCTTGCCCACAGACTCCGTACCCTTGCCCACAGACTCCGTACCCTTGTCCACAGACACCCTACCCTTGCCCACAGACTCCGTACCCTTGCCCACAGACTCCGTACCCTTGCCCACAGACTCCGTACCCTTGTCCACAGACACCCTACCCTTGCCCACAGGCTCCGTACCCTTGCCCACAGACTCCGTACCCTTGTCCACAGACACCCTACCCTTGCCCACAGACTCCGTACCCTTGCCCACAGACACCCTACCCTTGCCCACAGACTCCGTACCCTTGCCCACAGACTCCGTACCCTTGTCCACAGACACCCTACCCTTGCCCACAGACTCCGTACCCTTGCCCACAGACTCCGTACCCTTGCCCACAGACTCCGTACCCTTGCCCACAGACTCCGTACCCTTGCCCACAGACACCCTACCCTTGCCCACAGGCTCCGTACCCTTGCCCACAGACTCCGTACCCTTGTCCACAGACACCCTACCCTTGCCCACAGACTCCGTACCCTTGCCCACAGACACCCTATCCTTGCCCACAGACTCCGTACCCTTGCCCACAGACTCCCTATCCTTGCCCACAGACTCCATACCCTTGCCCACAGACTCCGTACCCTTGCCCACAGACTCCGGACTCTTGTCACCGACTCCGCCCCTCCCCCTCCTTGGCCACTGACTCAGTGTCGTGGAATCTTTTACTTCCACCTCAGAGAGTAGACGGATCTTGTTCTCATCCATACTTTTGTTCACTCCAAACTCGACTATTCCAATGCTCTCCCGGCCAGCCTCCCATCTTCTACCTTCCATAAACTTGAGCTCATCCAAAACTCTGCTGGGCGTATTCTAACTCGCTCCAAGTCCCGTTCACCCATCACCCCGTGTTCACTGACCGCCAACGCCTCAATTGTAAAATTCATATCCTTGTGTTCAAATCCTTCCTATCTCTGTAACCTCCTCTAGCTCTACAACCCTCCAAGAACTCTGCATTTCTCCAACTATTGTGCATCCCCCACTCCCTTCGCCCCGCCATAGATGGCCGTGAGTTCAGCTGCCTGAGCCCTAAGCTCTGGAATTCCCTCCCTAAACCTCCCTGCCTCCCTCCTTAAAACCTACCTCTTTGACCAAGCTTTTGGTCACCTCTCCTAAAGTCTCCTTCTTTGACTCTGTGTCAATTTTTGTCTGATTACACTCCTGTGAGGCGCCTTGGGGCATTTTACTATGTTAAAGACGCTATATAAATGCAAATTGTTATTGGTTTAACACCTCGTCCGAAGGAGGGTACATCTGACAGTACATCCCCTCCTTCGATACTGGAGTGTCAGCCTGGATTATGTGCTCAGGTCTCTGGAGTGGGGCTTGAACCCATAACCTTCTGATTTAGTGGCAAGAAAGCTACCACTGAGTCAAGGCTGACACCTAAAGACCATGATCTCCAGTTTGAAACTCCCAGAATACAGTATTTAGCAGGCTGAACAGATCATTTAGACAAGCTGGTTTCTGGTTAGAGCGTCAGACAGACAGAAACAGCTGCTGTGCAATAAAGGAGGGAGGAGATTGAAACACGACGATTGGGGAAAGATATTACAACGTCCACTCAAGATATATGCTGTTCTTAACAAGAGGGCACAAATTTTAGATAATCACAAAATGAATTAAAGGGGAGGTTAGAGAAAATTGGGGGATAAATTTGTCGCGGGCTGTAGTGCAGAACGAGCAATAGCAAAACTGTCGGCCAGTGGTAAAGGAAATCAGTCAGAGTGTAAATCGAGCTGTCGATTCACGATCACCCGTTTTGCACAACTGCCCGAGACGAATTTATCCCCCAATGTCTTTACACAGAGGGCAGTTAGAAGGTGGAATTCTCTGCCACAAACTGTTGTTGAAACAGAGTTTGTAAATTCTTTAAAGAGAGGAATATTAAAGGGTATGGGGAGTGAGGGGGAGGAATGTTAAAGGGTATGGGGAGTGAGGGGGAGGAATGTTAAAGGGTATGGGGAGTGAGGGGGGAGGAATGTTAAAGGGTATGGGGAGTGAGGGGGAGGAATGTTAAAGGGTATGGGGAGTGAGGGAGGAGGAATATTAAAGGGTATGGGGAGTGAGGGGGGAGGAATGTTAAAGGTATGGGGAGTGAGGGGGGAGGAATATTAAAGGGTATGGGGAGTGAGGGGGCGGAATGTTAAAGGTATGGGGAGCGAGGGGGGAGGAATATTAAAGGGTATGGGGAGTGAGGGGGAGGAATATTAAAGGGTATGGGGAGTGAGGGGGAGGAATATTAAAGGGTATGGGGAGTGAGGGGGAGGAATGTTAAAGGGTATGGGGAGTGAGGGGGGAGGAATGTTAAAGGGTATGGGGAGTGAGGGGGAGGAATGTTAAAGGGTATGGGGAGTGAGGGAGGAGGAATATTAAAGGGTATGGGGAGTGAGGGGGGAGGAATGTTAAAGGGTATGGGGAGTGAGGGGGGAGGAATGTTAAAGGGTATGGGGAGTGAGGGGGCGGAATGTTAAAGGTATGGGGAGCGAGGGGGGAGGAATATTAAAGGGTATGGGGAGTGAGGGGGAGGAATATTAAAGGGTATGGGGAGTGAGGGGGAGGAATATTAAAGGGTATGGGGAGTGAGGGGGAGGAATATTAAAGGGTAAGGGGAGTGAGGGGGGAGGAATATTAAAGGGCATGGGGAGTGAGGGGGAGGAATATTAAAGGGTATGGGGAGTGAGGGGGAGGAATATTAAAGGGTATGGGGAGTGAGGGGGAGGAATGTTAAAGGGTATGGGGAGTGAGGGGGAGGAATGTTAAAGGGTATGGGGAGTGAGGGGGGAGGAATATTAAAGGGTATGGGGAGTGAGGGGGCGGAATGTTAAAGGGTATGGGGAGTGAGGGGGAGGAATGTTAAAGGGTATGGGGAGTGAGGGGGGAGGAATATTAAAGGGTATGGGGAGTGAGGGGGAGGAATATTAAAGGGTAAGGGGAGTGAGGGGGGAAGAATGTTAAAGGGTATGGGGAGTGAGGGGGAGGAATATTAAAGGTAAGGGGAGTGAGGGGGAGGAATATTAAAGGGTATGGGGAGTGAGGGGGGGCAATGATAAAGGGTATGGGGAGTGAGGGGGGAGGAATATTAAAGGTATGGGGAGTGAGGGGGAGGAATATTAAAGGGTATGGGGAGTGAGGGGGGAGGAATATTAAAGGGTATGGGGAGTGAGGGGGGAGGAATGTTAAAGGGTATGGGGAGTGAGGGGGGAGGAATATTAAAGGGTATGGGGAGTGAGGGGGCGGAATGTTAAAGGGTAAGGGGAGTGAGGGGGAGGAATATTAAAGGGTATGGGGAGTGAGGGGGAGGAATATTAAAGGGGAAGGGGAGTGAGGGAGAGGAATGTTAAAGGGTATGGGGAGTGAGGGGGGAGGAATATTAAAGGGTATGGGGAGTGAGGGGGGAGGAATATTAAAGGTATGGGGAGTGAGGGGGAGGAATATTAAAGGTAAGGGGAGTGAGGGGGAGGAATATTAAAGGGTATGGGGAGTGAGGGGGGGCAATGTTAAAGGGTATGGGGAGTGAGGGGGAGGAATATTAAAGGGTATGGGGAGTGAGGGGGGAGGAATATTAAAGGGTATGGGGAGTGAGGGGGAGGAATATTAAAGGGTAAGGGGAGCGAGAGGGAGGAATATTAAAGAGTAAGGGGAGTGAGGGGGAGGAATATTAAAGGGTATGGGGAGTGAGGGGGGGCAATGTTAAAGGGTATGGGGAGTGAGGGGGAGGAATATTAAAGGTAAGGGGAGTGAGGGGGAGGAATATTAAAGGGTATGGGGAGTGAGGGGGGGCAATGTTAAAGGGTATGGGGAGTGAGGGGGGAGGAATATTAAAGGTATGGGGAGTGAGGGGGAGGAATATTAAAGGGTATGGGGAGTGAGGGGGGAGGAATATTAAAGGGTATGGGGAGTGAGGGGGGAAGAATGTTAAAGGGTATGGGGAGTGAGGGGGGAAGAATGTTAAAGGGTATGGGGAGTGAGGGGGAGGAATATTAAAGGTAAGGGGAGTGAGGGGGAGGAATATTAAAGGGTATGGGGAGTGAGGGGGGAGGAATATTAAAGGGTATGGGGAGTGAGGGGGAGGAATGTTAAAGGGTATGGGGAGTGAGGGGGGAAGAATGTTAAAGGGTATGGGGAGTGAGGGGGAGGAATATTAAAGGTAAGGGGAGTGAGGGGGAGGAATATTAAAGGGTATGGGGAGTGAGGGGGGAGGAATATTAAAGGGTATGGGGAGTGAGGGGGAGGAATATTAAAGGTTAAGGGGAGCGAGGGGGAGGAATATTAAAGGGTAAGGGGAGCGAGGGGGAGGAATATTAAAGGGTATGGGGAGCGAGGGGGGAAGAATGTTAAAGGGTATGGGGAGTGAGGGGGAGGAATATTAAAGGGTAAGGGGAGCGAGGGGGAGGAATATTAAAGGGTAAGGGGAGCGAGGGGGGAAGAATGTTAAAGGGTATGGGGAGTGAGGGGGGAGGAATATTAAAGGGTATGGGGAGTGAGGGGGGAGGAATATTAAAGGGTATGGGGAGTGAGGGGGGAAGAATGTTAAAGGGTATGGGGAGTGAGGGGGGAGGAATATTAAAGGGTATGGGGAGTGAGGGGGGAGGAATATTAAAGGTATGGGGAGTGAGGGGGAGGAATATTAAAGGGTATGGGGAGTGAGGGGGGAGGAATATTAAAGGGTATGGGGAGTGAGGGGGGAGGAATATTAAAGGGTATGGGGAGTGAGGGGGAGGAATATTAAAGGGTATGGGGAGTGAGGGGGAGGAATATTAAAGGGTATGGGGAGTGAGGGGGGAAGAATGTTAAAGGGTATGGGGAGTGAGGGGGAGGAATGTTAAAGGGTTTGGGGAGTGAGGGGGGGCAATGTTAAAGGGTATGGGGAGTGAGGGGGGAGGAATATTAAAGGGTATGGGGAGTGAGGGGGGAGGAATATTAAAGGGTATGGGGAGTGAGGGGGAGGAATATTAAAGGGTAAGGGGAGTGAGGGGGAGGAATATTAAAGGGTAAGGGGAGTGAGGGGGAGGAATATTAAAGGGTATGGGGAGTGAGGGGGAGGAATATTAAAGGGTATGGGGAGTGAGGGGGGAGGAATATTAAAGGGTATGGGGAGTGAGGGGGAGGAATATTAAAGGGTAAGGGGAGTGAGGGGGAGGAATATTAAAGGGTATGGGGAGTGAGGGGGGGCAATGTTAAAGGGTATGGGGAGTGAGGGGGGAGGAATATTAAAGGGTATGTGGAGTGAGGGGGAGGAATATTAAAGGGTATGGGGAGTGAGGGGGGAGGAATATTAAAGGTATGGGGAGTGAGGGGGGAGGAATATTAAAGGGTATGGGGAGTGAGGGGGAGGAATATTAAAGGGTATGGGGAGTGAGGGGGGAGGAATATTAAAGGTATGGGGAGTGAGGGGGAGGAATATTAAAGGGTATGGGGAGTGAGGGGGGAGGAATATTAAAGGGTATGGGGAGTGAGGGGGGAGGAATATTAAAGGGTATGGGGAGTGAGGGGGAGGAATATTAAAGGGTATGGGGAGTGAGGGGGAGGAATATTAAAGGTAAGGGGAGTGAGGGGGAGGAATATTAAAGGGTATGGGGAGTGAGGGGGGAGGAATATTAAAGGGTATGGGGAGTGAGGGGGAGGAATATTAAAGGGTATGGGGAGTGAGGGGGAGGAATATTAAAGGGCATGGGGAGTGAGGGGGAGGAATATTAAAGGGTATGGGGAGTGAGGGGGAGGAATATTAAAGGGCATGGGGAGTGAGGGGGGAAGAATGTTAAAGGGTATGGGGAGTGAGGGGGAGGAATATTAAAGGGTATGGGGAGTGAGGGGGGAGGAATATTAAAGGGTATGGGGAGTGAGGGGGGAGGAATGTTAAAGGGTAAGTGGAGTGAGGGGGAGGAATATTAAAGGGTATGGGGAGTGAGGGAGGAAGAATGTTAAAGGGTATGGGGAGTGAGGGGGGAGGAATATTAAAGGGTATGGGGAGTGAGGGGGGAAGAATGTTAAAGGGTATGGGGAGTGAGGGGGGAGGAATGTTAAAGGGTATGGGGAGTGAGGGGGGGCAATGTTAAAGGGTATGGGGAGTGAGGGGGAGGAATGTTAAAGGGTATGGGGAGTGAGGTGGGAGGAATATTAAAGGGTATGGGGAGTGAGGGGGGAGGAATATTAAAGGGTATGGGGAGTGAGGTGGGAGGAATATTAAAGGGTATGGGGAGTGAGGGGGGAGGAATATTAAAGGGTATGGGGAGTGAGGGGGAGGAATATTAAAGGGTAAGGGGAGTGAGGGGGAGGAATATTAAAGGGTATGGGGAGTGAGGGGGAGGAATATTAAAGGGTAAGGGGAGTGAGGGGGAGGAATATTAAAGGGTATGGGGAGTGAGGGGGGAGGAATATTAAAGGTATGGGGAGTGAAGGGGGAGGAATATTAAAGGGTAAGGGGAGTGAGGGGGAGGAATATTAAAGGGTAAGGGGAGTGAGGGGGAGGAATATTAAAGGGTATGGGGAGTGAGGGGGAGGAATATTAAAGGGTATGGGGAGTGAGGGGGGAGGAATATTAAAGGGTATGGGGAGTGAGTGGGAGGAATATTAAAGGGTATGGGGAGTGAGGGGGGGCAATGTTAAAGGGTAAGGGGAGTGAGGGGGGAGGAATATTAAAGGTATGGGGAGTGAGGGGGAGGAATATTAAACGGTATGGGGAGTGAGGGGGGAGGAATATTAAAGGGTAAGGGGAGCGAGGGGGAGGAATATTAAAGGGTATGGGGAGTGAGGGGGGAAGAATGTTAAAGGGTATGGGGAGTGAGGGGGGAGGAATATTAAAGGGTATGGGGAGTGAGGGGGGAAGAATGTTAAAGGGTATGGGGAGTGAGGGGGGAGGAATATTAAAGGGTATGGGGAGTGAGGGGGAGGAATGTTAAAGGGTATGGGGAGTGAGGGGGGAGGAATGTTAAAGGGTATGGGGAGTGAGGGGGGAGGAATGTTAAAGGTATGGGGAGTGAGGGGGGAGGAATATAAAGGGTATGGGGAGTGAGGGGGAGGAATATTAAAGGGTATGGGGAGCGAGGGGGGAGGAATATTAAAGGGTATGGGGAGTGAGGGGGGAGGAATGTTAAAGGGTATGGGGAGTGAGGGGGAGGAATATTAAAGGTAAGGGGAGTGAGGGGGAGGAATATTAAAGGGCATGGGGAGTGAGGGGGAGGAATATTAAAGGGTATGGGGAGTGAGGGGGAGGAATATTAAAGGGTATGGGGAGTGAGGGGGAGGAATATTAAAGGTAAGGGGAGTGAGGGGGAGGAATATTAAAGGTATGGGGAGTGAGGGGGAGGAATATTAAAGGGTATGGGGAGTGAGGGGGAGGAATATTAAAGGGCATGGGGAGTGAGGGGGAGGAATATTAAAGGGTATGGGGAGTGAGGGGGAGGAATATTAAAGGGTATGGGGAGTGAGGGGGAGGAATATTAAAGGTAAGGGGAGTGAGGGGGAGGAATATTAAAGGGTATGGGGAGTGAGGGAGGAGGAATGTTAAAGGGTATGGGGAGTGAGGGGGGAGGAATGTTAAAGGTATGGGGAGCGAGGGGGGAGGAATAGAGGGAGGAGGAATGTTAAAGGGTATGGGGAGTGAGGGGGGAGGAATATTAAAGGGTATGGGGAGTGAGGGGGAGGAATATTAAAGGTAAGGGGAGTGAGGGGGAGGAATATTAAAGGGTATGGGGAGTGAGGGGGAGGAATATTAAAGGGCATGGGGAGTGAGGGGGAGGAATATTAAAGGGTATGGGGAGTGAGGGGGAGGAATATTAAAGGGCATGGGGAGTGAGGGGGGAAGAATGTTAAAGGGTATTGGGAGTGAGGGGGGAGGAATATTAAAGGGTATGGGGAGTGAGGGGGAGGAATATTACAGGTAAGGGGAGTGAGGGGGAGGAATATTAAAGGGTATGGGGAGTGAGGGGGGGCAATGTTAAAGGGTATGGGGAGTGAGGGGGGAGGAATATTAAAGGTATGGGGAGTGAGGGGGAGGAATATTAAAGGGTATGGGGAGTGAGGGGGAGGAATGTTAAAGGGTATGGGGAGTGAGGGGGAGGAATATTAAAGGTAAGGGGAGTGAGGGGGAGGAATATTAAAGGGTATGGGGAGTGAGGGGGGGCAATGTTAAAGGGTATGGGGAGTGAGGGGGGAAGAATGTTAAAGGGTATGGGGAGTGAGGGGGGAGGAATGTTAAAGGGTATGGGGAGTGAGGGGGGAAGAATGTTAAAGGGTATGGGGAGTGAGGGGGGAGGAATATTAAAGGGTATGGGGAGTGAGGGGGAGGAATGTTAAAGGGTATGGGGAGTGAGGGGGAGGAATATTAAAGGTAAGGGGAGTGAGGGGGAGGAATATTAAAGGGTATGGGGAGTGAGGGGGGGCAATGTTAAAGGGTATGGGGAGTGAGGGGGGAGGAATATTAAAGGGTATGGGGAGTGAGGGGGGAGGAATATTAAAGGGTATGGGAATATTAAAGGGTATGGGGAGTGAGGGGGGAGGAATATTAAAGGGTATGGGGAGTGAGGGGGGAGGAATATTAAAGGGTATGGGGAGTGAGGGGGAGGAATATTAAAGGGTAAGGGGAGTGAGGGGGGAGGAATATTAAAGGGTATGGGGAGTGAGGGGGAGGAATATTAAAGGGTAAGGGGAGTGAGGGGGAGGAATATTAAAGGTATGGGGAGTGAGGGGGGGCAATGTTAAAGGGTATGGGGAGTGAGGGGGGAGGAATATTAAAGGGTATGGGGAGTGAGGGCGGGCAATGTTAAAGGGTAAGGGGAGTGAGGGGGGAGGAATATTAAAGGGCATGGGGAGTGAGGGGGAGGAATATTAAAGGTTAAGGGGAGCGAGGGGGAGGAATATTAAAGGGTATGGGGAGTGAGGGGGAGGAATATTAAAGGGTAAGGGGAGTGAGGGGGAGGAATATTAAAGGGTAAGGGGAGCGAGAGGGAGGAATGTTAAAGGGTATGGGGAGTGAGGGGGGAAGAATGTTAAAGGGTATGGGGAGTGAGGGGGGAGGAATATTAAAGGGTATGGGGAGTGAGGGGGGAAGAATGTTAAAGGGTATGGGGAGTGAGGGGGAGGAATGTTAAAGGGTATGGGGAGTGAGGGTGGATGAATATTAAAGGTATGGGGAGTGAGGGAGGAGGAATGTTAAAGGGTATGGGGAGTGAGGGGGGAGGAATATTAAAGGGTATGGGGAGTGAGGGGGGAGGAATATTAAAGGTATGGGGAGTGAGGGGGGAGGAATATAAAGGGTATGGGGAGTGAGGGGGGAGGAATATAAAGGGTATGGGGAGTGAGGGGGGATGAATATTAAAGGTATGGGGAGTGAGGGAGGAGGAATGTTAAAGGGTATGGGGAGTGAGGGGGGAGGAATGTTAAAGGTATGGGGAGTGAGGGGGGAGGAATATTAAAGGGTATGGGGAGTGAGGGGGAGGAATATTAAAGGGTATGGGGAGTGAGGGGGGATGAATATTAAAGGTATGGGGAGTGAGGGAGGGGAATGTTAAAGGGTATGGGGAGTGAGGGGGAGGAATATTAAAGGGTATGGGGAGCGAGGGGGAGGAATATTAAAGGGTATGGGGAGTGAGGGGGAGGAATATTAAAGGGTATGGGGAGCGAGGGGGAGGAATATTAAAGGGTATGGGGAGTGAGGGGGAGGAATGTTAAAGGGTATGGGGAGTGAGGGGGAGGAATGTTAAAGGGTATGGGGAGTGAGGGGGGAGGAATATTAAAGGTATGGGGAGCGAGGGGGGAGGAATATTAAAGGGTATGGGGAGTGAGGGGGAGGAATGTTAAAGGGTATGGGGAGTGAGGGGGGAGGAATGTTAAAGGGTATGGGGAGTGAGGGGGGAGGAATATTAAAGGGTATGGGGAGTGAGGGGGAGGAATATTAAAGGTAAGGGGAGTGAGGGGGAGGAATATTAAAGGGTATGGGGAGTGAGGGGGGGCAATGTTAAAGGGTATGGGGAGTGAGGGGGGAGGAATATTAAAGGGTATGGGGAGTGAGGGGGAGGAATGTTAAAGGGTAAGGGGAGCGAGGGGGAGGAATATTAAAGGGTATGGGGAGTGAGGGGGAGGAATATTAAAGGGTATGGGGAGTGAGGGGGAGGAATATTAAAGGGTATGGGGAGTGAGGGGGGAAGAATGTTAAAGGGTATGTGGAGTGAGGGGGGAGGAATGTTAAAGGTAAGGGGAGTGAGGGGGGAGGAATATTAAAGGGTATGAGGAGTGAGGGGGGAAGAATGTTAAAGAGTATGGGGAGTGAGGGGGAGGAATATCAAAGGTAAGGGGAGTTTTTTTTTAATTTTTTTTTTTATTCGTTCACGGGATATGGGCGTCGCTGGCAAGGCCGGCATTTATTATCCATCCCTAATTGCCCTCGAGAAGGTGGTGGTGAGCCGCCTTCTTGAACCGCTGCAGTCCGTGTGGTGACGGTTCTCCCACAATGCTGTTAGGAAGGGAGTTCCAGGATTTTGACCCAGCGACAATGAAGGAACGGTGATATATTTCCAAGTCGGGATGGTGTGTGACTTGGAGGGGAACGTGCAGGTGGTGTTGTTCCCATGCGCCTGCTGCCCTTGTCCTTGTAGGTGGTAGAGGTCGCGGGTTTGGGAGGTGCTGTCGAAGAAGCCTTGGCGAGTTGCTGCAGTGCATCCTGTGGATGGTGCACACTGCAGCCACAGTGCGCTGGTGGTGAAGGGAGTGAATGTTTAGGGTGGTGGATGGGGTGCCAATCAAGTGGGCTGCTTTATCTTGGATGGTGTCGAGCTTCTTGAGTGTTGTTGGAGCTGCACTCATCCAGGCAAGTGGAGAGTATTCCATCACACTCCTGACTTGTGCCTTGTAGATAGTGGAAAGGCTTTGGGGAGTCAGGAGATGAGTCACTCGCCGCAGAATACCCAGCCTCTGACCTGCTCTCGTAGCCACAGTATTTATATGGCTGGTCCAGTTAAGTTTCTGGTCAATGGTGACCCCCAGGATGTTGATGGTGGGGGATTCGGCGATGGTAATGCCGTTGAATGTCAAGGGGAGGTGGTGAGACTCTCTCTTGTTGGATATGGTCATTGCCTGGCACTTATCTGGCGCGAATGTTACTTGCCACTTATCAGCCCAAGCCTGGATGTTGTCCAGGTCTTGCTGCATGCAGGCTCGGACTGCTTCATTATCTGAGGGGTTGCGAATGGAACTGAACACTGTGCAGTCATCAGCGAACATCCCCATTTCTGACCTTATGATGGAGGGAAGGTCATTGATGAAGCAGCTGAAGATGGTTGGGCCTCGGACACTGCCCTGAGGAACTCCTGCAGCAATGCCCTGGGGCTGAGATGACTGGCCTCCAACAACCACTACCATCTTCCTTTGTGCTAGGTATGACTCCAGCCACTGGAGAGTTTTCCCCCTGATTCCCATTGACTTCAATTTTACTAGGGCTCCTTGGTGCCACACTCGGTCAAATGCTGCCTTGATGTCAAGGGCAGTCACTCTCACCTCACCTCTGGAATTCAGCTCTTTTGTCCATGTTTGGACCAAGGCTGCAATGAGGTCTGGAGCCGAGTGGTCCTGGCGGAACCCAAACTGAGCATCGGTGAGCAGGTTATTGGTGAGTAAGTGCCGCTTGATAGCACTGTCGACAACACCTTCCATCACTTTGCTGATGATTGAGAGTAGACTGATGGGGCGGTAATTGGCCGGATTGGATTTGTCCTGCTTTTTGTGGACAGGACATACCTGGGCAATTTTCCACATTGTCGGGTGGATGCCAGTGTTGCAGCTGTACTGGAACAGCTTGGCTGGAGGCGCAGCTAGTTCTGGAGCACAAGTCTTCAGCACGACAGCTGGGATGTTGTCGGGGCCCATAGCCTTTGCTGTATCCAGTGCACTCAGCCGTTTCTTGATATCACGTGGAGTGAATCGAATTGGCCGAAGACTGGCTTCCGTGATGGTGGGGATATCGGGAGGAGGCTGAGATGGATTATCCACTCGGCACTTCTGGCTGAAGATGGTTGCAAACGCTTCAGCCTTGTCTTTTGCACTCACGTGCTGGACTCCGCCATCATTGAGAATGGGGATGTTTGCAGAGCCTCCTCCTCCCGTTAGTTGTTTAATTGTCCACCACCATTCACGACTGGATGTGGCAGGACTGCAGAGCTTTGATCTGATCCGTTGGTTGTGGAATCGCTTAGCTCTGTCCATAGCATGTTGCTTCCGCTGTTTAGCATGCATGTAGTCCTGAGTTGTAGCTTCACCAGGTTGGCACCTCATTTTTAGGTACGCCTGGTGCTGCTCCTGGCATGCTCTTCTACACTCCTCATTGAACCAGGGTTGATCCCCTGGCTTGTTGGTAATGGTAGAGTGAGGAATATGCTGGGCCATGAGGTTACAGATTGTGCTGGAATACAATTCTGCTGCTGCTGGTGGCCCACAGCGCCTCATGGATGCCCAGTTTTGAGCTGCTCGATCTGTTCTGAATCTATCCCATTTAGCACGGTGGTAGTGCCACACAACACGTTGGATGGTGTCCTCAGTGCGAAGACGGGATTTCATCTCCAAGAGGACTGTGCGGTGGTCACTCCTACCAATACTGTCATGGACAGATGCATTTGCGACAGGTAGATTGGTGAGGACGAGGTCAAGTAAGTTTTTCCCTCGTGTTGGTTCGCTCACCACCTGCCGCAGGCCCAGTCTAGCAGTTATGTCCTTCAGGACTCGGCCAGCTCGGTCAGTTGTGGTGCTACCGAGCCACTCTTGGTGATGGACATTGAAGTCCCCCACCCAGAGTACATTTTGTGCCCTTGCTACCCTCAGTGCTTCCTCCAAGTGGTGTTCAACATGGAGGAGGACTGATTCATCAGCTGAGGGAGGACGGTAGGTGGTAATCAGCAGGAGGTTTCCTTGCCCATGTTTGACCTGATGCCATGAGATTTCATGGGGTCCAGAGTCAATGTTGAGGACTCCCAGGGCCACTCCCTCCTGACTGTATATCACTGTACTGCCACCTCTGGTGGGTCTGTCCTGCCGGTGGGACAGGACATACCCAGGGATGGTGATGGAAGAGTCTGGGACGTTGGCTGAAAGATATGATTCTGTGAGTATGGCTATGTCAGGCTGTTGCTTGACTAGTCTGTGGGACAGCTCTCCCAATTTTGGCACAAGTCCCCAGATGTTAGTAAGGAGGACCTTGCAGGGTCGACTGGGCTTGGTGTTTTGCCGTTGTCGTGTCCGGTGCCTAGTGGTCCGATGCCGGGTGGTCCGTCCGGTTTTATTCTTATTATGACATTTCGTAGCGAGATTTTACAACTGAGTGGCTTGCTAGGCCATTTCAGAGGGCAATTAAGAATCAACCACATTGCTGTGGGTCTGGAGTCACATATAGGCCAGACCGGGAAAGGGCGGCAGGCTTCCTTCCCTAAAGGACATTAGTGAACCAGATGGGTTTTTACGACAATCCGGTAGTTTCATGGCCATCATTACTGATACTAGTATTTTAATTCCAGATATTTATTTTAATTAATTGAATGTTAAAGGGTATGGGGAGTGAGGGGGAGGAACATTAAAGGGTATGGGGAGTGAGGGGGGAAGAATGTTAAAGGGTATGGGGAGTGAGGGGGAGGAATATTAAAGGGTATGGGGAGTGAGGGGGAGGAATGTTAAAGGGTATGGGGAGTGAGGGGGAGGAATATTAAAGGGTATGGGGAGTGAGGGGGAGGAATATTAAAGGGTATGGGGAGTGAGGGGGAGGAATATTAAAGGGTATGGGGAGTGAGGGGGAGGAATATTAAAGGGTATGGGGAGTGAGGGGGGAAGAATGTGAAAGGGTATGGGGAGTGAGGGGGGAGGAATATTAAAGGTATGGGGAGTGAGGGGGGAGGAATGTTAAAGGGTATGGGGAGTGAGGGGGAGGAATATTAAAGGGTATGGGGAGTGAGGGGGGAGGAATGTGAAAGGGTATGGGGAGTGAGGGGGGAGGAATATTAAAGGGTATGGGGAGTGAGGGGGAGGAATATTAAAGGGTATGGGGAGTGAGGGGGGAGGAATATTAAAGGGTATGGGGAGTGAGGGGGAGGAATATTAAAGGGTATGGGGAGTGAGGGGGGAAGAATGTGAAAGGGTATGGGGAGTGAGGGGGGAGGAATATTAAAGGGTATGTGGAGTGAGGGGGAGGAATATTAAAGGGTATGGGGAGTGAGGGGGAGGAATATTAAAGGGTATGGGGAGTGAGGGGGAGGAATGTTAAAGGGTATGGGGAGTGAGGGGGAGGAATGTTAAAGGGTATGGGGAGTGAGGGGGAGGAATGTTAAAGGGTATGGGGAGTGAGGGGGAGGAATATTAAAGGGTATGGGGAGTGAGGGGGAGGAATATTAAAGGGTATGGGGAGTGAGGGGGAGGAATGTTAAAGGGTATGGGGAGTGAGGGGGAGGAATGTTAAAGGGTATGGGGAGTGAGGGGGAGGAATGTTAAAGGGTATGGGGAGTGAGGGGGAGGAATGTTAAAGGGTATGGGGAGTGAGGGGGAGGAATATTAAAGGGTATGGGGAGTGAGGGGGAGGAATATTAAAGGTATGGGGAGTGAGGGGGTAGGAATATTAAAGGGTATGGGGAGTGAGGGGGAGGAATATTAAAGGGTATGGGGAGTGAGGGGGGAGGAATGTTAAAGGTAAGGGGAGTGAGGGGGAGGAATATTAAAGGGTATGGGGAGTGAGGGGGAGGAATATTAAAGGGTATGGGGAGTGAGGGGGGAGGAATATTAAAGGGTATGGGGAGTGAGGGGGAGGAATATTAAAGGGTATGGGGAGTGAGGGGGGAGGAATGTTAAAGATATGGGGAGTGAGGGGGGAGGAATGTTAAAGGGTATGGGGAGTGAGGGGGAGGAATATTAAAGGGTATGGGGAGTGAGGGGGGAGGAATATTAAAGGGTATGGGGAGTGAGGGGGTAGGAATATTAAAGGGTATGGGGAGTGAGGGGGAGGAATATTAAAGGGTATGGGGAGTGAGGGGGGAAGAATGTTAAAGGGTATGGGGAGTGAGGGGGAGGAATATTAAAGGGTATGGGGAGTGAGGGGGGAGGAATGTGAAAGGGTATGGGGAGTGAGGGGGGAGGAATATTAAAGGTATGGGGAGTGAGGGGGGAGGAATGTTAAAGGGTATGGGGAGTGAGGGGGGAGGAATGTTAAAGGGTATGGGGAGTGAGGGGGGAGGAATATTAAAGGTATGGGGAGTGAGGGGGGAGGAATGTTAAAGGGTATGGGGAGTGAGGGGGGAGGAATGTTAAAGAGTATGTGGAGTGAGGGGGAGGAATATTAAAGGTATGGGGAGCGAGGGGGGAGGAATATTAAAGGGTATGGGGAGTGAGGGGGGAGGAATGTTAAAGAGTATGTGGAGTGAGGGGGAGGAATGTTAAAGGGTATGGGGAGTGAGGGGGAGGAATATTAAAGGTATGGGGAGCGAGGGGGGAGGAATATTAAAGGGTATGGGGAGTGAGGGGGGAGGAATGTTAAAGAGTATGTGGAGTGAGGGGGAGGAATGTTAAAGGGTATGGGGAGTGAGGGGGAGGAATATTAAAGGGTATGGGGAGTGAGGGGGAGGAATATTAAAGGGTATGGGGAGTGAGGGGGAGGAATATTAAAGGGTATGGGGAGTGAGGGGGAGGAATATTAAAGGGTATGGGGAGTGAGGGGGAGGAATATTAAAGGGTATGTGGAGTGAGGGGGAGGAATATTAAAGGGTATGGGGAGTGAGGGGGAGGAATATTAAAGGTATGGGGAGTGAGAGAGGAGGAATGTGAAAGGGTATGGGGAGTGAGGGGGGAGGAATATTAAAGGGTATGGGGAGTGAGGGGGCGGAATGTTAAAGGTATGGGGAGTGAGGGGGGAGGAATATTAAAGGGTATGGGGAGTGAGGGGGGAGGAATATTATAGGTATGGGGAGTGAGGGGGGAGGAATGTTAAAGGGTATGGGGAGTGAGGGGGAGGAATATTAAAGGGTATGGGGAGTGAGGGGGGAGGAATGTGAAAGGGTATGGGGAGTGAGGGAGGAGGAATATTAAAGGGTATTGGGGAGTGAGGGGTAAGAATGTTAAAGGGTATGGGGAGTGAGGGGGCGGAATGTTAAAGGTATGGGGAGTGAGGGGGGAGGAATATTAAAGGGTATGGGGAGTGAGGGGGGAGGAATGTTAAAGGGTATGGGGAGTGAGGGGGAGGAATGTTAAAGGGTATGGGGAGTGACGGGGGAAGAATGTTAAAGGGTATGGGGAGTGAGGGGGGAAGAATGTTAAAGGGTATTGGGGAGTGAGGGGGGAAGAATGTTAAAGGGTATGGGGAGTGAGGGGGCGGAATGTTAAAGGTATGGGGAGTGAGGGGGGAGGAATATTAAAGGGTATGGGGAGTGAGGGGGGAGGAATGTTAAAGGGTATGGGGAGTGAGGGGGAGGAATGTTAAAGGGTATGGGGAGTGACGGGGGAAGAATGTTAAAGGGTATGGGGAGTGAGGGGGGAAGAATGTTAAAGGGTATGGGGAGTGAGGGGGGAAGAATGTTAAAGGGTATGGGGAGTGACGGGGGAAGAATGTTAAAGGGTATGGGGAGTGAGGGGGGAAGAATGTTAAAGGGTATGGGGAGTGAGGGGGAGGAATATTAAAGGGTATGGGGAGTGAGGGGGGAGGAATATTAAAGGTATGGGGAGTGAGGGGGAGGAATGTGAAAGGGTATGGGGAGTGAGGGGGAGGAATATTAAAGGGTATGGGGAGTGAGGGGGGAGGAATATTAAAGGGTATGGGGAGTGAGGGGGGAGGAATATTAAAGGGTATGGGGAGTGAGGGGGGAGGAATATTAAAGGTAAGGGGAGTGAGGGGGGAGGAATGTTAAAGGGTAAGGGGAGTGAGGGGGAGGAATATTAAAGGGTAAGGGGAGTGAGGGGGAGGAATATTAAAGGGTATGGGGAGTGAGGGGGGAGGAATATTAAAGGGTAAGGGGAGTGAGGGGGAGGAATATTAAAGGGTATGGGGAGTGAGGGGGGAGGAATGTGAAAGGGTAAGGGGAGTGAGGGGGGAGGAATATTAAAGGGTATGGGGAGTGAGGGGGGCGGAATGTTAAAGGGTATGGGGAGTGAGGGGGGAGGAATATTAAAGGGTATGGGGAGTGAGGGGGAGGAATATTAAAGGGTATGGGGAGTGAGGGGGAGGAATATTAAAGGGTATGGGGAGTGAGGGGGAGGAATATTAAAGGGTATGGGGAGTGAGGGGGAGGAATATTAAAGGGTATGGGGAGTGAGGGGGGAGGAATATTAAAGGGTATGGGGAGTGAGGGGGGAGGAATATTAAAGGGTATGGGGAGTGAGGGGGGAGGAATATTAAAGGTATGGGGAGTGAGAAAGGAGGAATATTAAAGGGTAAGGGGAGTGAGGGGGGAGGAATATTAAAGGGTAAGGGGAGTGAGGGGGAGGAATATTAAAGGGTAAGGGGAGTGAGGGGGAGGAATATTAAAGGGTAAGGGGAGTGAGGGGGAGGAATATTAAAGGGTATGGGGAGTGAGGGGGGAGGAATATTAAAGGGTAAGGGGAGTGAGGGGGGAGGAATATTAAAGGTATGGGGAGTGAGGGGGAGGAATATTAAAGGGTATGGGGAGTGAGGGGGGAGGAATATTAAAGGGTATGGGGAGTGAGGGGGGAGGAATATTAAAGGGTATGGGGAGTGAGGGGGAGGAATATTAAAGGGTATGGGGAGTGAGGGGGAGGAATGTGAAAGGGTAAGGGGAGTGAGGGGGAGGAATATTAAAGGGTATGGGGAGTGAGGGGGGAGGAATATTAAAGGGTATGGGGAGTGAGGGGGGAGGAATATTAAAGGGTATGGGGAGTGAGGGGGGAGGAATATTAAAGGGTATGGGGAGTGAGGGGGAGGAATATTAAAGGGTATGGGGAGTGAGGGGGGAGGAATATTAAAGGGTATGGGGAGTGAGGGGGGAGGAATGTGAAAGGGTATGGGGAGTGAGGGGGGAGGAATATTAAAGGGTATGGGGAGTGAGGGGGGAGGAATGTGAAAGGGTATGGGGAGTGAGGGGGGAGGAATGTTAAAGGTATGGGGAGTGAGAGAGGAGGAATATTAAAGGGTATGGGGAGTGAGGGGGGAGGAATATTAAAGGTATGGGGAGTGAGGGGGGAGGAATGTTAAAGGTTATTGGGAGTGAGGGGGAGGAATGTTAAAGGTTATGGGGAGTGAGAGAGGAGTTAGATGGGCCAAGTTGCCTGTTTTCGCACTATAACATTCTATGATTCTCGTGCCTTGATCGCTGCACCAAGCAGTTACATTATCTACCAAGGTGGGGAGGGTCTATGGGAGTTGTATGTAAGCAAATGTGACCAAGCCGAATGTTGGACTAAAGAAAGCAACCTTCAGAAATAATTCCAATTCCAAGCTAGACTGCAAATGAAAATATGGAGTGGAATGGATCATTAACTGGACTGAACACCTCAAACCCTGCACTTGAGTTGGATGGACACTATTGAGTTAAGCGCTTTGGGATGTACTGAGGTTGTGAATGGCACTATATAAATGCAAGTTCTTTCTTCTTTCTAACTTTGTAAGATTTTCCCTTTGAAGTATACTTACATATTTCAATGGTAATACTCCTAAGAAGAGAGACACACGCCCAGAAATGTTTGTTCAAGAGCCAAGGCCCTCTCTCCCACACCCTTAACAAAATAAAACACTGTGTGTCACAACATGCCTTTTACTGTAGATCCCCCAGACAAGAACTTGAAAAGATTCCAGAACCCAACCCATAACTGTCATTCGGTAGCAAAACAAAAGATAGTTCACATTTCTTCACACCAAATCTTTCAGCAAAATGGCCCCTGAAATAATTGAACTGCAAGCACAATGAGTAACTGCAAGCACAATGAGTGTGTAATGAGATTGCAAAAGGCAAAATGCAACGCTCAACTATGGATGAATGCCAATTACGTTTTTTGACAATTATGTCTTTTAATTGTTGATCATTGGAAAAATTATTTTTTTTTGGTGACCATCAGCTTGAAATCATAGACATTAATGCTGCCCACATTAGGCATAAAAACTTAATTCTTGCAATTAATCAGGAAGTCTTTTGAAAAACATTTATTTTCCTATAGTAACATCAGATTTTTTTATTGGCTCACCAGTGGCAAGTTGGACTTTTTTTTAAACATACCCAATTCATTTTTGATTCACACTCTCTGCTCCACTATTACAAGCCAATCCTTGCGTCGTCTCCCGTTTGGCCTTGATCCTGTTCTACATCAATTGCCCCACTGATTGGTACATTGCTCAGAGTGAAGCAAACACTTCACATTGCCTGACGCAGTGCACTGGAGTGTCAAACTGCGATGGAGTGTCTCCAGATTTCTCTATCCTGTATTCTTTCTGTATTTGACTTCCCAACACATTGTTTCTTTTGCCAAAGCTGGTAAGACAACATTTCTGCAATGGTAGTTCTGCTTTGAACTGCACGGGATTGAGCCTTTGGCTTTGTGATATCATTCCCGCCTCTGGGTCAAAAGGTGAAGGGTTCGAGCCCTGCTCCAGACAGTCCTGGTAAGTGGAGACTAGAATAAACATTGGGTTGACATCTAGCAGGGTACACACGTCTGGATGGAGTGACCACTGGCTCAGAAGTAGTATTCCCACCTCTGAGTCAAGCCCAACTCCAGACAGCCCCGGCAAGCAGAGACCGGAGTGCCTTATTGGGCTGACCTCCAGCGGGGGAACTTGTGGGTGCAGGTGCCCTCCCCCATCTTAAAGTGTAGATGGGGCTCTTTAGCCTTAGTTGCAGCCTACTTAGGAGAAGGCACTCCAAAGATAAAAACCGTGAGAAAGGCAATGAGAAACCACCTCAGCTACACTTCCCTAGTAAGAGGCTCAAGAATCTCTTGTGTTAGACTTAAGTTAGGATCTGCTCTTGGGCAGAACACAACTGACAGACTTAGGTGCACGCTAACCAAGTTGTAATGAGACACTGACATTCTTTTAGCCATATGGAACAACAGAGCTTTGGCCACCACTTTGGATAAAAATTGTGACTGGATGAACACCACTGGCCATTGGCAGATTCGACTGGCAACCTCCAATTTTACAAGAGTTCCAAAACTGCATACTACTGACATCCTACCTAACAACGGTGACTGCACTTCAAAAGTAATCCATGCCTGCAGAGTACCTTGGGACAGCCCGAGTACATCCTGAAAGGTTCTGTATAAATGCAAGATCTTTCTTCCTATGGTCAACTTATTGTCAGCCATGGCTCAATGGGTAGCATTCTCTCCTCTGAGTCACAAGGTTGTGGGTTTAAGTCCCACTCCATGGAGCTTGAGCACAAAATCTCGACTGACACTTCAGTGCAGTACTGAGGGAGCGCTGCTCTATCGGAGGTGCCATCTTTCGGATGAGACGTTAAATTGAGACCCTGTCTGTCCACTCAGGATGGACGTAAAAAATCTCATGGCATTATTTCGAAGAAGAGCAGGGGCGTTCTCCCCGGTGTCCTGGCCAATATTTATCCCTCAACCAACACCTAAAAAACAGATTATCTGGTCATTATCACATTGCTGTTTGTGGGACCTTGCTGTGCGCAAATTGGCTGCCGCGTTTCCTACATTACAACAGTGACTACACTTCAAAAGTAAATTACTTTGGGACATCTTGAGGTCATGAAAGGCGCTATATAAATGCAAGTCATTCTTTCTTTAAGAGGACGTAGAGAAAATGGGAAATGACTGTGTCCACATACCCCAAAATACTTCCAAGAGCATTTTCCTCAATTGATCATTCCTTCTGCCAGGAAGGAACACAAAGAACGACTGCCTCAAGGTCCATCAGTAGATTTAAGTTATCGTAAGTTTCCGTGCTCAGAAAGGTAAGGCCCAAATTTCCTGTCAAAATAACGGTGAGGTGCTCGCCGTTACTTATGTGAAAATCTTGCAGCACCTTCAGGTGAGAAGCAGACGTGCAATTAAACTCAAATATCCAAAAGTTGCTGTCCGAGTCGTAAGAACCGCATCTTGCTGCCTGCCACATTTTTTTTAAAACTTTTGCTTTTCCTTTCTGTCTCTTTTTTCTCTCACTCTTAATCCAATCTTTCTTTCCCTCCCTTTATTTATTTCTGTACCTGATTTGACATTGAATTCACTATTCTAACTTATTCTTCCTTCTCAGTTCTTACGCTGTCAAATTCACAATCCTTCCATCTGATTGCTTAAGAAGATAGCCAGTTGCTTGCCCTGTTCCCTCAGCTCCCAGATGCTCTGTTTCCCTCGCTGCGACTTTATCAGCTCGCACTTTCAGCAACTTGCCATGCAAAAAATTTAAAAACCTAAACGTGCAGGGACAAGTCTAACTAACGGCAGACACTGTGGGATGCCCTGCCACAGCAAATTATGGCCCGATACTTTTGGAATTAAAGTAAAAATGAGTTTGAGTGGTCCATCTACTGGCCATTATATTATCAGGTCAGATGTTTGTTCTAGAATTTATGAACATCAAATTCTGCCAGGCTGTCTCTCAATTGTGGAAAAACTACAGTTTACAAGGACCAAAACATTTTCTACACACTAGGGAGAGTCAGGATCTGTTGTTTTTTTTGGATAGAGATTAGCTGTTTTGATCTGAGAAGATAGATACCTAGTTGAATTGGAGACAGCCTTTGTGAGGCTGTGTGGGATTGGAAATTAGGTATTCTTTTACTGTGAGAGCATTTACATAGACTGTCAAGTCAACCGTGTTAGTCTATGTATTCTAACCATTCAACAGGTGGGTAAAGGATAGTGTGCAAGTCTATTAGGGAACCAGGCAGCCCTTGGCGATGGGTGCAGCCTGCAAATATGTGGCCTACATCTTCTAACTGGCCACAGCAGCAAAGGGGGGGAAGTGATGAAGACCGCACTTATAGTCACTGGCAGCACATCTGATCATTGCACATATGAAATGATTGACCTTTACCCACAGATGGCATGAAAGGTCAGAACCAGGAGACGGGACTGTTGGATGTGTCACTAAATAGGCACTGGCCGTGTTTGAAGTTTGCTGTGTCCACCTCGTACGCCATCTGGAGGTGACTTCTAGGTTCCTCAGAGGAATTGTCCAAATGGGGTGCCTTGAGCTAAGATAGTGTCTAGATAGACTAAACACCTCTTGGGTATTAAAAAAAGGTAGATGAAGTTGTCTGAGAAAGCGACAGTGTGTCGGGCTTAGTCTGAAACCATCGCACAGGCAATTAATGAGTCTGTCAAGCTCTCTTTAGTGTGACTTGTGCTATCAATTGCTTACTTGGATTGCAAGATAAAAATCGTTTCCAACATGTTCAGGGACTAAAACTGCAAAAATGCACTCCTGTGATGGTGACAACATATCCTTTCGTTAAGGTCCCTCGGAGAACATAATGGCCAAGAATTTGCTGCCAAAATAACAGCAAGTTTAGTGCGCACGCCGTTATTAATGTGTAAATCATTCAGCAATTTGTGGTAAGGAAGAGATACACTGTGAGTTGCGAATTGCCACCAGTTGCTGGGCGATTTGCGCCGCTCCACCGTCAGCCTCACAAAAACGGCAGCTCACCCTCAACCTCCTTGTGAGTTTCAAGAAATTGCTACATTTGCACATTAATTGCCAATTAAACTCGCCACAGAAAGTTAGGGAAGTACTTAACAGTGTAAGTACCTTTTTAATGACGAGATGTATGTTCCTGTAATACCACTCAACCTCCCCAGCCCAGGAAAGGAACAATTGAAACTGTGGAGTCTCACTCCTACAGGTAGTAAATTGTTCTTAGAGATTTTTAAAATTTAAAATTTTACATTTTTAAATGTTTTCTTACTTTTTCTTTGCCCTCTTTCTCTTAATCCAATCTTTCTTTCCATCTCTTTATTTCTCTTTCTGTACCTGATTTGACTTTAATTCACCCTATTTCCTTCTCCGCCCTTCCTCTGTTTCTTTCTCAATCCTTAAATCTCCTTGGTTAAGGAGATAGACCATTTGTCCCGTCATTCACCGAGGTGCCATGTGCCTCGTTGTCCTCACTGCCCCATTATCAGCTCGCACTTCCTGCAATGTGTGGGGCAAAAAATATTCGAGCTGAAGGGTGAGGGGAAAAGTCTAACAGGACACGCCGCAAGATGCCCCACTCCAGCAAATTCTGGGCCAATGTCACTGCTAGCCTTGTACGAGGTGGTCGATGAAAACATCACAAATGGAACTAGTCAGCGCAATCTCTGTATAAAACGTTACCTCCATAAATATAGACCTGCAGAGATATAGGAAAGTTATCTCTTTATAAAGGTTCCTTTTTAGAAAAGAAGATTGTTCCTCCAAACAAAAACTTTCATCAGACAATATATTCCAAACATACCTGACCCATCAGAACTGTGTAAAATTCAAACATTTGTGAATTTTAGTCATCTTAACCATACTTCAATTTTCATGCCCCCTGCGTTGAGAATTGTGGCTTTATATTGCAGTCATAATTAATTGTTGCAATATTCCATATCCCATCAGCGTTGAAAATTGCGCACATTTTCAGAGTAAAGTTTTAATATTAATTTAGCTGTCTCATTTTGACCAAACGTGACAAGCGAAGTGTGTTCGATTTTTATGCAGCGCCCAGCAGATCAGAACGTCAATGACTGGGGACACCTGTTGGCCAATGGTGAGAATTGCAAGGGTGAACCTGCACAGCCCTGTCTGTATCAGTGGGAACATGCCTGTCAGATTGAAAATATTGCAAAAATAAAATTGATTTTCAGACTCTTTCATAGGATTTCTTAGTCAGTTTTCCTGAAAATAGAAGCATGACAAATTTGACAAGAGTCAAATAACTCTTGAATTGTATTCTGTACTGGAGCTTAAACACTTGTTTTGAAACCCAATGCTCAAGTGATATGAAGTTTCCTGTTGCAAACTGTGTACAATTAGGTAGGGATTAGTTTGTATTAAAATATACACCTTGTTCATTTATCAGATGAAAATAGTCTGAAACAAGTATGTCATGATTAATGAGGTGAGGCTCCAGTTAATTATTGTTTCCTCCTGCAGTAATTAGGTTGGCAATGCTAATCAAGATGAATGAACACCCTAGCCCCTCAAAGTGTGAGCAGCTAGTTGTTTCGACGGCAATAAGGTTCTGTTCTGAGGATGAAGCTGATATTGGCCCGCCAGCGTGATTACATTCCTTTGTTACACTAAGTGCTCAGAAAACAGACAGAGATAAATACCGTGAAGTTAATAGTCTTATTATCTGTAATTATTTTTTTGTGCACCTCCTGATAAACAGCTTCCTGAGATTGTTGAAACATCTTTTCCTTTGGTAAGGTTATTGCTATTTTAACTGAGTTTATTCCTTTTGTTAGAATAATATTAAATGATTTTCTGTTTGATACATATTTTAAACCTGATGCATTTATCAGATAAGAAAAAGTTTCAGTAAAACAATCCATTAGTTCCACTCCAACTGTATATGTGGTCTCATATAAAACAATCCAATGCAACAGAAAGAAACAACTTGCATTTAAACACTCGCCTTTCACAACCTCAGCACATCCTAAAGCATTTTACAGCCAATGAAATACTTTTGAAGTGCAGTCACTGTTGTAATGTAGGAAATTCAGCAGCCAATTTGTACACTGCAAGACCCCACAACAGCAATGAAATAATGACCAGATCATCTGTTTTAATGATGCTGGTTCAGGGATAAATATTGGCCCGGACACCGGGGAGAACTCCCCTGCTCTTCTTCAAAATAGTGCCAAGGGATCTTTTACATCCACTTGAGAGGGCAAATGGAGCCTTAGTTTAATGTCTCATCTGAAAGACGCCACCTTCTCAGTACTGCACTGGAATGCCAGCCTAGATTATGCACTCATAAGAACATAAGGAATAGGAGCATGTTAAGGGAAGGTCATGTCTGACTAACTTGATTGAATTTTTTAAGGAGGTAACAAGGAGGGTCGATGAAGATAACGCGTTTGATGTAGTGTACATGGATTTTAGCAAGGCTTTTGACAAGGTCCCATTTGGCAGACTGATCAAAAAAGTAAAAGCCCACGGGATCCAAGGGAAAGTGGCAAGTTGGATCCAAAATTGGCTCAGTGGCAGGAAGCAAAGGGTAATGGTCGACGGGTGTTTTTGTGATTGGAAGGCTATATCCAGTGGGGTTCTGCAGGTCTCAGTACTAGGTCCCTTACTTTTTGTGGTATATATTAATGATTTGGACTTGAATGTAGGGGGCATGATCAAGAAGTTTGCAGATGATACAAAAATTGGCCGTGTCGTTGATAGTGAGGAGGAAAGCTGTAGACTGCAGGAAGATATCAATTGACTGGTCAGGTGGGCAGAAAAGTGCAAATGGAATTCAATCCGGAGAAATGTGAGGTAATGCAATTGGGGAGGGCAAACAAGACAAGGGAATACACAACAAATGGAAGGATACTGAGAGGTGTGGAAGAACAAAGGGATCTTGGAGTACATGTACACAGATCCCTGAAGGTAGCAAGACAGGTAGATAAGGTGGTTAAGAAGGCATACGGGATACTTTCCTTTATTCGCTGAGGTTTAGAATATAAGAGCAGGGAGGTTATACTAGAACTGTATAAAACACTAGTTAGGCCACAGCTTGAGTACTGCATACAGGTCTGGTCACCACATTACAGGAAAGATGTGATTGCACTGGAGAGGGTACAGAAGAGATTTACAAGGATGTTGTCAGGGCTGGAGGATTTTAGCGATGAGAAAAGATTGGATAAGGCTGGGTATGTTTTCTTCGGAACAAAGCAGACTGAGGGGAGATTTAATTGAGGCGCATAAAATTATGAGGGACCTTGATAGAGTGGATCAGGGGGACCCATTTCCCTTAGCAGAGTGGTCAGTGACCAAGGGGCATAGATTTAAAGTAATTGGTAGAAGGATTAGAGGGGAGATGAGGAGAATTCTTTTCACCCAGAGGGCGATGGGGGTCTGGAACTTACTGCCTGATTGGGTGGTAGAGGCAGAAAACCTCAACTCATTTAAAAAGTACTTGGATGTCCATTTGAAGTGCTGTAACCTACAGGGCTACAGACCAAGTGCTAGAAAGTGGGATTAAGCTGATAGCTCTTTTTCGGCCAGCACGGACAGGATGAGCCGAATGGCCTCCTTCTGTGACATAACTTTCTATGATTCTATGATACAGCCCCTCGAGCCTGCTCCGCCATTCAATAAGATCATGGCAGATCTTCTACCTCAATTCCACTTTCCCGTCCTATCCCCATATTCCTTGATTCCCTTAGTGTCCAAATATCTATCAACCTCAGTCTTGAATATACTCAACGACTGAGCATCCACAGCCCTCTGGGGTAAAGAATTCCAAAGATTCACAACCCTATGAGTGAAGAAATGTTTCCTCATCTCGGTCCTAAATGACGTACCCCTTAACTTGAGATTATGATCCCTAGTTCTAGACTTTCCAGCCAGGGGAAACAGCCTCTCAGCATCTACCCTGTCAAGCCCTCTAAGAATGTATATGTTTCAATGAGATCATCTCTCATTCTTCTAAACTCCAGAGAGTATAGGCCCATTCTACACAATCTCTCCTCATGGGACAATCCTCTGATCCCAGGAATCACTCTGGTGAACCTTTGTTGCACCCCTTCTAAAGCAAGTATATCCTTCTTTAGGTAAGGAGACCAAAACTGTATACAGTACTCCATGTGTGATCTCACCACAGCCCTATATAATTGCAGCAAGACTTGCTTACTCCTTTACTCCAACCCCCTTGCAATAAAGGCTAACATTCCAATTGCCTTCCTACTTGCTTGCTGAACCTGCACATTAACTTTCAATGATTCATGTACAAGGACACCCAATTCCCTTTGAATACCAACATTTCTTAGACTCTCACCTTTTAAAAAATATTCTGCTTTTCTATTCTTCCTACCAAAGTGGATAATTTCACACTTCCCCACATTATACTCTATCTGCCACCTTCTCGCCCACTCACTTAACCTGTCTATATCCCTTTACAGCGTCTTTGTGTCCTCCTCACAGCTTATTTTCCCACCTAGCTTTGTATCGTCAGCAAACTTGGAGACATTACACTCAGTCCCCTCATCTAATTTTGCTGTCTTTTCTATGTTTCTGCCTCTCTCTGTTTTTTTTTGGTGGTTTGTATATTCGGTGACCTTTTAGGTAACACCTCTCTGTCTGCACACTGTGATTGCTTTGGCAACGGGCAGTTGAAAAGACTGTCTGCAATCACCAGGTATTGTTCTGTGATTTATAAATGCGAAGGGTTCGAGGATTTCATTTCCACAACATTCACCTGAGGAAGGAGGAAGCCTCCGAAAGCTTGTGAATTTCAAATAAAATTGTTGGACTATAACTTGGTGTTGTAAAATTGTTTACAACCCTCATCTAAGTCATTGATATATATTGTAAACAGCTGAGGCCCAAGCACTGATCCTTGCGACACCCCACTAGTTACAACCTACCGACCCGAAAATAACCCGTTTATTCCTAGTCTCTGTTTTCTATCTGTTAACCAATCCTCACTCCATGCTAATATATTACCCCCAATCCCATGAGCCCTAATCTTGTGTAACAACCTCTTGTGTGGCACCTTATCGAATGCCTTTTGAAAATCCAAATATATGACGTCCACTGGTTTCCCCCTATCTATCCTGCTAGTTACACCCTCAAAAAACTCATAGATTGGTCAAAGAAAATTAGTAAACGGTTGATCTGCCTAATCATATTATGATTTTCTAAGTGCCCTGTTACTGCATCCTTAATAATAGATTCCAGCATTTTCCCTAGAATAGCGAGGATACATTTGCTACCTTCCAATCCACGGGGACCATTCTGGAATCTAAGGAATTCTGGAAGATCAAAACCAATGTATCCACTATCTCTGCAGCCACCTCTTTTAAAACCCTAGGATGTAGGGCATCAGGTCCAGGGGATTTGTTGGCTTTTAGTCCTGTTAATTTCTCCAGTACCTTTTCTTTATTAATCTTAATTACTTTTTCTATATTAATCTTCATTACTTTAAGTTCCTCACTCTCATTAGACTCTTGGTTCCCCACTATTCCCGGTATGTTTTTTGTATCTTCTACTGTGAAGACAGGTTCAAAATATTTACTTAAGTCTCTGGAGTGGGATTTGAGTCCATAGCCTTCTGACTCAGAGACCAGAGTGCTACCCACTGAGCCAAGGCTGACACCTAACTATCTGCATATGTACACATTCCAGCAGGGGTCGAAGGGTAGCAATCATGAATTAGTTTTTCCTCTTCCTAGCACAGTAATGTTAAGATCAATTGTATCACCGACTGCTACTCAAGGATGGAACTTAGGCCTTCGTGGCTCAGTACCATATCACATAAAACATCTTCCGGTTGCATCAGAAGGGGAATCTAGGATAGTAGAGTTTACTAATTTCAACTAATCTCTGCCTTGGTTTCTTAAATTACTAACAGCAGTAAGTTAATTAGGTATTTGTCATGATTTCTATTATTTCTTCTTAGGTTGTTAGTGATCATACCCTCACTTGCATAATGTTTTAAAGAGATTGGAATATCACCCTCAATCGATGTTACAATAGCTGAGATTTCAAAGAGAAAAACAATGTTTAAATAAATGTGTAAATATATTAAATTGAAATATTCTAAGCATTAATTCAAAAAAGCCTAAATGATCAGGTGATGTGTGTGTATAAATATTACACAAGTGCACCACACCACAGAATGGCAGAGATAGGGTAAGTGTCAGATCCTTCAGGAGAAAGTTGCAGCTCCTCCTCCTCTTCAGTCTTTTTACCCATGCAGATGGATAACACTTGCTACTGCCCTTATTGGTACTTATGACTAAGTGTTGCAATCCCTAGTGGTGTCCACAGCTGATGCAGGAAGGCATTGTATGTTATCTTAATTCGGGACATAGGTTTAATCACATTTCAGCTGGCCAGATAATGTTACCAGGATCTGTCATTATCAGTTACATAGAAACATAGAAAATAGGAGCAAGAGTAGGCCATTCGGCCCTTCGGGCCTGCTCCGCCATTCAAAATGATCATGGCTGATCGTCTACCTCAGCATCCCTTGATCCCTTTAGCATTAAGAAATATATCTATCTACTTCTTGAATACATCTAATGACTTGACCTCCTCTGCCTTCTGTGGTAGAGAATTCCACAAGTTCACCACCCTCTGAGTGAAGAAATTTCTCCTCATCTCAGTTCTAAATGGCATACCCCGTATCCTGAGACTTTGACCCCTGGTTCTGGACTCCCCAACCATCGGGAACATCCTCCCTGCATCTAGTCTGTTTAGTCCTGTTAGAATTTTATATGTTTCGATGAGATCACCTCTCATTCTTCTAAACTCTAGTGAATATAGGCCTAGTCGACCCAATCTCTCCTCATACATCAGTCCTGCCATCCCAGGAATCAGTCTGTAAACCTTCGTTGCACTCCCTCCATGGCAAGGACATCCATAAGGAGACCAAAAGTGCACACAATACTCCAGATGTGGTCTCACCAAGGTCCTGTATAACTGCAGTAAGACATCCCTGTTCCTGTACTCAAATCCTCTTGCAATGAAGGCCAACATACCATTCCCCTTCCTAATTGCTTGCTGCACCTGAATGCTCACTTTCAGTGACTGGTGTACAAGGACATCCAGGTCTCGTTGCACCTCCCCTTTTCCCAATCTATTACCATTCAGATAATAATCTGCCTTTCTGTTTTTACAACCAAAGTGGATAACCTCACATTTATCCATGTTATACTGCAACTGCCATGTTCTTGCCCACTTGCCCAACTTGTCTAAATCACATTGGAGCCTCTTTGCATCCTCCTCAGCTCACATTCCACCCCAGCTTTGTGTCGTCTGCAAACTTGGAAATGTTACATATAGTTCCCTCATCCAAATTATTGATATATATTGTGAATGAGCTGGGTCCCAAGCACTGATCCCTGCGGTACCCCACTAGTCACTGCCTGCCACCGGGAAAAAAACCCGTTTATTCCTACTCTCTGTTTCCCGTCTGTCAACCAATTCTCAATCCATGCCAGTATATTCCCCCCAATCCCCAGTGCTTTAATTTTGCACACTAACCTCTTGTGTGGGACCTCATCAAAAGCCTTCTGAAAATCCAAATACACCACATCCACTGGTTCTCCCCTATCTATTCTACTAGTTACATCCTCAAAAAACTCCAGTAGATTTTTTAAGCATGATTTCCCTTTCATAAACCCATGCTGACTTTGTCCAATCCCGTTAATGCCCTCCAAGTCTTCAGAAAACTCCTCATCTATGGCCCCGATTTTAGAATGGAGGCAGGATGGCAGCGGGGAGGGGGGTGAATGGGCATGTGGGTAACCCGACTAATAAAATATGTCCGTTTCCCACGCGATCGCAAATGAATTGGTGCCACTTAACATGGCTTCCGGGCTTGCCGTCCGAAAGCTGCGCAGTGGCCGGACTGCGCACCCGCATCACAGGCTGTCAGCTGGAGTGGCTTTATTTAAAGGGCCATTGCTCCAAAGGCTTTTGCAGGAGCAAAGACCCAGAAATCACAATGGAGCAGTAAAGGGGCAAGGCTGCTCTAAGATTCAGCGATGCCTCACTGCAGCAGCTACTGGACAGAGTGAGGAGGAGGAGGGATGTGTTTTACCCTGCGGATGGGAGGAAGTGGCCTACCTCTGCCACCAAGAAGGCCTGGCTCGAGGTGGCAGACGAGGTCACCAGCAGGAGAAACATCTCCCGCACCTGGGTCCAGTGCAGGAAGCGCTTCAATGACCTAACTAGGTCAGCAAAAGTGAGAATACTTATTGATTCTCCTGCATTCCATGTTCCACATCTCCACCACCCCCCCCAATCCCCCAAATCATTCTGCACTGCCAAGACTGCTCTATCACATCACTCCTCACACCCACTTAAGACTCATCCTCAACTTACCTGCACTTCCTCACCTACCCATTCGTCACCCCACCACTACCACTCAGCCCAATCCTCATCCAATGTGATGTCTTTGTCTCATACTCATCCTCTGATGCACCTCTTTCACGGTCAGCCTCACCCAAAGCAATGCATTCGTCGGTTGGCCACTTCACCATCACTCACTCACGTCTATTCTTTCTCCCCTTCTAGAAGAGAGCGCAAAATGCACGGGAGAGGGCGAGGACTGGGGGGGGCCACAACAAGTAGTGATCTTCACAGACGCGGAGCAGGAGGCGCTGGAGATCAGCCGTAGCCTCGAGTGCCTGTCCATCGGGGACGGCGAGACTGGCACCCCACAAACGTCTGGTGACACAACTTTAACATTCATCACACACAACATGAATTGATGTTAACAATGCTTGCCATGTTCAACACCTCAGTATGCTCATCGCAACAAAACACATCTGTCACATCATAGTGAGCCATCCATCAGCGCAGATACTCACACCTCGGTGGGTCCTAGTAGTGAGTTGGTTGGGTTGGCACCTGGTGAGTCACCACACACAAGTGAGCACGAGCAGACACTGGTGGTAGGGGCAACTGTGGAGTGTCCGCATCGGTGGGAGCACTACTCTCCAGGCTCTGCTCAGCTGGACGCAGATGCTGAACCCCAGGGACCATCCTTTAAAAGGAGAATGATTGAGGGACAGCAGCATATTTGTGAGGTACTGGAGCAGGTGCCTCGCACACTCTCCACAATAGCAGCGAGGATGGAGGAGTCCAACTCCTGCATGAGTGCAATGATGGCACAGGTACGGGAAGGAATCTCTGAGATAGTGTCACAGGGACGTAGCAAAGTGTCTGAGATGGTGTCGCAGGTACGTGCGGGAATGTCTGCAATGGAGAGAAGGTTAGCCTCCGTTGAAATTCAAACACGGCTTACAAATGAGTCCATTCAGGCCCTAACAACGGTCGTTCAGACTCAGGGTGAACAACATTCTGCCACCTTAAACAGGCTGACAGATACTTTACAACTGGGCTTCCAAGGCCTCATCCATGAACCCCAAACTGTTGTCCAGCAAGTTGGTAGGAGTGATGTGGGCCTGGTCCAGGAGAGGGATGATGGCGAAAGGGGACATGGAAGTGGGGACACCACTCAAAACGCTCCCACGTCTCACTCATTGCCCCCCTCTCAACCAGTACCTACAATGCTGCCTCCTCTCCAGGTAGCCAAGTCTGCCCCTGCACAGGCGCAGGTGGAGCAGTCTTTGGAGGGGCCCTCTTGGGCTCCAAAACCCAGAGGGCGCAGGCCCAAAGCATCTAAGCAGTCAGGGCATGAACATGAGCAACCTGCCACTACCTCTGCTGCAGCCACAGGGGATGCACCAGGTAGAAGTGGTCATAAGAGAAAGGCTAAGGTTTTGTGAGCACAAAGGGTGTGCACAAGGGTGTCTGACAGATGGTCATGTTTTTTATTTATATTTGCTTTTTGTTCAACTCACATTAAATATTATGATTGTCATGAATACTGCCACATCTTGGCCAGGTGGGACTCTACTCATTGGAGTTCAGAAGAATGAGAGGCGATCTTATTGAAACATATAAGATTGTGAAGGGTCTTGATCGGGTGGATGCAGTAAGGATGTTCCCAAAGATGGGTGAAACTAGAACTAGGGGGCATAATCTTAGAATAAGGGGCTGCTCTTTCAAAACTGAGATGAGGAGAAACTTCTTCACTCAGAGGGTGGTAGGTCTGTGGAATTTGCTGCCCCAGGAAGCTGTGGAAGCTACATCATTAGATAAATTTAAAACAGAAATAGACAGTTTCCTAGCAGTAAAGGGAATTAGGGGTTATGGGGAGCGGGCAGGAAATTGGACATGAAGCTGAGTTCGGATCGGTCAATGCCCTGTGGGTGGCGGAGAGGGCCCAGGGGCTATGTGGCCGGGTCCTGCTCCGACTTCTTGTGTTCTTTAGATTTGTGGTTGGGATCAGATCAGCCATGATCTTATTGAATGGCGGAGCAGGCTCGAGGGGCCGATTGGCCTACTCCTGCTCCAATTTCTTATGTTCTTATGTTCTTATTCTTGACTGGCTTTTGTGATAGGGCCCTTTCATGAGGTTCACCATGAACGGCGACACTTGATGCCACCCACTGGGTCACTTTACAGTGGGTGTATGTGTAGTTGCAGGACTGTTTTGTGTAGGGAGGGGTGGCAAGGCTGGTAATGTTACTTGTCCTCGGATGTAGTGGTGAATGCAGCCATGGTGCCCCCCAACCTGATGGTGTCAGTTTGAGGAGGTCCGAAAAGTTGGTAAATATGTGTCAACAGAAGAATTGTGAGTGGAAATTAAGAATTTTTGGTGAAAACACAAAGATCCCGCAGACAAAAGTTTGTCTGAAGGAACTGAGTGCCCTGCTGCAATAATTCACCTTTTATCCCCATCTGTCAAACAAACATTTGAATGTCCAACTGGCTGCTGGCTGAAACACCTCTGGTAGAACATGGAGTGTTTCCCACAGCATGGGAAACACGCTGAGGATGTTTGAAAATCAGACCCCTGCCTCAACATGCACAAAATTAGGTACTTCAAGTATCTAAGTAATTCTACTGTCATCCTGCCGGCTTTAAGTGGTAGTGGAATTTCTGCATTTGTGAGGTTCACGCGCACCCAGACACGTCAGTGGGAAACCCGGAAGTCTGCGGGTTGGAGCTGGGTTCTGAACCTGCGCAGGATTTCCCTAATTTTCGGAGCACCCCTGCCCCCAATGCACCCGCTACTTCATTCCAAAATCGAGCCCTATGTGTCTGAAAACATCTGCAGTCACTAGAGTTAGTTCAGAGGCGTTTAACATACCACAGCAGCATGTTCTGAACAAGATGGTAAATCATATATACCTGCACGTTCCCCTCCAAGTCACACATCATCCCGACTTGGAAATATATTGCCGTTCCTTCATCGTCGCTGGGTCAAAATCCTGGCCAATTTTATTTCATATTTAGTATGACCCCACCCCCCCACCCATCTGGTATCACAAAGTGCAATTGTCATTCACTTGATTGATAGAAAATAATCTGGCTTGATCCAGTTGTTGGGCCTATATCACCTTTTCAGATTGGATTACTTGACTCTAGACCAATGTTGTCCAATTGAAATCGCTGACTAACCACAGGTGAGGCTACGGCGACACCGTTTTAACCACATGCACTAATGTTTAGTAGGAAATGCCTTACACACACACACAAATACAGGTAAATGTGTACTTCACGTGTATATTTACTTAACAACCATCTATTACCATTCAGTAACTAAGGAGATAAAGTACTTGCAACAATCCAAAAACACTCGCACTCTCTGCTTTTCATCTTACTATTTTACCAACAGGTTAAAGTTCACATACATACACTGTGCGAATGAGTATTGAGATCACAGGCCCTATTACTCATTATTTATTTACTAATCAGAAATGCAATTAGTCACATCTGGATTCCGAATTAGCACGTGGCTAGTGGCCAATATACTGGACAACATTGCTCTCGACAATATGGATGGAGAGAATGGAGTTTTCCATAGGCTCCTTGATAACAGGAGCTACTTTCAATGGGTATCTACTTCATATTGTTACACTCATTGGAGAAAGGCCTCTGGGTTATAATCTGTAATTTAACTCGAAGCTTGTAGTCTAGTTCTATGTTCACAGTTTAAGTTAAGTAATTTACAAAATCTTTCAGTACTTTATAGATCTGGATCATGTACTCTCTGAAATCTAATTTCTTCAGTAAGAACAAGTGACTCACCTCCTGACTCCCCAAATCCTTTCCACCATCTACAAGGCACAAGTCAGGAGTGTGATGGAATACTCTCCACTTGCTTGGATGAGTGCAGCTCCAACAACACTCGAGAAGCTTGACACCATCCAGGACGACGCAGCCCGCTTGATTGGCACCCCATCCACCACCCTAAACATTCACTCCCTTCACCACCGGTGCACAGTGGCTGCAGTGTGTGCCATCCACAGGATACACTGCAGCAACTCACCAAGGCTTCTTCAACAGCACCTCCCAAACCCGCGACCTCTACCACCTAGAAGGACAAGAGCAGCAGGTACATGGGAACACCACCACCTGCACGTTCCCCTCCAAGTCACACATCATCCCGACTTGGAAATATATTGCCGTTCCTTCATCGTCACTGGGTCAAAATCCTGGAACTCCCTTCCTAACAGCACTGTGGGAGAACCTTCACCACACGGACTGCAGCGGTTCAAGGCGACGGCTCACCACCACCTTCTCAAGGGCAATTAGGGATGGGCAATAAATGCCAGCCTCGCCAGCGACGCCCACATCCTATGAACGAATTTTTAAAAACTCAATTCTGGGAACACTGCTGTTTGAAATACTTATCTAGTAAACTAATGTGTGGTTACAATGGGCATCATATGTGTGACTCCTGTCATAACCAAAGTTCTTAGGATTGTACTTTGTACATTTAAACAATCAGGCTAATCCTTTTCTAATTAAATAAAAGAACATGCATTTATAATGCCTTTTACAACCTCAGGACATCTCAAAGTGCTTCAGAGCCAATGGAATATTTTGAAGTGTAGTCACTGTTGCATTGTAGGTAAACGTGGTAGCCAATATGCACACAGCAAGGTGCCTCAAACAGCAGAGATAAATGTCCATGTAAGTTTTTTTTTAAAGTGATGTCTCATCCAAAAGACAGCACAACCAACAGTGCAGCATTCCCTCAGTACTGCACTGAAGTGTCAGCTTAGATTATGTGCTCAAGTGTTTGGAGTGGGGTTTGAACCCACAACATTCTGAATCAGAGATGAGAATGCTACAACTGAGTCAAGGCTGACACATTATGGCTAAAAGTCATACAAAACACACATGACTTCAATGGTATGGCTTTTAGTACATCATTTTAAGAAGAAATCTAGTATCTGATATTTTAAACTTAATAAATAACTTCTATATGAGTTATTTTCCTAAGATGAAAAATTGAAGTTCAGGGCATGCATTCACAGGGAGTAGCTGTGAATTACATTTAGATCTAAAGGTTGAATTACTTGCTTCTTGACGAGGAATACAAAAAATTGTTACACTCCCAAATTTGAGGCTGCTCAGTAAGAGGTGGCACTGGTGCAAGAGGGGAGAGGTGCATATTTCTGCTGAAAGGATTTGCAAAGAAGTTGGTAAGAGATCTACTCAGAGACAGTGAAGTTTATTTTTCATTGGTTTCTTTCCTTAATGCAATATTGAAACATTTCTGCAATATTAAAGGTGCTGTCTTTTGGATGAGGTGAGATGAGAATTTTTTTTAAACACAGCGAGTTGCTATGACCTGAAGTGCGGTGCCTGAAAGATGGTGGAAGTAAATTCAATAGTAACTTTCAAAAGGGAATTGGATATATACTCGAAAAGGAGAAATTTGCAGGGATATGGAGAAAGAACAGGGGAGTGGAACTAATTGGATAGCCCTTTCAAAGAGCTGCCACAGGGACGACATGCTGAATGGCTTCATTCTGTGCTGTTTGATTCTCTGAAGAGAGCCCTCTGGTAGATCGGTTACTACTTGAAGACCAGCAGGAGGTTCAGGCCATCATTCCTCCCTCAACCAACAATACCAAGAGCAGATTGACAATTTATTAAATTGCTTTTGGTGGAATCTTGCTGCGTGAAAATTGGCTGCCACATTAGCATTAGCCTACATTACAGTTACACTTCAATAGTACTTCATTGGCTGTGAAGCACATTGGGGTATCTTGAAGACATGAAAGGGGCTATATTAATGAAAGTTTTTTCCGTTCACATTCACCTGCATAGATCAACTCCAGTTCAAAGTAATTGAATTATGTAAGGAACGTGGCCGTAAATTTGCAAACAACAAGATTCCACAAACAAGAACTGTATGTCAGATGTTTTGGGATGTTGGAGAGAAGAGGTAGCAAGTCTTTCTTTTCTAATAGAAATGATCAATTAAATTGCAACTGGTCCCAGAGTGGCGTGACTTACCTCCTCCAGGAGTCATTACACACTATGAAAATGCAGCACCATTCAGTACAAACACATAGTAATGCAAAACAGCATGACTGTACCAGAATATGCAGTGTAATTTGTACAAGCCTTAAGCAGCTGTCAGTTTCAGTAGTAGGAGATTACAAATCTCAAGGACCAGATTTTCACATAACTGTGGCTAGATTACTTTAAAGACTCTCGGGATAGAGGCGATGCTAGCAAGGCTATATTGCCCCATCACTGCCTTGAGGTGATGGTGGGCCACATTCTAGGAGCGATTTTCTACAACTGGTAGACCACTTCAGACAGCATTAAGAGTCAAACCATTTAGTGAGTTGGCAGACCAGGAAGGGCTAGCCAGTTCCATGCCCTTAAGGATATAACTGAAAAAGTTGGGTTTTACTGGCAGCTTTCATGGCCTTTTTTCCCTGGTGCTAGCCCACATATTTACTGAATGCAATTTCACGTGATGGGATCCTAACTCAGGACCTCTCTGTTGCTAGTCCAGTACCATAATCACTACTATACCATTCCTGGTAAGTGTTAGAAAACAGTAACAGAAATGACACAATCGAGAGCAAAGTATACAGGGTGACAAGTTTAATTTTATTTACAAATTTACATTCATTATTTTCATGCAGGAATACCCTTCTATACCAGCTGAATGTGGCCCACTTTTAGTAATCAATCACATTGTAAAGTTACTACAAAAGCTTCATTTTCTGGTATGCATAAACAAAAGGACAATTGGTAAGTTCAGCCAAAATAAGAGCTCAAGTCTAAATATACCCTTGGATGCAAAGTTGGTAAAGCACCCGCTCCAAGTCACGAGCCAACCTCATACTCTCCATTACCACGTGAATAATGCTAAAATTAAAGTACCTCAAGACTTGGCAAAAGAACCAGAGGGGAGATGAGAATTATTTTTAATGCAGCGAGTTGTTATGATCTAGAATGCACTGCCTGAAAGAGTGATGGAAGCAGATTCAAGTTACTTTCAAAAGGGATATACTTGAAAAGGAAAAATTTGTAGGGCTACGAGGAAGGAGCAAGGGAGTGGAACTAATTGGATAGCTCTTTCAAAGAGCCGACACAGGTACGATGGGCCGAATGGCTTCCTTCTGTGCTGTATTATTCTATGACTTTACTGCAAAAGAGTCTTGAATTGTACTGCAGCATTAGTTATGAGTTTTTTTTTAAATCTGAATTCCATTAGGTGACATTTGAAAAGTAATGCTAGTTTAAAATGCACCTTTTTGACAGTTGCCTCTACTATAATCTAACTATTCTGTATTTTTCACGTAGTTGCAGCAGATTGATGTGCAAAGTATCTTGCAGGGTCACAAATCAATGTAGCAGTGTTTACATCACTTCCACAAAAATGTATTAATATCTGAGACCATCTTAGGAAACATTACACAGCTTCACTTTTGATGGATAATTTCAGCTCTCTAGGCTACAAAAACTAATCTTCCAACTTTACTGTGACCAAACATGTTCTCACCATCACGCTTGTTAACTTTCGTTGATGTGTTATTATGCAGTCTTCAGTAGATGGATGCTCATTAAATAAAATAATTGGACATATGTACATATGCATTTGCAAAAGCAGTTCTTAACACAGTAGTATTTAAAAGAGATAGCAAGGATTACTCAATTTGGTAGAAGGGTAGGTATTTGCACAAAAGTATAGATTTTGATAGACTGCATTTTTCAAAATCCAATATTTGAATGTATCAGACTTTCCTGGGTGGAACAGGGGCTATTGCATTAGATTGCAAGTGAGAACAACAGTTTAAGATAGAACTGCTAAGAGGTCCCATTACTCGGAGGCTCATTGCCTTTCCAGTTAGCTTCAGTGCCCAAATAATCCAGTACAACAAAAGCATAGAGCTACACTTTCTGGCAATTTGCTTTTCCTTTCCTCATCCCCCAATAAAAAGACACGAGAGGATACCTTCCATCATTCCACAGACTGTGTGTATGTGTGCGTGTCTATATTATATATAAAAAATACACACACACACACACACACACACACACACACGTAAAATATTAATGAATACCAACACAGAAGATTCTAAAAGGCAGTATTGGAGCTTAATGCAACAAGGCCAAATCTCCTCAGGTTGTACTGTTCTCAGGAAAAGAAAACATGCTTCAAAATGGTGAAGTGAAATTACAAAGGGTTAAACTTCACATTAATCTCAGTTAAAGTCTCTGCTGACCATTAAATGCACATGTACAAATCTTTGGATCTTGTATAATAGCAAACATGGTCAAAACTGAAGTTATGCAATTTGAAATACTGAATTTCAATAAAAATGTGTAATTTCACAAATACCACAATTGTACACTTCCATATGAAACAAGCTCCAAGTTTAAAATTGTATGTAAAACCATGGAGAAAAAATAAGACATGACTTGTGAAATAGGTCTAATGAAGTGGAAAATAGAATCCCTATTGCTTTTAGAATGAAAGACCAAAACTTTTCAACCAGGAGAGACTATTTAGATTTTACTATCTGCTCTCAAGTTTAACATTTTTCAAGAAATTGAGAACCTATGCTTATTTCAACACAGGTTTATTTTCTGTCCATTGCAGTTTCTTAGTATTCACTGCTGAGCATTACACTACAGTAAATGTACCCATCCACACCAATAAAAACATAAGTTCATGGAAAACCCAACTACAGGAATTAGACTCAGATATTTTGCAAGCATACAAAATTGGATTCTGTTGAAACAAAACTTAGTGTGTAACAATATCATCTCATTTTAGGAAAACTGCTGTACATCAGCATAAAACAAAAATACAAGTGACATTCTTTATAAAATACAGAAGTTAACTTTACATCTGTGCATCGGTTAGGTCTCAGCATACATATAGCTGAGTTCAAGAATCTTATAGCTTAGCTCATAACAGTTCATTATCTACAAGAATAATGTAAACACCCTTTTTGAACTTTAGGTGAGATACTTAATCAAGTTTGTTTCTGTTACTGAAGTGCAAACAATGTGCAGCTATCCCATTGGATACTGATGCATTCAAAACAAGTTCCCTCTCTCAGGTTGGTAAAGCTAATCAACACTTAACATATTTCACATTTGTGGTTACTCAACTGAAAATATATTTAATGAACGGAAAGAAAAGGCCATTTTAATAGGAGAAAATGGAGTCTGAATTAGTTAACATTTCCAGTTATCTTAAATTTATAACAGAAATCTACTTTAGATACTGCTGGTTTTGAAGTAACTCCAGCTTTACAAGTACTCAAAACACCAAACAAGATCTTGTTATTTTTGCACTTCAACGTTTTAATTAAATTATATCCCTAGAAAAGTCAGATTAGTACCATTAGTAGTCTTCCTCATGCTTTGGATATAGTTACTCTCCACATCTCTAGGTTTTCATAGAATGGTACAGCACAGAGGTGGCCATTCGGTCCATCGTGCCTGTGCCGGCTCTTTGAAAAAGCTATCCAATTAGTCCCACTCCCCTGCTCTTTCCCCACAGCCATGCAAATTTGGATGCAACAACTAGCTAGAATTAAAAAGGAAAGGAAGACAAAAAAAAAACATGTGGAAGAGAAATTACTAAACAAGTACTTTTTTCATGACTTCTATAGGTTCAAATCGCTGATCATCATCTCCTATCAATCCCTTATTACACAAAACTGTGCTTCTATTCTAGTCCTCACTTCTTTGAGGCAGCCTGCAGTGTAGACTATGGTTTCGCAAAGGAAAGTTTATTATTGTTCAACAAACATTCCAAATTATGGTTAGAAATGGTGAGCAAGGTACTTTAAAGATACTGAAAGTAGCTGTACTTTAACCTCCATCTCAGGATATCACAAGAAGTGCCAAAAATATGTGTGGGTTAAGTACAATCAAAGCCAATTACTTAGTGACTGAAGAAACCAAATTCTATTTTATTAAATGAGATTTCAGCTCATTACTGGTGATTTGTGGGAAATACAGTTCAATCCACTTTACAATTAGGGCCATTGGATTATGACTGAATAAGCCAAATTCCATATTTATTAAATGGGATTATTCCCAGTATTGTGCAGATCACATTTCACTACTCCGTCCATTTTCCGTGAAAACTCCCAAACCAGTGACCTTGACTATAAATGATATTAAAACCTGCCTGAATAATCAATGTACAAGAGCATCTTTTTACAAATTAAACCTACAGCAACTCTGAGCCCATGGGGTTTGATTTTGTTTGATGGTCATCAACCTGTCATTGCTAAGAAGGATAATTTTATAACCCTTTATCTAACAGCGCACTGGTGATGAATTTCATGAAAGTTTATTTTGTACGTTTTTAGTCCAACCAGTGTGGTATGTCAGAGTTCTAAAGATCACATTTTATGATGGCAGAAAGAATACTTCCACACAAACTTAAAAGGTGGAATTAAGCAATAAGTCAAAGCTTTAGATAGTGAGGTGAAATTTCAGCAAAATTTTCCCAATATACTACCATAACTTTGGCAGAAACCCTGCAGGAACAGTGTAAATGACTGTTTACACTGTTTCTGCAGGATTTCTGCTAAAGTTACAATGGAAAATTGGGAGAAACCCCACAGAAATTCAAAACATGAATCTAAAACTTTGACTTAAAGTACCTTAATACCCCAATTTCAATGCTAAATAGAATATGGTGGATCTATTGCGAAAACGTGAGATTCAATGACTTGATGTACTGAAACTAATATCCAGAGTGCAACTGTCCTAACCATAATAAATTTAAGGCTACAAGTTGAGAGGCTTAAAAGCAGGATTAGCCATGTATGAAGATGACTACCAAGATAACATTCAGGATTGGATAAATGCTCTAATTTCTTTCAGGCCCCTTTCACAAACTAACACCAGGCTGAACTCTCCTCTCGTTTCTCTTAAGCTCTAAATTCAGCCTCCTGCCCATATCCCTGCAGACACTGTTGAAATCAAAACACAACATAACATCTCCTGCTGTAACTCTTTTCCAGGACTTCAAAAGTACGTAACTCCTTAACTCCCACAATCGCTGAGCAAAGGTTTGGCCGAAGAGATGGATATTAAGAAGGGTCTTAGAGGAGAGGGAGAATTCCCGACCTTAGGGCCTAGATGTCTGAAGGCACAGCTGCCAATGGTGGGTGAAAGGAGAGGGCGATGCACAAGAGGCCAAAGTTGCAGAAACACAGTTCTGAGTGTTAGGGCGAGGCCATGAAGGAATTTAAACGTGAGGATGAGAATTTTAAATTTGAGGTGTTGGGGGACCAGGAGCCAATGCAGGTCAGTGAGTTAGATGAGCTGGGAAGAAATAAAACTAGAGTTAAAAAATAAAAATAGTACATAGAGAATTGGAAGCGGAATGGGGGAAATAGGGACAACAGTGCAAACGGAACTACTGTTTAAATATGTGGGTAAAATTAGGGTGAAAATGTAAAACCTAATGTGGGTGCAAAAGTCCTGGATTGGCTGGCAATGTACGGATTAAAACTTTCTGGCATTTTTTCCAATTTGCTTTGACTGAAGATGCTTTGGAAGCACAGAGATAAATAATTAGATTTGTTTTCAGAACAGGATATCTGGGTCAAGAGAGCACAGCCTCACTTCAAGAGCATCAACATCTATTTTTGTATGTCTTATAGTAGTATCTATTAGTGGCAAATAAATTATTACTCTGAGGCTTAAGCTATTCTGGTAATAGATTGATTTTGCCTAGTGAATCCAAGATGTAAATGCTCTTGATGTGCATCCTCCGACGTATCCACTCCTTGATGGGTTACAAGACTTCATCCATTCAGTGTACTCCAGAGTATTATAACTGTTGGGTGAGGGGGGGGGGGGCGGGGAAAAGAGAGCTTCCTCAGTGGCCACAGGAACACTAGAGGCATCAATAAATGACTCAAGGAACTAGGAGAGCAAACTGGACCATCAGCCCTAGGGTAAGGTTCCTGTGCAAGCAGACATCTCCTCAGAGAAGATGTAAACACTTTTCCTACTACAGAAATGCCAACACTATTACTCACTGAGGACCTTTTTTTAAAAACTTTAGATCTCACAATGCTTATGACAGCAGTTGAAAAAGCTACGGGCCAGCCATCAAGCAGGGCTTTTATACAATACGGGATTCAAGATGATCATGCGATTTTCATATTACCTCAGAGAGTGTGTAAAACATTGAGGAAAAAAAACATTGTTTAGTGATTTGGCCTCAGCACAATTATTAGCAGCTATACTGTAGATGGAGATCATTCACTGTGAGGTATCATTAGAATTTTTAGTTGCAGGGTAATGGTAGTTTCTATTAGAAATATAGAAAAAAAATTTAGTTTCCAGCATATTTCGTACCAAATTCCTAAACTGCACCGTAAGCCACATTTATGGTTGAGCTTCTATCTAGTTTGAATACAATCACATGGTATTCTAGAGAACATTAAACTTCTGGCATTCCAACAGTACTTTGTAGTGCACCCAATTCGTTCAGCCTGTTTTACGTTCTTTCAAAAGCAATAGATGAATTGTGTCATTCAGGGAGCTTCAGGTTTATGACTTCAGGCTTCATTTTGAAATATTGGCGGAACCGTATAACTGCATACCTGGAAAATAAAATATTAGAAAATGCATCAGGATTCATTTCATATACACTAGAAATATTGATGTCTTCAGGATCAGATGGCATGTACCCCACAATACCAAAGGCGGCCAGTGAGGTAGCTGCAGAGGGACTAAGCATGATTTTTCAAAATTCATTAGATGGGAACTGTGCTAAGGGACTGGAGTGTGGCAAAAGGTACATCTGTTCAAAAAGGCAGGAAGGTGATACGGCAAGCAACTATCGATCATTTAGTCTTGCCTCATGAGTAAGACAATTATTACAGGCCATAATTAAATATAAAATAAATGAGAACTTAGAAGCGCATAGGCTGATTAGAGATAGTCAACGTGAATTTCTGAAGGGTAGGTCATGTTTGACGAACGTGAAAAAATAACAATGTAAAGAAAAGGAGGATGCAGAAGATGTAGTTTATATGGATTTACAAAAAGCATTTTATAAAGCACCACATAAGAAATTGGTTGAGAAAATGAGAGCCCATGGGAAAGTGGCATTATAAATAGAAAGATGGCTGAAAGGTAGACAGTAAAGTCAGGATGACTCTAGGCAAAATGATGGCTAGGTCACATCTGAAATCCTCCCTACAAGAGGGATGTAACAGCTGGAGAAAGTGCAATTTTGGTTTACCAGAATGATACCAGCAACGAGGAGTCTGAGTTACGAAGATCACTAGAGCAACTACAGCTGCATTATTTTGAATGAAGACCGAGAAGGGATTTGATGGAAGTGTTCAAAATGATAAAAGGTAAGACTAGGTGAACAGGCAACGTCAATTGGTAGGTAAATCGAAGACATGCGGCCATGATCAAGAAAAGCAATAGAAGAAACTTTTTCCATGCAGGGATTTATTGGAATGTAAAATGCTTTGCCATAATTGGTGATCGAAGCTAACGCAATTTACAGTACTCAAAAAGGGGAGGCACAACAGTTGAGGCCAACCCTGGGCAGAGCAGATAGCCACACGTGCACTTTCAGGAGGGGTCACTGCATAACAATTAGGAGCAGGACGCTTAGCCGATTCTCTCCCCTACCTGCCACCCCTCCCCCTCCAATCAGGGGGTGATAAGACAACTGTAGCATCTTTACTGCTGCCAAGGCTGAGGACCTCCCGGACTTTAATAGTTTACCTACATACTAACCAACTTTGTGAAGCACTGATTTAAAAGATTATAGAAATACAATTATATAACCAACTAAGCTAACTAGAGGAGCCACTCAGCCAATGTGGACAAGCATCATATATGCACACACAGATTCTGTGCCCAACAACATCGATACGGCATCCTCAAGGATTAAATCATTCCACGAGGGCTCATTTCAGGAGGGCACATGCCCTACAATGAGCCCAAAATTATAAAATCTGAGTCGCCATCCAAAAAATTAACTGCTTAGATATTTTATTTAAACCAATCCAGGGTTTTGTGCTTTTAAACAAAAAAAAACTAAAGCTAGTGTTATGTAATTGTCTATTATGGAACGTTGACCAATGACCTTATTGTGTCTAGGTTTCTGGCCAGGAAGAGACAAAATGAGAGTGTCTCTTGATTTGGTCTAATGCCACTAAGAAATGGGAGACCATGTAGGGCTATGTTGTAGTGAACCTGCCAATCTAATACAGAGGCACCTGGATCACTCATCTTGCATTTTGGAATTTTGCATCTTTCAATTCCTTTTATATTGCACATTTATGCTGGTTACATTCGTTATCCCAGTTTAGTATAAAGCTGTGCAAGGAAACAGCATCATCTTAATTACACTCTTCTCCACTTATACCAGCTGATATCAAAAGATTGTTGATTTCCAGAGTTTAAAGGTTGCTGTGCACGCGACCCAAGAGAAAAACAAATGAAATAAATAGAATGGGGTAGAATTTCCATTTTGGGCGCAATTGGGAAATTGCACTTGTTGGTTAGGCTTCAAGTTTCTGCTAAAATACATTTGCACAATCACGAACGTAAAATCTTCCATGAGCCAGTGCAATCGGGCAGCTTAATCGAATGCAATAGTTTCTTCTTTTCCTTCTTTCCATTAAAAAGCATTCCTTGATGTATTTAAGAGTGGCAAACTGGAGCAGTTTTATTAATACAGCTGAAAATGGGTTTATCACCAAAAATAAGCATTTTTAATAAGTGTCCAGTCCTCCACCTGTGTGAAACCTGATTTAAAATCACTGAAAATAACTTTTAAAAACAATGCCGAGCCATTCAATAGTTTCACTGGTGTACATTCGTCAGTTTCTTAGTAAAAAATATTTCATTTACTATGAAAAAAAACTTTGAAAACGTGCCTACTAATGCTTGTGCGCCTACGAAAATGAGTGCAATTTGAAGAGCCTTCCTGAACCAGCGCGATCAGCAGAATCTCGCAGTTTCAACCTGTGGGCGTGGCCAGTTTTGTGGGCAGGGCCTGATTCAAACAAATTAAATCTTGAACCAGCTTAAAAGATCACCCAACTCACTCACGTTTAAAACGCCTCGATCTTTTGCACTGGTTCAGCCGATTCCCCCCAGATTGCATTGATATTACTGGCGAAACAAACTACTCAACCCCAATGCATCTAAAATGTACTTTTCAATTTAATTTAAAAAGTACTTATAGTAATGCAAACAAATTGAGGCATGACTTTGTAGGTTGTATGAAGGGGAAATTGTACAATTCTAATGCATGGCAAAATGCAGATGGCAACTGCTGTAAAAAAAAGGGAAAAATGAGGGAAACATTTCAGAATTTTTGGGGATAGGCAAATGACTATTAAACTAAGAAGGACCATATTAGGAACAAAACTGAACATTCAAGAATTTATTTTGCTTAAAGTTGAAGTTTTTGTTATTAGATCAAATAATTTAAAACTATGCACAAATGTAGCAATACAGATACAGCTGGCCAAGGCTACATGATTAAATTTGATGTGTGGAGGGTACCGTGAAGATGACAAATACCACAAAAACTATTTCTGACCAAATCAACCACAGGCAATTCAGCAGAAGTAGCACTTTAGAGTACAGTTATAACTCTCTGCAATCCATTCAAAACGTTTACTAGCAGCTTCATCCCAATTTACGTCCAAAGGACAGAGTTAATCGATTTTTCCTTGACATTCACACTTTCAATAAGTAATTCAAGCCAGCAAGCTGAACGTCACTGTAATACCCCAGAGAAACATTTCTCACTAGCAGGAGCAGTGCTAATGTAACGAATACAGATGGAAGTAAAAAAGAGTGAACATAATAATCACGTATGTAAAAAGGTATTAAATTGAAGCTCAGTGCCAGACTAAAAAGGGGTTCCACGCTACATCTGTACCATTCCCCTAAGATTTTAATCACCTCCTGTACCCATGTTATGTGAAGGACAAAGGACTGAATACATTTCACATTGCAAACTGTTTTTATAGCTTCGCTACATCAATATACAACTCCCAGACAGCATAAAGCAGACTTCTCTTTGGCAACAAAGCAAGTCCCTGATTTTAAAATTACGTATACACACACACGTGCAGGTATGTATGCAGACTTTAAAGCAAAAAGAGACGATGTGTTATTAATTGTCATCATCAGCTGAGAGAAACTTAACTATTTGTCTGTCAGTCAGTCAGTCAAAAGCAAAACACTGCAAATGCTGGAAATTTGAAATAAAACAGAAAATGCTGGAGAAGCTCAGCAAGTCAAGCAGCATCTGTGGAGAAAGAAACAGAGTTAACGTTTCAGGTCGATGACCTTTCATCAGAACTGAAAGATGTTAAAAGAGTTAAAGTGCAAAGTCAGGGAAGGGGGGGTGGGAATGGAGGGGAGGAAAGAACAAAAGTGAAGATCTGTGATAGGGTAGAGGGCACGAGTGATTAAATGACACAATGGATGATGGTGCAAGTCAAGGAAGGTGGTAATGGGACAGGTTAAGAAACAAAAGATTGATCAGGAGTAGCTGTAAATGGCAGCAGCAGAACCATTACCAGCACTAGCTGACAAAAAATGGGAGCAGTGGTTATGATCTGAAGTTATTGAAATCAATGTTGAGTCCGGAAGGTTGTAAAGTGATTGTAAAAAAAAAACTGATTTCAATAATTTCAGATCATAACCACTGCTCCCATTTTTTGTCAGCTAGTGCTGGTAATGGTTCTGCTGCTGCCATTTACAGCTACTCCTGATCAATCTTTTGTTTCTTAACCTGTCCCATTACCACCTTCCTTGCCTTGTGCATCATCCCTTGTGTCATTTAATCACTCTTGCCCATCTACCCTATCACAGACCTTCCCTTTTGTTCTTTCCTCCCCTCCCCCCCTTTCCCTGACTCTGTACTTGCTCAAAAACTTTAACTCTTTTTAACATCTTCCAGTTCTGATGAAAGGTCTTCGACATGAAACGTTAACTCTGTTTCTTTCCCCACAGATGCTGCCTGACTTGCTGAGCTTCTCCAGCATTTTCTGTTTTTATTTGTCAGTCAAGTTTACTGGCTGATTTGTGAATCAGGAATAAGAGCAAGAAAATATGAAACAAATTACTAGCAAATCAATCCAAATCACTTAGGAGTTTAAATTTTAAAAATCTGGTTCTACTATAGGAACAAAATAGGACAGACATTATTCAAAAAAGTACATTAATATTTTGTCCTTGTCGCACTTCATTAGCATATGCATAAAATTAGTGCTCCCCTGCAGCATTCCTCTGTATTTCACACAACACTTCCTATACATGCCAATATGCTCGACTAACTTGATTGCCTTCTGCAACTGCACTTTTCAATGCATAATTCTGGGAAATTTGTCACTGCCTGCAGTGTTATCTTAACTCATTCCTGTAACATTAGATACCAGAGGAAACTTTAAACTGAATCTTCTGTTGTAGTCTATGTAATTAAGATAGTGTAGAGTTAAAATTGCTCACACCTCTACACTGGTTTCCAACTATATTAAAATCTAAATCATATCCATTCCTTTTTTTTTCCTGTCACATCCATTACTTAGGGAAAAAAAGCTGCACGTTTAAACAGAATTTGCAATATGCAATATTAAAGGCAATTTTTGATTTAATGTTAAGTATGGGGAAAATGTACTTTTATTTAAATTCTCTTTTTGATATAGAGGAAAATGAAACATCTCAAGTTTGACATTTTTCTCCCCCAAAGTCAATTTTCCTGCCATCACTGAGACTCTTGGGGAGTTTTCCTTCCCTCTATCTTAGGCTGCTCTGGTGACATCAATTATGGGGACCATCATGTGTGTCCCACAGTGGTTCTATTAGAAACCATGAGCAGGGGTGGGGCTGCGGGACTCCGAACTGCCCTTTGGGCTGCTCAAGTCTTCTGATCCCAACAAACCGCGTTAAAGACCAGTGCAAATTACCAACCCCAATGAACAGAGCAGCTCTCTGATGCACATGGCCCCTTTTTTTTTTAAACTTCCATCATGGAACAATGGTGGAGAGGGGAACTCGAATTGTGGGCCTCCCTCCAGGAGGGTGGTGTTGTATTTTCCAACAGGTAAAAAATTACATATTTTGGTCCAGAGATCAGAATTTGACTAACGTAGGGGCAATGAAAAAGATTTCAATACATAAATTACAAGTTTTAATCCTGGACATATAAATATAGAATACTGGCATTCAAGTGCAATACTAATTATTCTTTTCATGTTATCTTACATAGACAAAGTCACCCACAAAGCAAAGAAAATTTTGAGGGGCACTTGTCCTGCTAAGCAGACGTGTCCAGTCTTTTATCTTCATGTGCTGCCTAGGTATGATTCAGGGAGTCTCAGGGGTTACACACAGAAATCTAAATCTATGTTCCTGTTAATGTGTGTATATCTCAAGTTGCTGATACTAAGAAACAGGATAAACCAGCAGAAGGAATGAGTTGCTTAGGCTTCTAGGGCTGGATTTCCAGGCTTTGTTGGGGGGGGGGGGGGGGGAAGAGAAGGGGGTACATGTTTATAAACACTGCCTTTAAAAAGGAGACATCTAGCAGGAACCCACACATGTTGCCATTTTCTGCTCTTTTCACGAGGAGGAAAATTAGAACTTTTACATATACTGTTTGCAGAGAATATTCTTATACTTCTGTGAATCCGATACTGTTGCTTTTATGTTTGGAGAGATTTCCCACAATTTCCCACAATCCTGCTATTGACTCAAACTATTCTCATCTTATATTGGAAGCAGGCTAATTGTTGAGCTACAAGCAGAAGTAAGCTTGTTTTTATAAACTGAAGTGAGAAAAAGGAGATAATAAAGATTATTCTAGTTAATGAAATGTCATTCGCTATGTAATGAAAGGGTTTCATATGTATTAAATACTGTCTGCTATAAACAAAATATATGCAATTTACAATGCCATCTTGTGGCTATCTGGTATAGCAAACAAAACAAACATTCAAATTGTTAAACAAATCAACCTGAAGACAAGTTAAAGAAACTCAACTGCACAAATCCCATTGTGAGGTAATATCTGAAAAATGTATGAATGATAAATGCTCTACTGTATAGCTCCATCTTTTCCCAAAAAAAATATTGCTTTCGTGCCAACAATGGACTGTTCCACTGACATCAGAGATTCTACTTCAGTCATTTGCATTACATGTTCAATTTGTAACATCCAGAGAAAGTTAATACAAGAGGACCACAGAACAGAGTAAAAGAAATTGAGACAGAGTCAGGATATTTAACTAAGATCTTTTTGGGATTAGATTTCAAAAAGTATGCAGTACGTTTAAATTAAAGTCATTATTTTGAGTAAATAACTGATAGTATTTTTCTAACACAAGGCATCCAATATAATGCACACCAACAAGTTCAGAGGTTTTGTCACTATACATTTAGAAGAGGGGGTAAAGCTATATTTTATTTTCTCAGTATACATTAAAAGCTATGGCATGGCTTTTTTTGTCACCAGGAACCTTAAGATTACTAACAGGTGCCAGCTCTACTGGATTCCTATAATGTTCTTTGCTCTCGATCCTCAGACTAGTTTAATATGCTGATCAAATCAGGTGGATTACATTCCTAGGTGTGAATGAACCCTATTATGATGAGTATCACATTCAATTCACTTTAGAACAAGATATTGTCTGAAAGACAGATGTAGATCTTTATGTCGAAGAAGTCACTGTGCTCTCTCGGTAAATTGAAGAGAAAGAGGATACATAAACAGAGGGCATGGGGACTGCGAAGGGGAGCAAGAAAAGAAATGCAGAGGGACAGAGACTCCATGAACTTTTGTTAAGTTGGCGCTGGAGTGAAGGACAGCTTGTGGTGAGAAAAAAAAAACCATTTACCGCTGAAGGATCAAAGTGCATCAAAGGGCTGGGAGATTATTAGCCAGTTACTGCGTAGAACTGTACAATTCTGTATGTGCTTTTACTTGTCACTGATCAGTTAATTTCAGGCTCCAAATTAAATTGAGTGCAGTGCATTGGTATTTCTGTTTCCCTGTGCAGCCGGAAGCAAAGCAAGACTGCTAGATATACTGATGAACTGGGATCAGTGCAAGTCCTAATGGTACGAGATCTCAGTGGGGGCAAGAATCTAAAAGACTGCTGCTTCAATCATCGGGCATGCGAGGTCTGCATATGGGGAGCGGAGTGAGACTTCTGAAAGGTAAGCTGAAAGCTCATCAAAAGTGAACACTTCCACAGCATGTCTCAAACAATTTTTAGTTCAAAAGCCATTCTAAGCACACAAAATAAGTCACTATTCCAATAGATTCATGCAATATCAAGTTTAAAACTTTAAAGTTTGATATTACGGAGAAATTTACTGGGGACATAGGAATGTCTCAGACTATGAAGAAACAAACTTTGTCAACTTGTAAAGCTAAATTTGAGTTTCCACAATCCCACGCAAAACAATTTTTGAACAAAAAGTTAAGCAGGTGCTCCATAAGAAGATACATTGATAATGATTTAATCTTTTAGCCAAAGCTTTCTCATCACCTTTGCATTTGTTAATGGCGCTGGATTTTACAGCAAATGAAAAACTCTTAAAACTTACCCCAAAAAATCAAAGTCAATTGTTGAATATTTTGTCTGGATCAATGCCCACAGTCCCCAGAAGAAATGGGAAGCCTGAATAAGCAGAATAGAGAGAGTTTATTAGTTTAGTTAGGTAGCTGTGTCAGGCTCAGTAATCCCAAGCCAGTACCTACAATCATATCAGTGACGACCAAAGACATTCCTAAACCATACAGATCAGAAGGTCTTTGATTCAATTCCCAGTTTGTGCGGACCTAGACGCTCACGGCTGGGTCTACAATTGGGCTTCTACAATTGGTTCAAGTTAGGGAAGGAAAAAAAGTTGGATAGAGCTCCCACTCCTTATCCCTATCTTAGCTCAGCTAGAAAGTGAGCACGTCTGCACTCCAGGTAAGACAATGGATTGGGCTTGACTGTGATGATCTCCATGGTTGAAAAGCCTGATGACACTCAAAGTCCAGGCTTATACATGAAGAATGCTGACTTGGGTGAGATACTAGGAGATTTGTGGCATCTGTCAAAAGGAATCCCAGCAGTGTCTTAATAAGGCGGAGAATATTAACAAAAAAAATTAAAAGAAAGTTATCTACCTTGTAGGGACTTAATTCTTTAAATGGAAGGAATCCTCGACATACTCGAAAACTATGTGAACAATGGCAAAACAGGAAATTTACTAGGATTTTGCACCTTTTAAGAAATACTGCCGTCAATGACAATATCCACAACATACAAGGCTATTGCCCCAGGGCTGACAACGTTAAACTACTTACACACATATAAAATATATTCCCAAAGAGGGAGAAACTCAAAGTCGACAATAGTGTTAAAGGTATTCACAATGAGCCATCATGTGAGTCATGGGAGGTGACCAAAAGCTTGGATAAAAAGGGTTTTTGACAAGATCGTAGAAAACCTCAATTATATATAAATTCTCTCAAAAGAGCAATGTAGGGACAAATGCACGGAATCTTGAAACAAGGAACATCCTTTCAGTTGAAGAATGAAGACAACCCTACAAGTCATCAATTCCGGTATTCTCCATAAAGTGCCGAAATTGGCAGCCATGCCTTCAGCTGTCTAGGACCTAAGCTCTGGAATTCCCTCCCTAAACCTCTCTACTAATCTCTCCTCCTATAAGATGCTCCTTAAAACCTACCTCTTTGACCAGGCTTTTGGTCACTTGTTCTAATATCTCCTTATGTGGCTGTGTGTCAAATAACGCTTCTGCGAAGCGCCTTGGGATGTTTTGCTACGTTATATAAATGCAAGTAGTTGTTGTTGTTGTTGTTGAGGTGCTCTTGTCCCAAATAACATCTGTACATCCAAAGCTAATGTATAATAAAAGTATCTCCAGCACTGGCTTCTCCTCCCACCCCCACACCGTTACCTCTGGAGTTCCCCAAGGATCCATCCTTGATTTAATCCTCTTCCTCATCTACAGAATGCCCCTTGGCGATGTCATCCACAGACATGGGGTCAGCTTCCACATTTACACTGATGTCACCCAGCTCTATTTCGTCACCACCTCTCTTGCTGACCTATATTGGCTCTTGGTCCCTCAACACCTCAAAATTTAAAATTCTCATCCTCGTATTTCAATCCCTTCATGACCTCATCCCTTCCCATCTCGGTACCCTCCTCCAGTTCTATAACCCTCCCACAACTCTCCGTTCCTCCGACTCCGGCCTCCTGTGCATCGCCCCTTCCCTTTGCCCCACCAATGGTAGTTGTGCTATCAGCTGCCCAAGCTCCATACTCTGAAAATCCCTTCCTAAGCGCCTCTCCATCTCCCTCTCTTCCTTTAGGATCCTCCTTAAAACACCATACTTTTGGTCACCCCTCCTAATATCTTTCTTTGGCTTAGCATCCATTTTTGCCCAATTATGCCTCTGAAGTGCCTTGGGATGCTTTTCTATGTTAAAGGTGCTATATAAAATGTTGTTTTGTGTGTACACTATTTTTAAGAAACTGCCAATCTAAAGACTGGCACTTAACAGAGGAAAGGTAATAAATATTAGACCGACAAATCATACAGTTTATTTCACACATGGAAAGTATCAGACTATTTGAATGTTTAATAGTGAGTTTAAGACAATTTAATCTTAGGGTTCATGCACCTCTGATTAGGTCATCAGAAATTCTATTAAATCTGTTTTGAACATTCCTGCTATTTATCTATTAGTCTTACACAAAGAATATACATAGAAATGCAAAATGAAAAAATCCAAACTATTGTTACTCTGTACATGTATAAAGTCTTTTACACATCACTCAGACATCAGCTTATATCTAGTTTGTACAACAAACTCAAGTTAATTGCATGTTTCACACAATGGAAATTATGCATACAGCATGTTAAATAATAGAACTTAATCATATTATCCATCTGTAACAGCACTCAGATGATACTTGTTACAGTTCAGCAATAAACTTACCAGTGCAAACAGATTAACTTGAAAATAAAGTACTTCCACTTCCTTCTCAGTTACTTCTGCACTAAGTCCTTTATATTCTTTTAAAGCTTCAAGATAGGATTTCAACCATTTCAATTGTACACTTTTATCTGGATACAAACTGTAATCAACTTCATTTATACCTGAGGAGGAATGGGGGGACGAGAAAAGAGAGATATATATGTTACACAATTTTTGACTGACATATTACATAAATAAACAAACCACACAGTCAGAATATTTAGATGTCTTACCTGCAAATTCATTGAAATGGTTCCCAATGTCAAACGCCTGGTAGTTGTAGCCTGCATATTCATAATCAATGAACTTCACATGACCTATTCAGGGTACAAAAATAAATAAATCAAAGTGTGGACTATAACATTAGATGGACAGGCAAATTCCTAGATGTCTTTTATAAAAACAGAATCAATTGCCCTCCCCTCAGTTTTAATGTGAGCTGTGCAATGCCACGTATGATTACATAGAATTTATAGCACAAAAACAGGCCATTCAGCCAAACTGATCTATGCCAGTGTTTATGCTCCACACAAGCCTCCCACTGTACTTCATCTAACCCTATCACCATATCCTTCTATTCCTTTCTCCCTCATGTACTTATCTAACTTCCCCTTAAATGCATCTATACCATTCGCCTCTACGACTCCATGTGGTAGAAAGTTCCACACTCTAACCACTCTCTGGGTAAAGAACTTTCTCCTGAATTCCTTATTGGATTTATTAGTGACTAGCTTACTGGTGACTCCTAGTTTTAGATTCCCCCACAAGTGGTGATGAATTAACTTCACATAACTTCATGACGACCTCAAGCTTTAGTAAATTTAAATCAATTTTTATCTTATACATTAGTGAGTTGTTTTTGAATCATTTTACTGGCTACTAGTAATTATATGACAATCCGCTTGTGTCTTTTCTCATCAGCCAATAGTAATCACGAGTACTGATTGTTCTGGGCCATAATTTGCTGTAGCAGGGCATCCAACAGCATCTGTACTTGAATGTTTTGACATTTTTTGAGTGGCAAGTTGCTGAAAGTGAAAGCTGCTAATGTCACAGCGAGGGAAACAGGGCATCTGGGACCTGAGTGAACAGGGCAAGCAACTGTGTATCCCCTTAACCAATCAGATTGAAGGATTGTGAAATTAACATCGCAAGGACTGCGAAGGAAGTGTAAATTAGAGTGGGTGAATTCAATGTCAAATCAGGTACAGAAAAAGAAATAAAGCGATGGAAAGAAAGGCTGGATTAAGAGTAAGAAAAGATTGACAGAAAATACATTTTCTAAAATAATTTAAATTTTTAAAATCTCCAACAATTAAAACCTGAAGGAATGAGACACCACACTTGTAATAATTAATTTTCAAGTGCCAGAGAGGTTGACTGACAGTAATTACCTCTCATCACATCGTTAAAAGGGTACTTAGACTGAAATGGACAAGACTTAACTTTCTATGGCGAGTTTAGTTCGTTCCTACCGTGCAAATCCAGCAACTTCAAGCCATTCAATGCATTTCAATGGTGAGGCAGACAGCCAGATGCCCTTTTCAAAGCTAATGCCAGAGCGGCACAACTCGAACAGCAACTTTTGGATATTTGAGTTTAACTGTGCATCTGCCTCTCGCCTGAAGTTGCTGTACCATTTGCGCATAAATAATGGAGAAGCGCCATTAGCCCCACCATTATTTTGACAGCAAATTATGGCCCAATATATTTTATTGGCAGGACCCTAGGTCAGTAAAAGTAGAGAAGGCAGGGTCAGAGACTCAGCAAGTTTTATGTTCATACAGTGATGGCTCCCTCTCAGCCTCAGGGTCTGCTTTAACACACTAGTGCAGTGGTCTCACTGCTTTTCACCCCACTGCCCCTACTCTACCTCCTAGGATAGCTTTCCCTCAGCGTGAGCTTCTCCACTGCCTCCCTGGCAGCATTCACCACTTCTTCCCAAGGCTTCCACTGGCTTTTTCTGTGCCATCGTCTCATTGAAGGGAAGCTAGTCTCCGCCTGATGGTTGACAGAGTTGATGGCACAAAGCTCATACATAGTGCAGCCTATGCAGCAGAGGCATAGTATATACAGGGATAGCAAGAAAGACAAAGCCACCAGTACTTGCAAAGTTAATTATGTTTTATGTAGTTCCATTTAATCAATACTGATGTTGCAGTGCATTATGTCTAAGTGGTCAGAAGTGATTGTGTCCTTCACCATCATAAATCAATGCCAAGTAAAACCAAATTCTCCCCACTCTCTGAGGAAAGCGAGGCTCGGGAAAGCCAAGTCTCCCAGACCACTGATGATGTACCAGCTGAACAGTGACATTTTCAACAGTGGGAATTGGTCAACGGACTTCCTGCTTGATCAATATTTTAGATTGGGGGGGGGGATAGGGAAAGAGAGAAGTAAAGGCAGAGAATATGAAACATCTTGAAATTGTGTGCGCCTGGAAATTGTCCAGCATACAGACTCAGTTACTTTAATTGGTCAATAAGCAAAATTATTTAATAGAATATATATTTTGAACTGATTTGAGCTAAAACCTACTTTTTGGTAAGCTTTTGTGATCACCAAGATGACGTTCATGAATCCTTGGAAGAGGGAGGCTTTTCTACTTTGCATATCGGCATTATGCACTCCCGGTTCATGGATGGTACAAACAGATGCAGAGTGAACCTCACTCTGTCATAAAATTGTCCCGTATCCCCCAATTCAGAAGAAATTTAGCATCCAGCAAAAGTGTCAATTTTCCCATTTTTCATCGCTTGGATTGTCAATTTATTGCCATTCTGTGGACTCAGATCGATTACAATTTCCACAACTTAGAATCTCACAACTGGCACAGATCGAGGAAAATAACAAAGCTTTCATATCCTTCAGTCTGGACTGGATTTAAAATAATTAGAAGGAAACAACAGCAGCACACTAATCTACTGCACCGCCCAGACTACATACTCCAACTAGATTCTTGGCAGGGGAAACATATTTAATCCTTGCTAGACATATAGAAACTGCATGCAGATTCCATCTTGTATATTAATAAAATGCTTTAAGAGTTTAAATTATACTAATATATATATATATACACACACTTAAAAATACTGTATAGCTGAGTAACGCAACTAAAAATGTTATGGTATTTTATGCAGTTTATTACTGAAGAAACCATAAACAATGTCTTGTATCAAAGACTGTAGCATATTAAGTGTTATGATAAGTTGACTATTTCAATAACATTTAAAAATTCACATTAAAATCCCTGATTTTAACATTTTGTTACTGTACCTGTGTTTCACAGGTTCTTGCTTTTTTGTGCTGCTTCCAACTTTATAGTTGCTTGTTAAAATGTCAAAAAACCTACAAATTAAATAGATATCACCCAATGCATAAAAGGTTTGGATATTAACTTGGCTTCATTAAAGTTGAAGGGTTGAAAAACAAAAACACCCAACCTTTTTATAAAGTGGTGAACTGCAGTAATTCACTCACCAAGTCTTCTGATAAGTGTTCAAAACCATGCACCTTTATCAAGACAATTCTTATTCTTCCTCGCTGCATTTTAGTGATTCTTACTTTAAGGTTGCTGAAAGGAACTTTACAATGAGCAAACAGTCTGTGAAACTCCATTATTATTATACATCAGTTTTTTTTTTAAATACGATAAGACTAAGCTGCTTCTAGCTACATTTCCACTCTTTTCGTACTTCTAGAAAGGGAGAACCCTAAAAGAATGGGCCAATTATAGATGCATACACAATTATGAATATAGTCATATTTAGAAATAATTATAGAATGGGAAATATATTTAATCCTATGTTTCCCATATGATTTTGAAAAAATAAAAATCGAGGTGTTTTTAAACTATCATAAAATCTGATGTTAGAAATATATTTAAACTGACAAGTGTCAACAGATATTTCACTGTTAAGTACTGTATCGATGTTTGTTCATTTTAAATTAACCAAGGTATATCCAAATTTTGAAAACATTCTTCTACTTGAAAAAAATCTTAACTGACTATAATGCCTAAATTGGCAGGAGAGAATATAAACAAAACGGAACTTAGGCAATCTAACATCATTCTTTTTAATTATTTGCATTTGAGCCCAAATCTAAGTGAAATATCTGAGCATAGCTATAGAAACCAGTATTCCATTTGGAACAATGCAGAAAAGTAAGGAATGGCACTTTTTAAAAAATAGGTTAAGAATAATACCTGCACTATTTCTTCTTCCAGTTTTCTTCCTTCCTCGGAACGCCAACTCATAGCAGACGTCTAATTATATATAAATGACCCGGACTTGTCTATAGGTAGTACAATTTCAAAGTTTGCGGATGACACAAAACTTTGCAACGTAGTAAATAGTGAGGAGGATAGAAACAGACTTCAGGAGGACTTGGATAGGATGGTGAAATGGGCAGACAGATGGCAGATGGCATTTGATGCGGATTAGTGTGAAGTGATGTACTTTGGGAGGAACGTGGAGAGGCAGCATAATTTAAATGGTACTATTTTGACGAGGGTGCAGGAGCAGAGGGACCCGGGGGTATACATTCACAAAGCTTTGAAAATGGCAGGGCAAATTGATAAGGTGGTTAAGAAAGCGTAGGAGATACTAGGCTTTGTAAATAGGGGCATTGACTACAAAAACAAGGAAGTCATGCCAAACCTTTACAAATCAGTGGTTAGGCCTCAGTTGGTATAGTGTGTACAATTCTTGGCACCACACTTTAGGAAGGATATCAAGGCCTTGGAGAGTGTACAGAGGAGGTTTGCCAGGATGATACCAGAGATGATTGACTTCAGTTATGTGGAGAGATTGGAGAAGCTGGGATTGTTCTCCTTAAAGCAGATAAAGGGAGACCTACTAGAGGTATTAAAAATTATGAGGGGTTATGATAGAGTACATAGGGAGAAACTTTCCTCTGGCAAGTGGGTCTGTAACTAGAGGTCATAGATTTAAAATAATTGGTAAAAGAACTGGAGGGGAAATGAGGAGAATTTTTTTCACATAGGGTTGTTAAGATCTGGAACACACTACCTGAAAGGGTGGAGGAAGCAGATTCCACAGGAACTTTCAAATGGCAACTGGACATGTATTTGAAGAGGACTAATTTGCAGGGTTATAGGGAAAAAGCTGGAGCATGGGACTAAATCGGACAGCTCTTTCAAAAGAGCCAGCATAGGCACGACAGGCCGAATGGCCTCCTTCTGTGTTGTAAGATTCTACGATTCTCATAAACAGCTGCGTTGTGTAAGATTGTCAGCGGTGTTTTGATGAAAAATATCTTACTTTCTAAAGAGATTAAAGTTCTCCTTTCATAACAGATACCTCAGCTAATACTTTCTAAATATTTTAGGACATTCCAGTTCTGTAGGTTGGCTCAAGGATTTATGAGGACCTAACGAAAAATATATTACATCTAAAATAGTAGTTGCTGAAATCAGATATGTGGCTTTATCTTATAAGAAAGACTTGCATTTATATAGCACCTTTCACCACCTCAGGACATCCCAAAGCGCCTTACAACCAATGATGCACTTTTTTTTGAAGTGTAGTCACTGTTGCAATGTAGGAAACGCAGCAGCCAATTTGAGCATGGCAAGTTCCCACAAACAGCAATGTGATAATAATCGGTCTACTCAGGTTTAAATGACCTATTCCAAAATAGGGACATTTGCCTCCAAATATAAACTACACCAACTATCAATCCAAACATAACTAATAGTCTTGTTATTGGTCTTAGCTATAATAGTGCATCACTCTCGTATGCAGCTTATTTGGTATAATTTATAAAATATTAGAAAAGTTTAAACACATTACCTGGTACTGGCATTTAATTCGGTGAGCCGACCTACAGAAATAAAACCTTATTTGCAAACTTTATAAGTTTACGGCTGCAATAACCAGTTATAAAATAACTGGCAAATAAGTTTTCATACTGCATGAAAAATGTTAATGTATAATTAAACTATCCAAGTTGAAAAACTAAAAAGAAAACAAAGTATTTACTTTTAAATTTAAGCTCAGAAAAAAATTAAACACTCTGACCTTTACTCTAGACTGACATTTTCAGATAAGCAGTAAATAGGCTTCTGAAATACGGACATAAAACTTAAAAGATCATATGACAGAATGACGCTAAGAAGACACTGATCAACTGTTACCAGATTGCGTGCTCTCCTATGGGGAAATACATGTGAACAAGTGGTACGATTAACCTCCAGCCAACGCACTAAAACAGCACGACGTAAACTGCCAGCATTTGGCAGCAACAATGGCACACCTAATGTACAGCAAATGAGAAAGATTTGGCAAACTTGAGAAGTCAAAAGGCAAAATAAGATTGGAATAGTAAAAAGATTTTACTCAGAGCATTTGAAAAATGAACAGCTAGTTCAGATGGAAATTCAATAAAAAGGGATTTACCTCTGAACAAAAAAGTATCAAAATAAAATACAACAATGGAATAGTTTAAATCGCCCACTATACTACTAAATCCACATTAAATGTAGTTTTCTGAAGTTTGATGACTGGAATTTGACAGCACTGAAGATACTGATATTAAAAAAATGCAAGTGCTGCAGTTCATCCTTCTACTGAATTACTCTTTTCTGGAGCGGTTCTAGGTTCTTTGCCACAGGAGCACTCCAGTCATCTGGATAGATCTTTTAAGCTAAGGTGTTTCTTGCAAGGAACTATGGATTAAATACATCAGAAATAACATTCCCTGTGTAAATCTGCTTCCTTGAGCAGGAAAGGGATGTCATGGCAACCTCAGAGAAAAAGCTCAAAGAATAAGTAAGCAAAGGAAAATATTATGCTTGAAACTAAGAACAGACTTTTCTGCATTTTAGTTCCTTTTTAATTCATCTTCTCCCAGTCATCCAACAAGTATATTTATATCTTTTACAGATGGATAAAATACAAGGAAACATTGATGCTTAAGTTGCCTGTTGAGGAATGGAGGGTATGAGCCAGAATATACCACTATAGAAGATTTCCCAAACAGTTAGCAAGGGGGCGCAAAGCGAGTTGGATCAGAAGTGAATTTGTTGGAACACAGGGAGCTAATGGTGCCGGGTGAGGAAAGGTCGATGGATGTGAGGGATAGGACTTAAGCCGCAGAGTTTTGGAACATTTGAAATATCACAAGTGCAAATATTTATCACAAATAAATATACTTGTCGCCACCCCAAAGAGAGCATCTAGACTAGAAGCAGCATTTACAGCTTGCCAAGATAATAGAGTGGCATAAAATGTGCCGTATGTCTAAAATCTCTCATACACTTCACCATTGGGAAGGAGGGACGTCGAGGGAAGGCCAGGTGCTTCTCCACTCGGATAGGAATAGGGAATCATAATCACTTTTGTACACCTTGCAATCAGTTCAGCACAACACTGGCAGATGCCTGATGGTAGATCACCCACAAGCTCAACTGCAAATGCATTGTATGTGGGGGAAGGGGGGGGAATAAAACTGATATTTAGAAAATAAAGTTTATATTAATGACGTGAATAAGCTAATAGTACATTACAGATCTGAAAGGGAAAGCTATTTAATTTTAGAACTATTTGACACTAGGAAACTTCATGAGGAATTAATTATAATTCTGCTTATTAAGTCTGCTTTATATAGAGAGCAGGTATGTTTAATATTTTGTAGTAAGACAACTGCAAATCCAGTGACCAAACCCCACAAATACATTGCATACTGATGACTAGTTTTTAAATATAACACTTTACATGACTTCCCTTCTCTCCTACAAAAAAATACACAATTGTAAACATACATACAGCAGTTATCTTCAGCTCAATTTTTTTTGTCAATGCTTGTAAAAGTACCAAATCTTTCTATTTTCTTCCCGGTCTGCCTAACCACACATCATCACCGATGGCCTCTGCCAACGTCGTTCTGAGCCAACCCTAGGAAGGCATGTATCAGGAGGAGGGCAACTCTCCACTCCGTCTCCTCTCCCCTTATAGGAATGTGCCTAGTCTCCACTCAGCAACTCCCACAGAAGCCCATTTGAAATCAGCAACTCAACATCACAGACAAAATCCAACTGGTATTTCTCACTAGTGTAGTACAGTGCACTGGTGTCCCAATGTAATTCACCACTGCATTACCCTATATCAATAGACATTAAGTTTTCAATCACTGACATACATATATAATTGAATCCATGTAAGTGAATGTCTATTAAAATATTTGCACAGTAATTATTTGTTTTCACTCCATACTGTTCTTCAACTGAAAGATAGGAAAGGCTTTCAAAAATGCTGCACCATACTGGCCAATAGGTGGCATATACTCTCAGCAAATAAGTTCCAGCAACAGTTCTGCAAAGCATTACTCCCAGGAGCCTGGCTGAGAACAGTTAAATACATTGAGTGGAAAAGATTAACAGTTCTCCAATTGAGACAGTAGATGGAGTTTGAACACTAGCAGAAGCTAGGATGACAAACTGAAGTCCCCAGCAACTAAGTCCAGCGGTTTACTACTGGAACAGTCAAGCTATCTCATATCCACGACATCAGGACAATTGCTTCTTCATTGTTCTTCGAAAAAAAAGTTCCCTTCTCACCCCTATACCAAATTTAACACTGGTAAATAGCGCCACTGTTATCTTACTCTAACTCTCTTCATCCCGACTCCCAAATAAAATGTCATATTAAAAACATAAGTTACGCTAATGGTACTTCGTAAAAATTAATATATATATATATATATATATATATATATAAAAAAATCTGAACAAACTGGTTGTTCACTGAACTAGAATCAACTGTATAATTTTTGTGGTTTACTCATTCAGACTTTTCCTCTTCTCTATCTACCAAAACATTAAGCAAAGAAAAAACATGCTATTCTGAGGTCCTTTTGTTTATCAAAAACATTTATAAAACAAAAGTATAACTTTCTGTAAAAACACACCCACCTCTCCCTCCAAAAAGTAGGAAATATATGGTATCGCATAGAAAATATTGAATTTGCTTCCTCTCAAACCCACCATTTTGGAACTCCTTCCCTCTACAGCCACTTTAGGCTGCCTATGAGAAGGGCTGCATGTATTCTGGAGCAGGGTGAGGTAGCATTCTGGTATTTGTAGCTTACCTGGAAAGTCCAGAAAAACAAACTGCCAGCTGGTACATGCTCATTGGTAAAAGGCTTTCCTTCTGCTCCTGATCAGTATTCAGGCCAGAGTGTGGAGCTATTCCAGGATGTATGCAGCTCCTCCCTGTATCTTATGTCACCAAAGTGATTAAGCAGGGTGGAAGAGAGATTCAAAATGGTACATCTCTGTGACATGCAGTGAATTTTAAAAAATCAGGTATATATATCTACTCCTCCCCTGGGTGAGGGAAGGTACTTTGAACAGAGAATACTGCCCCTACCCTTTCCTTTCCTTTCCCATGAACGTTAACATGAAAATATCCTTTTACATAATTACTTTTTTCAATATTTAGATATTTTTCCAGAACTATTCAATATTGCCCCTCCATCAATGTTAGTTTCTATTAGTAACTTCATTGTCTACTTACAATTATTTTTTTAAATGGTGAATTTAAAAGCATAGTTGATACCAGTCTGTTCAGATGTGAATAATTGAGACTTTAATAAAACCTGTTTTCCTGCTTTTGAAAGTCCGATTTGAAAGTCTGAAGAACACAAACAGCAGCAAAATCTAGACCAAAATAGGACAATTTATTTGCTATTGGGCCATCCAAATTAACCGACTTCAACTATACTATTCCTTACGAGAGTGATTTATAGGCTAATTGAAACTATCACAAACTTTTGTTGGAAGATTACCTTCTTTTTCATTGTAGATAATATTCTTACACAACAAATCATTGTGGCAGAGCACTATTGGTGAGCCAAGACTAGACAGATGTTTCTTCATCCAGGCCAATTCCTGTTCAAGCTCCTGATGACCAGGTACTTCCATTGAAAATCTGCAAGAATGGGCATCAAATTAGAAAAAAAAACAAGCAGCTAGCAATATTTACATGCTTAGAAGTTCGAAATTTACATTTTAGATGGACCAACTAACTGCTCTACATTATGATGCCTGTACAACAGATTTTAGTCATACCTAGGATGGAAATATAGACCATGCAAATAATAGTAATTTCTTCTCCATCAGGGATGTACCAGATTTGCATCACACCATTACAAAAGAATTAGAGTTTATAGCACAAAAACAGGCCAATCAGCTCAACTGGTCTATGCTGGTGTTTATACTCCACGAGATTCCTCCCACTCTATTTACCTCTTCCCGTCCTGTCCATATATGCCTCCATTTCATTCTCTCTCATGTATGCATCAATGCTACCTGCTTCAACCACTCCATGTGGCAGCGAGTTCCACATTGTCATTATTCTGTGTAAAGAAATTCCTCCTAAATTCTTTACTTGATACTTAGTATAACATCCTTGCTTTTGCACTCAATGCCTCTGTTTATAAAGCCTAGGATTCTGTATGCCTTTTTAACAGCCTTCTCAACTTGTCCTGTCATCTTCAAAGAGTTGTGTACATACACACCCAGGTCCCTATGTTCTTGCAGCCCCCTTTAAAATTGTACCATTTAGTTTATAGTGCCTCTCCTTGTTCTTCCTACCAAAGTGAATCACTTCACGTCACTGCGTTAAATTTCATCTGCCATGTGTCTGCCCATTTCACCAATCTATGTCCTCCTGATGTCTGTTATTATTCTCCTCGCTATTTACAACATTTCCAAGTTTCGTGTCATCTGCAAACTTTGAAATTATGCCCTGTATATCCAAGTCCAGGTCATTAATATATATCCAAAAGAGCAGTGGTCCCAACACTGACCCCTGGGGGACACCACTGCACCCTTCTCTCCAGTCTGAAAAACAACCGTACACCACTACACCCTGCTTTCTGTCCCTTAGCCAATTTCACATCCACGCAGCCACTGCCCCTTTAATCCCCTTCAATTTTGCTAGCAAGTTTATTATGTGGTACTTTATCAAACATCTTTTGAAAGTCCATGTACACATCAACCGCACTACCATTTGCGTTTAACAAATCCGTGCTGGCTTTCATTTATTAACATATATTTTTCAAGATGCCAATTAATTTTGTCCCAAATCTGTATTTCCAGATCTCTTTGCTCCTCTACCCCATTTAGTTTCTTACCTTCCAAGGAATAAGTAAATCTGCATGCCTGTTCATGTCATACGAACATAAGAAATAGGAGCAGGAGTAGGCCATATGGCCCCTCGAGCCTGCTCCATCATTCAATCAGATCGTGGCTGATCTTCAACCTCAACTCCACTTTCCCGCCCGATCCCCATATCCCTTGATTCCCCTAGAGTCCAAAAATCTATCTATCTCAGCCTTGAATATTCTCAATGACTCAACAGCCACAGCCCTCTGGGGTGGAGAATTCCAAAGATTCACAACCCTCTGAGTGAAGAAATTCTTCATCTCAGCCTTAAATGGCCAACTCCATATCCTGCAACTATGTCCCTGGCTGGAGAGACTGGAGTTCCAGTCTCTCCAGCCAGGGGAAATAACCTCTCAGCCTCTACTCTGTCAAGCCCCCTCAGAATCTTATATGTTTCAATGTCGTCCTGTATTTTCGTGCAGTCCTCCACGTTATTAGCTATACCCCTCCAATTTGGTACCATCTTCAAATTTCAACAAAACACCTTCTAGTTTCCAAGTCCAAATCATTTATGTTTATGGTGAACAACACAGTGGTTCCAGCATGGATCCCTGCATGGCACCACTTCCCACTTTTTGCCAGTTTGAGAAATTTCCCTCAACTCCTATCTGCTGTTTTCTGTTTTGTAGCTATCTTTCAATCCATTCTTCTACGTGGCCCATAACTCCCTGACCTTTATCACGAGTCTCTTATGGGGCACCTTATCGAAGGCCTTCTGAAAGTTCATATAAACCACATCCACTGCACTGCCCTTGTCTGCTCGGTTACTTCTTCAAAGAATTCAATAAGGTTGGTTAAACATGACCTTCCTTTTAGAAATCCATGCAGACTATGTTTTTTAAATTATATTCTGTCTCTAGATGTTATCTGATCTTTTAGCAAAGATTGTAGTATCTATCCAACCACCATCGTTACGCTAATTGGTCTATAGATCCCTGGATTAGTTCTATCTCCCTTTTTGAAGATATGAATTACATTTGCTGTTTGCCAGTCCTCCAGCATTATTCCTTTATTTATTGAAAGTTTACATATTTATACCAGTGCCTCCGCTATCTCCTCCCTAGTTTCTTTGAGTATCTACAGGTATCTTTCTTTCTATCTATCTTAACTGTTGCAATATCCCAGTTAACTACTTCTACTGTTGTCATTTCCTCTTTGTTAGCCTCTATAGTGAAAACTGTGGCAAAGTATCTATTCAGTGCCATTTCAGTATCATCTTCTGAAAGTTTATCTTGGTCATCCCTTGGTGGCCCTATCCCTATCTTCATTCTCCTTTTGTTACTTATCCCTATCTTAATATAGTGTGTCCACAACAATTTAGTTATGTTTAGGGAACACACAAGCATAAACATTCCAATGTCTATTCTTTAACAGAATAGCAATAGGGTTCCTATTGGTTTTAGTCTGTTTTCTGCAGTTTCGTTGTGATAAGCAAGAAACCAAAAAGAAAATGGTATCTAGCTACTTCTGGAGTGCAAAAAAACTTCTAGAACAGCTAATTGAAATTTCCTGGCAATACATAAAACTAGACAGTGAGAGCACAAATAAGTATTACTTTAAAAAAAAAATTGCTATTATTTGTATCATATCCTGTAATGCAAAGAAATACAATGAAGTTACAACACAGACAAAGGCCATTTGGCCCAACCAGTCCGTGGCAGCGTTCACCCTCCACGCGAGCAAGTAGTTCTAATCATATTTAACCACCAGGGTGTGATTTCAGTTCATTTTCTGCTCATTGGGTTTCCCAATTCGTTGCCATCCCAGGGTCCTTTTCCATTGAGGGAGGGATGTCCTGATCCTGGGATCTGCTACATTGGCAACCTGCACAAGGCGAGGTGGTTGCTGTAGAGCCGGAGTGCCTGGGAAACCCAGCCAAATTCTGGAGGGGGGGGGGGGGGGGGAATTAATGTCCTGCAGAGCCCTGTCCGGGATCCCCTCCCTCAGTGTGCCGCAGCTGCTAATGTTTGAAGTGCTGGGGATTAGGTATGGGGCTGTTAGCAGCTCATCTGTACCTGACCTATTAGTGGAGTAGGGTTGCCAACTCTGGCTGGAGCCAGGTCATGTGATGTTCTGACCACGACATCGGATCATGTGATGTCAGATCACGCAAGGTCAAATCACATCGGGTCACATGACATCTGATCACGACTTCTACAAATGTAATTGGTTTTACTGTACCTTATAAAGGTGGCATCCCTTGTAGTTGTGTATCTCGCACCAGCAGCTGTTGTGTGAGAAGTTCCTAGAACCAGGAGGCCACCCGTGAGCAGGCAAAGAGGGGAAACCATTCTCTCCCTCCAGCCCCCAGATTTGATGTTGTCCGGTACAGTTCCCGGCTTTTGTGTAATGGGGAGTTCTTTACCCAGCATCCATAGCGGCAGAGAAACCGCTCTCTCTCTGGGAGAGGGTCGCACAAGCTTTTAATCCCAGAGACAGAGCGGGTTCTCTGCCGCTATGGATGCTGGGTAAAGAACTCCCCATTACACAAAAGCCCTTTTTATCACCCACTGCCGCCTCGCAATTACCTGTGTGTCTGGTGTTTGAAGTTGTAAACTGACTTGGTGCACTGAAGGCTATCTGTAGTTCGTAATTTGCGAGCGTCCATTGTTTCAAGGTGCAGCTTGTATATTTTACAATGTAAATTATTTGGGACTGTCAACGAGTGTCCCTTTTTTTGCAGATGTCTGTTTGTACAGGTTTCACTGAATATACATCAGAGAGCTAACTACCCTAACTACTAATCCCGATGAACATAAAACCACTACTTCACTCCGAAAGCGATATTCTAACACAAAGATAAACACTCTCTCCCTAAAGGGGAACCAGTGGATGTAGTATACTTGGATTTTCAAAAGGCATTCGATAAGGTGCCACATAAAAGGTTGTTACACAAGATAAGGGCTCATGGGGTTGGGGGTAATATATTAGCATGGATAGAGGATTGGTTAACAGACAGAAAACTAGAGAGTAGGGATAAACGGGTCATTTTCAGGTTGGCAGGCTGTAACTAGAGGAGTTCCGCAAGGATCAGTGCTCAGGCCTCAGTTGTTTACAATCTATATTAATGACTTAGATGAACGCACCGAGTGTAATGTTTCCAAGTTTGCTGACGAAACAAGGCTAGGTCGGAAAGCAAGCTTTGAGGGGAACAGAAAGAGTCTGCAAAGGGATATAGACAGGTTAGGTGAGTGGGCAAGAAGATGGCAAGCTGGAGTATAATGTGGGGAAATGTGAGGTTATTCAATTTGACAGGAAGAATAGAAAAACAGGACACATTTTAAATGGTGAGAAACTATTAAATGTTGGTGTTCAGAGAGATTTGGGTGTCCTCGTACAAGAAACACAAAAAGTTAGCACGCAGGTACAGCAAGCAATTGGAAGGCAAATGGTATGTTGGCCTTTATTGCAAGGGAGTTGGAATACAAGAGTAAGGAAGTCTTTCTACAATTGTACAGGGCTTTGGTGAGACCTCACCTGGAGTACTGTGTATAGTTTAGGTCTCCTTACCTTAGAGGCAGTGCAATGAAGGTTCACTAGATTGATTCCTGGGATGACAGGCTTGTCCTATGAGGAGAGATTGAGTAGAATGGGCCTATACTCTCTGGTGTTTAGAAGAATGAGAGGTGATCTTATTGAAACATACAAGATTCTGAGGGGGCTTGACAGGGTAAATGCTGAGAGGTTGTTTCTCCTGGCTGGAAGGTCTAGAACTAGGGGGCTTATCACATAACGAACACCATTTGGCTTCTCAGAATACCAGGTCAAGTACTGCAGAATCTGTTCATATTGCTGCCACAGTTTTTCAAATGTAGTTCAAGCTCTGCGTGCAAATAGGCAACCACCCACTGATTGAAAGAAGCATCTCCTATCTTTAGGCAATAGCTTCAATTTAAATAAAAAGAAAATTAGGTAGTTAGCTTTTCATTACTCCTCTAAACTTTCCTTCTCTAGATAAGCCACTAAATGTTGAATGTGAGCAATCTCCAACTTCCCGGACCAAGCAACTTGCATTAGGATCATTTAAACTTTACAGTGTAGGCTATTCATCTGGGTGCAATTGAGCTGTGGAGTCTACTGCTCAGTTTATTTGTCAGCAGCAAGCATTTCCATGACTGAATTTGATGTTGACATCTATGATGCAACTATGTTGATCTAAAAGAACTTTTCATTAGCTACAAACCCAACTTTAAAGCTCATTTTCATCCAGAGAAAAACTTTTTAAAAGTTGCTCCCACCTCCAGAGCTTGGAGGGGGGGGGGGGGGGGGGGGGCACATGGGGACAGGGATAACAGGCAGAAGGAAATCAAGATAGTGAACATTTAAAAATGTTTAAAAGTTGAAGTAGAATTCAAGTTAAAATAAAAGAGAAACAGGGACAATTGGATGAGCAAAAGTGCTTACATTTTTTAATTGCAATATTGTGTTTTAGGTGTTTTGTTTAGGATTAATATCCAAGATAAAGCTATTTTGGATGAAAGGTACACACCTGAAAGATCATAAGCTGTTGTTTCTCTGTACAGACCGAGTGACCTGCAGTATATTTCCAGCATTTTCCGTCTTTATTTATTTCAGATTTCTAGCATTTGCAGTCCTTCCTTTTTATTAAGCTTTCCTGACATTTGAGGAACTTTATTACAATAGTGTAATTTCCAGCATCATTTTTCAGCTGGAAACTTGCAGAACTGTTTAACTCAGGAAAAAGGGTGTTTTCCTGAACCTGCATCAGTCTAAGGGCTAATTATATTAAATTCTAAAAGCTATATCCAATTACTAAATTAAGAAATAATATAGAATTGTTATTGGTTTGAAAAAGATTAACAATTTGCTTTAACAATGTCACATGCTTTTAAATATACAAACTGTATTAGGCGTGTACAAGATTTCCTCAGATTTTAACAAAAAAAAATTTCTGAAAATCTGTCAAGATTACAAGATAGTAACAAATAAGGAAGACTATTCAGCCAATCTAAATTTAGCCACCCGGAAAGGTCCTATAGTTTCCCCATTGCTGCAACTTAAATGATTCCAGGGTTTTTGCCTTCGCCACTCTATCTAGAATTCTATTCCACAGACTGAACATTCAACTTCAGCAGGAACGTAAAGTGAGTGGTAGTGGGTCAGCCACCCGTTATACAACCACTGAAGTCAAAGGAAAGGAAAATCGCATGGGATATATAACGGGTGGCTGATCCAGCACCATCCGTTTTACAGACCCGCCCCATGTGTCAAACATTCAAGAGAAAGAAATTCCTCACATCAGTCCTAAATTTACCTTTCACTAGTTCGAATCAGTGTCCTTGTCCTATTTTCACGATTTGAAGTAATATTCTGGATCCACCTTTTCCATTCCTTTAACTATATTTTATATACCTCTAGAAGACCGTTTTTCAGACGCCTCCTTTCCAGGCTGAAAACCCAAGCATCTCTCTTCTATCCTTATAACTCAGACTACTGTCACTAGGGATCAGCATTATGTCTCTTGTTTACACTGCGCTTGCATGTCTCCCTCATGTCTTGGTCACCTGAAATGGATGCAGCATCGAAGGTGTAGTCTAACCAGAGCATTGTACAGTTTGATCACAATTTCCTCGGAATTAAATTCTACAGTTTTGGTTTAGTACTTCAACATTCTGTTGGCTGGTGATTGCTGCTCTGCATTGGTTGGACATGCTTAGTGTCAAGTCTACAAGGACTCCTAGGTCTCTTCTGGTTTCTTCCCTAGTTATTTCACTACCATTCATCAAGTACGTGTGTCATCTATTTTTGTTTCCTATGTGCAGTACTTTGCACTTGCCTGCGTTAAATTTCATCTGCTATTGTTCTCCCCACATACATATTTTGTTCAGTTCATTCTGTAATTTGAGTTGCTTCCTCCAATTCCACTGCCCCTCCTAGGCTGGTACCATCAGCAAATTTGACCACTTTGCATTGTGTTTTTGAATTCAACATAATTCATGCAAGTAAGAAACAGCAGTAGGCTCAACACCATGCCCTGGGGCACCCAACTCAGTACTGTCCCTCACCCTGAAATAACTCCCTTAACAAGCATTTGTTGTTTCTACCTTTTAATCAGTTTCTTATCCATTTCCAGGGCTTACCCTGAATCCCCACAACTTTGAGTTTAATAGTCTTTTTTTGTGGCACTTCATCAAATGCCAAGTGTAATTTTAAATGGTCAAATACTTTCCACAAAGGACAGTTAGTTCCACTCTTTTCCTCTCCCAATATAGGCCTCAAGAGCTTCTATACTCAATCAGAACAGATATTTGCAAGATGTAGTAGAATTTTAACAGATTACAGTAAAGATTATGTGCTACATCATTGGAACACTTACAAAATTGCAATATACAATTACTACGTAATCCTCCATGAGGCAAGTACTGATGTGTGAAAGATTGTAGTCTTACTTCCATCTGTATTCAGCTAAGAAATGTGAATAATTTTGAATTAACTCGGGTTAAAATGGAAACAATGGCCCCAATATTTACGTGGAGGTGGGAAGGGAGCGTGGCGGGGAGGGAGGACCCAGAAATGCGGAGGTCCTGCTGAATTTAACAGCAGGACTTCTCCCATTTGCTTACTCAGTTTCCCGCCTGGCAGATAGGCAGGAAAACCAGCGGTAGAAGGCCACAGCCAGGAAAGGTTCCCGGAGACAGGGAAACATTGCGGGTTGGACCAGCAATCGGGAGGGGGACCGGGAGAGGTTGCAGGTTTGGAGGAGGGAGTGGGGGTGGGGGTTGTGGTGGTCGGCTGATCACGACAGAAGATTTGCTTGGGGGGGGGGGGGGGGGGTGCGCGGAAAGGGAGCACTCCTCCTGGGCCATTAGCAGTGCTCTAAAAAGCATTTATCTGCTGGATCCGACTGCTCCCATCTCCCAAGCCCTGGGAAAGCCGGCCTGCAGCTGTTAAATTTAAACTTACTGCCAAAATATCTTGAACAGAGCCTCATTTACATATTATAATTACAGACCTGCCACTCCAGAGCTGGTTACTCGGTCGCCCTGAAACTCACCGTGGTTGAAGCAGGTGCGTTCGCGGCGGTTTGGGAGTAGGGTTTCGCAAATTTGACGATTTATCCCCCTCCGCCCCGCCCCTCTCCTGCCCATCATGGGGGAGTAAAACTCCCCCCAATCTTTCCTCACGAGAAGAGATTCAGGCTGTCTGCATGAATGCAGACTACATTGTTTGATCTGGTAATCAGGTAAGAGAAAAACATGTTTTCATGAAGACACAAGTGATGCACTGTCTCAAGCATTTGGCACTTCCTGGATATTAAGGCCTAGATGAAGTGTCATGTTCAAGGTGCTCATGATGTATTTTAACAATCCTGAGCTTAAAGGCCTCTTAGTGTATTATAAATACAAGCAGCTGGCCAATTCTTTACTTCAACCATATTTTCAGGCAAATGTAGCAATATCGAACTCTGGGAGCACAAAGGTGTACACTTACATTGACAAGCTTAACATAAGAATCAATATTCCAAATATCTTGTTATACAGGTCTCAGGATATAGTTTCAAGTATCAGTGTGAGTTAAGTATTTTATAGCATTATATATATAAATCGGATTTATTTCTTGCATCTTTACAATTTTGTGTCTTTTATGTCAATAAATTAAAATTTATAGTTTCAGCCTGTTGAACAATCTGCCAGCTTGGTGCTTTTCCATCTATTGTAGAGATCCAGAGAGTACAACAACAGCAACTTGCATTTATATAGCGCCTTTAACGTAGTGAAACATCCCAAGGAGCTTCACAGGAGCATTATCAGGCAAAATTAGACACCGAGCCACAGAGATATTGGGAGAGGTGACTAAAAGCATGGTCAAAGAGTTAGGTTTTAAGGAGCGACATAATGGAGGAAAGAGAGGTAGAAAGGCGGAGTGGTTTAGGGAGGGAATCCCAGAGTTTAGGGCCTAGGCAGCTGAAGAGACGATACCAATGGTGGAGCGATGGAAATCGGAGATGCACAAGAGGCCAGAATTGGAGGAGAGCAGAGGTCTCATTGAAACACAAGATTCTGAGGGGGCTTGACAGGATAGATGCTGAGAGGTTATTTCCCCTAGCTGGAGAGTCTAGAACTAGGGGGCATAGTCGCAAGATATGGGGTCGGCCATTTAAGAGTGAGAGGAGGAGGAATTACTTCACTCAGAGGGTTGTGAATCTTTGGAATTCTCTGCCCCAGAGAGCTGTGAATGCTCAGTCGTTGAGTGTATTCAAGACTGAGAGAGATAGATTTTTGGACTCTAGAGAAATCAGGGGATGTGGAGATGTGGAGACGGGCAGGAAAGTGGAGTTGAGGTCAAAGATCAGCCGTGATCTTATTGAATGGTGGAACAGGCTTGAAGGGCCGTATGACGTACTCCTGCTCCTATTTCTTATAACCCATCGATAAAAGGGTAGATGTTAGCCCTGAGGCATGCTATATCCCATTCACTACGTACATAATGTTACATTTTGCTCATAGGCCTGCCTATTGCTGCAAATCATAACACTGATGTTACTTGCATGGTGTAATACAAGTCATTACATGAAATTAAAGAGAATCGATTATACCTTGCATGCAAGCAGTCATCTGCTAACTCTGAGGGAACAAGGGTAAAATATTTTTCCAGCTTCAACCAAAGATTTGACTTGGGAATCCAGCCATTATGAGCATGAATAGCATGGATCTTTGCCAGCTGCCTGGTTATAAGCCTGAGTGGGGGAAAAAAAAGTGATACTTCAAAAAGTGACATTTCAAAATGAATCAAATTAAACCAATAAATAACATTACATTGTTTTGCAACGTAAAAATGCACACACTTGCTGGTGTAAGTGTTACCATTTATTATCTTTTCAAATCACTTAAAAGTCAGTGCCATTTTCAACAACATAAAAAGCCCTTCTCATACAGACTTTTCTATGTCTTTGATGAGTTAAATTAGAACAGTACTTTGAGGACCTGAGTGAACTGCTGCCAATTGAAGAGGAAAATTTCCAAGCAATTTTATGAACTAGAATACTGAAATGTATCTGTCAAAATGGAGTGACTGGGTGACTTATTTTTGACACACCGATTTCAAAAATTGCAGAATATTTAGTCAGTATAAAAAGTAATTTCTCTTTTTTTTAAATATTTACAGAAATGCTTCAATGATTTAAAACAGCACTGTAACCTATAATGACAATATTTAAACCATCAGTTTTTACACTTCTGCTTACACCAGGGTTCACCTAAAATGTTCTTTGGGGGGGCGGGGGGCGGAGAAATACAGATTTCCTTTTATTCAAATACGGGGAGATGGTAATGGTTCTTCTCAGCCAAAACTTCAACTCATCCTACAGACATTTAGTTACTTTTTTCCTGATTACATCGCTGAATTGACCTGCAACAGTCTTGAGCAAGTCTCTATGACTTTTTTTTTTAAAAAGAGAAATTTCATGTAAGCCAATTATTATCTTCAACTAAAAAATGGGAGTATGGTATGTGTGAATAAAAAGTACTGCCCCTAGACTTTTCTTGCATTTCAGGAAAGACTTGCATTTGTTTAAAGAATTACTGGTCACTGAAAATGTAATTTGGAAGGGAATTAATTAGATTAAATTTACACTTCTTAAATAATTAATCACTTCCAGACCAAGACAAAAATAGTATTCAGCACTTTACTTCAAATGTACTAAAAAGTACTGAGTGGGAATATAAATGAGGGAGTCATGCATCTCAATGATAACAAAAGCAAAAAAAAACTGCTGCCACCGGACAAGAAAACACAGTACAATATGTTCACAATTAAGCATCTCACTTTCTTTAACTTTAGCTTCCACTAATAGAAAACTGCCCTATAAACTGAAGTCTGAATTTTTTTTAAAGTTAGTGCCACAATGGTCAGTTACATTTAAACCCTAACTGTGGTGAAATGTGAAAATTATGCATCTTTACTTTCTATATTTTAGGTATTCGTAAAAAGCCCATTAAAAAACACGAAATACCTGAAAACGGAAGGGTCTCTGACATGTTCCGGATCCAGTGCAGTGCCTTCCATAAATTTATAGCAGAGCCCATTCTGAAAGGTACAATACAGTCGTGGCGCACAGCCATGTGCGTGCAGAACATGAAAGCTCTTTAGCTCATTTTCACGATCAACAAACAACTCTGTCTTGTTACCATATACCCTCACCAAGACAACATCTTCTAGTGAATCACCAACGTAACAACCAACAAGCTTGTTTGTAATACCATCTGTGAACACCTGTTGAATCAATAATAAAGATTTATGGCAACTGCATGTTTAAAAGGAACATTGAGTAAAATCAGCAGAAAACTTAATTAATAGTATCAAATGGGTAAATAATTGATTGCATAACAACCCATTGTGTTAAAAGTCTTCATTCTGACCATATTCTAGTAATACCACTGTTAAAGTCAAGTGTGCAATGTTCAGCTGAATTATCAGGTCTTTCATAAATTCCTCCAGTAATTACAGATGTTCATGTTGAATGGTTGACGAAAACTCCAGACTATTTCCAAACTGTGAGCAGACATTACAGATTTCTAGTTTCTCTACTGCTTTTTTTCTCCCTAAAGTGTAGCGCTTCATGTTCAATGCTTTGTAATTAAAGACATATAAATATGAACAGTATCAAAATCAACACATATAGTTCATTACTGCTTCAAATATCAAGCAATACCATAACTGATGAGATAATTTTAATGAAATGAAATGAGAAAGGATATGTAATAGGAAGCAGAAATTAAATTGATTACTCCTGCTAATGTAGCTGACTGTTCCAAAGACTGTAGGTTGTTTTAGCGACAACAATCCACTCCTGTCAATACAAATTACCGGATATTTTGATTTTGTTGAAAATGTTAAAATATTTTCTTTATTACATGGCCCTCTGATAAACAAACCCTACCCAATGGACTTCGTAGCAGTCTATCAGAACCCAGTTGGACCCTTTCAGAGAGATTTGTCAATCAAGATCCACTTGTTTGGAAACACTGTCCAGAGTTTAAGAATCAACATGGTGGATATCCTCTGCTGGAACATGACTTAGAGCACAACCACTGAATCTGCAACTGAGATACTGCACAACGGTTTTGCCCAGTCCTGTTGGATCCTCTACACTCAGCTCATTTTAACAGAATCCAATTAATTTTTATACATTAGTCCATGCACCTGTTACTGTAGTTCACAGGGAAGTGGGTGTGAGAAATACCATGAAAGCTGCTGGTTCAGCCTGGACAAGATATGGAAGGGTTCAACTTCAGGAGTACATTAAAGCTTTAACTCCCACCATAAGCAACTTGCACGTATATACCAGCTTTAACATAGAAGAAACACCCCAAGTTAATTCACTGAGGCATAATCAAAAAAATGGACACCAAGCCACAGAAGGAAGTATTAAGAGGAAGCAGAGATACAATCAGTGGCAATGGTACAGAAAATTAACTGAAGAAAATTGCAGCTCATCCAGACCTAGATGTTGGACAAGCAGGCTGATAGCACAGGCAGTGGAGGGGTCGAGAAAGGTGGTGGAGAGGTAGAGCTGGGTATCTTCAGGGTACACGCAGAAGCTGACCGCCATGTTTACGGATGATGCTGTCAACAGTCAGCGTGTAGACGAGGAATAGGAGGGGGCCAAGGCTAGATTGTTGGGAGACTCCAGAGATAATGGTGTGGGGGTGGGAAGAGAAGTCTTTGCTGGAGATTCTGTGGCTACAATTGGATACGCAAGAGTGGTTCCAAGCGAAGGCAGTCCCACTGAGCTGGACAACGGACAAGAAACATTGCAGGAGGATGTTACGGTTGACCAAATGCTGCAGAGGGGGTCATAGAAGACAAGGAGGGAGAATGCACCACTGTCACAATCACAGAGGATGTCATTTGTGACTTTGGTAAGGGCCATTTTGTGCTGTGGCAGGATCAGAAACTTGATTACTGAGATTCAAACATGGGAGTGTGGGTAAGATGAGCATGGATTTGGGAGATGACAACACATTCAAGGAATTGAGAGGAAAGGAAGGTAGGTGATGTGGCAGTAGTTTGCATGGACAGAAGGATTGAGGGTGAGGTTTTTTTTGTAGAGGGAGCGATAACAGTAGTTGTAAGAGGAAGTACCTCAGGAAAGGGAACCATTTATGTCAAATAGCATGACAGCCACCCTCTTGCTCCCCTTTCCTCAATAACAATTTGCATTTATATAGCACCTTTAACATAGTAAAATGGCCCAAGATGCTTCACAGGAGCATTATCAAACAAAATTTGACACCGAGCCACAGGAGATATTAGGACAGGTGACCAAAAGCTTGGTCAAAGAGGTAGGCTTTAAGGAACACCTTAAAAGGAGAGATAGAGAGGCGGAGAAGTTTAGGGAGGGAATTCCAGAGCTTAGGAACCTAGGCAGCTGAAGTTACGGCCACCAATGGTGGAGCGATTAAAATCAGGGTTGCTCAAGAGGCAAGAATTGGAGGAGCACAGAGATCTCAGATCCCCACCTTCCCCCCTTATCCCCACCCACTGCCTGTTTCAACTCTTCTATTTCCCCCGCACCCTTTGCTCCTCCCACCCCTTGCCCTCTTTTGTTCCCCCATGTCTCCCCGTCCCGTGCCCCCTTTTGTTCCCTGTCCCATGCCCTTTTGTTCCCCCATTTCCCTGTCCCGCGCCCCCTTTTGTCCCCATTCCCCCCGTCCCGCGCCCTCTTTCGTCCCCCCATTTCCCCCCGTCCCGTGCCCTCTTTCGCCCCCCCATTTCCCCCTGTCCCGTGCCCTCTTTCGCCCCCCCATTTCCCCCCGTACCGTGCCCTCTTTCGTCCCCCCATTTCCCCCCGTCCCGTGCCCTCTTTCGCCCCCCCATTTCCCCCCGTACCGTGCCCTCTTTCGCCCCCCATTTCCCCCCGTCCCGTGCCCCCTTTCCCCCCGTCCCGTACCCCCTTTGGTCCCCCCATCCCGTGCCCCCTTTCGTCACCCCCATCCCGTGCCCCCTTTCGTCACCCCCATTTCCCCCTGTCCCGTGCCCCCTTTCGCCCCCCCCATTTCCCCCCGTCCCGTGCCCCCTTTCCCCCCGTCCCGTGCCCCCTTTCGTCACCCCCATTTCCCCCCGTCCCGTGCCCCCTTTGGTCCCCCCATATCCCCCCGTCCCGTGCCCCCTTTCGTCACCCCCATTTCCCCCCCGTCCCGTGCCCCCTTTCGTCACCCCCATTTCCCCACCCCCTGGGGCACCAAGACAAACCAGCCAGCAGCCGCGTGACGTCAGTGCTCGCCAGTGACGCAGTTATTTACGGCCCGAATGGCTTTTCGAAGGAATAAAAACAGGGGGGGGGGGGCGGGGGAAGAGAGGAGCGGAGACCCGGGACCGCTCGTCACCAACAACAGCCCCGTCAACCGGTTAACATCACCCCGCACAAAACACAGTGATAATAAATCCCACGCGTTGGAGCGACGGAGGGGGGGGGGGGGGGGGGGGGTGGCGCGCGCGCACGCGCGCGGCCGGCCGGCGGAGACACGCCCCCTCCCTCTGCACCTGTGCGCGCTCACAATTTACCTTCAGTTTAACCTGAACGGGGTCCCAGTGCGGTCTCATTTCTCTGATTAGCCGCATGGAGCCCGCTTCCACGTCGTGTTGGTCCACGGTGATGTCGAGGTTGGGGACGGCGGGCGCCGCGGACGGGACGTGTATGTAACTAGCCATTACCGCGCACACACAAAAAAAAAACCCCTCGCTCCTCCCGCAGACTTACTCGACGCTCCGCTGCTGGAACTTTCCACGCCCGGCGCATGCGCATGCGCGCGCGCGCTGCACGGCGGGATGCGCCTTGACGTCACAAAAGGTTCTCGGTCCCGCGTGACGCGCCTGGGCAGTGTCAAGGGAGCACGAGGCTTAGGTCCCTGCACCCAGCATTTTGGCTGCTCCCTCCAGTGTGCACTGGTGCTGAGTCAAAAAGGGTTACAGAGCAAACAAAAAAAAAAAAAATCATCTGCAACAATTTGTATTTAACAACTTGCATTTATATTGGAATGTCCCCAAAGTGTTTGGCAACCAATCATTCACCTTTGAAGCATAGTCACTGTTGTTTTGTAGGCAAACATAGCAGCCAATTTGAGCACAGCAAGGTCCTACAAGCAGCAATGAGATGAATGACCATTTAATCTGTTTTGGTGGTGTTGGTTGAGAAAATAATATTGGTCAGGACACTGGGAGAAATCCTTGCTCTTCATGAAAAGTGTCATGGTTTGTTTTACATTCGCCTGAACAGGCAGAGACTGGGCCTTGGTTTAATATTTCATGTGCAAGATAGCTCCAGCAATGCAGCATTGTCTCAGTTACTGCTCTGAAGCATCACCCTGGATTATGTGCTAAAGTCCTAGAGTGGGGCTTGAACCCACAACCTTCTTACTCAGAGATAAGAGTGCCACTACTGAGCTGAACCAACACTTGAAAGTGCTGATGTATTGAGTGGGGATCTGATTTTTTGAATGTAAGAAAATCAAGGAGGAAGGATATGAAGGCCTTAGAGAGGGTGCAGAAAGATTTACTAGAATGGTTCCAGGGCTGAGGGACTTCAGTTACTTAGATAGACTGGAGAAGCTGGGGTTGTTCTCCTTAGAGCAGAGAAGTTTGAGAGGGGATTTGATGGAAGTGTTCAAAATCATGAAGGGTTTAAATAAAGTAAATAAAGAGAAACTGTTCCCATTGGCGGAAAGGTCGAGAACCAGAGGACACAGATTTACAGTGATTGGCAAAAGAACCAAAGGCGACATGAGGAAAAACTTTTTTATGCAGCGAGTAGTTATGATCTGGAATGCGCTGCCTGAAAGGGTGGTGGAGGCAGATTCAATCATGGCCTTCAAAAAGAAATTGGATAAATACTTGAAGGAAAAACATTTGCAGGGCTACGGGAAAGAGCGGGAGAATGGAACTAATTGGATTGCACTTACAAAGAGCCGGCACGGGCTCAATAGGCTGATTGGCCTCCAGTGCTGTAACCATTCTATGATTCTAAAAAAAGTTTGTGCATTTATATAGTCCCTTATCACATTCTTATGATGTTTCCAATGCCTTTTACAACCAATTCATTACTTTTTGAAATGCAGTCTCTAGTTTTGTATGCAAAAACAGCAGCCAATTTGCACACTGCAAGATCCCGCAAACAGCTGATGAAATGAACGAGCCGTTTTTGATGGCATTGTTTGAGGGAGATATGTTTTTCAATACTCTGCAAAAGCTCCCTGCGACTTCATTCTTTTGCGCAATGCAAAAGACCAGTTAAAGAAATTGGGGTTTGGAAAAGCAGAACTGAAACATCTGTGATGGATTTAGTACTTCTGTCGGACATTTAGGACTGAGATGAGGAGGAATTTTTTCACTCAGCGTGTCATGACTATTTGGAATTCTCCACCCCAGAGGGCTGTGGATGCTCAGTCGTTGAATATATTCAAAGCTGAGATCGATAGATTTTTAGACTCTAAGGGAATCAAGGGATATGGGAATCGGGCGGGAAAGTGGAGTTAAGATTGAAGATCAGCCATGATCTTAATGAATGGTGGAGCATCATTCAAATTCAGCATTGGAGAACAAGGTAGGTCAGTGAGCACAGGGAATTGGATGAGTGGGACTTGATGCAGGATAAGATGTGGGCAGCAGAGTTTTGGATCAACTGAAGTTTAGGGTGGGTGGAGAATGGGAGGCCGGCCAGGCAGTTTACTCTGAATGTTCTAAATGCATCTACTTTGGACCACATTTGAAGGCTACAGACCAACCAGACCTGACTCACGCACTACATTCCGAACTCTCCTCTGATGCTGCACCTTCATCTCACACCAGAAGCTAATCATGGGAACACAAACTTCTCAATCAGATACTGCTGAATAAATGCACTGTGACAATTGTCCATTTTTAAATTGCCATTCAGCAACTATTTTTTTCGCTATCTGTAGTAAGTTTATTTTCCACAAAGCTCACTGGATTTATCACTAATGTGAGTGATGGAATGGTTGCAAAAGGCCCCACGTTATTTATTCACCATGTTTCATCACGTGACCCAATTATAATGCTTCTACTCTTGTAAAATATTGTATCCTCTAACGTGAGATGCGCTATGGAAGATCCATTAGTATTTGATAACAGTCATAAGTTTCCCATCTGTCTTGTGTTGTGATTTGGATTGTCTATCAGCACTTTCATCAAGAGAAAAAAGTGTTTTTTATCAGTAGAACTTTCCTATGACCTGAACCGCGTGCCTTTATATGTGTAGTGTATGGGTTAGTGTGCCTCAAGATCCACGATTACTTCCAATTGCACCATCAACTTTGGAATTTAGATGGGATGGCCACCACATTCTCAGTTTCTTTTGAAAGACAGTAAATACCGTCCTGTTTGACCACTGTGCACAGGCTAAAACTTACAGATTTATTTACAGGTAGAATAACACACAGATGTGGTGCAACACCACGAGATGTAGAGAATGCAATGCTCAGGAAAAAAAAAATAGAAAGTTCAAAATACCCTTTTTAGTTACACAATTTGATTATTAACAGAACTTTTCAACTCTGCTATTTCATAGCTATAAAACCCAGACAGACAACACCTCCAACAGTGCAGTACTCCCTCAGTGCTGTACTTAAGACTAGGCCTAAATGATGTGCCTGGAACAGGGGTTGCAAATGTAATCACTGAGCCAATATAGCACTGTAACAGAAGTAAAACACTAAAACAAATTATCACTATTCTCTACAAGTACGCACATATTTGTCATCCTACACTTTTCTACTGTGGGTGTACTCCATGAAAATTGCTGCACTTTGGTTACACCAAAAACTCAGCAATCCTGAGATATGCTCTTGGTGTTGTTACAGACATTAGGAAAATCTCAAAAAAACTACGTAATCATAAATCTGACCTTTTAAGCTTCTGCTTAACTGAGACTTATCCAGTCTTTTCCAGCTTTGTTGACTATTTTTGATTAAATCTGACTTCTAAGTCACAGCACAATGTCAGTGATTTGGAATCTGTTTCCCCCCCAGCCTCCCCGCCCACACACTAAGGTTGTCAATTCTGTCGCAATGATGCAGGTTTCTTTCTCAAATTCACCAGTGTTATCTATCAGGAGTGGCAATCTCTAATTTTTGGCCATTCATACGTTTGGCATATGTGAAGATCCATCACTTAGAGTTTCTGAAGAGTCTTCAAATCAAACTACTGAGTTATCAGCACAGATAAAGGATTAGTTAACGGACAGAAAACAGAGAGTAGGAATAACTGGGTCATTTTCAGGTTGGCAGGCTGTAACTAGTAGGGTGCCGCAAGGATCAGTGCTTGGGCCTCAGCTATTTACAATCTATATTAATGACTTAGATGAAGGGACGAGTGAAATGTATCCATGTTTGCTGACGATACAAAGCTAGGTGGGAAAATAAGCTGTGAGGAGGACACAAAGAGTCTGCAAAGGGATATAGACAGGTTAAGTGAGTGGGCAAGATGGCGGTAGATGGAGTATAATGTGGGGAAATGTGAGGTTATTCACTTTGGTAGGAAGAATAGAAAAACAGGGTATTTTTTTAAATGGTGAGAAACTATTAAATGTTGGTGTTCAGAGGGATTTGGGTGTCCTTGTACACTAAACACAGAAATGAACATGCAGGAGCAGCAAGCAATTAGGAAGGCAAATGGTATGTTAGCCTTTAATGCAAGGCAGTTGGAGTACAAGAGCAAGGAAGTCTTGCTGCAATTGTACAGGGCTTTGGTGAGACCACACCTGGAGTACTGTGTACAGTTTTGGTCTCCTTATCTAAGGAAGGATATATTTGCCTTAGAGGTGGTGCAAAGAAGGTTCACTAGATTGATTCCTGGGATGAGAGGATTTTCCTATGAGGAGAGATTGAGTAGAATGGGCTTATGCACTCTGGAGTTTAGAAGAATGAGAGGTGATCTCATTGAAATATATATTTCAAAATCATGAAGGGTCTAGACAGAGTAGATAGAGAAAAACTGTTCCCATTGGCGGAAGGGTCAAGAGCCAGAGGACATAGATTTAAGGTGATTGGCAAAAGAACCAAAGGTGACATGAGGAAAAACTCCAGATCTCAACCACATAGCGAGTGGTTGAGATCTGGAATGCACTGCCTGAGGGGATGGTGGAGGCAGATTGAATCATGGCCTTCAAAAGGGAACTGGATAAGTACTTGAAAGGAAAAAATGCGCAGGGCTTACGGGAATAGGGCGGGGGAGTGGGATTAGCTGGATTGCTCATGCATAGAGCCAGCACGGACTCGATGGGCCAAATGGTCTCCTTCCGTGCTGTAACCTTTCTATGATTCTAAGACTGCTTGACAGGGTAGATGCTGAGAGGCTGTTTCCCCTGGCTGGAGATTCTAGAACTAGGGGGCATGGTTCAGGATAAGGGGTCAGCCATTTAAGACTGAGATGAGGAGAAATTTCTTCATTCAGAGGGTTGTGAATCTTTGGAATTCTCTACCCCAGAGGGTGAGAATGCTCAGTCGTTGAGTATATTCAAGACTGAGATCGATAGATTTTTGAACTCTAAGGGAATCAAGGGAATATGGGGATCGGGCGGGAAAGTGAAGTTGAGGTTGAAGATCAGCCATGATCTTATTGAATGGCGGAGCAGGCTCGAAGGGCCGTATGGCCAACTCCTGCTCCTGTTTCTTATGTCCTTAACTCTGGTAGTCTTCCCGCTGCTTATTCGCCCTATCGTTGGCTTGGAGGGGGTGATGATGGAGCCAAGTGGTATGAGTCCCAGCCCATCTCTACCGTTCCAGGCCCCATCAACGCGCCCGCCAGACCAACCATCAACGGCGTGCCCTGGAGCTGCCTGGCTCAAGAAGGGGAAATAACAGAATCCGCCAAGGAGGGTTGACTCGCTCCCAGTCACCCCTCCATCTTTGCTTCCAACGGGTAATAGAGCATGGCCCCATAGTGTGTCAATGGATCTGCAGTCAGTCAGTCTCCATTCCCTGTTCATGTCTGGGGCACTGAAGCTCAAGCAGAGGTCACGTGACCTCCCCCCCCTCATTGTGAACAAGACAGCGGTCAACCCGGAAGTGAAGACCCGCGTATGACGCCGGAAGTAATTGGTGCGAAGTGACTGAGGCGCTGGAGCTCTGCGAAAAAAAAACCCTAAATAATAATAATAATAATTAATAATAATAAGAGGGAAAGAAACAAAGAGATTTAAACGGGAGAATCGGGCCTGGCTCTCAGCGCACCGAGCTCGGGCCCCAGCGGCAGTTGCTTTCCAACCCGTGAGGCGCGGGGCCTACTCGCGCTCCATGCCTCGCCCCGGGTTATGGGTGAAGATGCGGATCGCGGGGGTGTGAGCTGTGCCGGGGCGGCGGCCCGTGTCCCGGGGCCTGGTTCGTACTCATTCTCTTCCGACAAGCAGTTTAAAGAGAGAGGCGGCGGTTCTCACACACACACACACACACACACAGAGCGGGCAGCGCAGGACCAGGGCTCCGAGGCCCAAATCACCGTGTCCTTGCGGTGCTCGGCAACTGGGACCTTAATCCCCAAGTGATGGTTTGTGGGGAGGAACTTGAGTCCCTTTAACCTTGTAATTTACTGCGCCGTGTGTTACAGTCATTGGTGGCCGGGCCTATATATTGGATAATAAACACCGCAGCCTTCCTCCCCCATGGTGCAATCTAGGCTTTTTCCTGGACTGCTCAGATTTATTTTCTTATCTCCTTTTCCCCTCCTGTTATCCTTTGGTTTTCAGTGCACCTCTTTGCAGTTCAGTTCCATAGCACTGTTTCGAAGAAGAGCAGGGGAGTTCCTCCCAGTGCCCTGGCCAATATTTATCCTTCAGCCAACACCCAAACAGGAGATCTGGTCATTACCTCATCGCTGTTTGTGGGATCTTGCTGTGCGCAATTTGGCTGCCAGCGCTTGCCACATTACAACACTTCAAAAAGTACTTAATTGATTGCATAGCGCTTTGGGAAGTCCTGAGGTTGTGAAAGGTGCTGTATAAATACAAGTTCTTTCTTTCTAAAGATCGTATAAACTAAGTCAAAACAATTTGGGTAATATAAGGCATTGGGACAGGAGGAGGCCACTCAGCTCCTCAAGTCTGTTCTGCCATTCAATTAGATCATGGCGGATCTGCACCTCAACTCCATTTTCCCACCGTTGCTCCATGTACTTGAATATCTTTACCTAATAAAAATCTATCTCAGTCTTGAAAGCTCAAATTGACCCAGCATCCACAGCCTTTTGGGGGGAACCGAGTTCCAGATTTGCACTACCCTTTTTGTGAAGAAGTGCTTCCTGATTTCACTCCTGAATGGCCTGGCTCTAATGTTGAGATTATGCCTCCTTGTTCTGGATTCTCGGGCGTGCATACATTGTATGTTTTGTCAGAAGTGACAGACTAGTTTGGTGTTTAGCAAAATTTAGTGCAGTAACCAAGCATAGGCACTTCAAAAAAAAATACCAACTGGTTTTCTTTTATCCTTTCCCAAAGGTTGGCAACTTGTGTTGGAGTATGATCCCCCAGATGACGATTGCTCTTTGGTTCCATGGTTACTGGGTACCAGTGCCTTTGTTTTAAATGTTTGAGCCTACGTTGTGAATGTATCTGACCAGGGTGAACACAGCAACACATCTGAGCCTGACTTGTCCCTGTACATTAACTTTTCAGAATACCATTGGGTAGTGATCAGGAGTAAGATCCCTGCTGACCTTTTTCTCCATAGCCCAGGACTGCTGGTGCCAATTTTAGCACACCTATGACCATCATAGTTGATCTGCTAATTGTTTGTAGAGCTCGGATCAACGCAAGGTCCTTGCTGTGGGTTTGGTTTAAAAGATCTGACTTTGTTTGTTATTGCCTTCAAGTTCTCATTTATGTTTATACAGTAATAATGATTGGTACTGAAATATGTCACAGGTTGGATTGAAGTAGATTGAACCTAATTTCAGCGCAGATTAAACAGACTTCACATTTTGTAATGCCAGTTACAACCGGTACAGGGCAGAATATTTCTATGGAAGTTTCTGGAGAATGAGGAATGAAGTATTTACCCATAGAACACCTGTCTGCTTTGTAACTTTAATCAAAGTGGGAAGGAGGGGTGGAAGTTGACTGAAAGTCTGTTCATAGGATTGAAAATGTGAACAGTGATTCAGCAGACATGTTGCAAGCGCTCTTTTTGCCCCAAGTTGCTTGAGCTTGTTCGTTCCACTGAAATAAGGGTTCTGCTAAGGAGCCAAAAATAGAGGATTCTTGAAACTTAAAATTGATTGTACTTAGCCATGGATTCACCATGACTATGAACAATCCACCCTTTTATTAAAAATCTAACAGTATTGTTCATTAGCAGCCAAGTTGCAGTTGTAAAGTGCCTTTAATATAGTGCTTCACGGATTGGTGTAAGGAAAATAGCCGGCAAGCCAGCAAAGGAAAGGCTAGGAGGGTGACTGTAGGCTTTGTTGTGTAGACTGCTTTTGAGAAGGTATTTATGGAAGGAATTCCAAAGAGTAGGACCCAGTTGACAGATGGCTCTGCTGCCAATGGTGGGGGAATGGGGATGTGCAAAAGTGCACTTATTAGGGGTTTAATAATGTTTTGTGAAGATGTACATACAAACATATGAAATTGATAATGTCAATTACAGTGACTTATTATGACTTCTTATATACTTTTGCAAGAGTATTCAGTGCAACAATGCATTTTCACAGTTAAAACAGCTCTCCAAATATCCTGTAAGGCTCTACATGTGAGATATTAAAATCCTAAGGAGCTAGGACATTGGTCATGGGCACATGATGTGCATTGTTGACTGGATAGATGAGTCAAACCGTACAGCCTCTTTCAGGAGTGAAATCAGGAAGCACTTCTTCACAAAAAGGGTAGTGCAAATCTGGAACTCTGTTCCCCCCAAAAGTGATACATGTATTAGATCCCATGACCTTTTAAACAGCAATCCTAGCATTGCCTTAGGTTTTGGAGTAAAGCTGTTTACATAGCAAAAAAAAATGTAGTTCTTTGGCACGCTGCCTTCAAATTTACAAGTTATGCTTCCAACTTGCAACCACTAAAGTTTCTGTGAACTATTAATATAGCACATGCAGTCCCCAAATCTGTCAGAACCAGCAATCATATTTGTATCCCCATATCTAAACAGAAAGCATGATCAAAGATAGCAGTAATAAAAACACTTGACATTTTCTTTTGGTATTATGTAAACAGATACAAGTTTGGACAGGTGCAAAAAGTAAACCATCGTTCCAGCTAACAAAACTCAGTTGCACCTGTAACTTGCGTTTGTGATTTATTCTCCGTAAACCTTTGGAATATGACGTGTGTCTTCCATGTAAATGTAATCATACTTGAATATATTTCTATGTGCCACATTTATATATTAGAAATCTTGTTTGTCCACAAATTTGATCATGCTTTTCTGTTCATATTTACCATTTTAAATTGCTATGGTCACTAGGGGGCTCTGTGGAGTGAGTTGAAGTCCTCCAATTCCCTGGCCATGTTGAATATAAAAAAACTTAATATTAATTAACTGTTAGCAATGTCACAGGCAATTTTTTAGTGTTTATTCAGTTTCTTTCCCACACACATTGCATATTCATTGACAGCTCCATTCATTATCAACAGTATTCAAAAGCTCCAAAAAGATACAGTAACATCAAATATTTCAAAATTGTTTTGTATACTGCATGCTTATTTTTTCAGAGCAGCACACCAGGTATAGAAGCTACATTCCTAATGTCAATATAGCGCACATCACCTGTTTCAAGACGATTGCTCGATAACTTGCTTATTTATCTTTAGCCTGGAACATAGAAATGTACAGCACTGGAAGAGACAGTTGTCTTTCTGGCCCAAACCAATGTGTAGGAAATATCATATCCCACAATACCCATCTCTCAAATGTTTCCCCAGGTTCATATCCATCTCTCTGTGTCAGCACATCCAAGAATCACCCCCTGCTGCCTCTCTTAGCCTGCTATTACATGCAATCACCTGCTTATTTTCTTTTAACTATCTGACTATATATGAATGCAGCAGGAAGTGCTATATTTAATGTTACATTGGTAATTTCCAAACTAATTAAAGGGATTCATTCGTTACAAAGTTAGTGTAGAACAGGCCTATTCTCAGTAGCTAGCTATTAATAATCCGCTAGCTGCTTTGGAGCATAAGATTTTTATCACAAGTAGTGATAATATTAGGATTTATAGCAATGTTTGTGTATTATAATATACTTGCATCTTTTTCCTTATATATACAGTACCCACAGCAACATATGAAAGCATGGGATCAGGTGCCATATGTTTTCAAGACATCAAACTGTACCCTCTCCCACTACCCTTGATCCTAATCTTTTCACCTTGCGATCTGACACAAAGCCCTGAATAAGCCAGCACTTTAGCTCAACAGTGGGAAGACTGAAGCCATTCTGTTTGACTCCTGCCAGAAACTTTGCACCTTAGCCATTGATTCCTACTCTGTCTTTAGCTGCTCACTCAAACTGAATCAGAAAGTACGCAGCCTCAGTTGCCTGTTTGACACCGAGTTTCAAACCCCACATCCAGGTCATCGCGGAGCCCACTTAATTCCACCTTGGGTACATTGACCACCTACACCTCTTCCTTACCCATGCTGCTGTTGAAACCTTCAACTGTACCGTCACCATCTCAGGGCTCTTTTTCTTTGCCACCCTCCCCAACTCCTGCCGACAATCTCCGAATCACACCGAACTCTGCAGCGTGTATCTTACCACACCCTTCATCCCTGGCTACATGTCCTCCCGCCCATCAATTTCAAAATCTCTATTCTTGATTTCAAGTCCGTTCATGGCTTCACAATACCTTGCCTTTGCAACCTTCTCCAGCCTGCATGCTTCATTCTTGTGACTTTGGTCAGCATGTTCCTCTCCACCATCCATGGCATTGTCTTCAGCCACCATGTCCCTGTGCTTGAAATTCTTTTCCTACACCTACACCTCGCTACTTCAGTAAGCCTTCCCAGAACTCTGCTCTTTGTGCCTTATTTCCCCTCTCCCACAGTCTGCTTCATGTCCATTGCTGCCCCCCTTGTAATGCACCTTGAGATGTTTTGTTATATGATTTATGGTATGCAGACACGAGTTGTAAATGCTCTGATTGCACGCAACACTACTTGGAGCTTTTGAAGATAAAACCAGTACTTGAAGGGCGCGTATTCAGAAAATCATGAAATAAAAACAAAATGAAATATTTGTGTGTTCTATAATTTGCCTCGGATAACTACTGTATCAAACCTTTTTGAATTGCTGATTCGTTTTTTGTATGGACAAATTTTACTTTACTTTTGGGTTAGCCATTTTCAATGAATTTCAGGAAATATTCACAATAATGGTACAGCGATAGGCTAAAGTTTCTTTTGAAATAAGTCGTATTAGGCTATATGCACATACTGATGTATTTTCAATATTAATAAATGGGACTTAAGGTACATCCTCCCCCACTCTTCCCCCTTGGAAATGCCAGTGGAGGAATGAGGGATCAGATATCATTCAGTATCTTCTATTATTGGGAGCTGTAAAAATTGACCCCATTCTGTCAAATGCTTCTGTGTTTGAGCTGCTGTTGGTTTAACACTGATCGCAAGATTTAGGTTCTCTTTCTGAATTAAAATAAGTGGAGATTTATCAGAAACGGCCAAGTAACTATCCTTTATTTCCTTGCAGCAAAGACTAGCAATGCCGGGGAAGCTGAAAGTCAGGATTGTGGCAGGTCGTCACCTGCCGGTTATGGACAGGGCCAGTGACCTGACGGATGCATTTGTAGAGGTTTGTACAAATTAACACAGTTGCTTATATTGGATTCCAGTTCGCATTTACCAACACATGGTGTGGTGGAGTGACGGGGTGCAGATGTGACCTCCACTTGGTGAATTTGCAGTTTTCAGCTGTACTGTTGTAGGAGATGACTGGAGGGAGGTGTACAGCGGTGTTCCCCAAGGGTCGGTGCTGGGACCACTGCTTTTCTTGATCTATATTAATGACTTGGACTTGGGTGTACAGGCACAATTTCCAAATTTGCGGATGACACAAAACTTGGAAGCGTAGTGAACAGTGAGGAGGATAGTGATAGACTTAAAGAGGATATAGACAGGCTGGTGGCATGGGCGGACACGTGGCAGATGAAATTTAACACTGAAAAATGCGTGATGATACATTTCGGTAGGATGAATGAGGAGAGGCAATATAAACTAAAGGGCACAATTCTAAAAGGGGTACAGGAACAGAGAGACCTAGGGGTATATGTACACATCATTGAAGATGGCAGGGCAGGTTGAGAAAGCGGATAAAAAAGCATACGGGATTCTGGGCTTTATAAATAGAGGCATAGAGTATAAAAGCAAGAGAGTCATGATGAACCTTTATAAAACACTGCTTCGGCTACAACTGGAGTATTGTGTCCAGTTCTGGGCACCGCACTTTAGGAAGGGTGTGAAGGCCTTAGAAAGGGTGCAGAACAGATTTACTAGAATGATTCCAGGGACGAGGGACTTTAGTTACGTGGATAGAGTGGAGAAGCTGGGGTTGTTCTCCTTGGAACAGAGAAGGTTGCGAGGAGATTTGATTGAAGTATTCAAAATGATGAAGGGTCTAGACAGAGTAGATAGAGAGAAACTGTTCCCATTATCGGAAGGGTCAAGAACCAGAGGACACAGATTTAAGGTGATTGGCAAAAGAACCAAAGGTGACATGAGGAAAAACCTTTTTACACAGCGAGTGGTTGTGATCTGGAATGCACTGCCAGAGGGTGTGGTTGAGGTAGATTCAATCATGGCTTTCAAAAGGGAACTGGTTAAATACTTGAAAGGAAAAAATTTGCAGGGCTACGGGGATAGAGCAGGGGAGTGGGACTAGCTGGATTGCTCTTGCATAGAGCGGGCATGCATTTGATGGGCCAAATGGCCTCCCCTTCCGTGCTGTGACCATTCTTTGATTCTAGATGACAGTAGGTGAGCATCAGTTGCAAAAAGTGCAGAGTTGTGGAATGCAAAGCTGAGAAGAGGAAAGAAAAAGTAACCAAGAGGCAGTGCAACAAATAAGAAAGAAACACAGCCGAATATTCTCTAAGTCAGCTGGGCAAGAAACCCGCCAGTAATTTTGCAAGATGTCAGCTATGGCTCAGTTGGTAGCACTCTCGTCTCTGCCAGAAGGTCGTGGGTTCAGGCCCCGCTCCAGAGACTTGAGGATGTAATTTAGGCTGACACTTCAGTGCAGTACTGAGGGCGCGCTGCACTGTCAGGGGTGACTTTCTTTCCTGCTACGCGTGAAAATTGGTCGCAATATGAAGAGACCCTCCAAACGAATGCAATTGAATGATACTCACACTTAAAAGTTGAGGGCGTGGCCAGTTTTGTGGGTGGATTTTCGTTCAGGCGGAGAGTTTGATGGATGGTGGCAAAAGATCAAGGACACCAGTGCATTGTGTGTAACTCACTTATACCCAAAATTCCAGGATCTTTTAAGCCACATAACCAATTATGTGGCTTAAAAGATGGTGAAATTTTGGGCATGAGCGATTTGCGCCCAAATTACACGTGACTCTGGGCGCAAATAAGAAGGAAACTCCGGGCCCGGAGTTCCTCCATTGTCCCTTAACCAATTAAAGTAAAAACAGATTATCTGGTCATTTATTTCTTTGCTGTTTGTGGGACCTTGCTGTGCACAAATTGTCTGTTGCATTTCCTTACATTACAACAGTAACTCCACTTCAAAAGTACTTCATTGGCTGCAAAACACTTTGGGACATTTTAAGTTTGTGAAAGGTGCTATATAAATGCAAGCTCTTTTTTTCTATTTCATAATTAATGGATCATTTGCCACCTTTTGTAAGCACAGTTTCTGCCTGCGAATAGAGGCAAAATTGATGCCTGGGGAAAAGTCTGTGGTCCAAATGTTCCTGCTGATTAAAGAAGAGCATGGCGGTTAAAAGGAAATATATAATGCTCGCTGTAACTTTGTTTCTTGCAGGTAAAATTTGGTAATACAACATTTAAGACTGATGTGTTCCCCAAATCTCTCAACCCTCAGTGGAATTCGGATTGGTTTAAATTTGAGGTAAGATTCAGATCAGCTTATATCATACCATAAGGTAAGGCAAAATAAAATTTGACTGAGACGGTTGAATATGCATTTTGTACTTGGTACGGTGAATCACAAATTAAGGTTCAGAGGCTAAGGCAGCAAAGAGATAAATTGCATTATATTTCTGTTACTGAGTTAAAATGGATTTCAGGTCAAGGCAACATGGACACTTTTTGGTCAGTAAGGGAAAAATGTTACTTAATGTGCATTCCTGAAAGAAAAGTGACATTTCACGTACAGTGAGTGAGTGTGAAGCTTGGAATTTGATATGTCATTCCAAACACTGCAAAGTCAGCAACTTTGTTCATAATTTCAGTACTTTGGTTACACAGCCAGGGAGTCATGGAGCCTAAGTCTTTCTTTTTAAAAAAAGAGAAAAACTACAAAATGATGGTTAAAAAGGATAAATCCTAGAATAGAAAGCAGACACTCTATCCTGAGATGGAAAGTGATTAGAAGACGAGAGAAAAATATTACAATCAAGTACTGAAGTGCTGACAGCTGTTTGATTTTAAAAAAGATAGAGCTCCTAGATAAATATTTTTGGGACTCAAATACTGAAAGGTCAGTTAACAGTTAAACTGAAAATTTAATTTTTATTCAAGACAGTTTTTATGTTGCACTGAAGTAAAGCCCGTAGTTTACTGGAAGTACATAAATATAATTTCTACCACGTTACCTTTTATCCTGTTCATCTGCCAGATTTTTTGCAGGATAAAGTCCTGCACAGGACATTGCCTTATTGCACAAAGTTTTCTGTATTTCATTTCCATTTCTTTAGCTATCTGCTCTCTGTTTGTCTTCCTTACAGAACCTAGTGCTTTGCAATACCATACATGTAAGAACAATATGTGGGTACTGGGGGTAGAAGAATTAGGCTGGATTCCCTCCATTAGGATAGATAGTCCCATTGTACAAGAAGTAAAATACCGTAAGGGATCTCACTGGAAATTTTTGGCTGGGAAATTTTCTTGTGCCAAAATGTAACCATAGATTGTGATTGATCCACTTGTCTTCCACCCACTCTCTTCTACTGTCCCACCTGTTTTCTTTCTGTTGTGCACTCTATTGTTATAATTTTCCTGTAGTGAAATTCATACTAATTCACACAACACTACCAACATAGCACATTACCAACTATGCCTAATTCCCAACAAGTTGTTTAGGTTTATAATTTTCTATTTTAATGGTTGATTGAAAGTAGCTAAATATTAATGTACACAAAAAAGGAGGGAGAGTAAATCTATGGTCACAAGAAAATCATACATTTTTTCTGATTTTGAAGTTGGAAGGACCAGTAATCTAGGTGGGGAAAAAGCTGATAGCAAATTGTGCAAGTGTTTGCATGAACCAGGAAAATGCTAAGTCTTACTGGTGCAGAAATAAAGATAAACAGAAAATTCAAGTGTGAGCCAGATTGAAAGCTAGAATTGTTTGTGTAATCTTGCAAGTGTTTGGAGAACACACAGTCTATCATGCTGCTTTCATCCTTATTTCCCTCATGCATAATTTAATATATTGTGGATAACTTGTAAAATCACCGAGTGACGTGTACTGTGGGTTGTGGTTAAATGCTAGGTATGTAATTGGCAACCATTCTATAAATGTATAATAAATATGTTTGAATTAGAAATATAGAAATGTGCAGAACCAGAAGAATGTGTTTCAGTCTGAGAATCAGACTTACGCATGCGTAGAAATTTGGCACATGGATAGGGTGTGGCATTCTAACAATTGCAGGCAAAAGTGTAGTTGGTAACTTCTTTCAGCTGACAGCTCTGGGAGAAATAACTTTGCACCCAGGCTTTTGAGAGAGGGTGAGGCATCTAAGTAAAAATACTAATGAAGATATTGTGCACAAAACACAGTTTTATAGGTAAGTTTAAGCATGTAATTGTGAAATATGTAATTCTACATTATTACTGCTCAATCTTCCGTGACACTGTACACAAAGTCAAAACCAGGTGAAGTGGGGTTAGTATATGGGGGAATAATTGGATCATTTTAAAGTAATACATTCTGTCCTTACTTTCATATAAAAGATTTTATGTTCTTTACAGTTAAGTAGCAAAACTTACAACAATTTGGGAAGCAGAGAAGTACAGTTGATTGGAGTGTGGGAGTTTTTGTACTTCACAGGCTGAGGAACTGGAAGACACACAACTGAGGCACTACAGCACCACCATTGGTGGAATGGCATGATTATAGTGTGACAAGTTTACATAGGCAGTTTATATTGCAAATGAGACATAGGAATTTATAATGGGAAAAGTTGACACAAAAGTGTGACAAAAACCTGACAAGAATTCAGGTTTTGTAGATAGGAACTGCATGGAGACATAAGATTTTTAATGTATAGATAGGTGTAAGCAACCTTTATTTTGAACCCTGAACATTTAAGTTTCTGAGGGGAAAAAAATGGTGGATGAAAAGTTTTTAAAAAACTTTTCAGTGATTTGATTGACTCAATTTCTGTTTTTGGTTCAGTTTCTGTTTTAAATTGGTGGATTTTCTTGAGTCTACATGGGGTTCTGATTTGTTACTCATGGATATGAAATGAAATCCAATCATCTGCAAGAAATTTGCTTATAAGAAAGTGTTAAAAAAGCATGTGCTAACTGTACTACTTTCATGGTAACTATGTGTATCCGTTGGTATTGGTTACTGCAGATTGGACGATGTGCTGCTTTATAGAACAATGTTATGCCAAGAAATGCAAAATCTATTATTCTGCTAAGCTAAAGCTGTGTCCCTTTGAGGCCATAAAGTCTAATTGCTCTTGAGATTTACGGTATAAGGTCACAATTCTGCCTTTTATTATGTGATTTGTGAAGTTACACTGTGGTTAGAGAGATTTTAACTTTTCTATCAAATAAAGGCCTTTGTTTGCCCAGATCTTGTGGTGTTTGGGCAGTGTAGAAGGAGCAGTACTCTGCATCTGGCTGTGGCAGTGCTTGATGGTGACACTAGGTTCCTGATGGAGGTATTCAAGAGCCAGTTGGATATATTTTCACAGTGTCTGTTAAAATTGGCCATCTAATCTGATACTTCCTCTGGCCACCTCTGCCTGTGGACTGGTGCCCTTTTACCCTCCTTCCACTGTTCTTTCCTCCCTCCTAACCACATTTTATCTCTCTCTGCCTGACTTCTCTGCCTACCCCTATCCTGAGCACGAGTGGCTTCCCCCACCTTTCTGTTCCTGTGTGCGAGTTCCATTTCCCAGCTCCCCACTTGCCCGATCCACCCTTTCACTTACTATATTCCTGGGCGTGACTCACTTTTTAAAAGTAACATTGAATATTCCTGGGACTTTTTTTTAAAAAGAAAAGGTGAATTGGAAATATAGAATGGTTACAGCATGGAAGGAGGCCATTCGGCCTGTCGAATCAGTGTCAGCTCTTTGCATGAGCAATCCAGCTAGCCCCACTCTCCCGCCCTATCCCCGTAGCCCTGCAAATTTTTTCCCTTCAAGTACTTATCCAATACCCTTTTGAAAGCCATGATTGAATCTGCCTCCACCACCCCCTCAGGCAGTGCATTCCAGATCACAACCACTCATTGTGTTTAAAAAAAAAAGTTTTTTTCTCCTGTCACTTTTGTTTCTTTTGCCAATCACCTTAAATCTATGTCCTCTGGTTCTTGACCCTTCCACCAATGGGAACAGTTTCTCTCTATCTACTCTGTCTAGACCCTTCATGATTTTGAATACCTCTATCAAATCTCTTCTCAATCTTCTCTGCTCTAAGGTGAACAACCCCAGCTTCTCCAGTCTATGCATGTAACTGAAGTCCCTCATACCTGGAATCATTCTAGTAAATCTCTTTTGCACCCTCTCTAAGGCCTTCACATCCTTCCTAAAGTGCAGTGCTCAGAACCGGACACAAAGCTCCAGTTGTGGCCGAACCAGCGTTTTATAAAGGTACATCGTAACCTCCTTGCTTTTGTGCTCTATGCCTCTGTTTATAAAGCCCAGGATACCGTATGATTTCTTAACCGCTTTCTCAACCTGCCCTGCCACCTTCAACGATTTGTGCGCATATACCCCCAGATCGCTCTGTTCCTGCACCCCTTTTAGAATTGTACCCTTTAGTTTATATTGCCGCTCCTCGTTTTCCTACCGAAATGTATCACTTCACACTTTCTACCGTTGAATTTCATCTGCCATGTGTCCGCCCATTCCAACAGCCTGTCTGTGTCCTTTTGTAGTCTATCACTATCCTCCTCACTGTTCACTACACTTCCAAGTTTTGTATCATCTGCAGATTTGGAAATTGTGCCCTGTACACGCATGTCCAAGTCATTAATGTATATCAAAAAAAGCAATAGTCCTAGTACCAACCTTTGGGGAACACTACTGTATACCTCCCTCCAGTCCAAAAAACAACCGTTCACCACTATTCTGTTTCCTATTACTTAGCCAATTTCGTATCTGTGCTGCCACTGCCCCCTTTGTTCCATAGGCTTCAACTTTGATAAAGTGCCGCATAATAGGCTTGTCATCAAACGCCTTTTGGAAGTCCGTATACATCGCATTAATCGCATTGCCCTCATCGACCCTCTATGTTACCTCATCAAAAAACTCAATCAAGTTGGTTGAACACGATTTGCCTTTAACAGATCATGCTGGCTTTTCCTTTATCAATCCCGACTCGTCCAAGTGACAGTTAATTTTGTCCCGGATTATCATTTCCAAAAGTTTCCCCACTACCGAGGTTAAACTGACTGGCCTCTAGTTACTGGGTGTATCCTTACACCCTTTTTTGAACAAGGGTGTAACATTTGCAATTCTCCAGTCGTCTGGCACCACCCCTGTAACTAAGGACAATTGGAAGATTATGGCCAGTACCACTGCAATTTCCACCCTTGTTTCGCTCGGCAACCTAGGATGCATCCCATCCGGACCGGGTGACTTATCTGCTTTAAGTACAGCTAGCCTTTCTAGTACCTCATCTTTATCAATTTTTAGCCCATCCAGTATCTCAACTACCTCTTACTGTGATTTTGGCAGCATCTTCCTTGGTAAAGACAGTTGCAAAGTACTCAGTTAGTACCTCAACCATGCCCTCTGCCTCCATGTGTAGATCTCCTTTCTGGTCCCTAATCGGTCCCACCCCTCCTCTTACTACCCGTTTACTGTTTACATGCCCGTAGAAGACTTTTGATTCCCTTTTATGTTGGCCGCCAGTCTATTCTCATACTCTCTCTTTGCCCCTCTTATTCCCTTTATCAGCCCCTCTAAACTTTGTATATTCAGCCTGGCTCTCGCTCGCATTATCATTCTGACATCTGTCGTACGCCCCTTTTTCCTGCTTCATCTTGCTCTCTATCTCTTTTATCATCCAGGGAGCTCTGGTTTTAGTTGCCCTATTCTTTCTCTTTCGTAGGAATGCGTCTAGACTGTATCCGAACTATCTCCTCTTTAAAGGCTGCCCATTATTCATTTACTGTTTTGCCTGCCAATCTTTTATTCCAATTTACCCGGGCCAGATCTGTTCTCATCCCATTGAAATTGGCCCTCCTCCAATTGAATATTTTTACTGTAGAGTGGTCCTTGTCCTTTTCTATACTAATCTAAGCCTTATGATGCTATGATTGCTGTTCCCTAAATGTTCCCTCACTGACACTTGCTCCACTTGGCCCACCTTATTGTCTGGAACCAGATCCAGCAATGCCTCCTTCCTCGTTGGATCGGAAAGGTACTGGTCAAGAAAGTTTCCCTGAACACACTTCAAAAACTCCCCAACCCTCTTTGTCCTTATACTATTACTATCCCAGTCTATATTTGAATAGTTGAAGTCCCCCATTATCTCTACTCTATGCTTCTTTATGTTCATTGCTGGCAAGGCCAGCATTTATTACCCATCCCTAATTGCCCTTGAGAAGGTGGTGGTGAGCCGCCGCCTTGAACTGCTACAGCTCGTGTACTGATAGGTAGGGAGTTCCAGGATTTTGATCCAGTGACGATGAAGGAATGGCAATATATTTCCAAATCGGGATGTTGTTTGACTTGGAGGGGAACATGTAGGTGGTGGTATTCCCATGTGCCTGCTGCCCTTGTCCTTCTAGGTGGTGGCGGCCGTGGGTTTGAGTGGTGCTGTCGGTGAAGTTTTGGCGAGTTGCTGCGGTGCATCTTGTAGATGGTACACACTGCAGCCACAGTGCGCCGGTGGTGAAGGGAGTGAATGTTTAAGGTGGTGGATGGGCTGCCAATCAAGCGGGCTGCTTTGTCCTGGATGGTGTCGAGCTTCTCGAGTGTTGTTGGAGCTGCAATCATCCTGGCAAGTGGAGAGTTTTCCATCACGCTCCTGACTTGTGCCTTGTCGATGGTGGAAAGGTTTTGGGGAGTCAGGAGGTGAGTCACTTGCTGCAAAATACCCAGCCTCTGATTTGATCTTTTGGCCACAGTATTTATGTGGCTGGTCCAGTTTAGTTTCTGGTCAATGGTGACCCCCAGGATATTGATGGTGGGGTATTTGGCGATGCTAATGCCATTGAATGACAAGGGGAGGTGGTTGGACTCTCTCTTATTGGAGATGGTCATTGCCTGGCGTGAATGTTACTTGCTACTTATCAGCCCAAGCCTGGATGTTGTCCAGGTCTTGCTGCATGCGGGCACGGACTGCTTCATTATCTGAGGGGTTGCGAATGGAACTGAACAATGTGCAGTCATCAGCAAACATCCCCATTTCTGACCTTATGATGGAGGGAAGGTCATTGATGAAGCAGCTGAAAATGGTTGGGCCAAGGACACTGTCCATTGGAACTCCTGCAGCGATGTCCTGGTGCTGAGATGATTGGCCTGCAACAACCACTGCCACCTTCCTTTGTGCTAGGTATGACTCCAGCCACTGGAGAGTTTTCCCTTGATTCCCATTGACTTCAATTTTACTAGGGCTCCTTGCTGCCACACTCGGTCAGATGCTGCCTTGATGTCAAGGACAGTCACTCTCACCTCACCTCTGGAATTCAGCTCTTTTGTCCATGTTTGGACCAAGGCTGTAATGAGGTCTGGAGCTGAGTGGTCCTGGCAGAACACAAACTGAGCATCGGTGAGCAGGTTATTGGTGAGTAAGTGCCACTTGATAGCACTGTCGGCAACACCATCCATCACTTTGCTGATGATTGAGAGTAGACTGATGGGGCGGTAATTGATCAGATTCGATTTGTCCTGCTTTTTGTGGACAGGACACACCACTTTGTTGGGTAGATGCCAGTGTTGTATCTGTATTGGAACAGCTTGGCTCAAGTCTTCAGCACTACTGCTGGGATGTTGTCGGGGCCCATAGCCTTTTCTATATCCAGTGTACTCAGCTGTTTCTTGATATCATGTGGAGTGAATTGAATTGGCCGAAGACTGGCTTCTGTGATGGTGGGGATATGGGAGGAGGCAGAGATGGATCATCCACTCGGCACTTCTGGCTGAAGTTGGTTGCAAACGCTTTTGCCTTGTCTTTGGTACTTATGTGCTAGGCTGTGCCATCATTGAGGATGGGGATGTTCATGTAGCCTACTAGTAGTTTAATTGTCCACCACCATCATTCACAATTGGATGTGGCAGGACTGCAGAGCTTTGATCTGATCCCGTTGGTTGTGGGATCGCTTAGCTTTGTCTATAGCATGCTGCTTCCGCTGTTTAGCATGCATGTAGTCCTGAGTTGCAGCTTCACCAGGTTGGCACCTCATTTTTAGGTACAGCTGATGCTGCTCCTGGTATGCTCTTCTACATTCCTCATCGAACCAGGGTACACCTCTTCCACATCTCTAATTTCCCTGCAAATTTGCTCCTCTATATCCTTCCCACTAGTTGGTGGCCTATAGACTACCCGCAGTAGTGTAATGGCACCTCTCTTGTTTCTTAACTCTAACTAAATAGATTCTGTCCTTGACCCCTCCAGGACATCCTCTCTCTCCAGCACTACAATGTTCTCCTTAATCAATACCGCCACCCCTCTCCTTTCCTTCCTTATCTTTCCTGAACACCTTGTATCCAAGAATATTTCGGAACAATCCTGCCCTTTTTTGAGCCAGGTTTCCGTTATCGCCACAACATCATATTCCCATGTGGCTAATTGCGCCTGCAGCTCACCAACCTTGCTTACTGCGCCACGTGCATTTACATACATGCGGTGTAAACCTATCAGACCTTCTTGTATTCTCTCTTAGTCTGATCCCAAATAATACCATACTATTTCTTACTCTAGTGCTATCTGTCTCTCCCAATCCTTTGTACATCTTGTTTCTCCTTTCCAAAGCTACATCCTGGTGCCCAACCCCCTGCCAAATTAGTTTAAACCCTCCCCCACAGAACTGACGAACCTTCCCACAAGGACATTGGTCCCAGCTCTGTTGAGGTGCAACCCGTTCAGTCTGTACAGGTCCCACTTCCCCCAGAACTGGTCCCAATGCCCCAGGAATCTGAAGCCCTCCCTCCTGCACCATCTCTCCAGCCCTGCATTCATCTGCCCTATCCTCCTATTTCTAAACTCATTAGCGCGTGGCTCCGAGAGTAATCCGGAGATTACTACCTTTTGAGATCCTGTTTACTAATCTCTTTCCGAAATCCCTGAACTCTTCCTGCAGGACCTCATCCCTCTTTGTACGCTATGGACCACGACCTCTGGCTGTTCACCCTCCCCCTTCAGAATATCCTGCAGCTGCTCGATGACATCCTTGACCCTGGCACCAAGGAGGCAACATACCATCCTGGAATCATGTCTGCGGCCGCATAAACGCCTGTCTGTTCCCCTAACTATTGAATCCCCTATCACTATTGCGCTCTTGACCTTTCTCCTTCTTCCCCCCCCCCCCACACCCATCGTACAGCTGAGCCACCCATGGTGCTGTGGACTTGGCTCTGGCTGCACTCCTCAGAGGAGCCCTCTCCCTCACCAGTATTCAGAACATTGAAGGCGAAAACCCTGGAATCATTAAAGAACTAATTAGATGTTAAGAATAGGGGGACTTCACAGTCATTCTGGATGGATGAACTAAGATGGGCTGAATGGCCTTCCTCATCGTAATTACCTTGTGAACAATTAGGCTTTGTGGATTTTAAGGGACACAGCTTCATCATAGCAACAAAACAATACATTCTGAATTATAAGGTATAATGCTGCTGTCCTGATAAAAGAACATATCAGGCTTCTCAACAACAACTGCTTGCATTTATATTGTTCCTTTAACGTAGTAAAATGTCCCAAGTCGCTTCACAGGAGCATTATCAGACAAAATTTGACACTGCGCCACACAAGGAGATATTAGGACAGGTGACCAAAAGCTTGATCAAAGAGGTAGGTTTTAAGGAGTGCCCTAATGGAGGAGAGAGAGTTGGAGAGGCAGAGAAGGAATTCCAGAGCTTGGGGCCTAGATAATGGTGGGAGCGAAGGAAATCAGGAAACCTGGATGAGTGCAGCTCCAACAATATTCAAGAAGCTTGACACCATCCAGGACAAAGAAGCCCGCTTGATTGGCACCCCCTCGCTAAGGCTTCTTCAACAGCACCTCCCAAACCCACGACCTCTATCACCTAGAAGGACAAGGGCAGCAGGCACATGGGAACAACACCACCAACACGTTCCCCTCCAAGTCACACACCATCCCGACTTGGAAATATATCGCCGTTCCTTCATCGTCGCTGGGTCAAAATCCTGGAACTCCCTACCTAGCAGCATTGTGGGAGAACCTTCACCACACGGACTGCAGCGGTTCAAGAAGGCAGCTCACCACCACCTCAAGGGCAATTAGGGATGGGCAATAAATGCTGGCCTTGCCAGTGACGCCCACATCCCATGAACGAATAAAAAAAAAGGAATGAACAACGGGCCAGAATAAAAGGAATGCAGAGTTCTCACAGGAGCTCTGCTTAGTGTGTGACAGAGAAAGAAAATAATTAATTATGTTCTTATAAATTTAACTGAGACCACAATACTTCATGAATATTGCAAAGAGCATATTTAACATTCAGCCTGAAGAAATTGAGTTTAACCACATGAAACACTTAGTGTCTTTTTTGCAGTTCTTGATTAGATTAAATAACTGACATTGTGTTTGCAGGTTGATGATGAAGACTTGCAGGATGAGCCACTACAGATCACGGTTCTGGATCATGATACCTACAGTGCTAATGATGCTATTGGAAAAGTGTACATTGATATTGATCCCTTGCTATCCAATGAAGCTGCAGTTGTTCTGTCTGGCTGGTTTCCAATCTATGACACTATTCGTGGTGAGTATGTTTTTTGACCAGAGGGATAGGAATTCTATTGGCGGTTCCTTTATGTGACGAGGGTCACTGGCAGTATATGTTAATCCTGTCCATCGCAGAGAAAAATTCCTGTTTTCAGTGAGTGCTGCAGAGCGCATGATCCATAGTGCAATACTTCTCAAATACAATGAGTCATGCATATAAAACCCAGGAGGTGAAAATCTGGTTCTTCCCAGACTACATTTGTAATGTAATATCTGTCACTGGTGTGATCGCAGTATTCTGTTTTGGTACGTCCTTGCAGCAATTGCATGCAGATTTGTTCAGCATCACAGACCTTTTCAAATTGATAGCACAAAAAGGAAAAAAAAAGTGGTTATCTCTCTCATGCATTCTTGAAAAACAATTTCAAAGCATCATTCCAGGATAATCCAGAATATCTTTGTTAATGTATATAATGAAAAATCTTTTTCTTAATTTATATTAGACTTAGAAAAATAGCTCACAGATGGAGGAATTTCCAGGGTGTTTCTAATGCAGAGACATGGGGGGCAATTTTAACCCCAAAGAACGTGTGGGTTGTGGTCAGGTGGGAGGTTAAAATAATATATATTGGAAGTGGGGCCAGATCTCTGCTTCAGTGCACCCACTTTCGGGTTTAATCCAGGGTTTTAATCCACGCAACCTAAACCTGGAAGTCCCGTCCCCACTTAATGCCAGGGGCCAGATTATCAAAGAGGCAATTTAGGTCATTTAAACAGTTGAGATAGTTAATTTTTTGTGGATTCTGCAACCAAAATGAATGTAACTTCTCCTGCATGGGTTTCCCATGGCTTCTGAAACACGACATTGGAACGGAGGCGAGATGCAGCTGAAGCTCATTTGGCCCTTCAAACCTGTGATTGACACATCTCAATAAAAGGTCAGGAGTTGCAGCTGGTCACTCAATTCTCTCGGGCAAACGTTTGGCTGGGAGTTCTTTGTTGAGACTGAAAATTCTTGTGTTCAGACAAATTTATCAACATCTTGGAGCCTCTCAAACTGACAAGATCGGGGGTTGCGGGGGTGCAATGGATCTATTCCAGTGTACATCTGAGGGGGAGGAAAATCACCATCCATGGCAGGCATGTTGTGCAGTTCTGGGATCTGTAGGTGCACAAGACAGAGGTGCGCAACAAGGATCTGAAGAACAGCAGAAAGCACACCAACAGCAGGGCCAAGGTTGCAGGAGGCACTACCTACATGAGAGGGTGTATAGGGAAAGGCTGAGCTTCCTTGGACCCCTCTGAGGAGCAGTGCCTACGCCGGCTCAGATTGAGTGGGCAGGTGGTCGCAGACAGCTGCAGTCTCCTTCAGGAAGAGCCGCTCCCTGCTAGATCTGGTGGCCACACATTGCCCGTCGCAGTAAAAGTAACCACTGCACTCAATTTCTTAGCCTCTGGATCCTTTCAGGGCACCACCGGTGACATCTCCAGGGTGTGTCAAGTGTCTGCACGTAAGTGTATAAGGCAGGTGAAGAATGGGTTGTTTGTTAGAGCGTCCGATTACATGAACTCCCCCCCCCGCAATGACAACAGACAGAATGAGCGGGCACTGGGTTTTGACACTCTGGCTGGCTTCCTACGGGTGCAGGGTGCAATCGATTGCACATGTGTGGCAATCCGACGACCACCACATGAACCAGGAGTATTCATTAATTGAACGGTTATCGCTCCCAGCAGTGCTTAGCTGGTGTGTGACCACAAGAGATTTTTCAGGTGTTATGATGCCTTCATTTTGCACCAGTCAAACATTCCACACCTCTTCCAGACAGGAGACAGACTTAAGGGCTGGCTTCTTGGAGACATCGAAACATAGAGAAAATAGGAGCAAGAGTAGGCCATTCGGCCCTTCGGGCCTGCTCCGCCATTCAAAATGATCATGGCTGATCGTCTAACTCAGTACCTTGTTCCCGCTTTTTCCCCATATCCCTTGATCCCTTTACCATTAAGAAATATATCTGTCTCCTTCTTGAATACATCTAATGACTTGGCCTCCACTGCCTTCTGTGGTAGAGAATTCCACAAGTTCACCACCCTCTGAGTGAAGAAATTTCTCCTCATCTCGGTTCTAAATGGCATACCCCATATCCTGAGACTGTGACCCCTGGTTCTGGACTCCCCAGCCATCGGGAACATCCTCCCTGCATCTAGTCTGTCTAGTCCTGTTAGAATTTTATATGTTTCGATGAGATCACCTCTCATTCTTCTAAACTCCAGTGAATATAGGCCTAGTCGACCCAATCTCTCCTCATACATCGGTCCTGCCATCCCAGGAATCAGTCTGGTAAACCTTCGTTGCACTCCCTCCATGGCAAGGACATCCTTCCTCAGATAAGGAGACCAAAAGTGCACACAATACTCCAGATGTGGTCTCACCAAGGCCCTGTGTAACTGCAGTAAGACATCCCTGCTCCTGTACTCAAATCCTCTTGCAATGAAGGCCAACACACCATTCGCCTTCCTAACTGCATGCTGCACCTGAATGCTCGCTCTCAGCAACTGGTGTACAAGGACACCCAGGTCTCGTTGCACCTCCCCTTTTCCCAATCTATCACCATTCAGAAAATAATCTGCCTTTCTGTTTTTACAACCAAAGTGGATAACCTCACATTTATCCATGTTATACTGCATCTGCCATGTTCTTGCCCACTTGCCCAACTTGTCTAAATCACATTGGAGCCTATCTGTGCCCCTCATAATTTTGTACACCTCAATCATGTCCCCCCTCAGCCTCCTCTGCTCCAAGGAAAACAAACCCAATCTTCCCAGTCTCTCTTCATAGCTGAAGCGCTCCAGCCCTGGTAACATCCTGGTGAATCTCCTCTGCACCCTCTCCAAAGCGATCACATCCTTCCTGTAGTGTGGTGACCAGAACTGCACACAGTACTCCAGCTGTGGCCTAACCAGTGTTTTATACATTATTGCATTATCTTTTTTACAAGCCCCCTTATTTCCTTACTTATATTTTGCCCTATAGTGTGGCTACTGTTAGGGGGCCTATATACTACTCCCACCAGTGATTTCTTTCACTTGCTATTTCTTACCTCCACCCAAATTGATTCGACATCTTGATCTTCTGAGCCAAGATCGTTTCTCACTATTATACCAATTTCATCCTTTATGAACACAGCTACCCCACCACCTTTACTCTTTTTCCTGTCCTTCAGAAATGTTAAATAACCCTGAATATTTAGCTCCCAATCTTGGTCACATTGCAACCATGTCTCTGTAATGGCCACGAGATCATACCCATATGTTTCTATCTGTGCCGTCAACTCATCTATCTTATTACGAATGCTGTGCGCATTCAGATAAAGAACCTTTAATTTTGTCTTTTTACCATTCTTTCCTACCCCGGCCCCATTTGCTAGTGCACTTTTATGTTTGTACGCTCTGTCCCTCCCTGACACACTCTGTTTATCATTACCCCCATCACTTTCCTGTACTACTTCTTGTCTTTTCTCTTTATCAATCTAAACTTCGCCCCACCTGAGCCCTCCCTCTATTTAGTTTAAAGCCTTCTCTACCACCCTAGTTATTCAGTTCACCAGAATACTGGTCCCAGCATTGTTCAGGTGAAGCCCGTCCCAACGGAACAGCTCCCTCTTTCTCCAGTACTGGTGCCAGTGCCCCATGAATCGAAACCCACTTCTTCCACACCAATCTTTGAGCCACGCATTCATCTCTCTGATCTGATTTACCCTGTGCAAATTTGCTTGTGGCTCAGGTAATAATCCGGATATTATCACCTTTGTGGTTCTGCTTTTTAATTTAGTCCCTAGCTGCTCAAACTCCCTCAGCAGAACCTCTTAGGTACCAACGACGTCGGTAGGACTATGTCGTTGGTACCTACGTGGACCACGACAACTGGATCCTCCCCCTCTCACTCCAAGTTTCTCTCCAGCCCTGAGGAGATGTCCTTAACCATGGCACCAGGTAGGCAACACAGCTTTCGGGACTTTCGCTCTTGGCTGCAGAGAACAGTGTCTATCCCTCGAACTATACTGTCGCCTACTACAACCACATTCCTTTTTACTCCCCCCACTTGAATGGCCTCCTGAACCACAGTGCCGTGGCCAGTTTGCTCATCCTCCCTGCACTCCTCCACTCCAAATATCTCCTTTGGCTCGACATCTGTGATTTTGATTACGTCTCTGTGAAGCTCATTAAGACAGTTTTTTACTTTAAAGGTGCTATATAGATGTTTTAAAATTGGAACAATAACTTACAATGTATATTACTGAGTTTCTTTATCATTCAGAACTCACCAGTTTTTTTGAAAATAATGTAAAAATCTCAATTGTCAAATATTTTCTCTTCCCCCCCCCCCCCCCCCCCCCGCCTTGAGCAGAACCTCCATGCCTCAAAATGGCTGAGATCAGAAATGCATGGGGAGGGGGTGATTCAGTGCTTTAGTACACTATGGTAGTGGACAAAAGTTCTGCACTAGTGGACTACATCTTTAAATATGCCTTCTACCACAGTCCTGTCTCTGGGTGGAAACAGCAATTCAGTATTTAATTTTTCAAGCACCCACAGCCATCATTTCATTGAAGCTTTTTGTGTATGGTATTTCTGTTTAATATAGCAAAGGTTTGAATGTGAACTTTAAAATGGCCTGTAAATCAAATTCATGCATGTAGCATAATATAGCTGGCATTAGAACAGCTTAATTAACCTTGTGGATCCTTGAATCCAGAAATCACCTGATAAAAGAATGAAAAAATGCTACAGGCACTGATTTGTATTAAGCTGCTTTACTTATTACCCACTTTTGAGTGCAGCATGAGGGTTTCTGTGCCAAATTTAGTAGTTCAGTTTTATCCCAGAAATCTTGCAAATTAATTGTTCCTTTAATCTCGTGCATTTCTTTAACTCTCAAACATTAATCCAATGTTGGAAAGCCATTCAGAATTTTTTTCAATTGTTCTATGACCAAAAAAAAACGTATTTAGAAAAGAAGAAAGGACATTCAATGGTCCAAGTGTTAATCACTTTTTGATGGCACAGCAAGAATTTCCCAGCGAAAACCCTATCGTAAGCTAGTGAAGGCTTAATTTACAAACTGTAAAATCTCTGGACTTGCCACTTTCACCTGACAAATAAAGCAGTTCCTAGAATTGAGCTTTGAAGCTTCTTTTGACCCAGAATCATCAAAGGTTTTGGTTGTCATTTTTTGCTGGAAGTGGTTGTTGGAAAGGAATCAAAATCAATAAAACCTGATCAGTGCTGAAGGAAGGAGGAGGGGAAGGAACGTTGCAACAGACCTTTGAAACTGGATCTTGAACGATAGTGGAATGAGTAGTTTTTATATTTTTTGCAATCCTGCTTTCAGTTTTAAACACAATGAAACCAGTCAGGAAATCTGCAAGTGAAAGTTGTGATTCCTGCATTTGGGAAAGCTCTGGTTCTTTGTTGATGAAATTATTTCATCTGGTAAACTTATTCACAAGTATTTCAATTTTTATAAGTAAGAAAATTTGAACTTTTGGAAAGCATAGTAGGAGCACTGATCTGGAAAATACTACACAGTCCATCTGCCAGCCTCTCAATTGCTCCACTCTCTCAAAAAACAGTTCTGTAATCCAATAATATTTTACTACAGTAGTATGGTTTTCATTTTGATCACACGAAAATAACCTACTGTATAGAGGCTTGGAATTTGCTAGGTTTGGAAAATAACCAAATGGCAAAAGTGAAACTTGGCACCAACTTTGAGCATAAATGTTTGATTATGCTGTTTGTTTTTGCCCTATCACTTTTAGACTTCTGCACATATTAATGTGCCAAGGTGTTTTTTTAAAATAAGGGAAATGCCTTACCTTAGACTATTTTACAATTTGACACATTTTTCATAATATACTATAGACCAGATTTTCCTGTGAGTGGCGAATGAATGGCGCCAGTTGTTAAACTTACACTTGCGCGTAGACTTTTCATGGGCTTTTGCACAGCGAGCTCCTCTCATCAGGCCCTCAATCCAGCACGGCCCCCTCTCCCGGGCATCTGGGCCCTGTGTATCCCCATAACCAATCAGATTGAAGCATGATAAGCAGAGCCGAGTCAGAACTAGGAAGTGTAAGTTAGACTAGTGAATTCAATATCAAATAAGGTATAGAAAGCAAAATAAAGAGAGGGTAAGAAATATTGAATTAAGAGACAGAGAGAAAAAGTAAACGATTGTTTTTTAGACTGGAGGAAGGTATACAGTGGTGTTCCCCAGGGGTCGGTACTAGGACCACTGCTTTTTTTGATATATATATTAATGACTTGGGTGTACAGGGCACAATTTCAACATTTTCAGATGGCACAAAACTTGGAAGTGTAGTAAACAGTGAGGAGAATAGTAATAGACTTCAAGAGGACATAGATAAGCTGGTGGAATGGGCGGATACATGGCAGATGAAATTTAACGCGGAGAAGTGGGAAGTGATACATTTTGACAGGAAAAATGAGGAGAGGCAATATAAACTAACTGGTACAATTCTAAAGGGGGTGTAGGAACAGAAAGACGTGGGGGTATATGTGCACAAATCTTTGAAGGTGGCAGGATAGGTTGAGAAAGCGGTTAAAAAAGCATATGGAATCCTGAGCTTTATAAATAGAGGCATAGAATACAAAAGCAAGGAAGATATGTTGAACCTTTATAAAACACTGGTTCGGTCACAGCTGGAGTATTGTGTCCAATTCTGGGCACAGCACTTTAGGAAGGATGCGAAGGCCTTGGACAAGGTGCAGAAAAGATTTACAAGAATGTTTCCAGGGATGAGTGACTTCAGTTACGTGGATAGACTGGAGAAGCTGGGGTTGTTCTCCTTAGAGCAGAGAAGGTTGAGAGGAGATTTGATAGAAGTGTTCAAAATCATGAAGGGTTTAGATAAAGTAAATAAAGAGAAACTGTTCCCGTTGGCGGAAGGGTTGAGAACCAGAGGACACAGGTTTAAGGTAATTGTCGGAAGAACAAAAGGCGACATGAGGAAAAACTTTTTTACACAGCGAGTCGTTATGATCTGGAATGCACTGCCTGAAAGGGTGGTGGAAGCAAATTCAATCGTGCCTTTCAAAAAGGAATTGGATAAATATTTGAAGGGAAAAATTTTGCAAGGCTACGGGGAATGAACGGGGGAATGGGACTAATTGGATTGCTCTTACACAGAGCCAGCATGGGCTGGATGGCCTCCTTTTGTGCTGTAACCATTCTATGATTGTAAGATAGCATAGCTTTAGAATAACCAGTAATGTTTTAATCAATATCTGTGTAATGAAGGTGTGCTGGAGTTGCAGTTAAAAAAGGACAGCAATGTTTTGTGGCACTTGTAGGTGAGTAGATGATATGGTGACAATAGGTGGGCAGGAACATAGGAACAGGAGTAGGCCGTTCAGCCTCCCGAGCCTGTTCTGCCATTCAGTTAGATCATGGCTGATCTGTATCTTAACTCCATTTACCCACCTTGGTTCTGTAACCCTTAATACCCTTACCTAACAGAAATCTATCAATCTCAGTTTTGAAATTTTCAATTGGCCCAGCTTCAACAGCTTTTTAGGGGAGTGAGTTACAGATTTCCACTATCCTTTGTGTGAAGAAATGTTTCCTGACATCACCCCTGAACTGCCTTGCTCTAATTTTAAGGTTATGCCCCCTTGTACTGGACACCCTCACCAGAGGAAATAGTTTCTCTCTATCTACCCTATCAAATCCTTTAATCATCTTAAACACCTCAATTAGATCACACCGTAATCTTCTATACTCAAGGGAATACAAGTCTAGTCTATGCAACCTGTCCTCATAATTTAATCCTTTTAGCCCGGGTATCATAAGAATGAAGATCTGTCTGTGCGATGTCCTATATGTAACAGAACAACAGATTTCTGACCTCAGGAATGCACATCTGCAGAAAATGTTGCAATAATGTATGCTGGTTATCATTTGGTCAACTTATAGTCAACCCTTCAGTGTTGGTGTTCCCTTGCATCAGCAGCACGGAACAAAGTGACCCTATTTGCCCTGTAACTTAAGCTGGTGAAAAAGAAATGGACTGAAAGCTGAAGAAAATGGCCCATATGAAGTCCATAGTACATTGAAAGCAAAATAAGTTTGTGATTTCAAAACAGCAATGTTAGGGTTTAGAGACTGCTTGAGTTTTGCTCTTGTGGTTCATGACATTCACTTTCATTATCTTCAAAAATCCAAGGAAGTAAAGTTTTGTGCATGTAAACCGGAGGGCCATTTGCAAAAGTAATGGTCTTTTCTGATTCCATGCTTAGCTCTATAATTTTACTGTAATATTCAAATAGCTAGGTGTATTAAAAGGATCATTTTTTAACAGGTATCAGAGGGGAAATTAATGTTATGGTGAAGGTAGATCTCTTCCACGATTTGAACCGCTTCAGACAATCATCGTGTGGAGTCAAGTTCTTTTGCAGTAAGTTTGTTGTCTTAAGTTGGCTTGTATTTTTATAAATTCCACATATATATTATGTATTTGCAGTTCACAAATTGTAAATCTGGTAATACATGCATGTTCTTAGGATACCTTTTTTTTAAAAAGAAGATTTTTGTTGAGCATTTGGCCGTATAAAGGTGATCACTGTCTCTGCTGGGGAATGAAACACTATTATTTGCTATTTTCTGCACCCATTGTCAGCATCAAGCATTTTCAGGTCAGGTATAGCAAAGCCAGATGCAGGGTAAAGTTCCCTCTACTCTATGCCAATAACGTTCAACTCCTAAGTGTACTCTCTATTGTTGATGTTTCCACTTCCCATACCAGCACTCCTTTGCTGAAGGCGTTTACTGTCAAGCTGGCAAACTGTTGAGCTTTGTCCAGTGGGCATGTAATCACTAAGAACTGGTTTGAGATGGCTAAAACTCATTGCTCATAGGATCCACATACAACCAGCAGAGAAAAGAAACTTTAATTCTCATAGCGTGGACTCAAATCACAGGCAGGAAAATAAAGTTTTCAATTCACAGTATCATCAGTCTGCCTTTTCTAAGTTGCTTTTTAACCATATTTTATACAGTAAGCTCTGAAGTATATTTTTTTCTCCACAGCCGCGTCCATTCCTAAGTGCTATAAAGCAGTAACAATCCATGGGTTTGTTGAAGAATTGGTAGTAAATGAGGATCCCGAGTACCAGTGGATTGATAGGATACGTACACCCAGGGCATCAAATGAGGCCAGACAGAGGCTAATCTCACTGATGTCAGGTAAAAGATCTTTCAGATTTTTGCTGACAATATCTTTGCTGATGTAAGCGTGTTTGATGTAAAGTGTATTTGTTCAGAAATTTTGACCCAGAGATAATGAAGGAACGGCGATATATTTCCAATCAGGATAGTGTGTGACTTGGAGGGGAACGTGCAGGTGGTGGTGTTGTTCCCATGTGCCTGCTGCCCTTGTCCTTCTAGGTAGTAGAGGTCGCAGGTTTGGGAAGGGGTGCTGTTGAAGAAGCTTTGGCGAGTTGCTGCAGTGCATCTTGTAGATGGTACGCACTGCAGCCACGGTGGGGGAGGGAGTGAATGTTTACAATTGTCACGTTTCTAATTTTGAGGAGTCTGTAAATTTCCATACAGACTCAATTTGAAATTTACATGCCCTTTAAGAAGCATACAAGAAAAGCTTTCAAATATCATCAGTATCCGAATTGTACTTGTTTTTTCTTTTTACAGATGCTGCATATTTCCAGCATTTTGTGTTTTATTTAAATTTCAGATTTCTGGAATTTGAAGTTTTTTTATTTTTAATTTGTAATTTGTAAAATTGTACTTGGTGTTTTGCGGCTGACTAGTTTACATCTGTTCACTTGACCATTCTTACCCTGTAAAAAAAAAAGTACCTTCTGGTTGTTTAGCCTCTGAATATAAGCATCTGTTACAGTTTCAAATGCTAAAACTACATTGTTGCTGTTAATTTGACCACTATAAGCTGTCTTCACCAGTAAACCAGGCGAGTTTCACGTCATTCCAATTTTTTTGGGCAAAATGTTGATTCGCAATTTGTGTTTGTGTTTTAAAAAAAAATCAGCTCTAATCATTTCAATGCGTTTGCAATCCAGGTATCTGTTTCCCTCAAAATAATACTATTAATAGTGATTTGGCCAAGGCAATACTGCATCAGAGCACTACCTGTAAAGTCCTGTAATTCAGGCACTACTTGTAATGTCCTGTAACTCGGGCACTACCTGTAATGTACACTGTAATTCAAGCACTACCTCATAATGTAATTCAGAACACTAGCTGTAATGTACTGTAGTTCTGCGCACTACCTGTAATGTCCTGTAATCTGTGCACTACCTGTAATGTCTTCAGTAATTCACTAAATAGTCCAAAGTACTTGGATCTAAAAATATTTTTACATCATTGACTTGTATTAACAGCGTGGAACAGGATGATTAATAGGACTGCTATTATTGCTGAGGAAACACACTTGGGTGTGGGAAAGTTGGCTCTGCACATTTGTCAAAATTCTATACATTTTTTGTTGGGTAAATGTTCTAAATTAGAATTGGAGAAATTCAAAACCAATACTTAATTCAGCATAACCATGTGACAAATTGAAATGTTTTTTTTAAGAAACCGTTAAACTTGGTTTTTGGTCATGGGTTACTCTGCCTGAAATGTCATCTGATCTCATTCTATATGTTGTGGTGCTTGGCCACACAGTAAAGTTTGTGTATTTGATATAAATCATGTTAAGTGACAATAAATATTTGATTTAATAGGGGAACTGCAAAGAAAAATTGGCTTAAAGGTACTTGAGATGGGAGGCAATGCTGTAGTGGGCTACCTACAGTGTTTTGACTTGGAAGGAGAATCTGGGCTAGTGGTACGTGCTATTGGGACTGCATGTACACTGGACAAACTGAGTAACACAGCTACATCACTCCTACCTCCATGTAGTTCCCCATCCAAAGACCTGAAAGAGTAAGTACAAGGTTGCAAGTATGTGCAATCTCTTTCTCTGCATTACTTTGTATTGTGTTGCATGCAAGATTCATATGCCTGTTCTATGTGTACTTCATGACTGTTTGAGCACTGTTGAGTGCAATGGTTTATTGGAATTGTAAATTCAATTTACCCTATAATGCTTTCAAGTGCATGACATAGAAAAGAAACCTGTGCAAGCTAAACTCAGGAGGTTCATAAAAGTATAAATTAACAGCAAGAAAATATAAATAATCCTTATACCATTGTGAAAACAATGCTGTCTACCTCACTCAGAATTTGTAACTTGTTATGCCCAGTATTTTAAAGCTATAATAAGCATTATGAACACTGAATGCATATATTTTATCTAGCAGACTTTTCCATGTGTCCCTAGTTTTGTGACTGATTGATAAGATCTGGTACATATGACACCTCAGACAGAATGCGTTATTTTAGATGTGCAACCAGGTATGCAAGAACTTTCATTAAATCCTAATATGCAGTTTTTTATGTTTACTTGAATTGAATACAGACATGGGGTTGAAGTAGGATGCTAACAAGTGTTTCACGCTTTCATTAGGAACTCAAGCCATAGCTCTATGTAAATTGGAGGGTGATCTTGCTATCGGAGATAACCTATTAATGAACGTGACTCTGTAAATCTTTGTGGCGTAGGCCTAAGTATCATGGCATTGCCTGTTTTTAATTTTGGCCTTGACATGATGACTTGGTGCTGTCAGTTACATTTTTCAGCATCTATAAGAGTCAGTCGAGTGTGGTGTGGAATAATCAGAACACTGCTGTATGAGTGTGAAGTACCTTCCAAGTGTGCTGTTTTTAGCCTCCATCCAATTTCGTTCCTTCTCTCTTGAAGGCACTGACTTGTGCTTGGGTTATGATTCCATGAGCACTGGTTGCTCTTCACTTCCTTGCATAAGGGGCCATTGCACGTGTGTGCCAAGCTAGCGATTGGGGACAGACTATTTGTGGGGGAGTCATCACAAGCCCGGTGGTCTTGTCCAATACCAACACAAACGTACTTTTCCAGCTTGGATCAGTGGATACTGACCAGGCACAGTGAACATGGCTGATTTTCGCCCTCTTGCCACCACCCACCCCCAACACTTTCCTACTCCAGGGAGTTGTAGCCAATTGTATGAGCACAGCTGAGCCTGATCCTGATCCTCTCCTTACCCAATGTCCATGCACACACATATCAACAGTGGTTACTGGGTAACCATTAAGAATGGGCACTCTGATTTTCCCTTCCCTGGCCCAGGTCCCTTGAGGTCAATTGTTGCACCTGGCTGAGATCAGCTAACTCCAATAATTTCAAATCCCTGCCAACAGCTATAACCAATATGTCTCCCATAAGGAAAGCCCATAATCTTCCATCAGAATAGAGCTGGGTGGTTGTGGAGAGTGAAAGAGATTTTTCAGTATTTTAGTATCCATTTACAAGTAGAAATTGCCATAATCTGATGGAGTTGACACTGTCCCTTTAAGAAAACTCACACCTTGAATGGTTAGGTGGTTTTGTACTTTGCTGTGCAGAGATCCTTTTTCCCTACTATTGCAGCAAAGCTAGTTGTGTTGTTTCTGATGCTAGAGTAAGTTCAAGTGCCATTTTTTTACATGTTTAAGTGTTTCAGTTCCTGGTAATGGTAAAGGGAAGTCTGTCTGAATTCTCTGTGTTGAATTGCTGACATTTTGCAATAAAAAACCTACTTGGCTATCACAATCCGATCAACCTCAGACTGTCTCAATCCTATGGCTGGCTGTCAGCCAATGTGTGTAAAGTACCACAAATCCACCCTAATGACAGACACCCACGACCTCTGTCGTTGTCGGAAGCTTGTTAACTTAACATGTGGACATGACCAAGTCAATTTTTGGAAGGACTGGCCACTAGAATATTCCATTTATTTTGGTGCAGAGATATCTTGGAATCCAGCTTGACAAATCTCTCTTCAACAAACATACCAGCAAATCGAGGGTGAGTGCAGAGAAACTGAGTCCTTTAAAGATGTATTGTCAGACCACATTGGTTCGAATTGTGGGGAGCAGGTTTCTGAGGACTCTAGTCCTACATAAGCTCCTTGGCCATATATTGGCCCAATATTTGGGTTCAATCACCAGTACAGTTGGTATAAGTTAAATAACCAAGTACTCTGGTCCCCATTCAGTGCTCACATGCCCTCACCAATGACGACTTCTGCAATTTTGGGGGGAAATCTGGTTAGGGCTCAGCTGGAGTATTGTGTCTAATTCTGGGCACCACACTTTAGGAAGGATGTCAAGGCCTTGGAAAGGATGCAGAGGAGATTTACTGGAATGGTACTAGGGATGAAGGACTTCAGTTATGTGGAGAGACTAGAGAAGCTGGGATTGTTCTCCTCAGAGCAGAGAAGGTTAAGGGGAGATTTAATAGAGGCGTTCAAAGTCATGAAGGGTTTTGATAGAGTAAAGAAGAAGAAACTGTTTCCAGTGGCAGAAGGGTCAGTAACCAGAGGTCACAGATTTAAGGTAATTGGCAAAACAGCCAGAGGTGAAATGAGGAGAAATTATTTTACGCAACAAGTTATCGTGATCTGGAATGTGCTGCCTGAAAGAGTGGTGGAAGCAGATTCAATAGTGACTTTCAAAAGGGAATTGGATAAATACTTGAAGGGTAGAAAATTGCAGGGCTATGGGGAATGAACAGGGAAGTGGGACTAATTGGACAGCTCTTTCAAAGAGCCGGCACAGGCATGATGGGCCAAATGGCCTCCTTCTGTGCTGTAGGTTTGTATGAATCCAGATATCAGAACATGGGCTTTTGAAGGCCGTGATTTGAAGAAGAAGGAAAGGCTAAGGGAGACAAGTAATTTCACAGTTTTGAGGTTCTGCAAAAGAACGTCAGGGTAGGAGACTGTGCGATTGGTCTACATTTCAACACTGTGAAGGTTCAAGGAGGAGGAGGAGGAGGAGGAGGAAGAAGAAGAGGAAAGTTCAAAAAAGTAATGTCAGTAAAATGGATAAAATAGAGTGGAACAAGAACATTTATGAATGAGGGAGATACACGTTTAGGGGTGAGTGAAAGTTGACCCATTCCTTTTTATCCTGTCCAGAAGTAAGAGAAAGGTGCTGGAAAAGCCTCTCAGAAATGGAAGCTGTATTCCAATCTTGGACTTTATAAAGAGTTGGGAGTAGTTAAGGGGTGAAAGATGAAACTGAGCTTAGAGCCAGCTTTAGCAGTAAAGGAAATTTGGAAATTCCATTGATGATCAGAGATGACAGCGAGGCCAAAATGTCAATCGATGAAGGACTGAGTGGATCCATCAAACCATCCGAATTGGTCATCTCAACTTCACTTCGGTATTGATCCAGGTCATTTCAGATACCAAACCAGGTATGGTTGAGTTAAAAATGACACTTATCCATGAATATCCTCCTTCGAAAAGCAAAAGTAAGGCATCTGGTGAGGGCACCTCTGTATTGTGCTTTCTTATGGATTCATTTGGAGTGTTTTCAGCCACTGAAAACTTGTCCCTGCAGATGGTCAGCTTTGCAAAAATGTCTACTGTCATAGTGTCGGTTCTGGTAGGACTGTAATCCCAGTACTAATAGAGGCATAGGTCAGTGCCAAGCAGATTTGGCATCACCTGAAGTGAGGCCTGCTGGAACACCTACCAAGTTGCCCAAGGCAAGTGGTTACATTGCTGAAGTTCAAGAACACTTGACGTTAAAGGGGTTGTATCTTGGGCAGAATTTTTTTTCCGTTCATGATTTTCTTAGAGGGAAGGAAAGTAAATATTACAACTTCTAAGTACTCCCCTAATTTTTGTGCAAGAATATGTGCCCACGGATACATTTCCTTTATTTTGTAAAAAAGAAATGTGTGCAATTTACCATCCCGACAGAGATTCAGGTCGCCTTCCCTCCACAGCTGCTCTAGTAATACCATTGACTGGGAGGAAGGAACTATTTGTACATGGGTTGGCTGTGTTTGTTTTAATGTGGATCACAACTTCTGAAAGGCTTAGCAGCTCATCTGAAACTACCCAGGAGAATACACAACAGTCTGATTTCCCGTGATTTGGGCTTTCAGGCAAATTCAAAAATTCAGCATCGCCAGGATACAGATGACTTTTCCCTGTCAGTAGTGTCACTGGAGTGACTCTGGGGGATGTGGGGAGGGTGGGGGTAGAGGAGACCCAATAAGCAACAAGTATTTTAAATGTATAATTGTTTTCACGTACAAATTAAGTGAGTACTTCGAACAGTGTTTTACCATTTGAATGTTCCTTCTCTTTTTTTAATGGGACAGTGGCTTTGTTAATTTCCCTGTACCTTGCTATGGGATGATGGCCGTTTCTATTTTATGTGGTGTTTGAACAGCATTCAAAAAGCACGGCAAGTAGTGTTACCTATTATTTGAGAAGTATCATGGATAAATCTAATTCAAAACTCTGGTCATTAAACCTTTGAGCATTGTTTCATTTGAGGCAAATTATGCACCTGTATTTGAGTAGCGCTGGCTATACATGGGTACATTAAATTGTATAGACAAAATTTGTATATGCAAATTGCAATTATATATAAAATGTGCATGAAGGTATGACTTGTACACCAAGTTTTATGGTATTCTGCTATTGTGCATTGCTAAATTAAAGAATTACAGAAATATGTCAACAGCTAAACTTCAGGGATCGAATTCTTTGATGTAGACTATTTTATAATTTTGGAGAATTTTTCAGATTTGAGTTTTGTGCATAATTGTTCACTGCTTCCAGCTTTTAAAAAAAAATCATGAGACTTAGTAGGTATGAATAATGTTTTTTTTAAACTGGAAGAAGCAACCAACTCCTGTTATGTTTTTTGTTGCAGAGTTCTGCTCTCTAATTGTTCTCAGGGGAGTTAATGCTTGCTAGAGATTTATGCCTGCATTTTTCTTAAGCAGCACCTTCAGTTTGTTGCAAAGGAGTCTAAAGGGGACTTGAAAAGCTATTGTCATGAAATTAGTTCTATTAGCAGTGGTACTTGTATCAGAACATTCATTAAAAAACTGGTGCAGAAATCTTTTTATAATCTAATTTCTATCCTTCGGTTAAATTTGTATTTATTAAGGTGAGGGATGTCGCGGAAATGGAACATTTAAAATAAGTTTACAGCTGATAAAGAACAAAGTTTATCTTGTGCAGATTTAAACCAAGCTCCTAGAGGTGAAAGGGCAGTGGTCTTGACCCACTCTACTCCCAATTCCCCATACATGAACCTTTTGATAAGATGCATTGTTTATCAATCTCTCTGAAATAGATTTCCCACATGTAGTATCTTCTAACTAATCCTCTCTTTGTTGAGCTCCCAAATAATTCATTATATAGAGTATGGATGAAGCTGGATTAAAAACTTTCAATAATGTCAGAATAAAGCTGTAACAGAAGCCATTGTTAATTTTGCTTCAATCTATGAATCCAAAAATCAGTTGGAATATATTTTCATGTTTGACTAATTGAGTAATGGTTGAACATGTTGGTGCACCAATGGATTAATAGTTTGTGGATAGTCACTGATCCCAGCTACATTCAGAGGGAGGCATTCAGTGAAGGGGGCGATGTTTCCCCAGTGGGAGATGGAGAAGTTCTGTGCACTACAACAACAATTGCATTTATATAGCGCCTTTAACGTAGTAAAATGTCACAAGACACTTCACAGGAGGATTAGCAAACAAAATTTGACACCAAGCCACATAAGGAGATATTAGGACAGTGTAATAAGATGTAATAATAAAACACTGGTTCGGCCACAACTGGAGTATTGTGTCCAGTTCTGGGCACTGCACTTTAGGAAGGAAGTGAAGGCCTTAGAAAGGGTGCAGAAGAGATTTACAAGATTGATTCCAGGTTTGAGGGACTTTAGTTACGTGGATAGACTGGAGAAGCTGGGGTTGTTCTCCTTAGAGCAGAGAAGGTTGAGAGGAGATTTGAAAGAGGTATTCAAAATCATGAAGGGTCCAGACAGAGTAGATAGAGAGAAACTGGTGCCATTGGCGGAAGGGTCAAGAACCAGAGGACATAGATTTACGGTGATTGGCAAAAGAACCAAAGGTGATGAGAGGAAAAACATTATTATATAGCGAGTGGTTAGGATCTGGAATGCACTTCCAGAGTGGGTGGTTGAGGCAGATTCAATCATGGCCGTCAAAAGGGAACTGGATAAATACTTGAAAAGAAAAAAATTGCAGGGCTACAGGGATAGGACGGGGGAGTGGAACTAGCTGGATTGATCTTGCATAGAGCAGGCATGGATTCGATAGGCTGAATGGTCTCCTGCCATGCTGTAACCTTTCTATGATTCTAGGACAGGTGACCGAAATCTTGGTCAAATAGGTAAATTTTAAGGAGCGTCCTAAAGGAGGAGAGAGAGGTAGAGAGGCAAAGAGGTTTAGAAAGAGTTTTCTAGAGCTTAGGACCTAGCCAGCTGAAGGAGTGGTGGAGCGATGAAAATAGGGGCAGTGCAAGAGGCCAGAATTGGAGGAGCGCAGAGATCTCGGAGCGTTGTAAGGCTGGAGGAGATTACAGAGGTAGAGAGGGGCAAAGCCATGGAAGGATTTGAAGACAAGGATGAGAATTTTAAAATCGAGGATGTGAAAGGATTGCAAGCAAGTGTAGGTCAGCGAGCACAGGGGTGATGGGTGAACGGGACTTGGTACGAGTTAGGATATGGGCTGCAGAGTTTTGGATGAGCTCAAGTTTACGGAGAGTGCAAGATGGGAGGCTGGCCAGGAGAGCACTAGTCAGTTTTGGCCATTCTTGTGCATCTCTTCTGGAGAGACAGTGGTGCAAAAACAAGTTGCTTTCCTCCCTGTCTGCCAGGGAATGCTTTGTGGATGCACTGAAAAAGAGGAACAATTTTTTTTTCACAATGGGCAGATTATTCTTTTATAATAGATTGCTATGTTAACAAATTTAGTGTTGGTCAAATCATGCCTTTAAGGGACATTATAAACCCTCGGTCACAGGACAAGACAATCAGTTTACGGTGGGAATGTTGTGTTACTTGCCCGCATCCATTAGCTTAATTAAGTCGATTGAGGTTGCCTTTAGTCATAGATGTGAATAACAGTTAATTTGCTCAACACTTTTCAGCAACATAGCATTCATGTTTGGAATTGCTTGCCTTGATGTCTTGAGGCTGAGTTAGAGTGTCAGTTAAGTGAATGAATGTAATTCAGAAAAGTGTTAATGCTCAAATGCTAGGATGAAAAAAATGCTTTTTTAAAAAAATTGGAGGTGGGGGGTAGGGAGAGAGAGAGAAAATCATGTTTTCCAATGATGCCAGATTAATTTGGTATGGATCTCATTTTGTAAATTATTTAAAAAAAAATAAAAGACCTGTCAGTTATTTATATTTTATTTTACACAATTTCCTTTGCCATTATAAGTCAATTCACCTTATTTAGTTCTAGATTTCTGTCAACAAAGTGGAGGCATTTTCATTGATGTTTAGTAACTAGGAGAGTAAGTCAGCTGTGGTTTTTCTTGAGCATGCACCAGCAGCTAACCAAGCAGCAATGCAGAGCAAGTTGCCTGCCCTCATAGTTGGACCATAGTGTGTGGGGCCCGAGGAGAGGTAAATAACCAAAAAAATCACCAGAAAAGAGAAAAAACTATTTTAATTTCCTCTCACAGAATATAGTTTTGAAGATACGATCATTCTAAAACTCTTAAGAAAATTTGCTCTTTTTACTTACAATATCATCTTTCCATATAGTACTAACGGTTGCATGGCTGATTCTATACAGCTGGAAAATTGTATGGAACAAAACATTTTTAAAAAATTAACTTAATTGTATGCGATCTAATAGCCTTTCTTTTGATGAGTATAATAACTAAAGACCAATATTGTAATGTTAAAACTCAGTCAAAAGCGTGTTAATCTTGAATTTCACGGGCAACCTGCCCAGCTTTTCATGTCACTTTTAAACTGCTTTAATAAATGCATGCTGGTTATGTCTGCAAATATTTCCTGTTGGGTACTACGTGGTTTCTGGTAATCCTGCTTGTATATTATACCAAAAAGTGACAATACTTGCTGAATACCTTGGCTCCCTTGCGCTCGTGGTTTTTTAACATTTACAGTTCTACCGTGTGTATTTTTTTTTCTCCTGGCTCCTGCTTCTCTCTGTCAGGTCTCCTTTGGTGCACCAGCCAAGCCACGGATGCCGCTCGACTCACAACAGCCCAATTCACACTGCTACGGGTTCGAGACTAACTCAGAACTTCTCTGTGTCTGTTCCTACACTCATCTACACTGGTATGAGACTGCACAGGCTGAGGAGGTGGGCCACAGGCAGAGGGGTTCAGTAAATAAAGCAGGCAGGCAGTGTAGGCAGGTACCATAAATCTTCAACCCCTTCTTAGCTTAACAAATAGCCCAGCTTCCAGCTCCAAGAAACATTGGTCAGATTTTTAGTAGATTTGAATATAACTTTTCTAAAGATAGTGTACCGAAGGAAGTGAGTTCTGGTTTCTAGTTTACCGATGGCTTGAATAAGACATGCAGAAGCTTTACTTACCAAATCTTTTTGTTTTCATTTTAGCTGTGATGCACTGTTTTGGTGTTCCAGAATAAGGAAACACGAGTTTCAGTTCCGCATCCTCAAGCTTTCTTTTGGTTAACTAATTAAAACGAGTTGTGCACTTTTAAAGTCATATTTCATGGTTGTTTTATTTACACGATCATCTCGCTCAGGTTTCCAGTACATGGTTTGATTTGTGTTCCAGAATTTTTAACCTGTTTCCTGTGTGTAATGTGCAAACGTGGGCAGCCATATATCTTCCCAGAATCTTCAGTGTACGGACGGCAGTTCTTTGCCTTTTGGCCTCGTCCCCAGTCTGCACATAGAAGCAACTGCTGTCTCCCCTGTATTTGGATCATTCCATCATTGCTCAGATCCTTATCACAGGGTTACTGAATGTGTTTCCCGCTTCTTCTGGCAGGGTTCCCTTCAGTGAAGATCCCAACCCTGTTACTCATTCATCTGGACCCTCCACCCCACTGAAAAATCAAACCTATTCCTTTTCACCTTCCAAGTCCTACAGTCGACAGTCCTCCTCTTCTGACACAGATTTGAGTTTGACACCTAAAACTGGTAAGGCACCTCCACCCCGCTTTTTTGTTGTAAATTTGTGTTTTTTGCACTTGAAGCACCTCATTCTGCTTATCAAAACCTAATCTCGAGCTTTTCTTTCATTGAACTTTGAAGAGCAGCAAACTGAATCGGACTAGAGATTTTTTTTTATTAAGTCTTTGAAGCACAATGAATGAATTCAGATACTGTGGAAATGTCTTTCTTTGTTATAGCTGGACATATTTAAAATTAAAAGTTGAGTATTGTCTGCTGGGGGAAAAATAGTAATGGATACTCTCTTGGATATTGAGTAACTTTTCAGCTCCCTTAATTTTTATCAAGAGTCTACAGCGACTTGGCTTACAAATGTCTAAACATCTGCATGTCTTACGGCTGCTGCATTCTGTGTCCATCCTGTCCAATCTGGATGTATGTGCTTTTTTAGTTGTATTAATCTGATGGATCCTCAATTAAAACAGTGTCAGGTAGCAGTTAAAAACTATGCAGAGGGCTTGTTTTAACCAAAGTCCTCTTTCCAGTGACTGCACTTTGGGAGTCAGTCGATATATTTGAGTTGGTAGTTGGCAAATAGAGCTCTGGAAGTATTGCACAGTAATAGCATGGACTGTAGCGCTAAAACATGACACATTGTGTAAAATCTTGAATGCACGCTCAGATATCTTATTTCTAACATTTGGTATTTTGAGTCCTACATTTTCATGTTTGAATCTACTAAAGTGCACATACTTAATGACCTATAATTAAATTTAGTTTAGAAAATTATATATTTCTTTACACAGCAAATAACTGATATCGATATTTTTTGCAAATGCTAATTATTCTTCACGATCCGACTGGAGAAATTCAGGCAGCAGTTTTATCCACTTTGATGTATAAAAACTCTTACTCGAGACTGCTTCTTTACTTTCCTGTGGTCAGTAGTGAATCTCTGTTATCTTCCAGACTCCGAATCACGGTTTGTTGGTTCTTTTTGGCGGGTTGGCTAGAGTTCGGATAATTTTCTTGGGAAAATTAAAGAAACACTGACATATTGTTCCCAATGCACTTATTTGAAAAATGTCCATTTTAAAAAAAATAAAAACCCTGCACAAACGTCCTCTAGTGTCCAAATGCAATTCAGAGAGTAATGCCAATAAAAAGGGGAAAAAAAGTTCAAATTCTGGAAATCTGAAGCAACAAAAAATACTGGAAATACACTGCAAGTCAGTCCGCATTTGTAAAGAGCAAAGACAGGTGAAGGTTTCGGATAGAATGCTTCAGAACTGATAATTAAAAGATAAACATGCATTTATTAGAATTGGGGCAAAGGGGTAAGGGAGAAACAAAAATATGCCAAGAAATGAGACAAGCCAGTCACAGGTGGAATTGATGGGTTTAGTGAACTGCAACCTGCTTAGAAGCAGAAAAGCAGGAGATTGTTAAACGATGATAGACGGACGTGTAAAAAGAAATGTGAAAATAACCAAGACAGTCAGCAGTCCACCTAAGGAAATAGACAGGAAATAGACCAGAAATTGGGGGAAAGTATACAAAAGCTTGCAGATGCAGTATAAAGTGAAAACTGAAATGCTGGAAACACACTGTGGGTATGCCAGTCTCCCACTATCCTCTCAGTGACTGGGTTCTCCTTGATCAGCTTCTACTTTTGCCATATCATCAACCATTATCTTCAACACAATCCCACCAGCAAGCACATTATAACAATTCTTCCCCCACCCCGCTGCCTTTCTGGAGGAACTGCTCCTTCTGGGATACACTTGTTCACTATACCATCACTGCAACTTCCAGCTGCCCTTTCCCTAGCACTTTCCTATGCAACACCTGGCCATTCACCTCCTCCCACACTGTTGCCCAGGTCCCAAACACTCCTTTGATGTGAGGCAGCAATATGCGTACTTTCTCCAATCTACTGTACTATATTTGCTGCTTTCCGTGCAGTCTTGTCTACATCGAGGGAAGTCCAAACACTGATCAGGTGACCACTTTGCCAAACACTCCCGTTTTGTCCACAAGAATGACGCTGAGCTCCCATGACTCACCACTTCACCCAAACCCCTTTCCCCTTCCCACTGCGACTTCTTTGGCTTTGATCTCCTACACTGTTCCAACCAAACTCAATGCAAGCTTCAGGAACAGTATCTAATTTTTCTTGGCACTCTGCAGCCCTCTGGTCTGGAAGTTAACTTGATTTATATTCCCCATATTTTTTTACAGCATGAGTTGTTGTTGACACGGAGAAGGCAGATTGATATTTCATGTGTTAGGTGCTTTGTCAGAGCGCAGGTTTGATTTGGTGAGGGGCGGTGCGGGTTGGCCTTTTTCCCCCCCCCCCCCCCCCCTCCTTGTATGGTTTCCTTTCCCACATTTGACCTGAAGCCATGAGTCCAGAGTCAATGTTGAGGTCTCCCAGGGCTACTCATCCCCACCCCGACTGTGCACCGTCATTCCCCCACCTCTGGTAGGTCTGTCCTGCCGGTGGGACAGGACATACCCAAGGATGGTGATGGGAGGAGTCTGAGACATTGGCTGGCAGGTATGATTCTGTGAGTGTGATTATGTCAGCTTGTTGCTTGACTGGCCTATGAGACAGCTCTCCCAACTTTGCCACCAGTCCCCAGATGTTAGTGAGGAGTACTTTGAGACTGGGCTGAGTATGCCTTTGTCGTGTCCTGATTCGATGCCTAGGTCATAGCCGAGCGGTTCGTCCGGTTTTATTCTTTAGCGATGTTACAATGTCCGTGCCTACCCTGTCGGTGCAGAATAATTATGTATTGTGTGCTGATTTTTTTCTCCCTCCAATCTGCTGCTGCTGATAACAATTAAAAGTTGGAAAAATACAACCATTATATAGATTTGCTTAGCCAATTTTACCAGTTTTTATAATGTTTATGTAATTCCTTTTATATTTTTAAAATTTTGCCCCCAAGTGCTTTTCAAGAAACTTTTAAGATAATGCACATTATTGTGGACATCAACACAAGTGAATTATTGATGCAGTTGGATGGAGGACATGCAGATGTTTGAAGTCACAGAAGAATGTATGAATTTCTACTTTAGCTGTAGCCTTTTTTCACTTTATAAAGTTGGGTCTTTTTTTAGGATCCAGAGGAAATGTGAACCAAATTCAATCTATGCCTTTCCTTGTTATTGTGCTCTACTTTGAAACAGTTTTTCCTTCTGTTAACTGTCTATGCATTTGTCGGAATGTTTATAGGCTGTAATAGATTGTGAATTAGATATTCATGTCATTTTAGCTCAGCTGGTAGCCTCTCCATGGGCACATTCTTTTTTAAAAACTGTCCAATCAAATCAGTACCATAGTTAGGCAGTGAAGGAGAAAGTAGGTTTTTAATTTGAAATATATAAATTGGTGGGAATATGAGTATTCTGTTTTCAGAAATTGTGTTGTCTTTGAGTTGAGGGGGAAAAAAAGTAACTTTTGGGAGGTATTTGTAGTAGAGAAAGCTGAGGGAAATGTGCTGGAGAAAGATTGGGTGTATAAAACGAACAATGTCATGATCTGTGTATGGGTAGACACACTGTGCAAGCATCTAATTGTCAGGGGGCGTCAGATTAATTTCAGTTTGCTTAAGATGTTCTTCCAAACTGCAAGGAAGCCTTTCTCCTAAGGTTTCCCCCGAAAAGACAGCAAGTTGCTAGCAATTAACTGAAACACCCAAGGAGGTGAGCTTTTTTTTAATATATAGGAAATATTCGCTGCCCTTTACAAGTGCCTTATTATTTTAAGTCGATATGCAGAAAGGTGTTTGTTTTTTAATTTATTACATCAGCCTGTGAAAGTTTTCATTGGTTCTTTGTATATTTGTGTTCATTTTGTGTATATGTGTTCATTTTGTGTATATGTGTTCATTTTGCCAAATGTATATCTAATTTGTTTTGCTTTCATATGACTTTCCATACAGTGTTTTCTTCATCTTCTGTACGTAATCTTCTGAATCTCCAACTTCCTTTTCATCTTTTCTCTACTACCTTTCCACAGCAGCACCTTCCCCCGAGGGGCCTAGGATTTTCTTCTTTCCCAGCTCCCCTCCTCTCTCTTCCGGTTCCCCCCATCATAAAAGTGCACATCTCCTTCGCTCGGAGGCTCTGCACAGCCTTACCCCTCCTCACTCTGGCTATGCGAGTCCAGTCCGTCTGAGGAAAACTGTGTCTTTCAATGAAGAGTTGCTTCTAACTGCCTCTGGTAGGATTGATTGATGTAAAAAATACTTCTGCTTTTTAGCAAGCCTGTGTGCTCAGTACCGAAAACTTTTTGCTTACATTACATTAAAGCAAACAGTCATACCAATGTGCCTGATTTGAGGAAAAAAAACCCAAGAGCATACAAAAATGGAAACCGTTCTGACTTAATTGTCAAACGAAAAGTTATTCAAGAAAAACAAATCAAACTAATGTACATTTCTGTAAATGACAAATTTAAACGTTTTTCTCTTGCTCTGCACTTAACAGTTGCTAGTAACCCAAAAGTTCAAAACTTGACTACAAATTTGTCCTAATGAAATGTTTTCTATCATAGAGATTGACAAAAATTGAGATGAAATGGGGGAAAAAAAAGAAGCAATGATCGAACAATATAATGAATCATGGCTATTAGTTATTGGGAACCGCTTCATTCATTCATCACATTTACATAGTTCATTAAATATTTGTCTTGTTGAGTGTTCTGGTTGCTGTGTGCAGTCCAATGCTTACTTTATTCATTTCTTGATATTATTATTGTTAATTTTGTTATGTACTTCCCTGTTGATCCAGTTAAGGCTAATAGTTTGAAGATGATGTTTCTTTTCATGATTTTTAAGCGGAATTTTTTTATTCTGTATTGTCCTTTCTTCAGTATAACCTCGCATGAGCTCATTTTTCTCTTTTTAAAAAGAGAGTTATAAAATTCTATGCACTATTGCTTTGTACTGTTTACTCCTTTAATGAAAATTAGCTTATGTGAACCAAAGGCCTATACAGAAGTATCAGGGTAAGTCTGCACTGTTTCCTTATTAAAGGCACAGCTAAAACATTTAATAACAAAGTTCAGATTGGGCTTTTTAAAATATTCTTTTATTCTTACAATTTAGAAAGTAATTTATATAACTGTTTATGAATTATGAGGAAGTGGTTATTAAAGAAAATAATTACAGTGAAAAAAAATAGTCGCACGGAGTCAGGACTATGTCTGGTTTCAGGTAAAACAGGGTTGGGAGGATAATTGGACCAGAATGCATAGGCATAATTCAATCCCTATTGTACAGTCTTGCATTCTGACCTTATTTTTATATTTCTATTATAAATTCCTATGTCCGGTTAGCCTGACATCAGTAGCAGGGAAAATGCTAGAATCTATTATTAAGGACATAGTAACAGGGCACTTAGAAAATAATAATATGATTAGGCAGAGTCAACACGGTTTTATGAAAGGAAAATTGTGTTTGACAAATCTATTAGATTTTTTTGTGGGTGTAACTATCAGGGTAGATAAGGGGGGACCAGTGGATGTAGTATACTTGGATTTTCAAAAGCCATATGATAAGGTGCCAAAAAACAGGTTGTTACACAAGATTAGGGCTCATGGTGTTGGGGATAATATATTAGCATGGATTGAGGATTGATTGATGGATAGAAAACAGAGAGTAGGAATAAACAGGTTATTTTCGGGTCGGTAGGTTGTAACTAGTGGGGTGCCGCAAGGATCAGTGCTTGGGCCTCAGCTGTTTACAATATATATCAATGACTTAGATGAGGGGACCAAGTGTAATGTATCCAAGTTTGCTGATAATACAAAGCTAGGTGAGAAATTAAGCTGTGAGGAGGATGCAAAGAGGCTGTAAAGGGATGTAGACAGGTTAAGTGAGTGGGCGAGAAGGTGGCAGATGGAGTATAATGTGGGGAAATGTGAAATTATCCACTTTGGTAAGGAGAATAGAAAAGCAGAATATTTTTTAAAAGGTGAAAAATTAAGAAATATTGGTAATCAGAGGGATTTGGGTGTCCTTGTACATGAATCACAGAAAATTAACATGCAGGTACAGCAAGCAATTAGGGAGGCAAATAATGTTAGCCTTTTGTTGCAAGGGGTTGGAGTATAAGAGTAAGGAGGTCTTGCTGCAATTATATAGGGCTCTGGTGAGACCACACATGGAGTACAGTATACAGTTTTGGTCTCCTTAGCTAAGGAAGGATATATTAGCCTTAGAGGGGTTGCAACAAAGGTTCACCAAATTGATTCCTGGATGAGAGGGTTGTCCTATGAGGAGAGATTGTGTAGAATGGGCCTATGTTCTCAGGTTTAGAAGAATGAGAGGTGATCTCATTGAAACATATAAAATTCTTAGAGGGTTTAACAGGGTAGATGCTGAAAGGCTGTTTCTTTTGGCTGGAGAGTCTAGAACTAGGGGGCACAGTCTCAGGATAAGGGGTCAGCCACTTAAGACTGAGATGAGGAGGAATTTCTTCACTCAGAGGGCTGTGAATGCTCAGTCGTTGAGTATATTCAGGACTGAGATTGATAGATTTTTGGATACTAAGGGAGTCAAGGGATATGGGGATAGGGCAGGAAAGTGGAATTGAGGTAGAAGATCAGCCATGATCTTATTGAATGGCAGAGCAGGCTCAAGGGTCCATATGGCCTACTCCTGTTCTTTATGTTCTTATGTCCATAGTTACAATAGAAACTACCTATGTGAACTTGTCATACTGTAATTATACCTTCCTACCAGTGGTGGCATAGCAGTGTGCCAAGTTTACATAAGCAGTTTCCATTATAAATGTGAACATTGGAATTAATAATGGAAAAATTGACACAAGTTTCTGCAGATGTAAGATTTTTAATATATAGATAGATGCATGCATTCACACATACAGAAGTGGAATGTAATTGGCCTGTTGGGTTGTAAATTAATTATAATGATATAAGACACTTGAAGTGTTCCTAAGTAAGCATTTTTTGAGAGTATGGCTCTTGAAAGTCCATTTAAATATTGATTACAAATCCGTACATAGCAGGCTAAAGGTTAACATTTTAATTCTAGAGCTGTTTAAATAATTGGCATGTTGTTGAAGGTGCACATTAATGTTTTAGATTAAACTGAGTTTAACATTAGAAGGACAAGAAAACAGGATATAAAATTAGATAAAATTAAATAAGGTTAGCGAATGAAGGAGTAGAGAAAGATGAGAGAAACACCCTCCTACCCAAAATAATTGGTAACCTGATATAAAACATACCAAACAGGTACAGGTCTGTCAGCATCAGAAAAGAAATATTGACGTTTTGGGTGGAGATCCCTTATCATTTGAAGCAAAAGAGAAATCTGGTCCATTTTCTTGATAATCACTTCTACTCTTATTGAGTATCTAAAAGTATGTCTGTTGATTCATTTTTTTGATTTTCTGATGAATATTGTAATAAGCTTATAATGCACATGCCTGACAATCTCTTAGGTATGGGAAGTGGGAGTGGTGGGAAAGAAGGAGGCCCTCTGAAAGCACTCTATCGACAGCAGACTCAGTCTGCCTTTGAACACAGGGTAAGCATTCAGAATGATTTTTATTTAGGACTCTTCATACTTGGTTACTGTGCAGACTTTGTTTTTGAATAACATGACATTTTTTAATACACTTCTGTGTCTCAAGAAGATTTTGGCCTGCTATATAGTTTATCTGCCTTATTAAATATGTGGGAAATAGGATGCTGCTTTCTGCACTTCTATGATTTGAGTTGCAGAATTTAATTGAAATATATGCTGGTAAAATACTGATGAGCATGGATAGCTAAATCCAGAGTATGTTAGAATATCCAAATTAATTTCCATTATGTTTTGGATATAGAACAAATCTAAGTGAGCAATTATCCAATAACTAGCAGTCAAATTGGGGAAAATTTCATATGGCAGTCAACCGGTTTAGAAATAACAATGCCATTGCTATAAGAAAACATGCATTTGCATGATGCCAGACTCCATTGTGCTCTTGGTCATTGTAAGCTTAGTAAATTTTGCTCAACTGTAACTGACCTGGTCGCTGACTGAAGATGCATTTTATGTACTGCAGGGTTCATTTTGAATTTTATGATTGGAAGCTTATATTTTGGTACTCATTTTGTGTTGAGTGGAAAAATAAGTAATCATCACTATTCAAACGACCAGAGCTTGGACCACAGGAAATAAAACTGTATGTTAAGATTGGCTACTTATTCTCAATACCACCCCATCCTATGTATGAACACTAATTCTAATTTCTTGATTATATTTACTGTTCTAAGAATGCAGTGTAGTTGTGAAAGAAAGGTGTGATTGAAACCATTCGTGTGCAAAGAAGTAAGGACCGTACCCAAATCATGCTGTACAATAGTTTGTGCACCATACTTTACAAGGAGGTTCTTTTGGGTGGTCAGTTGAACAAAACATTTCTATTTTTCATTCCCAATTTTTAAATTGCTTTTAGTCCCAAGACCAAACAGTGGTCGACTGGTAGATAAAGTTGAGAAAGTCTGATGTGAAGAAGGATAGAACACATACCAATTAAATTATTAGATTTTGCTTTAAACACAGAGTAAGTTTTATGTTGGTGGATATCTGCTGGGCAGTTTCCATAACAGCAAGTGAATAGATGTCATGATCAAACTGTATGGTGCTCTGGTCAGACTGCACCTCGAGTACAGTGTCCAGTTCACTGAGACACAAGGAAGACATGCAAGCATTGGAGGCAGTGCAGAGAAGAGCCACATGGCAGAACCCTAGCCATAGAGGCCTATGTTATTAGAAAGGATTGGAGAAACTTGGACTTTTCAGCCTTCAAAGGTGGCATCTGACAGATGATCTTATACAGGTATATAAGACGGTAAAGGGTGTGGAAAAGGTAAATTCAGAAAATTACTTTAAAGCTGAAATGAGGGTTTTACACAGGTTCAAACTAGTAAAAGGTAAATTCAGGACTGATAGCAGTAGGTTCATCTTCACACAGAACGATCAACACATGGAATGGGCTCCCAGATGGAGAAGTGGAGGTAAAAACCCTGGAATCATTTAAGAAACAATTAGATGCAACAATAGGGGGAGGGACTTCAGAGTAATTTTAGATGGTTAAATTGCTGCCTTCATCTGTAATCATCCTGTGATCTTGGAACAAACTGTGGTCTGACATAAAAACAGAAAATGCTGGAGAAGCTCAGCAAGTGAGGCAGCATCTGTGGAGAAAGAAACAGAGTTAACGTTCCAGGTCGAAGACCTTTCGTCAGAACTGGAAGATGTTAAAGAGTTAAAGTTTTTAAGCAAGTACAGAGTCAGGGAGAGAGAGGAGGAGGGAGGAAAGAACAAAAGGGAAGGTAGAGGGCAAAAGTGATTAAATGACAGAAGGGATGATGGCGCAAGGCAAGGAAGGTGGTAATGGGACAGGTTAAGAAACAAAAGATTGGTCAGGAGTAGCTGTAAATGGCAGCAGCAGCACCAATAACAGCACTTGCTGTCTGAAAAAATGGGAGCAGTGGTTATGATCTAAAGTTATTGAAATCAGTGTTGAGTCCGGAAGGTTGTAAAGTGCCTAATTGAAAGATGAGGTGCTGTTCCTCGAGCTTACGTTGACCTTCATTGGAACAGTGTAAGAGGCCGAAGTCAGAGTGGGACAGGGACTTAAAATGACAAGCAACCGGCAGGTCAAGGTCATGCTTGCGAACTGAGCGGAAATGTTCAGCAAAGCGATCACACAATCTGCGTTTGGTCTCGCCAATGTAGAGGAGACCGCACTGTGAGCAGCGAATACAGTATACTAACTTGAAAGAAGTACATGTAAATGGCTGTTTCACCTGGAGGGAGTGTTTGGGGCCCTGGACAGTGGGAAGGGAGGAGGTGAAGGGGCAAGTGTTGCATCTCCTGCGCGTACACGGGAGGAGAGCGGGTGTTGGGGGTGGTGGAAGAGTGGACCAGGGTGTCGCGGAGGGAGCGGTTCCTTCGGAATGCTGAAATGGGAGGGGAGGGGAAGATGTGTTTGGTCGTCGGATCGCGCCGGAAATGGCGGAGGATGATACGTTGAATGTGGAGGCTGGTGGGGTGGGAAGTGCGGACAAGGGGGACCCTATCGTGGTTCTGGGAGGGAAGGAAAGTGGTGAGGGCAGAAGTGCGGGAGATAGGACGGACGTGGTCGAGGGCCCTGTCAACTACAGTGGAGGGGAATCCTTGGTTGAGGAAAAAGGAAGACATATCGGAAGCACTGGTGCGGAAGGTGGCATTATCTGAACAGATGCAACGGAGATGTGGTCTGGCAGTTGTCCTTTTGCTTTGCTAAAGGATTGCCTTTTCAGAGCAATTTCAATTAAATTAGTGTCAAAAGGAGGAACCTGATAATTATAGACTACTGTTTCTCAATAAGATAGAAGTTGTGAATCAGCTTTTAATTCTTCCTGTACAAGCCTGCCTCAAACTGGCCCGTGGCCTTTGAATGTCATGATGTCTAATTCTTTGGAAGGAAAATGTCGTGGACTTAATTGTACGCACCAGATTTTGGACGGAAGTGTGATGACGTGACTGTCATTTCGTTTTGCAAGTAACTACCACCTCAACTCTTTCTCTCTGCATAGGAATTCCCCTTCTTCACCCTTACAACTTTCCCACCTGGATTCCTTGTTCATGTTGGTGGGGTAGTCAGCGCGAGATCTGTGAAGCTTTTGGACCGAATCCACAACCCTGGTAAGTAGGATCTGTCAGATTGCATGAGTTTGCTGGGAGAAATAAGGAAATATTAACTTCTTTCAGGTTTATAGAATGAAAGTTCAAAATGTTGGCTTCCTGTCCAGATTGTTCATGGGAAGTGAGAGGAAGTAAATGAAGACTGCAGGTGGGTAAGTGCCGTTTTATATCGGCAAAAATTCTTGCAGAAATATTTAACAAGGTGATGTATTCTTTACATGCTGATTTTTATTTTAAATAGTTTTTAAAAAAAATCCTGGTAACCAATACCAAGGGTGACTTTTGAGACCTTTTTACCGGATTACTGAAGTTGAGAAGGGTTTATTCTGTGGGATTGTCCACACTAATTTGTCGTCTCGCAACTTAAAAATGCTTGATCAGATTTCAACTAAGTTTCGTAAATGTTATCTTCCTCTCATCAAATACTTAGATATGTTGGAAGTGGCCATTTTGCACTCCTACACTGGGCTTGTTTATGTGTCTAAGAGGCAGTGTGTCACTTCAATAATTTAATTCTCTGAATTTTCACATTACTTGACAGTTGATTTTTTTCCAGTTCTTTGAGTCGCTTTCAAAAGTGGGAAACTTGGAGCTGCTGCTGCACTGAATCATACATTTTAATATTCTGTTCTGTGAGCACTGATTTGTCACCTCACTAACATAGTCACTTTTCTCAATAAGGAATAATAACTCGAGGCTCGGTTTCTTTTACTGTCAGTTGACTATGAAAACTTTTAAACTTCAAATTTATGCAACCCCAAACACTGCTGTGGTCAATTTTTTTAATTCATTGACGGGATGTGGGCGTCATTGGCATGGCTGGCATTTGTTGCCCATCACTAGTTGCGAGGGTTGCCAACTCTGGTTTGACGTATTCTTGGAGGTTTGATCATGCGATGCTTAATCATGTTACATTTAATCACGTGACATCTGCCCACTGTTTGCACGTTATTCCATTTACCTTAGTTGAGTGTCTTATTATCACCAAGCCCTGAATAAAATATTTGACTTTTTATTTTGTAGTGAGATGAATTACAACATAATTTATAAAACAAAGAAAGAATTCAAAAGAATAGAAAGATTTAAGGATAAGTAATGTTTAAACAAAAACTACTTCTGTGATGTTTCTATAGTATTGACCACAGTGAGAAACACTAGGTAAATTTCACTGATTCAACAAAAACATCACCGATATAAGTAACTTCTAACTAAAGATTTCGTATAATTTATGACTTTTTACAATGCACCGCAGGTTATAAAAAATAATAAAACCAGAACCAAACCTAATTCAATTCACTGACTCCCACGGCTGAATCCCAGCTTCAGGGAGGTGAGGCTCAGTCCTCAGGGAGAACCACCAAAGCTGCCTGACTCCCGTAATAAGACACTGTACAACAGCGCTCATCACAAGCTGACATGATCTCTGCCCCACTCCAGTTTGGGTTGCTCGCTCCCTCCCTCCCTCCCCCAGTTTGGGTCGCTCGCTCCCTCCCTCCGCCAGCTTGGGTCGCTCCCTCCCTCCCTCCCCCAGTTTGGGTCGCTCGCTCCCTCCCTCCGCCAGCTTGGGTCGCTCGCTCCCTCCCTCCCTCCCTCCCCCAGCTTGGGTCGCTCGCTCCCTCCCTCCCTCCTTCCTTCCTTCCCTCCCTCCCCCCCAAGTTTGGGTCGTTTGCTCCCTCCCCCGCCCCCCCAAGTTTGGGTCGTTTGCTCCCTCCCCCGCCCCCCCAAGTTTGGGTCGTTTGCTCCCTCCCCCGCCCCCCCCCCCAAGTTTGGGTCGTTTGCTCCCTCCCCCGCCCCCCCAAGTTTGGGTTGCTATCTCAACGTAATCAGAACTCAAGGAGTTTGCAGGCGATTTTCGTTGGCCTCGAAGCCGCCATCTTCACAACCGATAAGGAAGCGATGCGTTCAGAATTGTGAGGTGACCAGCAGGGCCCAGACAATGCGGATTGGCTGCTAGCCACGCCAGCTAGGGTACTGCGCATGCGCGAACCACGTATACGTGGAACGCTTCTCCTGAGTCTCCAGCAGCAGTGCTCGGGAGACCAGGTGCCCAGTTCGGGAGACTCCTGAGCAAAGCGGGAGGGTTGGTAACCTTACCGATTACCCTGTGATGGTGGTGGGCATTCTTCTTGAACCACTGCAGTCTGTGTGATGAAGGTGCTCCCACAATGCTGTTAGTTGGAGAGTTCCATTTGCAGCGGTTTGATATAACTGCGTGGCTTGCTATGCAACTTCAGAGGGCAGTGAAGAGTCAAGCAGATTGGTGTGGAACTGGAGTCACATATAGGCCAGTCCGGATAACAGCAGCAGGTTTCCTTCCCTAAAGGATGTTAGTGAACCAATTGTGTTTTTTATGACACATGGTCATTTTTACCATTACCAGCTTTTTATTTCCAGATTATTTTTTTAAATTGAATTCAAATTCCCAAACTGCCATGTTGGGATTTGAATTTGTATTCTCTGGATTATTAGTCCAGTAATATAACCACTACGCCACCGTACTTGTAAGCTTTATATATTTTTTTAAAATGATTAAACTTTGACCAAACTTGTAAGTGATTTTTTTGTCTTTGAATGCTGGATTCATCAAAAAAAAGAGCTTGGTTAGAACTTTGTGAGAGGACTTGAGTTTGTGCTAAATGAAAAATGTCTAAATACATATATTCTTGCACATTTAAAGTAGTTAATAAGCACTGGAAAGAGCTAATGCATTGGATCAAAATTTTTATTGATCAGTATGCAGACTTTTTTCAAATTCTAGCCTCATTTAGAGCGATGAATTGCCCTGTTCATTATGTACAGCAACATTATAAATACATATTCAAAGAGAACACGTTTCTGATTTCACTACGGATAACAACTAGTGCAGTTGTTCTCCCATCGTGTTTAGTTGTGGAATGTTAATCTTGGCTTTTATGCTGGGGACGTCTGTCAAAATATTCTGAATTCACTGTTCAGATTAATAAAACTAAAAGCAATGCCAGATTTGGGATATGCCAACATATATTTACACCCTGCAAACTCAGTTGACTTTGGCTGGTGATACATCTATATTGATGTGTCGTGCATATATTAGGAGGCTATCCCTAATGTGTTAAGCCTTGATTTCTCCTTCAATTATATATTTTAATGGTGGAAAACCAAATACATTATCCTATTAACAGCCCAATTTACATTTGCATGCTAAGATGTTCATTTCATAACATTTTAACTACTTTTTAAATGATTTCCACAACTTTCTCTGCCAATAACTTTTTATATGGAATGGGGATTTTGAGCATTGCTTGTCTTTCTAGTGCACTATATGCTTTTATTGGGAGAGGTATGAAAGTTCAATATTTTGGTTTAAAATATTTTGAATCCATCTTGCGAACAATCTGCAACAGCCCAATTATGTAGAGATAATAGAACTGGTACGTTTATATAGTCTCAAGTTCTTATCATTTATCAATTTTGTTTACTCAGATTTGCTCTTAATCTCTGAATAACTAAATCTAAGGATTAGACCATCCCACTTCTCCCCGCTTTGATAGAAATAATTTAAGTAATTTTATGTGGCTGTTAAATTATTGACTTTTTATGGAGAATAACTTCAAATTGAAAATTGATAGGGCTGTGAATTAATGTGCACTCCCAATGAACAGCTAACAATATTTGCAAGTAGTCTTCAGGCTGTCCTTTTCCATTTTTATTAAGATCTAATGGCTTACGCTAATACTAGATTGCAATAGCATGGTCCATACTCTCTGCCCTGCCTGGATGAATGAACCTCTATTAACTCTATTGTCTGTGTCTTTTCAGTTCCTGTGGAGTAGTGTTGTCTTTGTTGTGTTCTCTGTATTGCTTACTCTGATCTGCTCCTATAACTGATCTACTAACTTGCTGTTTTGAACTCAGCCTTTGTCGGAATTATGGGTAACACAAGATCATACAAACTGCTAGACTGGAATAGTTTCAATGCAGGTATTTTATAACTTCTTCAACATTACACATACTGACCGAAATTATGGCAGCTCAGTGAAGTAAACTCCCATGGCTTTACCACCATAACTTTGTGATCAGCTAAAGTAAATATTTTTCAACGCTTGGAAGCACTGAACATTTGTGAAAGTAATGATAACCAAACCAAATGTTCTGTAGTGGATAGATCAGAATCATTCTTAGGGAATAAATCGTATTTTTTATATACACAGTTTATTTAATTACTTACGGAATGTTGCATGTACAACAAAAGCCGAGCTGCTGCTGTTACTAAAGCAAGTTGTAGTTATACTTACCAGACACTTTTCTTGCATCCAAATTTTTTAGATGCTTTATACAGTTTTGAAGGATGCAGTTACAGTAATTAATTTTGTGCATTGAAAAACAAACATTTTAAACTGCATCTCCAAGCATAATGTGTCTTAATGTATTTGATAAAAATCCTGAAAGCTTCTAATTCCATAATTAAAACCCAGTGTTTAAAATACTGAAAACGTTCTTACATTTTGGTCAAAATTATGTACTAGCCCAGCTTCAATTCAGATACTCCACTGAATGGCATTAAGTGACCAGTAACATAGCAGAGTCTTGTGTTAATGTTGATAGTTTAGGAGAAATAGTACTATTAGGTGAAATTTAAAATTTGTTCTATTCAATTCTATTACAAATCTTTAGCGAATTCTACTATTGGAGTGCCGTTCCACATTCGGCCCATCCAGCTTCCCTGTGTAATGTACAGGACACTGCACTCAAATCTGTTGGTCTCATGATATCATTCACTATCCATGAAATAAGTTAACAATTTGATAATACAGTTTAAGAATTTAGTTCACATTTATCCTCCTAAATAGTGAAATAAAAGTAAAGGACCCATTTGTTCCATTTTTAAACATTTGCACTAAGTCACTTAGCTGGATCTTGTCTTCATCTTTGTTTGTCATTGTGAAGGTTTAATATCAAGATGGAGCAATTGTAATAGTACAGAACTTGCTATCTTGATCAAATTAATTTCTATTTTTAAAAAAACTTTAAGGTGGGGGTTTTAAGTGCCTGGAAATGTCACTCATATTTTCAGCATCAAGCACTAAGTAATAAGTCAGTTATAGTGCAGTTAGATTGAGAGCAGCGCTCCATCTACTATGCCCCAACAAGTCTGCATCAGCCCCCAACCTCAGAAGACCATTCCTTACTGCACAAGCATCAAGCATACCATTCCACCTCCCCTCCCACCCCCCCCCCCCCACCCCTCCCCAAACCAATCACCCTTGGGGATTAGCAGCAATTATGTACTATAGGCTAAACATCAGACCTTTGGAGCCAGCAGACAGATGAGCATCCCATCAGTCTGGGCAGGATTTTAACCCAGGCCCCAAAGGTGAAAGGCCAGTATCTAACCCACTATGTAACAGTGTTCTGTTATGTAGAACATTCGCTCTCTCCAGTTCTCTCCTTCAGCCTGAATCACATTGTTCGACCTGAAATTAGCAACAGCTTGGAGTGACCAAATTTAGTTAGATTAAAAAAAACCCTGCAATTAGTTGTTATTACTGTCATAGCTTTTTAATTCAAAACACTTCGGCTGAAACACATTTGCACAGCCACTTCCACGGACCAGCCGTTTAGCACGGGTTAAAGTGAGCCGGAAAGGTCTGGTGCACTCTTGAGTTCTTGCATTTTAATGCTGGCTCCGAGCAGTAGCTCTCTTGTGCATTTTTGTTCAGGCAAAGGTGTCCCACTTGGAGATTGGGCGAGAGGCACGTGGGCATCAGCTGGGTAGGGTGGTGATAACTGGTGTGCACTTGTTGGAGTGGCACAGTAAATAGTGTAGATGGGAGCAGAAAGCTCCAAGGAGGTAAATGGAGTTAAGATACAGATCAGCCACGATCCAGTTGAATGGAGGAACAGGCAAGAGGGGCTGAATGGCCTACTTCTGTTCCTATGTTTCTAAATTGAGACAGGGGAGCCTGAGAACAGGAGTAGGCCATTCAGCCCCTCGAGCCTGTTCCATCATTCAATTAGATCACGGCTGATGTGTGTCTCAACTCCCTTTACCCGGCTTTGCTCCATATCCCTTAATACCCTTACCTGACAAAAGTATATCTGTCTCAGTTTTAAAATTTTCAATTGACCTAGCCTCAACAGTTTTTTGAGGGAGAGAGTTCCAAATTTCCTTTGTGTGAAGAAGTGCTTCCTGACATCACACCTGAATGGCCTAGCTCTAATTTTAAGGTTATGCCCCCTTGTTCTGGACTCCCCCCACCAGAGGAAAGAAGCAAACGAATGACAGCAAGGACTGAAAGGAGAGACAGAAAATGGAATAATAGAAATTAGGGAGAAGAATGAAACGGATTGCAGAAGAATGGGAACTGGGAGGAGACCGAATGCATGAGAGAGACTGAGGTAGAACTGGGACACAGCAGGTAAGATTACCTGCAAGAGCCATGAGTGCAGGGAAGAGAGTGAGGCAGAGATCCCAGGGTGTGGCAGGGGAGCAGAGCAGCCCAAATGGAAATAAATGACTCGCAGAGAGCCTGAAGTCCCCAGCAGCAGAACGCAGAGAGAGACACCTGCAGTGAGATCGAAGAAAGCAGCCCGAGCAACCCTTGATTCCCAGCAAACTACTGGATAGGCGACAAAAAAAAAAAGAGGACAGAAAAGCAAGTAGAATGGAGAAAACAAAGTAGAAGTGGAGGAGGTGGGGGGTGGGAGGGAAACAAATGAATGAGGAGTGAGGGAATTTTTTTTTTGTAGACCTACTTAAGAGGCTGTTTCGCCTGCCCAAAGATTTTTGAGAACTGCTGAATCAGATAATTTTCTTAAAATTTGTTCAGAATGACAATTGGTTTGAGTGAGGCTTGAGTGAGCCTTGAGTGGAGACATGGGCCGATTCTAGTGTCCCTACCATCACTGAAACAGTTCCTCTTTTTTGTTTTTATTACTTCAATATTGCCTTGTAAATCATATTTATTAAAAAAAATAACTAAAACTAATTTTTTGCTATTCTGGTTTGGGTATTTCAAGTAACGTGTTAATGCTGTTTAAAAAAAATATTCTTTGATGTTGCATACATTTGCCATGCTTTTACAAGGATGTCAAGATCATTACTTTAACCATTTCAGTGAGCTGCCATGGTTTTCTGTCTGTTTTGTCCCGTTCAGTGAAGCATGCCTCAACATGCATAGTATTTTTTGGCTATTGTTCACCAAGAGAGTTCCTGTTGTATTGCCATTATTTTTTTTTACATTTTTTGCTTCAGCAGTAAGTATTTCCAAGACTTGCATATTGTTGAACTCTGCTTGGTGCTTGACATCATGCATCCTAAATTATTACCTATTCAGTTTCAAGCTTAATTTGTATAAATTAGTAATTGCATGCCCACTTGAAACTTTGTGGCTAGAACTATAAAAAGGCTGCTGTTTCTGAGCATTTTTTTTAAATTTGCACTTTTTTTTTCATTTTTCATGGCAGAGAACACATTTTGTTTTATTGCATTTTAATACCTTTCTTACATTTGAGTTTTTGTTGATGCAGTACCTTTCGCAACTGTTGAATTTACATCCCAACTCCACGCAATGAATGAACTAAGACTTCTCATTCCCATATGTTGTGTTCTTTACTCTTCAGTATTGCATAATTTTGCAGAATGCTAGCTAAGAAAAAATGTGATAGTCCTTGAAAGGGTTGCATAATTTAACTCTTTTAGGAACCTAATGGTTTAGTAAGGCCACACTTGCACATAGGTAACAAGAGCCCTTTAGGATCAGTGGATTTATATTTGAATATGATTGGACACTTTTCTGTGTAAGATACGATGATATAGGCAGATAGGGTGACGACATCTCACACTGCAGTTGTGAGGCCACAAGCACTAGTCTGCACTCGAAAGTAACTAAACCATTTGCTTTCCTATTGGAATTAAAAACTGCAGTCAGGAATACATTAATAAATATGGAAGCATGTTAATATTTCGATAAGGGAAGTTAGTATGTAAGTTTGGTGGATGGAGGATATTTTTGATGTTTGAGGCATTTTTGAATGTTTGCTCAGGAAGAGGATAGATTATGTATAAATATATTAGTTCAATATGTTATTTGGGTTTGCTGATATGAAGAGCTTCACACCCAATCCTCCTACTTTCCATATTTCTTGGATCACCTTATCCCTGATCATTCTCTTTCCAACGTCTTGCATTTATAGTATCTTCACTGTAATAAATGTCCAAGGTTACATGTAGCAGTAACCACATTGGCCTCTATTGCCCTTCTAACTGTTTGCATTTACCTGGAATGAACTTCAGTTGTAACATCGCCAAAGATTCCTTAAATTCTACTGTAGATCTTCCATTAAATATTAATACTCACTGATAACCTACAGTGCCATCATTTTGAATGTGGGTGTAATGAGAGGACTCTTTCCCAAGCTGTACAGTGACAGATGCCATAGGTTCATTGTTTCACATCACTGTAACTAACTTGGAGACCAGTAAGACAAAGATACCAATTTCCTACTCTTTTTAAAGTTATTTGAAAACACCCTTGGGAGGAATTATGATGTTTAAAAATTGATAATTATATTTTGTTTAATATGTAAAATCCTAATCTTCTGTAAATGGGAGTTGATTTCATTACCTCCATGTTCCATTTCATTCCGATTGGAGAATTCATTATGGTACTTGAGAGTTGATTAGTTAAATAAATGCTGGTTTTAAAAAATAAATCTGCAATCTTTTTGATAACTATAAAATAACATTTAAAAAAATAAAAATGACATAAAGTAAAAGGATGAATGGGTTATATTTTGGATTATTCTAAGAGACAGTGTCTAAATTAAATGATGCTTAGAGATGTAAATGTGAAAGATGTGCCCATAGTTTGGGGATCTTATCTAAAGTTCATAGTGGAATAAAATTCTGTGTATGGTTCATGTTTGTATACAATTTCAATCTATCCAAATAAGTATTTTATCTTCTAACCACAATGCACATTGTCTTTCATCCAAAGCCCCACTGCAGAGACATGAGCCCATAATCTAGGTTGACACTTCAGTGCAGCACTCAAGGAGAGCTGCACTGTCGACAGTGCCTTCTTTTGGATGAGATGTTAAACCACCTTCCTACTTAGGTGGATGTAAATGGTCCTGTGGCACTATTTGAAGAAGAACATGGGAGTTCTCCAGCTGTCTTGACCAACATTTATCCCTCAACCAACATCATAGAAACAGAATCTAGTCATTTATTTCATTGTTTGTGGGACCCAGCTGTGCGCAAATTGGCTGCAAGTATTTCATAAGTGACTGGATTTCAAAAGTATTTCATTGGCTGTGAAGTGCTTTGGGAAGTGCTGAGGTTGTGAAAGGCACTATATCAACTAATATTTAGTTATAAATATGCATGAAACTTTCTTTTAACCTGGTGAAGGACAAGAACTACGGAAAGAATGTAAGAATTTATTTCGGAACAAGAATTGAACACTTTTTTTATAAGCTTTAATTGTTGGGAACCGTAACCTTTTTTAATGCTTGATGCCCATGCTTTTGTTTACGTCAATGATTCTGTCTAATCAGAAGTCTCAAAATGATCTACATGTAAAAATAAATTAAGTATTGGTAAAGCTGAGGTTTAAGAAAGGGTTAATTTGTTGTAATTGTTTTATGTACTTAGAATGAAACGAATGTGTCTATAAGGCTAGGGTTGTAAAGAAAAAACACTGACACTGCTGTTAATGGCATGTGCTGCTAGTAATTGTAAAATTGGAGAGTACTTAATTGTTAAAACTCATGCTGAATAAGGAAGTAATGCATTCAATCCCATTAAGTGGAGAGTTTTTTTTATTTAAGATGATTATTGGGTCTCTTTTTGTTACAACAGAGGCAATTAAAGGGTGATTTGACAGAGGTGTTCAAAGTTTGAGAGTATGGGGCACAATCATTAGAAACAGTGGTTGAGGGGGCTAGAACAAGGGGACATGCATATAAGATTAAATGTAAGAGATTTAGGACAGAGAACAAGAATAACTTTTATGCATAGGTTGGTGAGGCTATGGTTTGCGCTACCAGAGTTAGTGATTGAAGCAGAGACCATATCAACGTATAAGAATAAGTTAGAAACGTAGTTGAAGGAAAGGGATATGGGAACAGAGCAGACACATGGGATTACGACGACTGCTTATGTGAAGGATAAACACCAACATGGACTGGTTGGGCTGATCCATGTTGTAATTTCTCTGCGTCCAGTAAAGTTTGCAGACTGCGATGTAATGGGGATATTTCAGTATAATAATCTTAAGTGAAATCCAAACTGAAATGGAGTTTAATATTTTTAATTGACCAAGTGCATACATTTTATCACGTTCTCCTAATTGTGCTTTAAATCAAAATGTTCCCATTGAGGCTGTTGGATGTAATACTATTAATTGCAATGTAGATGATATTCAATGCAATTCTAGGTGGACAGTGCCTCTGGTTCAGAAATACATTTGTGAATGCATAAAGGTTAAATGTCTATGCTGTTTTGATTACATAAGTTTGTGCTGATTGGGATCAATTAGGTTTGCATTACCTTTGTGACTATTAACACTTTCTAGTTTTTTGGTGGTGGGGAGGGGCAAGAACTGGGACCTGTACTCTTTTTCATATTTTAATGAATTTACAGAAATGTATTTGTAAAATAACTTTTTATAAGAATATTTAAGCAGTCTTAAACCACCATAACATGCTGTTTTAGGACTTTTGTCTTGACTATGTTAAGCATCAGCAAATGATTTTGTATCAGTTGTGGTGCACAATCTATAACAGTTTACACCTGTAGCAGAAGTATGCAGAGGGATTCCTTGCACCCCCAAGCAAATTAAATTTGAGAAGATAACGGAGTGGGTTGATGAAGGTAGTGCAGTTGATGTTGTGTATATGGATTTTCAGAAGATGTTTGACAAAATGGCACATAATAGACTTGTTAGCAAAATTGAGGCCGATGGGATTATCGAGCACAAGGCAGTGTGGATACGAAATTGGCTAAGAGACAGAAAGCAGAAAATGGTGGTGAACGGTTGTTTTTCATACTGGAGGGAGGTATACAGTGGAGTCTCCAGGGCTTGGTATTAGGGCCACAGCTCTTTTGGATATATATTAATGACCTGGACTTGGGTGTACAAGACAGCATTTCAAAGTTTGTAGATGACACAAAACTTGGAAATGTAGTAAACAGTGAGGAGAATTGTAGCAGACTTCAGGAGGACATAGACAGACTGGCAAAATGGGCAGATGAAATTTAGAGCAGAGAAATGTGAAGTGATGCATTTTGGAAGGAAGAATGAGGAGAGACAATACAAACAAAATGGTCCAATTTTAAAGGGGGTGCAGGAACAGAGAGACCTGCAGGTTCACATATACAAATCTTTAAAGCTGGCCGGTCGTTGATAAGGCTCTTAAAAAATATATAATATGGAATTCTGAACTTATAACTAGAGGCATAGAATACAAAAGCAAGGAAGTTATGCTAAACCTTTATAAAACACTGGTTAGTCTTCAGCTGGATTATTGTCCATTTCTGGGCACCACATTTTAGGAAGGCTGTCAAGGCCTTGGAGAGGGTGCAGAGGAGATTTACTAGCATGATACCAAGGATGAAGGACTTTGGTTATGTGGAGAGACTGGAGAAGCTGGGATTGTTCTCCTTGCAGCAGTGAGGTTAATGGGAAATTTAATAGAGGTGTTCAAAATCATGAAAAGTAGATAGGAAGAAACTGTTTCCGCTGGCAGGAGGGTTAGTAACTAGAGGACACAGATTCAAGATAATTGACAAAAGAACCGGGACCTTGGGGGGTGGGGGTGCAGAGATGAGGATATTTCTTACACAGCAAGTTGCTGTGATCTGGAATGCACTGCCTGAAAGGGTGGTGGAAGCAGATTCAATCGTAACTTTCAAAAGGGAATGGGCTACATATACTTGAAAGGGAAAAATTTGCAGAGCTTTAGGGAAAGTGCAGGGGAGTGGGACTAATTGGATTGCTCTTTCAAAGAGCCAGCACACATACGATGGACCGAATAGTCTCCTTCTGTGCTGTATGATTCTATGATGTGCCTTTTTCCAGATTTTCATGTATGGTTGAACACTGATGAACTTTTATACTTATTGGTAAAAAATAGCTGAAATGTTGTTTAAATGTCTCATCGTATTTTAAGAGTTACCTATATGTATTGTAAATCAACAAGTCTTTAATCTAAATGTTTCAGAAGTTCAGTGCTCTCTTGCTAACCATAATTAAAGTAGAGCCCAACAGTGATACCTGATTTGTCATACTTGCAAGCCATCATGATTTTCAATTTTTTGGAGGGGATTTTTACAGTGACTTCAAGCAGCTGCATCTTAATTTTGTTTTTATCAGTTTGACGCTGAAATTTGTATTCAGCTTTTTCTTCAGAAAATGTGGAGAACATCTGGTTCTCCTGACATTCTGTGGCTCCAAGAAATAACTCTGCGCTCCATACTGAACAAGGAGAACCTTTTTGAACCAGATGTTCTGTATGGTAGCTGAGGCTGGCAGCAACATGTACGACTCTGCCAAGATTAGTCCCATTTCAGTGCCACCAATACGCGCTGTCCCATTCTGCCCATGGCGCCAACCCACACCTGGTCAGATTTTGGTTCTTTAGGAGTTGCCCATTATGCTTTTCTAGCAGATAATTCTGAATTTGTACCAATAATTTTCAGCAGCCAGAATTTTCATAAAACCAATAATGATGAGTCATTGAAGGCCTTTTTGATGACAAATGGAATCTAATTATATATTTTTAAATAAAAGCTTCAACATTTGTTTTATTGTTAAAAATTTCTTCTCAGGATGTGGGCATCACTGGCAAGGCTGGCATTTATTGCCCATCCCTAGTTGCCCATGGAAGGTGGTGATGGGCCTTCTTCTTGAACCATTAGCAGTTTGATACAACCGAGTGTCTTGCTGGGCCACTTCAGAGGGCAGTTGAGAGTCAACCATATTGGTGTGGGACTGGAGTCCCATAGAGGCCAGACTGGGTAAGGACAACAGGTTCCCTTCCCTAAAGGACATTAGTGAAGCAGTTGGGTTTTAACGACAATTCAACAGCTTCACGGTCACTTTTACCGATGCCAGCTTTTTTTCTTTGTATTCTATCACCATCAAACTATATTTTACTGAGCATATCTTTTTCTGAACAGGGAGTGTAGTTCAGTCTGCTGTAACCGCTTCTTCGGTTTTTATGGACGTGAAACTCTTGTTGCAGATACCACAGAAAATGAGGGAATGGAATTCTTCAGAGATTTGTGTGGTTATATCTTGTGTTACATTAGCTACCTTTAATTGTCTATCGATTTCTTCTTTTTGCTTCATCTGCTTAGATGAACCTGAAACCCGCGATGCTTGGTGGGCAGAAATCCGACAAGAAATCAAGTCACATGGCAAAGCTCTTGGGTGCCATGCAGTGGTTGGATACAGTGAATCAACTAGCATCTGGTGAGTGTGTCATTTTTCTATGGGACAATTAGTGTGTGTCCTCGATGTAGCGTAGGTGTTTGGAATAATTTGCCGTATATTTTCATACTGTTGTACATATTTTATAAATGCTGTCTTAGCAGCCAATATTTCCACAATTTAATATTTGAAATAATGTTGAAAGTACAGAAGTTAATATATGTATAGTGTATATACACACATATGTATAAAATATATAAGTAATTAATGACAGAGATGTGTAAAATGATAGTTAATGTGCAACCAAAATTGTGCAAAAAAGGGAAGGGAGGTTGGAAATATTCTTTTGTTTAAAGTACGCTTCCTGCTTCAGCTAATAGATCTGCATATGGTATCGCGTAGTAAATATCTTTTACTATTTTTACCCTTGTTAAGATGGATGTTTTGAGTCTTGCCTTCCTTGCTTATCCATTTTGGTGTCATTTTGCATAGGACCCCAGAACAGTCTGATTCATTTGTAATGATCTGAGGCTAATTCACTACTTGCTGATCCCAGATGAAATGGTACCAAGTGCTGGTCTCCATGAGGGTACAAAAAATTAGGATATTTAGTGCAAAGTATCATACAAGGTTAAGTTCAAAACTGCCCTCCACCCTTCCGACTTCCTTTTTAAGTTTTCAACATCCAAGCATTAAAATAGTGAAGAATCACTGGCTGTTACTCTGAAAATGTGAATAAGCTGAGAGATTTCCTTTTTAAAATCCACATTAAAAGAGTACAATGAAAGGAAACTTCATACCAAAGATGCCTCGTCAATCTCATGATAATACTGGTACTCCTATTTGGGGACCTGGAGTTAAAGCCTCATGTGGATTTAAACTCTGCAGAATAAATATATATGGGCAAATTTTCCCTATATCCCTTGAATGGTCAGTGTGTTGATGGAAGATGTTAAGGATTGACGAGAAGACCTGTACAACACCACAAAAGTCACTGCCTGTTGACTGATGAAATCCATGACAGTGACAGCAGTCTTTCCATTTTCCCTCCACCTCCTCTTCCTCCCTGCCCCTTCCGCGGAGGGAGAGGAGGTTTAATGAGAACTAGCATTGACCTGGTAACATTGTATCGAACCCTCTTATTGCCACTAAGACAGCTTAACATGCCAGTAGGTTTATAAATTAATGTGATTGATTGATTGTAAATGGAAGTTTGCATTTCCTCCTTTTCATAAACAAAAATCCAAATCACTTGCATGTTTTGGATATTCTGACGTGGAAGGAAAGAAAGAGTAAGAGGAGAGAGATATCACTGTTGTAATGTAGAAAACGCAGCAGCCAAATTACGTACAGCAAAGCCCCACAAACAGCAATGTGATAATGACCAGATAATCTGCATTAGTGATGTTGATTGAGGGATAAATATTGGCCAGGACATTGAAGAGAAGCTCTTCACTGTCAGATTAAGTTGTCCATAGCACAATAGATGATGGCTGTATCAAACTGAAGTATGGCCAGCTTTCTCTACATAGCCTTTAATGGCATTTTTGCGCAACTTTTTCACCATAAATAAGCTCTGCATTTATTCATATCCTTCTGTGTTACAGCATGCAAAACAGTGTTGTGATTATCTTGGATCTGAAATTTAGTACTTTTTTCTGCACTTTCTTTTGTTTGATGTAACGTTCCAATAATTTTCCGTTCATTTATTTTCCACAGTGAGGAAGTCTGTATCTTGTCTGCTTCAGGCACTGCGGCTGTACTGAATCCAAAGATGCTTCAAGACTGCAGTATGGAAGGCTGCAGTGAACACAGGTTGTCAAGGCAGCCTAGCTTCTTTTCCACAGGGTCAGAGAAGGGAGAGTTTGATTTTTTTCTTCAGTGCCAGGATAGTGCTTCTATATTAGGGTAGGTTAAACTATTACAGTGGAGGGGGCAGGTCCAAACAATTCATTTCGTTCTACTAACAAAGTTTGAAATTTGGCATCGATTTGGCAAGAAATTGAAATGCTGTTGTTGTTACCTAACAGCTTGCATCAAGGTAACTATCTAAAATACTAACCATATTTAATTCTCTAATATTGCTCGCTGATTTTCCACTTTGTAACTGGAGAAAATGTCTGGCGTTTCTTGTGATTTTGATTAAAGACTCAGGAAAGTCAAACTGAAGTGTGATTGCAATGATGAATTAGCAAAGGTCATAATGGTTAATATAAGCGACCAATACAATGCTTGGTTACGCCCCTTCAATTCTGAATGTCCCACAGTAACAAGTTTATTTATCTGTTTGGAGCACTATAAAATAATTTTTAAAAAGTCAAATGGGGTTCTAATTTCTTTCTGAAAACAATTCTGTCGACACAGCTACGTCAGAATTTTTTTGAATGTATATATTACTGAACAAAATGTGTTTTATCCTTGTGGATTGTTGCAGAAATAAATGTCTCTTGTATGGGTTAATAAGATTAACAGCTGATCTTTTCTTTTGAGCCACAGGAAGTTAGCAGTAAAATGAGGGTGAATTATTTTATTTAAAAGACACAAGAGATACAGTTGTATTGACTAGTTTTTAAGCCCTTAAAGGGCTTCCGGATGCTCTTTTACAAACATTTGCAAAAGTTAATTGTGTTCAATTATTTGAAAGTTAAAGATCTCATTAGAACGTGTCTCCTTTTTCCAGATTGGATGATTCTTCATCTCTGGGCTGCAGTTTCTGTCACATTCCTTATGATGAGTTAAATATGCCTTTCCCCGCACACCTCACATATTGTTATGTTTGTCGGAAGCAGAAGGTTCCAGATGTTCTTTTTGCCACAGTTGAACCTCCCTTAGAAGCGGCAGTAACTGGAAAAGGCTGCTTGATTCAGGCTAGGTAATGTGCTCTTAGTATTTTGATCTGATTACGTCTTAGCAACAGAAGTTGATGCTAAGAATAAGGTGTAAGATGTACTGACATCTGCTTGTTTCGGTAACATAGGCTGTGTCGTCAGAAGAAGAAAACTCAGGGTGAGGCCAATGCCACAGCAATAAGCAATCTGCTGCCGTTTATGGAGTATGAACTTCACACCCAGCTAATGAACAAACTTAAACTAAGAGGAATGAATGCACTCTTTGGGCTAAGAATTCAGATTACAGTTGGTGAAAACATGTTGATGGGCCTTGCTGTGAGTAAATGCTTCACTGAATCTAACAGAGTACAATGTTAAACCCCTAACACTGATGAACATTAAAATATTGTATGTTTCACTAACCCAGGAATGCCCACAACTTATGTCTGAAATGAAGTTCTGCATTCATTTATTTAATGTGTTGAAATCTAACTTTTGTTCTCGTAGATAATTCATAAACTGAAGTAAAAAACCTGTTACAAATTTCCATGACATATTATGATGTGGAGATGCCGGTGATGGACTGGGGTTGACAAATGTAAGGAATCTTACAACACCAGGTTATAGTCCAACTGTTTTATTTGAAAATCACAAGCTTTCGGAGGCTTTCTCCTTCATCAGGTGAGTGTGAGAAAGCCTCCGAAAGCTTGTGATTTTCAAATAAGACAGTTGGACTATAACCTGGTGTTGTAAGATTCCTTACACATGACATATTAGGATAGTAAAGAATAGCTTTATGAAGGGTTAGTTCAGAGTAGACAGGAACAAACCATTGATTGAGGGTCCAGAACGAGGGGACATAAATATGAGATTAAATGTAAGAGGTTTAAGGCAGAGAGCACGAGAAACATTTTTACATAGAGGGTGGTGAGGCTGTGGAATGTACTACCAGTATTAGTGATTAAAGCAGAGACTGATAACTTTTAAGAATAGATGAGATAGGCGGTTGAAGGAAAGGGGAATAAAAGGATATGGGAACAGAGCAAGCATGTGGAATTAGGACTACTGCTGATGTGGAGGATAACACTGACTGTTCGAGCTGAGCTGCCTGTTTCGGTGTTGTAATTTCAATGTGAAAGGACTCTTAATCTATATTGACACATTTAATGGCCCAGAAATTGCTTAAAAAAGAACGGTGAGCTCATCATGAAATCCGGAACTTGATCCTCCTGGTTCGCCGGCGATATGACAGCTTTGAATTAAAGGGATACCGCCGGCTGGAATCAGTGGAAACAATGGACCTGCGCCAACTTGCTCATCTGCCCAGCTGGAAAGTAACTAATATCGCCACAAAACAGGTACGCTTAAAAAAAATACCAGGTTTAAACTAACTTTTAACAGTGCGGTAAGTCTTAATGACTGTCTAACAACAAAAAATTAATTTTTAAGAAAATGGAGTCTCATTACTCCTTATTTTAATCGTTTTTGGTAATTAAAAAAAAATTTAAAAATTAAAAGTTTTAAAAAAAATTTCCCGTTTTTGTTTAATTTGATTATTTCTTACCCTCTCTTTTTCGCTGTCTATAACTGTTTTTACAAATGATTTTAGCGTTGTCCCTCTCATTTCCTGCTATTCGCAGCTTGTCAAAAATGCTGCAATCTCTCGCTTCTCCCATGGGTCCGAGCTTCGCTAGAGCTAATTCTGGGCTCATCTCTGCTTCTATTAGAGGCAGTGGACCTAGTGAAGACTGTGATAAGTTAGTGGGTTAGTATAAATCTATGGAGCAGCAAGCACTGTTGGTTCACCACATTGAGCAATTTCTGGGCCATTAATGTCTTAAATCTGCACGCATTGCCTATCAGCTTTTTCCATTATAAATCCCTATGTCCATATTTATAAAGGAAACTGCCATTACTTTTTATGATATAATGGTTTTTTTCTTCCTTTTATTCTAGTCTGCAACCGGTCTATATCTGACTGCGCTGCCCTCTCCAGGTGGTATACAGATTGCAGGGAAGACTCCAAGTGACTCTTCTTACGAACAACATATATCAAATATGCAGAAAAAGATTAATGATATGATCATAAAGAACAGGGAGATCTATGAGATAAATCCTCCAGTAAGTACAAACATGTTTGTATGCGAGATAACATAAGGAAAGAGTCAGTAAACTTTGTGTGGGGCTTGTTTATTTTCAATAAGCTGGCTTGATACCAGGCAGTGATGGGGATGAATTGCATAGCCATAGATTGCAGGGTGGACCTCCCTTTATAGGAAACTTTTAGACACAATAATCCTAGTCAAAATTAATTGTCATTTGGAAAAATGTGGGTTAACAAAAGACAGCTAGCACAGATTTGTTAAAGGCAAATTGTGTTTGACTAACTTGATTGAGTCTTTGATGAAGTAATGGAGAGGGTAGATGTTATGTATACAGACTTTCAAAAGGCGTTTGACAAAGTACCACAAAGTAGACTTGTTAGCAAAATTGAAACCCATGGGATTAAAGAGGTACTGGCAGCTTGGATACGAAATTGGCTAGGGGACAGAAAGCAGAGAGTAGTGGTGAATGGTTGTTTTACAGACTGGAGGGAAGTATACAGTGGTGTTCCCCAGGTGTTGGTATTAGGACCACTGCTCTTCTTGATATATATCAATGACCTGGACTTGGGAATACAGGGCAGAATTTCAAAGTTTGCAGAAGACATGAAACAAGGAAATGTAGCAAACAGGGAGGAGGATACCAACAGACTTCAGGAGGACAGAAACAGACTGGTGAAATGGGCAGACACATGGCTGATGCAATTTAATGCAGAGAAGTGTGAAGTGATGTATTTTGGTAGGAAGAATGAGGCTAGGCAATAGAAACTAAATGGTACAATTTTAAAGGTGATATAGGAACAGAGAGACCTGGGGGTGTATGTACACAAATCTTTGAAGGTGGCAGGACAAGTTGAGAAGGCTGTTAAAAACAGATACGAGATCCTTGGCTTTACAAATAGAGGCATAGAACACAAAAGCAAGGAAGTTATGCTGAACCTTTATAAAACACTGGTTAGGCCCTAGCTGGAGTATTGTGTTCAATTCTGGGCACCACACTTTAGGAAGGATATCAAAGAGAGGGTACAGGGGAGATTTACGAGACTGGTACCAGGGGTAAGGGACTTCAGTTACAATGAGAGACTGGAGGAGCTGGGGTTGTTCTCCTTAGAGCAGAAATGGGGAGATTTAATAGAGGTGTTCAAAATCATAAAGGGTTTTGATAGAGTAAATAAGAAAAAACTGTTTCCACTGGTGAGTGAGTCGGTAACTGGAGGACACAGATTTAAGGTAATTAGCAAAAGAACCAGAGGCAAGATGAGAATTTTTTTACGCAGGGAATAATGTTATGATCTAGACTGCACTGTCTGAAAGGGTGGTGGAAGCAGATTCATTAGTAACTTTCGAAAGGGAATTGAATAAATACTTGAAGGGGAAAAATTTGCAGGGCTATGGGGAAAGAACAGGGGAATGGGACTAATTGGATAGCTCTTTCAAAGATCTGCCATAGGCACAATGGGCTGAATAGCCTCCTTCTATGCTGTATCATTCAATGATTCTATGACAGTAAAAAGTTTCATAGCAAGAAACTTTAACTGTTTAGCAAAACAACTGTGAGGAATTTAGTGAAATACTCAAATGTTCAGGGCTGTACCTACGTGGAACACCATTGTTACACGTGAAATTGGAGACATTTGACATATTCAAAATGAAAAATATGGGGATGCCTAAAGGCCCAAGCTTCCTAGCTGGGAGGTTATGTTCATATCCCACATTTGTAGACTGTAAACAATGTGAACTCCAGCGAGCCAGAAAAAAAAAAGTGACTTGGTCTGTCTCATCCCTCTGTGGAACACTTCCTGTTTTATAGTCCTGGAGAAACATGGGCAGCGGTTGTGGAGAAATGTATAAACCTTGACCAAATACTCCCCCCTCACAGTGAGAGATACACCGTGTAGAGAGAATGTTGTGTGGGGAGAAAAGATGGGAATGGGTGGGGACAAGTGAATTGACAGAAATTTGTCAAAATGTTGCATTTTAGCTCAATTTAAACTATATGCTAATTATAAAGTAGGATTAAAAAATAACTTGAAGTAGACACAAAATCCAATATGGCTGTAATGTGGTGCTGTGGAATTTATTATTGCAATCTGGTCAGTAGTGACCACATGGCTAGATAATATAGAGTTAGCATGGATTATTTGAGTGAAGAAGACCACTTCTTCACACAAAGGGTAGTGGAAATCTGGAACACTCTCCCCCGAAATGCTGTGGATGCTGGGACAATTGAAGCTTTCAATTAGGTACGGGTATCACAGGATATGGAGCAAAGGCAGGTAAATGGGTTGAGGTATAGATCAGCCATGATCTGATTGAATAGCGGAAAAGACTTGAGGGGCTGAATAGCCTACTCCTGTTCCTTTGACTACTGCGCAATGTTTTTTGGCATGCTACAATCAGGCACTGTACATTCCTAATGGTAAGGTCAGGTGCTTCCTGGAGAGGTAAGCAATATTTTTTGTATTCTTGTGAAAATTATGATTATAATGCCTTTTATATATGTTTTAATACTGTCGTACTGAGTGCAGAATTATCAATGTTTTTAACTTTTTGTATTAAATTATCCTAGTAGAATAATTTACTAATTAATAAGTAGCTATTTTATTTAAAGAGGCTTGTAAATGTGGTGATATGGAAACATGACTGATATGTAGTATAAAGAAAAACATTTTTTTGCTGTGTTCGTATTTCTAAGTCACTTGCAGCCAGAGCTATTACTACAAGGCAGTGCAGCTCTGTGATATGACCAGTGTCTGGTCATATTTTGTACATCACTGCCTTAAAAAGAAAAAGATTCATATTACGTACACTTGACTGAAATTGGTGTTTATCCACCTGAAATCATTTGAAGGCTTTACAAGTGATGTACAGTCATGGAATGAAGGCTTTTTCAGAGCCTGATGTCATTAACAGATCCTGTCTCCTGTAGGATCGAACACCAGTTCTTGGAGACTGCTAAGTGTGTCTGGCAAATGGTGTTTATCAAGTTAAAATAGTTCTGGCTTTTGTGATTGAAGCTTGGTGGCAGGATGGCAACAGCGTTAAAGGTTTGAATACCTAATTATTGGGCCAGTCATACTAAAGATTTTGCATTGATTCTAGGCAGTTTTCGTGTTACACCAGCACAGCCTGTGTGATGACTACAATTTGTGTCTGATCATTTATCAGGAGCAGTGTGAGAAACTCATTAAAGTAGCTTTTTTTTTAACCACTTTGGCTTCAGACAGTTATACTATAATGGGACCCACCAGAGCTTGTGACTGGCCTTATTCCCAAATTCATACCTGATAAAGATCTTTAAAATTATGAAGCAGTTCGATAGGGTAGACGTAGAGAAGATGTTTCCACTTGTGGGGAAGTCCAAAACTGTGGGCCATAAATATAAGATAGTCACTAATAAATCCAACAAGGAATTCAGGAGAAACTTCTTTATTCAGAGTGGTGAGAATGTGAAACTTGTAACCACAGGGAGTGGTTGAGGCGAATAGCATAGATGCATTTAAGGGGAAGCTAGATAAGTATATGAAAGAGAAAGGAATAGAAGGAAGGATATGTTGATAGGGTGAAATAAAGTAAGATGGAAGGAGGCTTGTGTGGAGCATAAACACCGACATAGACCTTTTAGGATAAATGGCCTGTTTCTGTGCTGTAAAATTCGATGTAATTCTGTGCAATTCAGTCTTCTGTCAATGAGACAGACTCACTGTAGCTGGCAGACTTGCATAGTTCTCATTTTAGCACTCCTCCCTTCAGCTGTAATGTAACACGACATCGCCCACAACTAATGTAGACATTTTCCAATTTAAGCACATAGTGCATAAATTGCACCTAAACCTGCAAAAGCCCCAGAGGACATGGGCCCATTGCACCCCATCACTGTTTAGCCAAATACCCCAAGAACCACAGGTTGCTAAAGCCCACTGGGGAATGTTTTCAGATGGGAAATGATCAATACACAATATTTTCCAACTGTTAGCAACTGTATGTGTGAAACTACAAGTGCCATGTATCTGCAAAGCATATTTCTGCAAGGCATCGTGTAAAATTTGCACGGTTCTGTAAAAAATTTGGAAATAAACAAAAATGGATTTGATCCTGTAGAAATCTGAAGTAGCCAGCCCAGATTTAATAAATTTAAATGTGTTTCAAAATTGTGAGCCCCATGTTTATCAATAGCTCGTTTAGTTAACAGCGAGGAGTAGGGCCATACAAACCAAGAAGGTCCAAGTGAGGTGATCTGCGCTCTGACAGTGACCTCGGCACCTCTTGATTAGGAAGGGGAAAGCGGTCGGGGTTCCCATTCCTGATCACTGTCCAGTGATCCCTGTTGGAAGTACCTGGGTTTGGGTGACAGCTGGAGACAGGATCAAGCTTGATTGTTATGCTCCTTTCCATCTCCCCAGTGGCACTCGAATAGCCTGCTAGCATTCACTATCTAGTCACACATGGCTACTTAGATGAGGTACTGGTGGGGGACCAGAGTCCTTGGTTTTGTTCTCTAGTAATACATCAATGCTTTCTGTGGAGCAGGAGGGAAAATAAATAGTGACATCTTTTCATAAGCAACATTTATTTCCTGTCCAATACACTTTTGACAATAGGAGATACTAGAGGAGCTGCTTGGATCCCCAATCCCAGAATCAAGGCAACGTTCCAGACTCTTTAGGTCCCATTCAGAAAGTTCAGATGACGTTTCAGAACTGGATCTTTCACATGGGAAAAAGGATGCCTTTGTACTAGAGGTAAGGGCGTCTTTATTAGTTAGCAACCCTGCGCTCTTGTTCAGAGTGTAAAAGGATACGTCTTTAGATGCACAATATTCATTTTCCAGCATGTAATGGCCAAAGAAGTAAAAAGACACTGTGGTGTGATGGATCCAATTTTGGCATTGAATGTTGTGAGTCACTATCAACAAAAGGAGTGTGTTTCCAAACCAAACTGTTTGTTAAATATGTAGTGATCTTATTTCAGTTGTTTTAAGCAAGTCAAAATTAATTCAAATCCCAAAATGCCTTCTTTCAGTATACTTTGGCCCTTTTCAGAGAATGTTGGTATTTATTTTTGGATTGGAGAGCAAAAATTTACAAATTGTGTATTTTTAAAAAATTATGTACATAATACTTAATTATTTTTAATATCACACTAAAGGTTTCCTCTGTTCACTGTATTGGCTATAAATTTGTGTCAATGGTGGTTGCTGTTAAAATATTATGAAAATACAGCAAGCTTGAATCAAGTGTTTGTTTTGTCCACTACTTAATATCCTTGCTGGTCTGGGGGAGGAACAAAAGCCGTGGAAAGAACCTGCCCAAGTACATTGATCTCATGCGAAATGTATATGGACATTGGGTGAGGCCAGGATTGTGTTGGAGTTGATGGGTAGGATTCTGACCACGGAATCATTGCATCCTGAGGCCTCCCAGACTCCCAACCTTGACCCTCTGGAGCCAAGGCCCAGATTCATGTTGTAGATGGCAAAAATGGTGGAAAATGATTGTGTGTGTGAAGGCTAGTGAGGTTGAAGGTGATGACTAGGGAATCATGACTAGGTCATGAGGAAGAGGAGATGAGACCGGAAGCATGGGAGATGACCAGTTAGGGTCACGGTCAACCACAACTGAGGGAAAGTCTCAACTGAGGAAAAAGGAGGACATTTCAGTGGAGTTATCAGAACAGAAAGAGAGATGGAGGAACTGGAAGTAAGAAATGGTGTCTTTATGGAAAATGGGGTGGGAAGGAGCATAATCTAGTTCGCTGTAGGAGTCTATGGGCTTGCAATAAATGTCTGTGGGGAACAAAGACAAGGAAGGTAAAGAAGTTGGGCCGTGCAAAGGTGAGGGATCAGTGGAAGTGAGCAGCATGATTGCTGGAATTCACGATTTCACAGCAAGAGAGTAAGTAGCACCAACACCATCAGTGTAATGGAAGAAAAGGTCAGGGAGGAGCCCTGAGTGAGATTGGAACAGTGGTTCACATCCTAGCCATGGCTGGGACCCATATGGCTTTCCATAGCAACACCTTTTATCTGTAGTGAATGAGCGGACAACCTCTCTCTACTCCAAAGTGAGAACAAGTTCAGCCAAGTAAAGGAGATGGTTCTGGAGGATGGGGACAACCTGGACCGCTGTCCCAGTACGAATTGAAGGTATCCGGGACCATCCTAGTTGAGGGGTGGAGGTACAGAGGCACTGAACATCCATAGTGGAAGGAGATGATTAGGACCAGACCCAATTGTTAAAACAGCAGAGGGATTCGAAATAGTCATGGATTTAGGTAGGTGAAGCTTGGATAACGATAGAATCCAACTGAGTGGCGATTAGTTAAGTGGGGCAGGCACGACCTGAAACAGGGGTCTGACTGAACACTCCTTTGTGTATAACTTGGGAGGAGGTAGAAATGGGTTATACAGGGCTGGAGAACAATGATATTGGGGGGAGGGGTTGGTGGTGGAGGTGATAGAACACTCGAGATGAGGATGGTGGTGGCATGGAAAGTAGTGTTCGGAAGTGGGGTCGGTAGAGGGAAATGGTGGGGAGAATAAAATGAAGACAGATAAGGTCACAGTACAATGCAAATCTGAAATGCCGGCCAGTAGAGACCATTCTGTGCAAGGTATTTTTCTTGATGTTGAACTCACGTTTTGCTCCCAGCTCTCACACAGCCAACTTTCTTAAGGTGTTAAAATTCTAACTTTATGCTGATGACGTTAATTTTTTGCACTAGTTTCCTGTGTTCATCAGGATGCAGTGCAGGTTTTATGATCTAGCACTATGTAAAATACGGTACATTTATAGTAGAAGATGGAGGGAGCATTACCACTCAAGTTGCATGTGAGTGAGTGAAAAATTCTGCAAAATGTCACTTCTGGTGGTGAAAAGCGACCATCTTGATCCTGTAATGAATTTAAAGAACCCGATAAATCTTGTTAGTGAACGTATCTGCTCCTAACATCTTTTTTTAATAAAAACAGAAAATGCTGGAAACATTCAACAGGTCAGGGCAGCATCTGTGGAGAGAAACAAAGATAAAGTTTCAGGTCGATGACCTTTCATCATAACTCTGGTTCTCTCTCCGCATATGCTGTCTGACCTGCTTACTGTTTCCAACATTTTATGTTTTTATTTCAATTTCCAGCAACAATAAAAATATTTTGCTTTTAATTTTTTCTAATAATTGGCAAGGAGAGGTCAAGGACAGAATCTATTTGGTTAGAGTTAAGAAACAATAGAAGTGCCATTGCACTACTGGGTATATTCTAGAGGCCACCAACTAGTGGGAAGGATATAGTGGAGCAAATTTACAGGGAAATTACAGGGAGGTGCAAAAGCCGTAGAGTACTGACACCAGGGGACTTCAAGTATCCTAATATAGACTGGGATAATAATATAAGGGGCAAAGAGGGGGAGGAATTTTTGACGTGTGTTCAGGAGAACTTTCTTGACCTGTATGTTTCCAGCCCAACGAGGAAGGAGGCATTGCTGGATTTAGTTCTGGGGAATGAGGCGGGCCAAGTGGAGCAAGTGTCAGTGGGGAAACATTTAGGGAACAGCGATCATAGTATCATAAGGTTTAGAACAGCTATGGAAAAGGACATGGACCACTCTAGAGTAAAAATACTCAATTGAAGGAGGGCCAATTTCAATGGGATGAAAACAGAGCTGGCCCAGGTAAATTGAAATCAAAGATTGGCAGGCAAAACTGTAATTGAACAGTGGGTGGCCTTTAAGGAGGAAATAGTTTGGGTACAGTCTAGGTACGTTCCCACGAGGGAGAAAGGATAGTGCAACTAAAGCCAGAACTCCCTCGGTGACAAAAGAGATAGAGAGTAAGATGAAGCAGAAAAAAAGGGGCCTATGACAGATGTCAAGTTGATAACACAAGTGAGAACCAGTTAGAATATAGAAAGTTCAGAGGGGAAGTGAAGAAGGAAATTAGAGGGGCAAAGAGAGAGTATGAGAATAGACTGGCAGCCAACATAAAAGAGAATCCAAAAGTCTTCTATAGGCATGTAAACAGTAAACAATTAGTAAGAGGAAGGGTGGGGCCAATTAGGGACAAAAAATGAGATCTACTCATGGAGGCAGAGGATATGGCCAAGGTACTAAATGAGTACTTTGCATCTGCCTTTACCAAGGAAGAAGATGCTGCTAGAGTCTCCGTAAAGGAAGATGTAAGTGAGATACTGGTTGGGCTTAAAATTGATAGACGAGGTACTTGAAAGGCTAGCTGTACTTAAAGTAGATATGTCACCCGGTCCGGGTGGGATGCATCCTGGTTTGCTGAGAGAAGTAAGATTAGAAATTGCAGAGGTACTGGCCATAATCTTCCAAACATCTCAGCCCCAGGACATTGCTGGAGGAGTTCCTCATAGGCCCAACCATCTTCAGCTGCTTCATCAATGATCTTCCCTCCATCATAACGTCAGAAATGGGGATGTTCGCTGATGACTGCACAGTGTTCAGTTCCATTCGCAACCCCTCAGATAATGAAGCAGTCCGAGCCCACATGCAGCAAGACCTGGACAACATACAGGCTTGGGCTGATAAGTGGCAAGTAACATTCGCGCCAGATAAGTGCCAGGCAATGACCACCTCCATCAAGAGAGAGTCTAACCACCTCCCCTTGATATTCAACGGCATTACCATCGCCGAATCCCCCACCATCAACATCCTGGGGGTCACCATTGCCCAGAAACTTAACTGGACCAGCCATATAAATACTGTGGCCATGAGAGCAGGTCAGAGGCTGGGTATTCTGCGGCAAGTGACTCACCTCCTGACTCCCCGAAGCCTTTCCACCATCTACAAGGCACAAGTCAGGAGTGTGATGGAATACTCCCCACTTGCCTGGATGAGTGCAGCTCCAACAACACTCAAGAAGCTCGACACCATCCAGGACAAAGCAGCCCGCTTGATTGGCACTCCATCCACCACCCTAAACGTTCACTCCCTTCACCACCGGCGCACTGTGGCTGCAGTGTGTACCATCCGCAGGATGCACTGAAGCAACTTGCCAAGGCTTCTTCAACAGCACCTCCCAAACCCGCGACCTCTACCACCTAGAAGGACGAGAGCAGCAGGCACATGGGAACACCACCACCTGCACGTTCCCCTCCAAGTCACATACCATCCCGACTTGGAAATATATCGCCGTTCCTTCATCATCGCTGGGTCAAAACCCTGGAACTCCCTTCCTAACAGCACTGTGGGAGAACCTTCACCACACGGACTGCAGCGGTTCAAGAAGGCGGCTCACCACCAGCTTCTCAAGGGCAATTAGGGATGGGCAATTATTGCTGGCCTTGCCAGCAACGCCCACATCCCATGAACGAATAAAAAATAACTCCTTAGATACTGGGGTGGTGCCAGAGGACTGGAGAATTGCAAATGTTACATCCTTGTTCAAAAAAGGGTGTAAGGATAAACCCAACAACTATAGGCCAGTCAGTTTAACCTTGGTGGTGGGGAAACTTTTAGAAACGATAATCCGGAACAGAATTAGCAGTCACTTGGACAAGTGTGGATTGATTAGGGAAAGCCAGCATGGATTTGTTAAACACAAATCTTGATTAACCAACTTGATAAGAGTTTTTTGATGAGGGCAATGCATTTGATATGGTGTATGTGGATTTTCAAAAGGCTTTTGATAAAGTGCTGCATAATCGGCTTGTCATCGAGATTGAAGCCCATGAAATAAAAGGGGCAGTAGCAGCATGAATACAGAATTGGCTAAGAGACAGGAAACAGAGAGTAGTGGTGAACGCTTGTTTTTCGGACTGGAGGGAGGTGTACAGTGGTGTTCCCCAGGGGTCGGTACTAGGACCACTGCTTTTCTTGATATGGACTTGAGTGTACAGAGCAAAATTTCTAAATTTGTGGTTAACACAAAACTCAGAAGTGTGGTGAACTGTGAGGAGGATAGTGATAGACTTCAAGAGGATGGTGGCATCAAGAGACAGGCTGGTGGCATGGGATGACTCATGGCAGATGAAATTTAACTCAGAAAAATGTGAGGAGGTACATTTCGATCGGAGGAATGAGAAGAGGCAATGTAAACTAGAGGACACAATTCTAAAAGGGGTACAGGAACAGAGAGACCTGGGGTTATATGTACACAAATCATTGAAGGTGGCAGGGCAGGTTGAGAAAGCAGTTGAAAAACCATACAGGATCCTGGGCTTTATAAATAGAGGCATAGAGTACAAAAGTAAGGAAGTCATGATGAGCCGTTATAAAACACTGGTTCAGCCACAACTGGAGTATTGTGTCCAGTTCTGGGCACCGCACTTCAGGAAAGATGTGAAGGCCTTAGGAAGGGTGCAGAAGGGATTTACTAGAATTATTCCAGGGATGAGGGATTTTAGTTACGTGGATAGACTGGAGAAGCTGGGGTTGTTCTCCTTGGAACAGAGACGGTTGGGAGGAGATATGATAGAGGTATTCAAAATCATGAAGGGTCTAGACAAAGTAGATGGAGAGAAACTGTTCCCATTGGCAGAAGGGTCAAGAACCAGAGGATGCAGATTTAAGGTGATTGGCAAAAGAACCAAATGTGACATGAGGAAAAACTCTTCTACACAGCGAGTGGTTAGGATCTGGAATGCACTGCCCGAGGGGGCGGTGGAGGCAGATTCAATCATGGCCTTCAAAAGGGAACTGGATAAAAACTTGAAAAGAAAAAATTTGCAGGGCTACGGGGATAGGGCGGGGGAGTGGGACTAGCTGGATTGCTCCTGCATAGAGCCGGCACGGACTCGATGGGCCGAATGGCCTCCTTCCATGCTGTAACCTTTCTATGATTGTGTTATTCTGAATTTCAGGGGTTATAATACCAACTTCATATTGCGTTGCTTTTGTCTGACGGAGGTGGGGAGGGGATACAAAAGTGCTGTAGAAATCTTCTAGCAACTTTTGTGTCTTGCACTGAACTAGTTCAAGACCTTAATAGCACTGCACTATATTCCACTGAATCAGATCAGGGCTTTAATAACACTGCACTATATTCCACTGAATCAGATCAGGGCTTTAATAACACTGCATTATATTCCACTGAATCAGATCAGGGCTTTAATAACACTGCACTATATTCCACTGAATCAGATCAGGGCTTTAATAACACTGCACTATATTCCACTGAATCAGATCAGGGCTATAATAACACTGCACTATATTCCACTGAATCAGATCAGGGCTTTAATAACACTGCACTATATTCCACTGAATCAGATCAGGGCTATAATAACACTGCACTATATTCCACTGAATCAGATCAGGGCTATAATAACACTGCACTATATTCCACTGAATCAGATCAGGGCTTTAATAACACTGCACTATATTCCACTGAATCAGATCAGGGCTTTAATAACACTGCACTATATTCCACTGAATCAGATCAGGGCTATAATAACACTGCACTATATTCCACTGAATCAGATCAGGGCTATAATAACACTGCACTATATTCCACTGAATCAGATCAGGGCTATAATAATACTGCACTATATTCCACTGAATCAGATCAGGGCTATAATAACACTGCACTATATTCCACTGAATCAGATCAGGGCTTTAATAACACTGCACTATATTCCACTGAATCAGATCAGGGCTTTAATAACACTGCATTATATTCCACTGAATCAGATCAGGGCTTTAATAACACTGCACTATATTCCACTGAATCAGATCAGGGCTTTAATACATTGCACTATATTCCACTGAATCAGATCAGAGCTTTAATACACTGCACTATATTCCACTGAATCAGATCAGGGCTTTAATAACACTGCTTTATTTCAGATTGATGATGCTGACGCTGTTGAAGATATTCATTCATTGTTGACAGATGCTCCTACACCATCTGGTAAGCCCACAGGAGGATTCTCATATAACTGACTTTTTAACTTTGTTTAATTTTAAACAAAAGTTTTAAAATAGTGCATTGTGCTTCTGTTTTTCCTTTTCTAAATTTCTGTGTGATTAAATTTCCTACAACATTGTCAGAAATTGAAGTGCAACTGAGTGTTCCAGAAAGATGCATGAAGCACTATCTGACACTGCAGAGCTGAGCTCTCTGTTAATTAGATTTGTACTTGTTGTTCTTGACTCATATGTTTTCTGTAATTTATTTGATGTCGACAGGCTTTTACAGTTGTAATACAGAGATTATGCCAGGCATCAACAATTGGACATCTGATTTACAGGTAAATCTATGTAGCATTTGTGAAACAATGAAGAGTTGGGAAATTAGACTGTTTCTCTCCCCATTTCACTCTACTCATGATATGGCTGCCAGTGGCTTCCTTCTGGCATTGTCTGCAAGATGCAGCGATGTGCATGTTTTTATGGAACATTGCCGTCTTGATGTGATAACTGAAAATCAGTTTGGCTGTGGCATCAGCGTTTAGTCGTGGGAGATCCCTCTCCTGGTTTGCTGTACAACTTTGGCTCAATTCATTTGTACATCGAAGCCGAATGGATGAGCAAAAAAAGGCTAGATTACCGGCCATAGGGAAGGCATTTCTTCTTTAAGTGAGGCTCAGCCTCCACTTGCAAACTCTGCATCTGCCCCAGGGATCTTAATTTGACCAAAGTATCCTTTTTGTTGTGTGCAGCTTTCTTTTTGTGTCAGTTACTCCATTTAGTTGATTGCATCTTCATTTATACGTGGAAACTGAGCTGCATTCAAAGTGCAAGTTATCTAACAGTCCAACACAAAAAATAGCAATTTATGTGGTGCTCATCTTAGGTGGGTTACATTAAATGTTTCATTTTCTTTAAACTCTAGTGCAGGGTAAAAGGGATATACTGAATGTTGAGATTAAGGTATATTGTGTATATAAATCCGAAAAGTATGTCTTTGGGACCCAGGGAATGGTCTTTTTGTTTTAAGTGTTGATAATTCAGTAAGTGACGGTACTGTAAAGGAAATAGTCTATGTATAAACCCTTGAAGGAACGTGCCAACTGTTCCTTCAAGGATTTATAAATAGACCATTGCTATGGTACAAAGGGTGAAAGGTGCTCCTTACAGTTTTGAGTTTTAAGAGTTTGATCAGCCGACTGTCTTGCATTCTGATGGTAGAGCATATTAGTTAGATGTTTTAAAGCCAACACAGAGTTACATACAACGGGAAAAGAAATCTTTGGAAGCAGTTTGTGTGTTTTTATGTGATTCAGTAGTGGGTGACCTGCTAAATCTATCTAAGTGTTATGGGTACGCCATCCAGTCGATAGATGACTGGAAGTTGATGCTGGCCCTAGATTCTTTGTTTAAACAATGCAACTGTGACAATTTTACCCTATGACTGACTGACTTCTGTGGTTAATTTGCCATCACATCTTTTTTTTTCACCTATTCAAGATTCGCCTCCTCTCTTTATAATTTATATGCCCTCATCCCAATCGCGGACAGCCTGTCTTTCTCTAATCTCACCTACTGCTTGGGCTCATCCTAGTTCCTTAGATTTCGGCTGACACTGCATTCCTGAAGAAGAAAAATAAATTAATATATTTTTTAAACCAATTAGTACAATATTACTGGACTTGGCATTAAAATATTTTGAAGTTGGAAGGTGCAATGCAGCATGTAATCAGAAATGTTGCTAATCCAGAAATGGTTCTCTGGTGTTATGGCATTTGAAGTCATTTTTTTAATAACTAGATTATTGTTTGTTTGACTTAAACAATGCTATGCATTTAGGTTATGAAAAGGCACAAACATGTCACTTATCTGCAAACCGTTCAGTGCTGGAACTGTTGAAATATAGCAGGATTTTAAAAAAGTAATATACTGTATTAAAGAGACAATATAAGACTCTTGAACATACCCCTGCTCCCCCACCACCTGCACATGCAGTTCTGACATTTTATATTTTGTTTCATGTGGTGTTTTTGTTTTTGAAAGTGTGGCAGAAATAAAATCTATTTGTAGCTGCCATTCCCATATTGTAATTGTTACTGTACGTGTTAAATTCTTGTGTTTACAAATACTGAGTGGCTATTTTCATTTTTACACAATTGATTCTTTCAATTAGTCTTAAAGGATGAGCGTAGTCCATTTCAGGCATGCATTTACAAGCAATGAAGTTTGAGGGCTCCATTCATGAACTGAACCTTTGTTACAATGGGTTATTCAGAAAGTTACCAGCCACAGCCAGAACAAATGATATTTGAAATTCTGCATTTACAACCCTCTTCTGGAATGTGCCTGGAATGACTAACTTGTGTTTTCCCCTCTCTCTCTTTCTCTTTTAGATGTTCACTTCAGTGAGAGTGTTCCATTTAAATAACGTTACTAGTCTCACATCGCAGGGGCTTAATAAAGCTTTTAGTGATCTCTGTGAAAATCTGCTGAAGGTAAGAGACTGGAAGAAATGTGGAAAACGACGTCAACAATGACGCGCATCTCTATAACCTCTTTAACATTGAAACACCTTGGGCTGTTTTTCTGAGATATGTGAGGACAAAATGAACACTAATAACTATTTTGTTGCTATTTACACCAGTAGTTGCCTCTCCCTATCTCTGTAACCTCCTCCAGCCCAACAACCCTCCCAGAACTCTCCATTCCTCCAATTCTGGCCTGTTGTATATTCCCCCTTCCATTCGTGGTCGTGCCTTCAGCCATCTCGGCCCCACACTTTGGAATTCCCTCCCCAAACTCCACTGCCTCCCCACCTCTCTTCCTTTTAAGACCCTCATTAAAACCTACCTCATTTGACCAAGCCCCTCCTAACATCTCCTCCTTTGGCTTGGCATCCATTTTGTCTGATTCTGCCTTCAGTGAAGCACCTTGGGATGTTTTTCTATGTTAAAGGTGCTATATAAATGCAAGTTGTTACATTAATGTCCGTGCTCATTGGGGTGAATGTTGAAGCTGCTACAGAATAGGAGCTCTTCCAAAGTGTAGTAACAATAGGTGCTTTTTGTTTTAATTTGAAATTATTAAAGCCCTGCTATAGTAGAAGATGGAGGAATAGTATTCTATTCTGAAATCTTTTGTAACTAAAGTACTAAGATTATAGGTTTCTAAGTACAGAAAGAAGAATTGGGAAATGCAGTAGTAGAATATGTATATTTGAAAAGCTCCTGTAAATATATTCCATTTTGACAACAGGCTAGCCATGTGAGGTGGCAACCTGTGCTTCAGCTGGAGATATTTATAACTTTGTCCTTTTGTAGCTTGGTGCAATTATGGTACTATAAACAGTGTAGTGAAACTGATGCCAATTTTAGAACTGTTCTACATGCAACTGATGCCATGGTTCTTTCTCTGACTATCTCATCAAATAAGTGTTTTCCCCAATTCCCCAGACCCTGTATTTTAAACTGCGGTCCATGGTACCTTGCTGTCTGTGTCATGTGAATTTCAACGTTGCATTACCAGAGGATGAATTAATTCAGGTACCTAGATACTCTCCTGCCAACATTAACAACAGTGTTTAATAATCCAACCCCCATAATATGAGTTAGAGCTCTCACTCACGTTTAGTTCATTTTTGTAGGTTGCAGTTACAGCTGTTGCAATAACATATGACAAGGACCAAGCCCAATACATCACTAAGGTTTGCACAGACAAGACCCTCCTGAGAGGTGAGATATTTCATGTTCAAGAAATAACACTGGTTATTAAATGACATTAAAAATCCAGATGGATTGCTCACAATTTCTAAAATGATCCAGAAACTGAGAGCTGAATATTGTTGGTGTTCAGTGCACCATAAAAATTGTGTGAATAGCTTATACTTTTATTTAACGTTGTTACCTAGTACAAAAGTTGGAAATAGTAATTCACATGCAGACTTTGACCTGTGAAGTCAAGGTTCTGCTAAAACCCTGGGAGAGATGACCTAATTGTTAGATTTATTAATGATTGATTTTGTGCACGTGGATAAATTGGAGTATGCACTTCAGTTTTATGGCTGAAGGTAAATCCAGCCTCACTGGATACTACTGATCGGCACTGCTGATACTTTATGGAGAACAGTTCCCATTTCCAAGGTAGTCCAGATTGCAATCTGTTGCGGTTACCATGTTATAAATTCTGATAACTTGCCTAGTTTGCTGTATATTTACTTCGACTATTATAGCAAGCTGTATGTCAGAAACTCAGATTTTCTGCTGAATGGTACGCTGGTGAGCATTCATACAGGAAAGAAAAGCTCTGCTTGTAGTATATAATAAAATTGTGTGTTAATTGCTGGAATGTGCTGTTGGATTTAAGACACTAACGTTTTCACTTGTGCAGTAGTATAAAGAGTTTCATTTCATTGTGCTGTGCATGTTGTGTGCCGAGCTTAATGTAAAATTTGCTGTCTTGCTGCTTGGACTTATTTATTGATTCAAAGGAATATACTGTAAGGGAATATTCATGTTCAGAGTACTGTCAATGTATCTGCATGAAGCAAGTATGGTAGTATAGTTTAAACTATCATTTTGGCTGAAACTGCTGGACGCTCAGTCGGTAGAGAGCTGTCTGGTTGGGCAGCTCCAGGTTAGCCTCCAGACTGTCCAACATGCTGGCCGCCATTGAAGTGAATGCAACTGTTCAAGGATGTAACCAGCATCACGCGAGGGGTGTAAGAGCCCCAAAAAGGTGGGTCTGCCTTGGGTGGCAAATAGGAAAACGTTTTCTGATAAGTTACAAATACATACTTTCTTCGAATAGACGTTGTGGGAGCACTCTGAGCAGAAGGTATTCCTCCTACAGTTTTCTTCCCCTTTAAAATCTTTGCAGAATCTAATTAATTGTTACTGTTTCATCACTGGTCTAAAGCTTCTGCTGAGAATGAAGATCAACTCCAGTTTACTTTGGAACTCTGCATGGAAACACAGTCTACTCAATCTGCTCAACTCCTTTCCCCCAGTAAGGCTGCAGGTAAGGCAGTGTACTGGACTTAGGTGTTTTAACACAAATTTAAACTGATTCTTTTTGGCATGTAATTGCATGTTAAAGGTCTGTAGTATTATGCAGTACTGTATTTCACTTCCAAGCGATGTTAGAAAATATTCCTCGAGATGGCCAGTTACTACAATGGTGAAAGGCAATTAAAAGCCTTCAGTTGAAGTCCCAGTCTCAACAGATATTTGCACTTGAGTGTTGCCCAGCAGGTTAGTGTGGAAAGCGGGGGAAGGCGGAGAAAGGAGTTTTTTCTTAACACTTAAATATACATCCTGGTGGTGAACTAGAGTGGGATTGATACCACCTACAGGATGCCTGTAGGTTGTACCATCCCAGCCTTTTTGTTGAAACGGCGTTCTGAGTTTTGGCGGGAGGATGGAGAACCTTTCTCGATTTTTTTTTTTTTAAATGCATTTCCTCTTGCAGATATGGCTCCATAAGATGGTTATATTTCATTAATGTAAACGGGTGTGCAGCATTCAGTTCTAAACTTCTATTCTGACATGACACCAATCTGGAATGTTGAATATTTGAGCTGGTTAATGTGCAGACTGTTGCTGCAAATCATAATTACTTTAATATTTTCCAAATTTATGCACATCAAATAGTTCTGTATGAGACCTGGAACCACAACCTAATTTTTCCGATCTGCATGTTGTTTGGATGTGTTTGACGTTTACCATTACAATACACTCACTGCAGAGAGCATCTTACCATCCAAACTGAGTAAAGAATCTGCACAACTGGGTTATCTGTGCATCATTGAGGGAATCTTACAATCAATGAAAATACATACCCCATATTGCCACCCCAGGGTTGTTCTTGTAGTGGAATATTTAGATTAATGTTCCTTGAGAAATACCAGTAGTGTGTAAAAGCAAGCAGTGGAGATTACCAATAGGTGGCACTCTAATAATGTGATTTAAAAATACATCTACTGAATGAATGTGTTTTGTCACAATTGTAGTACTCAATGGTAGCACTAGTGGACACTAGTACGTGTGCCATGTGTCACTCATCTCTCTGGGTTGCCCCATTTCCTTATCATTAGTAGCTGAATAAGAGGGATGTAATCTTATGCATTGATGAGTTGGTTTTGATATCATTTACCAAACATTTTAAACCAATAATTAGAACTCTCTATCTGTAAATCATAAAATGATCATGATATCTTGAACAATGAAAAGGCCTCATTTTCACTCAATTTCTGAGGAAGACAATCCATTTAATACATAAACAAGCCCCCACTATTTTGTGACTTGAAACTGTTATTATTTAAAATGCACATTGGTTTGAATCACATGATATACAAGTTTCTTCTTGACTGCCCTTATCTAATCAATTGAAGTACTTTTTCTGGATCCATTTTTTTCCCTAGTTTAAATCTTTGGTTGCATTGTAAAGAGCAGAACTGTAGAATTGTAATTAAAGATCATAATATGGCTTGAGGAGATGTTGATAAAACTCTCGTGCTTTGCCTTAATGCTATATATGATGTCTAAATCCCTTGGTGCGCTATTGCCTTGTAATGCTCTTACGTAATGATTATCCAATATGTATTCATTAAATATTTTTCTCAGGGATTACAGAAAGTGGCAGCTTGCAGCCAGTTACCCCAGCAGCACAAAGAGGTGAGTCAACTAGGCTTTTAACTCGGCCAAGAAAAGGGTCTTCTTTCTCTTTTTCGGACCCTTTATGCAGTGATGATTGGTTCATCAGAGGAGCATTGCAATGGGCTACAGACGTCATCCATTTTTCTTTTTCTTTTCTGTGTGTGTTTTTAGCCACCTCAGTTGATTACAGTTCCTTTGCAGACAGATGCAGCAGCTGGATAGAGTTCATTAAACAGAAAGCTCAGACCATAAGGCGTGGATCAATTAAAACAAGTAGGCGGAAGTTACAGTTTATCATGGTGATAATAATCTGAGACATGCCTATGATCCCCAGTGGTGAAGGATGGACTGTCCTACCCAGTAATGGCATTGCAAATCAATGGCACAAGCAATTTGAGTGTGAAAGCTGCACTTTGTCCAGAGAATGTTTAACAGAAATTAGTTAACTTTCATTTGGACAGCTTTAACCTTGCGATGAACATGATAAAATACTGCATTCTGCTAAAGTAACATCTTTCACACTCTCGATCAAAATTTCCCTTCAGTAAAGAAATGTTTTCCTTGATTTCTTTTTGTATTGAGGTACTGCCAATGCAGCCATCGCTATTAAAATGCTCCCTTTGAGGGGGAAAAATGACCTTTTCGAAGGAATGCCACTCTCTGTGAAAAATCCCATTCCAGCTGTTTATGCCTCTTTTTTTTTGCATGTTCTGCATGATCACCTCCTCTTTAATGCAGCCCATGCCTGCTCCATCACTGAGCTTCAGATGCTGAATATATCACTTTGCAGCTGCTCTGAAACAGTATGACAAAAAGCACATATCATCTAAACAAATTGGTCTTTCACTACTAATTACATTCTACTTTTTTTCTGTCTTTCTTCCACCCCTTGTAGTTGCTTCACTTGACAAAGCGAGCCCACTGGCTGAAGCCCACACACGTCATCGCTCACCAACATCATGCATAAACTCCACAGTCACTGTTGTGGAAATGACCCCTCTCTCTTTCATTCCTGGTGCAAAAATAACCAAATATCTCGGAATCATCAACATGTTCTTCATTCGGGAAACCACATCGCTGCGTGAGGTGAGCAGCAAAATCCATGAGCAGGAGCTGGGCAGAGAGATTTTTATGAGTCTGTGTGTTGTGTTGCATAATAAGGGGAAATTTTGTGCTTTAGGCTGTGTTTTACATTTATACCATGGAATTTTTCATATAATTCCTGGCAACCTTTTTTCCTCCCATAGGATACACTCTTATTTGATGGGGAGAAATGGGTAGGGTTGCACCTGTACGTGATAATTAAACACTGAAGTATTTAATTGATTTTTTAAAAATCCTTTGCAATGCCCTTCTATCATTTCTGTTTTCAAACGTTGCAGTAACATCAGAACATTGTTAGGAGAGTTGCTTTTTGTGAAGTGACTGATATTTCTTGATGTGCACTGCCTTATACATCGATCTACTTACTTACATTGGGCAAATATCCATTGGACTGAAAGTGTCTGTATTATAGAATCATAGGTTACTGCACGGAAGGAGGCTATTCAGCCCATCGCATCCGTGCCGGCTCTATGCAAGAACAATCCAGCTGGTCCCACTCTCCCGCCCTATCCCCGTAGTCCTGCAAATATTTTCCTTTCAATTACTTATCCAATTCCCTTTTGAAAGCCACGACTGAATGTGGCTCCACCACTCACCCTGGCAGTGCATTCTAGATCCTAACCACTCGCTGCGTAAAAACTGTAGGGTGGAAAAGTGCAATAGGGTGTGATGCATGCTGATTAGGTTAAATGTCTCACTTTACCAAAAACTGACAAATGAAAAACCACTCCTTGTTAAGTGAAGGATGCTGATTATTTATTTTAAGTGAATGGGATATTTGAACTAATCAAATTGTAAAAACTGCTAGTCCAAACAGGGAATTAAAGTCCTTCTGGAACTCCCCCCTACTCCCCAATACCAAAAAAACTCATAGAATTTTTTGGGATTCCAAAGGACGGTTTCAACATTATATGGATATTGTACGAGAACTGGCAGGGCATACTAATGAGCAAGCTGGTACAGGTTGTCGGGAGTCTTGTACCAGCCAAGGTCATAAACAATATATTTTGGAATTTCAGCAAAGGGGAATCTTCCTTGATGGTTTCGCCATTAGTTTTATCTTTTCCTCTTGTCTGCAAACTTGCAAACATCAACATTTCAAAAGTATGAAGTAATTTCTAATGCAAATAATGTACTGATACAAGCAGCTAGGTCACTGCAGGAAACTAGCTATGCTAAATAACCCTACCCCATTACATCCCCCCACCCTGGAAATAGGAATATCTCCAGACAGCTATGTATATTCCTTTCTTGCCTGACCAGAAGATAAAAAAGCTCAGTCAATTTTAAATTCATACTCTGTTTAAAGTCATGTCATATAAAAAGATATAATATAAAAATTTTCCTTTGGAGCATGACTGAGCTTTGTTTCTGTTGTACAAAGCTCAGTCAACAGAGTCTCTTCTTATCATCTGTGTTGGGCTTAAATCTAGATCCTAACCTCTTGCACCCCATTGTAGGGCTACTTTCATAGTATAAGGTGTGATGTAAGCCACTAAAGATATCCAGTTGTATTTGACAACATCTGGCAAAGGCACAGCACAGTAGTTTTTCCTCATCGGTTCAACTTTAAAACGCAAACCTGGTATTGCTCTCCTGCAACATAAAGATGCATTGTACTTTATGAAATTCATGCCCAACATGGGACATCTTGTTGTATTTGGTCCTTATTCTTGGATGTGGTTTTAGTTCTTTCTCTTTTGTTGGTAACAGCTATCCCACTCAGGGAAAAAAAAAGTTGAATTGCCATTCATCCATCTTCTGTTTGCCAGAAAATACTTGAAATTTCTTATTCTTTCTAGGCTTATAGAAAGGATGTTCCTTCAAAATTTTGTTGAGGTTGCTCAAATTTATTCTGTAGTTTCAAAGTGAAAAGTTCTTGTGCAGTTTTTCACTGAAACCATTTTGCATAATGGCCTACAATGACTGACTTTTTCAAACCCTGGGCAACTCCTCCCCCACCCAAAAAAAAGCAACCTGTGGCTATTGCCTGTTGTCTGCTCATGGCAGTAAAATGTAAATGGAGTGCTACAGAACCTTCCCACGGTGTGTCTTTACTGGCTCCCATCATTGCACAACTTTTGGAAGTTTCAGGTACTGCTGTGGATTCAGCACAAAGGTTTAGTGTGACTAATTCATCCACCAGAAGCTGTTCTGGGCAGGAGAATGTAGAAGTTTGATTCTTTGTGCAGACGTACCTCTGGTCCAGCCTAGTATAGAATAATTCCAAAATTCCTGTGTAAAATAGAGAATCAGGCACAGGCAAGGAACATTCAAATATCAAATCCTATAAAAATGCACTAGTTAGGTCATCTTCCACTTTAATTCAAATGGCCAGGGAGAATGTATGGGGGAGGGTCTCTGGTTTGTTGTTAGCCTATGTTAGTTCTGGTTGGGTGACTTGAGCATGCAGAAAATCAACTCAAGCTTTTGCTGTTTTGTTGTCTGCTTGGGCATAACCATCCTGCACTGTGTAAAACAGTCACACCAGGTCAAAAACAACTGTTGATCCAAGTTGATTACAATGTTGGGTCACAAGAGGACATACACAAGTTGGGGCCTAGCCCACTGCCACCAACATATCGAGAAAGTGCAAAAAAGGCTCTTCGGGTATTCTGAAGAGCTTGTTTAGTGCTACACCTCCAACCATTGAAAACCTGCCAAACGCCTGGCTACTGGCTGTTGCAGTTACCATACTGGTCTGCTGCATAACAAGAGTCATTGTACCTCAAAATAATTCATTGTCCTTGAAGGTTTGAGAGGTTTAAGACATGATGTGTGGCTATATAAATGCTGCTGTTTCTTTCACTGGTCATGGCACCAGCCCAGCCAGGGTCATCTTGAAGGCTCAATCCTAGACCCAGTATAGGTATGTGCTAATGCCAGGGAAGCATTGGCATTGCCTGAAGATGCGTTCTGGTTTCAATTGAGATACCCAAATTATGTGGCTGTTATTTTCGAAGGGAAAGCAAGTTGGCCTGTCTGCGATTTTAAAAAACGGAGTAGGAACATGAGGACTTTCTGGAAGGACTTCTAAATCAGCAATTTGCCATAACATTAGGGCCCATGCAGAATGCTGACTCTGCATACTTTTCATTCAATCAGAATGCCAAGATTGTTTCTGAGTTTGGGGGTTGAGCAACCGACACCTGCGTGGGAGAGGATGAAAGAGCAAAAATGCTATAATGTATCTGCGCCTGCACAATTCCAATTACTACAACTGTTATTGACTGCAACAATTATAATCTGGGAGATTTGTTCTTGGCTAATGTGGTAACATCCAAATCGGGCAGGTTCTAGTCTGTTACCCAAGCATCTGAAAAGTACCTGCTCGCGCGCACCAACAAAAATATAAGAAGTACCTTGTTCAGGGTAAAGCTCCAGTTCCCCCAAGGAGGAGTCCAGAGAGCGGCATGTGTGGGATGAGCTTTACTGCAATCTTGCATGGTTTCTTGCTCTACATTTATCTGTTCCATTGTTTTTCAGTCATTTCCACAAATGTATTGGATAATCTACCCATCTCTATGGGGTGGAGGTGGGAAGGACAGAGGCATGTTAGGGCCCTTTACCTTAAAATCTTAAAGCATGCCCGTTTTGTCTTCCATAACCCAGGTGTATTTTTGGCCTCATCTGAAACACATACTCAGTTATGATCACCATGTTAAAAAGACTATTGGTCCATCTTGCACCAATGTTTTTCTTTCAGTTCTTTGAGCATTAGCAGTGGAGGAAAACTTTGGAGCTTTTTTTCCCCCGTAATAATTTTTAGCACTGATTGAAGACTCTACAGGGTTGTAAGTTGCACCAAATAAGTCTGATTAAGAGCCACTAAGATCTGGAGCTGCACTTTACCGTTTTGACATTTGGTGATCATGTGGGTTTGTGAATACCTTCCACTGAAAAGTTGCAGGTAGAAAAACTTTGATCTACGGTGCCTGAGGAAACGGTTTGACTCCTTGACGTACGAGATGCTCCAGGTCCTACAATTCTTATTGTACCAGTAGACATCAAGAGTAGTGAGTTGAACCTGTCTTCTTTGGAGTGTCTGCAGCCACTGAATCTGCTTTTCCCATTTGGGTACAACAACTTGCATTTATATAGTACCTTTAACGTTGGAAAAGGTCCTAAGGAACTTCGCAGGAGCGTAATTAGACAAAATTTGACACCAAGCCAAAGGAGGAGATATTAGGACAGGTAACTAAAAGCTTGGTCAAAGAGGTAGGTTTTAAGGCAGTTCTAAAAGGAGGAGAAACGGGTGGAGAGGCAGAGAGGTTTAAGGAGGGAATTCCAAATAAGGGTGCATATTGGGGCAAACCCTTGTCTCCCAGTTTAGTAGAAACCATGAGTCATTTAACTGTGACCAGAGACTTTGATTAGTTTTAATCAGATGATATTACACATTTGCAAGAAGGCAGTATTGGCAGAAGTCCAGAAGCATTGTCTGCTCTATCAGCCAGGGATGATTTGTGGCATAAGAAGTGGATGTATTTTCTCTCAAATTGAAATACATTTCACATCCTACCTTCCAGTTATGAGGTTCCTTTGTGTGCAATAGCTGTCACTCGTAATAACTTGCATTTATATAGCCCATTTAATAAATATAAAAATAGTCCCATGGCACTTCATAGACGTATGGCAAATGCGGCCAAACCAAGAAAGGAGAAATTAGCAGACTTGACTGAAAGCTTGGCCGAAGCAATTGGTTTTGAGGAGGTGTGTAGAGGAGAAAACAGTGGGGGGGATATACACGGAATGGGACTTTTATAAAAAAAAAATTCTGATTTACTTTTGTCAGTGTTTTCTGTTTATATTGGACTCTCGATAGACTGTGTAGTGAGAAATATATCTAATTAAACTTTTTTGCATTATAGTGAATGTGCTATGCCAATATTAGGAACAAATGTAGACCATACAGCCCCTTGAGCCCCTTCCATTCGGAGAGAAGGACAGTCTTGCCACTATTTATCCAGAGTGTTGAGCTTACTTTGTTGAATTGCATTTTAATTATTAATTTTTTAAAAAAGCCACGTGGTTGAAGAAACTGGAAGGGCTACTAGTATTTTGCTAGGGATAGTTTTCAAAGGGTTCATCCCTGAAGAACTTGAGTTTGTCATCTGCCGACTCTATCAGAGGTGAACAATAGATCAGAGAAAGGACCTTTCTAATTTGAAAACATGAGATTAGTAAAGACAATAGTGTGACATGTTAACAATTTAAAAACTATTTTACATTGGGAAATAATGACTGTATAAAAACATCTGCTGTGATATCAGTATATATTCTAGCAGGTAAGATAGTAGATTCCTACTCCTCTGGAGTAGAGTCCCATATCAGTCCAGATGGGATGCATCCTAGGTTGCTGAGGGAAGCAAGGGTGGAAATTGCAGAGGCTCTGTCCACAATCTTCCATTCCTCACTAGATAAGTTGACTGATGTCAGAGGACTGGAGGATTGCAAATGTTACATCCCTGGTCAAATGAGAAGTATAAATCCGGTAACTACAGGCCAGTCAGTCTAACATCAGTGGTGGGTGATCTTTTAGAGACAATAATCTAGGATAAAATTAATTGGCACTTGGAAAAGTATGGGTTAATAAATGAATGTCGGCATGGATTTGTTAAAGGCAAGTCGTGTTTTACTAACTTGATTGAGTTCTTTGATGAGGTAATGGAGAGGGTTGATGAGGGTAGTGCGGTTGATGTCGTGTATGTGGACTTTCAAAAGGCGTTTGATAAAGTACTACCTAATAGACTTGTTCGCAAAATTGAAGCCCATGGGATTAAGCGACAGTGGCAGCGTGGATATGAAATTAGCTAAGGGACAGAAAGCAGAACGGTTGTTTTTCAGACTGGAGGGAAGTATACAGTGGTCGGTATTAGGACCACTGCTCTTTTTGATACATATTAATGACTTGGGTGTACAGGGCATAATTTCAAAGTTTGCAGATGACGCGAAACACGGAAATGTAGTAAACAATGAGGAGGATCGTAATAGACTTCAGGAGGACATAGACAGACTGGTGAAATGGGCAGACACATGGCAGATGAAATTTAGCGCAGAGAAGTGGGAATGTAATACATTTTGAAGAATGAGGAGAGGCAATATAAACTAAATGGTACAGTTTTAAAGGGGGTGCGGCAACCTGGGGGTGTATGTACACAATTTTTTGAAGGTGGCAGGACAAGTTGAGAAGGCTGTTAAAAAGCATATAGGATCCTTGGCTTTATATTTTTTTAAAAAGGCAGAGTACAAAAGGAAGGAAGTTATGCTAAACCTTTATAAAACACTGGTTAGGCCTCAGCTGGAGTATTGTGTTCAATTCTGGGCACCACACTTTAGGAAGGGTGTCAAGGCCTTAGAGAGGATGCAGAAGAGATTTACTAGAATGGTACCAGGGTCGAGGGACATCAGTTAAATGGAGAGACTGGAGAAGCTGGGGTTGTTCTCCTTAGAACAGAGAAGGTTAAGGGGAGATTTGATAGAGGTATTCAAAATCATCAACTGTTTTGATAGAGTAAATAAAGAGAAACTTTCCACTAGCAGAAGTGTCGGTAACCAGAGGACACAAATTTACGGTAATTGGCAAAAGAACCAGAGGGGAGATGAGGAGAATTTTTTTACGCAGTAAGTTGTAATGACCTGGAATGCACTGCCTGAAAGGGCGGCGGAAGCAGATTCAGTAGCAACTTTCAGAAGGGAATTGGATAAATACTCGAAGGGGAATAATTTGCAGGGCTATGGGGAAAGAGCAGGGGTGTGGGACTAATTGGATAGCTCTTCCAAAGAGCCGGCACAAGCACGAGGGGCCGAATGGCCTCCTGTGCTGCATTATTCTACGATACTAGTCTACAACAGACCCAGGAACGCAAGGAAAATCCGTGGTAGTGCGCTTTGGGGACCATAGGTCCAAAGTCACCTGTTCCTCCCAAGTATGTCATGTCTCGAATTATTCGTATACTGTATCCTGAAAAAATTAACATGTTTGAGGAATCCAGTTTTGAACTCTTAAATCCTAGAGCTTCACTTGCTTAAAATCCTATGTTCCATTTTTACAAAATCCCTTTAATAAGAAAGAAAAGATGAGCCAGATAACAAAGTGTTCGGCAGTGAACGACGGCCTTACTGAGGAACTGCTACATTACGATAGGTAAAACAAAACCGAGGATAAAGATTGAAAATGGCTTGATTTTTAATTTTAAAGCTGTTTTATTTCTGTGCAGGAAGGAGGAGTTAGCGGATTCCTTCATGCATTCATTGCTGAAGTGTTCGCTATGGTGCGAGCCCATGTCGCTGCTCTGGGAGGGAATGCAGTCTTATCTTACATCATGAAACAGTGTGTGTTTATGGAAAATCCCAACAAAAATCAGGTCTGTACTTAAGTTTGGAAAATACTCATCTGTTTGATAGGAATATTAAACATTTCTTCTAATGAATTATGAAAGGCATTAAACTAAACCATGACTGACATTAATACTCTTCAGTTTAAACTAATACTCAGTGTAAACGATTCAAAAATGTTTTGTCCTCTGGATGTGGGTGACACTGACGAGGTTCCATTTATTGCCCATCCATAGTTACCCTCAGAAGGTGGTGGGCAGCCTTTGTTTTTACAACCGAGTGGTTTGCTAGGCCACGTCACGGAGCTTTAAAGATCAACCATGTAATGTGGGACTGCAGTCACATGTAGGCCAGTCTAGATGAGGGTGGCAGGCTCCCTTTCACTGAAGGACATTGGAGAACCTCCCCGTGTTCGGTTTATGGGGTAGAATTTCTGTGGGGGTGCTTCCCATCTCTCATCATAACTCCAGAGGAGACCCCAGAGAGCGGCCACTCATCACATTTCTCTGGGGGTTTCTGCCGAAGTTATAGAGGGAGATTGGGAGAACTCCCGCAGAAATCCAACCTCTAAGTGTTTAATGAACTTTTGTGTTCCACTAGAGCTAAAAATCTCACTATCAACTTGACTGCCAATTTGTCTTAAAGGTTTTTAACCCAGTTCAAATGTAAAATTTCTGCGGAATGATTTTGGGTAAGAAGTAATAGCCACCGTTCTATATTCTGCTTATCTTGCCTGAATAGTAGTAATGTCCAAATTAGAAAATGCAACAGGAATTGATGCTAAGTTATTTAAAAAATTAGAGCCCTGAACAATAGGCCATTAGTATAATGTCCTGTCTGGCATATGAGGTACTATTATGCAGTCACTATAATTTAACAACTTGCATTTATATAGTGCCTTTAACATAGTAAAAGGTCCCAAGGTGCTTCACAGGAGCGTTATCAAACAAAATTTGACACCGAACCACATAAAGGCGATATTAGGACAGGTGACCAAAAGCTTGGTTAAAGAGGTAGGTTTTGAGGAGAGGCAGAGAAGTTTAAGGAGGGAATTCCAGAGCCTAGGGCCTAGACAGCTGAAGGCAGTACTGTTCCTGTTGGTGATCTTGCTATTTCTGTCACTGATTTTTATATAAAGTTTTAAAAAAGCACATCAATTTTGAAGTGCTATTAGTTAATAGAGTTGATTCTTTGACCAAGTTGCATGTATATTCCTTGTTTTGCTTGTAAAGGTTGCTTATTTTGCTGTTTCTTTCTCTAGGCGCAGTGCCTTATCAATGTAAGTGGTGATACCGTGATTTTTGATAGAGATACTGATGTGGAGTCTGCACCTGCTCAGCCACAAACAAGTGGTTCACAGACAGGAAATGGTAGTGGAGATGTGATCACATGAAACTGGTACACTGATTACTGCTGTAGGTGCATGTACTTCAGGGACTGATGGAAGACCATTTATATCTGCATTTCCAACCTCGTTGGCCAATATCCTCTGTACGGATATGTGTACATAACTGATAAACTTAAAACCTTACTGCGTTACACAGTGTGTAAATGGCCTCTACTGTCCTATATCTGTAGACTTGTGATAGTCCTGGACAAATAGTCAGTGATCATCTTGTTACATATTCTGTTATCCAGAATTTTAATTCGCTTGTCCCTTTATGATCTGGAGCTTTAGATGAGAGCTGAGCATTTGCTCTATATGTAGAGATTATATAGAAGACATTCCATAAGAATTGGCACAAATGAAAGCAATTCGTTTTTTTTCTGTTGTAAAAGTCTTTCCAATAAAACTATGGCTTAATACTAAGCACCAAGACCAAACAGAAAGAAGTGCATTAAAATTAAAAATGGTACTCGAGTGTATTTTAAGCCAATGCTGTACCTGTAAAACTGGACGTTCATCTGCAAGACCTGTTCTTTGTAAGATTAAAAGCCAGCCTTCAGTGAAAACTAATGAATGAAGTGCCACTGTCAAAACGCTAATATCAACATGAAGCGTTTCAGTGTAGACGAGTTGCAGCTTTTATCTGTATGTACATCCTTTGTAGGTGTTGTAATGTAAAAGACATGCAGGATTTTCTTTTTTTTTTAAATTACAGACTAGTCAGTTTCGCAAAGGTTGTTAAAATGAGAAAATGCTGGAAGGTTTAAGAATACCTAATCACATTTGTAGTTACCACACAGATGCAATAAAGAAAATGGTATTTTTATAATTCTCAAGCTCGAACGGCAAGAAAATAAAAGTATTTAAAATGTTCTTAACTTGTAACCTGTAAAATTGCAGAACCAGAGTGGATACAGTGGGCATTGGATTGTGGTTTTTCAAATTTAGTGCATAATTGAAGACTTGAATGTACACAACACTTATTTTGTATGGGTTTCAATAATTCACTCACTTTGCACACCTAAAAGTGCATGAAAAAGCATCCCGTTTTCACAATAAAATTCACAGTTGCAATAGTTTTGCAGGTTGTAACAAACAAGTAATAGCATGAAAGAAAATTGTTCCCTTAACTCCACTGGGAAATAAATATTTTATGAATATTTATAAATTGTTTATCTTTTTTATCAATGCAAGCGGTCCAATTTGTTTTTTTTAAACCCAATTTCAATGGGTACAGTACTAGTGGATACGCTGATTGCACATTGTTGTGAAAGAATGTAAAATGTACAGAACTTCTGAATTCTACTTGCTCTGCTGCAGTAAGCTGAATCTGAGCAGAGTCATTTCCTGCATGTATGGTTGTGAAGTCAAAGTAATGTACCAAAAAATATTTGGCATGTCAATAATACAGTGTAAACCAGCAACTCTGGGATTCAGCTTTCAATAAACTGTTGCATCACAATCACCTGTTATAGGTGTTATCATCATTTATGAACCAGAGTTGTGCGGGAACAGTGCTGTTTGATTAAGTGTCTGGTTTTCTCTTGAACAGCATTGGCCACCAGGCCAGTGAATGTTGTGACTCTTGAATTAAAGAGAAAAATAAACTCAAAAAAGTTGCAATATATGTGCTTGGAACTCTCCATATTTCCCAATTTAGACATCTGTTAAGTGATATGCAACTTCAGTAACTTAAAGGTAAGGTGGAAGGGATGGATATTGACTCTAGTGATAGGGGCACCAGTCAATTGAACTGCTTTGTTCTGGCTGATGTCGAGCTACTTGAGTATTGATGCAGCTGCACCCATCCAAGCAAATGGTGAATATTCCATCACACTCCTGACTTGTACCTTGTAGATGGAGATGATTTGAGGGTTCCGAAGCTACTCATCATAGAGAACCCAGCCTTTGCCTTGCTCTTCTAGCCACGGTGTTGTTACAACTGGGTCCAGTTCAGCTTCTAGTCAGTGGTGACCACCAGGATGTTGGTTGCAGACTCGGCGATGGTGGTACCTTTGAAGGTCAAGGGGAAATGGCTGAGCTTTCTCTTGTTCAAGGTGGTCAATACCTGGCACTTATGTGGCACGAATGTTAACCTGCACTCGTCAGCCCAAGCTTGGATGGTATCCAGATCCAACTGGAGGCTGGCATGGGTTGCTTCATTATTGCAGGAGTTGTGAATGGAGCTGAGCACGGTGTAATTGTCAGCAAACAGCCGCACTCCTGAAGTTGTGATAGAGTGAAGATCATTGATGAAGCAGCTGAAGGAGGTCAGCCTAGTTCAGTTGTCTGAGGAGTTCCTGTAGTGATGTTCTGGGGCTGTAATGAAAAGTTTTGGCCTTCAACAACCACAGCCACCTCCCTTTTGTGTAAGATATAACTCCAGCCACTAGAGGGTTTTTGGCCCCCATTGACGTCGGTTTTGTTAGGGCTCTTTGATGATATACTCTGTCGAATACTACTTTGATGTTGAGGGCAGGTGCTCTTGCCTCCTCTGGCATTCAGCTCTTGCAACCATGTCTGAATCAAGGCTGTGATGTGATTCTGGCGGAACCCAAACTGAGCAGATGTTGGTTGATGGAACTATTGATGATTCCTTTTATCACTTTGCTGATTGTTAGGAGGAGGCCGATAGGGTGGTAATTGACCAAGTTGGATTTATCCTGTCTTTTGCAGATAGGACGTACCTGGGCAATCTTCCGAATTGAAGGGTTGCTGCTGGTGTCATAGCTGTACTGCATTAGTTTGACATGGGGAGCAGCTAGCTCTGATGCACAGGTCTTCAGTACTACAGCTGGAATGTTGCCAGGATCCATAGCCTTTTCTGCATCCAGTGCACTTTGCTGCTTAATGTCACGTGGATTGAACTGAATTGGCTGGACACTGGTTCGTATGAGGGTGGGGACCTTGGGAGGAGGCCAAATAGGATTATTCACTTTGCACTTTTGACTGAAGACACTTGCACATCCTTCAGCTTTGTCTCTTGCAGTCATGTTGAGCAGCAACAAGCCACAAAGGAGATTTCCTGCTTCTGCTCACTATTCAGGAATCCCTGTTGGTGAGGACGCAATCCAGTTCGGCTGTGATACTTGCTACTGTTGAATGGCCTGCTGACACTCACTGTAAAGGTTCACTGATGAAGAATGCCCATTTGGATGAGGTACTAGAGGGCAAATAGAAACGAACCCCAGCAACAGTTGGTGCCTTCAGGAGAGGAGATGAGTCGGGGTAAAATGAATAGATGCTGTTTTCTTTCCGATTCTGGTGTTCACAAAGGATCAACACCCAAAATATTAATCTGTCTTTTTATAAACATTGATCGACCTATGTTTTTCAAGGACTTTCTGTAATTATTTCACATTTCCAGCCTTTGCAACTATTTAAGTATTTCTTCCAGATTAACTTGTAAATTATTGTATTTAAGTTATCAGTACAGCTGCTTATAACTAGTGACTATTGTTGTCTCACAACAGCATTTACATCAGACCAGGGACGGTATATGGCAGTCTTAACAACAACTGAGGTGGGGCCTTATCTGAAAAACTGATCCGCACCTTAAACGATAATCACTGGATTAGTTTTGATTTCTGTCAGTTGTAAATCACGTTCTGTAACATGGTAGTCTTGGCTCAGTGTTAGCGCTCTCGCCTCTGAGTCAGAAGGTCGTGGGTTCAAGTCCTACTCCAGAGACCTGAACCCATAATCCAGGCTGACACGGGGAGTGCTGCACTGTCTGAAGTGCCGTCTTTTGGATGAAAAGTTAAACCAAGGCCCCATCTGCCCTTTCAGGTGGACGTAAAAGATCCCATGGCAATATTCGAAGAGGAGCAGGGGAGTTCTCCCGGTGACCTGGCTTATATTTATCCCTTAACCAACATCACTAAAAACAGATTATCTGCTCGTTATCTAATTGCTGTTTGTGGGACCTTGCTGTGTGCAAATTGGCGGCTACATTTCCTACATTACAACAGTGACTGCTTCAAAAGTACTTCATTGGCTGTAAAGCACTTTGGGATGTGCTGAGGTCGCGCATGGCACTATATAAATGGCAAGTTTGTTTGTTTGTATTTTGATGAATGGGAGCCAAGAAAGTTAGAATGTGTTCTAACAAATGCGCAACTGAAAAGCTAATCATATTGTATTTGAAATAAGGCAGCACAGCCATTTATTAATGAATAAGCTAACCGCTTGAGTGATATATTTAGCACAGAGGCTTGAATTGAGACACTGCAGGTGCAAATTTGTGTGGAAATGGAGCGGAGGAAACTGTTTTACAGAAAAGGTCCTAGAGGTTCTCGTCAATGAGATCACACAATCCAAAGAGGTGGGATACAGAATATAAAGGTGCTCTCTCCCCTTCCTCTGACAAGTGCAAAGCAAGGCAGGCTTGGATGGAGTCAACATGTGTCACTTAACAGACATGGGAGGAAAGCTGAAAGAAGATATTTGACCCGAAGAAAAGCACAAAAGTAATGAATAAGTGTAATTGACATCAACATGCCATACAATGACACTAGCAATATTTCCTTCCACAGCTTGTGAATGGAAGACTTTTGAAGAGTTGATCTGAATTCTTTTAACACTTTTGGTTCTCATGGGAACACTTCAATTTCCTCCTCAAATCAAATTGTCCCTGGGCATAAACAGGTGTAATGCACAAAACTGCCATTAAGGGTTTTTTTGCTTGTTGCACGGTTATTAGCAATTAGTGGCAAACATGCACAGTTGTATGGGAATTACTTGATCCACAGGTGTTAAATCCGCACCATTAAAGCTGGCATTAAACCGCCAAAGAGAACTGCCAGAGTTTAGACCTAATTAGAGCAGAATACAGCAGCAACTTCTACTGTATTTTGAAAAAAGCGGGGTTAGGTCACATGATGTTTTATCCACAAGATACTCACTGCTAAGTGTTTGCTTGTCTTATTGGTGGCACTCTCAGAAGATTGAACATTCAAGCTCCACTCCAGGATGTGAGTACGTAATTTGGGCCGATACTTCAGTGCAGCTCTGAGCGGCTGCTGCATTGTCAGAAGTGCTGTCTTTACATGAAGTGTTAAACCGAAGCTCCATGTACCTGTTCAAGTGGACGTAAAAGTCCTATGGTATGTTTTTGAAGAACAACAGGAAGTTCTGGTATCTTGGCCAACAATGATCCCTCAAACAACTACTAAAATAGATCAACTAGTTATTTATCTCACTTTTTTTGGGACCTTGCTATGTGCAAATTGGCTGCTGTGTTTGCCTACAAAAGCTTCAAAAGTAATTAATTGGTTGTGAAGCACTTTGGGATATCCTGAGGTCATGAAAGGCGCTAAATAAATACAAGTTCTTTCTTTAATTTTAATCTTAAAGTAGGTATCAAGTATCTAAACAGGTAGGTTTGAACCCTTTAATCCACAAGTGTCATATTGAGCTTCAGGTCACAAATGGAATTTAAAATCAAAACTGCAACTTTATAATTTTTGCCTCTGGTGTTGGCCTTGCCCTCTTACCAACAAGAGGGCAATGTTGAAAACGCCTTCATGGATTTTACCAATGATGTTCATCAAATGGATTCCTTCCCCACATCAAATGATCCGAAAGGCTTAGAATTTATTAAATCACAGCCCAGACGCTTCCCCATTCCATCTGTGTTCAAAGAAATTCGTACGGTATATTTTAATGGGCTATAATAGTAGGGCATCTACTGAAAAAAAAAGTTCACTTGCTTCCTGTATAAAAATACTCTTGAAACAAATGCATTCTATTTAAAAAGATTTAAATGCAGAAAATTAATTGTCCCTCCTCACCCTTGATCAAAATGAACATGAAGAGGTTATTGTGATTGAAGGTCATCTGAAATCAAGCTCAGCATCAATCCAACATTTTACACTAACATGTTGGTTGTCTTGGGAACAAGGTCAGCTGGGTGAAGGAGTTGAGAACAAGCTGCAAAATGATTCTATGTCCAAGGTGCTTCCTGTGATGGTGGCCCTGGTAATTACAAATTTTAGTGCATTTAATACATAAAGTTAAGAAGTCATTTTTTTTTCGCAAAGAATATTTTTAGGTTTTGGAGGTTGCACAGTCACTCAAATGGAAGTTTCCTCCACAGTAATGTAAATTAAAGGTGTATTAAGCCCATTAAGATACTGGGAATAGCTGCAGATAAGATAATGTTGCAAAATAAGTAACTTTTGGTGAGGTACCTCCTCTTGAAACTTCAATCAATATACTCCCCCCGCCCCACTACAACAAGCAAATCTTGACATGCCTATAAGACATGCCTATAACACTCGGCAGAAGGAGTGTCTTAAATTGCTAGTTAGGAAAGTGAAGTTTTACTACAAACGTATTAAAAAAACATCTATTGGGTAGTTCCGAACGTACCAAAATGACGGGCAGTAAAAGATCAGCTGGTCCATCAATCCTGCCCCACAGTCCTAATGTCTGAAGCATCGTGAGTAAATATTTCCTACCCCCACCCCAACCCCCCACCACCCCCCCCCCCCCCCCCCACCCCAGCCACGTAATCTCCTGGGAGAGGCCAAAAAAACCAGAAGAAAACCCCAAGGCCAATAAGGGGAGAAAGCAAACTCTGGAAAATTCCTCTCCGCCCTCCTAAGAGAACAGTACCAAAAAGGTCAATATTGTGTACATTTTTGCTATTTGTGTGTAAATTCTTTGTTCAAGATCCTTACTGCAATTACAGACTCTGACAATAATCTACTAACATTTTTAGGATCAAGTGAGATAGACCCAGATACTTATAGTTGGCTTGTTTAAATAGAAGCTAAAACCCTTGAAGCACAAAGAGCAGACACTCACATGATTCTGTAGTGCTTCACGGTGAGTTAAGTCCAAATGAAATAAATGAATCAACACAGCCCATTGTGTAATATAGAAAAAGAGAATTGCAATTTTAAAAAATGACATGTAGGTCCAAGAGTTCTGAGTACATGCCAGCCTGAAGGAACCTCATCCACCTTCAGTGTGTATCAGAAAATCTCCAGTGCACCTATTCGGAAAATTCAGGCATTTAAGTAAATCTGAGGGTCAATTTTAAGAACTTAAGAAATAGGAGCAGGAGTAGGCCATACGGCCCCTCGAGCCCGCTTCACCGTTCAATAAGATCATGGCTGATCTGGCCGATGGTATTGTTTGTGACATGATGGAATGAGCGTGCTCCATGATGGGTACACTAGCTTAGTGATTATGGTGTTGGACTAACAAACCCAAAGATCACGAGGTCAAATCCCACCACGGCAAGTTGTGAAAATGAATTCAATAAATCTGGTAATTTTTAAACTGGCACCAGAAAATGACAATGAAAGCTACTGGATTGTCCTAAACATCCAACCAGTTCAGTAATGTCCTTCAGGGAAGGGAATCTGCCACCCTCTACCTGGTCTGGCCTACATGTGACTCCAGTCCCAAACTATGTGGTTGACTCTTGTGCCCTTGGTGCAACTCAGTGAGCCATAACTAGTTTTGTCCATTTGCAGAATGCACCATCACTACATGTTAAATAAAGAGGTTGACCAAGCATGTAAGGTTATGTGAGGGCTTGGCATTGGCCAGTAGTTAATGTGGAACAAGTTGATAAGCAACACTTTGTGGCAATGCATACTCGAGCCATCTACCTGGTGTATGGTACTTATCCTATGAGCTTCCTTAAGATCGAGCGTCTTCTCCACATCTGATGCCTGATCCTATGAATAGTATACCTGACACTAACCCTCACAAGTATCTTCTGTGAGGCATGCTGCATTAAATTTTCAATAGCGCAATCTTCTTTGCACAACAACAACATACACCTAATGCAGCAGCAATCTCATTTCGCTGCTCATCAAATTCAAATTAGAGGGGGAAGGGGAGAGTGGCCTGTTCCTGCACTACTTGGTCAATTGACCAGCAACTCCTTTTCCTGCCTTCAACAGTTTCTAACCACCCAGAGAGTTGTGCTGGCCCTTTCTTTGTTACCTACATTCTCTAGCCTGCCTGTAAATTTTTGCCTGCGACAGTGACATTTCCCTGCAATTGATCACCTTCCCTTTAAGTGGTGCAGCATCACCACATTTCCTACCCTGCTCATTGAGTGAGCTCCATGAAGCAGGCCCAATCAAGCCCAGGAGCTTGCATTGCATGAACCATTCCTAGGTCGAACAAGGGCAAATCTCACAGGGCATTGGTCCCACAAAACAAGCACCAGGGTTGGAAAATCTACCCTCAAGAGTCCTAAATGAAAACGAGTTGAAATCTTCCTTTTGAATGACTCTACTGAAGTAAAAGTTTATCATCAGGGGCTGAGAGAATCAATTCTTAGGAAGAATTTTTTTTTAGGAAAGCCTTTTAAAACCTACAGAGATGATATTAGAAACAAGTCAGCAGCTTCTTAGAACCAGCTAAAAAGGGTTTTGGAGATTTGTGGCAATTTTTTTTTAGGAAACTTTTGTGAAGCACGAAGGCTCATCTCCGAAACTAGGCGTGAGCTGACCCATGGCACATCCGCTGACAGCTCAGCACAGACTGTGCGGAACTTTGCGATGGGAGTCCCTCTCCTAATTTGATTAGGTTTCTGGGACATGAAAAGCTTGCCCAGAGAACTTGGCCTGTAGCACACGCGGCTGGGGAGTGAAAAATATGGTGAATCAGCAGCTCTTAAAGAAAGAACTTGCATTTATATAGCGCCTTTCACAACCTCAAGATGTGCCAAAGCGCTTTACAGCCAATGAAGTGTAATCACTGTTTTAATGTAGGAAACGCGGCAGCCAATTTGCACAAAGCAAGGTCCCACAATCAGCAATGAGAAAATGACCAGATCATTTGATTTTTTAGTGATGTTGGTTGAGAGATAAATATTGGCCAGGATACCGGGGAGAACTCCCCTGCTCTTCTTTGAATAGTGCCGTGGGATGTTTTACATCCACCTGAGAGGGCAGACGGGGCCTCGGTTTAATGTCTCATCATCTGACAGTGCAGCGCTCCTTCAGTACTGCACTGGAGTGTCAGCCTAGGTTAAGTGTTCAAGTTTCTGGAGTGGGACTTAGCCCCACGAGGTCCTGACTCAGAGGCGAGATTGCTACCCATTGAACAATTAGTCCACTTTTCAGCCAACACCTTAAAGGTGTTGGCTGAAAAGTGGACTAATTGTTCACCGTGGCACAGCAGAAATTCGTGAGCAACACTACTCCCTTTGATGCTGATGAGTTGGGGGCCCTGCTGCAGCAGGCACTGATGTAAAAGCAGTATTACAGGGAGGTGGGTGACTGAATTAATGAAGTCACCCTGGTCCCTTGTGTTTGGTTGCAAATGAGAAAGAAGTGTGCTCGTCAGTTTTTGCACCAAAGGCGGCAGTCAAGGAACAGCAAACAGATGCTTCCAGCCAAGGTGCTCCTCTGCAGTTAGAGGGTTTCTCAGTGGGGTCACCAGCTATGCCTGCAGAGGTTAGCCCTCATCCCCTCCAGTGATTCTTCTTCATTCAAAAACGCTGGCATCATGGACTGCTGCACAACAAAGACATTAATTGAGTGCAAACCTTTGCAGTCCATGTAGGCCATGGACTTGGTATGAGGAGCCTGAATGCCTACATGTGTGTCACCTGAAGTGGACAGAACTCTGCCACACTGTGAAACTTCTACACCAGGAAAGTAATGAGGGTGTTGCCTCTTGCAAATATAACATTTGCCACTAGGTATCTGTGTGTACTGCATACTGCCTGATGTGGCAGCTGTCCCCTTGGGTGGCTTGGAAGGATCCAGTAGCATGAAAGCCTCATGATGTGATAACCATCATTTCTATGGGAAGAGCCAGGCCTGTTCCAGATGTTGTATCCAGGTCACGCTGCAGCAGATGGTACAACTCTGTGACAGCCCGCCTTGTGAAGCAGAGGTGGCTGACAGATCTCCTCTGACATGTCCAGGTACATGTGGAGGGGTTGATAAACACAGGTCCTGAGGTAGTCACAAGTGCAGAAGAATCACCTCGGGTGTCATTGCACCTGTACTTGTTGGTCCCTTGTGAACTCCTTACATAGAATCTACAGCACAGAAATAGGCCATTCGGCCCAACTGGTCTATGCTGGTGTGTATACTCCACACAAGCCACCTCCCATTCTAATTACCTCTTCACACCCTGCTCCCATATCCCTTTATTCCTTTCTCTCTCACATATGCATCAAGCCTCCCCTTAATTGTATCAATGCTATTTGCTTCATCCAGTCCATGTGGCAGTGAGTTCCACATTCGCACTACTCTCTGTGTAAAGAAATTCCTCCTAAATTCTCTATTTGATCTGTTAGTTCTACCATATATTTATGCACCGTTCTTGAGTCATTCACAAGTAGAAACAGTTTCTCCACATCCACCCTATCGAACCCCTTCATAATTTTAAAGACCTCTATCAGGTCTCCTCTCACTCTTCTCTTTTGCCTGCTTAATCTTTCCTGACAGTTGCATCTTCTCAATTCAGGGAACATCCTTGTAAATCTTTTCTGCACTTTCTCCAAAGCTTCAATATCCTTTTTGTAATATGGAGACCAGAATGGCACACAGTATTCCAAGTGTGGTCTAACCAAGGTTTTATATAAATTTAACATAACCTCCCTCTTTCGTCTCTCAATCATTCAGTTTATTTGGACTGCCCAAAGGTGGATGCCACTTTTGTCACTTTCTATGGTGCATTTTAAACGCCATTAGCAACCAAGAAAAATGAAGCAAAGTATTGGCAAGATAAAAGAACAAAAAAGTCCCAAACTGGCCGACTACCCACTTTTATAATCTGCACCCAATTAGACATTACACCAGAATGTGCTACCTCAGCAGAAATAATAGTAATACTGGTAACACTTAGATTCCCATCATAACCAACAGTAATACAATAACTCACTCATAATCTATATGTAACCAGTAGTATTATCTGTAATGCCCTGATATCCTACCTGTAAACTAGTAGTAATCATATAGCCCACTGATATTCACTGAAACTACAGCCAGAATTCCCCACACTGCACAAGATGCGGTCAAGCTCCCCAGTTGATGCCACTTTTAACAGGCCTGATCTCTCTCCCTATCTCCTTGGACTCTGGTTTTGACTCTGGTTCTGTGTGAAGGTGACAACTCTGAACTGGGAGCCTCAGCCAGAGCCAATCTGTACTTGGACTTCACGCATCCAAACTGGCTGGCACAGACTGACCTGAACCAAACCAAGAGATCACACAAAGGGCAGTGGGCTGTGTTTGTGGTTCTTCTTACAGGGCACATCATCCTAAACTCAGCTCAGCACCAATATTTCTAAACAACTCTCTGGGCTAGTACTCAATAAAGGAGAGTTTCCATAGAATGATAGAAATTACAGCACAGGAAGAAACCATTCATGTCATCTGAAATTATGCTCTGTATACCCAAGTCCAGGTCTAAAATATATATCAAAAGGAGCAGTGGTCCCAACACCAACTCCTGGGGGATACCACTGCACACTTCCCTCCAGTCTCAAAAACAACCGTTCACCACTACTCTCTGCTTTCTATTCCTTAGCCAATTTCATATCCATACAGCCATTGCCCCTTTAATCCCATGGGCTTCAGTTTTGCTAACAAGTCTATTATGTGGTATTTTATCAAATGACTTTTGAAAGTCCAAATTCACAACATCAATCTCTCTACCCTCATCAACCCTCTCTGTTACTTCATCAAACAACTGAATCAAGTCAGTCAAACATGATTTGTCTTTAACAATTCCGTGCTGGCTTTCATTTATTAACCCATATTTTTCCGAATACCAATTAATTTTGTCCCAGATTATTGTCTGTAAAAGTTTCCCCACCACTGATGTTAGACTGACTGGCCTGTAGTTGCCGGGCTTATCCCTCTCCCCTTTTTTGAACAGGGGTGTAACATTTGCAATCCTCCAGTCCTCTGGCACCACCCCCATATCTAGAGAGGATTGGAAGATTGTGCCAGAGCCTCCGTAATTTCCACCCTTACTTCCCTCAGTAACCTAGGATGCATCCCATCCGGACCGGGTGACCTTTTTACTTTGAGTACTGCCAAACTTTTTAGTACCTCCTCTTTATCTATTTTTATCCTATCCAATATCGCTGTTACCTCCTCCTTTACTGTGACATTGGCAGCATCCTCTTCCTTAGTGAAAACAGATGTAAAGTACTCATTTAGTACCTCAGCCATGCCCCCTGCCTCCACAAGATCATCTCCTTTTTGGTCCCTAATTGGCCCCACCCTTCCTTTGACTACTCTTTTACTATTTATATGTTTATAAAAGACTTTTGGGTTCCCTTTTTTGTTACCTGTTAATCTATTCTCATACATTCTCTTTGCCCCTCTTATTTACCTTTTCATTTCTCCCCTGTACTTTCTGTATTCAGGTTGATTCTCTACTGAATTATGAACATGTCATTTATCAAAAGCCTCCTTTTTCTGTTTCATTTTAATCTCTATATCTTTAATCATCCAGGGCGGTCTAGCTTTGGTTGTTCTTCCTTTCCTCCTCTTGGGAATGTGGCTAATCTGTACCCAAACTATCTCCGCTATCTTCTCTTTGAAGCCTCCCATTGGTCATTTACTGTTTTACCTGCCAATCTTTGATTCCAATCCACCTGGGCCAGATCCCTTTTTAACTCACTGAAATTAGCCCTCCTCCAGTTGAGTATTTTCACATTTGATTTTTCCTTGTCCTTTTCCATAACTATTCTAAACCTAATTATATTGTGATCACTGTTTCCCAAATGCTCCGCCATTGAAACTTGCTCCATTTGCCGCACTTCATTCCCCAGAACTAGATCCAGCACTGCTTCCTTCCTCGTTGGGCTGGGAACACACTGATCAAGAAAGTTCTCTTACACTTTTCAGGAGTTCCTCCCCCTCTTTGCCCTTTACACTGTTACTGTCCCAGTCTATATTGGGATAATTGAAATCCCCCATTGTCACTATTCTATATTTCTTGCATCTTTCTGCAATTTGCCTGCAAATTTGCTCCTCTATCTCCTTCCTACTATTTGGTGGCCTATAGTATACACCCCGCAGCGTAATAGCTCCTCTGTTGTTCCTTAATTCTAACCAAACAGATTCTGTCTTTGACCCCTCAACTACATCATCCCTTTCCAGTGCTGTAACAGTATCTTTGATCTATACTGCCGCCACCCCACCCTCTTATCCTTTTTTTCCTTTCCTATCTTTCCTGAATACATTGTAGCCAGGAATATTAAGCGCCCAATCTTCCCCTTGTTTGAGCCAGGTCTCTGTTAATACCACTATATCATAGTCCCATGTGGCTACTCGTGCCCGCAGCTCACCAACCTTAATTACCTTGCTCCGTGCATTTACGCACATATACTCCAAACCCACCTTGTTCTGTCTCGCATTTCCCCCCTGCCTGATCCCTCCTAATTCTGAACTACTCTTTATTCTAATGCTGTTTGTCTCTCCCAGTCCTCTGTGCACCTTGTATCTTCTCTCTAATGCTTCAGCCTGGTGCCTCTCCCCCTGCTAAATTAGTTTAAACCCTCCCCCACAGCATTAGTAAACCTTCCTGCGAGGTCATTGGTTCCAGCCGTGTTGAGGTGTAACCCATCCATCTTGTGCAGGTCCCTCCTGTCCCAGAATTGGTCCCAATACCCATGAATCTGAAGCCCTCCCTCCTGCACCATTTCTCCAGCCATGCATTAACCTGTCTTATCTTACTATTCCTATACTCACTAGTACGTGGCACTGGTTGTAATCCAGAGATTACTACCTTTGAGGTCCTGCTCTTTAACTTCCTCCCTAACTCCTGAAACTCTGACTGCAGGAGCCGATTCCTGACTTCCAATTGTTCCAGGCAAACCTGTGGTGGCGGTGGTGGTGTGTGTGGGGGAGGGAGGGGGCTGCAGGTGACATTGGAAGTAGCAGAGCATTTTTCAACCATCAGTTAGAAAATGGTTTAAAAGATTCCATTTTATTTATTGCGTGGCAGAAACTTGTCACATGTCATATCGAATCTCATGTACATGCACCACAATGACAACAAAGCCCCACTCCAGAACTTGAACACGTAACCCAAGCTGACACATCAGTGCAGTACAGAATGAGGTGCTACACTGTCGGAAATGCTGCCTAAGCCCCACGCTCTGGAATTCCCTCCCTAAACCCCTCTGTTTTTCCACCTCCCTCTACTCCTTTAAGACCCTCCTTAAAACCCATCCCTTTGACCAAACTTTGTTTCACCCCCTCCTATTATCTCCTTTTATGACACGAGGTCCATTATTTCGATTTCACCTCTGTGAAGCACCTTGGGGCATTTTATTTTTCGAAGTTAAAGCTGCCATATAAATACAAGTTTATGTTATAAGGGTTACATCGAGTCTACAGCACAGAAATAGGCCATTCAGCCCAACTGGTCTATGCCAGCGTTTATGCTCCACATGATCCTCCTCCCTCCCTACTTCATCTAACCCTATCAGTATACCCTTCTATTCCTTTCTCCCTCATGTGCTTATCTAGTTTCCCCTTAAATGCATCAATGCGATTTGTCTCAACTGCTCCTTGTGGTAGCGAGTTCCACATTCTTACCACTCTTTGGGCAAAGAAGTTTTTCCTGAATTCCCTGTTGGATTTATTAGTGACTTTCTTGTATTTATGACCTCTAGTTTTGGATTCCCCCACAAATGGAAACATTTTCTCTACATCTACCTATCAAACCCTTTCATTGTCTTAAAGACCTCTATTAGGCCACCCCTCAACCTTCTCTTTCCTAGATAAAAGAGCCCCAGCCTGTTGAGCTTTTCTGGTAAGTATATCCTCTCAGTTCTGGTATCATCCTTGTGAATCTTTTTGTACCTTCTCCAATGCCTCTATATCCTTTTTATAATATGGAGACCAGAACTGTGCACAGTACTCCAAGTGTGGTCTAACCAAGGTTCTAAACAAGTTTAACATAGCTTCTCTGCTTTTCAATTTTATCCCTCTAGAAATGAACCCCAATGCTTGGTTTGCCTTTTTTATGCCTTATTAACCTGCATTGCTACTTTTAATGATTTGTGTATCTGCATTCCTAGATCCCTTTGCTCCTCTATCCCATTTAGATTCTAATTATCCAAGCAATATGTGGCCTCCTTATTCTTCCTACCAAAATGCACCATCTCACGCTTATCTATATTGAAATTCATTTGCCAATTACGTGTCAATTCTGCAAGTTTATTAATGTCTTCTTGTTTTTTGTCACATTCATCCTTTGTATTAACTACACCCCCCAATTTGGTGTCGTCTGCAAATTTTGAAATTGTACTTCTGATTCCGGACTCCAAATCCTTAATATAAATTGTGAACAACAGTGATTCCAGCACTGATCCCTGTGCAACATCACTTCCCACTTTTTGCCAGCCCGAGTAGCTACCCTTAACCCCTACTCTCTGTTTTCTGTTTTGTAGCCAGCTTGCTATCCATTCTGCTACCTATTCCCTGACTCCCCATGCTCTGACCTCAGTCATGAGTCTACAATGCAATACCTTATCGAAGGCCTTTTGAAAATCCAAATCTTTACGTCAATTCCTTGTCTACTCTTTCTGTTACTTCTTCAAAGAAGTCAATAGGTTGGTCAAGTATGACTTTCCCTTCTGAAATCCGTGCTGACTGTTCTTTATTATATTTTCGTTTTCTAGATGTTTTTCTATTACAGCTCTGAGTAAAAATTCCATTATCTTTCCTACAACCGACATTAAGCTAACTGGTCTACAGTTCCCTGGATTTGTTCTATCGCCCTTTTTAAATATAGGAATCACATTAACTGTCCGCAGTCCTATGGCACTACTCCCTTTTCTGATGCATTTTTATATATCTGTAATAATGCCCCTTCCGTAACTTCTTTTAATATGCCCAGATGCAATCCATCCAGACCAGGGGTTTTATCCTCTCTAAGTTTGACTAGTTTATCAATTATCGCCCCCCTTTCTATCTTAAATATCTTTTTTTTTTATCTTTTCTTCTAATGTCCTGTCCACCTTGTTAGTCTCCCTGGTAAATACTGAGGCAAAGTAATTATTCAGTATTTCTGCCATTTCGCTGTCATTACCTGTGAGTTTATCTTGCACATCCCTTAGTGGCCCTATCCCTATCCTGATTTTTCTTTTGATATTTATCTGTCTGTAGAATACTTTACTATTTCTTTTTAAATTCCTTGATAATTTAATTTTGTAGTTCATCTTTGTTTTCCTAATTCTTTTTTTTACTTCTTTCCTAACCTCTTCGTATTCCCTTTTGTCATCTTCTCCTTTATTGTCCATGTACTTAGTGTATGCATTATTCTTTAGTTTCAATTTTACCCTTATCTCTTTATTCATCCATGGTGTTTCATTATTGGCTAGTTTGTTCTTGCTTTTTAGAGGACTATATTCCCACTGAACTCTCTTGATCACCATTTTAAATATCTCCCACTGCTGTTCTATCTCTTTGTTAATTTTTTTTCCAGTTTACCTTCCCTAGTTCCATTCTCAACCCCTCAAAATTAGCTTTTTTTAAAATCTATTACTTTGGTCTTTATCTTACTTATGTCTTTCTCAATCATTATTTTAAACCTTATTATGTTATGATCACTATTGCCTAGATGTTCCCCTATGCTTACTTCTCTTATCTGCTCTGGTTCATTTCCCATTACTGGATCCAGCAGTGATTCCTCTCTTGTGCTTCTCACACACTTGGTAAGAAAGGAGTCGTGTACACACTGTAAAAACTCCATTCCCTTGTCCCCTTTCCAAACCTCTTCTTGCCACTTTATTTGGGGGTAGTTGAAATCTCCCTTGATTATTATTCAATGTTTTTTATTCATTTCATAGATTTGCCTCCAGATTTCTTCCTCCACTTCCCTTCCACTATTAGGTGGTCTGTGGAATATTCCTATTAACGTGATCGATGCCTTCTTATCCTTTGTCTTAATCCATTTGGATTCTGTTTCTATCTTAATGTTAGTTATGTTCCTTTTTTCTGCTGCCATTATGTTGTCTCTAATTAGTACAAGCAACCCACCCCCCACCCTTCCTTCCATATCCCTTCTAAATATGTTATATCCTGCAACATTTAACAGCCAGTCCTGTTCTTTGTGTAGCCATGTTTTAGTTATCCCTACTACATCTGGCTCCTCGCTATGAATTGTTGCCTCCAGTTCCCCCGTTTTGTTTCAGATGCTGTGCACATTGCTGCACAGGCAATTTAATTTGTTTTTTCATTAATTTTTCCCCTCACTTTCTTTTTAACAGTCACTTATGTTCTATAACTGTATTTGTTCCTGGCAGTTTATGTTACCTTTAATCCTTACCTTGGTCTGACCTTCACTCTCATCTCCTATTTCTTTTACTTCAGGTTTATGTTATTTTCACCAGATCCCTCCCCCGTCTTACGAGTTTAAAGTCCTATCCACTGCCCTATTTTCCATTCTGCTAGAACTCTGGTCCCATTCCAGTTCAGGTGGAGCCCGTCCCAGTGATACAGCTCCTTCCTGTCCCAGTACTGGTGCCAGTGTCCCATGATATGGAACCCCTCCTTCCCACACCAGTCTTTCAGCCATGCATTCACCCTCCCGATCTGTCTATCCCTATGCCAATTAGCACGTGGTTCAGGTAGTAATCCCGAGATTACCACCCGTGAGGTCCTGTTTTTTTAATTTAATTCGTAACGTCTGATATTCCCTTAACAGGACCTCCTCCCTTTTCTTCCCTATGTCATTGGTCCCAACATGGACCATGACAACTGGATCTTCCCCCTCCCTTAGTATCATAGTATCACGGCAAGTTCCTCTCCAGTTGCTCCGAGATATCCTTTACTTTTGCACCAGGTAGGCAACACACCTTACTGGACTCTTGGTTGCGATTGCAGAGGACGCTATCTATCCCCCTAATTATCGAGTCCCCCATGATTACAACCTTGCTGTTCTGCTCCTCCCCTCCCCCCACCCCTTGGACTGCCTCCTGCTCCACGTTGCCATGGTTAGCATTCTGGCTGTCCACCCCGCAGCCTACACCCTTATTCTCACAGGTAGCAAGTACATTGTACCTGTTGGACATGACCAGTGTCTGCGGGACCTCCTTCTCTACCTCCACTAGGTTCCCCTTACCCTGCTGACTAACAGTCACACTCTCCCCTTCCTGCACCTGTGCTTTACTTTGAGGTGTGACTGTACTCTGGAGAAAACTATCCAGAAATTTCCTCCCCCTCCCTTTTTGTCAGAGTCTCTCTAACTCGCACTCCAGCTGAACGACTCTGAGCTGGAGTGTCTCAAGGCAAAGACATTTCCTGCAAATGTGGCAATCCGGGACAGTATCGATGATCACAAAGCCCACAAATCACAATCCCGACACATAGCCTGCACAACCATTTCTAGTTTTTATTTATTTATTTGTTAGAAGCAATTTAATTCTAGAACTAATAGAAATTAGTTCTAATTGATGAAGTAACAGTGAAGGTTGATGAGGGTAGTACAGTTGATGTTGTGTATATGGACTTTCAAAAGGCATTTGATAAAGTACCACATAATAGATTTGTTAGCAAAATTAAAACCCATGGGATTAGAGGGACAGTGGCAGCGTGGATACAACATTGGCTAGGGGACAGAAAGCAGAGAGTAGTGGTGAACGGTTATTTTTCAGACTGGAGGGAAGGATACAGTGGTGTTCCCCAGGGGTCAGTATTAGGACCACTGCTCTTTTTGATATATATTAATGACCTGGACTTGGGTATAGAAGGTATAATTTCAAAGTTTGCAGATGACACGAAACTTGGAAATGTAGTAAACAAGGTGGAGGATAGAAATAAAATTCAGGAGGATGTAGACAGACTGGTGAAATGGGCAGACACATGGCAGATGAAATTTAATACAGAGAAATGTGAAGTGATGTATTTTGGTAGGAAGAAAGAGGAGAGGCAATATAAACTAAATGGTACAATTTTAAAGGGGGCGGAGGAACAGAGAGACCTGGGGGTGCACATAAACAAATCTTTGAAGCTGGTAGGACAAGTTGAGAAGGCTGTTAAAAAAGCATATGGGATCCTGGGCTTTATTAATAGAGGAATAGATTACAAAAGATAGCTCTTACAAAGAGCCGGCACAGGCACAATGGGCCGAATGGCCTCCTCCTGTGCTGTACCTACTATGATACTATGAAACACTTAAGGTTTAGATTATATTTATTAGATGGATTTTAGTTTGATTTTAAATTGATTAATAATTGATTATTCTGATTATATATTTATTTAAATATTTATAGGAACATAGGAACAGGAGTAGGCCATTTAGCCCCTCAAGCCTGTTCCGCCATTCAATGAGATCTTGGCTGATCTGTGATCTAACTCCATCTACCCACCTTAGCCCCATATCCCTTGATTCTTTGGTTAACAAAAATCTATCAATCTCAGATTTAAAATTAACAATTGAGCTAGTATCAACTGCCATTTGCAGAAGAGAGTTCCAAACTTCTACCACCCTTTGCATGTAGAAGTGTTTCCTAACTTCACTCCTGAAAAACCTGCCTCTAATTTTTAGGCCATGTCCCCTAGTCCTAGACTCCCCAACCAGTGGAAATAGTTTCTCTCTATCTACCCTATCAGTTCCCTTTAATATCTTGAAAACTTCGATCCAATCACCCCTTAATCTTCTAAATTCCAGGGAATACAGCCCTAGTTTGAGTAATCTCTCCTCGTAATTTAACCCTTGGAGTCCAGGTATCATTCTAGTAAATCTACGCTGCACTCCCTCCAAGGCCAATATATCCTTCCTAAGGTGCGGTGCCCAGAACTGAACACAGTACTCCAGGTGTGGTCTAACCGGGGCTTTGTATAGCTGTAGCATAACTTCCACCCCCTTGTATTCTAGTCCTCTAGATATAAAGGCCAGCATTCCATTACCTTTTTGATTATTTTATGTACCTGTCCATAACGTTTTAATGATCTGTGTAATGGACCCCTAAGACTCTTTGGACTTCCATTGTTTTGAGCTTTTCACCATTTAGAAAGTACTCTGATCTATCCTGTTTAGGTCCAAAGTGGATGACCTCACACACTTGCCTACATTGAAATCCATTTGCCACAGTTTTGCCCATTCACTTAATCTATTAATAGCTCTCTGTAATTTTATGCTTCCAACTACACTGCTTACAATGCTGTCTATTTTTGTGTCATCGGCAAACTTGGATATGTGGCTCTCCATCCTGTCATCGAAGTCGTTAATAAATAGTAAATAGTTGAAGCCCCAACACAGATCCCTGTGGGACACCACTGGTCACATCCTGCCAATTTGAGTACCTGCCCATTATCCCTAATCTCTGTCTCCTGCCGCTCAGCCAATTTCCTAACCAGGTCAATAATTTGCCATCAATTCCATGAGATTCAACTTTAACTAACAGTCTCTTATGAGGGACTTTATCGAATGCCTTCTGGAAGTTCATATAAACAACATCCATAGACATTCTTCAGTCCACTACTTTATTCACCTCTTCAAAAAATTCAATCAGGTTCATCAGACATGACCTACCCTTTACAAATCCATGCTGGCTCTCTCTGATCAGCTGAAAATTTTCAAGGTGTTCAGTCACTCTATCCTTATTTATAGACTCAAGTAATTTCCCAACAACAGATGTTAAGCTAACTGGTCTATAATTCCCTGGTTTCCCTCTCTCACCGTTCTTAAATAGCGGAGTGACATGTGCAATTTTCCAATCTAAAGGAACGGTTCCTGAATCAAGAGAACTTTGGAGGATTATAGTTAGCGCATCTGCAATGTGCTCACTTACTTCCTTTAAAATCCTGGGATGGAAACTATCTGGTCCTGGGGACTTGTCACTCTTTATTGCCATTATTTTCTTCATTACTGTTAATTTGCTTACGTTAATTATGGTGAGTCCCTGTCACTGATTCAAAATTAGTTTCATTGGGGCGTCCCTATAACAATTTATTGATAGTTTATTGTTAAAAATAGAGTGTGTACAATCAATTAAACATTTAGCTTAATTTTCTCGGGTAGTAAACAGTGAGGATGATAGTAACAGACTCCAGGAGGACACAGACAGACTGGTGAAATGGGCAGACACATGGCAGATGAAATTTAACGCAGACAAGTGTGAAGTGATTCATTTTGGTAGGGAGACTGAGGAGAGGCATAAGAACATATGAAATAGGAGCAGGAGTAGGCCGTCCGGCCCGCGAGGCTGCTCCGCCATTCAACAAGATCATGGCTGATCTTCTACCTCAACGCCATTTTCCTGCACTATCCCCATATCCATTGATGCATTTAATATTTAGAAATCTATCGATCTCCGTTTTAAATGTACTCAATGACTGAGCATCGACAGCCCTCTGGGGTAGAGAATTCCAAAGATTCACCACCCTCTGAGTGAAGAAATTTCTCCACATCTCAGTCCTAAATGGCTTACCCCTTTATAAACTAAATGATACAATTTTAATGGGGGTGCAGGAACAGAGAGACATGGGTGTGCATGCACAAGTCTTTGAAGGTGACAGGACAAGTTGAGAAGGCTGTTAAAAAAGCATACGGGTCGGATCCTTGGCTTTCTCTAAACCTTTATAAAACACTGGTTAGGCCCCAGCTGGAGTAGTGTAGCCAATTCTGGGCACCACACTTTAGAAAGGATGTCAAGGCCTTAGAGAGGACGCAGAGATTTACTACAATGGTACCAGGGATGAAAGATCTCAGTTACGTGCAGAGACTGGAGAATCTGGGGTTGTTCTCCTTACAGCAGAGAGGGTTAAGGAGAGATTTGATAGAGGTGTTGAAAATTCATGAAGCGTTTTGATAGAGTAAATAAGGAGAAACTGTTTCCAGTGGCAGAAAGGTTGGTAACCAGAGGACACAGATTTAAGGTAATTGGCAAAACAACCAGAGGTGACATGAGGAAAACATTTTTTACGCAGTGAGTTGTAATGATCTGGAATGCGCTGCCTGAAAGGGTGGTGGAAGCAGATTCAATAGTAACTTTCAAAAGGGAATTGGATGAATATTTGAAACGTAAAAGTGTGCAGGGCAATGGGGCACGAGCGGGGGGAGTGGGACAAATTGGATAGCTCTTTCAAAGAGCTGGCGCAGGCACAATGGGCCGAATGGCCTCCTTCTGCGCTGTATCATTCTATGACTCTATGGTTCCACCACTCCTCCCTCTGCGCTACGATGTCACAGTTTGAGCTTTTACCCTGAACTTATTTTTATCTGCTAGCTGGCCTGTCGCTGGGCTCCTTTTTAAAGGGGACTGATGTTAAATATATTTGATGTTGTCAGTGCAGGTTCAAAGCATAAAACTGTGCCCAATTTGCCACCAATTGACAGTGGGGGAAGTGTGGGAAAGATAAACATTGGGAGGGGTTGGGAGGGGAGGGGGCAGTAGGGGTGCTCTTCTGGGGATTGGGATTAAGGTACATTGTTGGGGCTGAGCAAGATGGGAGCTGTACCCTGCATATTGCCGTTTGCTGTATCAGGGCGTGCTTGACACTGTGTAGCAAGAGTTGGGAAAATGCTCAATTTTCTAGCTAATATGAGCATAGTAATTCAGACAAAATTACACATGAATTTATTTTTCAAAAGCTTCAGAGAACACAAGATGCTGGTTTCAAATCCCTGTATAATAAAGCTTTTTTTTTGGGAGGGGGTGTGGTGGGTGGGCTGTTGGGGAATAAGCCTTTTGATGCCTCAAACATTTTTTTAAAAAATAAAGACTTTGAGCAGCCTGATGAGTGAGCATTGTGGCGTTTGTGATCACGTTTAAGACTTGTGGGGTGGGAAGAGGGGGGGGGGGGGGGGGGAGAGAAATAGCCTCAGTTGAAGCCCTCCCACTGACAGCAGACTGAAGGCAAGAGCCAAGCAGCTGCTGGATGTGCCTCACGCACAAGGCGAGCTTTGTCTGGTGGGCGAGAGCGTTGCATCTTCCTCAATGCACAAGACCTCCCGATCTTTTTTTTTTAGCTTTGCTCCATGAATGCAGCAGCAGTTTTTTTTTTGCATGCGGCAGATCACTTGCTAACCTGAGCTGCGTATTTATTCCTTTTGCATTGGCGCCATCCCACGTTTCTACTGTTATCCGCGTTACCGCGTTACCGAGGTTAAACAAGAGACAGACAAAAAAAAATCCAACCCAGTGCTTTTTTTTTGTTTTGTTAAAAGGAGAAGGGGCAAAGAGGTCTTTGCAAAAATTCGTTAGCAGCGACCGAGGGGATGGAAGAGCTCGCCTTGCAAAGCCCCCCAGATGCTGCATCGTTGCAATCTTTGTAATCGGCTCCATCCCCAGGGGAGGACAGGGACCCCCGAGGACCATGTGAAGCGGACCCCCCTCTCCCTCCCTCACCGCCGGCTCTCCCTGCACCAAGCATGCTGTCCCGGTGGCTGTGGCCCCGGTCCCGGCTCCGGCTCCCGGTCGGGGTGGCTCTGTGCGTCTTTGTGCTGTGCTGGCTCTACATCTACCCGGTCTACAGGATCCCCGACGAGAAGGAGATCGTCAGCGAGATCCTGCAGCAGGCGGAGTGGACGAGGAACCAGACAGCCATCACCGCATTCAGGTAGGAGAGGGAGGAGGGGGTGAGAGAGAGGGAGGGGAGGAGGGGGTCTTCGATCTCCTCACACACACACACACACACCACACACACACAGGTTATGGGCTCCACAGATACAGTGCTGAGTGCAGGCAGATTCAGGGAATAAAGGTACAGCGATTTTTAATTGATTGAGAAAGGTAAAATGAGCCTAGAAGGTAATCAGAGCAGCTCAAACTCTGTATTAGATACAGTAAGGGACAATTGGCAATGTCCTTCACATACACACATATACACACACAGATATACACACACATAAACACATTTACACACATATATCCACACAAACACATTTACACACATAAACACACGCAGATACACAAACACACATATACACATATGTACACAAACATGTGCACACATATATACACAAACACATATACACATAAACACAGGTACTCATAAACACACATATATACACATAAACGCACAGGTACACATAAACACACAAATACACATAAACACACAGGTACATATAAACACACACACATCTATACACACACACACACACACACACACAGGAACATGCACTGTGGATCTAGGATCATTAACAATGACAACAAGGCAATCAATTCCCAACAAAGAGCCCCATATCTCCACGTTATTCTCCATCTGTAACCTGTATATTTCTTTCACTCACTAGAATTCAGGTCGTCTGGCAGCGAAACCAGCTGTTCTCTTTGAACCGCAGTGTATCTCAAAGAAGTTATAATCTTCCAGTGAGCCACAGTGGCAAGTCTCCAGGGCTGGAGAGAGGGATTTGTTTAAGTTTGGTGTTGAGATTCTACCCCCTGGAAACTTTAATCATTCGCCCTTTCCTTTTAGTTGAAACCGCACAGTTTATAGTTGCAGGAAGTCAATGATTAAAAGGTCAGGAAATAGACAACAATTGAGCTTCCGAAAATATTTTTTTAGTAAATTAGAGATCTTGCTTTTAAATCAAGTGCTAATGGGATGTATTTGTGTCCAGTAAATTTTCTCCTAATTCATACGGGGCCAGACTTTGTTGTGAGTGACACCATTTGTTAGACTTGCATTTGCCCATAGAATTTCCGTGGGGTGTTGCACAGCAAGTTGCTGTCAACCAAACATCCAAACAGCACGACCCTCTCTACAGGGCGTCTGGGACCCGTGTGAATGGGGCAAGCATCTGGGTATCTCCTTAACCAATCAGATTGAAGAATGGTTAATGAACCGCGCAGAGTCTGAACCAGGAAGTGTCAGTTAGAATAGTGAATTCAATGTCAAATCAGGGACAGAAAGCGAAATAAAGAGAGGGAAAGAAAGATTGGATTAAGAGAGACAGAAAGAAAAAGTAAAAAAAAAATTAATTTACATTCAAAAAAAAAATTCTCCAACAAAATTAAAAGCTGAAGAAATGAGACTCCACACTTGTAAAAGTTAATTTTTGGCGCCAGAGAGGTTGCTTGGCAATAATTAAGACTTAGCACGCTGTTAAAAGGATACGTAGACTGAAATGGACAAGCCGTAACTATTTGTGGCGCGTTTAGTCCGTATCTATGATGTCAGTACAGGAACTTCACGCTGTTCAGTACATTTGAACGGGGAGACAGACGGCGAGATACCGTTTCCGTGCAGCTTACGGAGGGGCAGCGCACCTTGGACAGTAACTTCTGGATTTTCACGTTTAACTGAGCATGTGCGCTCGCCGGAAGTTGCTGTGCGATTTGCACATAAATAACAGTGAGCACTGTTAGTCTCAATGTTACTTCCGCAGCAAAATCCGTCCCACTGTACGGAAACAGGGAGGGTGCAGTGTCTGTGCTGTTACTGAGCGTCACATACAAAAACCTTGCGATGTAGTACTGAAGTTTGAGCTCTCTGAGTAGCATTTATGCAGAATCTAAATGTTTGGCTGTGCTAATACTACAGGTTTGAGACTGTATGGTACAATGATCAGGGCAGCCCAAAGTTATACTGCTGACTGTACCTTGCTGTTAGTTGTGCTTCCCCCCCGCCCCCACCTCCCCCAGCTAAGAGAGTGAATGCCTACCCAGAGCTCGCTGCCTGTGGGCTAAGTTTCAATGTGAAAGAGGCTGGAAGAGTGTCCATCTTCACCTAGTGTTGAAAAGAAAGACTTGCATTTATATAGCGCCTTTCATGACCTGAGGATGTCCCAATGTGCTTTACAGCCAATGAAGTACTTTTAAAGTGCTGTCATTGTTGTAATGTAGGAAACGCGGCAGCCGATTTGCGCACAGCAAGATCCCACAAACAGCAGTGAGATAATGACCAGATAATCTGTTTTAATGATATTGATTGAGGGAATAAATATTGGCCAGGACACCGGGGAGAACTCCCCTACTGTTCTTCAAAATAGTGCCATGGCATCGTTTATATTGACCTGAGGGGGCAGACGGGGCCTAGTTTTAAAGTCTTATTCGAAGGACAGCACCTCCGACAGTGCAACACTCCCTCAGTACTGCAGAGAAATGTCAGCCTAGGTTTTGTGCTCAAGTCTCTGGAGCAAAGACCCCAAACACATGCAGAGCACAGTAATGATGGGTGAGGAATGTGTGTTATCCACTTAGCAGACACAGAGCCTTAGGGTCAAGCAGCCAGAACAATCCTTGCATGATTCAAAGACCTTAGGAACATAGGAACAGGAGTAGGCCACTTAGCCTCTCGAGCCTGTTCCGCCATTCAATGAGATCATGGCTGATCTGTGACCTAACTCCATATACCCGCCTTAGCCCCATATCCCTTAATACCTATGGTTAACAAAGATCTATCAATCTCAGATTTAAAATAACAATTGAGCTCTCCACATCAACTGCCATTTATGGAGGAGAGTTCCAAACTCTACCACCCTTTGCGTGTTGAAATGTTTCCAAACTTCACTCCTGCAACTCCTGGCTCTAATTTTTAGGCCATGTCCCCTAGTCCTAGACTCCCCAACCAGTGGAAATAGTTTCTCTCTATCTACCTTATCAGTTCCCTTTAATATCTTGAAAACTTCGATCCAATCACATCTTGATCTTCTAAATTCCAGGGAATACAACCCTAGTTTGAGTAATCTCTCCTCGTAATTTAACCCTTGGAGTCCAGGTATCGTTCTAGTAAATCTACGCTGCACTCCCTCCAAGGCCAATATATCCTTCCTAAGTTGTGGTGCCTGGAACTGAAAACAGTACTCCAAATGTGGTCTAACCAGGGCTTTGTATAGCTGTAGCATAACTTCTACCCGCTTGTATTCTAGTCCTCTAGATATAAAGGCCAGCATTCCATTAGCTTTTTTGATTATTTTATGTACCTGTCCATAACATTTTAATGATCTATGTACATGGACCCCCTAAGTCTCTTTGGACCTCCACTGTTTTGAGCTTTTCACCATTTAGAAAGTACTCTGATCTATCCATTTTAGGACCAAAGTGGATGACCTCACACTTGCCTACATTGAAATCCATTTGCCACAGTTTTGCCCATTCACTTAATCTATTAAAATCTCTAGGAACGGTTTATGAATTGAGAGAACTTTGAAAGATTGTAGTTAGGGCATCTGCAATGTTCTCACCTACTTCCTTTAAAACCCTGGGATGGAAACCATCTGGTCCTGGGGATTTGTCACTCTTTAGTGCCATTATTTTCTTTATTACTGTTAATTTGCTTACGTTATTTATGGTGAGTCCCCGTCCCTGATTCAAAATTAGTTTCCTTGGGGTGTCTGGCATGCTAATCTCTTGCTCTACTGTAAATATTGACGCAAAGTAATTATTTAACATGTCTGCCATTTCCTTATTTTCATTTACAATATCACCATTATCAGTTTTTAAGGGGCCCACGTTGCTCTTGACCACCCTCTTTTTCCTACTATAATTGTAAAAAATTTTATGTTTTGGTTTTGATATCCCTTGCAAGTTTCTTTTCGTACTCTCTTTTTGTAGCTCTTACTATCTATTTTGTCACCCTTTGCTAATCATTGTATCTCTCCCAGTCGCCAGGATCTGTGCTGTTTTTAAGGTGTTCAGTCACTTTATCCTTAATTATACATTCTAGTAATTTCCCGACAACAGATGTTAGGCTAACTGTTCTATAGTTCCCTGCTTTCCCTCTCTCACCTTTCTTAAATAGCGGAGTGACATGTGCAATTTTCCAATCTAAAGGATGAATTGTGGGTCCATGCCTTATGGATGTCTTGTTACACTCCAGAAAGGGGATTTATCTTTTTTTCAGACCTGCATAAGACATGTTGCAAAATAGATTATTCTGTTCCTGAAGGAAGCCCATCCCATTTGGTTTGATGGTTGTGACACTGGACCCATAGCTGTCCCAGACCACATGGTGCCAATCTAATTAGAGCTCATCCTGGTCAATCTGCCACACAAGTCCCAACACAGTCATCTTAACCCTGCCCTCATTAGCAACCCAACATTTCTAACCTACCTGTGAGGGCTTCTTGCCCAGTGTTTATCAAATAGTGAGGATGCCCATGTATTCCCCAGTACTATTATGGCAAACTCTAAGGCAGCTTCCAGGGGTCGTATAATTTTCTGCACTTTGTCAATGTGGAAATTTTGGATTGTTTGTTTATTTTGAAATTTTATGAGTGGTTGAACTAACTGAATCACTTTTATTCTTGTGTATCTGAGAGAACATAAAAACAAGAGCAATAGACAAAGCGTTAACTTAGGAACATGGGAACTGCTAGATGATAAAAGACTAAGGTCCATCTAGTTGGCTTTCTATCATCCTGGTACTCGTATGACATAACGATGATGGAGTTATTAACGAATCATAGCAATCAGTCTCTATCAATTAGTCTAAACAGACCCAGACATGAGGTGAGGAAAACCCCAGTGGTGGAGAGCTTTGGGAACCATAGGTCCAAAGTCATCTGTTCCTCCCAAGTGTGTTACACTTACCTCATGTCATGCCTCAAATTACTCATATACTGTATCCCCAAATGTTATTTTCTGAAAGAACTCTTATCTAATTTGCATCTGAATGAATCAATACTAACTGCTTCCACCGTCTCCCTTGGGACCCTGTTCCATAGATTGACCGCTTGTTCCCTGAAATAACGGATAATGGGCCTGAATTGGCTGGAAACTTGCGCCATAGTAATGACGCATCAACGGCAAGCACCATCACATAATGCGTAAAAGTTGCAGGAATATAATGGTGTAAGTGAGTTGCGCTGCACCATAATTTGCTGGGACATTTGCACCGCTCGCCAATAGGCTCGCCTAACATGAGCAAAGTACGATCTTGTCACTCAGCCCACCATTGCAGCCAATGGCGATCGCCAATTTGTTGGATCTTTGCCATTATTTGCGCCACAGCCACTGAGACTGAAAAGTAATGACGTGGGTGACCTGGGATTGATGTGATTTATGGCCCTGACATGTCTCGGCCTGAGAGGCCCAACAAAGGGACCATTAAAACTGTGGAGCCTCACCCCTGCAGTCTGGAAATTGTTCTCAAAGTGTTTTTTTTCCCTAATTCTCTCAGTTTTCGCAGTCTTCTCTTGCCAGTGTTGCCATCTGGTGTCCTGTTAGTGTCTGAAGGCAGTTACTTTCAGGAACCCCCCCCCCCTCACCCCACCTCTTTCTACGTGTTAAGGAGGTGAAAGGTTTGCAATGACTTATCTGGACGAGGTGCCCGTGGAACCGAAAGATCCTGATCCACATGTCCCTGGGCCCATGGGTGGTGACCTCACAGAGGAAGGCACGGTGGGGGGCAGAGGCCAGAGAGCAGCTGGTGGCTCAGATGTTTACATTTATATAGCGCCTTTAACGTAGTAAAACATCCCAAGGCGCTTCACACGAGCGTTATAGAACATAAGTTGAAGCCGAGCCACATAAGGAAATATTAGGACAGGTGCCCAAAAGCTTGGTCAAAGAGTAGGTTTTAAGGAGCGTCTTAAAGGAGGAGAGAGAGGCGGAGAGTCTAAGGGAGAGAATTCCAGAGCTTAGAGTCTAGGCAGCTGAAGGGAATGTGCAAGAGGCCATAATTGGAGGAGCGCAGAGATCTCGGAGGGTTGTAGGGCTGGAGAAGGTTACAGAGATAGGGAGGGGTGAAGCCATGGAAAGATTTGAAAACAAGGATGAGAATTTTAAAATTGAGGCCTTGCTGGACCTGGAGCCAATGTAAGTCAGCGAACACAGGGGTGATGGGTGAACGGGACTTGAAGTGAGTTAGGATACAGGCAGCAGAGTTTTGGATGAGCTCAAGTTTACGGAGGGTGGAAGATGGGAGGCCAGCCAGGAGACCATTGGAATAGTTAAGTTTAGAGGTAACAAAGGCATGGATGCCTTTGTTACCTCTAAACTTAACTTCAGCAGCAAATGAGCTGAGGGAAGGGTGGAGATGGCAATATTGCAGAGGTTGAAGTAGGCGGTCTCGGTCATGGAGAGGATGTGGGGTCGGAAGCTCAGCTCAGGGTCAGATTGGACGCCAAGGTTGCGAATTGTCCAGGTCAGCCTCAGACAGTGGACAGGGAGATGGATGGAGTCGGTGGCTAGTGAACGGAATTTGTGGCGAGGACCAAAGACAATGGCTTCGGTGTTCCCAATGTTTAATTGGGGGAAATTGCTGCTATCCAATACTGGATGTATGATGAGCAGCGTGACAAATCAGAGGCAATGGAATTGAGAGAGTTGGTGGTGAGGTAGAGCTGGGTGTCGTCAACATACATGTGGAACCTGATCTTCTGTTTTCGGATGACGTCCCGAGGGGCAGCATGTGGATGAAAAATAGGAGGGGGCCAAGGATAGATCCCTGGGGGACTGCAGAGGTAACAGAGTGGGAGCTGGAAGAGAAGCCACTGCAGGTGATTCTACGACTGGATAGATAGGAATGGGCCCTGTCCCTAACCCACCCCCGAAATTCCACCAGTGAGATGGAGATGGATCAGGAAGTCTGGAACAGTTATTCCATGGACTGATCCCTGTGGTGCCAAGAACACAAAAAAGGGAAGGCAATATTTAAGCAAGCAGTTGAACTTTTATGGAGTGTAAATAGGAACAGTCAACAAACAACATCAGATGAGAATAAAAAAAGCTACAAACTCTCATCTGGGAAAGTCAACAAGAGCCAACTACTAAAAACTGAACTGTCTTAAAACCAGCAGATACTAAAGGCGAGATGCACATCCCTTTACATACAGCAGCATTGTTGGTGAGGGTTGGGCAGCAACGCAGCAGGTGCAACAAGGAAGGTGAATAAGGACTAAAAGGCCAACAGTGGTCACACTGTATTGAAATGGTCGGTTAAACAATAGTGCATAATTTTATAAATTGTGCAAACATTTTTTCTGTAACAACATTTTAAATTGAAATGTAGTTAAAAAAAGAAGGGCGTACATTTATATAGCGTCTGTCACAGCTATGGCTCGTGTGGAGCATAAACACTGGCATGGACCTGTTGGGCTGAATGGCCTGTTTCTGTGGTGTACATTCTATGTAACAACAACTTGCATTTATATGCATTCATGATCTCGGGATGCCCCAAAGCGCTATGGAGTCAATGAAGTACTTTAGAAGTGTAGTCACTGCTGTAATCTAGGAAACTCAGCAGCCAATTTGAGCACAGCAAGATCCCACAAACAGCAATGAAATAAATGGCCAGATAATCTGTTTTAGTGATGTTGGTTGAGGGATAAATGTTGACATGGGGAGAACTCCCCTGTTCTTTTTCGAATAGTGCCATGGGATCTTTTATGTCCATCTGAGAGGGCAGACAGGGCCTCCAATTGTACAACACCCCCTCTGGACTGCATTGGAGTGTCAACCTAGATTATGTGCTCAAGTCTCTGGACTTGGACTAACAGTAGTAAATATCTATTTTACAATAAAAATGTCTTCATCACTGCCTGTAAACTAAGCATCAGCAGTGGTTACACTGTATTAAGGTAGTCAATTAAAAAGTAGTGCATAGTTTTATAAATAGTACAAATATTTTCCTGTAACAACACTTTAAATGTAAATGTATTCAACAGTATTAAACAATTTGAAAGAGCAAAAAGTCCCAAATAACATTTTATAAAAATAAATAACAAGAAGATCAACAACAGCAACAATTTAAAATGTTGAACTATTTACAACTGAATGTGCAGTCTGCAGCGTGGCTGCAGGACCACTGAGACTGAGAATGAACAGGAGGAGGTGGGCTCTGTGTGGAGGGGGTACCCTACTCCCTCGTGCGCCTTTGCCTCACCCCCGTGCGTGCACGAGCCTTTGTCCCACGCGAATGGCCTCTGAGTCCCACATGTGGGTCGGAGGTCCGTGAATCGTCAGCGACCTTGCTGCGCCGTAGCCGTATTGATTTTTCAGCAAGTTATGGCGTAAGTATAGTCCGAGATGTACGGAGAACGCAAATGTCCGATTAATAGCGCACGCCACTGATCGTGCCGTTCCAGCAAATTGCGGCCCAACACTTCTGCTGATTAGTTTTGAATTTACCCCCGTGTCCTCTGGTTCTACTGTTCTGGACAAGGTGAAACAGCTTGTCGTAGTCTACATTATCCAGTTCCTTTAGAATCCTAAAAACAGCAATCATGTCACCTCTCAATTCTCTTTTCCAGTGAAGCATATTATTTTATTTCCATGGAAGTAATAGTCCCTTCCTGTTAGTTTGTCCCCATTTCGTCTCCCTCCTGTCTGCCCAATTCCCAAGTATATTTAAATCCTCCTGTTTAGCTTTGGAATCTACCACCTTCATTAGCTTTGTATCATCTGCAAATTTAGCCACTGTGCTTGTGTCTCCAAGCTCCAGATAACTTATAAAGATATTAAACAAAAGAGTTCCCAAAACAGACCCCTGTGGGGCCCACTGGTAACATTCTCCCAGGCTGATGACAATCCCTGTACCACCACCCTCTCGGTTCTATCGGTCAACCAATTACGTATCCATTGTAAAATATTTCCACTGATTCCCGCTTTCTTTATTTTCAGTACCAGCCTTTTCAGAGGAACTGTATCAAAGGCCTTACTGAAATCCAAGTGACCACATCCACTGCCTTACCCCTATCAAGCTCCTTTGTCACACCCTCAAAGAAAACCAGCAAGTTAGATTGACCAGCATTCCCTCAGTGCCGCACTGCAGTGTCAGCCTAGATTTTGTGCTCAAGTCTCTGGAGTGGGACTTGAACCCACGCCCTTCTGACTCGGAGGTGAGAGTGTTAGCCGCATCAATCATATAGACCTGTCACTCCCCACTTTTGGTGTGGACTCTTTACTCTGTCAGCTTGTTTGACAATCCCTTCCTTGTACAAACACAAACTCGACTTTTTACACCCAACGAATACGGTCGTCAACACAACTTCAGGTACTGACAACAATTAAATGAAAAGAAGTGGCCTAGGTGTGTGTGTGTGTGTGTGTGTGTACCCTTTGTGTGTAAAAGTGCTTCCTGATTTCCCTCTTGAATGGCCTAGCTCTAATTTTAAGATAATGCCCCCTTATTCTGGATTTCCCCACCAGAGGAAATAGTTTCTCTGTATCTACTCCATCGAATCCCTTTTGTTGGGTAAGGGCATTAAGGGATATGGAGCAAAGGAGGGTAAATGGAGTTGAGGTACAGATCAGCCATGATCTAATTGAATGGCGGTACAGGCTCAAGGGGCTGAATGGCCTACTCCTGTTCCTATGTTCTATGGAGGCAGATTGTGGCTTAAGGTTTGCTTGAGGGGCCGGGGAGAAGCACTCTTGTTCCTCCTGGCTCACAAGCAGTGCTCTAAAAGCACTTACCCGCTGGAGCCAGCATCTCCCGCCTCTCTTTAGCTGCCGTGTTGCCCTGGGAAACCCGGCCCACAGCCGTTAAACTTAAATGGCTCCCAAAATCTGACGAATGGAGCCTCATTAACATATTATAATTACAAAACCTCTCCAGAGCGGGTTACTCGGACACCCCCAAACCCACTGCGGTAAAACCGGAATTAGACATGTTCATGGCAGATTGGGGGTGGGGTTTCACATAATTACCGATTTAACAGCGCCCCCCACCCTCTCCTGCCCGTCCGGGGGGTGGGGGGAGGGGGGTTAAAATTACCCCCATTGTGTTAATAAATCATTTGAGTAACAGGCAGTGGGATGCAAAGATGCACAGGGTGGTTTCATTTTAAACTGATACGGATTCAAAACTAAGGTCTTGAGGCAAAGTTAAATTGGATGCTGTAGTGCTCACCTCACTTTCTGAAGTTAGACCAAAACAGCAGCCAGTAGGTTCTCTATACAGCCAATAATCTACTACTGATAAAATGCAGCACTTCTGAGAATTGTGTGTTCATTAATTCATATCCTGTATTTATTCATTACTTAGGAAGAGGGCTCATTGAAGCTTTTATTATTTGTTGTTTAACCCCTGTGTCCCTATAATGATGCATTAAGTAAAGGTGCTTTAACTTCCTCTCACTGTTATGAACTTTGCCTTAAACCCATATGACTTGTGCACGTTTCTTCCCAAGGAATGTTTGATGACAATAACTTTTACACTGGAGCCGTCACTCAGCCATGACTTCCAGTACCAGCATCACTTGCCCCATTCTGGTTCAGCTGCTCTCTCTCCAATACATTCTGCTTCAGTTTACTTCAAGTCCTTGAGCCATTCCAGACAGGAAAGATGTGCTCACTCCAAATGGGTGAAAGCAGGAGGCCCGGTGCTAAAGCTGGGACAGTGGATAGCCCTGCCAATGAGCATCTGATGGGGCCAGTGTTGGATGTGGGCGGCAGGGGTGGGGGGGTCATTTCTGAAAGGAAGCAGCATGTTGTGGCTATCCAGAGAAGCTGGGGACCAGGGACAAGTCCCAGGTGATCCCTGGAGGCAGATGGGTGAGGTTCCAGACTGGACTACATAGCAAAAGAGTGGGATCAGTCCATTCAACCACATGACTGATAATACTGATTGGTTATGTAGTTCGCATGGACCAATCAGGTTTCTAGAATGGGATACTACACCATGGATCACGAGAAAGAGCGATTTGCACAATTAAGTTTCTTTTAAAAATGTATCCACTCTGTTGTTGTCCCTTTAATGTATATGTGCTGGTGGAATTGCCACTGTCCCCATCGACTCATAAATCTGCAGAGCAGACTTTCCATTCCCACACCCGTCAGAATAATAAATATGAAGAAGTAGTTGGCGAATAGTATCGGTTTCACAGGCAGGTGCAATAAAGATAAACAAATTCCCACTGGTTTGACATCACGACAAAGAGGCTTCAGCTGATGTTTTAGGGCTACAAAAAGTTTGAACAAAACACCAATGTTGTAAATGGATGACAGCAAGAAAATATACATCATGCAACTATTTCCATTTTTAAAAGTTCCCCGCGTCAAACATGTACATTGTGCGGCTGCTTAAAACTGTACCATAATTGGACTGCCCGATGTTAAGTATTGTTGATTTCATATTTGAAGTTTTAAAAAAATTACTTCCAAAAACTTTGGGGTAGATCTTGACTTTGTGCGATAGTGTGAAACAGGTGATAGCGAGCCAGCAGCTCATTTTACATCTCTTCCGTTGACTTCAATGGAAATAAAAAAGAGGAGAAATGTAAATCGGGCTGCTGATTCGCTATCACCCATTTTACACGATTGCACAAAGTCAAGATCTACCCCACAGACTTCCATAAATTAGTCGAGAACATTCACATTAGGAAATGAGTGGCAGTGGGTTAGGGGATCACGCTTAAAATCTGGATTACAATCCAGACCTGATTGGTAGGAAGAAAATTCCCTGTTTTTATATACAATGCCATAAGTGGCTCGAGTGGAACAAGCTGACTTAGTCATAACCTGGTCCCAAGTTGGCTCGGGTCCACAGCAAAAATTAACTGTAATTGTGTTGCTAAATAGCAGCAGTCAGACCACAAGACTGTGGTGCAGTGAATGGAAGTGATGCACAAAAGGATGGTGGGTGCTCTTCTCAAGCTGTGGTTAAGATACATTATTGGGATATGTTATAAGGATACTCATCCTGAAACAAGATACATTATTGGGATAGAATATAGGGTCTCTCATCCTGAAACAAGATACATTATTGGGTTAGAATATAGGGTCTTTCATCCTGAATCAAGATACATTATTGGGTTAGAATATAGGGTCTCTCATCCTGAATCAAGATACATTATTGGGTTAGAATATAGGGTCTCTCATCCTGAATCAAGATACATTATTGGGTTAGAATATAGGGACTCTCATCCTGAAACAAGATACATTATTGGGGTAGATTATAGGGACTCTCATCCTGAAACAAGATACATTATTGGGGGAGAATATAGAGTCTTTCATCCTGAAACAAGGTACATTATTGGGATAGAATATAGGGTCTCTGATCCTGAAGCAAGATACATTATTGGGGTAGAATATAGGGTCTCTCATCCTGAAACAAGATACAATATTGGGGTAGAATATAGGGTCTCTCATCCTGAAACAAGATACATTATTGGGTTACAATATAGGGTCTCTGATCCTGAAGCAAGACACATTATTGGGGTAGAATATAGGGTCTCTCATCCTGAAACAAGATTCTTTATTGGGATAGAATATAGGGACTCTCATCCTGAAACAAGATACATTATCAGGATAAATTATGGGGACTCTCATCCTGATTCAAGATACATTATTGGGATAGAATATAGGGTCTTTCATCCTGAAACAAGATACATTATTGGGATAGAATATAGGGTCTCTCATCCTGAAACAAGATACATGATTGGGATAGAATATAGGGTCTCTCATCCTGAAACAAGGTACATTATTGGGATAGAATATAGGGTCTCTCATCCTGAAACAAGGTACATTATTGGGATAGAATATAGGGCCTCTGATCCTGAAACAAGATACATTATTGGGATAGAATATAGGGTCTCTCATCCTGAAACAAGGTACATTATTGGGATAGAATATAGGGCCTCTGATCCTGAAACAAGATACATTATTGGGAGAGAATATAGGGTCTCTCATCCTGAAACAAGATACATTATTGGGATAGAATATAGGGCCTCTGATCCTGAAACAAGATACATTATTGGGATAGAATATAGGGTCTTTCATCCTGAAACAAGATACATTATTGGGAGAGAATATAGGGTCTCTCATCCTGAAACAAGATACATTATTGGGATAGAATATAGGGCCTCTGATCCTGAAACAAGATACATTATTGGGATAGAATATAGGGTCTTTCATCCTGAAACAAGATACATTATTGGGATAGAATATAGGGTCTCTGATCCTGAAACAAGATACATTATTGGGATAGAATATAGGGCCTCTGATCCTGAAACAAGATACAATATTGGGATAGAATATAGGGTCTTTCATCCTGAAACAAGATACATTATTGGGATAGAATATAGGGTCTCTGATCCTGAAACAAGATACATTATTGGGATAGAATATAGGGTCTCTCATCCTGAAACAAGATACATTATTGGGATAGAATATAGGGTCTTTCATCCTGAAACAAGATACATTATTGGGATAGAATATAGGGTCTCTCATCCTGAAACAAGATACATTATTGGGATAGAATATAGGGTCTCTGATCCTGAAACAAGATACATTATTGGGATAGATGATAGGGTCTCTCATCCTGAAACAAAATACATTAATTGGATGGAATATAGGGTCTCTCATCCTGGAACAAGATACATTATTGGCGTAGAATATAGGGTCTCTCATCCTGAAACAAGATTCTTTATTGGGATAGATTATAGGGACTCTCATCCTGAAACAAGATACATTATCGGGATAGAATATCGGGACTCTCATCCTGAAACAAGATACATTATTGGGGTAGAATATGGGGTCTCTCATCCTGAAACAAGATACATTATTGGGTTAGAATATAGGGTCTTTCATCCTGAATCAAGATACATTATTGGGTTAGAATATAGGGTCTCTCATCCTGAATCAAGATACATTATTGGGTTAGAATATAGGGTCTCTCATCCTGAATCAAGATACATTATTGGGTTAGAATATAGGGACTCTCATCCTGAAACAAGATACATTATTGGGGTAGATTATAGGGACTCTCATCCTGAAACAAGATACATTATTGGGGGAGAATATAGAGTCTTTCATCCTGAAACAAGGTACATTATTGGGATAGAATATAGGGTCTCTGATCCTGAAACAAGATACATTATTGGGGTAGATTATAGGGACTCTCATCCTGAAACAAGATACATTATTGGGATAGAATATAGGGCCTCTGATCCTGAAACAAGATACATTATTAGGATAGAATATAGGGACTCTCATCCTGGAACAAGATACATTATTGGGAGAGAATATAGGGTCTCTCATCCTGAAACAAGATACATCATTAGGATAGAATATAGGGTCTTTCATCCTGAAACAAGATACATTATTGGGTTACAATATAGGGTCTCTGATCCTGAAGCAAGATACATTATTGGGGTAGAATATAGGGTCTCTCATCCTGAAACAAGATACAATATTGGGGTAGAATATAGGGTCTCTCATCCTGAAACAAGATACATTATTGGGTTACAATATAGGGTCTCTGATCCTGAAACAAGACACATTATTGGGGTAGAATATAGGGTCTCTCATCCTGAAACAAGATTCTTTATTGGGATAGAATATAGGGACTCTCATCCTGAAACAAGATACATTATCAGGATAAATTATGGGGACTCTCATCCTGATTCAAGATACATTATTGGGATAGAATATAGGGTCTTTCATCCTGAAACAAGATACATTATTGGGATAGAATATAGGGTCTCTCATCCTGAAACAAGATACATGATTGGGATAGAATATAGGGTCTCTCATCCTGAAACAAGGTACATTATTGGGATAGAATATAGGGTCTCTCATCCTGAAACAAGGTACATTATTGGGATAGAATATAGGGCCTCTGATCCTGAAACAAGATACATTATTGGGATAGAATATAGGGTCTCTCATCCTGAAACAAGGTACATTATTGGGATAGAATATAGGGCCTCTGATCCTGAAACAAGATACATTATTGGGAGAGAATATAGGGTCTCTCATCCTGAAACAAGATACATTATTGGGATAGAATATAGGGCCTCTGATCCTGAAACAAGATACATTATTGGGATAGAATATAGGGTCTTTCATCCTGAAACAAGATACATTATTGGGATAGAATATAGGGTCTCTGATCCTGAAACAAGATACATTATTGGGATAGAATATAGGGCCTCTGATCCTGAAACAAGATACATTATTGGGATAGAATATAGGGTCTTTCATCCTGAAACAAGATACATTATTGGGATAGAATATAGGGTCTCTGATCCTGAAACAAGATACATTATTGGGATAGAATATAGGGTCTCTCATCCTGAAACAAGATACATTATTGGGATAGAATATAGGGTCTTTCATCCTGAAACAAGATACATTATTGGGGTAGAATATAGGGTCTCTCATCCTGAAACAAGATACATTATTGGGATAGAATATAGGGTCTCTGATCCTGAAACAAGATACATTATTGGGATAGATGATAGGGTCTCTCATCCTGAAACAAAATACATTCATTGGATGGAATATAGGGTCTCTCATCCTGGAACAAGATACATTATTGGCGTAGAATATAGGGTCTCTCATCCTGAAACAAGATTCTTTATTGGGATAGATTATAGGGACTCTCATCCTGAAACTAGATACATTATCGGGATAGAATATCGGGACTCTCATCCTGAAACAAGATACATTATTGGGGTAGAATATGGGGTCTTTCATCCTGAAACAAAATACATTATTGGGGTAGATTATAGGGTCTCTCATCCTGAAACAAGATTCTTTATTGGGATAGATTCTGGGGACTCTCATCCTGATTCAAGATACATTATTGGGATAGAATATAGGGTCTCTCATCCTGAAACAAGATACATTATTGGGGTAGAATATAGGGTCTCTCATCCTGAAACAAGATACATTATTGGGGTAGAATATTGGGTCTTTCATCCTGAAACAAGATACATTGTTGGGGTAGAATATAGGGTCTCTCATCCTGAAACAAGATACATTATTGGGGTAGAATATAGGGTCTTTCATCCTGAAACAAGATACATTATTGGGGTCGAATATAGGGTCTTTCATCCTGAAACAAGATACATTATTGGGGTAGAATATAGGGTCTTTCATCCTGAAACAAGATACATTATTGGGGTAGAATATAGGGTCTCTCATCCTGAAACAAGATACATTATTGGGGTAGAATATAGGGTCTTTCATCCTGAAACAAGATACATTATTGGGATAGAATATCGGGTCTTTCATCCTGAAACAAGATACATTATTGGGGTAGAATATAGGGTCTTTCATCCTGAAACAAGATACATTATTGGGGTAGAATCTTGGGTCTTTCATCCTGAAACAAGATACATTATTGGGGTAGAATATAGGGTCTCTCATCCTGAAACAAGATACATTATTGGGGTAGAATATAGGGTCTCTCATCCATAAACAAGATACATTATTGGGGTAGAATATAGGGTCTCTCATCCTGAAAGAAGATACATGATTGGGATAGAAAATATGGACCCTGATCCTGAAACAAGATACATTATTGGGATAGAATAAAGGGTCTTTCATCCTGAAACAAGATACATTATTGGGGTAGAATATAGGGTCTCTCATCCTGAAACAAGATACATTATTGGGGTAGAATGTAGGGTCTCTCATCCTGAAACAAGATACATTATTGGGGTCGAATATAGGGTCTCTCATCCTGAAACATGATACATTATTGGGATAGAATATAGGGTCTTTCATCCTGAAGCAAGATACATTATTGGGAGAGAATATAGGGTCTCTGATCCTGAAACAAGATACATTATTGGGGTAGAATATAGGGTCTCTCATCCTGAAACAAGATACATTATTGGGACAGAATATAGGGTCTCTCATCCTGAAACAAGGTACATTATTGGGATAGAATATAGGGACTCTCATCCTGAAACAAGATACATTATTGGGATAGAATATAGGTCCTCTGATCCTGAAACAAGATACATTATTGGGATAGAATATAGGGTCTTTCATCCTGAAACAAGATACATTATTGGGATAGAATATAGGGTCTCTGATCCTGAAACAAGATACATTATTGGGGTAGAAAAGGGTCTTTCATCCTGAAACAAGATACATTATTGGGATAGAATATAGGGACTCTCATCCTGAAACAAGATTCTTCATTCGGATAGATTATGGGGACTCTCATCCTGAAACAAGATACATTATCGGGATAAATTATGGGGACTCTCATCCTGATTCAAGATACATTATTGGGATAGAATATAGGGTCTTTCATCCTGAAACAAGATACATTATTGGAGTAGAATATAGGGTCTCTCATCCTGAAACAAGATACATTATTGGGTTAGAATATAGGGTCTTCCATCCTGAAACAAGATACATTATTGGAGTAGAATATAGGGACTCTCATCCTGAAACAAGATTCTTCATTGGGATAGATTATGGGGACTCTCATCCTGAAACAAGATACATTATCGGGATAAATTATGGGGACTCTCATCCTGATTCAAGATACATTATTGGGATAGAATATAGGGTCTTTCATCCTGAAACAAGATACATCATTGGGATAGAATATAGGGTCTCTCATCCTGAAACAAGATACATTATTGGGTTAGAATATAGGGTCTTTCATCCTGAAACAAGATACATTATTGGGGTAGAATATAGGGTCTTTCATCCTGAAACAAGATACATTATTGGGATAGAATATAGGGTCTCTCATCCTGAAACAAGATACATTATTGGGATAGATTATCGGGACTCTCATCCTGAAACAAGATACATTATTGGGATAGATTATAGGGACTCTCATCCTGAAACAAGATACATTATTGGGGTAGAATATAGGATCTCTCATCCTGAAACAAGATACATTATTGGGATAGAATATAGGGTCTCTCATCCTGAAACAAGATACATTATTGGGGTAGAATATTGGGTCTTTCATCCTGAAACAAGATACATTATTGGGGTAGAATATAGGGTCTCTCATCCTGAAACAAGATACATTATTGGGGTAGAATATTGGGTCTTTCATCCTGAAACAAGATACATTATTGGGGTAGAATATAGGGTCTCTCATCCTGAAACAAGATACATTATTGGGGTAGAATATAGGGTCTTTCATCCTGAAACAAGATACATTATTGGGGTCGAATATAGGGTCTTTCATCCTGAAACAAGATACATTATTGGGGTAGAATATAGGGTCTTTCATCCTGAAACAAGATACATTATTGGGGTAGAATATAGGGTCTCTCATCCTGAAACAAGATACATTATTGGGGTAGAATATAGGGTCTTTCATCCTGAAACAAGATACATTATTGGGATAGAATATCGGGTCTTTCATCCTGAAACAAGATACATTATTGGGGTAGAATATAGGGTCTTTCATCCTGAAACAAGATACATTATTGGGGTAGAATCTTGGGTCTTTCATCCTGAAACAAGATACATTATTGGGGTAGAATATAGGGTCTCTCATCCTGAAACAAGATACATTATTGGGGTAGAATATAGGGTCTCTCATCCATAAACAAGATACATTATTGGGGTAGAATATAGGGTCTCTCATCCTGAAAGAAGATACATGATTGGGATAGAAAATATGGACCCTGATCCTGAAACAAGATACATTATTGGGATAGAATAAAGGGTCTTTCATCCTGAAACAAGATACATTATTGGGGTAGAATATAGGGTCTCTCATCCTGAAACAAGATACATTATTGGGGTAGAATATAGGGTCTCTCATCCTGAAACAAGATACATTATTGGGGTCGAATATAGGGTCTCTCATCCTGAAACATGATACATTATTGGGATAGAATATAGGGTCTTTCATCCTGAAGCAAGATACATTATTGGGAGAGAATATAGGGTCTCTGATCCTGAAACAAGATACATTATTGGGGTAGAATATAGGGTCTCTCATCCTGAAACAAGATACATTATTGGGACAGAATATAGGGTCTCTCATCCTGAAACAAGGTACATTATTGGGATAGAATATAGGGACTCTCATCCTGAAACAAGATACATTATTGGGATAGAATATAGGTCCTCTGATCCTGAAACAAGATACATTATTGGGATAGAATATAGGGTCTTTCATCCTGAAACAAGATACATTATTGGGATAGAATATAGGGTCTCTGATCCTGAAACAAGATACATTATTGGGGTAGAAAAGGGTCTTTCATCCTGAAACAAGATACATTATTGGGATAGAATATAGGGACTCTCATCCTGAAACAAGATTCTTCATTCGGATAGATTATGGGGACTCTCATCCTGAAACAAGATACATTATCGGGATAAATTATGGGGACTCTCATCCTGATTCAAGATACATTATTGGGATAGAATATAGGGTCTTTCATCCTGAAACAAGATACATTATTGGAGTAGAATATAGGGTCTCTCATCCTGAAACAAGATACATTATTGGGTTAGAATATAGGGTCTTCCATCCTGAAACAAGATACATTATTGGAGTAGAATATAGGGACTCTCATCCTGAAACAAGATTCTTCATTGGGATAGATTATGGGGACTCTCATCCTGAAACAAGATACATTATCGGGATAAATTATGGGGACTCTCATCCTGAAACAAGATACATTATTGGGGTAGAATATAGGATCTCTCATCCTGAAACAAGATACATTATTGGGGTAGAATATAGGATCTCTCATCCTGAAACAAGATACATTATTGGGATAGAATATAGGGACTCTCATCCTGAAACAAGATACATTATTGGGGTAGAATATAGGGTCTCTCATCCTGAAACAAGATACATTATTGGGATAGAATATAGGGACTCTCATCCTGAAACAAGATACATTATTGGGGTAGAATATCGGGACTTTCATCCTGAAACAAGATACATTATTGGGATAGAATATAGGGACTCTCATCCTGAAACAAGATACATTATTGGGGTAGAATATAGAGTCTTTCATCCTGAAACAAGATACATTATTGGGATAGAATATAGGGACTCTCATCCTGAAACAAAATACATTATTGGGAAAGATGATAGGGTCTCTCATCCTGAAACAAAATACATTAATTGGATGGAATGTAGGGTCTTTCATCCTGAAACAAAATACATTATTGGGTTACAATATAGGGTCTCTGATCCTGAAACAAGATACATTATTGGGGTAGAATATAGGGTCTCTCATCCTGAAACAGGATACATTGTTGGGATAGAATAGAGGGTCTCATCCTGAAACAAGATACATTATTGGGATAGAATATAGGGTCTCTCATCCTGAAACAAAATACATTATTGCGATAGAATATAGGGTCTCTCATCCTGAAACAAGATACATTATTGGGATAGAATATAGGGTCTCTCATCCTGAAACAAAATACATTATTGGGATAGAATATAGGGTCGCTCATCCTGAATCAAGATACATTATTGGGGTAGAATATAGGGTCTCTCATCCTGAAACAAGATACATTATTGGGGTGGAATATAGGGTCTCTCATCCTGAAACAAGATACATTATTGGGATAGAATATAGGGTCTCTCATCCTGAAACAAGATACATTATTGGGATAGAATATCGGGTCTCTCATCCTGAAACAAGATACATTATTGGGGTAGAATATAGGGTCTCTCATCCTGAAACAAGATACATTATTGGGATAGAATATAGGGTCTCATCCTGAAACAAGATACATTATTGGGATAGAATATAGGGTCTCTCATCCTGAAACAAAATACATTATTGGGATAGAATATGGGGTCTCTCATCCTGAAACAAGATACATTATTGGGATAGAATATAGGGTCTCTCATCCTGAAACAAAATACATTATTGGGATAGAATATAGGGTCTCTCATCCTGAAACAAGATACATTATTGGGGTAGAATATAGGGTCTCTCATCCTGAAACAAGATACATTATTGGGTTAGAATATCGGGTCGTTCATCCTGAAACAAGATACATTATTGGGGTAGAATATAGAGTCTTTCATCCTGAAACAAGATAAATTATTGGGATAGAATATAGGGTCTCTCATCCTGAAACAAGATACATTATTAGGATAGAATATAGGGTCTCTCATCCTGAAACAAGATACATTAATTGGATAGAATATGGGGCCTCTCATCCTGAAACAAGATACATTATTAGGATAGAATATAGGGTCTCTCATCCTGAAACAAGATACATTATTGGGATAGAATATAGGGTCTCTGATCCTGAAACAAGATACATTATTGGGATAGAATATAGGGTCTCTCATCCTGAAACAAGATACATTAATTGGATAGAATATAGGGACTCTCATCCTGGAACAAGATACATTATTGGGGTAGAATATTGGGTCTCTCATCCTGAAACAAGATACATTATTAGGATAGAATATAGGGTCTCTCATCCTGAAACAAGATACATTAATTGGATAGAATATAGGGTCTCTCATCCTGAAACAAGATACATTATTAGGATAGAATATAGGGTCTCTCATCCTGAAACAAGATACATTAATTGGATAGAATATCGGGTCTCTCATCCTGAAACAAGATACATTATTAGGATAGAATATAGGGGCTCTCATCCTGAAACAAGATACATTAATTGGATAGAATATAGGGACTCTCATCCTGAAACAATATACATTAATTGGATAGAATATAGGGTCTCTCATCCTGAAACAAGATACATTATTGGGTTACAACATAGGGTCTTTCATCCTGAAACAAGATACATTATTGGGATAGAATATAGGGTCTCTCATCCTGAATCAAGATACATTATTCGGATAGAATATAGGGTCTCTCATCCTGAAACAAGATACATTAATTGGATAGAATATGGGGCCTCTCATCCTGAAACAAGATACATTATTAGGATAGAATATAGGGTCTCTCATCCTGAAACAAGATACATTATTGGGATAGAATATAGGGTCTCTGATCCTGAAACAAGATACATTATTGGGATAGAATATAGGGTCTCTCATCCTGAAACAAGATACATTAATTGGTTAGAATATAGGGACTCTCATCCTGGAACAAGATACATTATTGGGGTAGAATATTGGGTCTCTCATCCTGAAACAAGATACATTATTAGGATAGAATATAGGGTCTCTCATCCTGAAACAAGATACATTAATTGGATAGAATATAGGGTCTCTCATCCTGAAACAAGATACATTATTAGGATAGAATATAGGGTCTCTCATCCTGAAACAAGATACATTAATTGGATAGAATATAGGGTCTCTCATCCTGAAACAAGATACATTATTAGGATAGAATATAGGGGCTCTCATCCTGAAACAAGATACATTAATTGGATAGAATATAGGGACTCTCATCCTGAAACAATATACATTAATTGGATAGAATATAGGGTCTCTCATCCTGAAACAAGATACATTATTGGGTTACAACATAGGGTCTCTGATCCTGAAACAAGATACATTATTGGGGTAGAATATCGGGTCTCTCATCCTGAAACAAGATTCTTTATTGGGATAGATTATAGGGACTCTCATCCTGAAACAAGATACATTATCGGGATAAATTATGGGGACTCTCATCCTGATTCAAGATACATTATTGGGATAGAATATAGGGTCTCTCATCCTGAAACAAGATACATTATTGGGGTCGAATATAGGGTCACTCATCCTGAAACAAGATTCTTTATTGGGATAGATTATAGGGACTCTCATCCTGAAACAAGATACATTATCGGGATAAATTATGGGGACTCTCATCCTGATTCAAGATACATTATTGGGATAGAATATAGGGTCTCTCATCCTGAAACAAGATACTTTATTGGGGTCGAATATAGGGTCTCTCATCCTGAAACAAGATACATTATTGGGACAGAATATAGGGTCTCTCATCCTGAAACAAGATACATTATTGGGGTAGAATATAGGGCCTCTCATCCTGAAACAAGATACATTATTGGGATAGAATATAGGGCCTCTGATCCTGAAACAAGATACATTATTGGGATAGAATATAGGGTCTTTCATCCTGAAACAAGATACATTATTGGGAGAGAATATAGGGTCTCTGATCCTGAAACAAGATACATTATTGGGATAGAATATAGGGTCTTTCATCCTGAAACAAGATACATTATTGGGACAGAATATAGGGTCTCTCATCCTGAAACAAGATACATTATTGGGGTAGAATATAGGGCCTCTCATCCTGAAACAAGATACATTATTGGGATAGAATATAGGGCCTCTGATCCTGAAACAAGATACATTATTGGGATAGAATATCGGGCCTCTGATCCTGAAACAAGATTCATTATTGGGATAGAATATAGGGTCTTTCATCCTGAAACAAGATACATTATTGGGAGAGAATATAGGGTCTCTGATCCTGAAACAAGATACATTATTGGGATAGAATATAGGGTCTTTCATCCTGAAACAAGATTCTTCATTGGGATAGATTATGGGGACTCTCATCCTGTAACAAGATACATTATCGGGATAAATTATGGGGACTCTCATCCTGATTCAAGATACATTATTGGGATAGAATATAGGGTCTTTCATCCTGAAACAAGATACATTATTGGAGTAGAATATAGGGTCTCTCATCCTGAAACAAGATACATTATTGGGTTAGAATATAGGGTCTTTCATCCTGAAACAAGATACATTATTGGAGTAGAATATAGGGTCTCTCATCCTGAAACAAGATACATTATTGGGATAGAATATGGGGACTCTCATCCTGATTCAAGATACATTATTGGGGTAGAATATAGGGTCTTTCATCCTGAATCAAGATACATTATTGGGATAGAATATAGGGTCTCTCATCCTGAATCAAGATACATTATTGGGATAGAATATAGGGACTCTCATCCTGAAACAAGATACATTATTGGGATAGATTATGGGGACTCTCATCCTGATTCAATATACATTGTTGGGATAGAATATAGGGACTCTCATCCTGAAACAAGATACATTATTGGGGTAGAATATCGGGTCTCTCATCCTGAAACAAGATACATTATTGGGGTAGAATATAGGGTCTCTCATCCTGAAACAAAATACATTATTGGGATAGAATATAGGGTCTCTCATCCTGAAACAAGATACATTATTGGGATAGAATATAGGGTCTTTCATCCTAAAACAAAATACATTATTGGGATAGAATATAGGGTCTCTCATCCTGAAACAAGATACATTATTGGGATAGAATATAGGGTCTTTCATCCTGAAACAAGATACATTATTGGGATAGAATATAGGGTCTTTCATCCTGAAACAAAATACATTATTGGGATAGAATATAGGGTCTCTCATCCTGAAACAAGATACATTATTGGGATAGAATAAAGGGACTTTCATCCTGAAACAAAATACATTATTGGGATAGAATATAGGGTCTCTCATCCTGAAACAAGATACATTATTGGGATAGAATATAGGGTCTCTCATCCTGAAACAAGATACATTATTGGGGTAGAATATAGGGCCTCTCATCCTGAAACAAGATACATTATTGGGATAGAATATAGGGTCTTTCATCCTGATACAAGATACATTATTGGGATAGAATATAGGGTCTCTCATCCTGAAACAAAATACATTATTGGAGTAGAATATAGGGTCTTTCATCCTGAAACAAGATACATTATTGGGTTAGAATATAGGGTCTTTCATCCTGAAACAAGATACATTATTGGAGGAGAATATAGGGTCTTTCATCCTGAAACAAGATACATTATTGGGTTAGAATATCGGGTCTTTCATCCTGAAACAAGATACATTATTGGAGTAGAATATAGGGTCTTTCATCCTGAAACAAGATACATTATTGGGTTAGAATATCGGGTCTTTCATCCTGAAACAAGATACATTATTGGAGTAGAATATAGGGTCTCTCATCCTGAAACAAGATAAATTATTGGGTTAGAATATAGGGTCTCTCATCCTGAAACAAGATACATTATTGGGGTAGAATATAGGGTCTTTCATCCTGAAACAAGGTACATTATTGGGATAGAACATAGGGTCTTTCATCCTGAAACAAGATACATTATTGGGTTACAATATAGGGTCTCTGATCCTGAAACAAGATACATTATTGGGGTAGAATATAGGGTCTTTCATCCTGAAACAAGATACATGATTGGGATAGAATATAGGGTCTCTCATCCTGAAACAAGATCCATTATTGGGTTAGAATATAGGGTCTCTCATCCTGAAACAAGATACATTATTGGGGTCGAATATAGGGTCTCTCATCCTGAAACAAGATACATTATTGGGACAGAATATAGGGTCTCTCATCCTGAAACAAGATACATTATTGGGGTAGAATATAGGGCCTCTCATCCTGAAACAAGATACATTATTGGGATAGAATATAGGGCCTCTGATCCTGAAACAAGATACATTATTGGGATAGAATATAGGGTCTTTCATCCTGAAACAAGATACATTATTGGGAGAGAATATAGGGTCTCTGATCCTGAAACAAGATACATTATTGGGATAGAATATAGGGTCTTTCATCCTGAAACAAGATACATTATTGGGAGAGAATATAGGGTCTCTCATCCTGAAACAAGATACATTATTGGGGTAGAATATAGGTGCTCTCATCCTGAAACAAGATACATTATTGGGATAGAATATAGGGCCTCTGATCCTGAAACAAGATACATTATTGGGATAGAATATAGGGCCTCTGATCCTGAAACAAGATACATTATTGGGATAGAATATAGGGTCTTTCTTCCTGAAACAAGATACATTATTGGGAGAGAATATAGGGTCTCTGATCCTGAAACAAGATACATTATTGGGATAGAATATAGGGTCTTTCATCCTGAAACAAGATACATTATTGGGAGAGAATATAGGGTCTCTCATCCTGAAACAAGATACATTATTGGGACAGAATATCGGGTCTCTGATCCTGAAACAAGATACAATATTGGGGTAGAATATAGGGTCTCTCATCCTGAAACAACATACATTATTGGGGTGGAATAGGGTCTTTTATCCTGAAACAAGATACATTATTGGGATCGAATATCGGGACTCTCATCCTGAAACAAGATTCTTCATTGGGATAGATTATGGGGACTCTCATCCTGAAACAAGATACATTATCGGGATAAATTATGGGGACTCTCATCCTGATTCAAGATACATTATTGGGATAGAATATAGGGTTTCTCATCCTGAAACAAGATACATTATTGGGATAGAATATGGGGACTCTCATCCTGATTCAAGATACATTATTGGGGTAGAATATAGGGTCTTTCATCCTGAATCAAGATACATTATTGGGATGGAATATAGGGTCTCTCATCCTGAATCAAGATACATTATTGGGATAGAATATAGGGACTCTCATCCTGAAGCAAGATACATTATTGGGATAGATTATGGGGACTTTCATCCTGATTCAAGATACATTGTTGGGATAGAATATAGGGACTCTCATCCTGAAACAAGATACATTATTGGGGTAGAATATCGGGTCTCTCATCCTGAAACAAGATACATTATTGGGGTAGAATATAGGGTCTCTCATCCTGAAACAAAATACATTATTGGGATAGAATATAGGATCTCTCATCCTGAAACAAGATACATTATTGGGATAGAATATAGGGTCTTTCATCCTAAAACAAAATACATTATTGGGATAGAATATAGGGTCTCTCATCCTGAAACAAGATACATTATTGGGATAGAATATAGGGTCTTTCATCCTGAAACAAGATACATTATTGGGATAGAATATAGGGTCTTTCATCCTGAAACAAAATACATTATTGGGATAGAATATAGGGTCTCTCATCCTGAAACAAGATACATTATTGGGATAGAATATAGGGTCTTTCATCCTGAAACAAAATACATTATTGGGATAGAATATAGGGTCTCTCATCCTGAAACAAGATACATTATTGGGATAGAATATTGGGTCTCTCATCCTGAAACAAGATACATTATTGGGGTAGAATATCGGGCCTCTCATCCTGAAACAAGATACATTATTGGGATAGAATATAGGGTCTTTCATCCTGATACAAGATACATTATTGGGATAGAATATAGGGTCTTTCATCCTGAAACAAGATACATTATTGGGTTAGAATATAGGGTCTCTCATCCTGAAACAAGGTGCATTATTGGGATAGAATCTTGGGTCTTTCATCCTGAAACAAAATACATTATTGGAGTAGAATATAGGGTCTTTCATCCTGAAACAAGATACATTATTGGGTTAGAATATCGGGTCTTTCATCCTGAAACAAGATACATTATTGGAGTAGAATATAGGGTCTCTCATCCTGAAACAAGATAAATTATTGGGTTAGAATATTGGGTCTCTCATCCTGAAACAAGATACATTATTGGGGTAGAATATAGGGTCTTTCATCCTGAAACAAGGTACATTATTGGGATAGAACATAGGGTCTTTCATCCTGAAACAAGATACATTATTGGGTTACAATATAGGGTCTCTGATCCTGAAACAAGATACATTATTGGGGTAGAATATAGGGTCTTTCATCCTGAAACAAGATACATGATTGGGATAGAATATAGGGTCTCTCATCCTGAAACAAGATCCATTATTGGGTTAGAATATAGGGTCTCTCATCCTGAAACAAGATACATTATTGGGATAGAATGTAGGGTCTTTCATCCTGAAACAAGATACATTATTGGGATAGAATGTAGGGTCTTTCATCCTGAAACAAGATACATTATTGCGATAGAATATAGGGTCTCTCATCCTGAAACAAGGTACATTATTGGGTTACAATATAGGGCCTCTGATCGTGAAACAAGATACATTATTGGGATAGAATATAGGGTCTTTCATCCTGAAACAAGATACATTATTGGGTTACAATATAGGGTCTCTGATCCTGAAACAAGATACATTATTGGGGTAGAATATCGGGACTCTCATCCTGAAACAAGATACATTATTGGGATAGAATATAGGGTCTCTCATCCTGAAACAAGATACATTATTGGGTTAGAATATAGGGTCTCTCATCCTGAAACAATTTTCTTCATTGGGATAGATTATAGGGACTCTCATCCTGAAACAAGATACATTATCGGGATAAATTATGGGGACTCTCATCCTGATTCAAGATACATTATTGGGATAGAATGTAGGGTCTTTAATCCTGAAACAAGATACATTATTGCGATAGAATATCGGGTCTCTCATCCTGAAACAAGATTCTTTATTTGGATAGATTATCGGGACTCTCATCCTGAAACAAGATACATTATCGGGATAAATTATGGGGACTCTCATCCTGATTCAAGATACATTATTGGGATAGAATATAGGGTCTCTGATCCTGAAACAAGATACATTATTGGGGTAGAATATAGGGTCTCTCATCCTGAAACAAGATACATGATTGGGATAGAATATATGGACCCTGATCCTGAAACAAGATACATTATTGGGATAGACTGTAGGGTCTTTCATCCTGAAACAAGATACATTATTGGGATAGACTGTAGCGTCTTTCATCCTGAAACAAGATACATTATTGGGGTAGAATATAGGGTCTCTCATCCTGAAACAAGATACATGATTGGGATAGAATATATGGACCCTGATCCTGAAACAAGATACATTATTGGGGTAGAATATAGGGTCTCATCCTGAAGCAAGATACATTATTGGGGTTGAATATAGGGACTCTCATCCTGAAACAAGATACATTATTGGGGTAGAATATAGGGTCTCTCATCCTGAAACAAGATACATTATTGGGATAGATTATCGGGTCTTTCATCCTGAAACAAGATACATTATTGGGATAGATTATAGGGTCTCTCATCCTGAAACAAGATACATTATTGGGATAGATTATAGGGTCTTTCATCCTGAAACAAGATACATTCTTGGGGTAGAATATAGGGTCTCTCATCCTGAAACAAGATACATGATTGGGATAGAATATATGGACCCTGATCCTGAAACAAGATACATTATTGGGGTAGAATATAGGGTCTCATCCTGAAGCAAGATACATTATTGGGGTTGAATATAGGGACTCTCATCCTGAAACAAGATACATTATTAGGATAGAATATAGGGACTCTCATCCTGAAACAAGATACATTATTGGGGTAGAATATAGGGTCTTTCATCCTGAAACAAGATACATTATTGGGATAGAATATAGGGTCTTTCATCCTGAAACAAGATACATTATTGGGGTTGAATATAGGGACTTTCATCCTGAAACAAGATACATTATTGAGGTAGAATATCGGGACTCTCATCCTGAAACAAGATACATTATTGAGGTAGAATATCGGGACTCTCATCCTGAAACAAGATACATTATTGAGGTAGAATATAGGGACTCTCATCCTGAAACAAGATACATTATTGAGGTATCATATAGGGACTCTCATCCTGAAACAAGATACATTATTAGGATAGAATATAGGGTCTCTCATCCTGAAACAAGATACATTATTAGGATAGAATATAGGGTCTCTCATCCTGAAACAAGATACATTATTGAGGTAGAATATAGGGACTCTCATCCTGAAACATGATACATTATTAGGATAGAATATAGGGTCTCTCATCCTGAAACAAGATACATTATTGAGGTAGAATATAGGGACTCTCATCCTGAAACAAGATACATTATTAGGATAGAATATAGGGTCTCTCATCCTGAAACAAGATACATTATTAGGATAGAATATAGGGCCTCTCATCCTGAAACAAGATACATTATTGAGGTAGAATATAGGGACTCTCATCCTGAAACAAGATACATTATTGAGGTCGAATATAGGGTCTCTCATCCTGAAACAAGATATATTATTGGGATAGATTATGGGGACTCTCATCCTTAAACAAGATACATTATTGGGATAGAATATAGGGTCTCTCATCCTGAAACAAGATACATTATTGAGGTAGAATATAGGGACTCTCATCCTGAAACAAGATACATTATTGAGGTAGAATATAGGGTCTCTCATCCTGAAACAAGATACATTATTGAGGTAGAATATAGGGTCTTTCATCCTGAAACAAGATACATTATTGGGGTAGAATATAGGGTCTTTCATCCTGAAACAAGATACATTATTGGGGTAGAATATAGGGTCTTTCATCCTGAAACAGGATACATTATTGGAGTAGAATATAGGGTCTTTCATCCTGAAACAAGATACATTATTGGGGTAGAATATAGGGTCTTTCATCCTGAAACAAGATACATTATTGGGGTAGAATATAGGGTCTTTCATCCTGAAACAAGATGCATTATTGGGGTAGAATATAGGGTCTTTCATCCTGAAACAAGATGCATTATTGGGTTAGAATATAGGGTCTCTCATCCTGAAACAAGATACATTATTGGGGTAGAATATCGGGTCTCTCATCCTGAAACAAGATACATTATTGGGGTAGAATATAGGGTCTCTCATCCTGAAACAAGATGCATTATTGGGGTAGAATATAGGGTCTCTCATCCTGAAACAAGATACATTATTGGGGTAGAATATAGGGACTTTCAACCTGAAACAAGATATATTATTGGGGAAATGTATCGGGACTTTCACTGTGAATCAAGTTCAAGTTCAAGACGTTCTTGGTATAAATGCAAAAGAAACTACAAACGTATATTTGATTAATTATGTGCAGATAGTTAAAAATATCATTACCGTTGGAGCACTAATTTAATGCACAAGCTGCAAAAGTTGGATATTCAATGTTAATGTAGATGTCACATTTATTTTAACAACACTTAGTGTTTTAATTTGTACAGCACAATGGCCTAGTGAGCAAGTGGGCCACATGATAATGGTACCGTGCCATACAGACCAGAAGGTCCCAGGTTTCGTCCTTGGTTTGTGCTGAATAAGTGGGGGATGGAGCACACAATATGCTCAGGCTCCCACCTCTCATCACTATGCATTCCCACTTTGGATCAATATTCAGTCCCACTCCTGGAAGTGCTCAAGTGTGGACATTTGATGAAGAGTGCACTAACCTGACAATACCCACTATCCAGTGTCATCACTTGGCTGAGGCACTGATCACCTGCACAACATTACCCTAGATGAGTTGCAGTCTTTGGTAAAGGAGGGGTATGGGGAGAAATCTGCACACCATGATAGCTTAGCAGGTAAGTGCAAAGTTTGGTGTAGCATTGAGCCACACAGACTATGACAATAAAGTCTGCACAGCAGACCATTTTGTCTAAAGCAGTGGTGCTCATTATTCAGCCTCAGAGCCAATTGTGCCCACTCACCCTTCACTTGAAAATGTTCCTCCAACGTACCCATGGGTCTACACTCACAAGCTGCCCGGCCCGTGGGAGTCAAGTGCTGTTCCTCTCCGCTCTCGCAAAAGCAGCAAGGGACTGCTATCCTACCTTCCATAAAGCAACTAAAAGTGTTGTGTTCATGTTGAACTATGTGAGAAATATTGATCTTCGTTATTTTTGTCCTCCCTTCCTGTGCAGAAAGTGCCTGCCTTTCACTTGGACACTGCCCACAGCTGCCTGGTTGAAATCGGGAACTTACTGTAGGAGGAAGTGCAGACGCAGCCCCCCATTCTATTAGTGTTTGGCAGCATTTGCAAGCATGTCCCTCAAGCAAAACACTGGCTGGCTCCTGAACAAAAAAATTAGCATGTAACACTCAGTTCAAGAGGCGAAGCCTGCCTCCTACAGTTATATCTTGAATTACACAAAATCTGTTCATCAAAATATGCACCTATCTTACATACAACCACAGCATTTTTGTAATGCAGGAGCATACAAAATTTTAAATACTGCAGTCGGACATTAAGTTTGAAGAGGAGACATTTCTGACTGCCCTCCGTGAAATGGGTTAACTGCTGTCAAATTTAGGTTAAGGATTACTACTCCCACACCTCCATAACAGCAGTTAGCTATGGCATTAAACCATCTGCTGTTTCTAGTGTGCACACTGATAAATCAAACAGCAATTCCTGTTGCTGACAATGACGAGTTATTTCAGTGGCTGACAGCACGATTCAGCCAGAATCCATCCCAATGTCCGTGTTTTCTCTGTCTTCACAGACCTGGTATGAATGAGAAGTTCCTTCTGTGCTGCACACACTCCCCTCCAGTGCAGCCACAATTTCTAACCACTAATCTGGAAATTACTGGTTGGAAAAACCAGCAGAGGGGAGACAGTATATCGGGCTGAACGTCCATTCATTGTTTGAATCAGTAGCAAGCAAGTCTCGTGACAACTTTAGTGAAAGCACACCCCCAGCACAAATGAGGCATAGTGTGGGGGGGTCAATCTCCAGTGATGAAGCAGTGACAGGTTTAAAGTGAAATGAGGTTGGCTAAGTACAAGCTTGATCAGAAAGAAAAAGGGCTGTGGAAGTGATACAGAAATGCAGAAGCTCCAGCTCAATCCGAAATACCAGAACCAGTTTTTATAGGCCGCTTTTCTCTCCATTACTCTCTTCACATCCTTTCCAGAGTTCTCGATGGTTCCCCACTTCTCTGGCCCTCTACATGCGAGTTACTGTATTAGGGACAGTTGTCAGGCTTCTTAGCATGTACAGTAAGCACTGCCTCTGTGTAACTCAAAGTCTTACCATAGGGAAAAGGAGGAACAAAATGTGCAGAAATCCTGGCAGAGGGTGTGAGCAGGAAGGGACAAGTAAATTTAAAATGAAATTAGAAGCTGGGTCATCCTAACCACCAGCTCCAGAGCAGCACTGACAGAGACCCAAGAACACTTAACAGTTCATTCTCTCAGCCAGGATATGAATCATAGAATCTTACAGCACAGGAGGCCATTCAGCCCAGTCTGCTCCTGGCGGCTCCTTTGAAAGCACGAATATGTTAAGAGTTAACAGGACAGAAGAAGAAATATAAAAATCAGAGAGAATAACATACAATGGACAGGGAAGGAGAATCAGAGACTGAACACTGTACACAAGTACAGGAGATCTCTGAAAACATCCTTTGCCATCATGAAAAGGAGTTCTCTCCTACTGGCCAGGAATCGATTTCAGAAAGTACCCGTAGTGTTGTGCACTCCTCAGTCTTCAAATCTTTTCAGAATTTGCTTTTCAAGTTTGGAGATTTAAACAATGCAGTACATTAAAGTAAAACCCAATTGAAGATTAAAGATTTTACACCTACAAGTGTAGCCAACTCAAGCAGGACTTTCTGATCCCCATCAGATAGTCTTTTTGACTGTTGTTTACAACAAACTTTAGCCAACAGAAGAACAATTCAGGATCCTTTTTGTGTGCTCATTTCCCCCCTGTGGATTAACACAACTGACTGACCCTTTCATTAATGACCTTCCTGACCTCGTGATGTGCTGCACTATAATCTACCTCTCAGGCTGCTCCTGATTGCTCTGAAGGAGTTACAAGTACTGCTTCAAAGGCCCTCTGCTTTCACTTCAATTTTCTCTCACCTTGTAACTACCTTAACATGACCTTGCTTGGTGGATGAGTGTCTACAGGCTGTAGCTTCACTTTATTTATGACTTCGGCTGAAAAGACAAGGAAATCATCTGTTGTTGACTTTGTCCAATCGACCCCTGTCCCTTCATGGTTGGTAATCTTGTTGTGGCTGAGCACCTTGGCCTGATCACTCACAGCAGAGGGCAGGCACAATGTTTCACATATTGTAGGAATAAGACAACTAATAAATACAGATGGTAAAAAGCCCATCGTGCTTACAAATCCAAAGAGGAACACAATCAAGACACGTGATTATCTCTGACTTGGGTTGACTTCCTCAAGTTCCAGACGGAATACAGGGCTGTATAGGCATACTAACCAGACTTCCAAAGATCGGGATACATTAAAGTCAATTAGAAAACCACTCCGAAATCCAAAGGGATTTACATCTGTATTCCCAACGAGTCATAGGACCTATGATCACTTTAACCTGGTTCAAAATTAAAGCCCAATTTTCATGGGCATGTCCACAAAACATGAGGGTGCCAATGTTGCAACAACCCCTCCAGCACACATCAGGAAGCTCAGGTCACCCACTGGTACAGCCAAGCTGGTAGATGGTGGGTACAGATACTGGCTCCTCCCACAGAATAGGTGGAAATGAATTTTTTGTTCATAAAAAAGGCCAGACTACACAGCAAGACAACAGGTATGTAGCAGGTTCGAAGTGAGAAGCAGAGTATGGGTGGGGGGGAGGAAGAGAGTCAGGCCATCTGTGAACCTCTGCACCATGCATGGGTGAGAAATAAACTGGGGGCTGGGACGTATCTGTACCCTGGGCTGAATGGTCTTCCTACTCGTTGTCACGGCGGATCTGGAGCTGTGGTTTCTATGATCTACACTGACCCATCTAGGAAACGATGCAATGTGCATGGGTGAGACAGAAACTGGGGCGTACGTGTGGTCTAGAACCGAGAGCACACCAGATGTGAAGCTGGAATGGAGAGTGAGCAGGGAATGAAGATGGGAGAGAGCTGGGCCGGGTGTGGGATCTGAAGCTGGAGTAAGGAGGGGAGAAAGTGTTAACAGGGCCTGAGGCTGGACCAGGAACGGAGCAGGATTTTAAGTGGATTCACAAAGTGACATGGCGAAGACTGACAGAACTACTGTTTTCCCAGAGCCTTATTCTGCCTCTCACAGCAGAAAAAATAAAGAGTTTGGAACTCAAAGAGGAAGCACTTTCTCCCAACTGGCCTCATTTCTCTGCTTCCCACCTCCCCATAACCGACTATGAACAGCCTGTATTGCCTAGCTCCAGGCATCTCTCTCTTTGGGCTGAAGCATCCACCCAGACACACGAACCCCATCCACTGACCCACTGCTCACACACCTAATCCCATCCTACACCTAACTGGCAACATGACCCACCCGCCTTTCAGTGACTAACAGACACAGTGGTTGCAAGGGAACAAAATAGAAACAAATTTATTCCCTCCCACTATCCTTTCCTGACTTCCCTGACAACAGGGTTGGTTTCTCTCCCTCACCACGTCAACAAAGTTGGTATTTCTCCGTCTTTCCCTGTCTCACTTCAATGAGTGCTTTCCCTTCCTCCCACCATGACATATTTTTCTTATTTTTCCTCTCCCTCCCTCAACAGGGTCTCGGTCAGTTTCTACTAATGTTTGTTTTGTTTGTGTGTGTCTCTCTCTCTCTTCCCCCCTCCTCCACCTCCTCCAGGAAGGTCTCCCTCTCGTCAACAGTGTCCCGCCTTTTCCTCCTTTTCCCCATCCCAAAAAAAGTTTGTTTTCCTGTTCCCTCCTTTTCCCTCCCCATCAACAGGGTCTCCGTCCCTCTTTCAACAGAATCTTACAACCTCAAAACCCAATTTGGTTGTGTCTGGGTCAATCTTTGACACAACTGAGCACTAGCATGGGATGAGTCATCCGTGGCACCGGCAGCTGATCACATCCAGGTGGGATATTTTATCCATGGAACAGCATGGGTTAAAATATCAATTGGCAGAGCAAAGTTACCCAACTGATGCCACAACAAAGTGGTGAGAACCAAGTTTGTGTTACCATGGTCTCAATCTTAGCTGCATGAGTGTGGAGATCAGGCAGTTTCCTCCAATAAATGGATGAAGATATGTCCCCAGGTCAAGCATTCTCACGTGCTAATAGCCAGTTTAGATTAAAGTTAGCAGGTGTCTAGGACAGTATCGTTGACCCGCCCATTTGGCTAAACTGATGTCGGGCACAATGAAACAAGAAAATGTTAAAAAAAACAAATTGAGGTTGTTTCCTCTCAACTAAAAATACAAAACAACTGGCAAGTCTTAACCATTCCAGCTGTTGCACCAAAACAGGATGTGGGTTTCAAGCGATGAGTTTCAAAACCAACACAATTTCAAATCATAGAATTAAATCAAATCAATTGAACACAATCAGAAATTGCAATCTGCCAATAATCTTATTGTTTTTCTCAGTTATCATTATTTAGTTTTGTCATCATAAAAATAACCCACTTATAAAATCTTAAACTGTTTGGGCATCATCTAGATATGGCTGAAGATGCTATTTGAGCCCAGGTGTTTTCTCACACGTGGTCTCAAGATTAACCTGCATTAGGGCACAACTGGAACTTGAACAGGAGATTTGCACCGCAGCCCAAGAGATATCATCCCTGCATTCAAAATACAGATGCATTCAGCTGGCTAGTTTAAATAACACTGAGTGTACATTAATCCCACACTACCTAACCACCTGTGATCACAGCAATGTGGATGATTCGGTGCATTCTCCCTTATTCTGGTCTCACTCTTAACATTCAAGAATTTTAGAAAATGGTGCTTGGTGATATTCTAAAAATGTTCAGACTATGTACAGACTCCAACTCAGTCTATGGTCTTTAGGCTTTATCTAATGTTATTAGGATACAAGTACCTGAACGTTAGACATTTACTTCAGTAGTATACTAATGCATATCAATCCATTGGAAAACTGACAACAGACTGGCTTGTTTTTTGGTTAGGTGGATCTGAATATCTGAATAGCATTGGGTGCAGATCTAGTAGAGCGCAAACTTACAATGTGAGGCCCATTTGTGTTCCAATTTCAGAGATCTTAATGGTATAACTTTATGATCTGTGTAAAGCCTGTTTGGATTTTTTTAAGGTAACTGAAGGTGTGTAAGAGTTTGTAAACATTTATAAATAGATAGACATCACTACGAACCAACAGTTGTCAAGCCATGTGGAGTATTTGGTTTTAAAAGTCTAGTAATTACTCATGCACAAATGGAGTTTCCTGCTACCATTGGAAAAATACAGTAAAGCATCACACATCAAATTTAATGTCCAACTTACTGAGATCATGGCCTCAATATTAACCCCTCTTCAACGGGTGGGAGAGGGTCGGATGGGGGGGGGGGGAAATTAAAATTAAAAATGGGGGAACGGGTCCCCACCCCGACGCGTACGGCCAGTTGCTGTTTTTCTGGCGGGGGGTTGTGAGGCGCGCGTGTGTCCTGTCTTGGAGAGGTGGGACACTTCATTATCATATTTAAATCAGGCTCCCAACTACACTGTTGGGAAACCTGGCAGCAAAATGGAGATGGGAGCAGCCAACTCCAGAAGGTAAGTGCCTTTTAGAGCATTCCTTGTGAGCCAGGAGGAGCAGGAGTGCTCCCCCCGAGTCCCTCAAGCAAACCTTCGGCCTCCCTTTTGCCGATCATGGCCTCTCCTTGCTGCCGCGATTGGCGACACCCCCTCCCCCCCGATCTCCGGCCTGTCCCACAATCAGCTGACACAGGCCCCGCCCCCCCCCCCCCTCACCAAGTCCCGATCCCGACCCCCAATCTCTCCCACCCTTCCTTCCGATTGCCGGGCTCTTCAACATCCCTCCCCCCTACCAAGTCCTGATCCAGGGCCCCGATCTCTCATTCCGAATTGCCGGGCTCTGACCCCTTGCCCCGCTCCCCCACCAAGCCCCAATCTCTCCCGATTGCCTGGGACCATCCTCGGCGGTCCCCAGCTGCAGCCTCCTGCCGCTGGCTTTCCTGTCCGGCAGCCGGCCAGCCTGTCAATCTGGCCAGCTGTCTAGTGGGAAACAGAATTTAAAAAATGATAATTAGGTCCCGCCATTAATATTGGCAGAACCCCCGCTTTCTCAGTTTTCCCCCTTGCTCCTGCAAATACCCCCCCCCCATAAATACCGGGGCCCATAAGTCAGCAATAGGGGTGTAAGAAAGAAAAGAACTTGCATTTATATAGCACCTTTCACAACCTCATGATGTCCCGAAGCATTTTTGCAGCCAATGAAGTACTTTTGAAGTGTTGTACTATAGGGAAATGTGGTAGCCAATTTGCACACAGCAATGAACACCGGGAGAACTTCCCTGCTCTTCGAATAATTGTAAACAATTTTACAAAACCAAGTTATAGTCCAACAATTTTATTTGAAATTCACAAGCTTTCGGAGGCTTCCTCCTTCCTCAGGTGAATGTTGTGGAAATGAAATCCTCGAACTCTTCGCATTTATAAATCACAGAACAATACCTGGTGATTACAGATAATTTTTCCAACTGCCCGTTGCCAAGGCAATCACAGTGTGCAGACAGAGAGGTGTTACCTACAAGGCCACCAAATATACAAACAACCAAAAAAAACAGAGAGAGAGAGGCAGAAACATAGAAACATCCGGAAGGAAGAGAAAGACAGCAAATGACCCGTTATATTAAAAACAGATAACATTTGTTCGCTGGTGGGGTTACGTGTAGCGTGACATGAACCCAAGATCCCGGTTGAGGCCGTCCCCATGGGTGCGGAACTTGGCTATCAATTTCTGCTCGACGATTTTGCGTTGTCGTGTGTCTCGAATGCCGCCTTGGAGTACGCTTACCCGAAGGTCGGTTGCTGAATGTCCTTGACTGCTGAAGTGTTCCCCGACTGGGAGGGAACCCTCCTGTTTGGCGATTGTTGCGCGGTGTCCGTTCATCCGTTGTCGCAGCGTCTGCATGGTCTCGCCAATGTACCATGCTCTGGGGCATTCTTTCCTGCAACGTATGAGGTAGACAACGTTGGCCGAATCACAGGAGTATGAACCGTGCACCTGGTGGGTGGTGTCCTCTCGTGTGATGGTGGTATCTGTGTCGATGATCTGGCATGTCTTGCAGAGGTTACCGTGGCAGGGTTGTGTGGTGTCGTGGACGCTGTTCTCCTGAAAGCTGGGTAATTTGCTACGAACGATGGTCTGTTTGAGGTTGTGTGGCTGTTTAAAGGCGAGTAGTGGAGGTGTGGGGATGGCCATAGCGAGGTGTTCGTCGTCATTGATGACATGTTGAAGGCTGCGGAGAACATGGCGTAGTTTCTCCGCTCCGGGGAAGTACTGGACGACGAAGGGTACTCTGTTGGTTGCGTCCCGTGTTAGTCTTCTGAGGAGGTCTATGCGATTTTTCGCTGTGGCCCGTTGGAACTGTCGATCGATGAGTCGAGCGTCATATCCCGTTCTTACTAGGGCGTCTTTCAGCGTCTGTAGGTGTCCATCGCGTTCCTCCTCGTCTGAGCAGACCCTGAACAGTCATAGGATTTTTTTACATCTACCTGAGAGGGCAGACGGGGCCTCGGTTTAATGTCTCATCCAAAAGATGGCACCTCCTACAATGCAACACTCCCTCGGGACTGCACTGGAGTGTCAGCCTGGATTATGTGCTCAAGTCTCTGGAGTGGGGCTTGAACCCTTGGCCCAATGCAGTGGTGAGAGTGCTACCACTGAGCCAAGGCTATGTGTAGAAACATATCCAGCTTATCCAATAACACAATAAGCCAAACCAAGAATGAAGAGACAGAAATCATTGTCAATTTTGGGAAGAATCCAATAAAACAGCACCAAGTTACTGAATTGACAAGTTAACACTGCAGTACAAAGTGTTTATACACTCATCGCCCAATGACTTGACTGCTTTAAGCCTTCAGTTTTCAAAAGGATGGTAGTGAAAATAAGGTTAAGTCACTGTTGAACACTACTTCTTCATTTGTGTGCAAATCGAACATATGTTCCCTTAATTAATTAATGTACAAATAGAACACATGTTCCCTTAATTATTTTAAACACCACTGCTATTTTGTCCTCTTTCTCCACTGTGAAAACAAATATAAAGTATTCATTTAACAAGTCTGCCACTTCCTTATTTTCCATTATAGTCTCGCCTGCATCTTTAAAGAGCCCACATTCCCCTTTACCACCCTTTTAAAAATATGTTTACAAAAACTTGTTTGCTGTTAGCTTTGACATCCCTTGCAAGTTCTTTTGCATATATCTTTTTGCACTTCTTATTAATTTCTTTGTATCCCTTTGTTGCTTTTTGTAATACAAACGAACAGCGCCAAACGGGAGTAGGGCTCAGAAATCACAAAGGCTTGAAGAAGGTAACCTTGGTCATCTTGCCACATAAGGTTAGTGAAGGGTAGGAAAGGAGAAGCTGCTTCCCTTGACCAAGCTCAGGGCTGACACCACCCTGCTGTTATGTCTCGTTCCCACCCTTTGCAAAGCAAGCTCTGTTTGAGGGAGAGCACCCTACCAACATCTACCAGTGGTCAAAGCACGACAGCACCTCGCAGCATCCTTCTCACCAAAGTTCGCGAGCGCCAGCACAGCTACGCACGCCCTGGAGGATGAAGTTAGTGAGCTTCATGAGGAGCTGCCAGGTGAAAGAAAGCAGAAGGAAAGAACTCGCATTTATATAGCGCCTTTCACTACCTCAGGACATCCCAAAGAGCTTTACAGCCAAAGAAGTACTTTTGAAGTGTAGTCACTGTTGTAATGTAAGAAACACAGCAGCCAATTTGTGCACAGCAAGGTCCCACAAACAGCAATGTGATAATGGCCAGATAATCTGTTGTGATGTTAGTTGAGGGATAAATGTTGGCCAGGACACCGGAGAAAACGCCTCTGCTCTTCTTCGAAATAGTGCCAAGAGATTTTTTACATCTACCTGAGAGGGCAGACGGGGCCTCGGTTTAACGTCTCATCCGAAAGGCGGCACCTCCAGCAATGCAGCAGTCCCTCCGTACTGCGCTGGGAGTGTCAGCCTGAATTATGGGCTCAAGTCCCTGGAGTGGGGCTCTTTTTTTTATTCATTCACGGGATGTGGGCGTCTGACTCAACTTTCTGACTCAGAGGCGAGAGTGCTACCACTAAGCAGCGACTAACGCCTTGGTGGGGTAGAGGAGCAAGTGGTGGTGGCATAGGAGGAGCAGGAAACTGCCGGCCAGATGGCCAACTGGTTGCCATCGGTGACCCCACATACCGCTGTGTGTGATGAATTCAGTTAGCCATGATATGCTTCTTTGCTCGCCATAGGGAAAGTCTGGGGCAGGCTTGATGGACCGGCTGGTCTTCTCCTGCCCCTTGATTTTGTATGTTCTTAAGTCCTTGGCCATGCTGCCTGATGCATTAGTTACCTATTTGGCACACATGGGTTGGCAGCACACAAGCTGCTACAGCAATGCTGGCCTGGAGTTGGAGGGATAAATGCTGAGGTTGGTGGCAGTGCACGCCTTGTCTCACAGCCTTTTCCTTGGGTGCCCTTGTAGCAGACAGCAAATCTCTGTAGCCAACCCCTTGTCGGCCTAGAGCTTGTATAGGTAGTCAGTCCTCGCAGGTAGGTGTGCTGAGGTCTACTGATGTGGTTCATTGGCATATTGCAAGTGCAGGTAGCACAGCGCGGATGCCTGCTGACCTTCTACCATGCTATCTTTCATCTAGCACCCACTTCAATCATGTAGTTGGGGTTTATCTTTCCTTCACTACTCTCCTCTAATTCTGGCCTCTTGCACATCTCTGATTTTCATCGCCCCACCATTGCCGGCTGTGCCTTCAGCTGTCTAGGCCCCAAGCTCTGGAATTCCCTCCCTAAACCTCTTGACCTCTCTAAAATGCTCCTTGAAACCTACCTCTTTGGCCAAGCTTTTGGTCACCTGTCCTAATACCTCCTTTTGTGGCTCGGTGTCATATCGTTTCTGTTAATGCTCCTGTAAATCGTCTTGGGACGATTTACTGTGTTAGAGGTGCTATATAAATGCAAGTGGGGCTCTTTTTTTTATTCATTCACAGGATGTGGGCGTCTGACTCATCCTTCTGACTCAGAGGCGAGAGTGCTACCACTAAGCAGCGACTAACGCCTTGGTGGGGTAGAGGAGCAAGTGGTGGTGGCACAGGAGGAGCAGGAACGATTTACTGTGTTAGAGGTGCTATATAAATGCAAGTTGTTGTTGTTGTTGACAACCCTAGGGATCTTCAGCTAAATACTTTGATGCTCCCTGAGCTGTGAAAGTTGGTATTGGGCACAACTCCTTTTCATTGCCCTCTTTTTCCCATCTGTTGCTAGCTTGCTGATGTCCTGTAAGTTCTTTACTCACTAACTGCTTTTTGGGAGTGTATAAAAATATTTACTGTGATGAGTAAAAGTGTCGCCAAAAATCATTCCAACAATTTTTAATAAAAAATTTCAGAAACGTTGAAAAAAAATTCTCTTGATCAAAATAACACATTACAAAAAATAACCTATAAAAACTGGGGCACAAAAAATGTAAAGAGCCTGTCCCCATTCCAGAAACCTGATGCCAATGGAGCTCCTCTCCAGCCTATTTAAAATGGGCTTTTAGAGCGAACGAGCCTAATTTCTGCTTTAAATTGCCGCACCTGGCCAGAAAATCTACGCCCAGAGAGGCCTGGGATGGAACAAGTAGCTTTTGTGTAAAGTGTCTGTCTGCGAATTTACGACTTTGTGTCTGATTATTGCCTGATATGCAAATCAGTGGGAGCTGTGACGTCAAACAAAACTGTAAAAACTTTCAGTTTACCAGCTGTCGATTTACCCCTCCTAATTATTATCCAGAATTGAAATTTATCCATAAGACGGTTCCCCGGTAACGCTTAATGATGAAAAATGGATTATTAAAATGATTCTTTATTTTGCAGCAGGCTGTCCTACAGCGATAAGAACAAATAGGGCCAATTTTCTCTCTGTGCGAAGATGTTTCTCTTGCCCTCTGTTTGAAATCTCTTCCATTTGATCTTGTATCTGTGGCCCCTCATTCTACACCCCTCAATGACTGGACATAGTTTGCTACTAACTACACTGCCCGATCCTGTCATAATTTTATACGCTTCTAACATAGCGGCTTCATAACCTGAGTTGTTCTTAACAAAAAAAAAGACCCAGATGTTTCAAGTGCGCCTCAGTTGCAGATATTCACACTGCCAGGGAAAGCCCAGGAGTACAGATTTGTGAAATTTGCTGTCACATCTCCCTGTATGATTCTTGTTTTCCCATTTAAAACGGTTCTTGTTTTCTTGTAGGAGACTGCTCGAGCAGTGTTGTGATGCACAGCGGCTGTTTGCTGTAACAAAGTTGAACTCTCCCATGGGAAAGAGCCTCTGGTTTGATGGAGAGTTCCTGTACTCACTTGCTGTCAACAATGAAATCTTCTCCATGTTTCCCCAGGTTAACAATCAGTACTTTGACTTCAGTCCTAAATTCAGTCTGAATGGTCTTAGAAAGAGCAAAAAACTATGAACTAAAGTACAGATGAAATTTTTACATATTTACAAATATGAAAGTTATTTCAGTTTATAAAACAAAATATTCACAGGCATGTTTTTAATAGTGTGAATAGGGCACAATCCTTTCCGTTGTGAAAACCTTTCCATTGTCTTAAATCTGGTATATTGTATGAGGGGTCTTAAACCTGGTATAGTGTATGAGGGGTCTTAAACCTGGTATAGTGTATGAGGGGTCTTAAACCTGGTATAGTGTATGAGGGGGTCTTAAATCTGGTATAATGTAAGACGGATCTTAAATCTGGTATAGGGTAAGATGGGCCTTAAATCTGGTATAGTGTACGATGGGTCTTAAACCTGGTATAGTGTATGAGGGGTCTTAAACCTGGTATAATGTAAGAGGGATCTTAAATCTGGTATAGGGTAAGATGGGCCTTAAATCTGGTATAGTGTACGATGGGTCTTAAACCTGGTATAGGGTAAGATGGGTCTTAATTCTGGTATAGGGTACGATGGGTCTTAAACCTGATATAGTGTATGAGGGGTCTTAAACCTGGTATAGTGTATGAGGGGGTCTTAAACCTGGTATAGGGTACGATGGGTCTTAAACCTGGTATAGGGTACGATGGGTCTTAAACCTGGTAAAGGGTATGAGGGGTCTTAAACCTGGTATAGTGTATGAGGGGGTCTTAAACCTGGTATAGGGTAAGATGGGTCTTAAACCTGGTATAGGGTAAGATGGGTCTTAAATCTGGTATAGGGTACGATAGGTCTTAAACTTGGTATAGTGTATGAGGGATCTTAAATCTGGTATAGGGTACGATGGGTCTTAAACCTGGTAAAGGGTATGAGGGGGTCTTAAACCTGGTATAGTGTATGAGGTGTCTTAAACCTGGTATAGTGTACGATGGGTCTTAAATCTTGTATAGTGTATGAGGGGTCTTAAACCTGGTATAATCTATCAGGGATCTTAAACCTGGTAAAGGGTATGAGGGGTCTTAAACCTGGTATAGTGTACGATGGGTCTTAAATCTTGTATAGTGTATGAGGGGTCTTAAACCTGGTATAATCTATGAGGGATCTTAAACCTGGTATAGTGTACGATGGGTCTTAAACCTGGTATAGTGTATGATGGGTCTTAAATCTTGTATAGTGTATGTGGGATCTTAAAGGTAAACTAAAATTTTGCGAAAGAAATGGTATTAGAAAATTCTGTGAAAAAACTACTGGATGTTAAAGGCCAAAGAAGCCTAAAGGTCTAAATAAAACAGGACAGGCTGAATCCAGTCACTGAAAGCAGGTTTCTTTGGTGTTGCTAGGATACACCATTCCAGTTACCATTGAAAAAGTGCTCGGTGGTGGGAAATGGCGGAATTCTGAAGAAGAGTGATTGTGGCAGTCAGATCGACAAGGCGGATTTCGTCATGCGGTAAGAGACCATTTTAATTCACCTTGTCTGGTCTGCAGTTCAGAAATACAGTCCTAACCTTTGAGTTTCAACTCCAGACCTTTCTGTGTTTCAGTTCTTCCTGTGCACCATTTTTAATTCACTTGATGGTTCTGTTTTATGAATCCCTGCCCTGAGTATTTTACCTCAGACCTTAACTGTTGTGGGTCCTCCTGAGCTAAAACAGCAACGACAGAATCTACGCAGAGGTGTTGGCAAGGACTTTATAACTCGCACATAGAATAACCGCCCCTGCTATGTTATACTGTATGAATTAACTTCATCTCAGTGTTTACATCGCAGAATTAAAATGAAGATGAATGATCAGTAGATAAATAGTTAAACATTGAACCCGGGTGTATTTCCAGTGTATAGTAACAAGGAGAGGATCTTCACTTCTTGGATAGTTTGTGTACAACTATCCATGTAAATTTTTTTTGCACTTTCTCCAGTGCTTCTCTATCCTTTTTTAAACTGTGCGCAGTACTCTTAAGTGTGGTCTAACCAAGGTTTTATGTAAGTTTAATATAACTTCTCTGTTTTTGAATTCTATTCCTCTAGAAGTGAACATCAGTGCTTTGTTTGCACTTTTTATGGCATTGTTAACCTGCGTTGCTGCTTTAGTGATTTGTGTATCTGTACCTCTAGATCCCTCTGCGCCTCTACTCTATTTAGACTCTTATTTTCCAAGGAATATGTGGCCTCCTTGTTCCTCCTACCAGAATGCACCACCTCACATATATCTTCATTGAAATTCATTTGCCATTTACACGCTCATTCTGCAAGTTTGTTAACGCCTTCTTGTATTTTGTCGCAGTCTTCCTCACTATTAACTATACCTCAAAATTTGGTGTCATTCATCAATTTTGATATTATACTTCCTATTCCAGAGACCAGATCATTTATGTAAATATTAACAACAGTGGTTCCAGCACCGATCCACATTCCGCCAATCTGAGTAATTACCTTTAACCTCTACTCTCTGTTTCCTGTTTTGTAGCCAGTTTGCTATCCATTCTGCTCCTTGTCCCCTGACTCAACATGCTCTGATCTTATTCACCAGTCTACTATGCGGTACCACATAGCAGCTCTTTTCTTTCTTTTGACTGTGCAAGGATATTACTTATCACAAGGCCTCTTATTAAACCTAAATGACACTAATTTGTTCCTTGTACAACAAACAGACTGGTAGTTAGTGAACTAGCTGGAAGATCCACCCTTGTTTTCCTTGCACTGGTTAGATGTTCTGCTTTGCATGCTGAGAGTTGTCGTTTGATTACAAGTTTCCAGTTATATTTCTTTTAGAATTTACTCCCCCCTCCTGCTCTCTCCTCTCCTCTCTGGGAGGGATGGAATGACTCATGACTGAGGTATGGATCCACAGGCAGTTCTCTGTTAAAGAAAGTAAGAAAGAACTTGCATTTCTATATCGCCTTTCATGACCTCAGAACATCTCAAAGTGCTTTACAGCCAATGAAGTACTTTTAAAGTGAATTCACCGTTGTAATGTAGGAAACACAGCAGCCAATTTACGCACAGCAAGGTCCCACAAACAGCAATGAGACATTGACCAGATAATCTGTTTCTGGCGATGTTGATTGAGGGATAAATATTGACCAGGACACTGGGGAGAATTTCCCTGCACTTCTTCCAATAGTGCCGTGGGATCTCTTACGTCCACCTGAGGGGGTAGACGGGGCCTCGGTTTAATGTCTCGTCCAACAGTGCAGCACTCCCTCAGTACTGAGCTAAAATGTCAGCCTGGATTTTGTGCTCAAGTCTTTGGAGTGGGATTTGAACCCACAATCTAGAGACTCAGGTGAGAGTGCGACCCACTGAGCCGCGGCTGGCACTGACAATTAAGTTTGGTTCCACAACCAAGTGGCCGTTTTTATTATGAGTGAATGTCAGCAGTCTATTTGATCATGTGGGGGTGGGGTGGAGGCGTGCCATCACGGCTGAGCCCAATCTTATCCTTGCCCGATGCCTGGCATCCATACATTGGTACTTTCTAACAGGGGGGCATTGGATGCCGGTCAGCAGCAGGAATCCTGGCTAATTTTGCCCTGCCCTAGACCAGGCCAATTATAGTGCTACAGCTGCTGCCTCAGCTGGAATCAGTCTGGTGTCTATTCCACCCCTTGTGAGTGTGGCAAAGTCTACATTGGTAGACACTGGTACTTACCTGCAGACCCACCTTACTGAACACAACAAAATAGGGCTGTCAACTGGTTAGCTTTTGCAGCCCTTGAAGTTCAGGGAGGTAACCGCACTTGTTTTCCTTACATTGGTTTGAAATCTTAGGAATATAGCAACAGGAGTTCATCATTCACTCCCACCAGTCTGTTCTGCCATTCAGTTAGATCATGGCTGATCTGAATCTGAACTCCATTTACCTGCCTTGGTTCCACATCCCTTAATATCCTTGCCGAACAAAAATCTATCAATCTCAGTTTTGACATTTTGAATTCACCCCCAGTCTCAACAGCTTTCTGGGGGAGAGAGTTCCAGATTTCCACTCCCCTTTGTGTGAAGAAAAGCTTCCTGACATCACCCCTGAACAGCCTAGCTCTAATTTTAAGATTATGCCCTCTTGTTCTGGACTCTCCCACCAGAGGAAATAGTTACTCTCTGTCTAACCTATCAAATCCTTTAATCATCTTAAACACTTCAATTAGATTACCCCTTAATCTTCTATACTCAAGGGAATTCAAGTCTAGCCTATGTAAACTATCCTAGTCCTGCTTAGAAGAAGCCTAACTGATTGATCCAGCTTCAGCTGTCTAGGCCCTATAATTAATTCCCTGCCTAAACCTCTCCACCTCTCTCTCCCTTTAAGACGCTCTTTAAAAGCCACCTCTTTGACCAAGCTTTTGGATACCTGTCCTAATATCTCCTTATGTGGCTCTTGTCAAATTTGGTCTGATTACGCTCCTTGGGATGTTTCACTATGTTAAAGGCATTATATAAATACACGGAAAGCCATGGCAATCCAGACCGGAGACAACTTGGTTCTTAATTCCAAAATTGGATTGACCATTGGTATTCCGGCCATCTATAATTGGAGTTACCTAAACAACGGCCTAGAAGTTGGGCAGAAGGAGGCAAAATCGAAAGAGTCTTGAACCTATCTAAGAATGAGTAAAGTAACTAGTTCGGAGGTGGTATTCCAAAGATCTTCACTCTCTCAGATGTCAAAATATCTTTTATAAGGCGAGGGTCTGAAAGGCCATTCCCTTATAAAATTTTGCAGTGAAACCACCAATGCCATTGCTCTCTCTCCTCTTCCCCCACCCCTCCCTCCCCCTGGAATCTCATTACGTGTGACTGCTAATGTAGAAAGAAAGTGAATTTCTATCCAAACACTACCTGTGTTTTTTAAATAATGTTTGACACAGTTCCTGAGAATAATTTGTCACTTCAGGTCCCCCGGGGCAAAAACAGATTAAACTAACGTAGAATTTCAAGGTTGCCACAAAGAGACAGTCATCAATTTGAACAAAATAGACTTGAGATCGGCCATTTAAACAGGAAAACATTTTGTCCCACAAGAATTTGAAAGTGTTTCCAGATTTAATTTGCTATAATCTCAAAACAAAGTGTAGCTATTTGTCACTGTCTACTAAACTGTTCTGTGAAAGATATATATGGAATCATAATTAATCTCAAGGGGGCTGATTTTCAGTTTAAGAAAGAAAAGAACTTGCATTTATATAGCGTCTATCATGACCTCAGGATGTCACAAAGCGCATTGCAGTTGATGAAGTACTTCTGAAGTGTAGTCATATTGTAATATAGGAAATGCAGCAGCCAATTTGCACACAGCAAGCTCCCACAAACAACAATGTGATAATGACCAAATAATCTGCTTTTTAGTGATGTTGATTGAGAAATAAATATTGGCTAGGATAATGAGGAGAACTCCCCTGCTCTTCTTCAAAACAGTGCCATGGAATCTTTTACAACCACCTGAGAGAGTAGATGGGACTTCAGTTTAATGCCTTATCTGAAAGACACCACCTCTGATAATGCAGCACTCCCTCAGTACTGCACAGAAGTGTCAGCCTAGATTATGTACTCAAGTATCTGGGGTGGGATTTGAACCACACAACCTACTACCCTTGAGGTGAGAGTACTACCACTGAGCCACAGCTGACACAGTTTAGATGCTCGATGGGTGGTCGATGGGAAGATTGCACTGCGATTCAACATTTAAAACCAAAACTAATTCATTTTGGAATATATATATGTTGTGATGAGTCAGAATTAACTCTTGATTTTTGCACCATCAGAATGTAATACTAGGTCAGTGTAACACAGTAAGCCTACATGTGTGCAAGTGCCTTAGCTGAATGAGATAATGATTATGATAATGGCCTGTAGGATTGGAACAATGGCAAAAAGCATTGATGTAGACTTTGTTCTTGCATAGCAACACCTTGTATTTCTATGGCACTCAAGTGTAGGAAGTTGCCTTATTTCACTTTAATGTAAGGAGGAAGAAACATAACAATCAGTCAATAAATCATTACATGGCAGCCCCTGAAACCCCATTCACATGGGCAGTCTAACCTCTCCAGGCTCAGTTCACAGAAACAGTGCGCCCTGTCCAACTCCCCGTCTTTTCACAGAGACACTTCCTTCTCCAACCCCTGTGGTTCATACTGGTACTCTTCTCTCTCTCCAGACTGGTACGCTTCTTTCATGGAATCATACAACACAGAAGGAGGCCATTCGGCCCACTACCTGTGCCAGCTCTCTACAAGAGCTACCAATTAGTCTTTCCTTGTAGCCCTGAAAAATTTTCCTTTTTGAGTATTTATCCAATTCCCTTTTGAAAGCTATTATTGAATCTGCTTCCATCACCTTTTCAGGCAGTGCACTCCAGATCATAACCACTCGCTGAGTAAAAAAAATTCTCATCATCTTCCTGGCTTTTTTGGCACTTACCTTCAATCTGTGTCCTCTGGTTACTGACCAGTTTCTCCTTATCTACTCTATCAAAACCCCTCATTATTTTCAACACCTCTATTAAATCTCCCCTTAACCTTCTGTGCTCCGAGGAGAACAATCCCAGCTTCTCCAGTCTCTCCAGACAACTGAAACCCCTCGTCCCAGGTACCATTCTAGTAAACCTCCTCTGCACCCTCTCCAAGGCCTTGACATCCTTCCTAAAGTGTGGAGCCCAGAATTGGCCACAATACTCCAGCTAATGTTTAACCAGTGATTTATAAAGGTTTAGCATAATTTCCTTGCTTTTGTACTCTATTTATAAAGCCAAGGATCTTGTATGCTTTTTTAACAACTTTATCAACTTGCCCTGCCACCTTTAACGATTTGTGTATGTGCACCCCCATGTCTCTCTGTTCCTGCACTCCCTTTAAAATTGTACCATTTAATTTATATTGCCACTTGTCATTTTTCCTTGCAAAATGCATCACTTCACACTTCTCTGCATTAAATTTCATCTGCCATGTGCCTGCCCATGGGGAGGTGCTCAGACAGAAACAAAAATAAAAATAGTCTAAAGACTAAAAAATGGGATGAGAGCAAAGTCCAGGTGATCAGTAGTGTTAAAGGTAATATAAATACTTCAGGTTTGGAAAAGAATATAAGAAATAATAACAAAATAACTGATCAAAATACGATAGAAGTGATAAAACAAGGAATGTGATAAGTTAAAATATTTGTTAAAGACAACATCAGGGCATAAAGGCAGGGCAGGGTCTATTGCCAAATTAAAAGTACTATACACTAATGCACGTTGAATAAGAAATAAGACAAGTGAATTAGAAGTGAAAATTCAGCTAAAAGGGTATGAAGTAGTAGCCATCACTGAGACCTACAGGCTGGGAATGACTGGGAGATAAATATTCCAGGTTATAAGGTCTTTAGAAAGGATAGGGAAATTGGAAAAGGAGGAGGAGTAGCAATATTGATAAGGGACACTATTACAGCATTAGAAAGAAGGGATATCAGCAAGGGTGAGCAGGCAGTAGAAACGCTATGGGTAGAATTGAGGAATAGAAAAAGATGCAAGACCTTGGTGGGACTTGTTTCTAGACCTCCAGCTAGCAGTGATAAAGTAGCGGGATACATAAACGTGGAGATCAGAGAAATTTGTTGCTAAAACAGAGTACTTATAATGGGAGACTTTAATTTTCACCTGGACTGGGAGAAGCAGAACAGCTCGAGTCCCAAAGGCAGCGAATTTCTTGAGTATATTCGGGAACAATATGTTCTTGAACCAACAAGAGAACAGGCCATCTTAGATTTAATAATAAGTAATGAGCCTGAATTAGTCATTAATCTAATGGTAAGGGAACACCTAGCCAACAGTGACCATGATCGAATTTGATATTAGAATCATGGAATCCTACAGCACAGGAGGAGGCCATTCGGCCCGTCGTGTATGTGCTGGCTTTTTGAAAGAGCTGTCCAATTTAGTCCCACGCTCCAGCTTTTTCCCCATAACTCTGCAAATTGGCCCTCTTCAAGTACATGTCCCGTTGCCTTTTGAAAGTTCCTATGGAATCTGCTTCCAGCACCCTTTTAGATAGAGCGTCCCAGATCTTAACAACTCTGTGTGAAAAAATTTCTCCTCATTTCCCCTCCAGTTCTTTTGCCAATAATTTAAAATCTATGACCTCTGGTTACCGACTCACTTGTCAGAGGAAACAGTTTCTCCGTATTTGCTCTATCAAAACCCCTCATTATTTTGAGAGCCTCTATCAGGTCTCCCCTTAACCTTCTACGCTCGAAGGAAAACAGTCCCAGCTTCTCCAATCTCTAAACATAACTGAAGTCCCTCATCCCTGGTATCATCCTTGTAAACCTCCTCTGTACGCTCTCCCAAGGCCTAGACATCCTTCCTAAAGTGTGGTGCCCAGAATTGTACACAATACTCCAGCTGAGGACTAGCCAGTAATTTGTAAAGGTTCAGCATGACTTGTTTTTGTATTCAATGCTCCTATTTCAAAGCCTAGTATCCCTTACGTTTTCTTAACTGCCTTATCAACTTGCCCTGCCACCTTTAAAGATTTGTGAATATGCATCTCCAGGTCCCTCTGCTCTTGCACCCCCTCAAAATAGATTATACTGCCCCTCCATGTTGTTCCTCCCAAAGCGCAGCACTTCGCACTTACCCGCATTAAATTATATCTGCCATATGTCTTCCCATTTCACCAGTCTGTCTATGTCCTCCTGAAGTCTGCTACTATCCTCCTCACTATTTACTGCGTTGCCAAGTTTTGTATCAACCGCAAACTTCGAAATTGTACTCCCTATACCCAAAGTCCAGGTCATTTATATATAAGAGGAAAAGCAATGGTTCTCATGCCGACCCCTGGGAGACCCCACTGCATACTTCTCTCCAATCAGAAAAACATTCGTTCACCACTAGTCTCTGCCTCCTATCCCATAGCCAATTACGTACCCAAGTTACCTCCGTCCCTTTAATCCCATGTGCTTCTATTTTCCGAATAAGTCTTTTATGTGGCACTTTATCAAATGCCTTTTGAAAGTCGATATATACAACATCTACTGCACCACCTTCATCAACCCTCTCTGATATTTCATCAAATAACTCAACCAGGTTAATCAGACACGATTTGCCTTTAACAAATCCATGCTGGTTATCCCTTATTAACCATGCTTCTCCAAGTGAAGATCTCTAGTAGTTTTCCCACCATTGACGTTAGACTGATTGGCCTATAGTTGCTAGGTTTATCCCTTTCCCCTTTTTTGAATAGAGATGTAACATTTGCAATCCTCCAGTCCTCTGGCATCACTCCCATATCCAAGGAGGATTGAAAGATTGTGGTCAGAGCTTTTGCTAGCTCCACCCTTGCTTCCCTCAGCAACCTACAATGCATCCCATCTGGACCAGGGGACTTGTTCACTTTGAGTGATGCCAACCTATTTAGCACCTCCTTTCTATCTATTTTTATCCTATCCAATATCTCTACTCCCTCCTCCTTTACTGCAACATTAACCTCATCGTCTTCTTTTGTGAACGCACATGCAAAGTCCTCATTCAGTACCTCAGTCATGCCCTCTGTCTCCACAAGAAGATTTCTTTGTCTCTAATCGGCCCCACCATTCCTTTAACTTTTTATACATTTATAAAAGATTTTTTATGTTACCCACTAATCTTTTCTCATATTCTCTCTTTGTCCTTCTTGTATCCTTTTTCAATTTCCCCCTGCATTCTCTGTATTCTGCTTGGTTTTTGACTGTAATCTGTACCTGACATTTGTCATAAACCTCCTTTTTCTGTTTTATTTTAACCTCTATTTCCTTTGTCATCCAGGCAGCTCTAGCTTGGTATGCCCTATCTTTCCTTCTCATGGGAATATGTTTGGTTTGTACCCAAACTATCTCCATTTTGAAGGCCTGCTATTGCTCATTTACTGTTTTCTTGCCCAATCTTTGTTTCCAGTCCACCTGATGTAGATTCCTTCTCAAATCTCTGAAATTGTCTCTCTTCCAATTGGGTATTTTCACCTTTGTTTTTTCTTTGTCCCTTTCCGTAACTACTTTAAACCTAATTATATTATGATCACTATTACCCAGATGTTCTCCCACTGAAACACATTCCACTTGCCCTGCTTCATTCCCCAGAATTACATCCAGCACTGCTTCCTTGTTGGGCTAGAAACATACTGATTAAGAAAGTTCTCCTGTACACATTTTAGGAATTCTTCACCCTCCTTGCCCTTTACCCTGTTTTTTCCCAGTCTATATTCGGGTAATTGAAGTCCCCTACTATTACTGCCCTATTATTTTTACATTTCTCTGAAATTTTGCCTACAGATTTGCTCCTATCTCCTTCTCACTATTTGGGGGTCTATAGTAAACACCCAGCAATATAACAGCTCCTTTTCTGTTCCTTAACTCTAACCAAATAGATTCAGTCTTTGAACCCTCTGGTATATCGTCCCTCTGTAGAACGATTAGGTTTGCGGGGGAGAAGGGTGAATCACGAACCAATGTTTTAAAATTAGGTGAGGCTGACTTTGGAGGGATGAAGCAGAAATTGACCACAAGACTGGGCAAAAATACCAACTGATAAAACTACGGATGAACAGTGGGAGGTGTTCAAAAAAGTATTTAGTAGAATACAAGACCTGTACATTCCCCTAAAGGGCAAGGGTTCTACTTGTGTAATTAAACAACCTTGGTCAACAACAACAACAACTTGCATTTATATAGCGACTTTAATGTAGTAAAACGTCCCAAGGTGCTTCACAGGAGTTATTAAACACAATTTGACATCGAGCTACATAAGGAGATATTAGGACAGGAGGTAGGTTTTAAGGAGCGTCTTAAAGGAGGAGAGAGAGAGAGGCGGAGAGGTTTAGCGAGGGAATTCCAGAGTTTAGGGCCTTGGCAGCTGAAGGCACGGTCACCAATAGTGGGGCGATGGAAATCAGGGATGCGCAAGAGACCAGAATTGGAGGAGGACAAAGATCTCGGAGGGTTGTAGAGCTGGAGGAGGTTACAGAGATAGGGAAGGGCGAGGCCATGGAGTGATTTGAAAACAAAGATGAGAAGTTTAAAATCGAGGTGTTCCCGGACTGGGAGCCAATGTAGTTCAGCAAGCACAGGGGTGATGGGAGAACGGGACTTGGTGCAAGTAAGGATACGGGCCATAAAATTTTTCGATGAGCTCAAGTTTATGGAGGGTTGAAGATGGGAGGCCAGTCAGGAGAACATTGGAATAATCGAGTCTAGGAGTAACAAAGGCATGGATGAAGGTTTCAGCAGCAGATGAGCTGAGGCAGGGGCAGAGACGGGCGATGTTACGGGAGTGGAAGTAGGCGGACTTGGTGGATGGAGCAGGTATGTGGCCGGAAGCTCATCTTAGGGTCAAATAGGACACCAAGGCTGCAAACGGTCTGGTTCAGCCTTAGGCCAAGGAGAGGGATGGTGTCGGTGGCCAAGGAACGGAGTTTGCGGCGGGGACCAAAGAGAATGGCTTCGGTCTTCCCAATATTTAGTTGGAGGAAATTTTTGCTCATCTAGTACTGGATGTCGGACAAGCAGTGTGACAAATGAGAGATAGTGGAGGGGTCGAGTGATGTGGTGGTGAGGTAGAGTTGGGTGTCGTCGGCGTACATGTGGAATCTGACGTTGTGTTTTCGGATGATGTCGCCGAGGGGCAGCATGTAGATGAGAAGTAGGTTGGGGCCAAGGATAGATCCTTGGGGGACTCCAGAGGTAACGGAGCGGGAGCGGGAAGAGAAGCCATTGCAGGTGATTCTGTGGCTATAACTGGATAGTTAAGAATGGAACCAGGCGAGTGCAGTCCCTCCCAGCTGGACGACAGAGGAGAGGCGTTAGCTGAGGATGGTGTGGTCAAACATGGCAAATGTAAGGAATCTTACAACACCAGGTTATAGTCTAACAGTTTTATTTGAAAATCACCAGCTTTCGGAGATTATCTCCTTCGTCAGGTGAATGAGTGAAAGGTTCTCAAATCGCATATCATATCTTATACCTGACGAAGGAGATAACCTCCGAAAGCTTGTGATGTTCAAATAAAACAGTTGGACTATAACCTGGTGTTGTAAGATTCCTTACATTTGTCCACCCCAGTCCATCACCGGCATCTCCACATCAAACATGGCAAAGACTGCAGACAGGCCGAGAAGGATGAGGAGAGATAGTTTATCACGGTCACAGTCACATAGGATATCATTTGTGACTTTGATAAGGGCTGTTTCAGTACTGTGACAGGGGCGGAAACCCAATTGGAGGGACATACATGGAATTGCAGAAAAGATAGGCACGGATTTGGGAGGTGACAACACCTTCAAGGACTTTGGAGAGGAAAGGGAGGTTAGAGATGGGGTGATAGTTTGCAAGTACAGAGGGGTCAAGGGTGGATTTTTTTGAGGAGGGGTTGATGACGGCAGATTTGAAGGAGTGGGGGACAGTTAACAATATCAGCTAATATGGGGGAGCCAGGAAGGGAAGTTTGGCAGAAATAGGGTAGAGGGAGCAGGAGGTGAGTCTCATGGTCAAGATGAGCTCGGACAGGGCATAAGGGGAGATAGGAGAGAAACTAGAGAAAGATACGAGTTCAGGGCTAGGGCAGGTGGGAACCGTAGGGGAAGTTTGGCTTGGTGGGCTAGGGGAAGGGAGGGAAGCGGCAGAAGCAGCTGAACGGATGGTCTCAATCTTAGTTTCAAAGAATTCCATGAGCTCCTTGCACTTTTCATTGGAGGTGAGGGTGGAGGGGACAGGGGAGAGTGGCTTAAGAAGAGGGTTTATAGTGGAGAAGAGAGGCCAGGATTATCTTTGCATTCCAGGATGATCCTGGAACAGTGAGCCGTTTTGGCAGAGGAGAGCAGGACTCAATAGTGCTTTATGTGGTCCAGCCAGATCTGGCAATGAATGGCCAAACCAATTGTGCGCCATAAACGTTCAAGTCTGCCTCCCTCGGACTTAAGGGAGCGGAGATGAGGGCCGAACCAGGGGGAACGACCAGGGTGAGAGAGAATAATGGTTTTAATGGGGACAACGACAATAAAGGGGGAGGTGAGGGTGTGATTGAGCAGATCGGTAGCTGCAGAAATGTTGTGGTGAATGGAGGACCAAAGGCTAAACAGGTGGGAATTTGAAAGTGCGATTGTAAGTGAGTTGGTGGAGAGTTTTTTCCAGGGGCGAACACAGAAGAAAGTGGGGCTGGGAGGGGGAAGGGGGATGTGGGTAGAGAGGGATACAAGGAAGTGAGAGATAGTATAAAACTAATAGAAAGGGGAAGTGAGAGATAGTATAAAACTAATAGAAAGGGCTAATACGAAGGCAAAGAACGGTAGAGATTCCACGGACTGTGAGAGATAAAAGGAACAGCAAAGGGATACTAAGAAAGTAGTAAGAGCTGCAAAATGGGAATACGAGAAAAAGCTTGTAAGGGATATCAAGGACAACACTAAAGGATTTTACAAAAAATTAAGAGAAAGAGAGTAATGTGGGTCCCTTAATGACTTATGCAAGAGATATTGTAATTGAAAATCAGGAAATGTAGTAAACAGTGTGTAGTAACAGACTTCCGGAGGTCAGACACGTGGCAGATGAAATTTAATGCAGAGAAGTGTGAAGTGATTCATTTTGGTAGGAGGAATAAGGAGAGGCAATATAAACTAAATGGTACAATTTTAAAGGGGGTGGAGGAACAGAGATACCTGGGGGTGCTCATACACAAATCTTTGAAGGTGGCAGGACAAGTTGAGAAGGCTGAAAAGAAGTATATGGGATCCTGGGATTTATTAATGGTCATAGAGTACAAAAGCAAGGATGTTATGCTAAACCTTTATAAAACACTGGTTAGGCCTCAGCTGGAGTATTGTGTTGAATTCTGGGCACCACACTTTAGGAAGGATGTCAAGGCCTTAGAGAGGGTGCAGAAGAGATTTACTAGAATGGTACCAGGGATGAGGGACTTCAGTTATGTGGAGAGACTGGAGAAGCTGGGATCATTCTCCTTAGAACAGAGAAGGTTAAGGGGAGATTTGATAGAGGTGTTCAAAATCGTGAACGGTTATGACAGAGTAAATAAGAAGAAACTGTTTTCAGTGGCAGAAAGGTCAGTAACCAGAGGACACAGATTTACGGTGATCGGCAAAAGACCCCGAGGCGACAGGAGGAAACTTTTTTTAACGCACCGAGTTGTAATGATCTGGAATGCACTGCCTGAAAGGGTGGTGGAAGCAGATTCAATAATAACTTTCAAAAGGGAATTGGATGAATACTTGAAGGGAAAAAAATTACGAGGCTATGGGGAAAGAGCAAGAGAATGGGACTAATTGGATAGCTATTTCAAAAAGCCGGCACAGGCTCGATGGGCCGAATGGCTTTCTCCTGTGTTGTACCTACTATGATACCATGAAATGGCAGACTTACTAAATAGCTACTTTGTATCGGTCTTCACAGTAGAGGATGAAGATAAAGTACCAGAGATACAAGGAAAACTAAAAATAAATCAAGGGGATTCAATATAAGTAAAAACATTGGTGATGGAGAAACTAATGTTAGTAAAGATGGACAAATCTCCAGGAACCTGATGGTTTCCACCCCAGGGTATTAAAAGAAGTCATGAGATAATTGTAGATGCTCTAGTCATGATCTTCCAAAACTCTTGATTCAGGAATTGTCCCCTTGGATTGGAAAATTGCCAATGTCACTCCATTATTTAAGAAGGGTAAGAGAGATAAACTAGGAAATTATAGGCCTATTAGTCTAACGTCAGTTGTGGGGAAGTTACTAGAATCTGTTATTAGGGACAGAGTGACTGAGCATTTGGACAAATATGAGCTGATCAGAGAGAGCCAGCATGGATTTGTAAAGGGTAAGTCATGTCTAACAAACCTCGTTGAATTTTTTGAGGAGGTCACTAACGTGGTAGATAAGGGAGTGTCTATGGATGTTATTTATATGGAGTTCCAGAAGGCATTCAACAAGGTTCCACATAAGAGACTTAACAAAAATGAGAATGCATGGAATTGGAGGCAGCCTATTGGCTTGGATAGGAAATTGGTTAGGAGGTAGGAGGCAGAGAGTAGGGATAATGGGTATGTACTCAAATTGACAGGATGTGACTAGTGGTTCCTCAGGGATCTGTACTGGGGCCTCAGCTTTTCAATATATTTACAAATGACCTTGGATGAAGGAGTAGGTATATCTATTTTGCTGACGACACTAAGTTAGGAGGCACAGTAAATAGTGTAGATGGGAGCAGAAAGTTGCAAAGAGTCATTGATAGATTAAGTGAGTGGGCAAAACTGTGGCAGATGGAGTTCAATGTGGAAAAGTGTGAGGTTATCCACTTTGGACCTTTATCTCAAGAGGGCTGAAATACAAGTGGTGGAAGTTATGTTACTGCTGTACAGAGCTCTGGTTAGACCCCATCTGGAATACTGCATTCAATTCTGGACACCACACCTCAGAAAGAGGGTGCAGCGCAGATTCACCAGAATGATACCGGGGCTAAAAGGGTTAAATTGTGAGGACAGGTTGCATTGTAGGGCATACAGGCTTGTATTCCCTTGAATATAGAAGATTAAGGGGTGATCTAATTGAAGTGTTTAAGATGATTAAAGGATTTGATAGGGTAGATGGAGAGAAACTATTTCCTCTGGTGGGGGAATCCAGAACAAGGGGGCATAACCTTAAAATTAGAACTAGACCGTTCAGAGCAGAAAACACTTCTTCACACAAAGGTTAGTGGAACTATGAAACTCTCCCCTAAAAAGCTGGTGAGGCTGGGGGTCAATTGAAAATCTCAAAACTGAGATTGATAGATTTTTGTTAAGGTATTAAGGGTTACAGAACCAATGTGGGTAGATGGAGTTAAGATACAGATCAGCCATGATCTAATTGAATGGCGGAACAGGCTCGAGGGGCTGAATGATCTACTCGTGTTCCTATCTTCCTTTGTTCCTTCGCCCATTTCATCAGTCTGCCTATGTCCTCCATAAGTCTGCTACTATCCCCCTTACTGTTTACTACATTTCCAAGCTTTGTTATCTCCAAACTTTGAAATTATGCCCTGTATACCCAAGTCCAGGTCATTGATACATATGAAAAAGAACAGTGGTCCTAATACCAACCCTTGGGGAACACCACTGTATACTTCCCTCCAGTCTAAAAAAACACTGTTCACCACTACTCTCTGCTTTCTCTCTCGCAGACAATTTCATATCCAGGCTGCCACTGCCCCTTTAATCCCAAGGGCTTCAATTTTGCTAAAGTCTATTATGTAGTACTTTATCAAACGCCTTTTGAAAGTTCATATGCACAACATCAACCGGACTACTCTCATCAACCCTCTCTGTTATTTCATTGAAAAACTCAATCAAATTAGTCAGACCCTATTTGCCATTAATAAATCTGTGATGGCTGTCATTTATTAACCATTTTCTTCCAAGTGACAACTAATTTAGTTCCTGATAATGGTCTCTAAAAGTTTCTCCACCACCGACGTTGGGCTGACTGGCCTATAGTTGCTGGGTTTATCCCTCTGCCCCTTTTTGAACAGGGGTGTAACATTTGCAACTCACCACTCCTCTGGTTCCATTCCCATGTCTAGTGAGGATTGGAAAATTGGGGCCAGACCCTCCACAATTTCCACCTAGGATGCATCCCATCCGGACCGGGTGACTTTTCTACTTTGAGCACTGCCAATTGTTTAAGTACCTCCTCTTTATCTATTTGTATCTTATCCAATTTCTCTATCCTCTCCTCCTTTACTGTAACATTGGCAGCATCCTTTTCTTTAGTGAAAACAGCTGCAAAGTACTCATTAAGAATCTCAGCCATGCCCTCTCCCTCCACAAGAAGATTTCCTTTTAGGTCCTTAACCAGTTCTTTCATCACCCCTGTTCAAGCTGCTGCTGTTCCCTTTCCTTCCCCCAAGTTTACTAGTAGGGTTTGTTCCCTCTAGTTCATGTTGGCATGCATGCACTCTCCCCACTCTATTTCAGGTATCAGCCTTGGCTCAGTGGTAGCACTCTTACCTTTGAGTTAGAAGGTTGTGGGTTTAAGCCCCACTCCAGAGACTTGAACAAATAATCTAGGCTAACACTCAAGTGCTGCACTGCCAGAGGTGCTATCATTCAGATGAGGCATTAAAATGTGGCCATATCTACCCTCTCAGTTGTGATGCAAAAGATCCTGTGGCAAGAGAAGAGGAGCTCTCCTCAGTGTCCTGGCCAACAGTTATCACTCAAGCAACAGCTAACACAGATGATCTGGTCATTTATCTCATTGCTGTTTGTGGGAGCTTGCTGTGTGCAAATTGGCTGTTGTGTTTCTTACATTACAACAGTGACTATGTTTCTAAAACAATTCATTGGCTGTAAAGCTTTTTGGGACGTCCTGAGGCCGTGAAGGAGCAATATAAATGCAAATCTTACCTTTCCTAATGTTGCCACTTTCCTCCCAGCTTCTCCCCTTTCACCTCACCCTTTCACTAATATCCATTTCCCCCTTTCCTCTGTTTGCATCCATTTACCTCCCCTTTTATTGCTATCGATCTTTCCCTTCTCTCTCCCTTTCACTGCCATCCATTCCACCCTCTTTCACTGCCAGCCATTTCCCCACTCCTTGCAATCTGCCCCATGCTCTTGGCTACATGCCCCTTCCTCCCCTTGCTACCAATATCCCCCTGACCACTCCTACCTCAGTCCAGTGGCTGATGCACCTCCTCTTTGCGCAGTCCCATCACTGATGGCCTGGACAGTGACCTTTTAACTAAAAGTCTTAGGTTTAAAATTAGTTGACAGTTAAAGAAAGAACTTTCATTTATATAGAGCCTTTCACCACCTCAGGACGTCCCAAAGCGCTTTACAGCCAATGAAATATTTCTGAAATGTAGTCATTTCAGGGAAATGTAGTGTAGGGAAATGCGGCAGCCAATTTGCACACAGCAAGGTCTTTACCACAAATAGCAATGTGATAATGACCAGATAATCTGTTTTTGGTGATGTTGATTGAGGGATAAATATTGGCCAGGACTATGGGGAGAATTCCCCTGCTCTTGTTCGAATAGTGTCATGGGATCTTTTACGTCCACCTGAGAGGGCAGACGGGGCCTTGGTTTAACCTCTCATCCGAAAGACGGCACCTCCGACAGTGCAGCACTCCCTCAGTGTCAGCCTAGGGGAGGTAAATGCAAATAGAGGAAAGGGGGAAATGGTGTTAGTGAAAGGGTGGGGTGTCAGGGCAGAAGCTGGGAGCAATGTTTTAGTGGGGAAGGACAGTGGCAGCATTAGGAAAGGTAAGATTTGCATTTATATTGCTCTAGACGTCCCAAAAAGCTTTACAGCCAATGAATTGTTTTAGAAACATAGTCACTGTTGTAATGTAAGAAACACGACAGCCAATTTGCACACAGCAAGCTCCCACAAACAGCAATGAGATAAATGACCAGATCATCTGTTTTAGCTGTTGCTTGAGCGATAACTGTTGGCCAGGACACTGTGGTGAACTCCCCTTCTCTTCCTTGAATATTGCCACGGGATCTTTTACATCCACCTGAAATGATAGACGGGGCCATAGTTTAACGCCTCATCCAAAAGACAGCACCTCTGACAGTGTAGCACTGCCTCAGTGCTGTGGTGGGAAGTGTCAGCCTGGATTATGTACTCAAATCTCCTGGAGTGGGGCTTGAGCCTGCAACCTACTGACTCAGAGGCAAGAATGCTATCACTGAGCCACGGCCACAATTTGGACCAGATAAAGAGACCTGTTATTTTGATTGTTGCTGTATCTCTTTAGTTCTTGATTGAATTCCCAGACTGTTATACACTAAACATTATAGGATTTATAAGACCAGTGTTAATTTGAGAGTGTAATGAGACTGAATGAAAAGCAGCTGCTGCAAACCAGACAAATGAATCAGCTTCATTCACCGGGAGCTAAAAATAACATGGAGCAAGCTCTGGTCAAACATTTTATTCGGTTGAAACACCGCTAGGTCATTCAAGCACCTCTGACAGTGCGGCACTCCCTCAGTACTGGCACTGAAGTGTCAGACTAGATTTTGTGCTCAAGTCCGTGGAGTGGGACAAAGATCCACTGTTCATTTCCCAGACTGCTCAGTTGGTAATAGGGACCATGTAACTGAGCTACCTGGTTCAGAATGTCCCAGATTGGACCTTTGCTTAGATAGCTGATCTCAGTCAGCACAAGGCAGTAGGAGAGTACAGTGAGCCTCAGGACTCCTGGATTGGGGGGGGGGGGGGGGGGGGGGGATGGATGGGGGGAGAAAATCATTCAGGATTCCCGCTCCTGATTATTACCCAGTGACTCCCATTGTGAAAATACTCGTGTGTCCGTGGATGTCAGACGAGGACAGGATTAGTCTTGAATGTGAAGACCTCCACAGCTGAATAACCTGCTGACACTCGGGGTCGGGGGTGGGGGGGTGAATTTCCGCTTGCCCCCATTGTGATTTCGATGGACAAGCCGCAGAAATCCAGGAAAAGTGGCATTGGCATTTCTGAGTGGTTTTCGACAGCTCTTCTGTCTTAATTAAAGGGTGACAGGAGGGAAAACCCCTGTGGTAACTCCTCCACCCCCCGATTGTCCATGCAGACACACCAAGAACGACCAGTCGGAGAGCTACTGGAGGATGCCTCATGCTGTATCCAGCCCAAGTCAGCAGCTATTTGAGTTTTGAGAGTCGCCCTCACATTCCAGATGTGACACTTTGTATAAAACGACAACCAATAACAACCAAACAAGTTTCTATTTTTTTTTAAAAAGTATATGAGAACGAAACTGCTCTTTTTTCTCTGAGATTCCGATTACTCGGCGAGGTAATTGATACAAGAAATAGAGGAGTCAAGGAGCAGCCAATCTGGAGAAGCAACAATCAGCCTCTAGCTGACCCCATTAACTTTGTTGGACCACTTCCCCAGCCTGAGTTAGTGACTAAACATCAAGGCAGGCTACCCACAAGCAATGCCACGGGAGATCAGCCAGCAACCTAAAAATATACTATTCGATACTGGGGTATAGAGAAAAAAGAGAGACAACAGCAAGCTCAACTCTGATTCGCTGGTGGCAAGATTACGCATTTAGATAGTGCACCATGTAAGAAAGTGCAGAACTCCACCAGAACTGACTTCTGAGAAATTTCCGGCAATTTCTCTATTGGGAAATGAATGTGTTTGAATTATCTTTTTTTATTCATTCTCAGGATGTGGGCGTCGCTGGCAAGGCTGGCATTTATTGCCCATCCCTAGTTGCCCCTTGAGAAGGTGGTGGTGGGCCTTCATCTTGAACCGCTGCAGTCCGTGTGGTGAAGGTTCTCCCACAGTGCTGTTAGGTAGAGAGTTCCAGGATTTTGACCCTACGACAATGAAGGAATGGGGATATATTTCCAAGTCGGGATGGTGTGTGACTTGGAGGGGAATGTGGAGGTGATGGTGTTCACATTCACCTGCTGCCCTTGTCCTTCTAGGTAGTGGAGGTCGCGGGTTTGGGAGATACTGCCGAAGAAGCCTTAGCGAGTTGCTGCAGTGCATCATGTGGATGGTGCACACTGCACCCACGGTGTGCTGGTGGTGGAGGGAGTGGATATTTAAAGGTTCAAGAGGACTACTTTGTCCTGGATGGTGTTGCTTTTTAAGTTGCTGTTTTGAGCATGCCTCATTTTCCAAATGTAATTGTATTTAGTGGTCCAATTAATTTGATTGCACTAATTAAATAAGTGCGGTGCCATTAATTGATTCTATGACATTCAATGTACTCAAAAGGCCTCATAAAAGCCTAAGTGGAATTGAACCTTTTGAGTGTCGTCAGCGTTTTACACTGTTGATGATTTTTACACACCTTTGTCGAAATGATTTTAAAATATGAAGGTGAATATTATGAAGCGGAATCAAGGCAAATATTGATCCTTAGAACACTCCTCCCAGGTCACTGGACTGATTAAAGAAACAGCCAGATGCTGTAAGGGGAAGGTGGTAGGTTTGGTGTTCCGGTAGAATAAAATCAAATGGGCTGAAGCATCTTCTGCATCCGAGCTTATGCCTACTTTGTGACTATATTGTCTGCGTAATTTATTACATCAAGACAATGTGCCATTTTTAAATCTCCAGCAATGACACATAGGCCCTGAATTTTCATGGGAATTGTCTCTCAATTTCCTGCTATAACTTTGCAAGAGATCGAAGGAGCCCCGAGAGAAAGGCCATAAATGGCTGAAAACTAATTACAATTAAGTTAACAAGTATTTTAAATTAGCAATTGTGTGAAATAGGACGGGATATCTAATTTACCGATGGTGTCTTAAAGTCTGACATGCACCATGCAGAGAGGAGGCAGTTTTTCTAATTATTATTTGGTTCACTGTGGCAACCTTTCTCTTGATTTTTCTAAGCTCCAAACAAAGTATCCTACACAGTCTCCCTGCTCTCCACATCTCCTCTGTGTTGAAGTAAAAGCCCAGCCCATATCTCCTACTCTAACTTGTGGCCGGTTAACCAGTTAAAAGAGTTTTGTTTTTTAAATGGAGAAACCAAGGCGAAGGCTCAAAGGCCAGAACCCCACCAAGGTTGAAAAGATTGAAGGGGAAACCATGGTAAATCGGCAAGGAACTGACGCTGATGTGGGTTTTGAAGCCTGAAGATTGTAGGAGGAAGGAAAGGCCATTGGAAGTAGAGGGGATGAAATTGGTCTTCGGTGATGGCCAAGTCAATGGAAAAGAAAATCGGACAGATGGAGGAATCCAGAACAAGGGGGCATAACCTTAAAATTAGAGCTGGGCCATTCAGGGGTGATGTCAGGAAGCACTTCTTCACACAAAGGGGAGTGGAAATCTGGAATTCTCTCCCCCAAAAAGCTGTTGAGGCTGGGGGTCAATTGAAAATTTCAAAACTGAGATTGGTAGATTTTTGTTAGGCAAGGGTATTAAGGGTTACAGAACCAAAGCGGGTAGATGGAGTTAAGATACAGATCAGCCACGATCTGACTGAATGGCGGAACAGGCTCGAGGGGCTAAACGGCCGCCTCTGGTTCCTATGTTCCGAGATTTTAAAACGAGCTGCTGATTGGCGGTCGCCCCATTTTGAGCTACCGTCCACTACCGATTTCACCCCCAGAGAATTCCACACTTTTGAGGTCATGGGAGATAACGCGTTTAGAGCGGGAGACATGCGATGGGTGTTGATGGGAAGATGTAGAGAGCCGGGATAATGCGTGTAGGATGGTGCATTTGAAGATTAGAGGGAACAAGGGAAGGAAGTTCATCAGAGTGCTGATCATAGTAGTGTTGACAAAATAGAGAAAAGTTGCAAAAGGTAAGCGAGGGAATCAGTCAACAAGCTTTCTCTTGTATCCTATCGAGGAAAAGTAAAAAAAAACATTAAACCAAGATATACCAGCAGAATGGGAGTTGTGAGGCATGAAACCTTCTATGCCAGCTAGTGTTACATCAGTTCGTTGGCAGAGATAGAAGGATCAGAAGAGTGAAAACAAAAGTTGGGCATAGGAAGTGCAACAAGGAATTCTTGAAAACTCTTCCATTTGGCTGCCTTGGAAGAGTAAAGTTTCGCGAGGCGAGCCTCTCAGAACCTTGCTCGACAGAAAATAAGGAGTACCAGACCTGATTCCCTCAGCTGAGGCACGGGCTGGGAGTAGAGCAAAACTTGCCCTCTAGTTCCGGAATGAGATCAGACTGGATTGCACAGCCTGTTTTGCTGCGGGGTGTTTTACCGGAGGCGAGGGTTAGAAGAAGCCTGCAGCGAGGAGACGGGTATGTTTGTACAGTGAACAAAACTTTGGTGGAGCAGGGCTGAGGAGCACTCGATTCAACGCACTACTGAAGCAGCTAGAAAGAGTGCAGCAGCAATTGGCACATCGTACAAAGCCAATTCAAAGCACGTCACAGCCCCATCCAGCGGTCTCCTTCCGCGTGCTGCCCGCGGCAGCACAAGCAATTGTGGAGCCCGACGGAGTGAGCAGGCTCATTGGGAATGTGTGGAAAAGGCCGGAGACACGTTAATAAGAAAGAAAGATTTGCATATTTATAGCGCCTATCACAACCTCAGGATGCACTAAAGCGCTTTACAGCCAATGAAGTACTTTTTATGAAGTGGTGTCACTGTTGTGATGTAGGGAAGCACGGCAGCCAATTTGCGCACAGTAAGATTCCAAAAACAGCAATGTGAGAACCTGTTTTTAGTGTTGTTGGTTGCTAGGATTGTGACAGACCAGGACTGCAAGGAGTCATCGTAGAAATGCATGTGTTCCGCAACAAGTATATAAACCAACACTGCAGACCTGAAACTCTCTGCATGTGGCATGGACTCTCCACATTGTCAGCCTGTTTGTCAATCCTTCCCTTGTACAAACACAAATGAGAACACAACTCGACTCGTTACACCCAATGAATACAGTCGTCACCACAAATTCAGTTACCAACAACAATTAAATGGAAAGTAGAGGCGTCCTGGTTTAGCAATAAGCTTCATCATAGCCCAAGATAAGACAATAATGTATCATTACTGTCTTTTAAAAGACTTTTAAACCTAAAGTAAATAAAAATGATTCAAACTCTAGTTTTATTTAGACAAATACAAAGAGACAATAGAATTATTTGTAAATCAAGGCTCAGATTTAATTTCTTTCCATCAATCCTACAATGCAAAGCATGACATTAATAATTCAGCATTTGTTACAAATAATTACCAGAGAACTATCCCTAGAACAAATTTAAATTATAGAGTTAAAAATTGGTACAGGCCAATCAAATGCATATCTATTCATATCTATAACCTGAATCCAAATCTATGTCTATCTATTACACATATAAAAGTTTTGAAATGCATCTGTCACAGTTCGGGTGTCACATATGCAAATTATTAATTAGTAAGCAGATTGACTAAAAAGGATTCATTTGTTGGCCTTGTTCAGTCTAAATCCTAGAGTGGAAATTAGGGACATGAGATAAAAATGTTCACATTTACTGGATAATCTTAATATCTTCCAGATTTACTGAGAAACAAGAGGAGGGCAAACCTGCTCTTGAACTAACCTGCTTTTTTCGAGTGATAAAACAGGAGGGAAAGACGCTCTTGTAACATGGAGAGGTCTTAGATGAAACAAGCAGCTTTTCTGTGCGGAAATACAGCTGGGGGAGTTTTATTTTTGCTGGAGAAGGATTTTCCTGGCTATATGAGGCTGCCGGCTGTCAAGAATTGTGAACAGGGAGGCTGTGATCGCAGTTAGATCAGAAGATTCCGACTTCCCATGCTGCCGGATTGCTGCCACGTGATCACCACATGTCCCCAGAGTGGCGGACTTTTCAACCCACAGATTTTAAAGTCTGTGCGCGCTGCCAGAGTTAAAGGGGTAGTTCAGGTGACGAGAGGACCCGACTGGATCCAGTTAGAGGGTCTGAATCACTAAAAACTAGTGGACACGTACACAAAAACAATTAAAATGGCAAATGGAATGTTGGTATTTATCTCAAGGGGGCTGGAATACAAAGGGGTGGAAGTTATGTTAAGTTATATAAAGCTCTGGTTAGACCCCATCTGGAGACTGTGTTCAGCTCTGGGCACCACATCTCAGGAAGGATATGTTGGCCTTGGAGGGAGTGCAGTGCTGATTCACCACAATCATACTGGGGCAACAAGGGTTAAAGTATGAAGACAGGCTGCACAGACTAGGCTTGTATTCCCTCGAGTATGGAAGATTAAGGGGTGATCTAATTGAGGTGTTTAAGATGATTAAGGGATATGATAGAGAGAGACTATTTCCTTTAATTGAATGGCAGACCAGGCTTAAGAGGCTGAATGGCCAACTCCTGTTCTTTAGTGGTGTGACCCTCCATGTACAGTCTGGAACTCCACCCAAAACCAGCGTGTATGGGCAACTCACGGCCGTTCGCTCCATTGATCCCAACGGATGGAGAATCGCGCTCAGCCTCCCCGCGATGTTCCGACACGCACCAACGGAGGACGAGGTTCCCCGCTGTCACCGCATCTCGGAAAGTCACCGCGTGTCTGTTCATTGTCTGATAGGCAAATTGGTGGGAGCCGTAAGAGGGAGGGAAGGATGATTTTCATTCGAGTATTTCACGGAACACAACCCTATCTCTAGTGGTGCTGCGCACATTAATTTGAGGAATGACCTGTTTCATAAGGTCATAAGCACTCTCCCATATAATGTCCAACGTATTATTCTGCGGCTAAAGTCCAGTAGAATGTATCCCTTTAAGGCCACAAGGTGTAATTGTCTGATTTTATAACTTTTTTTACGTGCAGTCAGTTAGAAAGTATTTTCTGCTGGTGAGGAGGTTTCTCTATGCATTGGAAATGATTGGCTTATTTGTTTTGATGTGCGACACAGAAATTTGCATGTGTGAGACCCAAAATGTGAGAGATGCATTTTAAAACTTATATGTATAATAGATAGATATAGATTTGGATTCAGGTTATAGATATGAATAGATATGCGTTTGATTAGCCTGTACCAATTTTTATTCTATAATTTAAATTTGTTTTTGGGGTAGTTCTCTAGTAATTATTTGTAACGAATGCTGAATTATTAATATGATTCTATGTTCTACAGCAGGATCATGAGGGAATGATCTAACAGATATTCACAGACTGATACATCTTACCTCCAAATTTCTTCAAAGTCAGAAGGTCCCATTCTGGAGACTTGAGCACATAATCCAGGCTGACCACCCCAGTGCAGTGCAGGGCGCTGCACTGTCGGAGGTGCTGTCTTTCGGATGAGACATTAAACCGAGGCTCTGTCCGCCCTCTCTCAAAGAAGAGCAGGGGAGTTCTTCCCGGTGTCCTGGCCAATATTTATCCCTCAACCAGCATCATTGAGAAACCAGATGATCTGGTCATTAATCTCCTTGCTGTTTGTGGGATCTTGCTGTGCGCAAGTTGGCTGCTGCATTTCCTACATTACAACAGTGCCTACACTTCAAAAAGTACTTAATTGATTATAAAGTGCTTTGGGACATCCTGAGGTCGTGAACGGTACGAGTTCATTAAAAGTGCACGGTAGAAATCCTGAGATGATTGTAATAAATGATGAACCGGGATAAAGAGATATATACAAAGGATAATATTGTGAGGCTTCGCTAACAGCACAGAGTCTCACTGATGTTGAGTGCGGCTCAGATAATCGGGCTATAATCTTCCAGCTCTATCTCCGACCTGCGCCCATGTCCAGCTAGGCTGTGCCAGCAGTGGTGCTATTACTCCTGTGGTCTATTTAAACACAGAGATTCTTTCCATGGATGAAAGTTGGGCTTTAAAATTCCCGCTCTCCTTGATGGTGCTGCTTGGCCCAGCCCTGTGTTGGCTTTGAAATTAATATTAGCAATGGGGACCGTTGCTTTTCCTGCTCCCCTCCTCCATAAACTTGAGCTCATCCAAAACTCTGCTGCCCGTATCCTAATTCGCACCAAGTCCCGTTCACTCATCACCCCTGTGCTCGCTGACCTACATTGGCTGCAGGTCCGGCAATGCCTCGATTTTAAAATTCTCATCTGTGTTTTTAAATCCCTCCATGGCCTCGCCCCTCCATATCTCTGTAACCTCCCCCAACCCAACAACCCTCCGATATCATTGTGTTCCTCCAATTCTGGCCTCTTGCGCATCCCCGATTTTAATCACTCCACCATTGGCAGCTGTACCTTCAGCTGCCTAGGCCCTAAGCTCTGGAATTCCCTCCCTAAACCTCTCCGCCTCTCTACCCCTCCCTCCTCCTTCAAGACGCTCCTTAAAACCTACCTCTTTAAAACTTTTTGTCACCTGTTCTAATATTTCCTTAAGTGGCTTGGTGTTAATTTTTGTCTGATATTGCACCTGTGAAGCTCCTTGGGACGTTTTACTACTTAGAAGGCGCTATATAAATGCAAGTTGTTGTTGTGGTTGATTAGGCCTCTGCTGAAAGTCATTCAGATCTGCTTGTACACTAGCCTGGTGCAGCTTTTAAAGATCCTGTCAGACATTCAGTCTTGGATGAGTCACAATTTCCTCCAGCTAAACACTGGGAAGATCCTTCGCCATAAACTCCCTGTCTTTGCCACCGATTCCTTCGCCCTCCCCGGCCACAGTCTCAGGCGGAACTGGACTAATCGCAATCTGGGCGTTGTATTTGACCCCGAGCTGAACTTCCGAGTCCATATCTTCTCCGTCACAAAGACCACCTGCTTCCACTTTTGTAACATCACCCGCCTCTGTTCCTGCCTCAGCCCGTCTATCGTTGAAACCCTTATCAATATCTTTGTCACCTTTAATCAGTTCCAATGCTGTCCCGACTGGCTTCCCATCTCCCACCCTCCATAAAATTCAACTCATCCAAAGCTCTGCTGCCTGTGTGCTATCCGCCACTGAGTCCTGCTCACCCGTCACCCTTGTCCTCGTTGACCTACATCAGCTCCCACTATCCCATAGCCTCCAATTTAACATTCTTATCCTCATGTTTAAATCGTCCGTCCCTATCTCTGCAACGTTCTTCAGCATCGTCCTCCTGAACTCTCCATTTCTTTGACTCCAGCCTCCTGTGCATCGTCCCCACTTCACCTCGCCATTGGCGGCCATGCTTTCACCTCGACTCCACGGTCTGGAATCCCCTCCCTGAACCCCTCCGCTTTCTCCACCTCTCTCCTTTAAGAATGTCCTTGAAACCCACCTCACCCCCTCTGAATATCTCCTTCTTTGGCTCCTTGTCCGTTTAATTCTTTATACTTCCGTGGAGTGCCTTGGTACTTTTTTCTATGTTCAGGGCGCTATATAAATGCAAATTGTTGTTGCAGACAGCTAATGTGATTCTTATATTTAAAATGGGAGATAGAACCAGTCCAAGGAACTATAGACCAATTAGCTTAACGTTGGTGTAGGAAAGATAATGGAATCCTTACTCAAAGATGTAATAAACATCTAGAAACCAAAAATGTAATAAAGAATAGTCAGCACGGATTTCAGAAGGGAAAGTCATGCTTGACCAACCTTATTGAATTCTTTGAAGAAGTAACAGAAAGGGTAGACAAGGGTAATGCAGTAGATGTAATATATTTGGATTTTCAAAAAGCCTTCGATAAGGCACCACATAGTAGACTCATGACTTACGTCAGAGCATATGGAATCAGGGGACACTGAGCAGGATGGATAGCAAGCTGGCTACAAAACAGAAAACAGTGAGTAGGGGTTAAAGGTAGTTACTCAGACTGGCAAAAGGTGGGAATTGGTGTTCCCCAGGGATCGATGCTGGGACCGCTGTTGTTCACCATTTACATAAATGATTTGGACTCGGGAATCAGAAGTACAATTTCAAAATTGGGGGGGGGGTGAGGTATAGATAATACCGAGGAGGACTGCAACAAAATATAGGAAGACATTAATAAACTTGCAGAATGGGTGTGTAATTGGCAAATGAATTTCAATATAGAGAAGTGAGATATTACATTTTGGTGGGAAGAATAAGGGGGGGGCCACATACAGCTTGGATAATGAGAGTATAAATGGGGCAAAGGGATCTGGGGGTACAGATACACAAATCACTAAAAGCAGCGAAGCAGGTTAATAAGGCCATAAAAACAGCAAACCAATCACTTGGGTTCATTTCTAGAGGGATAGAATTGGAAAGCAGAGAAGTTATGTTAAACTTGTATAGAACCTTGGTTAGACCACACTTGGAGTATTGTGAACAGTTCTGGCCTCCATATTATAAAAAGGATATAGAGGTACTGGAGAAGGTGCAAAAAAGATTTACTAGGATGATACCAGAACTGTGAGGTTATACCTATCAGGAAAGATTGAACAGGCTGAGCTCTTTTCTCCAGAAAAGAGAAGACTGAGGGGTGACCTGATAGAGAGACCTTTAAGATTATGGACGAGTTTGACAGGGTAGACGTGGAGAAGATGTTTCCACTTGCAGGAGAGACCAGAACTAGGGCCCATAAATATAAGCTAGTCACTAATACACCCAATAGGGAATTCAGGAGAAACTTCTTTACCCAGAGAGTGGTGAGAATGTGGAACTCGCTACCACATGGAGTGGTTGAGACGGCTAGCATAGATACATTTAAGGGGAATCTAAATAAACACATGAGGGAGAAAGGAATATAAGGATATGCTGACAGGGTTAGATGAAGTAGGGAGGGAGGAGGCTTGTGTGGAGCATAATCACCAGCAGGTACCTGTTGGGCCGAATGGCCTGTTTCTGTGCTGTTCATTTTATGCAATCTATGTAAAGCAATTGAAAAGTTTCTTGTTTAACTGACTCCCAGATCTATCGTGATGTTTTTTACGGTGAGTCACAGGATACGCTGGTTTATGACAAAGTGTGATAGAAGTATTATGGGAAATACACTTACATGTGACACTTATAGGAAGTGAATGTTATGCACTCAACTCCTAATATATTACAGATATCGGGCCCGATGTTAGCAGGGCTGTGAGTTCTCGGCGGGGGGGCTATCGGGCGCGTGGGTAACACGCCCGGTGAAATTAGTCAGCTCCCCGCGCGATTGTAGCATACAATCCACTAATTGGATCCACTTACCTGCTCCTCCGGGTTCCCCACTGCTGATCTGCGTGGCGGGCGGGCTGCGCATGCGCTGTGAGATGCTGCAACAAATAGCAAAAATTACAGCATGGAGCAGCCCAGGGGGAAGGCTGCTCCCAGTTTAATGATACCTCACTCCAGGTATCAATACATGGGGTGAGGAGGAGGGGGAGGACAGAGATCTTCCTCCCGGCGTGCGGGAGGAAGTGGCCTGCCTCTGCCACCAGGAAGGTCTGGCTCGAGGTAGCAGAGGAGGTCACCAGCGCAACCAACATATCGCCCACCTGCATACAGTGCAGGAGGCGCTCCAATGACCTCAGTAGGTCAGACAAAGTGAGTACACGTAGTCTTTCCCCTACACTCCGTCTGCCACATCACTGCCCCCACCCCACATCTCCTTCAGCACTGCCAACACTACTCTGTCACATCACCCCTCATACCCACTCAAACCTCATCCTCATCTTACCTGCACTTACTCACCTCGCCAGTACTCATCCCTCCACTACCACTCAACCCAATCCTCATACAATCTCATGGCTCTATCTCATACTCACCCTCTCATGCATCTCTTTCACAGTCAGCCTCACTCAACCTGCCACTACCTGTGCTACAGCCACAGGGCATGCATCACATATGTGCAGTAGCCAGCGTAAGGCAAATGTGTCGTGAGCATGAAGGGGATGCACAAGGGTGTTTGAGGGTTTGTCATGGGTGTTCCTTATATTGAATTTCTGAACAACTCACATTACATATTATATTGGCACCACTACTGCCATGTCTTCGCGAATCTTGTCTGGTTTGTGCAATAATGCCCGCTCCTGAGGATCACTATGAGGACCCACACCTGATGCCACCCATTGGGCCTGATTTTAGCAGGCCTGCGGGTTTCCGGCGGGTTGGGTTTCGGGTGCGTGGCCTCCGCGCCCGGTGAAATTAGTGGGTTGCCCGCGCGATCGTAGCAGGCAATGCACTAATTGGAATCACTTACCTGCTCCTCCGGGGTCCGCGCTGCTGGTCTGCGCGTCGGTCGGGCTGCGCATGCGCAGTACGATCTGTCAGCTGGAGGCTCTCTAGTTAAAGGGGCAGTCCTCCACTGACAGATGCTGCAACCAATGGAACAAATTACAGCATGGAGCAGCCCAGGGGGAAGGCTGCTCCCAGTTTAATGATGCCTCACCCCAGGTATCATCAGATGGGGTGAAGGAGGAGGGGGAGGACAGAGATCTTCCACCCGGCGGGCGGGAGGAAGCGGCCTGCCTCTGCCACCAAGAAGGCCTGGCTCGAGGTGGCAGAGTGGGTCACCTGCACCACCAACATATCGCCCACCTGCATACAGTGCAGGAGGCGCTCCAATGACCTCAGTAGGTCAGCCACAGTGAGAACACGTAGTCTTTCCCCTACACTCCGTCTGCCACAACACTGCCCCCACCCCACATCTCCTTCGGCACCGCCAACACTACTCTGTCACATCACCCCTCATACCCACTCAAACCCCATCCTCATCTTACCTGCACCTACTCACCTCGCCAGTACTCACCCGCCACTAACACGCAACCCAATCCTCATACAATCTCATGGCTCTATCCCATACTCACCCTCTCGTGCATCTCTCTCACGGCCAGCCTCACTCAACCTGCCACCACCTGTGCTGCAGCCACAGGGCATGCATCGCATATGTGCAGTAGGCAGCATAAGGCAAACGTGTCGTGAGCATGAAGGGGATGCACAAGGGTGTCTGAGGGTTTGCCATGGGTGTTACCTATATTGAATTTCAGAGCAACAAACATCACACATTATATTGGCACCACCACTGCCATGTCTCCGCGAATCCTGTCTGTTGTGTCCAATAATGCCCGCTCCTGGTTATCACTATGAGGACCCACCACTGATGCCACCCATTGTGTTACTGCAGAGTAGGTGCAGGTGTATTTGCAGGGCTCTTCCGCGCAGACGACTGAGAGACATCGGCGGTGTACCCGGCTGCACCCTGGAAGGATGCGGAGGAGAAGTTGTGGAGGGCAGTGGTGACTTTGGCAGCGACAGGTAAGCAGATGGTGCTGGGGCCAGCCAGGAGCAGCTCGGCATGAAAGAGCCTGCAGATCTCCACGACTACATGTCGAGTGAATCTGCGCCTCCGTGTGCACTGCTGCTCGGAGAGGTCCGGGGAGCTGCGCCTCAGTCTGTGGACCCTGTGGCGAGGGTAGTGCCCTTTGCGATGCGTCTCTCTCTGTGGTTGCCCTCCCTCCTGCTGTACAGGTGGATGTGTCACAGCACTCTGTTGTGGAGCTCCACGTGTCAGAGGTGGACAGCGTGGATGGCGAGGCTGGTGATGCTGTTCGCCCTCCGAGGGGGTCATGACTGCAGCTACGGCGGCCCCCATCCGCAATATGTACATCTGAGGGGGTCCGCAAGGTAGGCACATGTCTCCGGACCCCGGGGTGAGTGTGCAGGTTGGTGACTTTGACCGTCCGGAGGGGGGTGGTGGAGGCCACACTTTGTCCCAAGTGACAGAGCGACCTCCTGCAATGGGTGAGGGGCTCCCCCCCCACCTGTCAAATGGACCTTTGCAGCTGCCACAGGCTGACGGCTGCAACACGTCCAGTTCAACTAGGACTGTTTCCCCCAGCGTGTGAAACAGTCCCATGTTTCCCCAAAATCACACACAGTCCCTTAATCAGGTCAGTTAATGACCTGAACAAGCGAAATAAATACACTCAAGTGACATCCCACTGGCTTTAATTGCCTGCGGGATTCCCACCAGCGGGGGCCACGCACGCACCCCCGCACGTCATCGGGGAACCCGGAAGTGGGCGGGATCGTGGCGGGTTCCCGTCACGTGACTGGGTATCGGGATTTTCGGGGCCCCCCCGCTGGAAACCCACAGGAAACCCGACGGTAAAATCGAGCCCATTGTGTCACTGCAGAGTGGGTGTAGGTGTATTTGCAGGGCTCTTCTGCGCAGACGACTGAGAGATGTCGGCGATGTCCCCGGTTGCACCCTGGAAGGATGCGGAGAAGAAGTTGTTGAGGGCAGTGGTGACTTTGACAGCGACAGTTAAGAAGATGGTGCTCGGGCCAGCCAGGAGCAGCTCGGCATCAAGGAGGCTGCAGATGTCCACAACTACATGTCGAATGACTCTGAGCCTCCGTGTGCACTGCTGCTCAGAGATGTCCAGGAGGCTGAGCCTCGGTCTGTGGACCCTGTGGCGAGGGTAGTGCCCTCTGCGACGCATCTCTTTCTGCGGTAGCCCTCCCTCCTGCTGTACAGGTGGATGTGTCACTGCACTCTGTTGTGGAGCTCCACGTGTCAGAGGTGGATGTGGATGGCGAGGCTGGTGAGGCTGGTGATGGTGTTCGCCCTCCGAGGAGGTCATGACTGCAGCTACGGCGGCCCCCATCTGCAAGATGTACATCTGAGGGGGTCCGCAAGGTAGGTACATGTCTCTGGACCCCGGGGTAAGTGTGCAGGTTGGTGACTTTGACTGTCAGGAGGAGGGTGGTGGAGGCCAAACTTTGTCCAAAGTGACAGAGTGGCCTCCTGCAATGAGTGAGGGTCTCCCCCGCCCCCACCTGTCAAATGGACCTTTGCAGCTGCCACAGGCTGACAGCTGCAACATGTCCATTTGACCTGGGAGTGTTTCCCCCAGTGTAGGAAACAGTCCCAGTTTGTTCTAAAATCCCACCCCTCCTCACATAATCCCTTAAATACCTAAATAAATAGTTACAAGTGGAATCCCGCTGGCTTTAATTGCCTGCGGGATTCCCACCAGCGGGGGCTGCGTGCGCACGCCGGCGCGTCAGCGGGGAACCCGGAAGTGCACGGGTTCGGGGCGGGCTCCGGTCCTTCTGCGGGATTCTCCGATTTTCGGAGCCCCCCCTGCCAGGAACGCACCCGATAGCGGGTGCTAAAATGACGCCCATCGTGTCCATCGAGCCCAGACACTTCAAGATATGTAGGGATAGAAATTGCTATGTGTTGCCACCGTTTCTCGGGCGTAAAATGGGCGCAGAACGAACCAATTTAGCACTAAGCCAGCCTGTGCCCAGTTTGCACAGGCCTCAGTCCCACTGCTGAATTCGTGGGGGGGCCTTTTTTTAGGCATCCCGGGTGGACAGCCGTCGGGCCTAATCTGCTCAGGATTCCTCAGCGACCCAACAGCCGCCAAAAATGTAAGTTAAATATTGTTTTGTACTTTGAATAAAACGTTGCTGTGGAGCCAGATGGAGCAGGAGTGCTCCCCTGACCCGACAGGAGCCACGATCGCCCCCCCTTCCCCCGTGGACCCTTCCAACACCACCTACCCCCTCCCCCCCCCCAACTCCGGGACTTCGCTGAGGGCTGTTGTCAGCAAGACAGGCAACACGACGTTGAAGTCTCCGCCGGGACGAGCTGCCTGTGGAGGTATGACCAGTGCCGGCAACTTCCCCGCGAGTGCGCCGGTGAGGCCCCAGGACCTATTTCCATCAATCCTCGGGCCTCTCGGTTCGGGCGCGCGCTGGTCGCACAGCACCGAGTCTCGGCCCAGTAAACAGGCCCTGACCCAAATCGGCCCCGTCGAGTTTTGACGAAGCAGAGCTAGATTCTATCTTTTTGCAGGTGTGGACCAGTAAAGAATGTGCCGTCCTAAATTATAAACTGACATCTGCATCTTGTTTCTTTCCTCTTTGCAGCTGTAACCTTCCTCCTCTTTCCAGTGAGTACACCAAGGACGCTGGGCACAGGACACACCTGGTGACTGCAAACCCAAGCATCATCGAGAAGAGGTAAGGTGGGAAAATTCTTGTTGGGGGGGGGGTAGCTCAAAACAAAAAATCAGAGTGGAAGCAGAATCTTGTTAGTTTGGCTCTGAAGCTTCACCTCCCTGCACTGTGGTACACAAAGTCATTCTGATATCTGGCTGACCTTCAGCAGGCCATCACCAATAGCAATATATACACTGAGGAGGACAAGAAAAAGCACAGCACTGCCGGTGGTCTGTGCCTTTAAATCTGACCTACACAGTGATCAGAAACGAGGGCATCAGCATTTAAAGTGCCGTGTCATTAATTATGAATCATCGTGCTATTTGCAACCAATTCCGAACATTAAGTGATAGCATCCTCAATGCGGGAAAGCAGTAAAATGCTGTAATGGAGATTGATTGATAAAATTATCCAATGTATGTACTTGGCCTCTGAGGGCTGTTGCTTTCAGCAAGATAGCGATTAACCTCCTCACATGTTGTAGAACGGTGGCTTTTGGCATGGAGGTAACTTGATTTGATGTTGTTCTTTGTGTTCTGTTTATTTTTTGGTGCCTGTATTTCTTCCTTCCCAATTTAGGAACATAGGAACAGGAGGAGGTCAGTCAGCCTTTCGAGCCTGTTCCGCCATTCAATTTGATCATGGCTGATCTGTACCTTAACTCCGTTAACCCGCCTTGGCTCTGTATGCCTTAATACCCTTGCCTAACAAAAATCTACCGACCTCGGTTCTGAAAGTTTCAATTGACCCTCAGCCTCAACATCTTTTTGGAGGGGAGAATTCCAGATTTCCACTGTCCTTTGTGTGAAGAAGTGCTTTCTGATATTACCCCTGAACCCCTAATTTTAAGGCTATGTCCTCTTGTTTTGGATTCCCCCACCAGAGGAAATAGCTTCTCTCTATTTTAAAAGGGGAAGTGAGGCGTGGTTAAATTTCCCCCCACCTCCTCCCCCCAATAGCTCAGTTGCTACTGAGTCTTAGAGAGGAGTAGGGTCTCAGGTTCGATGGCTGGTCTATACTGAGTAAATTGCTGTTGTCCTGGGTGACCATGGGGCCCCACAGTTCCCCAGGGTTCCCATTGTCGGCTGGAAGTGTGTGGTGCTGAAGAGAAGAGGGTGAGGCTCAGCTGCGATGGTTCCCAAGCCTGCTGACTGCTCAGGACCAGACTCTCCTCTGGTGTCAGCCGTTGTTCAGTGGTAGCACTCATGCTGCTGAGTTACTAGGTTGTGGATTCGAGTCCCACTGCAGAGACTTGAGCATATAATCAAGGCTGACACTCCAGTGCAGTACTGAGGGAGTGCTGTACTCTCGGAGATGCTGTCTTCTGGATGAGACGTTAAACCGAGGCCCCGTCTGCCCTCTCAGGTGGACATAAAAGATCCCATGACACTATTTCAAAGAAGAGCAGGGGAGTTCTCCCCGGTGTCCTGGCCAATATTTATCCCTCAAACAACATCACTAAAACAGATGATCTGGTCATTATCACAGTGCTGTTTGTGGGATCTTGCTGTGCGCAAATTGGCTGCTGCGTTTCCTACATTACAACAGTGACTACACTTCAAAATTACTTCATTGGCTGTAAAGCACTTTAGGGATATCCTGAGGTCATGAAAGGCGCTATATAAATGCACATCTTTTCTTTTTTATCCTGCCCCAAATTGGGTGGGATAATGGTGGAAACGGTGGGGAAATGGGGTGTTGAGGCCTACAGCCACCTCCCAGCCCTGACCTAAATTGAATTCCACCTCCCCACCCCCACCCCGGCCGCTCCTGGATTTAAATCACAAGGATGAGAATTTTAAATTGGTCTTGTTGGACGGCCAGTCTCAAAAAGGAGAAAAATACAAACCTACATGAACAAAAGGTGAGTTTGAATTCCAGGTCCAAGTGCTGTTCACAGAGGGCAAGATTTTGAAAGATTATCACAAAACTGATAGAAGGGCACATCATGAGGGAGAGTTCAGTACCATTGGCACAGTGACTGCTGTTGGCTCTCTGTCTCTCACCGGGTGCAGAGATTGAGAGGGCAGCCCCCCCTCGGTGCTCAAGTCTCTGGAGTGAGATTTGAACTCACGACCACAGAGGCGAGAGTGCTACCACTGAGCCAGCACTGACTCACGGCTGATAGTAGTTGTTTAGATGTGTCAGACAGAATGAAATTCCGGCCTCTGTTAGTTTCCTTAGACTTAATTCACAGTGTTGTGGACAGTGTAAAAGTCCATGAGATTTTTTGAAAAGCTTCTCACTTCAAGGCTATTTTACATTTAACTAAACGTCATCGGTTAAGGTAACTTCGTAGTGGTAGTTTTCCCATTTTGCCCTATTGACGGGCAGCCTTGTCCGCTGAGAGCACCTGTCATAAAGGCGGGCGCGCATGGCGTGTGGCTTTTCCAAATTGTCTAAATTGTGCGGCAGCATGTGGTCGAATTTACCTCAAGTGCTCCCAACTGGCACTGTCGGATAATTACCCCTCATGCCCAGATGTGGCTGACGTTGGTAATGTAAAAACAGCTGAACTCTTTGACCGAGCTTCTGGTCACTTGTCCTAATGTCTCCTTCTTTGGTTTGATGTCAATTGTTGCCTGTTTACGCACCTGTGAAGCACCTTGGGATGTTTTACTACATTAAAGGCTCGCTATAAATAGGGGTATGGTGGTGTAATGGTTATGTTACTGGACTAATAATCCAGAGAATTTGAGTTTAAATCCCACCATGGCAGTTTGAGAATTTGAATTCAGTTTTAAAAAAAAGTCTGGAAATAAGAAGCTTTTTTTCTTATTCGTTCATGGGATGTGGACATCGCTGGCGAGGCCGGCATTTAATGCCCATCCCTAATTGCCCTTGAGAAGGTGGTGGTGAGCTGGTGACCATGAAGCTGTCAGATTGTCGTAAAAACCCATCTAGTTCACTAATGTCCTTTAGGGAATGAAATCAGCTGTCCTCACCTGCTCTGGCCTAAATGTGACTCCAGTCCCAACTACCAACATGGCTGACCCTTAACTGCCCTCTGAAGTGGCCTATCAAGGGATGGGCGATAAATGCCAGCCTTGCCATCGACACCCATATTCTGAGAATGAATAAAGAAACAAATAAATGCAAGTTGTTGTCGTCGAATTGAACAGACAAGGGTCTTATAAGAGTGAGCCCTTGCAGCCCTCACACGAGAACAATGCTGCAATAACAACGCTCACCAACACAGGATGACATTGAAAGCATGAACACCACTTCCCTGCTAACCCTTTCCAATCTCCAGTAGTTCACACAGACAGCCATTCATAGTGCCACATCTCACTTTTTTTTGTGTGTCTTTGTGTCCATTTCAGTGACTTGAGAACTGCAAAGTTCATTCGATGCGAATTACCATTTTGGTCAGACAATAAAAGAGTCTGGAGAGGAATGCTCGTGTCACTGACTGAGTATCTCGACTGTTTGTCATGTGAATACAGAAGTGCTATTGAAGAGTTAGTCTTTAAATTCCAGAAAGATTTTTTTTGTGTCTGTTTGAATTTGAAGGTTTTTGCGGGCAATGAGCTGAACCCATTAGTAATGGTTGACCTCCCACTGCTTTCCCATAGCTCTTGGTAGTGCCAGAATCGCTACTGCAGCCATCAAAACCAATGGATATTGATTCGATTGCAAATAAAATTCTATTTATTTCACTCTTTGACAAAAAAACAATGGGATGGGGGTGGGGCTCGGGTATCCTGACTTTTCCTTTTCTCCATCATCAGTCAGGAACTTCTTATCACTCCCCAAGGACCAAAGGCAGACTGACTTTGTTTCTTAGATAAGAAGCCTCTCAGCCACAGATACGATAGGCTGAACTTGCCCTCAAATGACCTCCCAGCACAGCCCGGAGACAGAATTGCTGCAAACTATGTTTCATCACGGCCTACACTAAAATCCTACCTTTCTAAACTTCAGTGCCGATTTAACAAAACTCCCTCTGGGTAAAGGATATTTTGGTTAATATCTAATTTAATCTACTTATTCCAGAATATAAAATAAATTATTTCACTGAAATCACACTGGTAAGAAACAACTTGTATTTGTATAGCACCTCATCATGTCCTCAGGGAGTCCCAAAGTACATTACAACCAATTAATTCATCTTTGAAGTGCAGTGACTGTTGTTATGTAGGGAAAATTGTTATGATACAACAGTGTTTAAGCACATCATTGCTGGTAAGTTGAAATATATATATTTTTGGGAGGGGGCTGTTATACAGACAACAGGTGAAGGATGATGTTATTTCTGGGGAATGGAGCATTTACGTAAGTAAATTGAAGCCACTTGACGTGGCTTCTGGGTTTCGCGCTGGAAAGCTGCGCAGCGGGCGGACTGCGCACCCGCATCATAGGCTGTCTGCTGGAGGAGCCCTATTTAAAGGGGCAGTCCTCCACTGACTGATGCTGCAGAAAATAGGCAAAATGACAGCATGGAGCAGCCCAGAGGGAAGGCTGCTCCCAGGTTTAATGATGCCTCACTCCAGGTCTTACTGGATGGGGTGAGGAGGAGGAGGAGGGAGATCTTCCACCCGGCGGACGGGAGGAAGTGGCCTGCCTCTGCCACCATGAAGGCCTGGCTCGAGGTGGCAGAGGAGTCACCAGCACCACCAACATATCACACACCTGCATACAGTGCAGGAGGCGCTTCAATGACCTAAGTAGGTCAGCCAAAGTGAGTACACTTACTCATTCCCCTACACTCCGTCTGCCACATCACCGCCCCCACCCCACATCTCCTTCTGCACTGCCAACACTACTCTATCACATCACTCCTCACACCCACTCAAAGCTCATCCTCATCTCACCTGCACTTCCTCACCTCCCCAGTACCCATCTCACCACTACCACTCAACCCAATCCTCATACAGTCTCATGGCTCTGTCTCATACTCACCCTCTGATGCATCTCTTTCACGGTCAGCTTCACCCCACCTGCCACTACCTGTGCTACAGCCACAGGGCATTCATCACGTATGTTGGAGGAAGCAACATATCACGCACCTGCATACGGTGCAGGAGGCGCTTCAATGACCTAAGTAGGTCAGCCGAATTGAGTACACTTACTCATTCCCCTACACTCCGGCAAACGTGTCGTGAGCATGAAGGGGATGCACAAGGGTGTTTGAGGGTTTGTCATGGTTTTTACTTATATTTGATTTCTGATCAACTCACATTACATATTATATTGTCACCACTACTGCCACATCTTGGCCATTCTTGACTGGCTTGTGCAATAATGCCCTTTCATGAGGTTCTTCATGAATACCCTTGATGCCACCCACTGGGTTACCCTACAGTGGGTGTATGTGTAGTTGGACGACTGCTTTGTGCAGGTGCCTGTTGTGCAACACTGTATTGTGTAGCTCCAAGTGGCAGAGGTGGACGGCGTGCCTGGCGAGGCTGGTGATGTTGCTCATTCTCCAATGGACTGATGAATGCAGCAATGGACCCCACCCCCCCCCCCCCAAATCCTGACAGTGTAAGTGTGAGGGGTCCACAAAATAGGTAAATGTGTTTGGACAGTAGAGTTTAGGGTATGATTTAATAATTTGGAGTGTGGAGACAACGGTGTGGCAGGCAAAACTTTGAGGTGACAGAGTGCCCTGCTGCAATGAATGAGGGTTTACCCCGCACCTGTTAAATGGACCTTTGCAGCTGCCACTGGCTGCAACACGTCTATTTAAACAGGGAGTGTTTCCCCCCGTATGGGAAACGCGCTCTGGGTAGTCCAAAATCTGAATCCTCCTAAAATCTCCAACTAATGAGGTCTGTAAACGACCTCAAGTGCCCAGATAATGATCTTAAGTGGGATCCCGCCGGCTTTGATTGCCAGTGGGAGTCCCGCATGCGGGGGCTGCGCGCGCACCGACTCGCGTCATTGGGGAACATGGAAGTGGGCGGGTTGGAGCCGTGCTCCGGACCCGCTCCGGGAATCCCCAGTTTTAGGAGCCCCCCGCCACGAACGCACCCGCTTGGCTATCCGAAAATTGACCCCCATGTCAGGTTTCTTTCATAGATTAAATACAAGCTACAGCTCCCACCACGGAGCCTCATGGAGAATAGAAGAGACAGTCGGACACGGAAGTCAGCAAGTCCGATATGCAGCCTTCCCATCTTCCGGTCACCGAGATGAGTAATGATAAAATGGGGAGGGATGTAAATTGGACACATTGACATTCAAAGCCGGTTGTCCAATTGGCCCTGCCGTCGAGTGAGACTTCATGCCGAGAGCACTAACTTGTAAAGTAGCCTCAACCCTAATCTTATACGAACATACGAATTAAGAGCCCCTCGATCCTGCTCTGCCATTTGATAAGATCATGGATGATCTGATTGTGACCTCACCCCTACTTTCCCGTCTACCTACTATGACCTTTGACTCCCTTGTTAATCAGGAATCTATCTAACTCAGCCTTAAAAATACTCAATGACCCTGCCTCCACCGCTCTCTGGGGAAGGGAGTTCCACAGACTCACGACCCTCTGAGAGAAAAAAATTCTCCTCATCTCCGTCTTAAATGGGAGACCCCTTATTTTTAAACTGTGGCCATTAGTTCTAGTCTCTCCCACAAGGGGAAACATCCTCTCAGCACAAGCAGAAGAGGACTCTTTACTTAAGCAATGGAAAGAGCCCATTTTCCACACGGACCAACCTTTAGGCCTGGTTTGGGCTGTGTGACGATTTTGGGGTAAATCTTCCACCTTGACAGTCCAGGTGTAGGATCACACCTGCCAGAAGCACATATTGGGAAAATCAGGCACCCCCGTTGGATGGAAGATCATGCCATTTCCAGACATGTGTTTCCGACCTGCCTGATTTTGTGCTGGGGTGCCAAGGTGGCAAATTTACCCTCTAGTGCAAAGTAGTTCCAATTGATGGACAATTTTGTACTTTGGATTCACGCCCACTAGGACTTGGGGTTGCCCAACTCATTTCATGTGGGACTTTGCAGTTAGAGAGTGAGATAGGGAAATCTTCATCCTGTCAACTTGCTAAACATAGGTCTCAGAGGTGAAAGGACAGTTTGGTTGTCCACTACATCAGCCTGTTTCAACCTTCCAATAAATCAGAAAGTGTCTGGAAGCAGTAAAAGATGAAAACCCATGATGATATAAAATACGTGTTCTATAGAAAGTTATATGGCTAGAGCCATTCACTGCTATTTGTGATATTTATGCATTAATAGAAGTTCCCCCATCGTCAGCTAAGAATTAATAGTGAAGATTCAATATTTCTTCCATTTTCTTTCAGATTTCAGAACCTTCTATGGTCCAGGAAATCCTTTGTGGAGAGTATGAAGGTGTATGGTCGTAGCTACATTTACATGCCTGCCTTTTCCATGAAGACAGGGACAGATCCTTCCTTCCGCACCTACTACACGCTGTCTGACTTCAGTGCCAACCAAACCATACTCTTCGCCAATCCGGATTTCCTGCGCAACGTTGAGAAGTTCTGGAAGAGCAAGGGAATCCATGGCAAACGCCTGTCCACGGGCCTTTTCCTAGTCAGTGTTGCCTTGAGCCTCTGCGAAGATGTAGCCCTTTATGGATTTTGGCCCTTTTCAATGGACCTGCAAGGGAGGATAATCAGCCACCACTACTATGACAACGTGATGCCTTATTCGGGCTACCATGCCATGCCGGAGGAGTTTCTGCAACTCTGGCTCTTGCATAAAAGTGGCATTTTAAAGATGCAAATTGGCAAATGTGAGGAGAACCTGAAGTAGCCTTCATTCCAGAAGAATGGAGATATAGAACATACAGGTTTCTGACATATCCCCTGGGGGAAAATCTGTCGACTTCCACGGACAAGACATTTCATTTTGGTACTGAATACTTTCCTCAGAGAGACATGGTCACTGAGTACAAAACCAGAACATTCTCTCATCATTGCCATAAGCTGCAAAAGCATTTACTGGAACAAGTGACAGAGTGACCCTGATCCCTATTGACTTGTACTTGCAACACTTGACCTGCACTGTGCATGGAATATCATGTTGAAAGAGAGAAACTGGTAGAGTTGAGAGTCTGAATCAATTTATACCTTTATTGGGCACACCCAATAAAGTTAATGAACGTATAGACTGCTGAAAGCCTAGGTTTCTATAAGGTTGCCTGTAAATATTGTCTTCAGTTGCTGTTGAAAGATTTCCAAAGGAACACGGAAGCAGTTGGTAAAAATATCGCCATTGTTCTAGGATTTGTCTATCGGGGTTATATTGGATCCAGACTAGTAGATCTCTGGTCTGCTCCGTAAAGGTGCACACATTAAACAAATCCATCTCAGTTCTTTTATTCATTTTTGTTTTGTTCTTAGGATTCTTTTTGCAAGCATTTCAATCAGAATAAAGGAATTAGCTTTGTACTTTTTAAAGAAAGTGGTTCTTTTTGAACCTGCATAAACAAGTCAATCTCAATCAGTTTTTGCCTTAACTTTGCAGATACAGAATAGGCTTCCACCCTTTGAGTTGGTCTAGGAACTTTGTTGTGTCTTTTCCGTCATGATTTGTTCCTGTCCAATATGCTGTGGTTAAAAAAAAAATACCAGTTGGGATATAGAATTATTTTCCCCACTGAGGGGATTCTATTAAACATATGAAAACAGATAATAATCCAATTGGAGTAATAATTTACAAATAACTGACAGCAGTTGAATGCAATCATTTACTTTATAGACTAAAAATCACAGCCCATCTTTGTTTTGTTATATACCCTCAGGCTTGGAACTTCAAAAGAAAGATCTTTTTTCCATCTGTCTTATGCATAGGATAGGCAAGGCTGTAGTCCTGATGAGGAGACTTGCTAGACGGGATTGCAGGCTGGAGGTGGGTCATGTGAGAGTGATACCCAATGTAACGAGGGAGTGAATCTTGCAAAATTACTCCTTACACCTGGCAACTGTACGGCCTACATTTTCAGCAAATCGTATTTCAGGCAAGGGTGAAGCCATTTGTTTTATATTATACGATAGAATTTGTAAGAAAAACCTTTGGCTTTCCTGTTTTGTTCCTGTGGGAGTTTTGCCGTTGCTTTCCTATCGTGTATCTTTGGCTAAGAGAGACGTGTGGGTGGATTGCCATGAATGAGCAATGTCTAGTGTCAATTTTTTTTTCATTGTTTTTTCTGACTCAGGTTTAAAGCTATTTCCAAGACATTACTCCTTCAGTACCGAATTTTCTCGTGTTAATATTTTAGCAACGGATGAACAGATTCACATACTATTTGAAGCAAATCCATGCCAAATCCTGGGGAAAATGGAACTGCTGGAAGCATTTGTTCCATCTCCTAGCTGGTAAAACTAATTTCCCGAGTTTCTATGTCGATATTGTAACAACCAACTCTTTGGCTGCTGTCCAAATTCAGGACGCTAGACCTGGGTGTGACAAATACTTCTGCATGGATACTTTTCTGAAGAATTCTCAATTTTAAGAAACAGGTTTTGAATTTGCAAAATTTGTTACAGTTTTGTACATTAGTAAGAACATAAGAAATAGGAGCAAGAGTAGGCCATACGGCCCCTCGAGCCTGTGCCACCACCCAGTAAGATCATGGCTGATCTTCGACCTCAACTCCACTTTCCCACCCGATCCCCATATCCTTTGATTCCTTTAGAGTCCAAAAATCTATCGATCTCAGTCTTGAATATACTCAACGACCGAGCATCCACAGCCCTCTGGGGTAGAGAATTCCAAATATTCTTGACCTTCTGAGTGAAGAAATTCCTCCTCATCTCAGTCCTAAATGTCCAACCCCTTATCCTGAGACTATGTCCCCTATTTCTACACTCTCCAGCCAGGGGAAACATCCTCCCAGCATCTACCCTGTCAAGCCCTCTTAGAATCTTAGATCACCTCTCATTCTTCTAAACTCCAGAGAGTAAAGGCCCATTCTACTCAATCTTTCCTCATAGGACAGCCCTCTCATCAAGGGAATAAGGTGATCTTAATGATGGAGTGCACTTGTCGTATAACTTGAAAGGGTTGAACTCACTGAACACTGGGATCCCACTGCAACCCGCCCACTTAGACAGGTGCGGTTGGTAGCTCTTGGTATCAGTGTTGTGCTTTCAATTGAAGGGGTCTCCGACTTGAATTGCAAATGAAAGGGATTGTGTGCTGATGGACTTTTAATCCAGATAGGCACAAATTTCAATCGCAGGAGTTGGTTAAGATTGCTGGATTTTTAACCCAGAGGCCTGTGGTTTTAGATCCTCTTCCTTCCCCCTCCCCCCTCCAGCTCCCCTCCCCCCTCCACCTTCCCTCCCTCCCTCCCTCCCTCTCCCCCCCCCCCACTCTGAATGACATTGACCTGCTTTATTCAGTGAGTATGAGTCAGGCCTCTGAGTAAAGCACTGTACATCAGCAGAATGCTTCGCTTCCAGGGCAAAGGTCAATCCTTCCTATGACAGCACGCTTCCTGTATACTATTCACAGAGCAAGAATTGACAAATGATTGGAAAGAAGTTCACGGCCTAGTCTATTAGAGTGGGGGGAACCTATAAAAAGAGAAAAATGAGAGCCTCTAAGTTAAAAACAAAAGGGGGCTGCAGTCAAATGTGACCAAAATATTTAAAGTGAGTGGAAGACCTGCCAGAGCATATTGCAAACCCAGATTGTAAATGTGAGATGGATATTCTTGGATGTGCCATCTATGAAATGCTGTAGAAAACTCCCATAGATTATCCTGTCAAAAATTGTGAATGCTCCTTAAAGGCTTTAGGAATAGGTCTTGTAGAACCCTAATAGAAGAATTGCATATCATGTAGGGTTTTGCCGATTTACCTGGTTAAATAGCATCATCTTCAAAAACTCTACAAAACTTTTGAAGAGGGTAGAAGAAAACCCTGAATATCTGTGTCTTCGACCTTGTTGCTGCTGTTGTAGTTGCTGTTAGCAAAGCAACTACAAACTCCCTCAGTGGAACCCATGGACGCCATTGCTTCACTCGGGATCCCAACACTATAAAGGTGCATACCAGCGTTTCTCTGTGTGCTGAACTCTAGTGTTTTATGTTTTTTAAAGGGGCAATTAACAGTGTTATGTGTGCTGTGTGGACAGTACCTGTATATGCCAAGTGTAGCGGCAGGATAATGCTGTACCGTGAGAATACTTCAGTTAGCTGGCCTGTTCATTTACCACGAACAGCTGACATGATTTCTCCTGATTTCATATTTGGCTACCTCAGGGGTATGTATATGATGACATTTTAAAGGCCGAGATTTGAATCAACTGATCTTTGTCATTGTGGTCCAGTTAATTTATGCCATGTTGCTATCAATGTATGAACCGGCTTTATTATCAGAGGCAGTGCGGAGCCGGTGGGATAGTGTGCGAGATCTATTCCTGTAAAATAAAAGACCTTGCTCCTGGTTCCTCTTTAAGAGCAGCAATGTAGCTGTAGGTTGGTTCCACTTTGTTAAAGAGTGAATTCTGAGTATTTTCACTGTCTATTAGATCAGTCTTGACTGGACTTGTAGTTTGGGTTCTGTGCTTTTATAGTAGGTTCAGATTTACAATTCTATTTTTGTTTTCCTAAACATGTGAGAAAAAATATATAGATCAAATTTATTTCAAGTCTTCATGAGTCCCTGAATGTTTTAATAGATTGTGGCGCATATATTAACTCTTACTAGTTCAAACAGTTTTTGTTTTAAGTTTCACAATAGAAATATAAGATAATATGTTGATAAGATAAAGATGATGTTTGCACACATATACCTTAATGGTCTCTTTAAGAAGGTTTTCATTCTAGGACGATGCAACTTTAGTAGTAAAGCAAAAAACAGTATTGTATTTTATTGAGTTTTTGAAAACCTTCGTTGCACACATAGACAAAGAAATCACTGGTGCGCCAATAGAGATATGAAATGGGTGTCCAGATATCGGGTTCACTAATTTTTTTGTGAACGACACAATCGTTCTCTGATTGTGAGCATTTTAACTGTAGCATGTGGAAAATAACAAGATTGCAGAAATGCATGAAAACATGATTTGTTTATATTCCCCTTCTCGTTCATTCTGTATTTTTTGTTTTGTTTCTGGAACCTTAAGTCCTGTTGTAGCTTGGATTGTTTATAATATTTGTGTTGATGTAGTCTTTTAAAAAGTATGTACACTCCAACTGAAACTGTAATTCCACATGTGACCAGGCTGAACATTGCATACCTACCACTGTTTACAGTACGCCACCAGAGACCTGAACTGTTGTAGTGGATGTGAATGCATTTTCGAAGGGAGACAGTACATGTATTTACGTGCAAAGTTCTCTGAAAGATTAACAGCAAAGATTGTCTTTTTTTTGCTGCAAGATTTTATTTATGTTTGATTTTGATATTTTACACAGAATGCCGCTGGTATCAAAATACCTTTGAGAAAGTCTTAATTTAAATGGAAAAATCTTTATTTCAAAGCCAATGTCTGTATTTTAATGTGGTGCGTTCATGAGCCACAGATTTATGACCATTCATTCAGCAGCCTCAAAGAGGGCAATCAGATTTTCTAGTCTTACATTTGGGGGTCATGTTAGCCTGGTAACGTACTGAGTGCAATGTTATCTTACGGTCATTTAATACAGGAGGGAATGGTTTTTCTAAATCTGAGCCTTGACCCTAGGAGTTACTGGGAGATTTTTAAGGAACCCAGCCATTTTCCTCTACTTAATTACTGAGGAGGAGGGCCGTGCGACCATCTTACTTTGTTCATCCAGAAAGACCCTACATTCCCTCAATCCAGCGTTCAACTGGCTATTAAATGAAACCAGGGTTTTTGCCTCCAATGCTTTATGCTGGAGTTCTGTGTGAAGAATTTCCTGATTTCAATCCGAAATGTACCTTTTACTTGTTTGGACATGTGTCCATCTTGTCCTACTCTCGCAGTTTAAAGTAATATTCTGGATTTACCTTTTCCTTACATAGGAACAGGAGTAGGCCATTCAGTCCTTCGAGCCTGTTCCGCCGTTCAATTAGACCATGGCTGATCTGTATCTTAACTCCATCTACCTGCCTTGGTTCCATATCCCTTGATACCCTTACCAACAAAAATCTATCAGTCTCAGTTTTGAAATTTTCAATTGATCCAGCATCCACAGCTTTTTGGGGGAGAGAGTTCCAGATGTCCACTGCCTTTAGTGTGAAGAAGGGCTTCCTGACATCACCCCATAACGACCTAGCTCTAATTTTAAGGTTATGCCCCTTTAACTATCAAACGTTTGGATCAAATTCTGCTCCCTACTCTGTTGATGGGGACGTTGACCCGTTTGTTTCAAAGGGACTAAACGCCCATGTTAAAACAGTGGAGAGAGGAATTTGACCATGAATGTGTCAAGCATACGTACAGTGATGTTGCTCTCAGTTATTTCCAGGCTCGCGACTGCTGGTTCATGACACAATGTGCACCAGTACTTACGTGAGAAGGTGACTTTCAGTCCAGCTTCAACAGATCTCAACCCAGTATAGTGACTAACAATGGTTATTGACTGAACTTTGTAATAAGAGTTTTTACAGATTCAGAATTCTTACTGGTTTGAGCCTTGTAGCTGTCGGTAGGCCCTGTGTTATGTCAACATGCAATAAATTTCTGTACGTTATAAATTGTGATTTTTGATTGTCTAATTTCTTGACTTCATATCAAATAATGACATAGAATTTACATCATCGAAACAGGCCATTTGGCCCAACTGGTCTATGACGGTATTTATACTCCATTTAAGCCTCCTCCCACCCTACTTCATCTAAGTCTTATCAGCATAACCTAGAATCATAGATTGGTTACAGCACAGAAGGAGGCCATTCGGCCCATCGAGCCCATGCCGGCTCTTTGTAAGAGCAATCCAGTTAGTCCCATTCTCCCACTCTTTCCCCGTAGCCCTGCAAATTTTTTCCCTTCAAGTATTTATCCAATTCCATTTTGAAAGCCACGGTTGAATCTACTTCCACCACCCTTTCAGGCAGCGCATTCCAGATCATAACTACTCACTGCGTAAAAACGTTTTCCCTCATATCGCCTTTGGTTCTTTTGCCAATCACCTTAAATCCATGCCCTGCTCCCTGGTTCTTGACAATTCCGCCGATGGGAACAGTTTCCCTTTATTTACTTTATCTAAACCCTTCATGATTTTGAACACTTCTATCAAATCTCCTCTCAACCTTCTCTGCTCTGAGGAGAACAACCCCAGCTTCTCCAGTCTATCCACGTAACTGAAGACACTCATCCCTGGAACCATTCTAGTAAATCTTTTCTGCACCCTCTCCAAGGCCTTCACATCCTTCCTAAAGTGCAGTGCCCAGAATTGGACACAATACTCCAGTTGTGGCTGAACCAGTGTTTTATAAAGGTTCAACATAACTTCCTTGCTTTTGTACTCTATGCCTCTATTTATAAAGCCCAGGATCCTGTATCCCCTTTTAACCGCTTTCTCAACCTGCCCTGCCATCTTCAATGATTTGTGCACATATACCCCCAGGTCTCTCTGTTCCTACACCTCCTTTAAAATTGTACCACTTAGTTTATATTGCCTCTCCTCAGAATGTATCACTGCACTTTTCTGCATTAAATTTCATCAGCCATGTGTCCACCCATTCCACCAGTCTGTCTATGTCCTTTTGAAGTCTATTACTATCCTTCTCACTGTTTACTACACTTCCAAGTTCTGTGTCATCTGCAAATTTTGATATTGTGCCCTGTACACCCAAGTCCAAGTTCAAGAAAAGCAGTGGTCCTAGTACCGACCCCTGGGGGACACCACTGTACACCTCCCTCCAGTCCGAAAATCAACTGTTCACCACTACTTTCTATTCCTTTCTCCCTCATGTACTTATCTTGCTCCACATGAGCCACCTCCCTCCCTACTTCATCTAACCCTACCTGCAGATCCTTCTATTCCTTTCTTCCTCATGTACCTATCTAGCTTCCCCTTAAAGGCACCTATGCTATTCACCTCAACTGCTCCTTGTGGTAGTGAGTTCCACATTCTCACCACTCTGTGGGTAAAGAAATTTCTCCTAAATTCCTTAATGGATTTATCAGTGACTATCTTATATTTCTGACCTCTAGTTTTGGACTTCCCCACAAGTGGAAACATCCTCTCCACGTCTACCCTATCGAATCCGTTCATAACTTTAAAAACCTCAATTAGGTCACCCGTCAGACTTGTTTCTAGAGAAAAGAGCCCCAGCCTGTTCAATCTTTCCTGATAAGTATAACCTCTCAGTTCTGGTGTCATAGTTGTAAATCTTTTTTGCACTTCCTCCAATCAAACTATCCCTGGGGCACAATGGTTCTTGTGCTGGTGGAGTAGGATGGGCAGGACATGGGGAATGTTAGAAAGAAAGAACTTATATTTATATAGCGCCTTTCATGACTTCAGGTCATCCCAAAGCACTTTACAGCCAATGAAGTACTTTTGAAAGTGTAGTCACTGTTGTAATGTAGGAAACGCGGCAGCCAATTTGTACACAGCAAGGTCCCACAAACAGCAATGTGATAATAACCAGATAATCTGTTTTCAGTGATGTTATTTGAGAGATAAATATTGGCCAGGACACCGGGAAAACTCCCCTGCTCCTCTTCTAGGTGCCGTGGGATCTTTTACGTCCGCTTGAGAGGCTAGACGGGGCCTCGGTGTAACGTCTCATCCAGGGAATTTCCGATATAAATATTGGGAGTAATTTTCACCTTCATCACTTGGGTGGCAATCTGCTGGAGCTGATCACCTGCCCGTTATTTCTATTTCCACCAGTTTACCAGCCAAGCGAAGGTGAAAATTATCACCATTGATTAAAGATGTTGACAGAAAAGTGTTCCCCAAAAATTGTGACAGTGGACAGGAAGTTTAAGTGTTTGGGGCGAGACGTTCGTACAAACACACGATTTTTCATGTAATACAGATTTATATTATAAGATTAAAGGAAGATTGGTTAGTATATGCACTGACTTTGGTTGCTTCTGTCATTTTTATGCAATATTTCTAAGCACCAGTATTATCGGAGTAGAGTCGGAATGTGGGGGTAGATTTTCACCCTTACTGTTGGGTGGTAAATTGGCGGAGAGGAAGGCACGCCTATTACAGAACAATAGCAGCAACGACTTGACAACTCGCTTGCAATCTCCTGAAGGAGCCCTTGCTATATGAGTTCCTTCATCGTCGCTGGGTCAAAATCCTGGAACTCCCTTCCTAACAGCACTGTGGGAGAACCGTCACCACACGGACAGCAGCGGTTCAAGAAGGTGGCTCACCACCACCTTCTCAAGGGCAATTAGGGATGGGCAATAAATACCAGCCTCGCCAGCGACGCCCACATCCCATGAACGAATAAAAAAAGTTATAACAACAACTACTTGCATTTATATAGCGCCTTTAACATAATAAAATGTCCCAAGGTGCATCACAGGAGCATTATCAGACAAAGCATTGACACTGAGCCACATTAGGAGATATTAGAACAGGTGACCAAAAGCTTGGTCAAAGAGGTAGGTTTTAAGGAGCATCTTAAAGGAGGAGAGAGAGAGGTGGAGAGGTTTAAGGAGGGAGATCCACATCTTAGGGCCCAGACAGCTGAAGGCATGGCCGCCAATGGTGGAGCGAAGGAAGTTGGGGATGGGCAAGACGCCAGAACTGGAGGAACACAGAGACCTCAGAGGGTTGTAGGGCTGGAGGAGGTTACAGAGATAGGGAGGGACGAGGTCATGCAGTGATTTGAACACGAGGATAAGAATTTTAAAATTGAGCCGTTGGTGGACCGGGAACCAATGTAGGTCAGTGAGCACAGGCAAACAGGAATTAGTTAGGGCAAAATGCAATAGATGACAATTATTCCAGAGACTAGAGCCAGCCCCCTGTCAGTCCAGCTTGAAGATACCAGTGGCACATTTGATAACAACTCTGGTTGTCACACAGTCTCTACTACAGGATCTCAGTTTAAAGTCTCATCTGAAAGACAGCACCTTCAACAGTACAGCACTCCCTCAGTACTGCACTGGGAGTGTCAGCCTGCATTATGTGCTCAAGTCTCTGGAGCAGGACTTGAACCCACCCCCTCTCTGCGGCAACAGTGCTACCCACTGAGCCATGGCTAACACCTTAAAGATAGCACCTTACAATTACGGCATGGATTGCCTGATCTGCTGCTGTAACTTTGGCAGAAGATTGGCGGAGGCCTGGAGGAGTGGTGTAATCGGCTGCTTATGCTGTTTTAGTAGGGTTTCAGATGATTTTCCACCAAAGTTACGGCAGCAGATTAGGCAATCCCTGTGGAAATTCTACCCTGGGAAGTGGAAATAAAATTTAAAGCAACCCACCCCGAAATGAAGATCTCAGCTTTCTCATTGAGGCCTCTATTAACATCCCGGGGATAATTTTGACTTTGGGCGACAGTGTAAAACGAGTGATATCGAATTGGACGGCCATCATTATATGACTTCAATGGGAAAGAAATTCGGCGGGGTGTATAACGGGCGGCTAATTCGATATCGCCGTTTTAGACCATCGCCCAAAGTTAAAATGACCCCCCTTTGCGAGAGATGAAAGGATTGTGGGCTGCCTTACTGCTGCTGGATGAGGCCCCCCCCCTCTGAATTGCTCACTGCACTAACGCACGAATTGAGCACCTTGGTGCTCACACTGAGAATTCGTCAATCAACAACCTTACTCGTGTCCGGGAGACGAATAGTGAGCGAGCACTATAGGGCACTCCTAGCCACAATCGCAGTGTTGCTGCTGGTCCCTCACATGGGACATTACATCAGTTCTTTCCTCACTTTTGCTCACGGTTCACATTGTCAGTTCATGTGGGAACGTACAAGCCTGTTACAACTCGAGACTATTAATGTTCTAAATTATGTTGCAATCTCTCACTCGGTGCATTTGAAGGCTCTTTAAGCAGAGTGCACTACTATTTAGCTAAAAATAACCCACAGAGAACATTAATTAGACCAGTATCATATTCTGAACTGTTATTGTTAGAGATTAAGATCATAGACTCGTGCAGCAGAGGAGGAGGCCATTTGGCCCATCGTGCCTGTGCTGACTCTTTGAAAGAGCTATTCAATTAGTCCCACTCCCTGCTCTTTCCCCAGAGCCTTGCAAATTTTTCCTTTTCAAGTATTATTCAATAGCAAGGGAAACCATTTTACACATAATAATTACTTATATTCTACACTATATTCCATTTTTAGATTATTTTTGTAGTTTAAAAAAACCTAAAATCAAAAGACTGTAAAAAAGGCTGACAGTGTAACTGTACTAAAGGTGACTGCAGTATTTTCTAAGGCCAGCTGGCACATTTTATCACTCTCAACTGGACACTCAGTTCCCTTATCAGCCCTTGCTAACCCAAATATATTGAGCAACGCCTAGGGACATCTTGATTGGGACTGATACCGAAAGTGAGTGAAGCGTTATGGAATGCAGACGCCTATGGAGTAGCGCAGCTGGAAACATTATAAATAGGATAAAATCATAGCCATAGGAGAGGAAATGATGAATCTGGAGGGTTGAACTCGCCCGACGGTAATGTGTATCTTCTGCAGCAAAGCATCTTTTGCAATCTCGGTGTTGGTCAGGAGTATATATGTAACATCTAATCTTTGATAAATCGTCAAGTGTTTGCGTGTTGAATTCATGGGTACATGACATGCAAACCCCTGAGTTATACTGCCACTTTCACATCGAGTTATGCTGCCACTTTCACATCGAGTTATACTGCCAGTTTCACATCGAGTTATACTGCCAGTTTCATATCGAGTTATACTGCCAGTTTCATATCGAGTTATGCTGCCACTTTCACATCGAGTTATACTGCCAGTTTCACATCGAGTTATACTGCCAGTTTCATATCGAGTTATACTGCCAGTTTCATGTGGAGTTATACTGCCAGTTTCACATTGAGTTATACTGCCACTTTCACATCGAGTTATACTGCCACTTTCACATCGAGTTATACTGCCAGTTTCATATCGAGTTATACTGCCAGTTTCATATCGAGTTATGCTGCCACTTTCACATCGAGTTATACTGCCAGTTTCACATCGAGTTATACTGCCAGTTTCATATCGAGTTATACTGCCAGTTTCATATCGAGTTATACTGCCACTTTCACATCGAGTTATACTGCCAGTTTCATATCGAGTTATACTGCCAGTTTCATATCGAGTTATGCTGCCACTTTCACATCGAGTTATACTGCCAGTTTCACATCGAGTTATACTGCCAGTTTCATATCGAGTTATACTGCCAGTTTCATGTGGAGTTATACTGCCAGTTTCACATTGAGTTATACTGCCACTTTCACATCGAGTTATACTGCCACTTTCACATCGAGTTATGCTGCCACTTTCACATCGAGTTATACTGCCAGTTTCACATCGAGTTATACTGACAGTTTCATGTGGAGTTATACTGCCAGTTTCACATTGAGTTATACTGCCAGTTTCATATCGAGTTATACTGCCACTTTCACATCGAGTTATACTGCCAGTTTCATGTGGAGTTATACTGCCAGTTTCACATTGAGTTATACTGCCAGTTTCATATCGAGTTATACTGCCAGTTTCATATCGAGTTATACTGCCACTTACACATAGAGTTATACTGCCAGTTTTATATCGAGTTATACTGCCAGTTTCATATCGAGTTATACTGCCAGTTTCATATCGAGTTATACTGCCACTTACACATCGAGTTATACTGCCAGTTTTATATCGAGTTATACTGCCAGTTTCATATCGAGTTATACTGCCACTTACACATCGAGTTATACTGCCAGTTTTATATCGAGTTATACTGCCAGTTTCATATCGAGTTATACTGCCACTTTCACATCGAGTTATACTGCCAGTTTCATATCGAGTTATACTGCCAGTTTCACATCGAGTTATACTCCCAGTTTCATGTGGCGTTATACTGCCAGTTTCATATCGAGTTATACTGCCAGTTTCACATCGAGTTATACTCCCAGTTTCATGTGGCGTTATACTGCCAGTTTCACATTGAGTTATACTGCCAGTTTCATATCGAGTTACACTGCCACTTTCACATCGAGTTATACTGCCAGTTTCATGTGGAGTTATACTGCCAGTTTCACATTGAGTTATACTGCCAGTTTCATATCGAGTTATACTGCCAGTTTCATATCGAGTTATACTGCCACTTACACATCGAGTTATACTGCCAGTTTTATATCGAGTTATACTGCCAGTTTCATATCGAGTTATACTGCCAGTTTCATATCAAGTTATACTGCCACTTACACATCGAGTTATACTGTCACTTTCACATCAAGTTATACTGCCAGTTTTATGTCGACTTATACTGTCAGTTTCATATCGAGTTTTACTGCCACTTCGTATCGAGTTATACTGTCAGTTTCACATTGTGTTAATTTCAGTTTCACATCACGTTATACTGCCACTTTCACATCAAGTTATACTGCCAGTTTTATATCGACTTATACTGCCACTTTCATATCGAGTTATACTGCCACTTCATATCGAGTTATACTGTCAGTCACATTGTGTGATAATGTCAGTATCACACTGCGTTATACTGCCAGTTTTGCATCGAGTTATACTATCAGTTTCATATCGAGTTATACTGTCCATTTCACATCGAGTTATACTGTCAGTTTCACATCGAGTTATACTGCCAGTTTCATATCAAGTTTTACTGTACAAATCATATCGAGTTATACTGTCCATTTCACATCGGGTTATGCTGTCAGTTTCACATCAAATTATACTGCCAGTTTCATATCAGGTTTTACTGTACAAATCATATCGAGTTATACTGTCCATTTCACATCGAGTTATACTGTCAGTTTCATGTCGAGTTATACTGATAGTTTCATATCAAGTTATACTGTCAGTTTCATATCGAGTTATACTGCTACTCTCACATTGAGTTATACTGTCCATTTCACATCGAGTTATACTGTCAGTTTCATATCGAGTTATACTGCCACTTTCACATCCATTTATACTGTCAGTTTCACATCAATTTATACTGTCAGTTTCACATCAAGTTATATCGTCAGTTTCATATCGAGTTATACTGCCACTCTCACATCGAGTTATACTGGCAGTTTGACATCAAGTTATACTGTCAGTTTCACATCAAGTTATATCGTCAGTTTCATATCGAGTTATACTGCCACTCTCACATCAAGTTATACTGTCAGTTTCACATCAAGTTATGCTGTCAGTTTCATATCGAGTTATACTGCCACTCTCACATTGAGTTATACTGGCACTTTAACATCAAGTTATACTGTCAGTTTCACATCAAGTTATATCGTCAGTTTCATATCGAGTTATACTGCCACTCTCACATCGAGTTATACTGCCAGTTTCATATCAAGTTATACTGTCAGTTTCACATCGAGTTATACCGTCCGTTTCACATCAAGTTATACTGTCTGTTTCACATCAAATTATACTGCCAGTTTCATATCGAGTTATACTGTCCATTTCACATCGAGTTATACTGCCACTTCATATCGAGTTATACTGCCACTATCACATTGAGTTATACTGTCAGTTTCACATCAAGTTATACTGCCAGTTTCATATCGAGTTATACTGTCCATTTCACATCAAGTTATACTGCCACTTCATATCGAGTTATACTGCCACTTTCATGTCGAGTTTTACTGCCACTTTCATATCGAGTTATACTGCCACATCATATTGAGTTATACTGCCACTTCATATCGAGTTATACTGTCAGTCACATTGTGCGATAATGTCAGTATCACATCGCGTTATACTGCCAGTTTTGCATCGAGTTATACTATCAGTTTCATATCGAGTTATACTGTCCATTTCACATCGAGTTATTCTGTCAGTTTCATATCAGATTATACTGTCCATTTCACATCAATTTATACTGTCAGTTTCATATCGAGTTATACTGCCACTATCAAATTGAGTTATACTGTCCATTGCACATCGAGTTATACTGCCACTTTCACATTGAGTTATACTGTCCATTTCACATCAAGTTATACTGACAGTTTCATATCGAGTTATACTGTTCTTTGCACATCGAGTTATACTATCAGTTTCATATCGAGTTATACTGTTCTTTGCACATCGAGTTATACTATCAGTTTCATATCGAGTTATACTGCCACTTTCACATCGAGTTATGCTGCCAGTTTCATATCAAGTTATACTGTCAGTTTCACATCAAGTTATACCGTCCGTTTCATATCAAGTTATACCGTCCATTTCACATCGAGTTTTGCTGCCAATTTCATTCGAGTTATACTGTCTGTTTCACATCAAATTATACTGCCAGTTTAACATCAAGTTATACTGCCACTATCAAATTGAGTTATACTGTCCATTGCACATCGAGTTATACTGCCACTTTCACATCGAGTTATACTGTCCATTTCACATCAAGTTATACTGACAGTTTCATATCGAGTTATACTGTTCTTTGCACATCGAGTTATACTATCAGTTTCATATCGAGTTATACTGTCCATTTCACATCGAGTTATACTGCCAGTTTCATATCAAGTTTTACTGTCAGTTTCATACCGAGTTATACCGTCCATTTCACATCGAGCTATTCTATCAGTTTCACATCAAATTATACTGCCAGTTTCATATCAAGTTTTGCTCTCAGTTTTACATCAATTTATACTGGCAGTTTCATATCGAGTTATACTGCCACTCTCACATCGAGTTATACTGCCAGTTTCACATCAAGTTATACCGTCCGTTTCACGTCAAGTTATATTGTCAGTTTCACATCAAATTATACTGTCAGTTTCATATCGAGTTATACTGTCCATTTTACATCGAGTTATACTGCCAGTTTCATATCAAGTTTTGCTCTCAGTTTCACATCAATTTATGCTGGCAGTTTCATATCGAGTTATACTGCCACTCTCACATCAAGTTATACTGTCAGTTTCACATCAAGTTATACTGTCAGTTTCATATCGAGTTAAACTGCCACTCTCACATCAAGTTATACTGTCAGTTTCATATCGAGTTAAACTGCCACTCTCACATCAAGTTATACTGTCAGTTTCACATCAAGTTATACCGTCCATTTCACATCGAGTTTTGCTGCCACTTTCATCTCGAGTTATACTGTCTGTTTCACATCAAATTATACTGTCTGTTTCACATCAAGTTATACCGTCCATTTCACATTGAGTTTTGCTGCCACTTTCATCTCGAGTTACACTGTCTGTTTCACATCAATTTATACTGCCAGTTTCATATCAAGTTATACTACCACTATCAAATTGAGTTATACTCTCCATTGCACATCGAGTTATACTGCCACTTTCACATCGAGTTATACTGTCCATTTCACATCGAGTTATACTGCCAGTTTCATATCGAGTTATATTGTCCATTTCACATCTAGCTATACTGCCAGTTTCATATTGAGTTATACTGTCCGTTTCATATCGAGTTATACTGTTCATTTCACATTGAGTTATACTGCCAGTTTCATATCGAGTTATGCTGCCACTTTCACATCGAGTTATACTGCCAGTTTCACATCGAGTTATACTGCCAGTTTCATATCGAGTTATACTGCCAGTTTCATGTGGAGTTATACTGCCAGTTTCACATTGAGTTATACTGCCACTTTCACATCGAGTTATACTGCCACTTTCACATCGAGTTATACTGCCAGTTTCATATCGAGTTATACTGCCAGTTTCATATCGAGTTATGCTGCCACTTTCACATCGAGTTATACTGCCAGTTTCACATCGAGTTATACTGCCAGTTTCATATCGAGTTATACTGCCAGTTTCATATCGAGTTATACTGCCAGTTTCATATCGAGTTATACTGCCACTTTCACATCGAGTTATACTGCCAGTTTCATATCGAGTTATACTGCCAGTTTCATATCGAGTTATGCTGCCACTTTCACATCGAGTTATACTGCCAGTTTCACATCGAGTTATACTGCCAGTTTCATATCGAGTTATACTGCCAGTTTCATGTGGAGTTATACTGCCAGTTTCACATTGAGTTATACTGCCACTTTCACATCGAGTTATACTGCCACTTTCACATCGAGTTATGCTGCCACTTTCACATCGAGTTATACTGCCAGTTTCACATCGAGTTATACTGACAGTTTCATGTGGAGTTATACTGCCAGTTTCACATTGAGTTATACTGCCAGTTTCATATCGAGTTATACTGCCACTTTCACATCGAGTTATACTGCCAGTTTCATGTGGAGTTATACTGCCAGTTTCACATTGAGTTATACTGCCAGTTTCATATCGAGTTATACTGCCAGTTTCATATCGAGTTATACTGCCACTTACACATAGAGTTATACTGCCAGTTTTATATCGAGTTATACTGCCAGTTTCATATCGAGTTATACTGCCAGTTTCATATCGAGTTATACTGCCACTTACACATCGAGTTATACTGCCAGTTTTATATCGAGTTATACTGCCAGTTTCATATCGAGTTATACTGCCACTTACACATCGAGTTATACTGCCAGTTTTATATCGAGTTATACTGCCAGTTTCATATCGAGTTATACTGCCACTTTCACATCGAGTTATACTGCCAGTTTCATATCGAGTTATACTGCCAGTTTCACATCGAGTTATACTCCCAGTTTCATGTGGCGTTATACTGCCAGTTTCACATTGAGTTATACTGCCAGTTTCATATCGAGTTACACTGCCACTTTCACATCGAGTTATACTGCCAGTTTCATGTGGAGTTATACTGCCAGTTTCACATTGAGTTATACTGCCAGTTTCATATCGAGTTATACTGCCAGTTTCATATCGAGTTATACTGCCACTTACACATCGAGTTATACTGCCAGTTTTATATCGAGTTATACTGCCAGTTTCATATCGAGTTATACTGCCAGTTTCATATCAAGTTATACTGCCACTTACACATCGAGTTATACTGTCACTTTCACATCAAGTTATACTGCCAGTTTTATATCGACTTATACTGTCAGTTTCATATCGAGTTTTACTGCCACTTCGTATCGAGTTATACTGTCAGTTTCACATTGTGTTAATTTCAGTTTCACATCACGTTATACTGCCACTTTCACATCAAGTTATACTGCCAGTTTCATATCGACTTATACTGCCACTTTCATATCGAGTTATACTGCCACTTCATATCGAGTTATACTGTCAGTCACATTGTGTGATAATGTCAGTATCACATTGCGTTATACTGCCAGTTTTGCATCGAGTTATACTATCAGTTTCATATCGAGTTATACTGTCCATTTCACATCGAGTTATACTGTCAGTTTCACATCGAGTTATACTGCCAGTTTCATATCAAGTTTTACTGTACAAATCATATCGAGTTATACTGTCCATTTCACATCGGGTTATGCTGTCAGTTTCACATCAAATTATACTGCCAGTTTCATATCAAGTTTTACTGTACAAATCATATCGAGTTATACTGTCCATTTCACATCGAGTTATACTGTCAGTTTCATGTCGAGTTATACTGATAGTTTCATATCAAGTTATACTGTCAGTTTCATATCGAGTTATACTGCTACTCTCACATTGAGTTATACTGTCCATTTCACATCGAGTTATACTGTCAGTTTCATATCGAGTTATACTGCCACTTTCACATCCATTTATACTGTCAGTTTCACATCAATTTATACTGTCAGTTTCACATCAAGTTATATCGTCAGTTTCATATCGAGTTATACTGCCACTCTCACATCGAGTTATACTGGCAGTTTAACATCAAGTTATACTGTCAGTTTCACATCAAGTTATATCGTCAGTTTCATATCGAGTTATACTGCCACTCTCACATCAAGTTATACTGTCAGTTTCACATCAAGTTATACTGTCAGTTTCACATCAAGTTATATCGTCAGTTTCATATCGAGTTATACTGCCACTCTCACATCGAGTTATACTGCCAGTTTCATATCAAGTTATACTGTCAGTTTCACATCGAGTTATACCATCCGTTTCACATCAAGTTATACTGTCTGTTTCACATCAAATTATACTGCCAGTTTCATATCGAGTTATACTGTCCATTTCACATCGAGTTATACTGCCACTTCATATCGAGTTATACTGCCACTATCACATTGAGTTATACTGTCAGTTTCACATCAAGTTATACTGCCAGTTTCATATCGAGTTATACTGTCCATTTCACATCGAGTTATACTGCCACATCATATTGAGTTATACTGCCACTTCATATCGAGTTATACTGTCAGTCACATTGTGCGATAATGTCAGTATCACATCGCGTTATACTGCCAGTTTTGCATCGAGTTATACTATCAGTTTCATATCGAGTTATACTGTCCATTTCACATCGAGTTATTCTGTCAGTTTCATATCAGATTATACTGTCCATTTCACATCAATTTATACTGTCAGTTTCATATCGAGTTATACTGCCACTATCAAATTGAGTTATACTGTCCATTGCACATCGAGTTATACTGCCACTTTCACATTGAGTTATACTGTCCATTTCACATCAAGTTATACTGACAGTTTCATATCGAGTTATACTGTTCTTTGCACATCGAGTTATACTATCAGTTTCATATCGAGTTATACTGTTCTTTGCACATCGAGTTATACTATCAGTTTCATATCGAGTTATACTGCCACTTTCACATCGAGTTATGCTGCCAGTTTCATATCAAGTTATACTGTCAGTTTCACATCAAGTTATACCGTCCGTTTCATATCAAGTTATACCGTCCATTTCACATCGAGTTTTGCTGCCAATTTCATTCGAGTTATACTGTCTGTTTCACATCAAATTATACTGCCAGTTTAACATCAAGTTATACTGCCACTATCAAATTGAGTTATACTGTCCATTGCACATCGAGTTATACTGCCACTTTCACATCGAGTTATACTGTCCATTTCACATCAAGTTATACTGACAGTTTCATATCGAGTTATACTGTTCTTTGCACATCGAGTTATACTATCAGTTTCATATCGAGTTATACTGTCCATTTCACATCGAGTTATACTGCCAGTTTCATATCAAGTTTTACTGTCAGTTTCATACCGAGTTATACCGTCCATTTCACATCGAGCTATTCTATCAGTTTCACATCAAATTATACTGCCAGTTTCATATCAAGTTTTGCTCTCAGTTTTACATCAATTTATACTGGCAGTTTCATATCGAGTTATACTGCCACTCTCACATCGAGTTATACTGCCAGTTTCACATCAAGTTATACCGTCCGTTTCACGTCAAGTTATATTGTCAGTTTCACATCAAATTATACTGTCAGTTTCATATCGAGTTATACTGTCCATTTTACATCGAGTTATACTGCCAGTTTCATATCAAGTTTTGCTCTCAGTTTCACATCAATTTATGCTGGCAGTTTCATATCGAGTTATACTGCCACTCTCACATCAAGTTATACTGTCAGTTTCACATCAAGTTATACTGTCAGTTTCATATCGAGTTAAACTGCCACTCTCACATCAAATTATACTGTCAGTTTCATATCGAGTTAAACTGCCACTCTCACATCAAGTTATACTGTCAGTTTCACATCAAGTTATACCGTCCATTTCACATCGAGTTTTGCTGCCACTTTCATCTCGAGTTATACTGTCTGTTTCACATCAAATTATACTGTCTGTTTCACATCAAGTTATACCGTCCATTTCACATTGAGTTTTGCTGCCACTTTCATCTCGAGTTACACTGTCTGTTTCACATCAATTTATACTGCCAGTTTCATATCAAGTTATACTACCACTATCAAATTGAGTTATACTCTCCATTGCACATCGAGTTATACTGCCACTTTCACATCGAGTTATACTGTCCATTTCACATCGAGTTATACTGCCAGTTTCATATCGAGTTATATTGTCCATTTCACATCTAGCTATACTGCCAGTTTCATATTGAGTTATACTGTCCGTTTCATATCGAGTTATACTGTTCATTTCACATTGAGTTATACTGCCAGTTTCATATCGAGTTATACTGTCCATGTCACATCAAGTTATACTGCCAGTTTCATATCAAGTTACACTGCCACTTTCACATCGAGTTATACTGTCCATTTCACATTGAGTTATACTGTCCATTTCACATTGAGTTATACTGTCCGTTTCATATCGAGTTATACTGTCGATTTCACATCGCGTTTTACTGCCACTTTCACATCGAGTAATACTGCCAGTTTAATATCGAGTTATTCTGCCCGTTTCATATCAAGTTATACTGCCCGTTTCATATCGATTTATACTGCCCGTTTCATATCGTGTTATACTGCCCGTTTCATATCGATTTATACTGCCCGTTTCACATCGTGTTATACTGCCCGTTTCATATCGATTTATACTGCCCGTTTCATATCGTGTTATACTGCCCGTTTCATATCGTGTTATACTGCCCGTTTCATATCGAGTTATACTGCCAGTTTCACATTGAGTTATTCTACCACTTTCATATCAATTTATACTGCCCGTTTCATATCAAGTTATACTGCCCGTTTCATATCGATTTATACTGCCCGTTTCATATCAAGTTATACTGCCCGTTTCATATCGATTTATACTGCCCGTTTCATATCGTGTTATACTGCCCGTTTCATATCGAGTTATACTGCCAGTTTCACATTGAGTTATTCTACCACTTTCATATCGAGTTATACTGCCCATTTCATATCGAGTTATACTGCCTGTTTCATATCGAGTTATACTGCCAGTTTCACATTGAGTTATACTGCTCGTTTCATATCGCGTTATACTGTCTGTTTCATTTCGAGTTATACTGTCTGTTTCACATTGAGTTATACTGCCCGTTTCATATCGAGTTATACTGTCTGTTTCATTTCGAGTTATACTGTCTGTTTCACATTGAGTTATACTGCCCGTTTCATATCGAGTTATACTGTCTGTTTCAGGTCAAGTTATATTGCCAGTTTCATATCGATGTTCACCCAAAACTACTTTGCATTAATGTGAAACTGCTAGACGTTTATGCTCAGTGACAACTTCAGGCATCTGTGAAACCTGGGAACCCTAGAGGGCCCCTGCTCCTGACCACCACCCGGCAACCCCCGCTGGCACTGTGCTCGTGTGCATGCTGGGCATAGGCAGAATTGGGACTCGGCTGCGATGCTCCAGCGTTGGAATAGCCTGTGGATACTTCAATGTAAAAGCTAAGCATGATTGCCATGTGTGCAAAGTCCCAGAGATCAGCTGTAATCTGTGGAGCCGTGCTGAACCGCCGTCAGGAGAGAAGGGGAGGGAAGGGAAGAAAGAAACCTTGGCTTCTCAGCCAGCAGAAAACAGGCGTGAAGGTTAAAGGTCGTGTGTACGTCAGCTGTGGCACTTAATGATCCTCATCTGAGCCAGGAATACATTATGATATCTTAAGAGGAGAAAATGTGGAGAACATTTTCTACTTGGAAATGCGAGAAATGTAATTATGGCCAACTGCTGCTTGAATGGCCTAGTTGTGTTTCAATAGAATAAAATATTTGATCAGAACTTGCTCCATGTTATTTTTAGCTCCCGGTGAATGAAGCTGATTCATCTGTCTGGTTTCCAGCAGCTGCTTTTCATTCAGTCTCATTATACTCTCAGATCAACACTGGTCTTATAAATCCTATAGTGCTTAGTCTATAACTAGCTGGGAATTCATTCTCTCGCTGAAAAGATGGAGCAACAGCCTTAAAATAACTGGTCTCTTAGCTGGTTGAAAGTACTGCTGTGGCTCAATTGGTAGCACATTTGCATCATGAAGGTCATGGGCTCAAGTTCCACTCTAGAGATTTGAGCACAAAGTCTAGGATGATACCTGGGGGAGTGCTGCACTGTTGGAGGTGCTGTCTTTCAGATGCAGATGTTAAACTGAGGCACTCTCTGCCCTCTAAGGTAAAAGATCCCATGGTACTATTTTGAAGAAGAGCAGGGGAGTTCTCCCTGGTGTTCTAGCCAATATTTATCTGTCGAGATGGCTGAAATAGATTTTCTGGTCATTATCTCTTTGCTGTCTGTGGGATCTTGCTGTGCGCAATTTGGCTGCCGTGTTTCTTACATTACAACAGTGACTATACTTCAAAAAGTACTTCATTGGCTGTAAAGTCTTTTGGGACATCCTGAGGTCATGAAATGTGCTATATAAATACAAGTTCTTTCTTGCTTGAATTCATCATTGCTCTTTAATTATGTTTTGCAACGTACACAGAGGAAATTAAGAAGCCGATCAGTTTGAACTCTGGCACTATCCTTCATGGGAGGTGTTCAAGTTTTTGAAGCAGAGATGGATTTGGGGGAAATCTTGAGAACAGTTTCAACGTGTTCGGGAGATTAAGGAGGGAATCTGTGACCTTGCAGCAATGCAACGGTCTCCACTTATAGAGGGGTGGACATCGCACCTCATTGTGCCTGTTTTCCGGGAGGCCAAAAAGGCCCAATTTTGGAGCACAGCCCCTGTTGCCTGATCTGCGCCTGCATTATGGACGCTGCCATATTGGTAAAGGCGGCTTTTCAGGCGTCCTGGTCGACAGCCTAAATCAAGCCCCTTAAATATGTGAATGAGAGGCCTAACGCCTGCTTTAGGTCCCCTTGCCGAGATTGGTTGGCGGTCGGTGGGGCAGGTCCTGGGCCTGCTCTGCTCGGGATTTTTCAGAGGTCTCTGTGACTGTAAGTGCGTTTTAAAAAAAAAATCAATCAGTAACGGCTGCTATGGAGCCAGGAGGGGCAGGAGCAATTCCCCGAATCCACAGTACCCGCCATCTGCCCCCCCACCCGTTGCTGCTCCACCTCACCGCCCCCTGGGCCTAACCTTTTTACCTCTGTAAAAGGGGCGAGCTGCCTGTGGAGTCACAACAAGCTCTGGCGGCTCGCCCAAATTGAAGTTATGAGGCCCAAACACCAAATTCAGGCTGGCCTCAGGTCTCCTGGTTGGGTTGCACACTGCTGGTTATGGACTCAAAAATGGGCCATAACCAATTTCCACCTCAGAGCCCCCGGCAGTAACGACTCCCAACAATAACACAAAGCCTGTAAATGCACAGGAGCCGGCAGTTGATTCTCATTGCTGCCAGTCTCTTGCCTTTGAGCAAGTATCAGAAGAAGTCCCCCAAAGCATGCAGTCCCGCTCGGCTGCAACGGGAAGAGCTATTCTGGGCAATCATTCCGGGAGTGTCTGATTCTGCAACACTCCAGGGATAGACAGCCGCTGGAATCACAAGCAGTTCCCAAGGAGGCCAATCAGGAATCCTCCAAACTTGCTGCTTCCAATAGACTATCAGTGGAGAGTAGTACAGGAGGAAGCACACACAAAGCACAATGGGTCAGCACAGCAGTGCATCAAGTGACCTTATATCAAGAAAGGCAAATGTTATTTGGATTGTGGTTAGTACTTGTCACTGTAAAGTTAAAGGTGAATAAACCTTGATGTGTATATAAATGTGTGAATTAAAGAGCGTTTGGCATCTTGCCAAAAAAAACAGCCTGGGAATGTTATTTCAATGTTCTGAATTTGTCCTTTTGCTTGCACACATCATTGGCTGCCAAGGGTTCACATTCACCACAGCCCCGTCCCCTGATCCTCTCCCTGGGACCTGGCTTGCTGCAGCTCCACTTTGTGAAGCATGCGTATGTCTCTTTAAAAGGCGATATTGTTCATTATGCGACTTGCTGCTGTAATTGTGACAACTCCCTCCGGCTCATACTGCAAGGGCACCACCAGAACAGTCCAAACGTCGGGGGAGAATCTCCGTCGGGTTGTCCTGGAGAAATGCTGCAAACCGCTGCTTTTTAACATTTACATTGGATTCTCTGGGAGTTCCATCGATCTCCTCCCGAAATTATGGTGAGAGATCAGGAGAACTCTAAGGGAGATTCTACATGATTGTTTTAAGGGCCCACATTATGCTTCTACCTCATGAATATGCATGTTTTATTACAACATTACATTAGAACAGCGACTACACTTCAAAACTACTTTATTGGCTGTAAGATGCTTTGGGACGTCTGGAGGTCTTGAAAGGCGCTATATAAATGCAAGTTATTTCTTTCTTTCATTGTAGAGGTTAGGGAGTTCTACAAACATACCGGTGCAGGTTGAGCTTCAGCTGCCTAGACCCTAAGCTCTGGAATTCCCTCCCTGAGCCTCTCCACCTCTCTCTCCTCCTTTAAGACACTCCTTAAAACCTCCCTCTTCCATCCAGCTTTTGGTCACATGTCGTAACATCTCCTCATGTGGCTCGGTGTTGGAATTTGTCTGATAACATGCCTGTGGATCACCTTGGGATGCAAGTTTTTGTTGTTAGTTACCCCAGTCTCCAAGAAAATAATTTTGCTTTATCTCCTGCCTCAAAAAGATTAGGGGATCCTTGATTCCTTCAAGATGTGTTTTTCATGAGCACCCACCCAGAATATGAGCACTGAGATGAGGTTCTGACTCCATATCCACTCCATCACAAAGACTGCCTTCCACTTCCGTAACATCGTCAGCCTCTGCCCCTGCCTCAGCTCACCCGCAGCTGAAACCTTCATCCATGCCTTTGTTACCTCTAGACTCGACTATTGCAATGCTCTCCTGGCTGGCTTCCCAACTTGTACCCTCTGTAAACTTGAGCTCATCCAAATTTCTGCTGCCCGTATCCTAACTCGCAACAAGTCCCGTTCTCCCATCATCCCTGTGCTCGCTGACCTACATTGGCTCCGGGGCCGGGAATGCCTCGATTTTAAAATTCTCATCCTTTTCTTCACCCCTCCCTATCTCTGTAACCTCCTTCAGCCCTACAACCCTCAGATCTCTGCACTCCTCCAATTTGGGCCTCTTGCGCATCCCCGATTTTAATTGCTCCACCATTGGCGGCCATGCCTTCAGCTGCCTAGGCCCTAAGCTCTGAAATTCCCTCCCTAAACCTCTCTGATTCTCTACCTCTTCCTTAAGACCTATCACTTTGACCAAGCTTTTGGTCACCTGTCCAAGTGTCTCCTTCTTTGGCTCGGTGTCAAAGTTTGTTTTATAACGCTCCTGTGAAGCACCTTGGGACGTTTTACTACATTAAAGGTGCTATATAAATGCAAGTTGTTGTTGTTGACTATTTTTCTCCTGGTAGCCACATGCCATCTGATTGTTGAGGGAGCAGTAACCCTCACCATTAGTAAAAGAGGGAGCACTGCCTGCAAGGTGCACAAACACTGGTGTGAGCATAATCGATGGCATCTCAAACTGGAAAAATTCTGTCTGCCTTTTCAGTTGGTGTTGTACTAACACATGTGAAGGAGACATGTGTCTCCTCAGCAGTAAATGATAACCTGGTTGTACAGGTGAATTCTCCTGCTGGAAGCAATCTGTGGCATAGATGTGTCGTAAAGAAAGAACGACTTACATGACCTCAGGACATCCCAAAGCACTTTACAGCCAATGAAGTACTTTTGAAGTGTTGTCACTGTTGGAATGTCGGGAAACGCGACAGCCATTTTGCGTACAGCAAGGTCCCACAAACAGCAATATGATAATGACCAAATGCAAAAGAATCTTTCAGTACCCTCAGCAGTGCTGACATGAACGGAACAAATATTGAAAGTTTAGAATGAGAACTCTGCGTTTCTCCAACTATGGCCTCTTGTGTATCCCCCCTTCCTTCACGCTACAATTGGTGGCAGCCTTCAGCTATCTAGGACCTAAGTTCTGGAATTCCCTCCCCAAACTTCTCCACCTCTCTATCTCTCTCTCTCTCTCCTCCTTTTATAAGCCTCCTTAAAATCTATCTCTTTGACCAAGCTTTTGGTCACCTGTCCTAGTGTCTCCTTCTTGGCTCTGTGTCAATTATTGTCTGATTACGCTCCTGTGAAGCATCTTGGGACGTTTTACTACATTAAAGGCACTATATAAATGCAAGTTGTTGTTGTAGAATATTTCCAGAAGATTTCAGTTTTCACTTGGGAGCTCTCCTAGTGTTACAGAACCATCTTAGAGTAATGCGTTTGACCACAAAATTGGTTCTCCCAACAGCTCTTGAGGAGTGTGGATTAGTTCTGGCAAAGAGATTCTACTGCAGTAAACTGTATTTAGCAAAGATATCAGTTCCCTCCAAACAGAGAAAAATAATGAACGAGAGGAAGAATTTTAAAAAGTAGCTGAATTGAGCATATGATTTGGTTCATCACAAGCACACTCGAAATTGAACTGCAGCCTTGATACAGTCTAATTTACTCAATAACTAACCTCAGTTGCATTGTAATCACTTTAAGGCACTGACCTCAATGTTATTGTAAAGTTGAACTAGAGGAACAGACAACTTTCCTATTGTGGACTTGGCACAGCACAGAGAACATCATTTTCTTGCTGGTTCTGGTGGTATTGTGTGATGAGTGTCTCGTTGAAGGAACAAACTCGCTTCTGTTATCCTGCAATAATGTAGACTTGTTTTAAAATCCTTTGAGGGCCAGTGGTAGCATTTATGTACCAAGATAAAACAAGATCTTTTTTTTTAGATTGTTCAGAGAACGTTGTCAATTGGTACAACATTAAACATTTGTAAAATATTTCTTTGGAGTTTTTCCAGGGCTTCTCAATCTCAAGCTCGTTTTTTTTTAACCCAGGTATATCCAAACTTTAGTCTTTGTAGGCCACATAGGTGTGTACCATGAAGGCTTAGCGGCCATATATAAAGTCCATATATAAAGTCCAAGTCCATGTTCTCTTTCATTTTCATTCATTGTAAGTTGCTAACATGTGTGAGCCTACCCAAGAATTGGCCAAAAGCTGGAAAAAAGCTGACACAGCACCCAAAAAGTTAAGAACTCAAAAGAGCCCTGAACATAAGCCTATAATTTGTAAAAATAAGTAGTTACACACGCTTGAAGAAAGAACTTGCTTCTATATAGCACTTTTCACAACCTCAGGATGTTCCAAAACATTTTACGGCCAATGAAGTACTTTTGAAGTGTAGTCACTGTTGTAATACAGGGAACACAACAGCCAATTTGCACACAGCAAGGTCACACAAACAGCAATGACCAGATAATCTGTTTTAGTGATATTTATTGAGGGATAAATGTTGGCCAGGACATTGGGGAGAACTTCCCTGTTCTTGTTTGAATAGTGGTGTGGGATCTTTTATGTCCACCTGAGAGGGGAAATAGTGCCTCAGTTTAACATCTCATCAGACGGACAGTACATCCTACAATGCAGCACTCCCTCAGTACTGCACTGGAGTATCAGCCTGGATTTTGTGCTTAAATCACTGGAATGGGACTTGAACCCACAACCTTCTGACAGTTAGAGGTGAGAGTGCTACCAACTGAGCCACGGCTTGAAATTCAAGCAGTAGGTACACCCAACATTAATGCATTGTAATGGATGAAGAAAAATACCCATACATACCTGGAAGCCTGAAGGGAAAAATTCAAATATTGCGGGCATAATATTGAAGATGAATTAATTTCTAGGACATGCTTCCCTGGAAGATTTAAGAAAGAAGAAAATAAAGAACTTGCATTAAAATCGTGCCTTTCACATCCTCAATTCTGACATAAAAGCCACAGTCAGGAGGCTGGCCCTCAGCAAACCACTCTCTCCATCAAATAGGAGATTCAGGCCCTGAATTTCCTCAGATTTTCTGCCATTACCCCGTTATAACTTCCAGCAAAGTCCGAGGAAATTCTCGATAGATTAATGTCTGTGTTTAAATAGCGGAGAGGGGAACGTCACGTACAGGGTGAAACTTTCAACTGCACTGGGGACATAGAACAGGTGATAGAGGATGTCATACACCCCTGTATAGCCTGTTATGCACTTTGTCCAACAGTTGGATGGGGCGTATAATGGGTGGCCGATCCGATATCACCAGGTTTCATGCCCCCACCAAAGTTGAAAACTTCGCTCATAATATATAGGCTAATGTCTGTATCTCATGATACAACTGAGCAGTTTCCATCTGTAAGCTGTTCACATTTGTCTACAAGTCATTGATATGTGCCACAACACGCCACTGACAATGACCCATGTCCATATTCAGCTCAGTTTACAGTCAGTGCATTAGCTCCTCAGTCTCCAATCTGGGGACATCAGACGCGCTGTTGAGTCTCTGTATGTTCTCATTCCATCTGCCACGGACAATTTAGTCATCATTCCGATCGGATGAGCATCATTTGAATCTCAAACAATCTTATTCCACATACGTGGGCTGACTATTAATTATAAAGGTTGCTAGATTAATCCATCTGCATTATAGGGGGGAGTTTTAACTCATGCTTGGTGGGATTGGGGCCTTTAAAATGGAACAACTCCATTCCCGCCATGTTCCAATTTTAACGCCTTTGCGTTGGCGTTAGATGAAGTGTCTGCCAGACTCCGACGGCTACATCATGAGTTAATACAAGTAGGGGACCCATGACATCACTCAGACCCTGAGTCATTTCGTGCTGCATATTGGCAATTCGGGCGCAAGCCTGATTGGGGGGCCAATCATCTTCTGTCCATTAATAGAACCATTGCACAATACTACCGTGTGAAAGTTTAACACCCTCCTGTGAGGGAGCCTCAAGGTCAGTGCGTGAGGGCCTCTGAGGTAATGGTTGCACGCATCCCCAATATGTGAAAGATTCTAAAGCTAGCTGATTTATGAAAGGTAACTTTAAACTGAAGAAAAACATCATATCTCAAATTGAAGAGTTTTTTTTCTCAGTGTGCAGTTTGACCATGCTCACCATTTCTTTGAAGGGTTAATGTAGATCTATTTTGCAAACGCTTCTAGATAGGTTTTTCACATTAAGAACCACAGGAATTGTATCTGGGTCACTGATTCCAGCAGATATGTGTTACAATGGGGGTGGAATGCTGTGTGATCCATATAATGGGGTCTAGTTAGCAAGCTATGATAAGCCAACATTAGCATACACAATTTTAAGCACTGATCAAGTTTATTCACATGAGAAATATAAATGGCAAGTTTTCTGAGACCTTGATGGCATTGTTTATGGAAGCAGAATTTACAGTGAACTGCTAAACAAAAGACACAAATATGTTCCGAAATCTCTCATTAAGGCTTTCCCCCAACTCTAGGTCATCAAAAGGGAAAGTTGAATAGTTTTGAAATATTTTAGTTTATTGCAACACTTTTGTACAAAGGAGGTAGGTTCTGTTTATACTTTGGAAGCTGCAGCAGAGAGCTATCCGATAAACTGACCTGAGATAGCAAACCACTGCTCACCACATGCTCGATATGGAGGAGTATGTGAGGAAACCAACACACGCTGAGAGACACTGAACTTACCACAGTCACTAAAGGTCAATAAGGCCATAAAAAGAATTCTTTCAGGTAATGATGGGGTTTGATAGGGTAGATATAGAAAACATGTTTTCATTTGTGGGAGAGTCCAAAATTAGAGGTCATAAATGTAACATAATCCAATAGGGAAATCAGGAGAAACTTCTTTACCCAATGAAGGGAAGAATGTGGAACGCGGTACCTCAGTGAGTAGTTGAGGTGAATAGCATAGATGCATTTAAGGGGAATCTAGATAAACACATGAGGGAGAAAGGAATAGCAGGGTATGCCGATGAGGTTAGATGAAGTAAGGTGGGAGGAGGCTCGTGTGGTGCATGAAAACCGGCATAGATCAGTTGGGCCAAAAGGCCTGTTTCGGTGCTGTAGACTTTATGTAAATCTATACATAGAACCTTAGCAGACAGCTCCCCAATCAACTGACCTGAAACCACTACACAGCACAGCCTCCACATGGAGGAGCATGTGAGAGGAGCAACTCATACTGAGAGACACGGAATGTACTGCAGTCCGTACAAACATTGAACCACAGCCTCTTCCTGATACAGCGATGTGAATGGCTGAATGGGCACACTGGTTCATACACCCGGTCGTTCCTTGAGTCCAACCTTCTGCAGGGCAATCCAGCGGGTCACAAGAGAAAGAAAAAGAATTGTATTTATATGGCATCATAATCACATCCCTCAAATGCTCAAAGCACCTCACATCCAATGCATTACTTGTTGAAGTGCAGTAACTGTTGCTTTGTAGGCAAACACTATAAGTGGCATCATAATCCCCGCCAATGCTAGCTACCTATTTCTCAGGCCTCCTTTCCAGAGAGACCCAGCCCTCTGCAATACACTGACCAGTTCAATTCTGATTGATAGCAGCAAGAGGATGCACCCTTTACTGTGGTGAAGCACAATCCTCCCTACTTAAAACATCAGGGTGAAACACATGCGGGCTGATGGTTGGCGCCTAGAACTGGAGAAATAACCAAGGAATCCTCGCCTCTATTCTGGATATCATTACGACAGGGCGTTCACCGTAAATGTTTCAGTGCCCTCCCATATAAGGGAATAGAACATACTATCTATGTTATAAACTGGATAGCCAGGTGGCAAAGGATAGAATACTAGAGTCTGGTCTTCAGTTGCTTCCAAGCCTTTATTCACAGAGGTCCACATCACACACCCCACATCCTAGATAACCTCTCATATAAATGGATACAAGAGAGTCCCCAATTGATATCCACCACCTGAATACTATAACACTAATTGATATAAATCATATGGATACATTTAACACCTCTTCTGTTACCAGGGGTGAAGGCAGAAAATTTACAACTCGCTCCTTCCAAATGGTAGCCTTCCCTCGGGTACATGGCAGCACCGGTCAGGGCCCACCTCTGATGCACAGGGACATCACGACACACAGTTCTACTCACACGTGCACACGTCTTTGAGAAGCTTTTTCCTGTTAGTGTCAGAATCAACGATCTGCTGATTGTGCTGCACAATAAGTGTATGCAGTTTGTGCGCTGCATGCACCATGTCTTAACAACAAATCAACCCAACTGTTTCTGTAAGGGGTGATTTGGTAGAGTGTTTAAAATTATGAAGGGATGGGGTTAGTAGGTAGAAATAGAGACTGTTTCCAGTGGTTGAGAAGTCGAGAACAAGGGGGCAGAGGTGTAATAGGAACATAGTAACAGGAGTAGGCCATTCAGCCCCTCAAGCCTGTTCCGCCATTTATTTAGATCATGACTGATCTGTATCTTAACCCCATTTAGCTGCCTTAGCTCCATATCCCTTAATACCCTTACCTAACAAAAAATCTATTGATCTCAGTCTTGAAAGTTTCAATTGATCCCCAGCCTCAACAGCCTTTTGGGGGAGAGTTCCAGATTTCCACTACCCTTTGGGTGAAAAAGTGCTTCCTTATTTCAATCCCACGTGGCCTAGCTCTAATTTTAAGATTGTGCCCCGTTCTTCTGGATTCTCCCACCAGAGGAAATAGCTTCTCTGTATCCACCCCATCGAATCCCTTTATCATGTTAAACACCTCGATTACATCACCCCTTAACCTTTTAAACTCGAGCGAATTCAAGCCAAGTTCATTCAACCTGGCCTCATAAATTAACCTTTTATGCCCCACGATCATTCTGGTGAACTTGTGCTGTATCCCTTCCAAGGCCAATCTATCCTTCCTGATCTTAATTATAAGAGTAAAGGTAAAAGATTTAGGACTGAGAGCAGGAGAAACTTTTCACACGGAAAGCTGTGAGCCTGTGGGATGTAGTACGGGAGTTAGCGATTGAAGCAGAGACCATGTCAACATGCAAGAATAGGTTAGACAGGTGGATGAAGGAAAGGGGGATAAAGGGATATGGGATCAGGCCTACTTTTTTTTATTGCCCATACCTAGTTGACCTGATTGATTGGCTTGCTAGGCTATTCCAGAGGACGGTTACGAGTCAACCACATTGGAGTGTAGGACTGGAGTTACATATAGGCCAGACCAGGTAAGGACAGCCGGTTTATTTCCCTAAAGGACATTTGTGAACCAGTTGGGTTTTTACGACAATCCGTCATTTAGTCTCCCTGTCAGTCCATCTATCTTAATTTCCCTCACTGTTTATCCACATTCTGCTCTCCTCAGATCTGTGTGTCTGTTAATTATTTTACCCTTGTTCCCTGTTCCTTTATATATCCTGATATTTTGTGCCTTTCTCCCTCTTCAATAACCATTTGAATTTCTGTTTGCTTTGCAAATGGACATCATTGCTGGAGAATGGTGACGGCCACTGTTGCCGACCAGTCAGCAGCAACGTCCAGTGCTGTATGATCTGAGCGAAGAGTAAAACTCTCTGTACTCTGGTCCAATGGTGTCTCTGAAATCCGAAGAGTACCCCCACTGATCTGGTGTGGCATTTCCATTTCCCACACACCTTCATGATGTCTGAGTGAAACTGCTAATTTAGTACTAAATTTAGTACTATTTTTTACTGTAGAGATGTTGAAACTAGGCTAAGAGGTCCTTAATTTCATTTAAAACATTTGAGAAAGGAATCATTTATTCTATCAGTCTGAGATGGATTCAAACACAGATCTTAGAGGTGACAGGACTGTGTTCTAATTCATTGCACACCCAGTATGAGGGAATGACGCATCGTGAGAGGTACCGTCCTTCGGATGAGACATTAAACCAAGGTTCTGCCTGACTGCTCCAGTCGTGTAGATAAGTTCCCATGGCGCTATCCCAAGAGCAGGCATCTCTCCCGGTATCTTGGCCAACATTACACCCTCAAACACCATCAAGAGTAGATTAACTGACCATTCATCCCACAGCTGTCTGTAGGAGGTCGCTGGCACAGAAAGGCTGCTACATTTATTCACATAGCAGTCACTGCTACTTGTAAAGCAATTATTGAGATGCTTTGACATGAAGGGTACTATGTAAATGTAAAGCTTTTCAAAATGTATCCAATCCTTTTGGTTGTTTTGTTATTTTTAGTCTCTCCCATTTTTGATATATTTTCCCTCAATCTCACTGTCAGCCCCTCCGTCTAATCTAAATTCCTATTTTATCCTTAATCGCAGAAGACAAACATGGAAGAAAGGGACAAGGGGAAACTGTTAATTCAGTCTCTTGAGTTAACATTAGTTCCAAGAGGATCAGGTCCTGATCATCTTCGGATGCTGCTGTTCAGAGCATTTCATTCACGCATCTTTTTTCTCACACAGAAAGTCTCAGGGACTGATAATTAGTGGTGACAGGATCGTGAATTTGCATGTGAATCAAAACCTCCACAGTGGGGACGCACATTTGTGACAAACGTTAAAACATGATGATGGGGGAAGAAAGCCTTAATTTGGGTCAAGCTTTATGACCATGTGATTGAACTCAGCTGTGGCTCAGTGGTAGCAATCTTGCCTTGTGGGTTGTGGTTCAAGTCCCACTTGAGCACAAAATCTAGTCTGACATTCCAGTGCAGTACTGAGGGAATGCTGCATTGTCAGAGGTGCCATCTCAGGTGGATATAAAAGATCCCATGGCACTATTTCGAATAAGTCCAGGAGAGTTCTCCCCAGTGGCCTAGCTAACATTTACCCCTCAACCAAAATCACTATTTAAACTCATTATTGGGTCATTATCTCATTGCTGTTTATGGGATCTTGCTGTGTGTAAATTGGCTGCTGCATTTCCTACATTACAACAATGACTATACTTCAAAAGCACTTCATTGGCTGTAAAGCGCTTTGGGACATTCTGAGGTTGTGAAAAGTGCTCTTTAAATGCAAGTTCATTCTTTTTATCTCTGTGGCCTAGATTCCCCGATGGGCTTATCCCACCTGCCCGTTCCCCTGCACCACGACGTTGGCCGATCAAATTCTCGTGGTGGGCTCCTGAGTATTTGCACTGCTGCCAGTTTATCTGCATGGGGCAGGGAGGGAAGGGGAGAGGAGGGCAGAGGCATGGCAGGGAAGAGAGGGGAGGGGTGGGGGGAGATGGGGAGGGATGGGTCAGGAGGGCAGGGGAGGGGACGGGACGGGAAGGGGGAAGCAAAGTCCCTGCTGTGGTCTAGTGCGGTGAAGAAGCCCCCTGTGCATGGGTGACATAACATTTTACCTGCATTTAAATTTTCAAAGAATGCCCTGCCCAGCACAATAGATCACCCCGTCACTTGGCTGCTCTTTAATATTTAAAGCCCTCTCCACTGTCTTAGCAACATGGGATGCCAGCAACACAAGGGTGTTCTTGACGCCCAGGATGCTAAGGTGATAATGAGTGAAATCTGTCAGCTGAGATTTCCTATTATCACTCTATCATTTGAATACACCACACAAATATGGGCATGTGTAACTAATGACAGTATTCAGGATAAGATTATAAGAATTAAAATAGGGGCTGTCGCGAGTTTAGAGATAATACTATGCATTTTTAAAAGGCTTTGTTTGCAAAATTGAAAAGAGACTTACCAGCGGTTAACTGGGCCCCAGGCTGGGTGAGGATGATTACAACACACAAAGAACAATCGGATACATTTTTAAAAATCCTGAAAAGAAAATGAAGCCTTATATCTCCCTACAAAAGGAAAAGAGTTTACAAAGTGTGAATGCCACAATGGCTACAATCAGCAAACAGCAGTCAACAAGAGGTGTTTTAAAAGGAGTAATGGGATTATGCTTTCTGCACCTCCCTCCCCCATTAATTGGGGCGCATCTCTATGGGGACAGGGCTTCCAAAGGGTGGTGTTAAACGGGATAGCTTCCCAATGGGGTCTGGTCAGGAATGGGTGACCCAATGCTCAGTGCTAGGTCCTGTCAGGAATTGGCCCTGAAATTGCTGTTTGCAACAATCCCGCTGAATTGTGTGAAAACAGAAGGATTTAATGTTAACAATCACTGGTAGCTCAAGGCAGTACTGTGAGAACTACAGACCGTTCACAGTTAACATCTGGTTCCAATTAGTGGCCAGAGCTAGGCACGCCCAGGTTTGTCAAGTTGAATGGAGTCCTATGTCGTTGACCAGGATTAAAGCACCTAGATCTCCTTAGAAACAATCGGGTAGAAATTTGTCGTGGCCCGGTTTCAGGCGCGAAGGTGGCAATGCGCGACCGAATTGGGAAGCCCAGGATGGCCCAGAATTGGGCATCGGGCCTCATCTAAGTAATCTGGGCAGGCCGCCGGCGCCTGTCACGCCTCCAAAGGCAGCTCGCCCTTCCACATGAACGAATTTCAGGCATCCTGCCTCGCCGGCAGTGGCCCTCACGAGTGTTGTGGAGACGGGAGGAGCAGTCCTGCTCCTCCTAGCTCCATGTGAATCTTTTTAAAAAATGACTAAAACTCACCTTTTCGGTGGCGGCTGGTTGGTAGGCCGAATCCACGGCAGCTGACACCAATTTAACAGGATGATCCCTGGCCTAAAATCATTGAGCCATGAAGATAGTCTTGATGCGAAGGGCTAACATTTGCTGGAGAGGAGCGGACTTAGGAGGGGTATTTAAAATTGTTAAAAGCATAGACACGATGCATGTGGATAGAATGTTCAAGATGACAGAGTTGGGTAGAACTAGAGGACACCTATATAAAACGAGAAAGGGCGAGAGAGGTTGGAGCAGAAGGTTTACTTTTTCCATTGGAGGATTGGCCTCTAATTCCAAGAGACCGTAGTGAAGATTGGCTGTTCACAGTTGTTGAAGAAAGTGTTCCATTTTTGGAAAATGAAGTGATTGTGGCATGTTGAAGCATAAGATTAATCATTCTGTAAAATAACTAGTGAGCTTGGGGCCTCCAGGGGTTCTTCTGTTGGATTCTGTGAGGGATTGGAGAGGTTTTTTTTTGGACAGAGGACTCCTGAGATGGCTGCAGCATTTTGTTTTTGTTTCCCCCAGGAGATGAGGGTTAGTAAAACAAAAGCAAAATACTGCGGATGCTGGAAATCTGAAATAAAAACAGAAAATGCTGGAGAAGCTCAGCAAGTGAGGCAGCATCTGTGGAGAAAGAAACAGAGTTAACGATTCAGGTCAAAGACCTTTCGTCAGAACTGAGGGTTAGTATATACGGATAAGTTCAGTAAAAAAAGGGGCACGTGCAAATGGGCCTGATGGACTTTTCTTGGAATTATAGCATCATACAGCACAGAAGGAGGCCATTCAGCCCATCGTGCTGTAAGGAAATTGACATCTTTTGCTGCTTACTTTACCACCATGCCTTACATAGTCGAACAGACCTACTTTGAACCTAAAAACAAGTGCTGATGCATCAAGAGAGAACAAAGACTACTGGAACTTGCACACCAATCAGAAGTTAATCACATCAGGTGGTCATCATAAGTGCCAGTATCTGTGATCTCCTGAAACAATGGCGAAAGCAGAACTGGTAAAAAGATGGCCTCTGATCACATTAACATGTGCTTCTGAGATGCCAAAAGGAAACAAAGAGTAACTTAATGAAGCAGACAGTATACACACTGCCTGATAAGGGAAAACGAAACTGGCAAGGTGCTAACCGCGACACTTTCGATGGTTCGGGTCTTGCGTGGCTGGAAGGGGTATAAGGACACAGATGAAGCAGCTTCTAGTGTAGAGACACCAGCAAAGGACATCGAGTTGAGGGAAACAACGTTATCTACTCTGCCCAGGGACCAAACGGATACTATGGTTCAGATCTCTGTGTATGCTATTGCTTAGATGTTAATTAGATTAAATGTTTGGATTAGTAATCAATAAAAATCACTGGTAACCATATTGGCGTCAAGACCAAATCTATCTTATCGTGTCTGTGCCGGATCTTTGAAAGAGCTATCCAATTAATCCCACTCCCCTGCTCTTTCCCCACAGCCCTGCAAATGTTTCCTTTTCAAGTATTTATCCAATTCCCTTTTGAAAGTTACTATTGAATCTGCTTCCACCACCCTTTCAGGCAGTGCATTCCAGATCATCACAACTCACTGCATAAAGAAAAACTTTCCTCATCTCACCTCTAGTTCTTTTGCCACTTATCTTAAATCTGTGTTCTCTGATTATCAACCCTCCTGCCAATGGAAACAGTTTCTCCTTATTTACTCTATCAAAACCCATAATAATTTTGAACACCTCTATTAAATCTCTCCTTAACCTTCTCTGTTTTAAGGAGAACAATCCCAGCTTCTCCAACCTCTCCAGATAACTGAAGTCATTCATCCCTGGTTTTACTCTGGTAAACCTCCTCTGCACCCTCTCTAAGGCCTTGACATCTTTGTCCTGGGGACATAACATAATGTAACAATTTATTGGATGGCTGGTACACCATTGGACTAAGATATTACTGGCCGGTTCTACAATTATAAGATATTTCTGTATGAAGACTATGCATTGATTATGTGCAGTAGTATTTTACCTGATTAACCTTTGACAACACAGTTAAGTATGGCAAATTGTGTTAAAAAAATGCAAAAGATTAACTGGTTTAAAACCTTCTCATAACTTTTAAAATAAACATATCAGAATCGTTAAATCCAGCTGTCTTTGGTTCTTCCTTTTTCATTTACAAAAGCTCTGCAACTTTTTTTCTGATTTGGATAACACGTTATTTGTGTTAATAATAGATTTTTCTCCATATGCAACACTTCCTGCTCTTTATTGTAGACAATCATTTCCTGCAGTCAGATTAACCTTACTTTGATTAGTGAAACATTATTTGGACCATTTTGAAGATGCTGTTCATTTTTTTGAGCAATACCACTTTATGTAACACCCCGCACCCTCAGATGTAGAGTCATGCTATTTTTAACTTAGCCGCTCTCCATTTTAAAACTCCCCAGACAAGTTGTCCTCTTGTATTTCCCGACATTACAACAGCAACCACGCTTCAAAACTACTTCATTAGTTGTATAGTGAATTGGGACGTCCCGAAGTCGTGTAAATGCAAGTTTTCTCTTCTCTCTCTTTCTGTCCTTATAACAAGCTTTGCGAATTGTCAATACTGTGACCAGGAAGTGACATCAGGAGAAACGCCATGTTTGTCATCAGGGATCAGATGGTTTATTTCCAATCAACATGATTCGTTAGCATGGTTTCAGCTTGTGTTTGATTGGTTAGCTAAACTTATTTCAAAGGTTATTACCATGTCAGCAAAGTCAGAATTGGCAGAATTACCTGGCAATTTATCTCTGAATGTTGCCAGGAAATGTCACGAGGAATGTCTTTTAATAATGGCCAAATGTTGAAATTTACCCTTTCAGAATGTATCCAACATCTGGTGAATGTGGCCTTAACTAGTTACAGATGTTCTCACATGCAGAAATATTGACCTCGTGATTAAAAGCAATGGTGTTGTTATAAAGTATACAGGCTGCTCTGTGTTTTAGTGCAGCCTTTTCTATTTTACTGATACGCAATGGTTTATGTTGATGCTGCTGTCACCTCACAAAGCGAAAACATCGAATAAGTTGGAAGTCCCGAATTATACTGAATTATATTTATGTCCCCTTTAAAAGGAAAAAGATATTTTTGCAGTTTGTCATTTGGAATAATTCAATAAAACAAGCAGCAGAACGTAACCATAGCTTCTGGGCCTCAAATTGATCTCTTTAGAGAGAGCTGTCTCTAATATCAATGCCTACAGTACTTCAAGGGTTCTAATCTCTTCAATTTTACAACTAACTGTTCTATGGCAGGCTATTGTGGCCTTTCTTTCCCCAGCCGATTTCCTTCACTCCCCTCCTGAAGCGTTCACACCTTTGGGTAGGGAATGGTTCCACAAGCACCGGGCTCTCTACTGGTACCTTGCCCACGAGACCATTAACGGCAGTGAGTGGTGCCGAGCTATTCAACTGTGGGAGGCAACACTGCTAAGTTAAATGTTCTGTTATTGCTTAGATCCACTCAGAAAGTCAGCATTTTCTGGCTGGACTTTCACTCTCCCTATCCAAGGGGTGCTGAGCCAATCTTAATGCCCCAGCCGAGAACAGTCAAATCAGTGCAGACCAGGCATCAAAGGTCGGACCACCCCTAGTCCACATGGCTCAGCTACTTAAACCACGGAGAGCAGCTGCTCGGTAAAGAGGAAACCACTGGAGGTGTTTGATTGAGAACTGTGGGGTAGATTTTATGAATGAACAACCTGACAGTTTCATATGGCAGGAGAAGATCAGAATATCGGGCACACAGGATGGCACACCCATTTTGTGAGTTATCCAGTTTACCATCCATTAAAACAACTGCATGTTGCCTAGTGGTAGGCGGAACTGGTGGGAGTTCTGGCAAGCGCCGTCATTCCACCAGTTGTACCTCTTACTACGATGTCAGGATGGAGGGGGAGATGGACACAAGAGCCCACCTTCTCCTGTCAGAATTTAGCACCGTGGCCAAAATAGGTGGAGACTGGCTAGGTTAAAATGATCCTATTGACATGGGTTGGGAATTGGTTAGGAAGTAAGATACTGAGAGGAGGGATAATGGGAATGTACTCCAATTGGCAGGATGTATATAACCAGCCGTGTCTCCCAGGGATCTGTACTGGGGCCTCAGCTTTTCACTATATTCATGAATGACTTAGGTGAAGGAATAGAGAGCTGTAGATCGAAGTTTGCTGATGACACTAAGTTAATTGGCACAGTATGTAGTGTGGATGGGAGCAGAACGTTGCAAAGGGACATTGATACTTTAAGTGAGTGGGCAAAACTGTGGCAGATGGAGTTCAGTGTGGGGAAATGTGAGGTCATCCACTCTGGACCTAAGAACAATAGATCAGAGTATTTTCTAAATGGCGAGAAGATAGGAACTGTGGAGGACCAGAGAGATTTAGGGGTCCACGTATGGAAATCACTAAAAGCTAGTGTACAGGTACAAAAAATAATTTAAAAGGCTAATGGAATGTTGGCCTTTATCTCAAGAGGGCTGGAATACAAAGAGGTGAAAGTTATGTTACAGTTATATAAAGCTTTCGTTGACCCCATTTAGAGTATTGTGTTCAGTTCTGGGCACTGCACCTCGGGAAGGATATATTGGCCTTTGAGGGGGTGCAGCTCAAATTCACCAGAATGATAGCAGGGCTAAAAGGGTTAAATTATGAGGACAGGTTGCATAGACTAGGCTTGTATTCCCTTGAGTATAGAAGATTAAGGGGTGAACTAATTGAGACGTTTAAGATGATTAAAGGAGTTGATTGAGTAATTAGTCCAGAACAAAGGGGCATGACCTTAAAATTAGAGCTAGGCCGTTTAGGGGTGATGTCAGGAAGCACTTCTTCATACAAAGGGGAGTGGAAATCTGGAACTCGCTCCCCCAAAAAGCTGGTGAGGTTGGGGGTCAATTGGAAATTTCAAAATTGAGATTGATAGAATTTTGTTAGGCAAGGGTGTTAAGGGTTACGGAACCAAGGCGGGTAGATGGAGTTAAGATACAGATCAGCCAAGATCTAATTGAATGACGGAACAGGATCGAGGGGTTGAAGGCCTCCTCCTGTTCCTACCTTCCCATGTAACATCAAATGCACCCATAGAATAACCAAACTCCCTGGAAAGGACACGTTTTGATGAAAGAAATGTTTACGTCCTTATGATTTTTACTAGTGGCTGATTTTCATCACTCCACCATTACCATCCATGCCTTCAGCTGCCGAGGCCCTAAACTCTGGAATTACCTCTCTAAACCTCTCCGCCTCTCTACCTCTCTCTCCTCCTTTAAGTTGCTCCTTAAAACCTACCTCTTTCTCTAAGTTTTTGGCCTCTAATATCTCTTTATGTGGCTCAGTGTCAAATTTGTGTCTGCTAGCACTCCTGTGAAGCATTTTGGGGTGTTTTTATTATTTTAAAGGTGCTATATAAAGTTGTTGTTGGTAGAGCCTCTGATGGAGAATTACGATATAAATAAAGGACAACTTCCCAAACTACTGTTCAAACTGGGAAATTAGCTAAGCTAATTAATGCATTCATTTGGATGATTTAAAAATAGAGGTTAGCTGCCAAAAGGGCATCAGAATTGTTGCTTGGGGAAGAAGTAAGCAGCCAATAATTGAGGCAGACTCAATCAAGGTGTGCTCAGCGTCACAGTGCGAAGAGTGCAATTGGGAAATTTATATAGGAACAACTGTAGACCGAGCATGGAAGAAAAAGCCTGATTGGAAACTAAATCCTAATTAAGCTGACAGTTTAAAGCAAAGCAGCTGCAACTATTTAAAAGAACAAAAGACTTTTATCTTATAAAAGGACTGGTGTTTATATCTGTAAGTTGCTTTGCAGATTTTTATTGTGGTGTTCAACTCTTAAAGGCTTTCATGAATATGTTACTTAAAGTCATTATCATAATTTCAACATATAGGGTATTATTTTTCTCTATTGTGTGTGTAAAAAAAATTGCAATTATTTTGGCATAAATTAGCATAATTCAGAGGGCTGATTAGATTTATTGCACTAGTTCTATGGTTTCTGATTTTGATTTATGTACATAATTTGCATCTCCTTCTATCCCAAGTCTACCCATATGGCACTACCCATATCATCAGTTGTGAGGTACATTATAGTATACTATTTTAATGCTTTACTTTTTCATGTAGGATTATAACTTATACAACCATTTGCCCACGTAACGATAGTGACTGCACTGTGTGTAGCACTTTAAGTCATGATAAGACGCCATATACAAATACAAGCTTTTCTTTTCTAGTGTTATTTTCACCCTGCCTACTCTTTGCTTTATAATAATTTGAATAAGAATGATAATACACATGCACAATGAAAATAACAGGCATAGGGGTAGATCTTAACTTTGTGCGCTAGTGTGAAACGGGTGATAGCGAGTCGGCAGCCCATTTTACTTCTCTCCCATTGAAGTCAATGGAAATAAAAATCGGGGGAGATGTAGAACAGGCTTCCGACTCATTATCACTGATTTTACACTATTGCACAAATCTAAATCCACCCCATAGTATTTGCTGCTTGCCACACAATGACTGTTAAATTGACCACCTACTGACTTCCAAATCTGTGTACTTGTTCACAAAACAAATGAAAAGAAAGAACTTGAATTATATAGAGGCTTTTCACATTTCTAAGCATTTAATAGCAAATTAAGTATTTTTTGAAGTCTAGTCACAGTTGTAGTGCAGAAAAACACAACAGCCAATTTGCACACAGCTGGGTCCCACAAACAGCAATGAGGCAATGACTAGATAACCTGTATTCATTATGTTGGCTGAGGGGATAAATGTTGGCCAGGAAACCAGGAGAACACTCACCCCTACTCTTCATCCAATAGGGATCTTTCACAACCACCTGAGAGGGCAGACGGGGCCTTGGTTTAACATCTTATTCAAAAGGTAGCATCCCCGACACTGCAGCATTCCTTCAGTGCTGCACTGAATTGTCCACCTAGATTATGTGCTCAAGCAGCTGGAGATGAGTTTGAACTCACAACCTCTGGAGGCAGAGGTGCGAGAGCTACCATTGAGCAAACGCAGAACATGTTAAAAAGACCACCACTATGACAAACCCTTAAGACTCATCACATTGATGTTATGTAAATTACATATAATTCAGTTCAATTAATAATTTAAAAATGTTGTTTCTAACCGTTTTGTCCCATAGGAATATATATAATAAATAGAATAATGCATCATGTTAGTGCTTTATTCACTTGTGCAAAAGATAGATTTACAAGTATGTATTGAGAAAACCTAGGTGGTTTACAGTCAGGATTGTATAGTGTAATACATGACTTTCACAGCCCATGTGCCAAGGAAGCCGTGAGAGGAATTGCTTATTTTGATTGTAGTCATAAATGACTTCGACAATGTACAGGAAACGAAAGTCATGGCACCTTTGAGATAACAGTGACCACAGAATGATCAGGTTTAACAGGACCTGAAATTTGGAAATACCAAAGATAAAGAGCAAAGTATAGAACTTTAAAAAGGATAAATTGAAAGAAATTAGAAAACAACTTAAGCAAATTAATTAGAGTGGCTTGTTCAGCAACGCTTCAGTAGAGGTCAAGTGGAGTACCTGTAAAGGGTTAATGTCGAGCGGGCAGGGTAAATGCACACCGAGGATCCGCAAGCTGAAAAGTGAACCTAAATGGATTAACAAGCAAATCAAAAGTAAAACAAAGATGAAAAATGAGCTGTGAAAATCCTGCAGGGAGAAAAAGGGGAGGGGTTATTGGGGTAAATATGGTGATTAGAGGAGCATCGAAAGACCGAGGCAAAAACATATCTGTTGAGGCAAAACTTAACAGTAAGAAATTTATCATCAGTACGAGGGCAGTCAGAGAACTGAGAACCATAAAAGATACAAATGGGCTTGAATCAGAGGATGAGCAGAAGATATTAAATATTCTGAATGATTACTTCACAGGGGAAATCATGAGCAACTTGTTCTCTGCAAGCAGAGATAACCTAAACAAAATGAATGGGTTTGATATAAATGAGATGGAAGTCTTAAACAAGCTGAAGGTTCAAAACAAACAAATCCCCATGGAAGAGCTGGCATTCGTCCCGGTGTGCTGAAGGAAACTAAGGAAGAGATAAGTGAGGCATTGACAACCAGAAGGTGAGCACTGGGGATGTATCAGTAGATTGGAAACAGGTCAACAAAATACCTATTTCCATAACAGACACAGGCAACTATGGATCCATTAGTCTTCAATTCTATGCAAAATAACCGATTCAATTATCAGTAGTAAACTTTGTCACTTATCTCTTCCTTTTAGAAAATTAATAAAAATTTATAACATACGAATATATGAACAATGACGGTCAGGAAAAGACCCTCTGGTCCTGCCAGCCTGTCCCACACAACTTGTGCATCACAATATATAGACTCCCCACTCCACCCTGAAGCCATGTGATCTCCTAGGATAGGTGAAAAAGAGGCCAATTTTGGAAAAAAAAACTGGAAAATTCCCCTCCGCCCACCCCCCTCCCCACCTTAGGCGATCAAAACTGGTCCAGGCGTCCACTCTGGCTCTGATTAATGTTATACAGCAACCTACTTCTTATACGAGGTGACACCTGCCCCAGCCAGAGACAGGTCCAGCTCTCACTTGAAGGAATTTAGCGAATCAGTGTTCGCCGCACGAGCTGACAGCCTGAACGTGACTATTCCGCATGGTGCCAATCTGATTTACCTATTGGCTGCCGGGGATAGACACCTCTGTTGTGCTCGTACAGATGCCTGCATTATTGTGGTAATATCTCTGTCCCCGTGATTTGGGATAGGATCCATGGGGTTAACTGCAGGCAGAGGGAATTCCCACTCAGTCCCACTTTCACCAGCAGAGTGGAACTCCCCTGAATTTTGGCCCCAGTCTGTTTAGCAACAAAAGCACGAGCAAAGTGATTAAAATTTCCACTCCCCTTTAAGACAGCTTTCTTTTTGATCTGTCCCATTTTTAAAGCTGATATTGATGTTTCTCACTCAATAACACTGCCCAGGTTCCATAAGGTAATGTTGTAAATGCCTCTGTTTTATATAAAAGGTTCCTTTTAGTGGAACTCAAAGCATCTGACCCTGTTTCATAGCATGGCCTTGAATGTAAACACATCACTGAGATTGAGCACATGGTCTAGTTCGAACTCAGTACATCATCAAATACATGAATAAACAGATAAATGAAAGAATTTCTCTTGGACTAAACCAGATATGGAGTTTAATTGAACAGCAACCTGTCTCTGACAGCAAAATAGCCTGATGTCTGTGGTGGCTTTGGCTCAGCTGTGGCTCAGTGGTAGCATCTCTCACCTCTGTTTATGAAGGTTGTGGGTTCCAGCTCCACACCAGAGACTTGAGCACATAATCCAGGCTGACACTCTAGTGCAGTACTGAGGGATTGCTGAACTGTCAGAGGTGCCCTCTTTCAGATGAGATGTTAAACCGAGGCCCCATCTGTCCTCTCAGGTGGATGTCAAAGATCCCATGGCACTACTTTGAAGAAGAGCAGGGTAGTTTTCCCTGGTGTCCTGGTCAATATTTATCCCTCAATCAATATTATTAAAAGAAAACAGATTATCTGGTCATTATCACATTGCTGATGTGGGAGCTTGCTGTGCACAAATTGTCTGTCGCGTTTCCTACATTTCGAGAGTGACCACACCTCAAAAAGTACTTAATTGGCTGTAAATTACTTTGGACATTCGGAGGTTGTGAAATGTGCTATAGAAATGCAAATTTTTTTTTGTTCATTGCATGCTGAAAATAAGATTCCTCATCTGGAACTGATTGTAAAGTCAAGTGAGTTTGCCTGAATCTATAAATACTGCGGGTAAAAAAAACATAGATATCAAAATAAATAACAGCCAAATCCCAATCTTAGAGAATGAACGTATCTGTCAAAAAAAAGGCAAACCAAGTAATCAGAAGAAGGTGCTTATTCCTGTGGTATTTGGATGGTATTTGCAAAATGCATTACATTTGCTAAATAAATGTTTTTCTATTCAACATTCTGTTAGTCTGGCTTTAGGAGAAGCTCTAAGTTCATTTGACACCAAGGCAGGGTTTGGTAGTGTAATGGTCATGTTACTGGACAAGTAATCTGGAGGCCTGGACTAGAAATCCAGAGAATATGAGTTTAAATCCCAATATCCCAGTTGCAGAATTTGAATTCAATTGAAAGAATCTGGCAAAGTGGTATCAGTAAAAGCTGCCATGAAGCTGTCATTTTGTCATAAAAACGCAACTGGTTCACTAATGTCCTTCAGGGAAGGAAACCTGCCGTCCTTACCTGGCCTGGCCTATACTTGACTCCAGTTCCACACCAACGTGGTTGACTCGTAACTACCCTCTGAAGTGGCCCAGCAATCCCCTTGACTATACGACCACCATCTCAGGGCAACTAGGGATGGGCAATAAATGACAGCCTTGCCGGCGCACCTACATCATGAGAATGATAAAAAAAAACTGACTCCAGTTTTCTTGTGGGTATTAATGGTTCCAAATGTGTCCTATTCCACAGCAAGTTTGTACAACTGAATTTTCCCATCAGAAACATTCGGGTTCAGCTAACCCAAGGAATGCAATAACTACAGCTACAATCTACTCAATTTAACTGCGTCCTTATTAAGTGATGGACTCGGGGGAAGGAGGAGGGGTATATCGCAACTGTCAATCATTTTATGCTAATTTACCAATCTGAGCGTTAAGGCAGTGTTAATGTCAGTTTGTAGACTCAGGCGTGGAAAGGTTTAGCAGGACAGGAAGTTGTTTACACTGGTGGCCTAAAAACGTCAACTTGCCAATTTATGGGGAGGGGGAGGAGAAATTCAATTAACTTAAGTAATTCTGTGAATTCCGAATAATTCTGTGATGTTCCCTCCTGGAGATTTAAGTCACACTTGGGCCAGGCATTAATCTACAGTAGCAGACTAAAGTAAATGCTTCTGTTAATACCTTTCAGACTGCAATTAAAATGAGTTTGCAAATTCTCCTGGTGTATGGAAGGATAATTTCCATTGAGACTGATGAGCTGTACCCACACTGCTACCAGCTGCAATATATGGGTGAAAAATCTATTTTGTGCCAGTGAGTAGAGACAAAAAAATCTTAAATATTTTTTAAAAACTGGAATTTGGCCATTGCACGGAATTGAATTGATAATATAATAACAACAACTTGCATTTATATAGCGTCTTTAACACAGTAAAACATCCCAATGCGCTTCACAGGAGCGTTATTGAACAAAATTTCACACAAGCCACATAAGGAAATATTAGGACAGGTGACCAAAAGCTTGGTTTTAAGGAGTGACTTAAAGGAGGAGAGAGAGGAAGAGAGGTTTATGGAGGGAATTCCAGAGCTTAGGGCCGAGGCAGCTGAAGGCACGGCCACCAATGGTGGAGCGATTTAAATCGGGGATGCTCAAGAGGCAAGAATTGGAGGAGCGCAGAGATCTCAGAGGGTTGTTGGGCTGGAGGAGGTTACAGAGATAGGGAGGGGACGAGGCCATGAGAGGATTTGAAAACAAGGATGAGAATTTTAAAATCGAGGTGTTCCTGGAGCAGGATCCAATGTAGGTCAGTGAGCACAGGGATGATGGGTGAACGGGACTTGGTTCAAGTTAGGATACGGACAGCAGAGATTTGGATGAGCTCAAGTTTATGGAGGGTGCAAGGTGGGAGGCTGGCCAGGAGAGCATTGGAATAGTTGAGTCTAGAGGCAACAAAGGCATAGATGAGTGTTTCAGCAGCAGATGGGCTGAGGCAGGGGTGGAGACAGGCGATGTTACGGAGGTGGAAGTAGGCGGTCTTGATGATGACACCATCTTAGCATTTTGAGTTAATAATTCAGGTTTAATTTCTCGGTATGCACTGCTAGTGGGTGAGATATCCCACCGCCTCTGTGTACTCAGAAAATGACCACCTTCAGCCAATTCTATTCTGTCCTGATGTGTGACTATTGATCTCATTCTTCAGCCCCTCTAAGGCTTCTTCCAGAGCACCTTTCAAACCTGTGACCTCCACCACCTAGAAGGACAAGTGTAAGGACTTGCACAACACCAGGTTATAGTCCAACAGTTTTATTTTAAATCACAAGCTTTCGGAGCTTACCTCCTTCGTCAGGTGACTCACTCACTCACCTGACGAAGGAGGTAAGCTCTGAAAGCTTGTGATTTAAAATAAAACTGTTGGACTATAACCTGGTGTTGTGCAAGTCCTTACATTTGTCCACCCCAGTCCATCACCGGCATCTCCACATCATAGAAGGACAAGGACAGCAGGTGCATGGGAACACCGTCACCTCTAGGTTCCACTCTAAGTCTCACACCATCCTGACTTGGACATATATTGGTCGTTCCTTCATTGTTGCAGGGTCAAAATCCTGGAACTCCCTCCTTAACAGCATTATGGGAGCACATTCACCACACGGACTGCAGCAGTTCAAGAAGGCTGCCCACTACCAACTTCTGAAGGGCAACTAGGAATGGGCAATAAATCCTGGCCTTGCTAGCGATGCCCATATTCGAGAATGAATAAAAAGAATAAAAGGACTTTTGAGGTAGGAGCCACTCACTGCTGGATAGGTAGGAGTTAGCCTACATGGTTTAATAGGTTTAATGAAAATTAGATAAAGCGTTTGAGGCAGTGATTCAAAGGATTGGGACATTATAAAGAACTTCAATTTATCTAACATCTTCTGCATCCTTAGGACATCCTGAAGCACTTTACAGCCAGTGAATTACTTTTGAAGTGTAGTCACTGTTGTTATGTGGGCAAACACAGCAGCCAATTTGTACTCTCAAACAATAGTGAAATAAATGACCAGTTAATCTATTTCTAGTGGTGTTGGTTGAGAGAGGAATGTTTGTCGGGACAACATCCTGCTCCTCTTGGGAGTTTTTATGTCCACTTGAGCAGGCAGATAGGTCCTTGGTTTAACACAACCCTCTAACTGCACTCCCTCCCTCCCTCGTTACTACACTGATACTAGATTGTGTGCTCCAGTCCTGGACTTAGGCTTAAACCCACATACTTCTGATTCAGAAGTGCGTACATGACCACTGAATCATGGCTCTCTTCCAGTTTCTGATTGCTGATTCCATTATCTGATTTAATTAAATTCACGTGCGAACATAAGAAAATGATGGGCAAGAAAATACTCAGCTGCTCCATCAAGCCTGCCCCACACTCCTGGTACCCGGAGCCTCATGACTGGACACTTCCAAACTCCACCCCCACTGCCCTCCCGTCCCGCAGCCATATTGATGGGCAATTCTATCTTCAAAGAGATAAGTTCGAACAAAAATAGAAAATGCTGGAAGTGGCAGGGAAAGGCAGTATCTGTGGAGAGCACAGAGGAGTTAATGTTTCAGGTGTTGATCCTTTATCAAAACTAGAAGATGTTACAGATGAGCAGCATTTAAAAAGGGACAGAACCAGGGTAAAGGTGAGGGGAAACACACACATACACAGGCACACACACCTGTAAAGTGCTTAAGTAGAAAACAGGAGATGGTTAAATGGCAGAAGTGATATAAGCATGAGACAATCAAAGGCATAATGAGACAAATCAAAGAAATAGAAAAGATACGAAGCACAGAGGACGTGTGAATATCCGAAAGAACTGGGAGAATGAGGCAGGGAGAATGAAAAGCATGAGAAACCATCAAAATGGAGCAGGCTGCAGGGGCCCGGGAGGTTGGTGGAAGAAAAAGGCCACTTTGGAGGGAGTGCAGTTAGAGGGTTGTGTTAAACCAAGGACCTATCTACCTGTCCAAGTGGACATAAAAACTCCCAAGAGGAGCAGGATGTTGTCCCGGCAAACATTCCTCTCTCAACCAACACCACTAAAAATAGAGTAACCGGTCATTTATCTCATTGTTGTTTGAGAGTGCAAATTGGCTGCTGTGTTTGCCCACATAACAACAGTGACTACACTTCAAAAGTAATTCACTGGCTGTAAAGTGCTTCAGGAAATCCTAAGGATGTAGAAGATGTTAGATAAAAGACCACTTTGCCAGCACCGTGTTCTGATGTAGGGTCCCCACCCCAAGCACTAACCTGTTCCTTCCCCCCCCCACCCCATCCCCGGAAACATCGGTGCATCCATCCCACATTGCCAGCACTTCCTGATACAGAGAAACCGGGAGCTATAGTTAAGGCCTGAAGTTGTTGAGGCCAATATTAAGGCCAGAGTAGAAAGATGAGGTGCTGTTCCATGAACTTGCGTTGAGCTTGATTGGAACAGTGCAGTAGGCCAAAGACAGCGAGGACGGAAAATTGAATTGGAAAATGATAGGGAGCTCGGGGTCACACTTGGAACTGGTGATCCTGCCTTTCAAAGAAAGAAATACTCTTCATCTTTTGGAGCCAAGGTCACAATTGAGGCCTTGAAAGGGGTGCTGAGATCACCTCTCACTTGTTGAGTCTAAAGGTCACAGAGTAAGTACTGAATACGAGAAACATTCCAATTAAGATTCTTTTATAAGATTCCAATTAGACACTTGGCAAATCATTACTGAAAATCTCACAGCAAACTTGGAACCTGGTGCCACATTGAATAGTTATAGTCAGGCCTTGTTATGTTTAATTTGTGCAGATGAGTTTGAGAAAGCAATAGAAATAAGTGGCATTGTTTATAGACTTCTCTCTATGGATCTTGCTTATGTCATCTTATGACCCACTGGAAGGCTACAAACAGCCTCCTCCTTGTCTCTGAGAGATTATCCAATGATTATCTGAACCATATAGACTAGAAAGGTTCCAGGTTAATCCATGGCCTACACTGAGTTAGCTACTCTCAGCTACATTTGGTCTCAGCACCTCTGAGGCAGAGAGGCAAAAATCAGACAGGATTCTAGCTTCTTATAGCTGTTCAGTGGCATCTGCTGGTCTACATTGTTTTCTTGTTTGCTCTCGGCGTGTGGACGACACTGGCAAGGCCGCATTTATTGTTCACCCCTAGTTGACCGGAGATGGTGGTGGTTGATCTCCTCCTCGTGTTGATGGTGCTTCCACAATGGTAGGGTGCAACTTTTCTGTTTCTCTCCCTCCTCCCATGCAGTTCCCATTTACTGGCAATTTCAGTCAGTTCTGCGAATTGTTAACTAATACTAAAAATGCCTTATCAGGAAGGCCCAAGAAATTGCAGTCTCGGTGTAGTTTAAAGTGGTGCTGGCACAGCACAGGCCCCACTGGATTAGAATGAACTGTAGGCCCAGGAAGTTCTAACATGACAGATGTCCCTTGGAAATCAGAGCTGAGGCTGTAGGGGCCATGTTAAGATTCCCATTATTACTACCGATCTGTACGACACTCATCAAGGAGTAAGCTGTGGCATCAGATGAACAGTTCCTGTCAGTGATGCTCATAAGCAAAACACAGACTATCCCATGAGTCACAAAACTCATCAAAATAAACCAGTCTAGCCATGTTTTATGTGAGAGGAGATGAGAAGGTTTTTTTTACGTGGCGAGTTGTTATGATCTGGAATTCACTACGTGAAAGGGCGATGGAAGCAGATTCAAAATAACTTTCAAAAGGGAATTGGATATATATTTGAAAAGGAAAAATTTGCAGGGCTATGAAGAAAGAGCGGGGGAGTGGGACTAATTGGATAGCTCTTTCAAAGATCCGGCAAAGGCACGATGGGCCGAATGGCCTCCTTCTGTCATGTATGATTCTTTGATTCCATGATATCATTTTTCAATGAAAAAGTTGTTCCAAATAGTTCTTTAAATATCTGTTCTATTTTGAATTTTGCTATTAAATTAAAGAACAAGCATGATCAAAACATTTTGTTCAAAGGAAGGGGACTAGCTTCAAAACAATTATGGACCTCTTAAATGTTCATAGACATTGAAAGTGTCATTTTTAGGGTTTTGATTTACTAACTTGAAAGCAGTGTTTTAGATGAAGGATGTGAGATTAATTCAATCTGTGGAGATGACGTTATTTGGACAGACTGGCATGGAATAATCACTAGAATCACCATCCTTGTGTTTTACTGTTGTTGAAGGACACTTAAGCCGTGCAGGAAGTGCATACTAATCAATGAGAAGCACATCAAACTATTTGATGTGAGAGAGGCACTTTATCAATGCAAGATGCTGCCGAGGTGATAGCAGAAAGACTGGATGTGGCAGCTTTAAGGAATTTACACAGCGGTTGCTCTGTTCCTGTGGAGTGTCACTGATTCCAAGTTTAGTAATGGAGTTTACAAGATTTGTGCGATTTTCGAACACCTCAAAGATTTTCCTAAACTGAAAAGCCGATGCCACCAGCTAACAGCAGTTATTGTAATGATTTAGTCTTTGTTCACCCCAACTCTCTTCACATTGCTGAGGACAGCAGACTGTATAGTTGCTTCAAACTACTGAGGGGTGAGGTACGTTTTCGGTAGTTTCAGGCTTTCTTCACGTGCTTGTATAGCGCTACGGTAAGGATGAATGCCTAACACAGAGGCATACTTTACAAACTCGCTGTCCTAGAGTGGAGCTTCACCTGCCGGGGGCATGTATTGGGAACTTGGGCAAGGGATCACCATGGATTTCCAGTTGAATGGAATCCGGAGCTGTAGGCCCGTGACATCCTGACCCAGCATCCCCTACAAGCACCTCTCCTCACTGGGGAACAGCCACAATCTGCTTTCCAATTGGTTTAACCTGCACGTCCAGAGCGCTAATTTGTAAAATTACCCCAAGTGTAAAGGAGATGGATCAATCCAAATGTGCTGATTTGTTTTAAAATGTCTTCCTACATTTAGGGTTACGTGAGCTTGTGGTTTATTGAGCGTTGTGGTGAATGTAAAGAATGACAGGTATTTATTTAGCACCTTTCACAATCTCAGGACATCCCAAAGCTCTTTACAGCCAATTAAGTACTTTTGAATTCAATGTAATGTGGGAAACGCGGCAGTCAATCTGTGTACAACAAGGTACCAAAAATGGCAATGTGATAATGACCAGAAAAACTGTTTTAGTGATGTTGGTTGAGGGATAAATATTTGGCCAGGACACCATGGAGAACTGCCCTGCTTTTCTTTGAATAGTGCCATGGGATCTTTTACCTCCATCTGAGAGAGCAGATGGGAACTTGGTTTAATGTCACATCCAAAAGACGGCACCTCTGACAGTGCAGCACTCCCTCAGTACTTGTTGGAAATATGCTATTATTAATGTTACCAAAGGTTGTTAATCTTTCTTAATAATAACTTTCACAATGATTCGGGCCCAAGTGTGACCAAACGTGCAAGCTTTATTATAGACACATGAACAACATTCTAATGCAGTTATACCAAACAACAAGTATTTATATATCAACATTCTAACACAGTTATATCAAATAAACAAGGATGGTACAACCTGTTCCTAGGAAGTTTCAAGCTGATCAGATCTGGTATCGTAGAGTGTGTGGGCCTCCATCGCCCCAGAAGCTGCTTCTCACTTTAGTGGGACAGTGCCTCAGTTTACATATCTTTCTGAAGCATATTTGCTTCTGGGAGCTTAACGACATTAGCCCCATGATGTCATCTGTCCCGGACATCTTCCCCCCAGGGTGCCCATTGTTCCAGACATCTTTCTCCATTCTATGGTGTTAACTGTTGTCCATTCTACCTATCTTTCTGTGTATTTGGATTGTTTGGATGTCTCATCCTGTATACGCCGATGTTCCTCTGGAGGCCACTGATGAAAAGGAATGTGCTCCTCTTGGCTCCACACATTACTGCAGGCTGCTGCTGGCCTAATTTGGCACAATGTGCCACCAGTGTGGCTTTGCTTTTTGTGTAGAATTATTTTGGACTATTACGCCATCCTTCAACAAGCTTGAGTCAAAGGTACGGCCACAAAACACCTAGGCCAGGCCAATCTAAGCCAGGTTTAGAAGTTATCCCCGTCTGGCTTTGCCCACTATCATTCAAAATGAGCACAAGCATGATCAGGAAGTGGAAAGAATGGGTCTAGCACAAAATTCTACGCTCGACTTTACAGAAACATTGGCCGAGAAATTGGAGTAGCGCCAGAAAACCATTGTGAAATCGGCGTCGCGGAGAGAACGCCCGCCCATCGAGCCTGAGGCTCACACTGGAAATTGGGCCTCATCAGTATAAAACCGGGTCTCCCGATGCAACTCACCAGTTGGGGCCTCAGGAAAACCAGCCAGCTGAGCCAGCCCACAGCTAGGTCCTGGGAGGATAGAGGAGGGGAACTAGAGGGAGTGGGGCGGCGAGCTCAGGCCAGCAGCAGCCTGCAGTACTGTTGTGGAGCCAAGAGGAGCACCTACCTTTTTGTCAGTGGCTCCATAGCAACATAGGAATTACTAGGTGATAAAAGTCCACGGTCCATCTGGTTCACCTTCCACCATCCCGGGAGTCACATGATACAACGATAATGGAGTTGTTGACCAATCGTAACAATCAATCTCTATCAATTAGTCTCCAACAGGCCTAGAAATGACACGAGGAAAATCCCAGTGGTCGTGAGCTTTGGGAATCAGAGGTTCAAAATCACCTGTCCCTCCCGAGCATGCTACTCTTACCACATGTCATGTCTCAAGTTACTCATGCACTGTATCCCAAAATGCTATGTTCTGAAAGAAATCTATCTCATTTGCATTTGGATGAATAAATACTAACTGCTTTCACAGTCTCCCTGTTCCATAGATTGACCACTTGCTCATTGAAATATTGTTTCCGCAGATTTGCTTTGAATTTTCTCCCCGTCAGGTGCAGGCCGTGTCCTCTGGTCAGCGGCCCAGTGAAGGCCCATCAGTTAGGCCGCTGTAGGCCTGCAAAAAATGAACGGGCCATCCTGTTAAATGGTTGAGCACACAGTGTTCTCACAGCTTGTACTTGTGTCTACTTGTCTCTATGATAATATCTTATTTATAGCACTTTTGCAATAATATTGAAATGCCCCTGTAAATCATGGATGTTATGCTGAATGCAAATTATGAAATAGGTGAAAGTAGAGCCAACGGAGTCATTCCTTACATCCCTTTGGCAGTATGTACAAACAACGACTGGTTTTATTCAACGGAACTGCAAATAATGGGGGAGAAATCAGTCCCAGTCGCGCTCGATTTTTTGGGCGCAAAATTAGCATTGGGGTGACCAATTTCCGGGCGTGATTTCTTGCCCCTGATCTCCCCCAAATTAGGAGCTGGCAACCTCCAAGTGTCCAGGGTGCTAGGAACGCTTGCAGGCAAGGTTTTATTAAAGAATCCAGTTTATATTCAGGACTCCAATTTGCGGTTAAAAGACCGTTTTTGCAGAATGTGTTGAAACAGGCGATATCTGGAAAATGTCAATAAGGAAGCTCCAATCATCAAGGATCCTCTGCAAGGCTGCACCACTGTCGTCACGAAAAACAGCCTTGTGTACTTCTAATCTTCTAATAGATACATGTATCTGTTTGACGACTATCTGTTTACATTTCCTGTATGTGGAAAGACAGCTTTTATTATGAGACCCACTCTCTGGAATGCTGAGTTGATGTAAGTTAGTGTAAACCTAGAGTGAAGGTCATGGGGAATGTTTCATGTAATAGCTTTTCAGCTGAGGATGAAAAAGTGAGACCACTGTAAGAAAGTTAGGGAAGACCCAGGAGCTAATCATTTTGCGACTAAACTCGGCAACTGTAGCGTGAGGTCTCCTGCAGCCTTTGTGTCATTGTGTGTGTTGTCTGTGAGTATCATTCCCTCTAACAAAATCTGTAAGTGAAATCTCTGTGTCTGCATTCCTGGCACAGGGACATCATCTCCAAGATTATCTCTAGCAACACACGGTGCCCACCTGAAATGGGCCCTTTAGTAGGCTAATCAAGGACCTAACACCTGTTTTCGGATCCTGGTGCGAGATGCGGCATAAGCTGGGCAAAGCATGCGCCTCACATGTTCCGTTCAGTCTTTCTGGGTCTACAGAGGCCAAACAAGTGGTCTTTAAAGAGAGCGTGGGAGGCACCTGACGTAAAGGTAAGTTTATGTGGAGCCAGCAGGAGTCGGGGTGCCCCTCCTGGCCCCACAACTGTACTGCAGGGGTCGACTCACCGTCGGAGTTGGCCAATCTTCCAACCAGCCCCAACCAACGAGTAATTGGCATCCCGATGCAGCTCGCTGGGTTTATGCAGATGAGGCCCGCGATCCAATCTTCGGCCAGCCTGAGGCCGACCTCTTTGGGCTCACGGTCTCTTCGCGAAGCCTATTCAGCGCTGATTTCTCCCATTTCTTGGCTAATGTTTCTGTTCTTTACCCTACAAAAATATTACAAGGGCACTGCCAAACAACCTCTGTTCTTTGCCAATTACTAATTACACTTCTGAACTGCCGTACACTTGCTCCTTGTGCTGTTAGTATGCCTAACAGGCAAGGTAATTTCATGCCAAGTGCTTCTAGCATCAGTTTGAATGCTGCCAAACCTTTATCAATCTATTGGGTATAGTAATATGTGCCTGGAGTTCCTGTGGGAGTCCTCCTGATCACCTGCTGTAACTTCGATGGAAACTATGGGATTTCTACTGATCTTCCACCGCAATTATGGCAGACGATCGGGAGAGCCTTCGTGGAAATTCTACCTCATAGCTTTTATGGTACTGCACTAGCAACCCAGAGGTCATGAGTTCAAATCCCACTAGGGAAATTTATGCAATTGAATTCAATAATTTCTAGGCTGGCACCAGAAAAATTGACCGTAAAGGCTACCCTCAACCAGCAAGTTCTGGTATACTGTGTCAACAGTCTTGCTGTCAATCGCAACAAGCTTTAGGAGTTGTAAGGGGGGATTTTAACTGAAGCTGAGGTCAGGCCACCCACTGACTATATGGACCCGATATTTATGGGGAGGCGGGGAGAGAGCAGGGGGAGCGTATTTCCTGGGGAGGGGGGTGGGGTAGGAAACCTGGAAATCCCGGGAATGCAGGGGCAGAAGACCGCAGCTAGGAAATGTTGTAGATGGTCCCCAGCAATCAGGAAAGATCGTGGGACAGAAGGAAGGGGGTGGTCGGCAGACTGCGGGGCCGAAGGCTCGGGATTGCGGGTTTGAAGGGGGTGGGGTGGGGTGGGCAGTCGGTGGATCGCGGCAGCGAGGAGAGACCGCGATCGGCAAAAGGTTTGCTTGAGGGGTCGGGGGTGGGGGGCACTTCTGCTCCTCCATAGACACGGCTCGCAACCTACCGCCGTAAAAATGGCGCGTACGGGGTGGGTCGGGGTCGTGATTCGTGATTTTTAATTTTTAATTCCCCCCCCCCCGACACTCTCTCACCCACTGTGAGGTGTGGGGGGTTTGGTGTCGACCCCTAGGTAGGTGACAAGATTGATTTCTGGGGTTGTCTCACAGGGGTCTAGTGTTTGGGAAGGGTGGGAGGAGTCTGTGGTAGGAGAGGCCCAAGATTTCCTTGAGGGGCCCTGAGATGCCCCTCCTGGTCCCACAAGGAAACTTACTTGTTCAGGCCTCTTCTGGCCCCGTCCCCATCCCACTGTCTTTACCTGGTGGCAAAGCCACAGCAGCTTCCCCACTCAGGCCACCAGTTAAAATTGCGATCAGGTCCTGATGACATCATGCATACTGTAAAGAAGGACCCCGCCGGTTTTAGGCAGATGTCCTTGACGCCTGCTCAGTAGAGCAGGTTAAAATTCAGAAGGGATTCCTGGTGGCTTTCCGGCAGGTAAGTAACCTGGGCGATTTTAACTGCCCACCTGCCCAGACTGATTGTCATTAGTTTTTCTTCATGATATAGGGATGATTTTAGCTGGTGGAATCTGGGCAGGTAAGTCTTAAAACTGTAACTTAATGACAGTGCTTCTGAAAATGTCACATCCCTTGACAATGAATGTGTCTCCTTGGCTTCTAACATCATAGGAAGTGCTCGATTGATTTAATGCTGTGCCATCTGTTATTCTACGCATGGGCCAGGATTTTTGATCCGGAGCCGGGAAGATGGCGGGGGGGGGGGGGTCAAATCACGGACGGGAAAGCTGGAAGTACCGGTTTCCCAGACATCCGTACGATTTTGACTTAAGGACATCTTTTTTTTTGTCGGTTTCCCGTCCGACAGGCCAGCCTGATTGACAGGCTAGTCTCAGTCAGGTGGGAGCAGAGCAAGGAAGAGGACGTGAAAGGTAAGTGTTCAGGTAAATCTTAAATTGTATGGCTGGTGGGGGGGCATGGGTGGGCACAGGGGCTCTAGGGAGAATGGCGGTCATGGGGTGGGGGGGGCATTCATCGGGGGAGGAGGTCAGTCATCGGAGGTCCCCGGGGAGTCAGTCATGGGGGTGGATCGGGGGTCATGGGGGAGGAGATTAGCTGTCAGCCACAGGGGTTCACTCACTGAGGGTGGGGGGGGGGGGGTCGGGATTGGGGGTCATTGCAGGGGTCCGCGATTGTTGGGGGGGATTGGGATCGTTGGGTGGGGTCGCAATCGTTGGGGGTGGTCCGCAATCATTGGGAGGGAGGTCACGATCGTTGGGGGGTTCGCAATCATGGGGGGGGTGGGTCGCGATCGTTGTGGGGTGGGGGTTCGCTGCAGGTAGGCTTGTTGGGCCTGGGGGAAGCACTCCTGCTCCTCTAGGCCCACAAGCTGTGCCAGAAAGGCACTTACCTGCAGTTTCAGGCCTTCTCGCCTCCTCTCACGTGACATGAAGGAGAAGGCCCGGAAATCCCAGCCCCCTGCGGTTGAAATCGCAAAACCTTTCAAAATGGAGGCCCGCAGCCTCCTTGAAAGGTCTTATTGACCATCCCGCCTCCTGGTTGGTCGCCCGCCTCTCATCCAGCTCCGGTGAAAGCTGGAAATGGGCGGGATGGGGGTGGGCTGGGGGCGGGTCTGAAATTGTTGCAATTTTCAATGCCTCCCTGCCCCCAACCCACACGTTTTTCACTGTTAAAATCCTGCCCAGGCACTCAGAATAAGCTTCATTGTAAAAAGCCAATGTACCCACCAGCACTTCAGTACAGTAACAGCACAAAGAAGTGTTCCGTCTTCTCCTGAAAGTATTCTCACATACTATTTCTAAAAAATTGTTCAGACCGAGGCCCTGTCTGCCCTCTCAGGTGGATGTAAAAAATCCCACGGCCACTATTCGAAGAAGAGCAGGGGAATTCATCCAGTGTCCTGGCAAATATTTATCCCTCAGCCAATGTCTAAAGCAGATTATCTGGTCATTTATCTCATTGCTGTTTGTAGGACCTTGCTGTGCACAAATTGGCTGCTGGTTTTGTCTGCAAAACAACAGTGATTGCATCTCAAAATTGGCTGTAAAGTGCCTTGGGATGTCCTGAGGTCATATAAGATGCTGTATAAATACAAGTTCTTTCATTAATTTGAATTGTCCTTCTGGGTCAATAGCTCTGCCAAAGAGCTCTAACAAGGGATTATTTTACAAGCAAAAGCCTTTAATGTAGACTTAGGTTAAGTGGATGGATTCACTTTCTGGAAATAAGCTATTTCAGAACATTCATTAAGTGATGGCAAATTGGATTACTTCCCTGCTTTGAAAAAATGTACACATCTTGAAATATGTAGAGAGTATTCAATGGTTAAATGAGTTTATTTTTAAGAGTAATATTCCTTTTAATTTATTGTTTTTTTTCCTGTGTTACATCGAGTCTACAGCACAGAAACAGGCCATTCGGCCCAACTGGTCTATGCCGGCATTTATGCTCCACATGAGCCTCCTACCTCCCTACTTCATCTCACACTATCAGCATATCCTTCTATTCCTTTCTCCCTCATTTGTTTATCTAGCTTCCCCTTTAAAGCATCTATGCAATTTGCCTCAAGTGAAAACATTTTCTCTACGTCTACCCTATCAAACCTTTTCATTATCTTAAAGACCTCTATCAGGTCACCCCTCAGCCTTCTGTTTTCTAGTGAAAAGAGCCCCAGCCTGTTTAGTCTTTCCTGATAGGTATAACCTCTCAGCTCTGGTATCATCCTTGTCAATCTTTTTTGCACCTTCTCCAATGCCTCTATATCCTTTTTATAATATGGAGACCAGAACTGTGCACAGTACTCCAAGTGTGATCTAACCAAGGTTCTATACAAGTTTAACATAACTTCTCTGCTTTTCAATTCTATCCCTCTAGAAATGAACCCATGTGCTTGGTTTGCTTTTTTTATGGCCTTATTAACCTGCGTCGCTATTTTTAGTGATTTGTGTATCTGTACCCTGAGATCCCTTTGCCCCATTTAGACACTTATTATCCAAGAATATGTGGCCTCCTTATTCTTCCTACCAAAATGCACCACCTCCCACTTATCTATATTGAAATTCATTTGCCAATTACACGCCCATTCTGCAAGTTTATTAATCTTCTTGCATTTTGTCATATTCTTCCTTTGTATTAACTACACCCCAATTTGGTATTGCTGCAAATTTTGAAAGTGTACTTCCAATTCTCGAGTCCAAATCATTAATGTAAATTATGAACAACAGTGGTCCCAGCACCGATCCCTGTGGAACACCACTTCCCACCTTTTGCCAATCTGAATAGCTACCCTTAACCCCTACTCTCTGTTTTCTGATTTTTGTAGGCAGCTTGTTTTCCATTCTGTTACCTGTCCCCTGACTCCACAAGCTCTGACCTTAGTTATGAGTCTACAATGCAATCAATACCTTATCAAAGGCCTTTTGAAAATCCAAATATATTACATCTACTGCATTCCCCTCTCGACTCCTTCTGTTACTTCTTCACAGGATTCAATAAGGTTGGTCAATCATGATTTTCCCTTCTGAAATCTGTGCTGACCACTCTTTATTATATTTTCATTGTCTAGATGTTTTTCTATTACATTTTTGAGTAAAGATTCCATTATCTTTCCCAACACCGGCGTTAAGCTATAGTTCCCCGGACTTGTTCTATCTCCCTTTTTAAATATAGGAATAACATTAGCTGTCGGACAGTCCTCTGGCACTATTCCCTTTTCTAATGAATTTTTATATATGTGTAATAGTGCCTCTGCTATCTCTTCCCTAACTTCTTTTAATATTTACTGATGCAATCCATCCAGAACAGGGGTTTTATCCTCTCAAAGTTTGATTTTCTATCTTAAGTGTCTTTATATCTTTTTTGATCCCTTCTATTGTCCTGTCCATCTTGTTAGTCTCCCTGGTAAATACTGAAGCAAAGTATCTATTCAATATTTCTGCCATTTCGCTGTCATTACCTGTGAGTTTATCGTGTGTATCCCTTAGTGGCCCTATCCCTATCCTGATTTTTCTTTTGTTATTTATGTGTCTGTAGAATACTTTACTATTTCTTTTTATATTCCTTGATAATTTAATTTTGTAGTTCGTCTTTGCTTTCCTAATTGTTTTTTTGACATCCTCCCTAACCTCTTCGTATTCCCTTTTTTCATCCTCTCCTTTATTGTCTATGTACTTAGAGCATGCATTTTTCTTTCATTTCAATTTTACCCTTATCCCTTTATTCATCCATGGTGTTTCATTATTGACTAGTTTGTTCTTGTTTTTTAGAGGAATATATTTCTCCTGAACTCTATTGATCACTGTTGAAAAGGCACAAGACACTGCCGTGAGTTACCAGCAATAACACACTCCCCAGCCACTTCGTGTAGCGCAGCCTTGTTTAAGATGAATAACTTACAGACTTTTAGGCATTTATGCTTAGAAAGGACGTCATTTTGTCAGGATGGAAGTCAGACGAGGAATTGGGAAGAGCAGCTGTTGCTGACTTGCTCTGAATTGCTGTCACCACCAACTCATTTTAAGGACTCTGTTGTACTTTTGCCAGACTGAAAGTAGTAAGTTTGGGAGTCCCTTTATTTGGGCCAAAATTTTGCATAGACGGTTTGCACCGGCACTGTAGAAACACTATTAAAAATTCGTTGTGCCTCAAAGGTAAACACTTAACTAATTCTGACTACAAAATGCAGAGTTATGTGCTATTCAAAGAGCATTTGAGTCTATTTCTAAATATAAGTATACTTCTAGTTTGCTTTGATACTGATGCTATAATGGTACTGGAGTATTGGAGTAAGTGTGAGACCAGGATTTCAGGTTATAAGATGGCTGCAGTGTTCCGTCGAACAACACTTTACAGTGGTGATAGATTTTTTTAGGAAAACTGGATATATACTAGCACCAACCTGTTGTGCCTTTCCCTGATCTCTGTTAAAAATAATACTTAGATGTGATACCCATGTGTGATGCATGACAAAATCACGACACGGGGTGTGTAATTTTCATCTTCACTGCTTGGGTGCTAAAACGATGGGCTGGATCGATAGAAAATCAATGGGAATGAAAATTGTGTAGTTTCTCCTATTTTTAATAAAGATAACATAAATGAACCAGGAAACTACAGACCAGTAAGTTTGATGTCCATTGTGGGTAAAGTTATGGAATCCCTTATTAAGGGTAAGATCATGGAGCGCCTGAATAGAAATTAAAGCATAAAAGATAGCCCATATGGGTTCATGAAGGGGAGGCCTGGTCAATCTAACTTGCTGGTTTTCTTTGAGGGTGTGACAAAGGAGTTTGATAGGGGTAAGGCAGTGGATGTGGTCACTTGGATTTCAGTAAGGCCTTTGATACAGTTCCTCTGGAAAGGCTGGTACTGAAAATAAAGAAAGCGGGAATCAGTGGAAATATTTTACAATGGATACGTAATTGGTTGACCAATAGAACCGAGAGGGTGGTGGTACAGGGATTGTCATCAGCCTGGGAGAATGTTACCAGTGGGCCCCACAGGGGTCTGTTTTGGGATCACTTTTGTTTAATAACTTCATAAATGATCTGGAACTTGGAGTCTCAAGCATAGAGGCTAAATTTGCAGATCATACAAAGTTAATGAAGGTGATAGATTCCAAAGCTAAACAGGATTGGCTACAGGAGGATTTAAATATACTTGGGAGTTGGGTAGACAGGAGGCAGATGATATTAAATGTAGAGAAATGCAGCATGCCTCACATTGGGACAAAAAAATCCAGGAAGCCACTATTACTTAAATGGAAACAAAACAATATGCATGGAAAATGAAAGAGATCTGGTGGTCCTGATTGACAATAAACCGAAATTATCGTAACAATGCCCGGTGGCAGTGAGTAAAGCAAATCAGATATTGGGATGTATTAAAGGGTCAATATTGAGCCAAATTAGTGAAATAATCCTGCCATTTTATAAATCATTGATGCAACCGCACTTAGAATACCGTGTACAGTTCTGATTGTCACAGTACAAAAAGGATATTTCAGCTATTGAGAGGATATAGAAGAAAGCAACCAGAATGATTAAGGTGATGGATTATGGGGAACGATTATGAAAAGTGGGCATGTTCTCACTGGTAAAGAGAAGGTGATATGATTGCTGTTTTTACGTATCTAAGTTGACTAGATAATGTTGACCATGTCAAGCTGTTTCACCTTGACCAGAACAGCAGAACCAGAGGTCTTGGTCTTTGCTTGAAGGAGAGTAAATTCCAAACAAATCTGCAGATTCAGTGAGTGAGTAGTCAATCTATGGAATAGATTCCTTAGAGAGATTGTGGAAGCAGTTAGTATTGATTCATTCAAATGCAAACTAGATAGATTTCTTTCGGAAAATAATATTTTGGGATACAGTATATGAGTCATTTAACAGCCTCACTTTTTCCATTATTAAAAGGCTCGTATTTACTCGCAATTCCTGTTTGGCACAGTTACTTCCTAGGGGTTGTTTCTATTTTAAAAGATTGTTTTGCATTTATAGCAAAGTGTGGATTGCAAGGTGTGACATCTGAAATGTGACATCAAAGGTGTGAAATTGTGACATGTGGTAAGTATAACATGCTTGGGAGGAACAAGTAATTTTGGAACTATGGTTCCCTAAGCTCTCCACCACTGGTGGTTTTCCTCGCCTCAAGTCTGAGTCTATTGTAGACTAATTGATAGAGATTGATTGCTATGATTAGTCAACAACTCCAATATCATTGTATCATGTGACTACCAGGATGGTAGAAGGCGAACTAGATGGACCTTGATCTTTTTTATCTAGCAATTCCTAAGTTCCAATGTTCTATAATGGGTGGGCGATCTATCCTGCTGGTTTATTGCCCAAGTTTACTGTTCATTTCAGATGTCACACTTTGGATGTCACACTTCTGATAGACATCGCACTTCCAATGTCACACCTTGTATGTCACATTTCAGATAGATGTCACACTTCGGATATCATTTTGGATGACACAATTCAGGTGACACACTTCAGCTAAATTTCACACCTTGGATGTCACATTTCAGATGTCACACCTTGGAATCCACACTTTGCTATAAATGCAAAACAATCTTTTAAAATAGAAACAACCCCTAGGAAGTAACTGTGCCAGACAGGAATTGCGAGTAAATACAAGCCTTTTAATAATGGAAAAAGTGAGGCTGTTAAAAAAGCATGAGGGATCCTGGGCTTTATTAAAAGAGGCATAGAATACAAAAGCAAGGAAGTTATGCTAAACATTTATAAAACTCTGGTTAGGCATCAGCTGGAGTATTGTGTTCAATAGTGGGCATCACACTTTAGGAAGGATGTCAAGGTCTTAGAGAGGGTGCAGAGGAGTGCCAGGGATGAGGGCCTTCAGTTATGTGGAGAGACTGGAGAAACTGGGGTTGTTCTCCTTGGAACAGAGAAGGTTAAAGGGAGATTTGATAGAGGTGTTCAAAATCATGAATGGTTTTGACAGAGTAAACAAGGAGAAACTGTTTCCAGTGGCAGAAGGGTCGGTAACCAGAGGACACAGATTTAAGGTGATCGACAAAAGAGCCATGAGGCGACAGGAGGAAACTTCTTTTTAATGCAGTGAGTTGTAATGATCTGGAATGCGCTGCCTGAAAGGGCGGTGGAAGCAGATTCAATAGTAACTTTCAAAAGGGAATTGGACAAATATTTGAAGGGAAAAAAATTACAGGGCTGTGGGGAAAGAACAGGGGAGTGGGACTAATTGGATAGGTCTTTCAAAGAGCCGGCACAGGGACGATGGGCCGAATGGCCTCCTCCTGTGCTGTACCTACTATGGTACCATGAAAAAACACAACAACAGGAAGTAAGGTTTTGTAAACAGGAAGTGTGCAGGGATGTAATATTTTATTATAGAGGTTGATAGGTAGGTATACTAGGAAATTACAGTATCTAGGTAGATTAGTACATTAGTATAATATTTGAAATACATCAGCGAGTGGAGCTGTATTTATTTATCCTAGTTTCAATCATTTATTTTTGTGCCGGTGGATGGGAATTAATAGCTTATTGTAGAAATTAATGCAGATTGATCATTTTAAAATGCTGATAAACAGTCTTGAAAAACTGTTCTCTGACCACTTATTGCTGCTTCCTGTACTGTGTTCCAGTCCTCAGTCTGACTCAGCATGACGAAATCCATCTGCACTGATGTTAGTGAGTGCAACCTAGCTCATTGCTATCTCTGGGCATTCGTTTTAGAAGAGTCTTCCACAGATGTTACATTCCATTCACTGTAAGAGTGCCCCGTGTACTTCTGCGATACACTAATTTAGTTACTGAGAAGAACAACAATTCAGCAGAGGGAAAATATTCCCGATGTTCCAAAGAATTTCCCTCCAAGCTCTGTCTCACCTACCTATCCATACATCAGGCTGATTATAACCCTACTTGCCTGGCAGAAACCGAGGGGGTGGTCGGTTAGAAACAAATAGGTTACTTACCCAGTCAGATCCCGACCATTTCTGACTTTAATCTGCAATATTTTTGCAGGCGGATGAGGCGCTCGTCTAAAGCAGGCCGGAGCCTCATAAACTGATGCAAATCAGGGCCCTACTACGTCATTGGCCTTTGACTCAGGGCCTGAGGGTGGGGTGGGGGGGTGGGGGGCAGGTCTGCAGCTGTTCTATGGACAGAAGAGGCCCTTCAGGAAACGTTAAAGCTTTCCTTAATGGGGCCTAGAGGAGCAGGAGAGCCCCTCCGAGCCCCACAGGGAAAGTTGCGGCCTCCCCTCCCCGGACTCCCTCTTCCTCCCATCCGTGAGACCCTCCCGAAACCCGTCTCAGGCACTTCTCGCCCGCTTGTCATCATTCTCTTCTCTTCACTTGACCTGCTCGGTGTCACTGTTTGAGACCCCGCCTCTCCCCCTTTACTTTATGCCTTCAGTTATTTTATTTTTAATTCTTATCCATCAGCATCTTCCCTGAAAGGTCCATTGGTAAATAATTATAAGGGTACGATCGTATTTATATCAGCTCCTCAGTAAAATATCTTCAAGCTGTTTCTGTCTCTCGCTACGACAGAGTGCTGTTTTATATCCAGGGATGTGATTGGTAATTTTATTGTTTGTACAGCTGAGGCTTCTCACACATGAAAATCAAAAATGATCATCTATAGGTGGAAGATAATGGTGGAACCAGCATTCCTGAATTAGGTAACATTTCTGGCCCTTAGCGTGTTCTTCAACATCAACAACAACACATTTATATAACACCTTTAACAGAGTAAAACGTCCCAAGGCGCTTCACAGGAGTGTAATCAGATAAATTTTGACACGAGTCATATAAAGAGATATTAGGACAAACGACCAAAAGGTTGGTCAAAGAAGTAGGTTTTAAGGAGCTTCTTAAAGGAGGAGAGAGAGAGAGGTAGAGATCGGAGCGGTTTAGGGTGGGCTTAGGGCCTAGACAGCTGAAGGCACGGTCGCCAATGATGGGGGGATGAAGTGGGAGATGCACAAGGGGCCAGAATTGGAGTAGCGCAGAGATCTTGGAGGGTTGTAGGGCTGGAGGAGGTCACAGAGATAGGGAGGGTGAGGCCGTGGAGAGATTTGAACACAAGGGTAAGAATTTTAAATTTGAGGCGTTGACAGACCGGGAGCCAATGTGGATCAGCGAGCACGGAGGTGATGGGTTACACATGATCAAGAGCTCCAGAGATAGGCCTGGAATTTCCTCAGCATTTGCGCCCTGAGACTTGCATAACCTGGGCGCAAACCAATTATGAGGTTTAAAAGATCACGGAATTTTGGGAGTAAGTGAGTTACGTGCCTAACTACGATATGCCCAAATCTCCTCAATCTTTTATGGCTGTCCATCAAACCCTCCACTCGAACAAATCTCCGCCCACAAAACTGGCCATGCTCCCGAATTTCAAATGCGAGTATCCACCGATTGAGCTTGCTCAAGGGTCTCTCAACATTGCGACCAGATTTTCAGATGCAGCAGGAAACAAGGTCATTTTTCTGGTGTTTTATTGCAATTATTTGAGCATTTTTAAAAAATTGTCACTGAGACCTGAACTGTATTTTCTGTTCCTTTTAATACATTTTATGGTATAAATTAAAAATTGAAAACCTTCCCTGATTGCAAGTTCTGAAACATGCTGTGCCTGATGTGCATGAATGATGGTTAAGTTTTCATATTTAAAGAAGGAATATATGGTGTGAGTTCAGCAGTTTCCTTGGGCCCCGATTGTTTACGCTGATTTACACTCATTTACGCCCATTTTAAGTTTGGGAATATTCCAATGAGATTGGGAGGAGACTTGGGCATCAGTAAAATGGATGCCACTTTGGACCCACTTTCAGGTCCAATGTGCACACGGAGGAAACACTGATTGTGTGACAGGCCTTTGTCACCCACGCACACTGGTACCATTCTAATTTAACTACAGAACCTGGATAGAGGGCCAAAGCCTACAGTGCAGGCCATGACTAAGATTGAAAAGTGTGGGGGCGAAGACGAGAAGTCTGTATTCTTGTGAAGATGACTATAGGCCATAAATCAATTATTAGGAAGTCTGGGCTAATGAGGGAGTTGGTGAGAGGGTTATGTAAAAGTCTGGCTCCAGATTCAGACAGCTCCTCTGGTAAATGCAGCTCTAACCGGCTGTTCCAGAAGACTGGCAGATTCTTAGGTTGCAAAGAAATAATTGGTGGTACAATTCCTTGTATGAAAAAACTTACACGAGTGTGAGAAACTTTTTACCCTGGCCAGAACTATGAATTATGTTTGATTCAAATGATGCAGAGACTGATTAAATGTTTAGGGTAATTCAATTGCTTATTTATTTTTTAGCTATTTCGCTTTAAATTTACAGAGTTATCTGAAGCGCCTTTGTGCGACCACATTACGTCGGGTCAGTGCTGTCTGCGTTTCACTCGCTGATTAATCTTGACTTCGGCTGAAAGTAATTGGTTCAGCTGTGGATGGATCTGAAAGCCCCCAGCAGCAGTGCAATGCTGCGAGCAATTCATTCTGAACCAGTCGAGAATAAAACTGGCTACAGAGATGCAGCTGGCTACAAGTCATTTCGCAGACAGGCACGAGGTTCTTGGGAGCTAAGAAGCAGCTTGTGAAAATACAAAGCAATTTGAAGGCCATTATGAATAACGTAATCCTTCACCCCCTGATGGAGAAAGTGCCCCACAACCTGTCATCACACAGATGTGACGGCAGTCCCTTGTGTTTTATTCGATGAGATGGCCATTTTCACATTTTATATCAGTTCATAAAATATAAATGCATTTATAATGATGAACCCCCCCCCCAGAATTTCCCCATATGAAATATGGAACTTTAACAATATTTTTGAAAATATTTCAAAATAAATGATGTGCAATAAATAGGTAATAACAATGAATCTATTATAATTCAACTATGGACAAATGTGTCTGAGCCTTTGTTTCTTTCACTTGTTGCGCTATGTAGCCTTGTGTATGAATCACAGCAAATGTTAATGTCCAATTAAACATGAAAAAACAAAAGACGTGAGCCTACAAATTAATGCTGGCGACATTAGCAGACGCTTTTACTGCATGTATAATCAGACTCTGCATCATTTGAATCAAACATAATTCATAGTTCTGGCCAGGGTAAAATGTTTCTCACACTCGTGTAAGTTTTTTCATACAAGGAATTGTACCACCAATTATTTCTTTGCAACCTAAGAATCTGCCAGTCTTCTGGAACAGCCGGTTAGAGCTGCATTTACCAGAGGAGCTGTCTGAATTTGGAGCCAGACTTTTACATAACCCTCTCACCAGCTCCCTGTCCGCCATTTTGGTGGAGACGCTAATCCACTTAAAATAAATGAGTTGACGCCAGCATTGGGATCGCGAATGGAGGAATGAAATATGAATATGTTTAGTGCTTGTATGCAAATATCGCCAGCCGTCACTTCATGGTATACTTGCTAGTCAAATAATACCAGAAATAAAATCTTTTGAATAAATATACGCTTATCAAGGGTTACTCTGCAATCCGGTACTGCCAGCACTCAGTCCAAGTGAATCTTGGGTAATCGTAGGCGTGCAGCCCTGTGATTTCCCAAGGTGCACTTCCTCTGAGCGTCGCGCCCCACTGGGAATGCTGGATCATGGATTGATCCCTCTAACCCTTTAGATGCACCTAAACAAAATTGCTTGGCTCAGTGGTAGCACTCTTGCCTCTGAGCCAGAAGGCTGGAAGTTCGAAGTCTCACTCCAGAGACGTGAGCACCAAATCTGCGCTGTGCAGTACCGAGGGAGTGCTGCACAGTCGGAGGTGCCGTCTTTCCGACGAATTGTTAAACCGAGGCCCCGTCTGCCCTCCCGGGTGGACGTAAAAGATCCCATGGCACTATTCGAAGAAGAGCAGGGGAGTTCTCCTGGTGTCTTGGCCAACATTTATTCCTCAACCAATATCTAAACAGATTATCTAGTCATTTATTTCCTTGCTGTTTGTGGTTTTCTGGGATCTTGCTGTGCGCAAATTGGCTGCCACGTTTTCCTATATTACAACAGTGACGATAGTTCAAAAAGCTCTCTATTGGCTGTGAATCGCTTGGGGGTGTCCTGAGGTCATGAAAAGCACTATATAACTGCAAATTCATTCTTCATAAGGAAAATCCTTGCTGGATTTTCTTTTGCAACTTCTATTAAATAATCATCTGCAGAGTCATATTTGCATAGGCAGGGCTGGACAAATTATAATATGCAGATTAGCTGTCTATTTATGTCTCGAGTACGGTAATACATTTCACACAGTCTGGCCCAAAATACAAAAACAGCACAGCAGAATAAATTTTTCTTGGCCTACAAACTAACTACTCCACCTACAATTCGAAATAGATCGCTAGTTTGTACAAAGGGTCAATTCATATGGATTGCTAAATTTGCTGCTCGATTTGTACCCGTGGAAAATTGGAATTTTTGCAGAAAACATTTCTTTCGGCCAATGTTCTGTCAGTCTGGTATCTGCAACATATCCACTGGAGAGATAACCTACTGTGACAACTGTGTCTCAGAATATCGCAAAGCACTTTGCGGTCTTGTCATATTCCCATGTCTGTGCTGGACTCAGACTGTGACAGATTGTCTAGTCCCTGATGTCAGGGGTTAAATACTAATCTCTGTGAACTCTAGGATTGTGATAGGATGATGAGGGAGAATCTTCTGTGCACTCTTCCTGACATGTAACTCTATCCCTTGATGGTCTCATGACATATAAGAGTCCACTCTTCTATTTGCACTTAAACTTCCTGCGTTGTTGGGTTTACATGTTTGAATTTGACATGATTAATGGTTCGGAAAGCTCAGCATCACTCCCATGTTTGTGAATTGGGACCAATGAGTTATCAGCGCTGAGATCAGATTGTTCCAAACTGGCAGTCCATGTCAAATTCAAGTGTGCAACCTCACTTGTACCATCTCAAGCAACACATTTAATCCCTTTCTTCTTCTTTTACTATTTTAAATAGCTCTATTGTATCCTCTTATTATTAATATGGATTTCCATGCTATCAGACAGCATGAACTGAAGGTGCTGAGTCTCGTTCTTTAATTGCCAATGTTGTCCCCTGCCCTTCCCCAATACAGTACATCAATAGTAGTTCTTCTTTTCCCAGAGAGTAGTGAGCCTCTGGAATGTGTGGCCGGCTGGTGTGGTGGGTGCTGACTCTCTGCCTTCAGGAGGGAGCTGGACCTGTTCCTGACTGGGGTAGAGTTCGCATCGTACAGAAGGTAGGTGCTTTATAGATAAAACTTGGTCCATGTGATCTCCTGGACTGCTTTCGATCGCCTGAGAGGGGGTCGGAGAGGAATTTTCCAGAGTATTTTTTCCCTTATTGGCCCTGGGTTTTTTCTCTGTTATTTTTTGCCTTTCCCAGGAGATTACATGCCTGTGGGGGGTGGTTGAGGGAGGGAGGAAGTGTCTAGTCATGATGCTCTGTCCATCATGAGTGTGGGGCAGGCTTGATGGGCCAGCTGGTCTTTTCCTGCCTGTCAATTTCGTATGTCCATCAATTTTGTAATAGGTATACGTTGCTGAAACACTCTGCATAGTTGGACTGACATTTATCCATTAGCAATGAATGCCATGGCCAAATGGAATTTTTTTGCCTAAGCACAATGAGGTATAGTAGTGTACTGGTTAGGTTGCTGGACTAGTAATCCAGTGGCCTGGTCTAACAATCCCGATGAACATGAGTTCAAATTGCGTCATGGTAGTTTGAGAATATTAAATTCAGTTTAAAATGAAATCGGGAAATAAAAAAACTGGTAGCTGTGTTGGATTGTTGTTAATAAGCCACTGGTTCACTAATGTCCTTTAGGGAAGGAAACCTGCTGTCCTTACCCGGCCTGGCCTATATGTGATGACAGACACACCCCAATATGATTGATTGCCAAAGTGGCCTAGCAAGCCACTCAACTGTATCAAAGCAGGGCAACTAGGGATGGGAAATAAATGCCAACCTTGCCAGTGATGCCCACATCCCAGGAATGAATTTTTTTAAAGCTCCCCCATCCTGGTCACTATTAATTTCCCCTTTCCCCATGCTCGGTATTCATTTTCTGTTAAGTGGTTTGAGATGTCTTCCTGAACAGGAGGAGTGCTATATAAATACAAATTCTCATTATTTAACATTGTTTTTCCTTTTGCCAACAGCTCGAACACGGCCAGCATGGCAGTGCCAAGGTTAGATTGAAATACCAGCTGTCAGTGTGGCTGGAATACAGTCCTTGGTCTAGAGCCCCACAGCATAAGTGTAATGTGTGCTTTGTATTTGTCCTGGGAATTATATTAATTTCAGGCAGGTAATAAATTCAAGGACAAACGAAGATGGTAGTGGTTGTTGGAGGCCAATCATCTCAGCCCCAGGGCATCGCTGCAGGAGTTCCCCAGGGCAGTGTCCTAGGCCCAACCATCTTCAGCTGCTTCATCGATGAACTTCCCTCGATCATAAGTTCAGAAGTGGGGATGTTCGCTGATGATTGCACAGTGTTCAGTTCCATTCGCAACCCCTCAAATAATGAAGCAGTCCGAGCCCGCATGCAGCAAGACCTGGACAACATCCAGGCTTGGGCTGATAAGTGGCAAATAATATTCGTGCCAGACAAGTGCCAGGCAATGACTATCTCCAACAAGAAAGAGTCTAACCACCCCCCCATGACATTCAACGGCATTACCATCGCCGAATCCCCCACCATCAACATCCTGGGGGTCACCATTGACCAGAAACTTAACTGGACCAGCCACATAAATACTGTGGCTACAAGAGCAGGTCAGAGGCTGGGTATTCTGTGGCGAGTGACTCACCTCCTGATTCCCCAAAGCCTTTCCACCATCTACAAGGCACAAGTCAGGAGTGTGATGGAATACTCTCCACTTGCCTGGATGAGTGCAGCTCCAACAACACTCAAGAAGCTCGACACCATCCAGGACAAAGCAGCCCGCTTGATTGGCACCCCATCCACCACCCTAAACATTCACTCCCTTCACCACTGGCGCACTGTGGCTGCCGTGTGTACCATCCACAGGATGCACTGCAGCAACTTGCCAAGGCTTCTTCGACAGCACGTCCCAAACCCGTGACCTCTACCACCTAGAAAGACAAGGGCAGCAGACACATGGGAACAACACCACCTGCACATTCCCCTCCAAGTCACAAACCATCCCGACTTGGAAATATATCGTCGTTCCTTCATCGTCGCTGGGTCAAAATCCTGGAACTCCCTACCTTACAGCACTGTGGGAGAACCGTCAGCACACAGACTGTAGCAGTTCAAGAAGGCGGCTCACCACCACCTTCTCGAGGGCAATTAGGGATGGGCAATAAATGCTGGCCTTGCCAGCGACGCCCACATCCCATGAACGAATAAAGAAAAATACTGTCATGCATTTACGATTATATCCATTTCTGATCAAGAGTCAATCTGATTAAATGAATTGTTGCATAGATTATTAATCATCCATAAGTAATATACTGTATGAATTTACTTTAAATCCAAATAGAAAATTAAACCTGTTTGGACAAAAACATTCTTTGTGCTTTAGATGCGTTCAGAGGGGACGATTCTAAGTGCCTACTGGGCAACATTGGTCTGAAAATGGCCGTTAATATGAAGCACAACAGTTATGTTTGTGTGAGATGTCCTTATCTGCACATGAAAGGTACAACTGAGGAATAATGCCACAGGATTCCTTCAATGTGTTCTTGTTGCGTTCTGATCAATTGAGTGCACAGCCCCAGCGTGTTACTAACAGGACTGCTAACTGTTCCTGCTGACATTTAACCTGTTAGCAGAATGCCATTGAATTTTACTTTTCATACTAGCAAAAAGGATGCTTGAGCATCAGATATATTTCCTATTGTGGTGACTCTTTTTGACCTGAGTGCAGGAGTTGGTCACCATTGCAACAAGTTCAGGAATATGTGTGTATCTCGACACATTAACAGCACAAAATAATAATCAGTTTACAAATGAAGTCCTGGAATATCCTCCGCCGCCGTTATTTATAGATAAATGGTCCGGCAACTTCGGGCGAGGAGCAGATACGCAGTTAAATGCCAACATCCAAAAGTTGCTGTCCGAGTTGCCCTGCTCCGCCGATAGCTTTGCGAAAATGGCATTTCGCTGTCTGCCTCACCATTGACATGCATTGAATGTTGAGAACTTGCTGTATTTGCGCGGTAGATAAACTAAACCCGTCGCAGATATTTAGGGCTAGTAATTACAAGCCTAAGTACCCTTTTAACGACGTGATAAGTGTTAATGACGGCCAATCAACCTCTCTGGCACTGAAAATTAACTATTAAAAGTGTGGAGTCTCATTCCTTCAGGTTTTGAATTTTTCAGGGAGATTTTAAAAATGTCAAATTTTAAACTTTAAGTTTTTTTTCTTACTTTTCCTTTCTGTCTTTTTTTTCTCTCTCTCTCTTAATTCAATCTTTCCCTCTCTATTTCTCTTTCTATGGCTGATTTGACAATGAATTCACTCCCTTTAATTCGCCCTCCTTCTCAGTCCTTCTGCTGCTTATTTCCCAATCTTTAAATCTCATGGGTTAAGGAGATACCCAGTTGCTTGCCCTGTTTGCTCAGGTCCCACATGCCCTGTTTCCCTCAATGCAACGTTATCAGCTTGCACTCCCAGCAACTTAATGATTTTTTTTTGAGCTGAAGGGGGCAGGGACAAGTCTAATTAATGGCAGATGCCTTTAGAGGCCCTGCTACAGCTAAATCTGGCCCATTCTTTCCTTAAGTATGAAAATTTAAGTTTCAACTCATTTAACCATCATTCATGCACATCAGGCATGTTTAAGAATCTGTAATCAGGGAAGCCTTTCAATTTTTAATGTGACTTAGACTGATGCCATAAAAATCCATTCAAAGAAAAGAAGGTACAGAGCAGATCTCAGTGAAGATAAATTTAAAAATTGTAATAAAACACCAGATAAATTACTTTGTTGTCTGCTACGCCTGAAAATCTGGTGGTAATTCGAAGAGGGACTCTGAGTAAGCGCAATTGCAGGAAACTCACGTATAAGGCTCTGTATCTTGGGGGTGGGGCCATTATTCTGGGTGGAGATACATGGATATGTAATCAAGCTTACAAAATACCCATCTTATGATAGACACTGTTTAATCATTTTTTTTTCTGTGTGTAATGCTGTCAAATGTTAAACTGACACATGCGTATTGTCAAGGTTTCATTTATGACTTCAGCCTGACAGTTTTGAAATTATTATCCTGTTAAATAAGTTATGTATCTTGGAGCTGGCAATGTGCTATATGAAACGGGCAGGAAGGAGCACTCCCAATAAAGGACCATTTTGCCTCAGATTTGTTACAACAACAGAATGGTTGCTATTATGGGTGTGAGCTGAACAGTTTCCCACAGGCTTAACTGAGCCACTTTCTTTTTCTATTTTTCTTAGGTTAAAATCTATCAATTGTGAGATACAAATGTCCATAAAATAAACCAGAATGCATTATTTTTAAAGTAAAAATTCAGAATTTTTCAGGGAACCATGGTGGTAAATTTTAACCCCACGAATGGGCGGTGGGAAAGTAAAAACCATAAAAAAGTAAAACCCGCCCCCAACCCGCCACCCCCCCCCAACCCGCCCCCATCCCACCCCCCCAACCCGCCCCCAACCTGCCTCCAACCCGCCCCCCCAACCCGCCCCCAACCTGCCTCCAACCTGCCCCCCCAACCCGCCCCCAACCTGCCTCCAACCCGCCTTCAAACTGCCCCCCCCACCCGCCTTCAACCCGCCCCCCCCAACCCGCCCCCAACCTGCCTCCAATCCGCCTTTAACCCGCCCCCCCCAACCTGCTCCCAACCTGCCTCCAAACTGCCTCCAACCCGCCCCCCCCAACCCGCCTTCAACCCGCCCTCAACCCGCCTCCAACTCGCCCCCAACCCGCCTCCAACCCGCCTTCAACCCGCCCCCCCCAACCTGCCTCCAACCCGCCTCCAACCCGCCCCCAACCCGCCCCCAACCCGCCTCCAACCCGCCTTCAACCTGCACCCCCCAACCCGCCTTCAACCCGCCTTCAACCCGCCCCCCCCAACCTGCCTCCAACCCGCCCCCAACCCGCCCCAACCCGTCTCCAACCCGCCCCCAACCCGCCTTCAACCTGCACCCCCCAACCCGCCTCCAACCCGCCTTCAACCCGCCCCCAACCCGCCTTCAACCCGCCCCCCCCAACCCGCCTCCAACCCGCCCCCAACCCGCCCCCAACCCGCCTCCAACCCGCCTTCAACCTGCACCCCCCAACCCGCCCCTAACCCACCCACTTCCGGTTTTAACAGAGGTGGGTCGAGGAGCCAGTGACCAATCCGCTCTCAGGAGGCGGGTTGGTCAGTGAAATCTTTTAAGGGGGCTGCGGGCCTCCATTTTAATAGGTTTTTTATTTTTAACTCTTGGGCCTTCTGCTTCTCGCCACGTAAGAGGAGGTGAGAGGGCCCGGATCAACAGGTCAGTGCCTTTATTGCACTGCTTGTGGGCCAGGAGGAGCAGGAGTGTTTCCTACAGGCCCAACAAGCCTACCTGCCGTGATCCCACACATGCGATCGACTGATCCCCTCCCAATCTCCGACACCCTCCCATGCTCTCCAACCCCCACCACGAGCTCCGATCCTCCCATGTCCGACACCCACATGACTGAGCCCCTGACGACCGACCCCCCGATGACCCCCATGACCCCTGATCCCAATGACCCCGATGACACCTGATCCCAATCACCCCTGATGACCCCCGTGACCAATCCCCCCCTCAGTGACCGACCCTCTCCCTGTGACCGACCCACCCATGACCGACCCCCCCGATAATCGACCATCTCTCCGATGACTGACCCCCCCATTACCGACCCCTCCCCCGATGACCAACCCCCCTCCCCGATAACAGACCCCCCCCCAGCTCCAATCTAAGATTTAACTGCTGGCATCCACTGCTTGGCTGCTCTCCCATCTGGCTGACAGACAGCCCGTCAATCTGGCTGGCCTGTTGGGCGGGAAATCTACAGAAAAATATTGAAAGACGTCCTTCCGTCAAAATCATAAGGACGTACGGGTAACCCATACTTCTGGGTTTCCCATCAGGAAATCCCCCCCCCCACTGACCCCTGCCCTCTTCCCGGCTCCCTGTTAAAATTTACCTCCATGTCTCTGGACCCTGTACAAATGCCCCACCGATTTTGTGCATTCAACATTTCAATTTTCCTCTGCCGTCTTCAGGCTTTCATGTTTTTTTTCCTCCAATATAAGTGAAGGAATTTTTGGTACAATTACAATTTAAGTTACAAGCCTGTATAACTATTAGTTATCACATGTCATAGACTTCTAATTAGGGCTGTGCCAGCATTTGTGAAGCTGTTTGGTCAGCTTTTGCTTATAGTCTAGGTTATTTTGCAGGTATGTATGTTGCCTTTGCAATTTAGATGGAATTGTACTATACGTCATCCCTGCCACAATCCCACAATGTTTGTTCCACAGTGTCTATAAAATGGGACAAAGTCCAGTTTCTCAGCAATGTAATTATAATGAGAAGGAAATATACACAAGACATAAGAAACATAAGAAATAGGAGCAGGAGTAGGCCTTACGGCCCCTCGAGCCTGCTCTGACATTCAGTAAGATCATGGCTGATCTTTGATCTCAACTCCATTTTCCCGCCCTATCCCCATATCCCTTGATTCCCTTAGAGTCCAAAAATCTATTGATCTCAGCCTTGAATATACTCAATGACTGAGCATCAACAGCCCTCTGGGGTAGAGAATTCCAAAGATTCACAACCCTCTGAGTGAAGAAATTCCTCCTCATCTCAGTCTTAATGGCCGACCTGTTATCCTGAAACTATGCCTCCTAGTTCTAGACTCTCCAGTCATGGGAAATGGCCGAGAGCATCTACCCTGTCAAGCCCTTTCAGAATCTTATATGTTTCAACGAGATCACCTCTCATTCTTCTAACTCCAGAGAATATTGGCCCATTTTACTCAATCTCTCCTCAAAGGACAACCCTCTTATCCCAGGAATCAATCTGGTGAACCTTCGTTGCACTGCCTCTAAGGCAAGTATATCCTTCCTTAGGTAAGGATATCAAAACTGTACACAGTACGCCAGGTGTGGTCTCACCAAAGCCCAGTACAATTGTAGCAAAACTTCCTTACTCTTGGACTCCAACCCCCTTGCAATATAGGCCAACATACCATTTGCCTTCCTAATTGCTTGCTCTACCTGCATGTTAACTTTTTGTGTTTTGTGTACAAGGACACTCAGATCTCTATGAACACCAACATTTAAGAGTTTCTCACCATTTAAAAAATATTCTGTTTTTCTATTCTTCCTACCAAAGTAAATAACTTCACACTTCCCCACATTATACTCCATCTGCCACCTTCTTGCCTACTCACTTAACCTGTCTATATCCCTTTGCAGACTTTTTGGGCTCGATTTTCGCACCCCAGAGCAGGTGCGTTCATGGCGGGGGGGCTGCGAAAATTGGGGATTCCCGGGGCGGGTCTGGAGCCCGGCTCCAACCCTCCCACTTCCGGGTTCCCCAGTGACGCGCTGACATGCGCGCGCAGCCCCCGCATGTGGGACTCCCGCCAGCAATTAAAGCCGGCGGGGTGCCACTTAAAGTACTTAAACAGGTACTTCAGGTCGTTTACAGACCTGATTGACCTGATAGTTTAGGAGGGGTGGGATTTTGCAATGAACTGAGACTGTTTCCCATACTGGGGGAAACACTCCCAGTTCAAATGGACGTGTTGCAGCCATCAGCCTGTGGCAGCTGCAAAGGTCCGTTTGACAGGTGGGTCGGGGGAGACCCTCACTCATTGCAGGAGGCCACTCTGTCACTTTGGACAAAGTTTGGCCTCCACCACCCACACCCTAACAATAAAATTCACAAACTTGCACACTTACCCCGGGGTCCAGACACATTTACCTACCTTCCGGACCCCCTCAAATGTACATTTTCCGGATGGGGGCCGCCGTAGCTGCAGTCATGACCTCCTCGGAGGACGAACAGCATCACCAGCCTCGCCGGCCACGCCGTCCACCTCTGACACGTGGAGCTCCACAACACAGTGCTGTGACACATCCACCTGCACAGCAGGAGGGAGGGCAACCGCAGAGAGAGATGCGTCGCAGAAGGCACTACCCTCGCCACAGGGTCTACAGACCGAGGCTCAGCTCTCTGAGCAGCAGTGCACATGGAGGCTCGGAGTCACTCGACATGTAGTCGTGGACATCTGCAGCCTCCTTCATGCCGAGCTGCTCCCGGCTGGCCCGAGCACCATCTTCTTACCTGTCGCTGTCAAAGTCACCACTGCCCTCAACAACTTCTCCTCCGCATCCTTCCAGGGTGCCACCGGGGACATCGCTGACGTCTTTCAGTCGTCTGCACAAAAGAGCCCTGCAAATACACCCCACTCTGCAGTGACCCAATGGGTGGCATCAAGTGTGTGTGTTCATGGTGAACCCCATGAAAGGGACCTATTCCACAAGCCAGTCAAGAATGGGCAAGACGTGGCAGTAGTGGTGATAATAATAGGATTTATTGTGCATGTGGCACAAAACAAATATAAATAAAAAACATGACAAATCGTCAAACACCCTTGTGCATTCCCTTTGTGCTCACAAAACCTTTGCCTTGCGTTTCCGGGAACCCCTACGTGGTGCTACCCCTGTAGCTTCAGCAGAAGTAGTGGCAGGTTGCTCTTGTCCATGCCCTGACCGATGAGATGCTTTGCGCGGATGCCCTCTGGGTTTCGGTGCCCGTGAGGGCCCCTCCAAAGACTGCTCCACCTGCACCTGTGCAGGGGCAGACTCAGCCACCTGGAGAGGGGGCAGCATTGTGGGTACTGGTTGAGAGTGGGGCAACGGGTGAGACGTGGGGGCGCTTTGAGTGGTGTCCCCACTTCCATGTCCCCTTTCACCATCATCCCTCTCCTAGCCCAGGCCCACATCACTCCTTCCACCCTGCTGGATGACAGTTTGGAGGGCTTGTGTGAGGCCTTGGACGGCCACCTGTAAAGTACCTGTCAGCCTGTTTAAGGCGGCAGAATGTTGCTCACCTTGAATTCAAACCTGAATGGACTCATTGTTGAGCTGTGCTTGACGCTCGATGGAGGCTAGCATTTCCTCCATCACAGACATTCCCGCACCTACCCGCAACACTAACTCAGAGATGCCTTCACGTCCCTGCAACACTATCTCAGACATACCTTCCTGTACCTTTGCCATCATTCCCCTCATGCAGGAGTTGGACTCCTCCATCCTCTGCACAATTGTGGAGAGTGCACGTGGCACCTGTTCCAGTACCTCAGCAATGTGCTGCTGCTCCTCGATGACTCTCCTTTTCATGGCTGGTCCCCAGGGTTCAGTATCTGGGTCCAGCTGAGCAGAGCCTGGAGAAGAGTGCTTCCATCGACGCGGACTCTCCCCGGCTGCCCCTGCCACCAGGGTCTGCTCGTGCTCACATGTGCGTGGTGACTCACCATGTGCAAGCCCAACTAAGTGAGGACGGGGACCCACCGAGGTGTGTGTATCTGCGCTGGTGGATGGATGGCTCAGATGGGACGATGGACCCTCAGAGGCCGGCAGGTCCTCTGAGGAATCGCTCTCCACGGTCACAGCGCTCGCAGATGGGCCTGCAAGAGAACAGAAAGCAATATGGACAGATGTTGAGGTGCTGCTGATGCCAAGTGATGCTAAGATCATTCGCTATCATGAGTGTTGAGTGTTAGCTTTCTGTCACCGGCCCCTTGTTCAATCCCAGCCTCGGCATCCACCACGGACAGGCACTCCAGCGTGCGGCTGATCTCCAATGCCTGCTGCTCTACGTCTGTTAGTGCCACCTGGTGTGGCAGGCCCCCTCCGGTCCTTGCCCTCTCCCGGGCGTTCTGGCATCTCTTCTCCTATCAAGGCAAAACACAGAGGCGTGGTTTGAGTGATGGTTGCATGGTGACCCACTGCATGCATTGGTGTGGGTGGGGTTGAGCATGAGGGAGATGCATGAGAGGGTGCGTGTGCAACATAGCCATGATATTGTATGAGGATTGGATTGCGTGGTAGTGTTCGAATGGGGACAGGGGTGGTGAGTACGTGCAGACAAGGTGAGGATGATAGTTGAGTGGATGTGAGGAGTGATGCGAGAGTGTTGTGGTGGCAGTGCAGAAGGGGTTGTGTGGTGGTGGAGGTGATGTGGAAGACGGAGTGTGGGAGAATGCGTAAGTGTACTCACTTTGGCTGATCTGGTTAGGTCATTAAATCTCTTCCTGCACTGGACCCAGGTTCGTGCCACATTGCTGCAGCTGGTGACCTCCTCGGCCACCTCCAGTCAGACCTTCTTCATGGTGGAGGGAGGGCACTTCCTCCCATCGGACAGGAAAAGGATTTCCCTCCTCCTCCTCATCCCATCCAGCAGCAGCTGGAATGAGGAGTCCGAAAACCGTGGGGCAGCCTTTCCTCTGGCCTGCTACATGGTTCAGAATTGGTTGTTTGCTGCAGGAGGAGCGTTGGTGGACTGCCCTTTTAAATAGGGCTCCTCCAGCTGACAGACTTTGCTGCGCATGCGCAGTCTGCCCGCTGCGCAGCTTACCAGCGCGAAACCCGGAAGCACAGGTACGTGACTCCAATTAGCCTGCGATTCCGTGCGGAGCACACTGATTTCACCGGGCGCGTTACCTACGCGCCCAGTCGACCCCCCGCTGAGAACCTGCCGCCCTCCTAATATCGGGCCCTTTGTGTCCTGCTCACAGCTTAATTTCTCACCTAGCTTTGTATTGTCAGCAATCTTGGATACATTACACTCGATCCCTTCATCTAAGTCATTAATATAGATTGTAAATAGCTGATGCCCAAGCACTGATTCTTGCAGCACTCCACTAGTTACAGCCTGCAAACCTGAAAATGACCTGTTTATTCCTACTCTCTGTTTTCTGTCCATTAACCAATCCTCGTGTGGCACCTTATCAAATGCCTTTTGAAAATCCAAATATACTACATCCACTGGTTCCCCTTTATCTGCCCTACTAGTTGCAGCCTCAAAAAACTCTAATAGATTTGTCAAACACGATTTCCCTTTTATAAAAACATGTTGACTCTGCCTAATCATATTATGATTTTCTAAATGCCCTGTTACCTCTTCCCACAACCCCTCAGATAATGAAGCAGTCCGTGCCTGCAAGTAGCAAGACCTGGACAATATCCAGGCTTGGGCTGATATGTGGCAAGTAACATTCGCGCCAGACAAATGCCAGGCAATCACCATCTCCAACAAGAGAGAGTCTAACCACCTCCCCTTGACATTCAATGGCATTACCATTGCCGAATCCCCCACCATCAAAATCCTGGGGGTCACCATTGACCAGAAACTTAACTGGACCAGCCACATAAACACTGTGGCTACAAGAGCAGGTCAGAGGCTGGGTATTCTGCGGCGAGTGACTCACCTCCTGACTCCCCAAAGCCTTTCCACCAACTACAAGGCACAAGTCAGGGGTGTGATGGAATACTCTCCACTTGCCTGGATGAGTGCAGCTCCAACAACACTCAAGAAGCTCAACACCATCCAGGACAAAGCAGCCCGCTTGATTGGCACCCCACCCACCACCCTAAACATTCACTCCCTTTGCCACCGATGCCCCGTGGCTGCAGTGTGTACCAGCCACAGGATGCACTGCAGCAACTCGCCAAGGCGTCTTCGACAGCACCTCCCAAACCCCCGACCTCTATCACCTGGAAGCCCAAGGGCAGCAGGTACATGGGAATAACACCACCTGCACGTTCCCCTCCAAGTCACACACCATCCTGACTTGGAAATATATCGCCGATCCTTCATTGTCGCTGGGTCAAAATCCTGGAACTCCCTACCTAACAGCACTGTGGGAGAACCTTCACCACACGGACTGCAATGGTTCAAGAAGGTGGCTCACCACCACCTCCTCAAGGGCAATTAGGGATGGGCAATAAATGCTGGCCTTGTCAGCGACGCCCACATCACATGAATGAATAAAAAGAAATGGATGCCAGCATTTTCTCAATGACTGATGTCAGGCTAACTGGCCTGCAGTTCCCTGTTTTCTCTCTCCCTCCTTTCTTGAGTAGCGGGGTCACATTTGCTACCTTCCAATCCACTGGGACCATTCTAGAATCTAGGGAATTTTGGAAGATCACAACCAATGCATCCACTATCTCTGCAGCCACCTCTTTTAGAGCCCTAGGATGTAGGCCATCAGGTCCAGGGGATTTGTCGGCTTTTAGTCCCATTAATTTCTCCAGTACTTTTTCTTTACTAATATTAATTACTTTAACTTCCTCACCCTCAATAACCCCTTGGTTCCGCACTATTTCTGTTATGTTTTTGTGTCTTCTACTGTGAAGACAGATACAAAATATTTGTTTATCGTCTCTGCCATTCCCCATTATAATTTCTCCTGTCTCAGCCTCTAAGGGACCCACATAAATAACTATCATATATCTTTTAGTTATCTTCCTAATTAAGTGAAGTGTTTTGGAAGCAAAGGCCACAAAATAATTCATGTGGAGGCTTAGTAGGGTGGAATTTTATTTTAAGAGTATTGTTAATGTCTTATTTGGCTTTTTTCCACAGGCTTAATAGCTGTGTATTATAAAGATTTTTGCATGTAATGGGTGGCCAAAATTCTTTCCCAAACTTATCGGTAACTCTTTATTCTACCTCCTCTCCAATTTTATTATTTTTTCCCCCTCCTTTTCAAGTTCCCCTTTTCCATGTATTATTCCTTGTCCAATGGGCTGGTCCTCTTCATATATTACCTTATTACAGGCAGTAAGGTGAATTGCTTAGCTGTTTTCCCTTCCATGTAGCAAAGCATCTTGCCTCTACTCTGCGCCTTCCCTCTGACAGCTTGGCCGAGATTGGGAACTCACTGCGTGAGGAATCATGGATGACAACCCTCATCCTGACATTGTCTAACATAGTGGGTGAGAGCACATTGAAAAAATATTGTGCCTTTCACAACCTCAGGACATCCCAAAGCGCTTTACAGCCAATGAATTATTTTTGAAGTGTAGTCACTATTGTAATGTAGGAAATGTGGCCGTCACAAAGCAAGGACCCACAAACAGTATTGAGATAATGACCAGATAATCTGTTTTAGTGATGTTGTTGAGGGATCAATATTGGTCAGGGCACCAGGGAGAACTCCCCTGCTCTTCTTCGAAATAGACGTCCACCTGAGAGGGCAGACTTGGTTTAATATCTCATCTGAAAGATGGCACCTCTGACAGTGCAGCACTCCCTCGGTACTGCACTGGAGTGTCAGCCTACATTTTGTGCTGAAGTCTCTGGAGTGCAGCTGGAACTCATAACCTTCTGATTCAGAGATCAGAGCGCTACCAATGAGCCATATTGCTACACACTGCGCAGCTGACAGATTATTTTATATTTATTTCAGCCATAAGTATGTGAATAATTGCAATATTTGATATAACCTAACTGCATTTCCTGTGCTCTGAATTTTTTCTCACAAAGTTATTTCCTTGAGGATCCAGATAATGATATTTAATAGCTTACTGGACATTTGCAAGATGCATCTCTCTGAAGCAGAAACTGGTATTATAAAAACATGTCATTTATGAAATGGATAAAAACGTTCAAACTACTTTGAGATTCTTGATAAGAACTGGAAAATTTGCAGTGTGCATTGGGTCAACTCAATTGAAACAACAGGTGACGTTAATCATTAAGAGACCATTGTTTCTTTTTAAGAATCTTCCAGGATTTTAAAGTGTAAATATTGTGTTCAAAGACACAACGGGGCTGAAATTCATCTTGGGCAGTAGCGCAAAATGGGTGAGAGTGAATCGGCAGCCCCTTTCACACTCCTTTAAGAAATTTGGACCAAGTGTAAAATGGATTGCCAATTTGCTTTCTCCCGTCATGCACTACCGTCGAAAATTTCACCCCCAATGTCTCTCGAATTCACCAGGGATACACCTCCATCCAGATGTTGCCTTGTAACACATACCTGCCTCTGCCCTTTTCCAACAGGTATCACATTTGAGGAGTTTGGATAAAGTCATTGACCATTATAGACAGATGGTAAATTTGTTTGTACATGATGTTTGTAATAGGAACATACAACTGGTAGATGAAAAAAGACCAAGGTCCATCTAGTTCGCCTTCTACCACTCTGGTAGTCTCATGATACAACGATAATGGAATTGTTGACTAATCATAGCAATCAATCTCTATCGATCAGTCTACAACAGACCCAGACATGAGATGAGGAAAACCCCAGTGATGGAGAGCTTTGGGAATCATTTTCCTCCCAAGCCTGTTACACTTACCACATGTCATGTCTCAAATTACTCATTTACTGTATCCCAAAATATTATTTTCTGAAAGAATTCTATCTCATTTGCATTCGAGTGAATCAATACTAATTGCTTCCATTGTCTCCCGAGGGAGCCTGTTCCATAAATTAATAACTCGCTCACTGAATATAATGTTTCCGCAGATTAGTTTTGTATTTACCCCTCTTCAAGCTTGATGGAAAAATTAGAAGCGGATGTTTTGGCCAGGTCCTCCCAATAGATGGTCCAAGTGTGCATGCCGTAAAATGTTGCCTATCAACCTGCTGCACATTTACTACCAGCCCCAAGGGAAACCACTTGTGTTGACCATGCATACCTGTTTTCCAGCAGGGCATGCAGTCAAGCTGTAACTCACAATGGAAATTCTTGGCACGTTGATACCCTAAAAGTGCTTCATGCAGTAAATCATTTGAACAGAATGTTTACTGGCACGTGTATCATGCAGGTTGGGCACACGTCTGTCACTGTATGTGCTCCTATTGCCAGTGTTCTGCATTTAGCTCCATCTTGACCTGAAGCCTGCAGAGGCAGTTGTCCCCAGTCCCTCACAGGTAGTTAGTCCATGGCCTGTTGATATGGATAGTATTGTAAAGGCAAGTGTAGATGATCTAGCTTTGGTGCCTGCTGATCTCCATGGCATATCTTTGGGAGGTATTAAAAACAATTAGGTATGGTGGCAGAGTGGTTGTGGTCCTGGAGTAACAACTGATAGATTGTGAGTTCAAATCCCGCCCTGATAAATCTGAAAATTCTGAGTTCTCTGCTCTGCTGCCGGGAGTGTGATATGATGTGGAGATGCCGGTGATGGACTGGGGTTGACAAATGTAAGGAATCTTACAACACCAGGTTATAGTCCAACTGTTTTATTTGAAAATGTGTGATAGAGATGGATTCTTGGCAGACTAAAGCTGCAGGACAGAGGCCCCATCCCAAATTGCTGGGGCATTGAAGTTGTGCTGGGCAATCAGCGTGGTACATTGTCTCTTTGAGTGGGGGAGGCTGAGGCCCTTCATAGGCTGAAGAAGGTTTGTTCTCCAAAGGTTTATCCAATTCGGGCCATTCGAAGGCCCTCCTGGGATTGATTAGCTTTCATCCCTCAGCAGTTTGCAGCCTTTTTAAGGCCCAATATGGAATTCACACCTATTCACCGTAAGCATTTACAGGGGTGTGGGGAAAGACTCTATAATGGCTTGTACCCATTATGTTTAGTCCATGTGTCTCGCATTCCTGTAGTCTGTCCATGTCTTTTCCATCACTTGTAGACTGTCCATGTCTCTCACATTGTTGTAGTCTGTCCGTGTCTCTCCCATCACTGTAGTCTGTCCGTGTTTCTCCCATCCCCATAGTCTGTCCGTGTCTCTCCCATCACTGTAGTCTGTCCGTGTCTCTCCCATCACTGTAGTCTGTCCGTGTCTCTCCCATCACTGTAGTCTCTCCGTGTCTCTCCCATCACTGTAGTCTCTCCGTGTCTCTCCCATCACTGTAGTCTCTCCGTGTCTCTCCCATCCCCATAGTCTGTCTGTGTCTCTCCCATCACTGTAGTCTCTCCGTGTCTCTCCCATCCCCATAGTCTGTCCATGTCTCTCCCATCCCTGTAGTCTCTCCGTGTCTCTCCCATCCCCATAGTCTGCCTGTGTCTCTCCCATCACTGTAGTCTCTCCGTGTCTCTCCCATCCCCATAGTCTGTCTGTGTCTCTCCCATCACTGTAGTCTCTCCGTGTCTCTCCCATCCCCATAGTCTGTCCGTGTCTCTCCCATCCCCATAGTCTGTCTGTGTCTCTCCCGTCACTTTAGTCTCTCCGTGTCTCTCCCATCCCTATAGTCTGTCCGTGTCTCTCCCATCACTGTAGTCTCTCCGTGTCTCTCCCATCACTGTAGTCTGTCCGTGTCTCTCCCATCACTGTAGTCTCTCCGTGTCTCTCCCATCACTGTAGTCTGTCCGTGTCTCTCCCATCTCCATAGTCTGTCCATGTCTCTCCCATCCCTGTAGCCTGTCCATGTCTCTCCCATTATTTTAGTCTGTCCATGTCACTCCCGTCACTGTATTCTGTCCATGTCTCTCCCATCCCCATAGTCTGTCCGTGTCTCTCCCCTCACTTTAGTCTGTCCATGTCTCTCCCATCACTTTAGTCTGTCCATGTCTCTCCCATCCCTGTAGCCTGTCCATGTCTCTCCCATCACTTTAGCCAGTCCATGTCTCTCCCATCACTTTGGTCTGTCCATGTCTCTCCCATCACTTTAGCCAGTCCATGTCTCTCCCATCCCTGTATTCCGTTCATGTCTCTCCCATCACTGTACTCTGTCAGTGTCTCTCCCATCACTGTAGTCTGTCCGTGTCTCTCACATCCCTGTAGTCTGTCCGTGTCTCTCCCATCACTGTAGTCTGTCCATGTCTCTCCCATCACTGTACTCTGTCAGTGTCTCTCCCATCACTGTACTCTGTCAGTGTCTCTCCCATCACTGTAGTCTGTCCGTGTCTCTCACATCTCTTTAGTCTGTCCGTGTCTCTCCCGTCACTGTGGTCTGTCCGTGTCTCTCCCATCTCTGTAGTCTGTCTGTGTCTCTCCCATCCCTGTAGTCTGTCCGTGTCTCTCCCATCACTTGTACTGCGCCAGACGAAAACAGCAATAAAAACCAATAACGAGCAGTAAAAAGACAGTGGAAAATTTTAAATTAGAAAATGTACAAAAAGACATCTGGTCCATCGCCCACTCAGGATGGATGAGCAGAGTGCACAGTGTGATCCCGTACTAAATGGATGGGAAAATCATTCTGAGATCCATTGGTAACTTTTAACTTAAATAGTTAAATAATGCTTAGCCTGGAAGAGTGATCGGAGTGTCGATCTCTCTGATTTGCCAGCCCTCATGCACTCAGTCCAGTCGACTTTATCTTCTCCACCAGATCTAATATCTCACCAACTGTAGTCGTATATGGCAGGTTTGTTTTTCTGGGATGGCTGACTTAATCTATCGTTGACAGGTGTTAGTGGGCAGGAGGCAAGAGATGATTTATCTTCACAATCTAGGTTGCAACCTTGTCCCTGTCAATTTTGTTTGTTTTGTCATTGTTTTCTTTGTGGGGTTACTTGGATAAGCGTTTTGCTTTGTAAATGCTTGTTTTCTTGTGGTATTATTCTCTAACCACTAATGTGCTCACTTTGTGGAATATAATGAGTTCAAATCTATTTGCATAATTTTGTTGGGACCTGGGCCTGTCTTTCATAATGTGCCCGGACCATCAGGACCTCAATATCAGGTGCCAGTAAAGGGGCTGTTTCCATAGCGTAGGAGAACTGGAGATCTGTTGGAGGTGTTTGAAATTATGAGGAGTTTTGATAAGGTAAATAGGGAAAAACTATTTGCATTGGTCAGTGAATTGGTAATTAGAGGGCATAAATTTAGGGCAGAAAGATAGAGGTTAGAAGATTGTTTCTTATGCAGAGTGTTGTTAGAATACAGAATGTCCTACCAGATACTCTGGTGGAATCAATCACAAGATGCACTGCAGTAACTCGCCAAGGCTTCTTTGACAGCACCTCTCAAACCCACGACCTCTACCACCCAGAAGGACAAGGGCAGCAGACGCGTGGGAACACCACCACCTGCACGTTCCCCATCAAGTCACACGCCATCCCGACTTGGAAACATATCACTGTTCCTTCATCGTTGCTGGATCAAAATCCTGGAACTCCCTCCCTAACAGCACTGTGGGAGAACCTTCACAACACGGACTGCAGCAGTTCAAGAAGGAGGCTCACCACCACCTTCTCAAGGGCAATTAGGGATGGGCAATAAATGCTGGCCTTGCCAGCGATGCCCACATTCCATGAATGAATTTTTTAAAATCCACAATAGCTTGCCAAGAGCTTGTCAAAGCTCCCTCTGACCTCAATGTGGAGATGCCGGTGATGGACTGGGGTGGACAAATGTAAGGAATCTTACAACACCAGGTTATAGTCCAACAGTTTTATTTGAAAATCACAAGCTTTCGGAGCTTACCTCCTTCGTCAGGTAAGGAAGGAGGAGGTAAGGAACGAAGGAGGAAAGCTCCGAATGCTTGTGATTTTCAAATAAAACTGTTGGACTATAACCTGGTGTTGTAAGATTCCTTACTTTGCCCTCTAACCTCAGAAGAGCAGACAACAAGCTGCCCTCAACAGCAACAGCTTGGCGTTTTTCCATTTCTCACATCAATGGCTTTTAGGATCTGCCTCTCTGCGTGGCCTTGACAATTAGTGCCAATTTAGAGGCAGTTTTGTGCAGTGAAAATGGATTGAAACCATCTAATTCACTTCATATAAGACACTTACTTTCGACAGGTGGAGGAGACTTTCATCCCATAAGCCCGGGCTGGATTCAAACCCAGCAGAGAAAAGCCAGTGTCTAACTCACTGTGTCATCCACATCCCCTCTGCAATAGACACCTAAGGATTAATTAGCTTACCAAACATTCAGAATAAAACATTCATCGCTGTTGCCTTCATCATTCCTGATTTGTGAAAGATTCCAAGCGGGCAGAATTTAGCCACGCATGAATCTTTAACGTCAAAAGACCACACGAAGTGAAAGGTTAGGACAGAATATTTTATCCTTTACACTGCAACCATCAATGAAGAACAAGCAGCAACAACAGGAAAAGCATAATGTAAATATTATTTGCTAAAAACAAAATTGGTGTGACAAGCATAATACTTCATAAGAATGTAGTTGATAATATACTAAAAATATTACGCCAGCATTAGCTTCCATTATGAATTCCTATGTCCACATTTAGAATGGAAACTGCCTATGTAAACTTGTCACAGTGCAATTACACCCTCCTGCCAGTAGTGGTGTTGTAGCACCTCAGTTTTGTGTCTCCCAGTTCCTCAGTTTAATCAAATCAAAGTATTGTATAGAAATAAGGACAGAATGTATGATTTTAAAATGGGGACTGAATTATGTTTGTGCTCACTGGTCCAATTATTCTTCACCCTCTAACCCCACTTCACTTGGTCTTAACTTCCAGTGTGCAAGACAAGGGAAATTGAATATTAAGCTATTGAAGATGAACCGCAGAGCCAATTGTATTTAACATATTCTGATGAAATATCGTTTTCACCATTACCAAAAGGCATCACAGGGTTTACAATGAAGGTTTTTTTGTTGCTGCATTTTTAACATGTATCTATAATATGGGGGAGACACAGGCAGACTGCAGGTGATGTGGACAAGGGCGAATTGCAAATCTAAGAGTGGAAACAATGAGATTCAGGGGCCAGTAAAAGAAGTTATAATTTATAATCTGATTAGTGTGTTTTTGAGCAATCCCTAAGGTTGCTCAAGTTTAGACAGCAACCAGTCTGTCAGAATTAGCAACAAAAACAGTATTAAAAGTGCCCTTTCCAAACTTCCAGGTCCACAAAAATTCGAAGCGGACAAACCAATGAATAAGAGAATAGGAATGTAAATAGGGCTAAGTCACCCAGGCTTCAACATAGAAACATAGAAAATAGGAGCAGGAGTAGGCCATTTGGCCCTTCGAGCCTGCTCCGCCATTCAATATGATCATGGCTGATCCTCTATCTCAATACCATATTCCCGCTCTCTCCCCATATCCCTTGATGCCTTCTGTGTCTAGAAATTTATCTATCTCCTTCTTAAATACATTCAGTGACTTGGCCTCTACAGCCTTCTGTGGTAGAGAATTCCACAGGTTCACCACCCTCTGAGTGAAGAAAATTCTCCTCATCTCAGTCCTAAATGTTCTACCCCGTATCCTGAGACTGTGACCCCCTCGTTCTCGACCCCCCAGCCAGGCGAAACATCCTCCCTGCATCCAGTCCGTCTAGCCCTGTCAAGGGCTGGATTGCCAGGGTTCAGGGATCAATAGTGTAGCACCAGGCTCGTAATTGGAACACCTGCTGTACCCAGCATAATATCAATACTTAGTGATCTTTTCAATGATGCTATTGCTGAGGAGCTCAAATGCTCCAACTTTCCTTACAGATAGTTTTAAACATTCCAAAACAGTATTACTGAACGAAATTGCAGCAGACTTGCGGTTTGCTCACGCCAGTAATTTCTTGCTCGCAAGACAGAAGTAGCTGATGACAAAGTAACTTTAAAGTAAAGACAATTCCTCTGCGACCTTTGAAGGTGATTCTAATTCCTATTACAGTGGGGAATTCCTTCTTCATCAGCACAACTGCAAACTGTTTGACTAAGCTTGATGAATTTATGTGTTGGCATTTGAAACAGCTGGAAATATATCTGGTACAAAGTGAAAGAGGAACTAACATTAGTGGAATTAAAAAAATAAATCAGTAAACTGAACATACCTCACTCCAAGGGCAAGCATTCAGTGACCTGTCAGGTGTATAGAATTGGGCAGGGGATTTTTCAAGCTAAGCGAATAGCCATTATTGTAAATGACTCTTATCATCAGCATGTCATGTGGCTGAACTGGTTAATGTTAATGGCTCCAGTGACTCCCTTGATGGCTCCCTTGATGATCCAGCCACATCAAGAAGGTTCAGCTTTCCTGTTGAGTTAGCTCCTGTCAGCCAGGATAGCAATTACCGAGCTATGATTAGTTTGAGTGTTTCCAGGTTAGGGTGGGGTAAATCAGTCAGGATTCCCACTCCTGGCCGAAGTCCAGGGACTCCTGCCAGAAATGTCAAAGCTGAGCGAGGACAGGACTGAGCTCGGCTGTGTGATGCCACTGCGTTTGAATCACCTGCTGGCACTCGCGCATGAATAGTGGGCAATTGGTTGAGGTAATGAGGGCTCTCCGATGCCCGTGGATCTGTACCCCAGCAAGGAGTCTGTGCTTCCAGAAGAGGAACAGCAGGAGAAAACTGCCAGAGGACTCTGACAAAGGTAAAAAATGCAGAAAGATGAACCTCAAATTCTTAATCAGGCTAGGATTGAAGATCATTGGAATAAATACAGACAGAGATGATCAAATGCTCCTTGGATTGCAATAGTCATCTGCTGCTGGACCCACAACTGCTTTGAATACTGCAGTGAAAGTTTAGATCGATATTGGGGAATGCGGCTCAACTATTTTAGGGATCAGGGAGAAATTTTGCAGAACTTTCCCTCAGATGAGCTCCACCAATTGGGCTTTCTGTCACTCGAACAGAAGAGGAGAAGCATTGATCTAATAGAAGTTCTCTTGGTGACGAAAGTTTTTGAGAGATGAAGCAGTGAAAGGTTGTTTCTGATGGTTGGTGAATTGGTAACAAAGGTGGAATAGGCTCAGACTGTCACCAGTAGAATGAAGGAGGAAGTTAGAAGACATTTTTTCACATCACAGGTTATTACAACATGGAATGTTTTATCACAAGTGGCTATTGAGATGGAAACTATAAAGTCATTGAAAAGGGAATTGGATAAATATATGAAAAGGAGGAATATAAAAGAAAATGGGGAAAGGGCAGGAAGATGGGATGAGGTAGGTAGGGGTAGTTGGAGAGCTAGCACCAACACGGGAGCAGTGGGCCGAATGGTCTCCTTCTGTCTTGTAATTCCCATATTTCAATAAATGGCTTAGAATCGGGATAGGGCAGATTGTACATTGGCTTTGAAAGGAACAGACACGATGGGTCGAACAGCCTTTTCTCATTCCAGGCTTTCGTGCATTCTATGATCTGATTTGCTCTTTCACTCTCAAAGAGAACTAGATATTGGGCCTTGGGCCTCATTATAATAGAACCGGAGCGGCATCAGAGCCTGGTGGTGAAGAGCAGTGCAAGATTGGGCTGCTCCTGGAGTAGCAGCAACCCCCAGGTAAGTGGGTCCGGGGGTCAGTCCAGGATCGGGGCCGGGACTGGGGCTGGGGGTCAGGCCTTTTTTTTTTATTCATTCATGGGATGTGGGCATGGCTGGCAAGGCCAGCGTTTATTACCCATCCCTAATTGCCCTTGAGAAGGTGGTGGTGAGCTGCCTTCATGAACCGCTGCAGTCCGTGTGGTGAAGGTTCTCCCACAGTGCTGTTAGGAAGGGGGTTCCAGGATTTTGACCCAGCGACAATGAAGGAACGGTGATATATTTCCAAGTCGGGATGGTGTGTGACTTGGAGGGGAACGTGCAGGTGGTGTTGTTCCCATGTGCCTGCTGCCCTTGTCCTTCTAGGTGATAGAGGTTGTGGGTTTGGGAGGTGCTGTCAAAGAAGCCTTGGCGAGTTGCTGCAGTGCATCCTGTGGATGGTACACACTGCAGCCACGGTGCGCAGGTGGTGGAAGGAGTGAATGTTTAGGGTGGTGGATGGGGTACCAATCAAGCGGGCTGCTTTATCCTGGATGGTGTCCAGCTTCTTGAGTGTTGTTGGAGTTGCACTCGTCCAGGCATAAGAACATAAGAACATAAGAAATAGGAGCAGGAGTAGGCCATATGGCCCCTCGAGCCTGCTCCACCATTCAATCAGATCATGGCTGATCTTTGACCTCAACTCCACTTTCCCGCCTGATCCCCATATCCTTTGATTCCCCTAGAGTCCAAAAATTTATCTATCTCAGCCTTGAATATAGTCAATGACTCAGAATCCACAGCCCTCTGAGGTAGACAATTCCAAAGATTCACAACCCTCTGCGTGAAGAAATTCCTCCTCATCTCAGTCTTGAATGGCCGACCCCGTATCCTGCAATTATGCCCCCGAGTTCTAGACTCTCTAGCCAGAGGAACAATCTCTCAGCATCTACCCTGTCAAGCCCCCTCATAATCTTATATGTTTCAATGAGATCACCTCTCATTCTTCTAAACTCCAGAGAGTATAGGCCCATTCTACTCAACGTCTCCATAGAACCATAGAACCATAGAAAAGATACAGCATAGAAGGGGGCCATTTGGCCCATCGTGTCCGCAACGGCTTGAAGAATAACCAGGTGCCCATTCTAATCCCACCTTCCAGCACCCGGTCCGTAGCCCTGCAGCTTACAGCACTTTAGGTGCAGGTCCAAGTACTTTTTATAAGAGTTGAGGGTCCCTGCCTCTACCACCAATTCGGGCAGCGAATTCCATACACCCACCACCCTCTGGGTAAAAAAGTTTCCCCTCATGTCCCCTCTAATCCTTCCACCAATCAGCTTAAATCTATGTCCTCTAGTTCTTGAACTCTCTGCTAGGGGAAACAGGTACTTCCTGTCTACTCTATCTAGGCCCCTCCTAATTTTGTACACCTCAATCAAGTCTCCCCTCAGCCTCATCTGCTCCAAGGAAAACAACCCCAGCCTATCCAATCTCTCCTCGCAGCTGCAATTATCAAGCCCTGGCAACATTCTTGTAAATCTTCTCTGCACTCTCTCCAGAGCAATTACATCCTTCCTGTAATGTGGTGACCAGAACTGCGCACAATACTCCAGCTGTGGCCTTACCAGCGTTTTATACAGTTCCATCATTACATCCCTGCGTTTGTATTCTATACCTCGGCTAATAACGGAGAGCATTCAGTATGGCTTCTTCACAACCTTATCTACCTGTGCTGCCACCTACAGGCGTGCACATGCACTCCGAGGTCTCTCACTTCCTCTACCCTTCTCAATATATTCCCGTTTACTGCGTATTCCCTTTTACTGTTTGCCCTCCCTAAGTGCATTACCTCACACTTCTCCAGGTTGAACTCCATTTGCCACTTTTCCACCCACTCCACCAACCCATTGATATCTTCTTGGAGTCTACAGTTATCCTCTTCACTATCAACTACATGGCCAATTTTTGTGTCGTCTGCAAATTTTCCAATCATGCCCCCCTACATTCAAGTCCAAATCATTAATATATACCACAAACAGCAAGGGACCCAACACTGAGCCCTGTGGCACACCACTGGAAACAGATTTCCATTCGCAAAGGCTCTCTTCATAGGACAACACTCTCATCCCAGGAATTAATCTAGTGACCCTTTGTTGCACTGCCTCTAATACAAATATGTCATTCCTTAGATAAAGAGCAAGTGGATAGTATTCCATCTCACTCCTGACTCGGTGGTGGAAAGGCTTTGGGGAGTCAGGAGGTGAGTTACTCGCCGCAGAATACCCAGCCTCTGACCTCATGGGCCCGAGGGTCGGGGGTCTGGGGATCACAGGGCCAGGGATCACAGGGCCAGGGATCAGGAAGCCAAGGATCGGGGTGGGGGGTGGGGATCAAGGGGGAGGGTGACAGGGTTGGGAGACCAGGGATCAGGGGTAGGGGCCTGGAGCTCGGGAGGGATCGGAGGTCAGGGCTAGAAGATCAGGGGGAATTGGGGGTCCGGGAATTGCAGGCCGGGGGATCATAGGGTGGGGGGGGGGGGGTGGTCAGGGAGGGAGATCAGGGGTTGGGGCCAGGAGATCAGGTAAGATCGGGGGTCATGGCGGGGGGATCAGGAGGGTTTTGGGGCTCGGGGCCTGGAGCAGTGGTAATGTGGGGCGGTGGTGATTGGTTCCTTTAATTATGGGGTCGGGAGGACTCCTGCTCCTCCTGGCTCCACATTCAGGGGAAAGTTACTTACCTTCTTTGCTTGGCCTAGCAGGCCTGGTTTCCTGAATATTCAACAAGTCTGCCATTTTCTTAATATCCATAAGCATCTCGCCTGCATCATTTAATGGGCCCACATTTCCCTTTCCCACTCTCTTTCTATTAACATACTGATGAAAACATTCGCCACTGCTTTTGACAAGATGTCAAGGAATTTGTGTATTGCAAAGTTGCTGTCTTACTGCATGGATAACTTAAATTACTTCAGCATATACATTCCGAAGGGTGAGCCTTTGGGTTTACTGATAACATTCCCGCCTCTGGTTTTGCAAGAAACACAGACCACTGTAAACCTTCCTGCACTTCATTACGATATCACCATACACAGCCACGGTAAATTACAATCACATAAAGAGAAGCTTTCTCTTGTATCTTCAAAAGCTGATTGAATTTTGTTTTTGAGGATGGTGCTCACAGGGGAGCAGATCCTGGGGAATTTTATAGGATGGAAAATCCCAGCCTGTGTGGCCCCCTGCAATTTTCCGATAGCAACACCTTGTAAGTGTTACAATATCTGGGAGGGCCAGATCATTGGTTACCTCACTGACAAGTACTGAAAGCCCGTGACAGCGTTCTTCTTTGTCCAAGTAGACTTTGCCGTGTAATTAAAATATTATTTTTCCTATCACAATTCTCCATTTATTGAATTCAATTAGAGGCGGATTTTTCCATTAACTAACTACGGGTAATAATACAGAACTGCCACTTGCATTTAACCACCGGCTGCTTACATGGGCCAAGGTTCAAGTGCAACTCACAACTGATTCTGATGATCATGTCATGTCTTTCTGCTGATCTCTTTCCTACACAGTGTCACTGGGTCGTGGAACCCAGCAGACAATTAAACAATGTAATGGTTGAATCTGCAGCTGTTCATTTCTGGCCTTTCCAAGCCATCAGTTTTTCCAGCTGCTGAATCCCGTCACTTGCTTACACGGCAGTAATATTGGATTTCAAATATTCGCCAGCTGTCCCTGCAATGAATAGGGTTTTCAGCACAGTTATTATATTGGAATACTACACCAGGAATATTGCAACCTAGCTGCCTGTTCGAGCATTGCACTTTTTATTTTACTTTCTTCTGCAGAATATCAGTGCTTGAGAACAAAAAAAACAGCATTGTACCTGCATGGACGTATGTCACTTATGCAGTTTAAAAAGGAAGTTGGAGGTTCGTGTGTCTGAAAGAATGCTGGAGGTGTGTGTGCCTTTAAGAATACTGGAGGCTTATGTGTCTTTAAGAATGTCGGCAGTGTGCGTGCCTTTAAGAATGTTGGAGGTGTCTGCGCCTTTAAGAATCTTGGAGGTCTGTGTGCCTTTAAGAATGTTGGAGGTGTGTGTGCCTTGAAGAATGTTGGAGGTGTGTATGCCTTTAAGAATGTTGGAGGCGTCTGCGCCTTTAAGAATGTTGAAGGTGTATGTGCCTTTAAGAATGTTGGCAGTGTGTGTGCCTTTAAGAACACTTGTTCCATATCCTATCATATTTCAATCGCAGCTCATTGAGGGCAAGAGACCATTCTGAACTATTAATTTTTAAAAAATTTATTTACATATTTATTAAATGTAACCAATAAAGCTTTGGCAAATTCACTACGCAAATGTAATATTCTGTCGGCAACCTGGTTGAACTTGCAAAGGCTCCTAAAGAAAGAACAAATATTGCCTGTGCCATTTTGCTACATTTTTCAAAGAATATGAATAGGTGGAAGATCTACCTTTGTGTTTTCAATTGCAAAAGAGATTCTGGGGCAATATAGAAAAGCAGTCTCTCCTCTTCAAGTGAAGTAGTCCTATTCTTTCAGGTTATCGATCCATCCTATCCAATTTGAGAAATAATGACGCTCTTTACTAATGGTAAGCATCAAGTTGAACCTGCACCAAGAATCTGGGATGATCCGGATGGGTTTGAAAAGAAAAAGAATTTTGGGCTAAATCCGATTATTTCGTTTTGCGTATTTGTTTAGAAGTAAAACTGAAGAGGGATATTTCATTAACATTCATCCATTCTACACACACACAATGTATGTTAGCAGTAATATGCCAAAAGTTTGTATCTCTGCCTTTTGTTGACGTCCTATTTTTGAGATCTTTGATCACTTTTTTCCCAGATAAGATTGGGAATGAGTTACGTTTAAGTGCTGTGTTTTAAAACAAATCAAATTAGCACATGTTTAAAAAAAACCTGTGGCTGCACTTATTGAAGATGTGCATCAAAACCAGACGAGCCAGTTTGTGGACTGTCATAACTCATAGCATATTTCAAACTGAGACAATTGTCTCATCCCAGGCTCATTAGCCAGGATGGCCTCTATTCATTTTGACAATAGCGGGAGATATTTCCTTTCAACCCACACCCTAGGTGGGGAGAAGAGGTGACTGGTTTTATTGGACAGGCCTACTGGTAAATCACTGAACGGGGAAATCAAAGGGACTGCCCTCCCACTGGCTGGTAACAGAGAGAAAAGGACAAAGAGACATTTGGGCAGTCAGTCAGCCAGCTCGGTCTGGAGAGGAAGCCCAGCCTAGCAAGGAGAAAGTCACTCAGCTCAAGCCTAAAGCAGGGAATGTTAAGTAAGCCCACTCATAGGGATAGTGTGATGTACTTTTGTTATTTTTCTTGTTCTTGAGTAGGGTTAAGGAAACCCAAGTGAAAGTTGATTAAATCTTTTACTCCATGTGTTCACTTGCTATCTGTAAAATAAAGCAGCTTAATCATTTCTATCTGGCCCCGTGTTATTAAGTGTTAAAAAGGGCATGATTTTTACATGGAGCGTGGAATAGAGCGGAGGGGGGGGGCGGAGAAGGTAATCGGACACAAAACGCATTAGTGAAGTTGGCGGGTCGGGATTTGCGTTCGCGACCTAATTGAAGGATAAAAATTTTACTTCCGCGTTTTGCGCCAGATTGACAGGCTGGCTCCCTGTCGGGCGGGAAGACCTGCTGTAGCAGGCTGCAGCCAGGGATCATAGAGGAGGGTGGGAGGGCGAGATCATGGGACGTGCAGGACATGGGGGGGGTGGTGGGGGCTGTGGCGAAGATCGGGGGGTGGGGTGAGGTGATTGGCTTGGGAGAAGAGTTGGTGATCGAGGCAGGGAGGTGGCTCGGATATTCTAACGGCGTTAATTGCCCTGCTAACGACGCGACCTCAGCGAGTGTGTTCCTTGCACGCATCCAAATGCACCCACGTTAAACCCGGAAGTGGGTGTTATAAATTGGATAGCCAGGTGGTGAAGGATAGAATACTAGAGTCTGGTCTTCAGTTGCTTCCACCTCCCACCCATTGTTGGGGGTTAGAATTCCCCCCATAGTCTTCAAAATTATAAAGGGGTTCGATAGGGTAGATGTAGAGAAGTTGTTTCCACTTGTGGGGAAGTCCAAAGCTAGAGGTCATAAATATAAGATAGTGACTAATAAATCCAATAAGGAATTCAGGAAAACTTCTTTACCCAGAGAGTGGTTAGAATGTGGAACTCTCTGCCACAAGGAGTAGTTGAGGCAAATAGCAGATTTATTTAAGGGGAAGCTAGATAAACACATGAGGGACAAAGGAATAGAAGGGTATATTGATAGAGTTAGATGAAGTAGGGTAGGAGGAGGCGCGTGTGGAGCATAAACACTGGCATAGACCTGTTGGACTGAATGGCCTGTTTCAGTGCTATGAAAAAAAGATCGGGCAAACACATGCGAAAGCCACATTATCCAGTTCAGATCACAAGGGGGGTCCTATTCTTACACCCCTGTGTTGCGCTATCCTATAATTAGATATTGGGCAGTGCAGGCATACTCCTGAACATAATGGGTACAGCAGTGTAGTGATTATGTTATTGGACTAGTAATCCAGAGACCTGCACTAATAATCCAGAGAACGTGAGTTCAAATCTTTACGGTGGCAGTTTATGAATTTGAATTCAGTTAATAAACAAAATATGGAAATATCAGTAAAAGTGACCATGAAGTTGTCGGATTGTTGTTAAAAACCTTACTGGTTCACTAAAGACTTTTAGGGAAGGAAACCTGGCCTGGCCTATATGTAACTCCTATATGTAACTCAAGTCCCACAACCCCTCATAACTGCCCTCTGAAGTGGCCTAGCATGTCAGTCAATCATGTCAACTAGGTATGGGCAATATAAAAAGTAGCCCTGATCCTATATTCCTTTATCCTCCTTTCCTTCAACCACCTATCTAACCTATTCTTAAATGTTGACATGGTCCCTGCTTCAATCACTAACTCTCGTCGTGCATTCCACAGCCTCACAACCTTCCGTGTGAAAAGTCCTTACCCAGGTCTGGTCTATATGTGATACCAATGTTTTTGATTCTTAATTGCTCTCTGAAGTGGCCGAGCATGCTACTTAATTGTATCAAAAGTTGGTTCAAGAAGATGGTCCACCACCAACTTCTCAGGGCAAATAGGGTTGGGCAATAAATGCCAGCCTTGTCAGTGACGCCCACATCCTGAGAATGAAAAAAAGGATGAGACACTCGAACCATTTCTGACAGTGACCACCGTACCTGAAAGAATATCTAAGGGAGGCACAACACTTGTAACAGTTGACTTGCAATGCTGATTGATGAAGAGGACAGACCTCTGGGTCCCAATTGGCTGAAATAGAGTTGCTGTCTCATTGGTGAGTGTAGGATATGGATGACAAAAAAGTACAATAATCTAGTGAAGTAAAGATTTCCATTAATAGTTAATATATTAAAGAGAGATCTGGTCTAAAAACCCACGCTCAGTTGCACTACTTTAATTGGTTGAGGCCACTAATCAGTTTTAAGTGTGTCTTTTATAACGAGTTGCTCGCAGTGTTAAAATTAATGCTCTTTTTCAATATTTAAAGTCTCCAGCCACTGAACTATTTTGTCAGTCAATTTAACAAATTGTTCCCATGTATATTTTAAGAGCTGAACCAGATTTTTCGTGTTTACTTTTAACAAAAACTTGGTGCCTCACGGCAGAAACCAGGTCCACTGGCCGTAAATTACACTTATAAACTAATAAGAGGAAAAGGATAATTAAAGTTCAGTGTGGCTCAGCCATGGTTCAGTGGTAGCTCTCTATCTTCTGAGTCAGAAGGTTCAAGCATAGTCGCAGAATAAGGGGTCGGCCGTTTAAGACTGAAATGAGGAGGAATTTCTTCACTCAGAGGGTTGTGAATCTTTGGAATTCTCTACCCCAGAGGGCTGTGAGTGCTGAGTTGTTGAGTATATTCAAGGCTGAGATGGATAGATTTTTGGACTCTAGGGGAATCAAGGGGTATGGGGATTGGGCAGGAAAGTGGAGTTGAGGTCGGAAATCAGCCATGATCTGATTGAATGCCGGAGCAGGCTCAAGGGGCCGTATGGCCTACTCCTGCTCCTATTTCTTATGTTCTTATGTTCTAAGCCCCACTCCAGAGACTTGAGCACATAATCTAGGCTGACACTTTCAGTGCAGTACTTAGAGATTGCTGCACTGTTGGAGGTACCATCTTTCAGATGAGGCGTTAAACCGAGGGCCCTGTCTGCCCTTTTAAGTGGATGTAAAAGATCCCATGGCACTATTCAAAGAAGAGCAGGGGAGTTCTCTTCGATGTCCTGGCCAACATTTATCCCTCAACTAACATCACTAATACAGATGATCAGGTTATTTATTTCATTTCTGGGATCTTGCTGTGTGCAAATTGACTGCCTAAATTACAACAGTGACTACAATTCAAAAGTACTTCACTGTCTTTGAAGCTGTTTGGGACATCTTTAGGTCGTGAAAAGTGCTATATAAATGCAAGTTCTTTCTTTTGTCCTGACTCAGCACACCCCACAGCTGAGAAAGGAGACACAAAACTGACTTCCATCCTTCTGCTAATTCTGCTCTTAAGCTGAGTTCTAGGAAATGCGCAAACATGGACTGAAATGACTCACCTAGCTTTTTTATTAATATAAATGTAACTATTAAAATGGCCCCCTTTGTTTTCACCCATTTTGCAGATTGAAAGCCATTCTTTCTGGGTTTCAGGTGCCAAAATAATACGTTTAATGTGTATGAGTCATCTCTAAATAACATTAGCACATAGTGCAGGAAAGGCTCTGTGTGCACAACTATAAATAACATTTTCTGGTGCCAAAACAATCCACAATGAAAATATAGAAGAGACACATGTGGCACATTCAAATGACACCAAACAGGAACAGAGCTGAATGAAAATATTTTTGCGACACATTATAACTGTCCTCACTTTATCACAGTTCAAAATTAGCTACAATAACTGCGGATAAGTACATATGTTTATTTTGTCATTAACTTTTACGTCTCCCTGACCCACTTACTATACCCCAGTTAAAAGGACAAATAGGTGACCTGTTCCCAGCCCTCTGCCATTGCTTCCACTGAACAAACTGCTAGGGGCTGTTTTCGAGTTATCTGTGTCACCCGCTCTTAATTTTCTTTCCTTCCATATATAGAACTGCCTGCGTTCTGTTTGATGCCATTTGATGTTGGAATGAGCAAAATTGTGTGTGTTTATATGTGTACATATGTGTGCGCGTGTATACGTACACATGCGAGTGTGTGTGCGCATATGCATATGTGTGTACGTGTGCATGTATGTGTACGTGTGTGTGTGCGTCTGCGTATGTGTATGTGCGTGCGCACACGTATATACGTGGGTGTGCACGAATGTGTACATCTGTGTGTGTGCATGTGCACGTATGTGTGTATGTGTGTGCATGCACCTGTATCTGTGTGTGTGTAAATCATATGCAGAAACCCACATTTTACCATTCTATTCAAAAGGGAATCGAAACCCCAGCGTACTTGATAAAGCCGTAGCATTCCGATGTACAAAAATCCAACCTTAATAATCTGCCTGAAATTATGAGACTCTTATGAGAAATTATGCTCCTGGCTAGCCCAGATCGGAGATGGGAGAATCAGGACTTCGTAATCAGAATTCGTAGTATTCCAGATTTTCCAGCCAGTTATATGTATATTCGAGGATATCCCAGATGGTGTAGCTGGAATTGACACTAATACAACAAACATCGCAAAATGTGACTGTTTCTCAGATGTTGTAAGTCCTCAGAGAGGTGTGGATAATTCAGAGTGTTGTACCAATTGCTAAATTGTGCCCATACTCACCTATTTGGTGGTGGGGGGTTAATTTTCTGAGTGTGCGCTATCAGGAGGGACCTCCCAAGCCAGCAACGCAAATGTTAAAAAATCACAGGCTCGGTTCCTTACCGCCATCGCACACTCATACCCCGTTGATACCACAAGAAATTGCATGGTCAATTGTATCTCCCAGACACGAGCTGTTCCTTCAAGCTGACCTTGCAGCCAGCCAATTGATGACATTAATTGTTCCACAGTTCGAAACAATCCGGACTCAATCATACAAAGAACAAACCAATGGGGATACAAAAGATACAATTGGTACATTGAGGGGAAACCACAGCTCTGCTCAATTCAATCTGTGTCACAGGGCTTGATGCTGCTCTTGATCAAGGTTTGTCAGTGGAACAAGACAGTTTTCCATAATGTCACCAATTGCACCTTAGAGCAAATCAAAACACAGACAAAAATGCTCAAACAATAATAATGCAAGAAGCAAAAGCAAAATACTGTGGATGCTGGAAATCTGAATTAAAAACAGAAAATGCTGGAAACACTCAGCAGGTCAGGCTGCCTTCTGTGGAGACAGAAACAGAGTTAACCTTTCAGGTCGATGACCTTTCATCAGAACTGGAAGAAGTTAGAAATTTAATAGTTTATAAGCAAGTGCAGAGCCTGGGGAAAGGGGAGGAAAGTACAAAATGGAAGGTCAGTGATAGGGCGGAGGGCAGGAGTGACTAAATGACAAAAGGGATATTGGTGGAAAACAAAAGGGGTTGGTAATGGGTCAATAAGGAAACAAAAGGTGGGTCCAGACGAGGTGTAAATGGTTACAGCAGAACCAATACCAGCTGCCCGAGAAAATGGGAATGGTGTTTATGATCTAAAGTTGTTGAACTCAATGTTGAAGCCGGACTTGCTTAATCGAAAGATGAGGTGTAGTTCCTCAAACTTGCATTAAGCAATAATGCAAGAAAACCTGTCTGGAATATAGATGAAGAGAATCCCATCTCCTCTCGACCCACCTTTTGTCTCGTTACTTGTCTCATTATCACCTCCTCGTGCCTTGCACCATCATCCCTTATTACATTTAATCACATCTGCCCTCCGCCGTATCACAGACCTCTCCCCTTTGTTCTTTCCCTGCTCCCTTTTCCCTGGCTCTGTATTTGCTTAAAATCTGTTTATCGCCGACATCTTCAAGTTCTGATGAAAGGTCATCGACCTGAAATATTGGCCGTGATTTTAATATTAATGCCCCCCCCCACCCGCCCCGCCGGACGGGCAAGAGGGGGTTGTGGATGGTTAAATTATTGTGATGGAGCAACCCAACCCAAACCCTATACCCTATTCCATCCCGTTTAAAATTTTACGAACACAAATCAGGCCATCGCCGAGGCTCCCGCAAAAGGCAGGCCGGGGGCTAATTAAGAACATAAGAACATAAGAAATAGGAGCAGGAGTAGGCCAATTGGCCCCTCGAGCCTGCTCCGCCATTCAATAAGATCATGGCTGATCTGATCCTAACCTCAAATCTAAAGAACACAAGAAGTCGGAGCAGGACCCGGCCACTCAGCCCCTGGGCCCGCTCCGCCACCCACAGGGCCTTGACCGATCCGAACTCAGCTTCATGTCCAATTTCCTGCCCGCTCCCTGTAACCCCTAATTCCCTTTACTTCTCGAAACTGTCTATTTCTGTTTTAAATTTATTTAATGATGTAGCTTCCACAGCTTCCTGGGGCAGCAAATTCCACAGACCTACTACCCTCTGAGTCGTGGCCTGATGACATCATTGGCGCCGTGAATAAAATTTAACATTGAGTGAGGGGCAATTTGGCGCTGTGGGATTCCCGGCAGCTGATTGGAGGCGGGTAAGTGCTGAAGATCAGCTCCTTTTAGTGCCCCTTGAGGGCCAGGAGGAGCAGGAACGTTCCCCCAGGCCTCACAAGGAAGCCTTCGGCCTCCCCCAGTCTGGACCGCAGTCCCGGTGTCCACTGCTCCCTGGCTGAGCCCTCCTGCCACATGCCAGGGCTCCCGCCTGCCGGCCAGGCTATTTCACGGGAGACTGCAGCAGATTATTTAAATGAGACCCGGCTGTTAAGATCGGCACTCCATGTACCCGGCCTTGCCAGGTTTTCTCTGCACTTCCCTGCACCCTCCCCGCACATCCCCGCACCCTCCTTGCCTCCCCGTTAATATCGGGGCTGTTAACTCTGTTTCTCTCTCCACAGACGCTGCCTGACCTGCTGAGCATTTCCAGCATTTTCTGTTTTTATTTCTGATTTCCAGCATCCGCAGTATTTTGCTTTTTGTTTTATTGTTTACAATTTCTCCATGTTTGAGCACCACTTGGAGGAAGCACTGAGGGTAGCAAGGGCTCAGAATGTACTCTGGGTGGGGGACTTCAATGTCCATCACCAAGAGTGGCTCGGTAGCACCACTACAGACCGAGCTGGCCGAGTCCTGAAGGACATAACTGCCAGATTGGGCCTGCGGCAGGTGGTGAGCAAACCAACACAAGGGAAAAACTTACTTGACCTCGTCCTCACCAATCTACCTGTTGCAGATGCATCTGTCCATGACAGTATTGGTAGGAGTGACCACCGCACAGTCCTTGTGGAGACGAAGTCCCGTCTTCACACTGAGGACACCATCCAACGTGTTGTGTGGCACTACCACCGTGCTAAATGGGATAGATTCAGAACAGATCTAGCAGCTCAAAACTGGGCATCCATGAATGGCTGTGGGCCATCAGCAGCAGCAGAATTGTATTCCAGCACAATCTGTAACCTCATGGCCTGGCATATTCCTCACTCTACCATTACCAACAAGCCAGGGGATCAACCCTGGTTCAATGAGGAGTGTAGAAGAGCATGCCAGGAGCAGCACCAGGCGTACCTAAAAATGAAGTGCCAACCTGGTGGCTACAACACAGGACTACATTCATGCTAAACAGCGGAAGCAACATGCTATAGACAGAGCTAAGCGATGCCACAACCAACGGATCAGATCAAAGCTCTGCAGTCCTGCCACATCCAGTCGTGAATGGTGGTGGACAATTAAACAACTAACGGGAGGAGGAGGCGCCGTGAACATCCCCATTCTCAATGATGGCGGAGTCCAGCACGTGAGTGCGAAAGACAAGGCTGAAGCGTTTGCAACCATCTTCAGCCAGAAGTGCCGAGTGGATAATCCATCTCTGCCTCCTCCTGATATCCCCATCATCACAGAAGCCAATTCGATTCACTCCACGTAACATCAAGCAACGGCCGAGTGCACTGGATACAGCAAAGGCTATGGGCCCCGACAACATCCCGGCTGTGGTGCTGAAGTCTTGTGCTCCAGAACTAGCTGCGCCTCTAGCCAAGCTGTTCCAGTACAGCTACAACACTGGCATCCACCCGACAATGTGGAAAATTGCCCAGGTATGTCCTGTCCACAAAAAGCAGGACAAATCCAATCCGGCCAATTACCGCCCCATCAGTCTACTCTCAATCATCAGCAAAGTGGTGGAAGGTGTCGTCGACAGTGCTATCAAGCGGCACTTACTCACCAATAACCTGCTCACCGATGCTCAGTTTGGGTTCCGCCAGGACCACTCAGGTCCAGACCTCATTACAGCCTTGGTCCAAAAATGGACAAAAGAGCTGAATTCCAGAGGTGAGGTGAGAGTGACTGCCCTTGACATCAAGGCAGCATTTGACTGAGTGTGGCACCAAGGAGCCCTGGTAAAAATAGAAATCAATGGGAATCAGGGAGAAAATTCTCCTGTGGCTGGAGTCATACCTAGCACATGGTAGCGGTTGTTGGAGGCCAATCATCTCAGCCCCAGGATATTGCTGCAGGGATTCCTCAGGGTAGTGTCCTAGGCCCAACCATATTCAGCTGCTTCATCAATGACCTTCCCTTCAACATGGGGATGTTCGCTGATGATTGCACAGTGTTCAGTTCCATTCGCAACCCCTCAGATAATGAAGCAGTCCGTGCCCGCATGCAGCAAGACCTGGACAACATCCAGGCTTGGGCTCATAAGTGGCAAGTAACATTCGTGCCAGACAAATGCCAGGCAATGACCATCTCCAACAAGAGAGTCTAACCACCTCCCCTTGACATTCAATGGCATGACCATTGCTGAATCCCCCACCATCGACATCCTGGGGGTCACCAATGACCAGAAACTTAACTGGACCAGCCACAGAAATACTGTGGCTACAAGAGCAGGTCAGAGGCTGGGTATTCTGCGACGAGTGACTCACCTCCTGACTCCCCAAAGCCTTTCCACCATCTACAAGGCACAAGTCAGGAGTGTGATGGAATACTCTCCACTTGCCTGGATGAGTGCAGCTCCAACAACACTCAAGAAGCTCGACACCATCCAGAAGAAAGCAGCCCGCTTGATTGGCACCCCATCCACCACCCTAAACATTCACTCCCTTCACCACCAGCGCATCGTGGCTGCAGTGTGTACCATCCACAGGATGCACTGCAGCAACTCACCAAGGCTTCTTTGACAGCACCTCCCAAACCCGCGACCTCTACACCTAGAAGGACAAGAGCAGCAGGCACATGGGAACAACACCACCTGCACGTTCCCCTCCAAGTTACACAACATCCTGACTTGGAAATATATCGCCGTTCCTTCATCATCACTGGGTCAAAATCCTGGAACTCCCTTTCTAACAGCACTGTGGGAGAACCTTCACCACACGGACTGCAGCGGTTCAAGAAGGCGGCTCACCAACACCTTCTCAAGGGCAATTAGGGTTGGGAAATATATGCTGGCCTTGCCAGCGACGCCCATATCCCATGAACGAATAAGAAAGAAATTTAAAGGGCTGGACTGTCTTGGGGCAAAATTGAGATTAGAAAAGGATTTTAAAAAAAATATTCTTTGCTTTCAGCTGGCAATGCTGACAACACTACAGTAAAGTGGGCACAACAGGCATTCTTCTACCCCCCCACCCCAACTTGTGGTTGTTGACCTGGCGACCGTACCATTTGAAGCCCACCACAAGCCTTCCCCACTCTGGCTCAGGGCACAGGGCAATGGGCAGGTGCAAAGCAGGCAGGTGAAATTATAGCCCTAAAGCTCGATCTCAAGCTATATGTTTTGATCACTTGTGAGTTGTTTTCAGGGTTAGATGCTCAGGTGGTTTAAAACAGACTTAAGACAGGAAAGGCCAGGCCTCTCACAGGTAAAAGCGGCCTCCCGCAATGGAAAGCAGTTTTATCAGAGGATGCGTGGGCTAAAGAAAGTGGCTGGCAAAAACCAGTGGATGGTGAATGTGGATGAAACAAACTGAATGAAGGAATGGCACAGCATAGCACCAAAATCCTATGGTGAAGAGGCGGTGATGCGTGAGGGTGAGGGTGAGGAGGGTTGCCACATTTGGCAGCTCCACCAGAAGATGTGGCAGCATGCCTGGAAGGAGGTGAAGTGATGTGTACATCACCCATAGCACCTGGGAACGGATGCAGAAGATAATAGCAGGCATCAAACAAAGCTGCATGACCAAATACTGGGTAACTGATCGCCAAGTATTCAAGCCCCAAAGTGCTGCTGGATAATTGGCTACACATTTACTGCTGGTCTCGACCAAGCCCTCAGACAATCCTCTTTCATTGATAATATGCATTGCCCATAGCCAGCAGGGCATGCATACAAGCTGCAACTTACAATTAAAATCTCTGGCACACTGACATCTTATAAGCAAATGACTGTAACACAGCCTAGCTGCATGATGCAGGGTCAATTACTCACACACAGAGTTGGCTATAGGTTCATCACATGCCTGTTGCTGTATGTGCTCCTTCAACTTACAACACCTCAAGATTGCTTCTCTGCTTCCACAATAAGATGGCACCTAACACAAGGAACAGATCTAAACTGGAAGAGCATCCACAAATTGCAAGCCCTTGACTCTGTTCTAGGAGGCTACCCTGGAGATCCCTGCCTCTCCCAGCCTCAGGGTTAGTAAGATTGACTCTTATTATATTTTGTTCCCCTTTTCACTCACTCACACACAGGCACATACACATCACACAAACATCATATAAAACTTTGCAATGCAAGATCTGTTTGAAGATTTGTCTTGGAGTCGGCATTCTAACACTTTTTCCTTTTTTGCCTTTGCAGGACTCGAAAAATAGCCTATCATCACTGCCAGGGGCTCAGAAGACCTCACAGCACTGTCAGTCTCTCTCACCACTGTATGCAAGCACCAGCACAGCTACATATCTCCTTCCCTCTCAGTCATTATCTTCCACTGTTTCCCATTTATTTCTCCCTCTTTGTCTTCTTGTCACTTATTCTCTCTCGATCTCTCTCTGTGTTTTTGTCTCCCTGTCTGTCTCTCTCTACCTCACTCTGTCTCTCTCCCTTTTTGTCTCACTCACTATCTCTCTCTGTTTCTCATTTTATTTCTCTCTCTCTCTGTCTCTCTCCTTGTTTCTGTCTCCCTATCAGACTCTCGCCCTCTCACTGTACCTCTGTTTCTCACTTTACTTCTCTCTCTGTCTCCTTGTTTCTCTTTTTAACTTTGTCTCTTTGTTTCTCAGTCTCTGTCTCTATGTATCTCTCTCTTTGTGTCTCTTTCTATCCCTCTTTCTATTTTTATCTCTGTCACATTCTCTATTTTTCTCTCTGTCTCACTCTCTCTGTCTCCTACTCTTTCTATGTCTCTCTCTCTCCGCTGCCCTCTTTATCTCTATCCCTCTTTCTAGCTGTCTGACTTGCTCTCTCTCTGCTTGAGCTGGGCCTCACTCACTCTCTCTCTCTGAATCACTGCTTCACGGCTAAAACACTTCAGGAGTTTACATGATGTCATGAATCACAAGTGCGAAATTGGAGTCATGTGTGGTTTTCTCAAGCTCAGTGAGTGAGTTACATCCGGGAATACACTCCCAGCTACATTTCACTTTTATAAAATCTTTCCACCCTTTCCCATTTGAATTTTATTATCTAGGCTCTGTTACCATCGTCAATATTTGCTTATTACTATTAACTAGATTCTGGAAAGGTCCCAGCGGATTGGAAAACCACAAACGTAACACCCCTATTCAAGAAGGGAGTGAGACAGAAAGCAGGTAACTATAGACCAGTTAGGCTAACATCTGTCATTGGGAAAATGCTAGAATCCATTATTAAGGAAGTAGTAGCAGGACATTTGGAGACTCATAATACAATCAAGGAGAGTCAACATGGTTTTATGAAGGGGAAATCATGTCTAACAAATTTATTAGAGTTTTTTGAGGAAGTAACAGGCAGGGTGGATAAAGGGGAACCAATGGATGCAGTATATTTGGATTTCCAAAAGGCATTCGATAAGGTGCCACGTAAAAGATTATTGCACAAGATAAGAGCTCATGGTGTTGGGGGTAATATATTGGCATGGATAGAGGATTAGCTAACTAACAGAAAACAAAGATTTGGGATAAAAGGGTTATTTTCAAAATGGCAATCTGTAACTAGTGGGGTGCCGCAGGGATCAGTGCTGGGGCCTCAACTATTTACAATATATATCAATGACTTGGATGAAGGAACAGAGTGTCCTGTGGCCAAATTTGCTGATGATACAAAGATAGGTGGAAAAGCAAGTTGTGATGAGGACACAAAGTGTCTGCAAAGGGACATTGGCAGGTTAAGCGAATGGGCAAAAATTTGGCAGATGGAATATAATGTGGGAAAATATGAAGTCATCCACTCTGGGAGGAAAATTTAAAAAGTAAAATATTATTTGAATGGAGAAATACTACAAAATGCTGCGGTACAGAGGGATCTGGGTGTCCTCATACATGAAACACAAAAAGTCAACATACAGATGCAGCAGGTAATCCGGAAGGCAAACAGAATATTGGCCTTTATTTCTAGGGGGATGGAGTATAAAAGCAGGGAAGTCATGCTACAACTGTACAGGGTGCTGGTGAGATCACACCTGGAGTTCTGCGTACAGTTCTGGTGCCCTTATTTAAGGAAGGACATACTTGCATTGGAGGCAGTTCAGAGAAGGTTCACTAGGTTGATTCTGGGTATGGAAGGGTTGCCTTATGAGGAAAGATTGAACAGGTTGGGTCTGTACTCATTGGAGTTTAGAAGAATGAGAGGAGATCTTATTGAAACATACAAGATTCTGAGGGGACTCGATAGGGTAGATGCTGAGAGGATGTTACCCCTCATGGGGGAATCTAAAACTGGGGGCCATAGTCTCAGAATAAGGGGTTGTCCGTTTAAGACGGAAATGAGGAGGAATTTCTTCTCCCAGAGGGTCGTGAATCTTTGGAATTCTTTACCCCAAAAAGCTGTGGAGGCTGAGTCATTGAATACATTCAAGGCTGAGTTGGACAAATTTTTGATCAGCAAGGGATTCAAAGGATATGGGGAAAAAGTAGGAAAGTGGAGTTGAGGTAAAAATCAGATCAGCCATGATCTCATTAAATGGCGGAGCAGGCTTGAAGGGCCGAATGGCCTACTCCTGCTCCTATCTCTTATGGTCTTATGGTCTAATTTCTGCACTTAGGACATCAAAGACATGATTTGAACCACCCCCGCCAGGTGGGAATGGTGAGGGCAGGGGGGTGGGATAAGAGAGTGGGGGAAGGGTAAGAGGGCAGTGGGGGGGGGGGCTAGAAAAGCAGGGGGGGTAAGAGAGCGGGGGTTAAGATAGTAGGGTAAGAGAGCAAGGGCGTGAGAGAGCGGGGCGTAAGATAGTGGGGGGAGGTAAAAGAACAGGGGGTAAGATAGCACGGGGGGTAAGAGAGCAGGAGAGGTAAGAGAGTGGGGGCGGTGTAAGGGAGCAGGAGAGGTAAGAGAGTGGGGGGGTGTAAGAGAGCGGGGGTAAGGTAGCGGGGGTGTAAGAGAGGGGGCTAAGAGAGCGGGGGTAAGAGCGGGCGGAGGTAAGGGAGTGGGGGGGTTAGAGAGCGGGGGGTAAGAGCGGGCGGAGGTAAGGGAGTGGGGGTTAAGAGACCAGGGGAGGTAAGAGAGTGGGGGGGGTGTAAGAGAGTGGGGAGTAAGATAGCAGGGAGGTAAGAAAGCAGGGGTAAGATAGCGGGGGTGTAAAAGAGGGGCTAAGAGAGCGGGCTGTAAGAGAGCGGGCGGTAAGAAAGCGGGAGGAAAGAGAGCAGGGGGGGTTAAGAGAGCGGGTAGGGTAAGAGAGCAGGGGTAAGATAGCAGGGGTGTAAGAGAGGGGGGTAAGAGAGCGGGGGGTAAGAGCGGGGGGAGGTAAGGGAGCGGGGGGTAAGAGAGCAGGGGGGTAAGGTAACAGGGGAGGTAAGAGAGTGGGGGAGGTAAGAGAGTGGGGGGGTGTAAGAGAGCAGGGGTTAGGAGTGCGGGGCTAAGAGAGGGGGGGTAAAAAAGCGGGGATTATGATAGACGGGAGATAAGAAAGCAGGGTTAAGATCGCGGGGGGAGTAAAAGAGGGGCTAAGAGAGCGGGAGGTAAGAGAGTGGAGGAGTAAGAGAGCAGGGGCTAAGATAGCGGGGTGTGTAAGAGAGCGGGGTGTGTAAGATAGCGGGGTGTGTAAGAGAGCGGGGTGTGTAAGAGAGCGGGGTGTGTAAGAGAGCGGGGTGTGTAAGAGAGCGGGGTGTGTAAGATAGCGGGGTGTGTAAGAGAGCGGGGTGTGTAAGAGAGCGGGGTGTGTAAGAGAGCGGGGTGTGTAAGAGAGCGGGGTGTGTAAGAGAGCGGGGTGTGTAAGAGAGCGGGGTGTGTAAGAGAGCGGGGGACAGCATGGAGGAGAGGGGAGTGTTTTCCCGCCGCAGTCCAGCCACTTCCCTGCTTTTTGCTAGCTCGAATTCAGGCACAGGATGGCCGCCTGCCCCAGAGGAGCAGGGGCCTAATTTAAATGGCATTGTCGCGTCCTGATGATGTTCTCGGAGGGCGCGCAGGCCATTTTAACCATGGGGCAACTAAGGCGCGAGCGGTCTCCGGTCCACCAGAGAAAGCAGCAAAGATTCACGGCCACAGGAGGCCCTGGTAAGTGTCTTTTTAAAATTTTTTAAGGTTTCTCCTGGGCAGGGAGGAACAGGAACGCCTCTCCTCCCCTGCTGCAGTCTCCCCCCTCCCCTCTCTGAGCGTGGCCTTCTCTGTACTTACCTTGCCGGGGACCATTTCTGTGGGTCCCTGGCTGTAGCCAGACTGCCCTCCATGAATTTTGACTCCCGCTCGTTGATGCCTTCCCTCTGGATTTTGGTGGGAGTCAGTGTCGGGACGTGCAAATCAGGCCCGGGAGTTAAAATCCGGGGAGGGGAGGGGGTTGGAAGTTTCGCTGCCCACTTTGGCCCTCGATTCCCACCCGAGTTATAATCAGACCTCTAGGCCCTGATATTTACTGGGAGGCAGGGTGGGGGGGCGGGGGGTGCGGGTGAGGCCAAAAATGGCCGAAGAAGCCTGCGAGGCCTGGGACACGGAGGTGCAGCCTCATTTGCATCTTGTAGCTCCGCCTCCTGCTCGGCAGCCGGCCAAATGGACAGCCTGGCCGGCGGGCGGGACGGATGGAACACCAGCGGCAGGAGGCCGCAGCCGGGGACCGGGATGGGGAGGAGGTCCGCGATCGGGAGGGGGTAATAGAGGCCGCGGATTGGGAGGGGTGGGGAGAGAGGCCGTGATCGGGAGTGGGGGAGAGAGGTTGGCAATCGGGACTGGGGGAGGCCGAAGGCTTCTTTGAGGGGCGGGGTGAACATTCCTGCTCCTGGCCCACAAGCAGTGCTAAAACAGCCACTTACCATGTGGAGCTGGCATCTCCCGCCTCGGTTTCACTGCCGGGTTTCCCGTCTCCTGGGAAACCAGTACTTCAAATCAGGCTCTCAGTTGCCTGTGGGATCCCGATTTAAATATGTTAATAAGCATCGCGCCTCTCCACGGCAGGACACTCGGGCGCCCCGATATCCGCCGCTGTAAAAGTGGCAGTAGGCGCAGCAGGGCGGGGTCCCGTTCCACGCATTTAACTCTTTAACCACCCCCACCCCCCCCCTCATCCCAACCCTCTCCCGCCCGCTGTGGGGGGGAGCGGGCGGGGTTTAATATCGAGGCCCAAATTTCAGTCAGGCCGATTTGTTTCACACGTCAGGACCCGGAGGCTGTGACACCAAAGCAGATTGAAAACCGAAAGGGAGAAGAGGCTTGATTGGAAAATAAAATGCTCCGTTACGTAACGAGTATAAAGAATTATTATAAGAAAACATTATATCGTGGAGTTGAACTTAAATCCAGCGCGTTGGAGTTTGAATGCCTGTAAGTTCTGCTAAAAATTAAAATGCTATTTGGTAAATCTGATGGTGCTGCCTTTGTGCGGAACAGTGTTGCTATGGTAACGGCACTGATCCATGTCAGTTAGTTTCCTTTAACAGTGAGCAGCTGGTAGCCAAGCAGGGAACTCGATCAAAGAGAACCAACATTTGCTGATGACATCTAATTTGCTGGATGCAGAAATGGTGTAAAATGAAGCTCTCTATCGATGTGTCCTGCAACCGACCTTTGAACAGGAGAAGGGGTGAAGTACAAAAGATTCACGGACTGAGATCAGCATTAATTTCTCTGTATTTTCTCCCTTGGCCCAAGGATAGAAGCAGAATGTTCATCTTCAATTTGTCATCTGGGAGCTGTTCCTCGTTATAATCACTGTATATTTGCTTCTGCATCACTCAGCTGCTTATTAAGCATTACCTCTCATTAAGCACACACATTTTTTCCCCTTCCTGCTCTGTGTCATTACCAAAATAACAGGGCAGCTTCTTAATTGGAATGGTCCTTTAAAGGGAAACATGTCTTTCCATAGATGTTGCTGCGTTCTGAAGTGTTTAATTAATGGAAGCAATTGGGTTCAGGGGAACCGTTGGTTTCTGTAGAAGGGGTAGCTGTTGTAAATCCATTAATAAATGTTCTGATGCACAATAAAAAGTGTTGCTGCATTAAAAAGAAATGTGGAACTCTGTAACGATGCAACAACATGTCTCAGTATGTTGAACAATCCAAGGTTGCATTGTAACACTTCGTAACGCCACTTCAGTGTAACGACAGTTGAAGACGGAATTGGGCCGGCTTATTAATCGTGAGCAGCCAGGCCATAAATGGGCTGGTTACTTAAGGAAAGAGAAAGAACCACTCAGGACAATCACGGGGAACAGGAGAGAAAGGCATTGTAAAGGAGTTGGAAAGTTGGTAGATAGCTCGGCAGATAACATGGTCACAATGTCACTTGCATAAGCTCTATTTAGAAACGGTGTCGGGTCTTTTGGGAGATTTAAGCCCCAATTTTAACTCGGGGCAAGTGGCAAGTGTGGGTCCAATGGCCAAGAGTCAACGTGTCTCAGAGTCAATGCTCGCCGAAGTGAGGCTAGGGCCATTTTAACACCCAGGCCTCATTTAAATAGACCAGGCCCAACTACCGCCCGAACCCGGCGTCAATGACATCAGGCCAGCGGGCGGGAGTCAGGCGAACGCGCCCCAGGAGGCTGCAATGGGGAACCACGGGAACGGTCCTCAACAAGGTAAGTGAGTGTGTGTGTGGTGGTGGTGGGGGTGGGGGGAGTTTGGTACGTTTGTGGAAAGCCCGCCCTAGGGCAGGCCCAAGGATTCTTTGTGGGACCTGACTGCCAAGTAAATCTTTAGGAGATAACTCCGTTTTCCAGCTCTTTCTGGGCCTGCTGATCCTCGGTGCTGGGTTTCCCGGGCTAGGCCGGCACCAGGAACCCACCTCACTGTTGCCGGTTAAATTGTGCTCGGGGTTTGAGTGATTTCACATCACATCAGACAAAATCCTCCGAGATGAGCTGAAAGGCCTCCATAATTCATATCCAACAAATAAAATACAAAAGAATATCACTGCAACATTTTGGGCTTTTGGTTTTTTTTTGCAACATTTTATTCATCCCTAGGTCTTGTATAATATTTTTAAAATATCTTTTCAGTTTTTTAATTTTGCTCTCTGGCTTTGCTCTTCTCTATCTCTCAGCCATAATCTCCTGGGTCTGTACAAGAGATGTGTATCGTCTCCATTGGATCTTAGGTTATTATAATGCCACATCTGAAATCCCAGGGCTGATTGTTCAGGTACGTCCTGCCAATAGGACATTATGGATTTGTCATTACAAACACTGAGAAGAAACTAACTTTATAGGCAGAAGTCACCTGAGGTAAGAGGCAACTATTTTTTATTTACAATTATTTGCACTTGCATAGTGCCATAAACAAGTTGTTAAAATTGCCTCTATGTGCTTCACACATTGAATTACTTTTGGATTTTGTCCAATGCAGACTGTTTCAGGCAGAGTCAACATGGTTTTATGAAAGGGAAATCTATTTGACAAATCTATTAGAGTTTTTTGAGGATTTAACTGGAAGGGTAGATAAAGAGGAACCAGTGGATGTAGTATATTTGGATTTTCAAAAGGCATTCGGTAAAGTGCCACATAAAAGGTTCTTACACAAGATAAGGGCTCATGGGGTTTGGGGTGATATATTAACATGGATAGAGGATTGGTTAACGGACAGAAAACAGGGATAAACGGGTAATTTTCAGGTTGGCAGGCTGTAACTAGTGGGGTGTTGCAAGGATCAGTTCTTGGGCCTCAGCTATTTACAATCTATATTAATGACTTAGATGAAGGGACCGAGTGTAATGTATCCAAGTTTGCTGACGATACAAAGCTAGGTGGAAAAGTAAGCTGTGAGGAGGACACAGAGAGTCTGCAAAGGGATTATAGACAGGTTAAGTGAGTGGGCAAGAAGGTGGCAGATGGAGTATAATGAGGGGAAATGTGAGGTTATTCACTTTGGTAGGAAGAATAGAAAAACAGAATATTTTTTAAATGGTGAGAAACTATTAAATGTTGGTGTTCAGAGAGATTTGGGTGTCCTCGTACAAGAAACACAAAATGTTAGCAAGCAATTAGGAAGGCAAATGGTATGTTGGCCTTTATTGCAAGGGGGTTGGAGTACAAGAGTAAGGAAGTCTTACAACAGTTGTACAGGGCTTTGGTGAGACCTCACCTGGAGTACTGTGTACAGTTTTGGTCTCCTTATCTAAGGAAGGATATAGTTGCCTGAGAGGCGGTGCAACAAAGATTCATTAGATTAATTCCTGGGATGAGAGGGTTGTCCTGTGAGGAGAATAGAATGGGCCTAAACTCTCTGGAGTTTAGAAGAATGAGAGGTCGTCTCATTGAAACATATAAGATTCTGAGGGGGCTCGACAGGGTAGATGCTGAGAGGTTGTTTCCCCTGGCTGGAGAGTCTAGAACTAGAGGGCATAGTCACAGGATAAGGGGTCGGCCATTTAAGACTGAGATGAGGAGGAACTTCTTCACTCAGAGGGTTTGAATCTTTGAAATTCTGTACCCCAGAGGGCTGTGAATGCTGAGTCGATGAGCATATTGAAGGCTGAGATAGATAGATTTTTGGACTCCAGGGGAATCAAGGGATTTAGGGATCAGGCGGGAAAGTGGATTTGAGGTCAAAGATCATGGAACAGGCTCGAGGGGCCGTATGGCCTATTCCTGTTTCTTATGTGTATCTCATCCTGCAATCAGTTTACCATTTCCATGGCATATCCATTTTTAAAATTCATTCTCGGGATGTGGGCGTTGCTGGCAAGTCCGGGCATTTATTGCCCATCCCTAGATGCCCTGAGGTGGTGATACTGGGTCTTCTTATTGAACCAAGTGAGTAGCTTGCTAGGCCATTTCAGAGGACAGTTAAGAGTCAACCATGTTGGTATGGGACTGGAGTCACATATAGACCAGACCAGGTATGGGCGGCAGGTTTCCTTCCCTAAAGGGCATTGGCGAATCAGTTAGGTTTATTATGACAATCCGACAGCTTCCTGGTCATTTTTGCTGGTGCCAGCTTTTTATTTCCAGATTTTTTTTAAAACTGTATTCTAATTCTCAAACTGTCTGTGGTGGGATTTAAACTCACATTCTAGCTGGATTACTAGACCAGTAACATAACCACCACCTTGTTGTAGCTGAGGAACTCCTGCCTGTAGCTGAAATCATAGCAACAAAGATATTTTAAACTCTTCTCACAAAGGGTTGTTTATTGGGAAGGAAGGGGAGGTGTTAAGCTGGCGGAGCAGATCACCAGTACGTTGTGGAACCCTCTCGATCTCTGTTCTATTGGAATCAATTGGGTGGGTTTTACAATGGGCGGGGGATCCACTCTGCCAGGTTACTGCCCAGGTGGTGAAGGTGTAAATGATGCTCATTCATTTTCTCCTTCCTTTGTTGAGCTTCCCATGCCACACATTATCCCCAGTCATGTTACACCACCAAGAAGAAGATATTGTTTGATTATATTTTAATTTATAGCTGGCGGCCTATTCATACACGTCTTAGTCTGGTAATCTAGTGACGGCCTTTATCTGAGACCTCTGTGGTTTGGAGTAGGATGTCGGAGTAGGTTGTCTATTGGCCCCCAAACTGTAGTGGAGATGTAGGGGAGGGCATTAAACAGGAAATTAGAGATGCATGCAAGAAGGGTACAACTATAATCATGGGTGACTTTAATCTACATATAGATTGCTCAAACCAAATTAGCAATAATACTATGGGGGAGGAATTCCTCGAGTGTGTACGTGATGGTTTTCTAGACCAATACGTTGAGGAACCAATTAGAGAACAGGCGATCCTAGACTGGGTATTGTGCAATGAGAAATGATTAATTAACAATCTTGTTGTGTGGGTCCCTTAGGGAAGAGCGACCATAACATGATAGAATTCCTCATTAAGATGGAGAGTCAAGTAGTTGAATCTGAAACCAGGGACCTCAATCTAAATAAAGGAAATTACGAAAATATGAGGTGCGAGTTGGCTATGATAGATTGAAGAACTTCACTAAAAGAGATGACGGTGGATAGGCAATGGCTAATATTTAAAGAACGTGTGCAGGAATTACAACAATTATTCATTCCTGTCTGGCGCAAAAATAAAACAGGAAAGGTGGCTCAACGGTGGCTTACAAAAGAAATTAGGGATAGTATTAGATCCAAAGAGGAGACATATAAAAATGCCAGAAAAAGCGGCAAGCCTGAGGATTGGGAACAGTTTAGAATTCAGCAAAGGAGGACAAAGAGATTGATTAAAAGGGGAAAAATAAAGTATGAGAGTAAACTAGCAGGGAACATAAAAACTGACTGTAAAAGCTTCTATAAATATGTCAAGAGAAAAAGATTAGTGAAGACAAATGTAGGTCCCTTACAGTCAGAAATGGGGGAAATTATAATGGGGAACAAAGAAATGGCAGAACAATTAAACACATACTTTGGTTCTGTCTTCACAAAGGAGGACACAAATAACCTCCCAGAAATGTTAGGAAACCAAGGGTCTAGTGAGAGGGAGGAACTGAAGGAAACCAGTATTAGTAAAAGAATAGTGCTAGGGAAATTAATGGGGCTAAAGGCTGACAAATCCCCAGGGCCTGATAATCTACATCCCAGAGTACTAAAGGAAGTGGCCCTGGAAATAATGGATGCATTGGTGGTCATCTTCCAAAATTCTATAGACTCTGGAACAGTTCCTACAGATTGGAGAGTGGCAAATATAACCCCACTTTTTTAAAAACGAGGGAGAGAAAAAACAGGGAATTATAGACCAGTTAGCCTAATATCAGTAGTGGGGAAAATGCTAGAGTCTATTATAAAAGATGTGACAACAGAACACTTGGAAGGCATTAACAGGATTGGACAAAGTCAGCATGGGTTTATGAAAGGGAAATCATGCTTAACAAATCTACTGGAATTTTTTGAGGATGTAACTAGTAGAATAGATAGGGGAGAACCAGTGGATGTGGTGTACTTGGATTTTCAGAAGGCTTCTGATAAGGTCCCACACAAGAGGTTAGTGTGCAAAATTAAAGCACATGGGATTGGGGGGAATATACTGGCATGGATTGAGAATTGGTTGACAGACAGGAAACAGAGAGTAGGAATAAATGGGTCTTTTTCCAGGTGGCAGGCAATGACTAGTGGGGTACCACAGGGATCAGTGCTTGGGCCCCAGTTATTCACAATATATGTCAATGATTTGGATGAGGGAACTAAATGTAACATTTCCCAGTTTGCAGACGGCACAAAGCTGGGGTGGAATGTGAGCTGTGAGGAGGCAAAGAGGCTCCAATGTGATTTAGACAAGTTGGGAGAGTGGGCAGGTCATGCCAGATGCAGTATAACGTGGATAAATGTGAGGTTATCCACTTTGGTTGTAAAAACGAAAAGGCAGATTATTATCTGAATGGTGATAGATTGGGAAAAGGGGAGGTGCAACGAGACCTGGGTGTCCTTGTACACCAGTCGCTGAAAGCGAGCATTCAGGTGCAGCAAGTAGTTAGGAAGGGGAATGGTATGTTGGCCTTCATTGCAAGAGGATTTGAGTACAGGAGCAGGGATGTCTTACTGCAGTTATACAGGGCCTTGGTGAGACCACTTCTGGAGTATTGTGTGCAGTTTTGGTCTCCTTATCTGAGGAAGGATGTCCTTGCCATGGAGGGAGTGCAACAAAGGTTTACCAGGCTGATTCCTAGGATGGCAGGACTGACGTATGAGAAGAGATTGAGTCAACTAGGCCTATATTCACTAGAGTTTAGAAGAATGAGAGGTGATCTCATCGAAACATATAAAATTCTAACAGGACTAGACAGACTAGATGCAGGGAGGATGTTCCCGATGGTTGGGGAGTCCAGAACCAGGGGTCACAGTCTCAGGATACAGGGTATGCCATTTAGAACTGAGATGAGGAGAAATTTCTTCACTCAGAGGGTGTTGAACCTGTGGAATTCTCTACCACAGAAGGCAGTGGAGGCCAAGTCATTAGATGTATTCAAGAAGGAGACAGATATATTTCTTAATGCTAAAGGGATCAAGGGATATGGGGAAAAAGCAGGAACAGGGTACTGAGTTAGACGATGAGACATGATAATTTTGAATGGTGAAGGGTCCGAAGGGCCGAATGGCCTACTCTTGCTCCTGTTTTCTATGTTTCTATGTATCCATGCCCATAATCTACTACATGCCCCAAGGGAGGTAATATAATGATGATTAAGTACCTTCATTCCGTAGTGTTCTGGTTGGGAGGAATGTATTTATGTTTCCCAACATATCAGAGAGGCTCGAGGGTCGTTTTTCGTGGGATCAGTGCCAGTTTTACAGCTTTTTCCTGAACATCCAAGATCTTAGGCCAGCCTCTGAAGCTGAAACCCAACCTTTTATAAAAATTGAAAATCTATTTGAGAAATCGATACTCAGCGAGCTCATACATAATTAAGTTTAAATTCAATTTTTGTTTTTCCTTTCCAAAAACACCCCAAAGGCATTCGCTCCGTCAACTAATCTGAATCATATTTGAACCTGCTCAAACTGTCCGCACAAACACTCTGACCATTGACGGTGACATTAATGGTTACGTTATCATTACACGTTATATTAAGGGTAGACCTTCTGATCGTGCACTTCAGGTGCCGAGCCGAGGCCACTGGGAACATACGTTGAGAAAATCAACAGGCACACTATATCCCAATGTTATGGTCCCTGCAGGAAACACTCTGGCCCAAATTTTATCGCCACCCAGTGGGAATGGTGCATGGGAAGGGTTAACATTTTTAAAATTCCACCTCCCGGCTCCAACCCGCCCCCTTCCCGGCTGTTTAAATTTTTACTGCTCCCAATCAGGCCATTGATGAGGTTCCCGCAAAAGGAAGATGGGGGTCCTACTTTTTTTAAATTCGTTCATGGGAAGTGGGCGTCGCTGGCGAGGCCGGCATTTATTGCCCATCCCTAATTGCCCTTGAGAAGGTGGTGGTGAGCCGCCTTCTTGAACCGCTGCAGTCCGTGTGGTGAAGGTTCTCCCACAGTGCTGTTAGGAAGAGAGTTCCAGGATTTTGACCTCGCGACGATGAAGGAACGGCGATATATTTCCAAGTCGGGATGGTGTGTGACTTGGAGGGGAACGTGCAGGTGGTGTTGATCCCATGTGCCTGCTGCTCTTGTCCTTCTAGGTGGTAGCGGGTTTGGGAGGTGCTGTTGAAGAAGCCTTGGCAGTCAAAAGCTTTAACAGTCAAAAGTCACGGCCCCATGACATTATCGGCGCCGCGACGTAGAATTAACTAAACATCGGGGGGAATCCCACGCTGTCGGCTGCCCGGCAGCAGATCTAAGGCAGGAGACAGGCAAGCTATGTATTAAAGATCTGTCACTATTAAAACTCTTTGTGGGCCAGGAGGAGCAGGAGTGCCTCCCCCTCAGGCCCCTAATAGAGACCTTGTGCCTTCCCTGCCCCCCCCCCCGATCTCGCTGGAACCCATGATCCCCGATCTCCTGCAAAGCCCTCCTTCCACTGACTGCTGAGGGCTGTCCCCACGGGTCGCCGGTTGCAGCCTCCTGCTGCTGAATCTCGACTCCCGCTGGCCGGCCAGGCAGTCAATCTAGCCGGTGTCCAGCAGGAGTCAGCGAAGAGTTATTTAAATGAGACCCTGCCATTAAATTCGGCGGGGCCTCCACATTTCTGGACTTGCTGAGTTCATCACCCACTACCGGACTCCCCTGCACCCTTCCTGCCCTCCTGTTAATATTGAGGCCTCTGTGTCAGGAGCGTGCAATAAAGAAAGATACCCTCAAACCATTTATCCAATTCTTTTACATAGAAAATATTGTTTATTTGAAAATATAAAACGCTGATTGGAAATCAATTGGCCCAACTGTGAGTCTCAGTCTACAGTTTACAAGGTTTGGTCAAGTTTTAAATCATATTATTGACTGAATTTAATGCAATGCATTTCCTACATTACAACAGTGGCTATACTTCAAAAGTACTCCATTGGTTGTAAAGCGCTTTGGGTCGTCCTGAGGTTGTGGAAGGTGCTATATAAATGCAAGTCTTTCTTTCTTTCTTTGCTGAAGTGGTCACAGAAAAGAATATCATGGAGCTTTTTGAATTACACAACATTCCCATAGATGTTAAAGTATTTGCAACGTTTTAAGAAACCTTTAATCTATGGTTGGGTCATCTACTTCTGCTTTAATTTGGGGTTTGAAGTTGTTTTAGTTAATATTTGGAAGACTTTGTGAAGATGCCTGAAAGCTTGGTTAAGGTGACTGATGACTGGAGTGGTCGACATCATAATAAATCTCCGTGAAGTTTATCTGCAGGGAAGAAAAAAGCAAAATACTGCAGATGCTGGAAATCCCGAAACAAAAGCAGAAAATGCTGGAAACGCTCAGCAGGTCTGTCAGTATCTGTGGAGAGAACAGAGAAGTGATTTTGCAGAGCTGCGAAGAGTAATAAAGAAAATATTTTCTCTAAAAGTTAGTAACCAGCATGCCTGTGAGAAAAAGAAGCCTCAAAATGGATCACAAAATTGGGGCTTTGTGGTAAATACACATCATTAATGCTTCAAAACTCTTTGAAGTGTCATTACATTCAACAGTCTAAGTTTAAAGCAGATTTTTCAGCTCCCTCCTACTCCGGGGCTAGAAGTGCATTGCTCTTGTTCACCCTCAGGATTGATGGTACATCCTGTAATTGGTCTATGGGCACACTTGGTGGCGGCCCATCACCCTGGCTGTACGTAGTGCTGGAAACTAGGGTGGGAAATAGGAACACTGCCCCTGAGAGGTCCACAGCTGTGTTCCTGGCTTCAGCTTTCTGCCTGTCCCCCTCGGAGTTACCCAGGTCTGGGTGTCCCACTGCCGTAGGTCCAAGAGAAATAGGTGGGAGGCCAGGAATGCTCCTTCCCACTGCTCTAGAATGGGTATTTGTTCTGGGCTATTGTAGGAGGCCCTGCTCTGAGCTCCCAGGGAAGCCCCAGACAATCCAGGAGTTTCTGGGTGTGTTGTAGACTAATTGATAGAGATTGATTGCTATGATTAGTCAGCAATTCCTTTATCGTTGTATTATGCGACTACCAGGATGGCAGAAGGTGAACTAGATGGTCCTCGGTCTTTTTTCACCTAGCAATTCCTATGCTCCTATGTACATGGACCTGATATAACCATTGTCTCCTCCTCTCCCTTTCCTGCCCTTTTCACCCTGGAATTAAGTGTTACCCCAGGAGGGGGCAAAAGTCAGGAAAATCAGCCCCATAGTGTGGAGTAAAAGTAATACATATTAGAATTCTTTTAAAAAACATCTACATATTAAATAGGCAGGTGCCCATGTGTTTAGGGGGCAAGGTTTTATATTGAGCACCAAGAAATATAAAACTAAAGATTAAACCAATTTGCATTTTTCCTCCTTTACCAGATATCTCTTGCACAGTGCTGCTGGCAGTCCTGCTTAAATTAAACATGTCTAAATTCAGGATTTTTGCTTGAAACCTCCACCCAAACCTCAACCATGGTACACTGCTTCCTGAGCTTGCCACTTTTCCAGCTGTTATGCTTTTTTAAATTCTCTCTCCGAAACAAATAAATAATAGAAGCACACCTGTTCTAACCATTTAGAATACATCATAAAATATATAAACATTTTAAAATGCTACAATTTCTAAGTCAAATGTCTCACTTGTCACATATGCTGCCTTTGTTACACCAGCAACCACCTGCATATAATAATTTACACCAATCCCTGTGAAAGTTCGAATCATAGACTATTACAGCACAGCAGGAGGCCATTCAGCCCATCGCACCCGTGCCGACTCTCTGAAAGAGCTACTCGTTTAGTCCCATTCCCCTGCCATTGGATTCTGCTTCTACCACTGTTTCCGGGAGGCCATTCCATGTTCTAACAACCCTTTGCTTAAGAAAAACTTCTCCTAACCTCTCTTTTCATTCTTTTCTTGAATTTATACCCTCCAGTTACCGACTCACTGACCAGTGGGAATAGTTTTTCCCTATGGAACTTATAAAAACCCCATATAATTCTGAACAGCTCTATCCCATCTCCTTTAAACAATTTTGCTCTGGTGACGAGCTCCAGTCTCTGTAGTCTCTCTGTATTTAAAACCTCTCATCCCTGATATCATCGTAGCGAATCTGACATCCTTCCTAACAGAGGACAGCCAAAAATTGGATGCAGTAAGGGTAATGTTCTGCTTTTGTGTCAGTGGTAACACTCTTGCCTCTGAGTCAGAAGGTTGTGGGTTCAAGTCCCAATCCAGAGATTTAAGCACATAATCCAGGCTGACACTCCAGAGCAGTACTGAGGGGGCACGACATTGTCGGTGGTGCCATCTTTCAGATGAGATGTTAAACCGAGGCCCAGTCTGCCCTCTCAGGTGGACGTAAAAGATCCCACGGTGCTATTTCAAAGAAGAGCAGGTGAGTTCTCCCCGGTGTCCTGGTCAATATTTATCCCTCAACCAACATCACTGAAAAAACAGATTATCTGGTCATTATCACATTGCTGTTTGTGGGACCTTGCTGTGCCCAAATTGGCGGCCGCGATTCCTACATTGCAACAGTGACTACGCTTCAAGAAAGTACTTAATTGGCTGTAAAGCACTTTGGGAAGGCTTGAGGCCGTGAAAGGCGCTAAATAAATACAAGTCTTTCTTTTTTATCTTTGCACTCCCAGTTACGCAGCCCGCCTATTAATTAAAGTGATTGAAATAACCAAGCCTAATGGGAGCGTCATCTTCCAGGCTCAGTATTCGCATATATGTCTTTTCCATGCAGAGCTGTGCACTGGGAGAGCTGTAGCACAAAATTTACCCTAATTACTGCAACCTAACCAATGATTTACACTTTTATTTTACAGCTCTTTCCACTTGTACTCCCATTTTTAAAGATTTGGGTACCTGAACCCCTAAGTCTCTCTGCTCTCCCACTCCTATTAAAGTTTTACCAATTACTGTATGTGTCCTCTCCTTGTTCTTCCTCCCAATATATACCATACCACAATTTTCTGCATTCAACTTCATCTGACACGTGTCTACTGATCTGGCTATGTCCTCCTGAAGTCGCTTACAGTCCACTACACAGTTAACCATGCTCCCTGTTTTTGGGTTGTCTGCAGATTTTGATATTGTGCCCCCATGCCCGAGACCAGGTCATTTATAGATATTGAGAAAAGCAGTGGTCCTAACGCTGACTCCTGGGGGACACCACTGCTTACATCCCTCCAGTCTGAAAAATATTCATTAACCACCACTCTCTGTTTCCTATTCTTTAGCCAACTTCCTAGTCATGCTGCACAGTCCCTTTAATATTACACACCTTCATTTATCAGCTGGGCTCCTATGCGGCATCCTCTCAAATATCTTTTGAAAATCTACATAAGTAACATCCCCTGCATTTCTTTAGCAACACACTTAGTTATTTCCTCAGTAAACCCTATTAAATTTGTCAGTTATGACTTGCCTTTTACAAATACATTCTTAATTAACCCACATCTTTCTAAGGGAGTATTAATTTCATCCTGTATTTTGGCATCCAGAAGCTATCCATTAGTGACTGGTCTCTAGTTTATCCCTTTCTCTCTCCTTGAACAGAGGTGTTACATTGGCAATCCTCCAGGCCCTTAGGACAACTTCACATATCTAAGGTTGTTTGAAAGACTGTGGTCAGAACCTCCATTATTTTCTCTCTGACTTCTCTTCGGTAGGATGCCTGCTATCGAAGCCTGATGCATTTTCCACTTTGAGTTCCACCAACATTTTCAGTACTACTTCCTCAACTATTGCTCCATCGCCTCCTCTTGTATAAAGACATTAATACCGAGGCCCGTCTGCCCTCTCAGATGGGCATAAAAAATCCCCTGGCACTATTTCAAAATAGAGCAGGGGAGTTCTCCCCATTTATCCCTCAACCAACGTCACTAAAAAATGGATTATCTGCTCATTGTCACCTTGTTGTTTGTGGGACCTTGCTGTGCACAAATTGGCAGCTGCATTTCCTACATTACAACAGTGTCTACACGTCAAAAGTATTTCATTGGCTGTAAAGTGCTTTGGGACGTCTTGAGGTCGTGAAAGGTGCTATATAAATACAAGTCTTTCTTTCTTCTCCACTAAAGCCCTCTCTTGTTCACTTTCAGCAGTGTGGTAATACCGTGCAAGGTAAGGTAAATTGAGTCAAAGTGGAGATCAGAAGTGTCTTAATATGAGTTGCTTGACCTCCTTAACAACTCAAGCATTATTCCTAACTGCACAGATCGGCAAAAGGTGCAGGGGAATGGAGGACTGTTTTGATGAAATAGAGAGATGTTTTCTCAGGATTGAGAAGGCACATTCCCATAGCTGCTGAGTATTGTGTGATTCAGATAAGAATTACTCCTTGGGGATGTAATCACTGATGGTTTAGTGGTGTCTAATCCGGTGATGGGGGAGAGATTCCATGGCAGTCTATGGAGACTTTGTGCAGCTGTATCCTCTGGTAATTAATAGTGCGGGGGGCATTTCAACTCCCAGAACGGGCGGGAGAGGAGTGGGGAGGGGTTAAAATTTCAAAAATTGGAAACCCAACCCCAACCTGCCTTCAACGCGCCCACTTTCGGTTTTAATGGAGGTGGGCTGCGGGGGGCGGGCGAGTAACCTGCTCTCCAGACGCGAGTCAGTAATTTAAATATTTTAATATGGCTGCGTGCCTCAGATTTTAGCAGGCTTTTACATTTCACGCCTGTGGGCCGGGTTTCCCAGGGCTCAGGAAACCTGGCAGCTGAAGGGAAGCGAGAACGGTCAGGTCCAGCAGGTGAGTGCCTTTCCAGCATTGCTTGTGGGCCAGGAGGAGCAGGAGTGGCTCCCCCCAGGTCCCCTAAGGAAACCTCCCCGCGATCGGCCGACCCACGATCCGTCCACCGCCCCCTCCCCCAGGCCTCCACAATCTCTACCCCGGCTTTTCCATTTTCTCCCTCTCTCCTCTCCACTCCCCAGTTGTGGCTTTCCAGCGCAGGCCTTCCTGCCCGATCGCCTCTCAATGAGCTGGCTGTTGGCCAGGAAACTGAGTAAAAAAAAATGTAAATGAGGTCCTGCCGGCAGGACCTCTGGGTTACCCACCCCCCCCCAACCCCCACCTTGCTTCCTTCCTGCCTCCCCGTAAATATCGGGGCCTGTGCGCCTGGGCCTGCTACAATTATCAGTGAAAGGGGATGCAGTTGATCACTGGAAAGTATTTGAAGGGGCTGGATGGGAGATCACCCAGAATGGCGATGGCTAAAAGATACTGCCACCCGCAGGGAGAAGGGTTGTCCAATATGGGGAGGAAAGCTGAGATTGTCTTCAGCTAAATCACATGATCTTTGCAATTTCAACATGCGGAAGGGTCAAGAACCAGAGGATGTAGATTTAAGGTGATTGTCAAAAGAACCAAAGGTGACATGAGGAAAAACTTCTTTACACAGCGAGCGGATAGGATCTGGAATGCACTGCTCGAGGGGGTGGTGGAGGCAGATTCAATCGTGGCCTTCAAAAGGGAACTGGATAAATACTTGAAAGGAAAAAGTTTGCAGGGCTACGGGGATAGGGCGGGGGAGTGGGACTAGCTGGATTGCTCTTGAATAGGACCGGCGTGGACTCAATGGGTCGAATGGCCTCCTTCCATGCTGTAACCATTCTATGATTCTATGACACCATTAATGACAGTATGGCTTGGGCTTCAGTAACTAAGGATGCCACCCTTCGCTCAGTGGTAACATTTTTGACTTTGAGTCAGAACGTCAGGTGCTTAGATCCCACTCCAGAAACTCGAGCACATAATCTCGGCCGATATTCTAGTGCGGTATTCAGGGAGAGCAGTAGTGCTGGAGGTACAATCTTTCAGATAAGCTGTTAAACCGAGGCCTCGTCTGCCTTCTCAGGTGGATGTAATAGATCTCATGATGCTATTTGAAGAAGAGCAGGACCTTCTCCCGATGCCCTGGCAAATATCTAATCCTCACCCAATATCACCAAAACAGATTGTCTGGTCATTTATCTCAATGCTGTTTTTGGGATCTTGCTGTATGTAAATTGGCTGCTGTGTCTCCCTACATTACAACAGTGACTATACTTCAAAAGTATTTCATTGGCTATGAAATGCTTTAGGATGTCCTGAGGTTGTGAAAGGTGTAAGTTCTTTCTTTATTTGAAGGGATTTACAGATTTTAAAGATTAAAATTTTGCATAAGATGCATGTAACACTTGTGATGTCATGCTACATGACAGTCACATAACTGGAGAGATTATTGCATCGCAACATTAGTGCTCCTCATGAAGTGTCCATTTATACTCCTGGTGTGAATCAATGACTGTTTTTGGAACAGTATGAATGGGTAGTCTGGAATTATGCTATCTGTTCACACCCCTCTCTTACCGAGTAAACCAGATCTCTGCAGCTGGCTATTTAGAGGCAAGGAGCTCTGTTAAGGAGCTCTGTTCACTGACCTCCAACTGTTGATGAGATCTCTAACATTAGCCATCTGGATAGTTAGCTGTCCTCTATCATTAGCTGTTTCGAGTTCTTTTCAAAGTTTAATGATGAAAGCTGTAGCTCAGTTGGTAGCACTCTTGCCTCTGAGTTAGAAGGTTGTGGGTTTAAGTCCCACTCCAGAGACTTCAGCTGAAAATCCAGGTTGACATTTCAGTGCAGTACTGAGGGAGTGCTGCACTGTTGGAGGTACTGTCTTTCAGATGAGATGTTAAACCAAGGTCCCATCTGCCCTCTCAGGTAGATGTAAAAGATCTCACAGAACTATTAAAATGAGAGCAAGGGAGTTCTCCCCAGTGTTCTGGCCAATACGTATCCCTCAAGTAACATTGCTAAAACAGATTATCTGGTCAATATCTCATTGCTGTTTGTGGGACCTTGCTGTGTGCAAATTGGCTGCCGTGTTTCCTCCATTACAACAGTGACTACACTTTGAAAGTACTTCATTGCTTTGGGATGTCCTGAGGTTGTGAGAGGCACAATATAAAAGCCAGTTCTTTAGTTCTTTCATTTGTCTCTGATATCCCACCTGTGGTAAGGAGACTGTGGCAGCAGGAGACAAGAGGAATGATTTTCTGGGATACCAGTTGGCAAATAGGATCCTCTCCCTGTCCCTCTCTCATCGCCTCCAACTGCTGTTTTATATTTGCAGCTGGGCTCATTCAAAAGCATTTTCAAACATTTCATCCCTGGTAATGATATAGTGCTACGGTAAATTGTCTGTTTTACAGTGATAAACAAACCATTGTTATATTTAGGCTGTATTGGGACCTAAACTTGTATTGCACATTACAGACTCCCTGTGAGCAACTCAACGGGAGATTAACTAGTCTGTGTTCTATAATTACCCAATTCTTGAATACTTCCAGTATTATAGTTTGTTATATAAATTCCAATAGTTGTAGGATCCCAATCTTATAAATGTAAACTGAAGAGAAAAGGGAGTGGATAAGAACTTGGGCCTGGGTCAGGAGATGGAGCGGAAGTATGGGTCCAGAGAAGAGAGGCCAGATGGTGTTTCCAGGAAAGTCAGGGGTTGCCACTGAGGCTAGAAGAGCTGTGGGCAGCCGTTAAATGTAAAACTTCGGTAAAATTTGAGGTACGCAGCCTCATTAAAATATTTAACTAGCTGACCTGCCTCTCGAGAGTAGGTTACTTGCCCGCCCCCCCCCCAACCCGCCTCTGTTAAAACAGGAGCTAGAGGCGGCTTGGGTTTGGGTTTCCGATTTCTGAAATTTTAACCCCCCTGCCCCTCTCCCACCCGTCCTGGGGGGTTAAAATTATCCCCTTGTACCTGTGCCAGCTCTTTGCTTGAGCAATCCATTGCTCTGCTGTCTCCCCCCATAGCCCTGTATCTTCCTACCATTCAAATATTTTTCCAGTTTTCTCTTAAAAAATGCAATGGTCTCTCTTCCAACCTTTGCCAATCTCTTTTCTCACTCTCTTAGTGACAATTGCTACCAGGAAAAAGACTCGCTTATTCATGCTCTCTGTTTCCTGTCTGTCAACCAATTCTCAATCCATGCCAGTATATTCCCCCCAATCCCATGTGCTTTAATTTTGCACACTAACCTCTTGTGTGGGACCTTATCAAAAGCCTTCTGAAAATCCAAATATACCACATCCACTGGTTCTCCCCTATCTATTCTACTAGTTACATCCTCAAAAAACTCCAGTAGATTTGTTAAGCATGATTTCCCTTTCACAAACCCATGCTGACTTTGTCCAATCCCGTTAATGCCTTCCAAGTGTTCTGTTATCACATCTTTTATCATGGACTCTAGCATTTTCCCCACTACTGATATTAGGCTAACTGGTCTGTAATTCCCTGTTTTTTCTCTCCCTCCTTTTTTAAATAGTGGGGTTACATTTGCCACCCTCCAATCTGTAGGAACTGTTCCAGAGTCTATAGAATTTTGGAAGATGACCACCGATGTATCCACTATTTCCGGGGCCACTTCCTTTAGTACTCTTCCTTGAGGCCCCAGCACTGATCCCTGAGGCACCCCACTAGTTACAGATTGCCATTTTGAAAATGATCCTTTTATCCTGAATCTTTCTTTTCTGTTAGTTAGCCAATCCTTTATCCATGCCAGTATATTACCCCCAACACCATGAGCTGTTATCTTGTGCAGTAATCTTTTATGTGGCACCTTATCGAATGCCTTTTGGAAATCCAAATATACTGCATCCATTGGTTCCCCTTTATCCACCCTGCCTGTTACTTCCTCAAAAAACTCTAATAAATTTGTCAGACATGATTTCCCCTTCATAAAACCATGTTGACTCTCCTTGATTGTATTATGAGTCTCCAAATGTCCTGCTGCTACTTCCTTAATAATGGATTCTAGCATTTTCCCAATGACAGATGTTAGCCTAACTGGTCTATAGTTACCTGCTTTCTGTCTCACTCCCTTCTTGAATAGGGATGTTACATTTGCGGTTTTCCAATCTGTTGGGACCTTTCCAGAATCTAGTGAATTTCGGAAGATTACAACCAATGCATCCACTATCTCCGTAGCCACTTCCTTTAAGACGGATGCAAGCCATCAGGTCCAGGGAACTTGTCAGCCTTTAGACCAAGAAACGGCGATATAGGTCCAAGTTGGGATGGTGTGTGACTTGGACGGCAACTTGGAGCTGATGGTGTTCCCATGCACCTACTGCCCTTGTCCTTCTGGGTGGTGGAGGTCGCAGGTTTGGGAGGTGATGCCGAAGAAACCTTGGCGAGTTGCTGCACTGCATCCTGTGGATGGTCCACACTGCAGTCACAATGTGCCGGTGATGGAGGGAGTGAATGTTTAGGCACATTAAAAACACAAACGTATTGTACATTAAAAACATGAACGTATTGTACATTAAAAACATGAACGTAGCTGGTGTCAGGAAAGGAAATGTCACATGACTTGACCTAGGAGCTCGATACTGACACTATGTTCCAATATTTTTTGATTCGGTAACACTGAGATCCCTTTCTTGCAGAACATGATAATCCAGAACAAAAAATGTATAACATTTAGGTGATTTTTGTCCATGTGAATGAATATGACACAGTAACATCTGTGACAGAAATGTTGTCTGTTTGTTTTTGCATTGCTCCACTAAGAAGCTGTTAATATAAGGACAGTTATGATAAAAATCTTTTATTTGCCACATCATGTGACAGGGAGGGTGCGCAATGCAGAAAAATGTTGGGTGTATGATGCTGTGAAATTTAGCCTCGCTATATCATAAATTTATATTTTTAAAACACCAAAAGCATTTTGCTTGAGGATTAAATTAGAAGCAAAAAGAATTAGCTTAATTAAAATTGATGTAGAAATTCTTTGTCTGAAATGACAGGTTTAAAGTAAGTGAGGGTAGGCAATTTGCATTTGATTCTCACTGGCTGCCATTAATTAGCTGGTGATGATTCTTTTGCTGGCTGTATGTAAATGTTCCTAATATTTCTTGAGCCTTTATTCTTACCTTGAATACTGTAGAGGTCATTTTACTATAGAGGAAAGACTGGAAAGGAGGTGTCTGAGAAGTGACCTTATAGAAATATGTAAGTTAGTATATAGTATGGAAAAGGTAAATATTACTTTAAAATAAATTATGGGAGGAGGACATAGTTTCAAACTGATAACGGGTAACTTTAGGACTGAAGTCAGGAGGCTCTTCTTCACACAAAAGGTGATCAACACTTGGAATGAATTCCAAACAAAGTGGTGATTAGAACTATTTGTTCAAGTGAGGGCAAACAATGACATGGACCGGTTGGGCTGAATGGCCTGTTTCCGTGTTGTAATATCAGTGTATTTCTATGGTGGAATCATCTAAGAAACAACCAGATACTTCAAAGTGGGCGTGTGTGTAGGGTGATCCTGGATAGATAAACTAATCTGAGTTGAATGGTCTCCTCATCTGTAATTATCTTGTGATCTTGAGTATAGAAGATTGAGGGGTGACCTGATTGAGGCGAGCCATTAATATATAGTAACGTTTTAAATTGCTACCTGAAAATACACTAAGTTACTGGACTAGTAAACCAGAAAATATGAGTTCAATTCCCACCATGACAGTTTGAGAATTTGAATTCAGTTTTTAAAAAATATCTGGAAATATAAAACTGGTACCAGTAAAAGTGACCCATCTGTTTCACTAACGTTTCTTTAGGGAAAGAAACCTGCCATCCTTCCCTGGGTCTGGTCTCTATGTGATTCCAGTCCCACACCAACGTATTTGACTCTTAACTGTCTTCTGATGTGGCATAGCAATAACAAAAACAACAACTTGCATTTATATGGCACCTTTAACATAGTAAAACTTCCCAAGGCGCTTTACCGGAGAGTTATCAGACAAAATTTTACACCGAGCCACATAAAGAGATATAAGGACATGTGAGCAAAAGCTTGGTCAAAGAGGCAGGTTTTAAGGAACGTCTTAAAGGAGGAGAGAGAGGTGGCGAGTTTTAGGGAGGGAATTCTAGAGCTTAGGTTCTAGGCGGCTGAAGGCACGGTAGCCAATGGTGAGGTAAAGGAAGTGAGGGATGCACAAGAGGCCGGAAGCAAGCCACTCAGTTGAGGAAAGTGGCCCACCACCACCTTCTCAGGGCAACTAGGGATGGGGCAATAAATGCCGGTCTTGCCAGGGATGCCCAAATCCTGAGAATGATTTTTTTTTATAGCCCAGTCCTACGGATAATCCTGTGTTTGTTGACTGTTTCATGGGTGGCAACCGTTTGCAAACATGCTCGTTGTATTGAATGACACACGGGTTTATTGCAGGATAGTAAATCAAAATGGTAATTTGTAAAGGTCGAGGTGATATGCTGAGACTGCACTAGTCTGTTTATTTTAACAGTGCAGGCACCGACTCCCACTGAACACAATGCCCTGAAACAGGCTTGCAGTGCCATTAAATACCACCAAGATGATGAGATACACATGTTCCTGCTCCTCAATCATTGCAACAGGAAACGGACTGCTCTTATTTCAAACACAGCTCTCGCTGAGCCCGGTCACTGGGGGAATCACTCAAATTGTCAGTGTTTTGCAGAAAACCTGATAGTCTTCGCAGTGCAAAGCCCAACCCCAAAGCCCGGCTACAGAGGACAAGGAGAGGGTTGATAAGCAGAAATGCCAGACTGCCTCTTTTAAAAGTGGATAGAAATTGATCATTGAAAACAAGGTCACGGTTTATATGCTTGGATGGAGACAAGAGCAGAGGCCAAAGTTCAAAGGTGATCACTGAACTTTGTAATGGAAACGTTATGACGTTCCTTAATATATAAACTCTTAAAAACACGAGAGTTTATTTTGCCAAATGTTCAGTCCCACATCTGAAAAAATATCCACGGTTTAGGAGGAAATCTCTTGGTTCTGTCAGAATGGACATTCTGGAACTCTTACCACAAAACACAAAGAAATGGGAAAAGGCCCCTCTGAAAGGAAGAATTATTATGCCTGATTGGGAGTAAGCTTGCAATTTCCTACCAAGAGTTTCAATAACAAACTTTTAAGGGGAAAAACAGAGCACAAAATAAAGGATGTTATTATTTAAAAATCAAAGCAAACTCCTGCCTTCGAAAACACATATTCTGATTTTTTTGGTCGTATCTTCAACAATGTTTTTGAAAGCAAGAATTATGCTTTGATTTGTGGTAAGAATTCCAGAATGTCCACGTGAACTTTACTCATGCTACTTTTCTGCGGGCACTATTTTTAGAAAGAAATAAAGAACTTACATTTATATAGCACGACCTCAGGACGTCCCAAAGTGCTTCCCATCCAATGAATTACTTTTGAAGTTTAGTCACTTTTGTAATGTAGGAAAACGCAGCAGCCAATTTGTGCACAGCAAGATCACACAAACAGCAATCAGATGAATGACCAATTAAATTGTTTTAGTGATACTGGTTGAGGAATAAATATTGGCCAGGAGACCTCCCCTGCCCTTCTTCAAATAGTGTCATGGGATCTTTTATATCAATCCAAGAGGACTTCAATTTAATATCTCATCTAAAAGACAGCACCTTCTGACAGTGCAGCACTCCCTCAGTACTGCAGTGGAGTGTTAACCTAGATTATGTACTACAAGTCGCTGGAGTGGGACTTGAACCCACAACCTACTGACTCAAATAGCCAGAGCGCTACCAACTGAGCCAAAGCTGACACCATTTTGTTAGGTTTTATTTGACTGCCTACATAAAAATGGTGTACACAGGACTATAGCATGAGCACATTAAACGTTCCCATGTCAACCTCACCAATCGGAATGTAGGATCTTTCAAATTTATTATCTTTGGGACCAATAAATAACTCTGTTGGCTCGGCAGCTGATATCTCCATACGATAAATGTTGTTATGAAGCAGCATCAACTGTTTCCATTACTGGAAGTTCACATAGATTTTATTGCACCATTTATCTACAGTACATTAAGATAATACTAATCGCTAGAGGGCCATTCCTCTTTCACTATAGGTTTTAACCATAAATTCTTAATTGGTATCAGGCTAACATTATGTGTAGCTTCAGTTGTTGCTATGGGTTTCTCAGCCTGGGTACTTCAGGATTATTTTTCAACTTACCCGTGTGACCAACTTATAAATCATCACCAAGAAGTGAAGTCCTAATGAAAGGCAAATTCCCAAGCACAACATCATGAGTAAAGAGCAACTCCACTCTGCTAAGTGATTCACCCCATAAAACTGCCTGGCTGAAAAATCAGTCTTATTGACCCTACAGCAAATTCAAATATTTGTTGATATCTGATGTTGGATTTCTGAAAGATAATTGGCAAAAGAACCAGATGAGGAGAATTTTTTTTTACGCAGCGAGTTGTTATAACCTGGAATTCACTGCCTGAAAGGGTGGTGGAAGCAGATTCAATAGTAACTTTCAAATGGGAATTGGACATATACTTGAAAAGGAAAAATGTCCAGGGCTATGGAGAAAGAGCAGTGGGGGAGTGGGACTAAGTGGATAGCTCTTTCAGAGAGCCGGCACAGATAGGATGGGCTGAATGGTCTCTTTCTGTGCTGTATGATTCTATAATACTATGATCATGGAGAGATTTCTTTGTGCATTTCCTAAACCAATGGGTTGCAATTGTTCCCTCCAACCAAAGACTTATGTAAGAAAGCATTTAATTATAGCTTATGGTACAGAAGGCTCTGCGTAATCTTAGAACTGTAACTCCCAGGTAAACCTGAAAACTTGGAAGTTTAACTTTTTTTAAATTCAAAGCAGCAGCTGTGAAATCAAAAGAATCACTCACAATGACTGAAAATAAATCCAAACGTTAAAGGGGAAGGAAACTTTCTATTCAAAAATGATCTAGTTTTTTTCTGCATTCAATCTCCTCCCACCATCTCCCAAGCTTAGATAATGTTGCCCCATAGCAGTCATAGGTAGCTGAGCTGAGGAGTCTAGTTGACATGACCTCTGATTTTCTCTTCCTCTTATGAACTTCTGTAACATTGTCCATCTCTGCCCCTGCCTCAGCCCACCTGCTGCTGAAACCTTCATCCATGCTTTTGTTACCTCCACTACTCGACTATTCCAATGCTCCCCTGGCCGGCCTCCCATCTTCCACCTTCCATAAACTTGGGCTCATCCAAAACTCTGCTGCCCATACCCTAACTCGCACCAAGTCCATTCACCCATCAACCCTGTGCTCACCCTGGACAGGTGACCAAAAGCATGATCAAAGAGGTAGGTTTTAAGCAGAGTCTTAGAGGAGAGAGAGGTGGATAGATAAAAAGGTTTCGGGAGGGAATTCCAGAGCTTAGGGCCTAGATGACTGAAAGCATGGCCATCAACGGTGGGGCAAAGGAAGTGGAGGATGCACAAGAGACCAGAGTTGGAGGAACGTAGAGGTCTTGGCAGGTTGTAGGGCTGGAGAAGGTTACAGAGCTAGGAAGGGGCAAGGCCATGGAGAGATTTGAAAACAAGGATGAGAATTTTAAATTCAAGGCGTGGGTGGAACGGGAGTCAATGTAGGTCGCAAGCACAGGAGTGATGGGTGAATGGGACTTGGTGCGGGTTAGGACACAGGCAACAGAGTTTTGAATGAGGTGACATTTATGGAGGGTGGAGAATGGGAGCCTGGCAGGAGAGCATTGGAATAGTTGAGTCTGGAAGTGACAAAGTCATGGATGAGTGTTTCAACAGTAGATGGGCTGAAGTGGGGCCAGAGGCAGATGCTATTGTGGAAGTTGAAAACAATTTGATTCAGCCTGAGACAGTGGCCAAGCAGGGGGTGCAAGCGCACGGATTATGTGTCAGGCTGAAGATGATGGGTTCAGTCTTCCCAATGTTTAACTGGAGAAAACTGCGACTCATCCAAGACTGGATTTCGGACAAGCAGTCTGACAACACGAAGGCAGTGAACAGTTGAGAGAGGTGGTGGCGAGATGGAGCTGGGTGTCTGTGGAAGCTGACCCAATGCTTGCAAATTAAGAGTCAACCACATTATGCAGGACTGGCGTTACATGTCGGCCAAACCAGGTAGGGGTGGCAGGTTCATTCACTGAAGGATATTAGTAAACCAGTAGGTTTTTACAGCAATTCATGACCATTTTATCTGGTATCAGCTCACAAATGACCAGATTCTTATTAAATTCAATTTCACAACTTCCCATGGTGGGATTTGAACTCACAATCTCAAGGTTGTTGGTCTTAATGCCATGACCACAAAGTTACAAAACACCATGCTGTTATCATAAGTGTGCCTTTGGTTTAGTGGTAGCAGTCCACCTTCTGAGTCAAGTAGTGCAGCGTTCAAGCCCTGCTCCATTCAGTCCTGGTGAGTGGAGACCAGAGCTCTGGCTCTGAATTCTGGGTTGATATCCAGTGGTGTTGTGTGGGTGCCCCCCGCCCCCACCTCTCATTCATATGGGTTGTAGGAGCCTATAAAAACACTTCTGCTTTATAGCTTATCTGCCCTTCTCCAATTTTGGCCTCTTGCGCATCCACGATTTTAATCGCTCCACCATTGGCGGCCATGCCTTCAGCTGCCCAGGCCTAAGCTCTTCCCTAAACCTATCTGCCCCTCTACCTCTCTCTCCTCCTTTAAAATGCTCCTTAAAACCTACCCCTTTGACCAAACATTTGGTCATCTGTCCTAACATCTCCTTATGTGGCTCGGTGTCAAATGTTGTTTGAATACGCTCCTGTGAAGCACCTGGGGACTATGTTAAAGGCGCTATATAAGTGCAAGTTGTTGTTGTCGATGGTGTTCTATAAAAATGGTAAAGACATAAGAGTGCACTAGCAAATGGGGCCGGGGTAGGAAAGAATGATAAAAAGACAAAATTAAGGGTTCTTTATCTGAATGCGCGCAAGCATTCGTAATAAGATAGCTGAATTGATGGCACAAATAGAAACAAATGGGTATGATCTCATGGCCATTACAGAGACATGGTTGCAAGTTGACCAAGGTTGGGAGCTAAATATTCAGGGTTATTTAACATTTCGGAAAGATAGGAAAAAAGGTAAAGGTGGTGGGGTAGCTCTGTTAATAAAGGATGAAATTGGTATAATAGTGAGAAATGATGTTGGCTCAGAAGATCAAGATGTCGAATCAATTTGGGTGGAGGTAAGAAATAGCAAGGGAAAGATATCACTGGTGGGAGTAGTTTATAGGCCCCCTAACAGTAGCCACACTATAGGGCAAAATATAAATCAGGAAATAAGGGGGCTTGTAAAAAAGGTAATGCAATAATCATGGGTGATTTTAACTTTCACATAGATTGGACAAATCAAATTGGCAAAAATAGCCCTGAGGAGGAGTTCATAGACTGTATTAGGGACTGTTTCTGAGACCAATACGTCAGGGAACAGGCCATTTTGGATCTGGTAATGGGTAACGAAACAGGATTAATTAATGATCTCAAAGTAAAGGATCCGTTGGGAAGCAGTGATCATAATATGATGGAATTTCACATCCAGTTTGAGACCGAGAATCTTGGGTCTGAAACTATTGTATTAAATTTAAATAAGGGCAATTATAAAGGAATGAGGGCGGAATTGGCTAAAGTGGACTGGGTAAACAGATTAGATGGTATGATGGTGGATAAGCAGTGACAAACATTTAAAAAGATATTTTATGACTCGCAACAAAAATATATCCCTGTGAGGAGGAAAGACTCCACAAAAAGGGTGAACCAACCATGGCTAACTAAGGAAGTCAATGATGGTATCAGGTTAAAAGAAAAAGCATACAACATGGCAAAGATTACTGGTAAGCTCGAAGATTGGGAAAACTTTAAAAACCAGCAAAGGATGACTAAAAGAATAATAAAGAGGGAGAAAATAAATTATGAGAGTAAACTAGCAAGAAATATAAAAACTGACAGTAAAAGCTTCTACAAGTATGTAAAAAGGAAGAGGGCAGCTAAAGTAAACATTGGACCCTTGGAGGATGAGACTGGGGAATCCCATTTTAAGGAATTAGTAGCAGGACATTTGGAGACTCATAATACAATCAAGGAGAGTCAACATGGTTTTATGAAGGGGAAATCATATCTGACAAATTTACTAGAGTTCTTTGAGGAAATAACGGACAGGGTGGATAAAGGGAACCAATGGATGCAGTGTATTTGGATTTCCAAAAGGCTTTCGATAAGGTGCCACATAAAAGATTACTGCACAAGAGCTCATGGTGTTGGGGGTAATATATTGGCATGCATAGAGGATTGGCTAACTAACAGAAAACAAAGAGTCGGGATAAAAGAGTCATTTTCAAAATGGCAATCTGTAACTAGTGGGGTGCCGCAGGGATCAGTGCTGGGGCCTCAACTATTTACAATATATATCAATGACTAGGAGGAAGGAACAGAGAGTCTTGTGGCCAAATTTGCTGATGATACAAAGATAGCTAGAAAAGCAAGTTGCGATGAGGACACAAAGTGTCTGCAAAGGGATATTGACAGATTAAGCAAATGGGCAAAAATTTGGCAGTTGGAATATAATGTGGGAAAATGTGAAGTCATCCACTTTGGGAGAAAAATAAAAAAGCAAAATATTATTTGAATGGAGAAATACTACAAAATGCTGTGGTATAGAGGGATCTGGGTGTCCTCGTACATGAAACACAAAAAGTCAACATACAGGTGCAGCAGGTAATCTGGAAAGCAAACGGAATATTGGCCTTTATTTCTAGGGGAATGGAATATAAAAGCAGGGAAGTCATACTACTTGCATTGGAGGCAGTTCACAGAAGGTTCACTAGGTTGATTCCGGGTATGGAAGGGTTGTCTTATGAGGAAAGATTGAACTGGTTGGGTCTATACTCATTGGAGTTTAGACGAATGAGAGGAGATCTTATAGAAACATATAAGATTCTGAGGAGACTCGATAGGGTAGATGCTGAGAGGATGTTACCCCTCATGGGGGAATCTAAATCTAGGGGGCATAGTCTCAGAATAAGGGGTCGCCCGTTTAAGACAGAAATGAGGAGGAATTTCTTCTCCCAGAGGGTCGTGAATCTTTGGAATTCTTTACCCCAAAAAGCTGTGGAGGCTGAGTCATTGAACACATTCAAGGCTGAATTAGACAAATTTTTGATCAGCAAGGGAGTCAAAGGATATGGGGAAAGGGCGGGAAAGTGGAGTTGAGGTAAAAATCAGATCAGCCATGATCTCATTAAATGGTGGAGCCGGCTTGAAGGGCCAAATGGCCTACTCCTGATCCTATCTCTTATGGTCTTATGGTTATTGTCATTTAAGTCATGGAAATCATAGGAACATAGGAACAGGAGTAGGCCATTCACCCCTTGTGCCTGCTCTGCCATTTGATAAGATCATGGCTGATCTGTGATCTAACTCCATAGACCTTCCTTTGGCCCAGATCCCTTAATACCTTTGGTTGCCAAAAAGCTATCTATCTCACATTTAAATTTAGCAATTGAGCTAGTATCAATTGCCGTTTGCGGAAGAGAGTTCCAAACTTCTACAACCCTTTGTGTGTAGAAATATTTTCAAATCTCGCTCCGGAAAGGTCTGGCTCTAATTTTTAGACTGTGCCCCCTGCTCCTAGAATCCCCAACCAGCGGAAATAGTTTCTCTCTATCCACCCGATCCGTTCCCCTTAATATCTTATAAACTTCGATCAGATCACCCCTTAACCTTCAAAACTCCAGAGAATACAACCCCAATTTGTGTAATCTCTCCTCGTAACTTAACCCTTGAAGTCCAGGTATCATTCTAGTAAACCTACGCTGCACTCCCTCCAAAGCCAATATGTCCTTCCGCAGGTGCGGTGCCCAGAACTACTCACAGTACTCCAGGTGCGGTCTAACCAGGGTTTTGTATAGCTGCAGCATAACTTCTGCCCCCTTGTACTCTAGTCCTCTAGATATAAAGGCCAGCATTCCATTAGCCTTATTGATTATTTTCTGCACCTGTTCATGACACTTCAATGATCTATGTACCTGAACCCCTAGGTCCCTTTGGACATCCACTGTTTTTAACTTTTTACCATTTAGAACGTAACCTGTTCTATCCTTTTTTGATCCAAAGTGGATGACCTCACATTTGCCTACATTGAATTCCATTTGCCACAGTTTCGCCCATTCACCTAATCTATCAATATCGCTTTGTAATTTTATGTTTTCATCTACACTGCTCACACTGCCACCAATCATTTTGTCATCGGCAAACTTAGATATGAGACTTTCTATGCCTTCATCTAAGTCGTTAATAAATATTGTGAATAATTGAGGCCCCAAGACAGATCCCTGCAGGACTCCACTAGTCACATCCTGCCAATGTGAGCACCTACCCATTATCCCTACTCTCTGTCGCCTTTCGCTCAGCCAACTTCCTAACCAAGTCCGTACTTTTCCCTTGTTTCCATGGGCTTCTATCTTAGCTAACAGTTCTTATGTGGGACCTTATCAAATGCCTTCTGGAAGTCCATATAAATAACATCCATTGACATTCCCCTGTCCACTACTTTAGTCACCTCTTCAAAAAATTCAATCAGGTTTGTCAGGCACGACCTACCTTTCACAAATCCATGCTGGCTCTCTCTGATTAACTGAAAATTCTTGAGGTGTTCAATCACCCTACCCTTAATTATAGACTCCAGCATTTTCCCCACAACAGATGTTAGGCTAACTGGTCTATAATTCCCTGGTTTCCCTCTCTCTCCTTTCTTAAAAAGCAGAGTGACATGTGCAATTTTCCAATCTAGAGGGACAGTTCCTGAATCTAGAGAACTTTGAAAGATTATAGTTAGGGCATCTGCAATGTGCTCACCTACGTCCTTTAAATCCCTGGGATGGAAACCATCTGGTCCTGGGGATTTGTCACTCTTTAGTGCTATTATTTTCTTCATTACTGTTGCTTTACTTATGTTAATTTTATCGAGTCCCTGTCCCCAATTCAATATTAGTTTTCTTGGGATTTCCGGCATGCTATCCTCTTTTTCTACTGTAAATACTGACGCAAAATAATCGTTCAACATGTCCGCCATTTCCCCATTGTCAATGACAATATCCCCACTTTCAGTTTTTAAGGGGCCAACACTGCTCCTGACCACCCTCTTTTTCCTAATATAACTATAAAAGTTCTTCGTATTGGTTTTGATATCCCTTGCAAGTTTCTTTTCATACTCTCTTTTTGTAGCTCTTACTATCTGTTTTGTGACCCTTTGCTGATCTTTGTATCTTTCCCATTCGCCAGGATCTGTGCCATTTTTTGCCTTTTTGTATGCCCTTTCCTTATGCCTTATACTGTCCCTTACCTCTTTAGTTGTCCATGGCTGTTTTTTTTGGCAAATAGAGTTCTTGCCCCTCAGGAGTATAAACCGATTCTGTATCATGTTAAATGTTTCTTTAAACATTTCCCACATGTAAGGAACGTCAGACTGTTAATCAGCCTGTGAATCCTTCCACTATGTCACACTATTGTCTTGGACAATAAAACAACAACCACAAAAGGTGATGCTAACAACTCCATTGTTGTTGTATTATGACAAATGATTCCACCATGATTCTGACCGTAGGGCAACACAACCTGCACACATTGCATCCTCAGAGTGCCAATGTCAACAATCTCAACAAGCTCAAATCAAAAGCACTCTCAATGAAAACAGCTGGCAGTGCATCTTACTGTATCTGGTGCAGTGTTTTCAGCGTCATGCATTGGATCAAGCACACGTTCACACTGCTGTTCAGCTTTTAGAAGTCTGCCAACTTTTACCAGCACTCTGCATCAGTCAGTTGGGAGGCACGCAGTGTCATTCAACAGCGAGACTTGCGTTGGGTAAATTCAGCTCTTCCACTCACCCATGGGGAGCTGTGCCGGAAGGGAGTGGGAAATCAGGGCTAGTGTTCTGGCTCCATTGCCAGCCTGCATTCACATCGAGCGTGACTCCCTGCTGGGAGCTGGGGGCTGGTGAATTTGCCCTCACTTCTTGCAGCTGGATATATTTTCCAGCCGGCATAGAGCAATGAACTGGAATCAACCCAAAACTTTACATCTATTCCAGGGGCATTTATGTTCAATACATTGTTTTGTATTGAAATACTATTTATCTATAAAGTCAGGATGAACTTTTCATCTTAGTCCCAGTGATCCAGCAGATAGCATCGTAAAACTGTCTGTGATCCATCACTACTGTCTTTACAGCTTTCATGGACTTTGATAAGGTCCTTGCTTTTAGGCTTATGATAGCTCTCGGTTGGGTGAGGTAATCTTGAGTGGCAAAGCATCCATTGCAAGCATGAGTGCAAGCGTCTCTTGGAGACTATTTTTATCCATGTTTGGCATTTCACCCCTGTGGTCAGAGCTGCTCATGGAGGAGCTATGTTGGTTATCATTCTACTTAGCACAGATGGTGGTCTGCTTGCTCATCTATTTCTTAGGTTGTGCAAAGCTTAAGATTTGTTCACATGTTTGCACAACCCGCATAAATCTAACTATCTTGTCGAATTTCTTAAAAGCACAGTAATATTGCTTCTGCCTCGCATTCTTCAAATGGAGCAAGTTCAACCAGTCTAAATATCTGTACTTTCAGCAACTCCATCACTTCCATTTGCACTAGTTGTCGGAGCCATCAATAATCACCTAAAAGTCTGTACCGTGTATACTTTTATTGTCTCCTCGTTCTCCTCAAATTCCCAATGGAGTCTACACGTGTATTTATTGTTGTGTAGTGAAAAAAAAAATCACACACAGTTCAACAAAATCCAAAGCAGTTAGATCGATTTGGTAAACTACGTTCTATAGTGTTGCATCACTTCCCTAATCACAACACTTCTAAGCTGCAAATCCCTGGGATTTCAGGAGTGTTAAATCTTAGCTCAAACTCAAATATTAATTTATTACAAGTGTCCCAAATGCGTTGAGTAGTTAGTACAAAATGTCAACATTCTGAGTTGCGTGATGAAGGTTAGCTCATCTGCAAGAAACACAAAAGGCAGCTGTGTTTAATATTCAGTTAAATATCAGATGCAGTCACTTGTCAGGAATTTAGGTATGGTAGGGAGTCAGCAGAGTAGCTGTAATTGATCATCTGGGAGTGGAATGCAAGTGGAATTAATTTTAGGAAGCGCTAACAATAGATTTAATTCATACTTTAGATTCAACTATCTGAGGAGCAGAGCGTTATTTACACTTCAATCAAGACTTCTACACAAACTTAATTCACACGCTAAGATTTCAAGCATTTCTTGAATTATCTTCAATCTTATGATTTGTGAAAGTATAAACATTTATATTAAATATTTTAAATCACCCATGGCATTGCCCGAGGTCACTTGATGAATATAAGCCTTTTTACGGGGTAGGATTTACGCCCGATCAGCAGAAACCCTGGAGAAACAATGGAATTGAGAGGTCGACTAAAGATAATGGGCCCGATTTTGCTGTGAAAATAATGGTGGGACTAACAGCGCTCACCGTTATTTATGCACAAATCAGACAGCAGCTTCCAGCGACCGCACAAGCGCAGTTAAACACAAAAATCTGGAAGTTGCTGTCTGACATGCGCTGCCCCTCCGTAAGCTGTGTGAGAACAGCATCTCGCCGTCTGTCTCCCCAGTCAAATGTATTGAACAGCGTGAAGTTCCTGTACTGACGTCATAGATACGGACTAAAAGTTAGGGTTTGTCCATTTTCGTCTAAGTATCCTTTTAACGGCGTTGTAAGTCTGAATTCCTGCCAAACATCCTCTTTGGCACTGAAAATTAACTTTTACAAGTGTGGCATCTCATTCCTTTAGGTTTTAATTATTGTTGGAAATTTTTTTAAAAATGTAAATAATTTAATTATCTTTATCTTTCTGTCTCTTTTATCTCTCTCCTAATCCAATCTTTCCCTCTCTTTATTTCGCTTACTGTACCTGATTTGACATTGAATTCACTATTCTAACTTACACTTCCTGGTTCAGACTCTGCACGGTTCATTAACGATTCTTCAATCTGATTGGTTAAGGAGATACCCAGTCACTTGCCCTGTTCACACAGGTCCCAGATGCCCAGTGGTCCAACTGTTTGGATTTCCCACTGACAGCAACTTGCCGTGTAAAATAAAGAGAGGGAAAGGAAAATTGGATTAAGAGTGAGAAAAAAGAGACAGAAAGGAAAAGTAAGAAACAAAATTTAAAAATTTAAAATTTGACATTTTTAAAATGTCCTAAAACAATTCACTACCTGATGGAATGAGACACCATGCTTATAATTGTTTACATTCTGGGCAAGAGAGGTTGATTGGCAATCAATAACAATGATCACGTCAGTAAAAGGGTACTTATGCTAATAATTACTAGCCGTAACTTTCTGTGGTGAGTTTAATGGGCAATTAATGAGCAAATGCAGAAACTTCATGAAAATCACGGGGAGGTTCCGCGAAGCTAATGGCGGAGCGGCACAAATCGGCCAGCAACTTGTTTGGCGATTCGCAATTCACGGGCTATCTCTTCCTCACTACAAGTTGCTGGCAGATTTGTGCCTTAATAACGGTGTGCGTCCTTCAGACGCCCTGATTTTTTCAGCAGAATCTGGCCCATTCACTCCACAGAGCCACCTAGCAGTCAGAGCCCACAACTACATCATATTAGTTGACATAAGCAAAATGAAATGGGAAATGTTGACATAGCAATTTATAATTGCTCGCAACAGCACAGCGAACGGAGACACGTAGAGAACATGACAATCGGGCGTGCCGAGTTTTCAACCTGCCCACTAGCAGCTCCTCGCAAATTGGAGCTCTTGGATTTTGACAGGAACATTCCTGCCTCTTGCAGTGCCAGATTGGTGTCTCCCACATGATGACAGGGACTATCAAGGGAGCCCTAAAGGATTTAAATCGATTAAGCTAATCAAAGTCTTGAATCACCACGGATTTTCTGGTTCTTAGAGAGGTTGAACTTCCACTGACGGTCTTTTCTTTAAAAGAGCTAGATTTAATTAACCATCTGTGCAGACCACCTACTTGAACAGATAGCTCCCAAACCATTATTCACTGGAGGATTCCTTGTTCATCAAACACATTGCTCTTGACATCTGTTCTAAGCTTCATCCTTCTGTTATTCCTAATCTGATTGATGATGGATGAGCTGCATGTGGGCAGAAAATGCATCTGTAGCAATGAAAAATTCAACTCAAGCCCATCCCTTGCAAGAGCAAGTGCAATAAAGCATGAGAAGAGAATCATGTATCACCTGCAGAATTTCTGTTCAGCTGAACCTGTTTCTGTCTGCAGACAAAACAAATCTGTCTCAATGCACCAGTCAGGGTTTCAAACAACAGGAGAAGCATCATTGTTTTGAAAGAGCATTTGGAAACCCCTGCCTGACACATAGAAAATCTCTTCATTGCCGCGTACAGAATGTGTCCACAAAATTCTCTTCACTGGAAAGTGAAACGTGCGTCAGCCGATGAGGGATTCAATATTCGGAAGAAACTGCTGTAGAACAGGGAGAACGATCACCTCTTCGGGCTTTTCTGAAGCACGCTCACCTTGGGTACTTCATTACTTCCTCCAATTCTCTCCCCTTTTCTGCACTCCTCTCCAACTCACGTGGTGGGACACAGGGGTGATTCCGAGGTCCCTGTGGGGAGGGTGTGCTTGAAGGATACATGGGTCGGAGATTGTTCCGTGGTTCCACGGGTGCCAGCCACACTTTGATGCCTCGCCAAAGCAGTAATCGTTCATGTGATGTATGGTGCTGTGGTATATTCAACTACGTGGAGCATCGCAGCAGAGCCTGATCCAATCCGCGATCAACGTTCACACAAGTGCACTTTCTAGCACGGATTAGTCCAGGTAGCGATTCCAAGTGGGAATCTGGAGCTGATTTTTCCGTGTCACTCATCCAGCGATGATGAGGCCGACTGCAGTCCTCCCATCACCATCCTGGCTCCAATTAGCTAACTTAACGCAGACGAGAGCTTGAACCTGGATCCCGGCTGCTCCAGGTGATTGCTTTGAAAAGTCAAGGAAAAGATAACAGCCGTGAACTTCCCCCCCACTCCTTCTTCCACCGTAACATAAAATGAATGAAATTAATGCATACTTTCTGAAAAATAATGATCAAGTTTCTGCTTCATCACTGATCTCTTTAGCAGTGTCACTCTCTCTTCCAAATTTAGTATTCTCAACCTATTTCATGCTTTTTAATTCCTGCCAATTCACAGAGCAAGCACTGCCGTCTCATGGGAGCATGATTTGTGAAGCAGAGCCGCAGCCATCTGCACGACGCAAATGACTGTCTGGAAGTGGCAGACGGAAATGAAAATAGCAAAGGGGAAGCTAAGGTCGGAGCAGACAACCATCACTGCATCCACTCACTGACAATTATAACGAGAAGAGTTTCTGGGCTAGTCTTTGTCGACCAAAAGACAGTGGAAAAAGATAAGCCAAAGCACATTTAGTCTATAGGCGCAAAGCGGGCTCCCTGCTGCGGGAGGACAACCCCACACTGAACCAGACGGTGGTCCTTTCTTGGGGGGTTGGTGGAAGGCGTTCCTGGGCAGAATCTTGCATTTGCCGGCAGTGGGCCAGAGGCTTTTTGTGGATCCAGGAGGAACGTTCCTGCTCCTCCTGGCCCCACAGATATAAAAATTAAAAATTTCTTCGAGCGTTTTTTGGAGTGGCCTCCCGTGGTGGTCCCTTTAAGGACCGCTGATCAGGCCACTCAATGCCTGGTACAAATGGGCGGAGCATGCGTGGTGCAAACTCCGCCCATTTACACCAGAAAATGGTAATTGGGGTCATACAGTCAGCTACAATTGGGGTCCTACAATCAGCACAGGACCCCAATTTCCAGTACTGGATGTGAAAAATGTTCCTCCAACCAAATATTGGGAAGTCCGAAACCATTGTCCCCACCACAAACTCCGTTCCCTAGCCACCGACTCCATCCCTCTCCCTGGCCACTGTCTGAGGCTGAACCAATCCTATTTGATCCTGAGATGAGCTTCTGGCCACATATCTGCTCCATCAGCAAGACCACCTACTTCCACCTCCATAATATCGACCGTCTTCGCCCCTGCCTCAGCTCATTTGCTGCTGAAACCCTCATCCCTGCCTTTGTTTCCTCCATATTATTCCAATGCTCTCCTGGCCAGCCTCTCATCTTCCACCCTCCATAAATTTGAGCTCATCCTAAACTCTGCTGCCTGTATCCTAACTCGTACCAATTCTCATTAACCCATCACCCCTGTGCTCACTGACCTACATTGGCTCCCGGTCCGGGAATGCCTCGATTTAAAATTCTCATCCTTGTTTTCAAATCCCTCCATGGCCTCACCCCTCCCTATCCCTGTGACCTCCTCCAGACCTTCAACCATCCAAGATCTCTGCGCTCCTCCAATTCTTGCCTCTTGCGCATCCCCAATTTTAATCACTCCACGAGCCTTTAGCTGCCTAGGCCCTAAGCTCTGGAATTCCCTCCCTAAACCTCTCCATCTCTCTACTTCTCTCTCTTCTTTTAAGATACTCCATAAAACCTACCTCTGTGACCCACCTGTCCTAATATCTCCTTACGTGTCTCAGTGTCAAATTTTGTTTGATAATCGCTCCTGTGAAGCGCCTTGGGACGTTTTACTACGTTAAAGGTGCTTTATAAATACAAGTTGTTGTTGTTGTTTAAGCAGCCTTCTGCCAGAAACAAGCAGGTGTGATGCTCGCCCATTTACAGGAATGCCTTGAGCATTAGTGGGCTGCCTGATTGTGCCCTCAACTCCCATCCCCACCAACTTTCAGCTGCTGGACACCCGTTTTCCAGGCGAGAAACGGACGGCGGACAATTGAATATCGCCATCCCTGTAACAGCAGCAGACACTTCCAGATCAAGTAGAGTCTGCATCTGCCCGTGCTATTCTTGACCTGGGAGTGGAAAAGTGTTCCATCCAACAGTACTGACAACCCTTATCTAATGAGCACGAAATGTCATTATTTAATAACAAACAAAACTTGTATATATTCAGTCTCCTTGATGGAAAGAGAGTACACTATTTCTCTCAGGGTGGGAGATGTAATGTAACATAAATTAATATGCATGGAGAGGAGAAGACTGAGAGGAGATTCTATGGAGATATCAATATCTTTAAAGTTATTGACAAGTTGAACCCTGAGAAATGGGCAACAAGTGATAACTTTCCTATAACTTAGACGTATATCTGAATTACAATTAACACTCATCCAGTTGTGCCTCAGCCGGCCTAAAGTACTTTGATTTTTTGTTGTCGCTGACATATTAAAGAGAGATCTGGTCTAAAAACCCACGCTCAGTTGCACTACTTTAATTGGTCAAGGCCACTAATCAGTTTTAAGTGTGTCTTTTATATTGAGTTGCTCGCAGTCTTAAAATTAATGCTCTTTTTAGATATTCAAAGTCTCCAGCCACTGAGCTATTTCATCAAACAATTTGACAAATTGTTCCCACATATATTTTAAGAGCTGAACGAGATTTTGCTTCTTGACTTTTAACAAAGACTTGGTGCCTCATGGCAGAAACCAGGCCCATTGGCAGTAAATTACATTTATAAACTAATAAGAGGAAAAGGCTAATTAAGATGTCAGCCTTGGCTCAATTGGAAAAACACTCGCCTCTGGGTCAGAAGGCTATATCTTCAAGACCCACTCCAGAGACTTGAGCACATAATCCAGACTGACACTTCCAGTGCAGTACCGAGGGAATGCGGCACTGTTGGAGGTGCCGTATTTCAACATGACATCAAACCAAAGTCCCATCTGCCCTCTCAGATGGATGTAAAAGACCCCATGGCACTATTTCAAAGACTTTTGCATAGACTAACAAAGGAATATTGATGTTGGGTGATTCAATCAATCAACCACCCCTAACAACAACTTGTGTTTATATAGTGCCTTTAATGTTGAAAAAACATGGTAAAGTGCTTTGCTGAGCCAAAACAGGAGATATTAGGAGGGTTGACCAAAGTTCGGAAAAAAGGATGGGCTTGAGGAGGGTCTTGAGGGAGGTGGATAGGTGTGGGATTTTGGGAAGGGAATTCCAGAGTGTGGGGCCTAGGCAGGTGAAGGAACAGCCACTAATGATGGGGTGAATGAGGGGGTGGAGGGATGGGGGATGAACAAGAAGACATAGTCAGAGGAATGGAGAGTTCAGTGGGGGGGATTGTAGGGCTGTAGGAGGTTACAGAGATAAACCAATGGCATGTGGTTGATTGATTGATTGATTGATTGAATCAATTAGTATTATATGAAAACTGAATGTGAAAAATTATATTATATCCAATACTTGAATCATGTAATCAATTTTAAAAAAATTAATATAATCTTAAAATATAATCAAGGATCTAGTCTAGAGTTCAGTGGTACATTGGAATAAAGTAACATTTATTTCCATGAAGTGGATGAGGACTATTGAAGGAAGGAGCAGGTTTAATTTCATTTCAGTGTTTTGAATTCAATGTACAAACACATACAACATGATTCAATTTCTTTGGACAGTCTCAATCCCTTTGTGTTAAAGCTAAGTGCTGACGAGGAGAATTTCCTTGCTGTAACACAGTAGCTGCCAATAAATACTTGGTTTTCAAGAAATGTTATGCCTGGATCATGATTTCATAGTCTATTGAAGTGGCTCGTTTACCTCAACCCCTTTAGTCTCCTAATGCAACAGAAACTGGGTGAAACTAGTTTAAATTATTCAAATTATATTGTTTACAAGAAATTGTTTGCAACTCGTGTGTGAGGAATGACTAAAATGCACTGGACTGACAGGCACAACAGTGAAATGCAAATAACCAAGGAGTAGCTTCATATCTGGAAGAAAATTACAGAGTGCACTTTTATATTTGGACCAGGAATTAAAACTCTGGCCTTTGATCAGAATTATATTTGGATCAGTGAATATTTGATGTACAGTAAAATAAGATGATCCAAAGGCTCAGTCTTCAAATTACATAGAATTACATGTAATTTACAGCACAGAAACAAGCCATTTGGCCAACCTGCTCTTTGCTTGCGTTTATGCTCCACACGAGCCACCTCCCTCCTTACTTCATCTAACCCTATCTGCATATCTTTCTATTCCTTTCTCCCTCATGTATTTACCTAGCTTCCCCTTAAAGGCATCTATGCTATTCACCTTAACAACTCCTTGTGGTGGCCCGTTCCACATTCTAACCACTTTCTGGGTAAAGAAGTTTCTCCTGAATTCTTTATTGGATTTATTAGTCACTATCTTATATTTATGGCCCCTAGTTTTGCACTCCCCTACATGTAGAAGTATCTTCTTTACGTCTATCAAACCCCTTCATAATTTTAAATACCTCTATTAGGTTACTCCTCAGCCTTCTCTTTTCTAGAGAGAAGAGTCCCAGCCTGTTCAGTCTTTCCTGATAGGTATAACCTCTCAGTTCTGGTATCATCCTTGTGAATCTTTTCTGCACCTTCTCCAGTGCCTCTATATCGTTTTTGTAATACAGAGACCAGAACTATTCACAGTACTCGAAGTGTGGTCTAACCAAGGTTCTATACAAGTTTAACATAACTTCTCTACTTTTCAATTTTATTGCTCTGAAAATGAACCCCAGTGTGTTGTTTGCTTTTTTTTATGGCCTTATTACCTTGTGTCACTAATTTAATGATTTGTGTATCTGTACCCCCAGGTCCCTTTCCCCCAAACCTTATTTAGACTCTTATTTTCCAAGGCGTATGTAGTCTCCTTATTCCTCCTACCAAAATCCACCACCTCACACTTTTCTATATTAAAATTCATTTGTCATTTACACACCCATTCTGCAAGTTTATTAATGTCTTCCTGTATTTTGTTGCCTGGTGTGATTGTGAGACATACAGAGCAGTTTCAACCTCTGGTCTGTGCTGAATTAGCTGAGCTCAGCCTTGCAATGTTGGGGGGAACACAACAACTGATCTCAACACCCCCTGGGCTAATAATGGGAAAATCAGTCAGGGTTCCTGCTCCTGATTGTTACCTGCTGGGCCTGGCCCGAAATCCATTTGGGAGGCCCCCTCCTTTATGGTCAAATCAGGTTCACCCTTAAAGAATAGCCATCTGGGCAAAGCACTGCGAGGCTGCATAAGTCCCAGCTCAAGGCAGCTTCTTCAGGACAGAGATAGAGAGATTGTGAGAGTGATAGGTAGTGAGAGAGAGAGATAGTGAGAGTGATAGATAGTGAGTGAGATAGAGAAGAGATAGAGAGAAAAAGATAGAGAGTGATAGATAGTGAGAGTGATAGATAGAGAGAGAGATAGAGAAGAGATAGAGAGAGAGAGATAGGGAGAGAGACACAGGGAGAGAGATAGATAGAGAGAGAGACAGATAGAAAGAGCGAGTTAGAGCGAGATAGAGAGTGATAGATAGATAGAGAGAGATAGACAGCTAGAGAGAGATAGAGAGATAGATCGAGAGAGAGAGACAGATCGAGAGAGATAGATTGAGAGAGAGATAGAGAGAGATAGAAAGATAGATAGAGATAGAGAGAGATAAAGATAGATAGAGAGAAAGATAGATAGAGAAAGATAGAGATAGATAGATAGATAGAGAGATATGTATATATATATAAATATAGATAATATATATGTAGCAAGAGAGTGAGAGACAGATAGAGAGAGTGATGTATAGATAGGTACAGATATATATATATACACTCCAATATTGCAGAGTTTGGTATTGAAAAATGGTGTACAACAAAACACATCAATGCAATTTCATGTAGAATTGAACTCACTATATCTTCATTATGAATTTTACATGAAAAACTAGCCATGAGAAACAAATAGAAGTGACAGATCATCAACAATATGAAGATAGCATGGTGTGTACGCACGTCATGACTGAGCATCAGTCTTATTTGCACTTCTGCCCTGATAATTCCCTCTTCACCATGCCACTCAGGATGTGTGACAGCTGCTGGACCTTGAAGTATGCTGCTGCTAATTTGCATTGTGTCTATGGCAACCCGTAACAGACAGTGATCATTAACAAACGGAAGCTGGGTTCATTGTTTCTGAGGGAAAACCTGTGGGTAAAAGTTAGAAGGAAGTGTTGCACTGTATTCTTGAGATACTGGATTGTATGAGCTAATACAGGCCTTGTTATAATCATTTGAATGTCCAATAACAGAGCATAAAATTGTAAACAATTTTACAACACCAAGTTATAGTCCAACGATTTTATTTTTAATCCCACAAGCTTTCGGGGGCTTTCCCCTTCCTCAGGCGGTGTGGAAATGACAGTTTCGAATCCTTCGCATTTTAAGATCACATAACAATGCCTGGTGATTACTGCCCGTTGCCAAGGCAATCACAGTGAGCAGACAGAAAGGTGTCATCTAAAAGGCCACTGAATATACAACCCCCAAAAAAAAAGAGAGAGAGAGAGATAAGGAATACAGTCAATGACCCGTTATATTAAAAACAGATAACATTTGTTCGCTGGTGGGGTTACGTGTAGTGTGACATGAACCCAAGATCTCGGTTGAGGCCGTCCTCATGGGGACCCAAGATCCCATGAGGACGGCCTCAACCGGGATCTTGGGTTCATGTCACACTACACGTAACCCCACCAGCGAACAAATGTTATCTGTTTTTAATATAACGGGTCATTGACTGTCTTCCTTATCTCTCTCTCTCTCTCTTTTTTTTTGGGGGTTGTATATTCAGTGGCCTTTTAGATGACACCTTTCTGTCTGCTCACTGTGATTGCCTTGGCAACGGGCAGTAATCACCAGGCATTGTTATGTGATCTTAAAATGCGAAGGATTCGAAACTGTCATTTCCACACCGCCTGAGGAAGGGGAAAGCCCCCGAAAGCTTGTGGGATTAAAAATAAAATCGTTGGACTATAACTTGGTGTTGTAAAATTGTTTACAATTGTTAACCCCAGTCCATCACCGGCATCTCCACATCAGAGCATAAAATGTAATATGTGCCAATCGGGGGTCAATGTTTCTTTATCTTACAACAGAGATGGGACTCAATTCTATTATATCTGTGACTCAAACGCGCTTTGCCACAAGGTAAAGAGGTTAGTTGTAGCTATTCTGTCTCTTCATTTCCAGCAACAGGTTTTCATTTACAACACATGGAGACTTAATGCAGCCGACAGGAAAGACTGACGCTAGTCTATTTATTTCTTTTGTAAGATATATATATATATTTTTCCTATGTTCTTTCTGTGGAATCGGCGCACCAAGGCAAACATTGGAAGTTGACTGTGACAAATGCAAGGCTCCTTCCTGCAGCACGTCCTGAGGTGTTTCTGTATTACATCTTTTCACCTTGACCTGTTGACCAGGCTGAGTATTGTGAATTATAGTCTACAAAGAGTCCTGTTGACTTTATGTGGATGATACACAAAAACATGAAACGCTGTCTGGAACCATTACAAACTAATTGCAACAGAAAATTCTATCATAGCTAGAAATGTTAAATACATATGATCTGGCAAACATCTTTGTTATCCCCAATGAGCTAGACATTGAAAATAAGCTTTGTTCTACAACAGGTGGCCAGATGCACTTTGTGTTGAGCATTTCGCAGTCCCTGGGTCACACAGACAGTGGGTGTCAATGATCATTATCAAGGAACGTGAGTATTCCCCACCGTAGTGCCTGTGATCTGGTTTGATTGACAGTTCTCTATCCAGAGCCTGGTGATGAAGGGACGTACTCTGCAGGTGACTGGGTATCCCTTTGGTTCAAAAGCAAAATGCTGCGGATGCTGGAAACCTGAAATAAAGGCAGGAAATGCTGGAATCACTCAGCAGGTCAGGCACCATCTGTGGAGAGAGAAACAGAGTTAACGTTTCAGGTCGATGACCTTTCGTCAGTGGTGGTAGCAGAATTCATAATAGCTTTTAAAGGGGAAGTGGATCAATATTTCAAAAAGAAAATTGTAAAAGGGTATGGGAAAGGGCAGGGGAATGGGATTAAGTAAATAACTCTTTCATAGAGCTGGCACAGACATGATGGGTCGAATAGTTTTGTCCTGAGTTGTAATAATTATGATACTAAGAGTACTAGGCCCATGGTGGCGTAATTAAGAACCTTGTGATTAAGATAGGGTTGGGTTAAAACTTTATAGCAGACTTGCTGAGCCTACTAGACTGATATTTCTATTTAATGGGAACATCAGATGCACAGCAGGGGGGGAGGGGGTGCAAATGTATGCCGTTATTTATTTATTAATCAACCAACTATTGCAGCAGATATACGGCACACTTAAGCAAAATTTCAGCCATGCATTGGGGTTTAGCAGCATGTACAGGCACTTGACTAACGCTGTATTGTAGGATGCTGCTTACCCTTGACCATGCTCATTGTGATTCAAATCACACTGAGCATTGAAGTCCTAGTGTAGCTGGGCAGTGCTGCATTGCGGGCTCTTCCCTGGCTGAAGACAGGGGAGCTGTGGAGAAATGGTTGATTGACTATGCTTCGACTCACTGCTTCTGTTAACCTGGCCTCACTGGACATTTTTGAGATATGACAGATGAGTCATGTGGGGAAGAATGATACTGGGGCTTGGGGGGTTAAATTATGAGGGCAGGTTGCATAAACTTGGCATGTACTCCCTTGATGGGAGTACTTTGATGATCATTGCATAGAACCTTAGTCAGACCCCATCTGGAGTATGGCGTTCAGTTCTGGGCATCGCACCTCAGGGAGGATATATTGGCCTTGGAGGGGGTGCAACGCAGATTCACCAGAATGATACCGGGGCTTAGAGGATTAAATTATGAGGACAGGTTGCATAGACATGGGCTTGTATTCCCTTGAGTATAAGAGATTGAGGGGTGATCTGATCGAGGTGTTTAAAATGTTAAAAGGATTCGATAGAGTGAACACTAAGAAACTATTTCCTCTGGTGGGGAATCCAGAACAAGGGCGCATAATCTTAAAATTAGAGCTGGGCCATTCAGGAGCGAAATCAGGAAGCACTTTTTCAGATAGTAGAAATCTGGAACTCTCTCCTCCAAAAAACTGTGGATGCCAGATGACAATTGGAGCTTTCAGGACTGAGATAGATAGATTTTTGTTAGGTAAGGGTATCAAGGAATGTGGAGCAATGGCAGGAAAATGGAGTTGAGGTGCAGATCAGCCATGAACTAAGCGAATGGCGTAACAGGCCCGAGGGGCTGAATGGCCTCCTCCTGTTCCTAATGTTCCTATGTTCCTAGATGGATTAAAGGCACAGACAATTTGGATGAACACAGGCCAAGGATATTGACTGAGCTGAACTGGCTTGACAGGTACCCTTTAAAAAAATTTAACATTAGATTTATTTTTCCTGTGTACACTACTGCAGGTATATGGCACCGTTCTATAAATTGTGACTCAAATATTTTGTTCTATTTGACAGTGTGAGGAACCATATTCTATTGTCAAATTAATATGCTTAAGTATTTGATTTGAATGGGCAAAGAATTACACAACCTTTTGGGGAGGACATGACATCACATAATTGGGAATATAGAACATAAGAATCTAGTGGATCAGAAGAGACTATTTTGGTTCATTTAGCCAACCTCAGAGTTCAAAGGTGAGAGAGGTCATTTTCTTCCTGGTTACGAAAGGGCCAAATATGGAAAAAAATACATCGTACAAAATATCTCCAAGCTTGGGAGTCGACATATTTTAAACAAAGTTATTTGCGATAAATGTTGGCCTGTCATCTTGCCACATATTGGTCACTCCAACAATGGGCGTTGCAGAGGCGAAGGGACTGTACATGGTATTGTCAACTAATATGTAGAAAACAGACTCTCCATTACCCAATTGGATGACCTTTGTTTATCAGTCAAACAGCCTTTTTTCCCCGATCTCCAATATTTTTATAAATAATAAACGGAAGTGTTCAAAGAAAGTGAAGAAAAACACAAAATTGTTTTTTAATGTCCCCTGTGATTTTTCTCCTGTAGTGCTCGCAGCAGTGTCCAGGAGATTGATCTTTTATTCCTGGTGACTTCAGGTCAATCCCTGAGGGCTGGTGACCCTACTTCCAGGTGATTTCTAAATTCTAAACTACGGGAATTGCTTCTTCCCGTAGTTTCTATGTGTCGTTCTAGCCATACTGAAGGACATGAAGGACTTGGAGCAGCTGCATCAACAGTGAAAGGACAGCAAGCTTGGAATAAAGCACTGACAGGCCATCTTCTGCCCATCATGAGATACCTTGTCACTATTAGCCATTCTTATGTATTTGGTGCTAGGCAACACTTTGGTATTTAGCGGAGTTGTGACTAAAAACCTTACACTGATGACAGCTATCAGCTTAATAATATGTTGATGGGGCCCAGGCACCACATTAACACTCTCTTTGCAGCAGAGGGTGCATGTATAACTTGGTACAGATAATGCAGAGCAGACAATGAGTACAATTCAGTGCCTGTATCCCGCAAAATATCGCATTAAAGGCATCTAAAATCCAGCCATTCATTTTGCTTGTTGGCATTCCATTCACACCAGCACTGAGACATTCACATGTCGTCTTTGCAGAGACTATATACTGTCGAAATCTGGGACTGGGACTGTGTTACTCCAGAGACTTGAGCACATAGGTTTATGTGGAGCGTAGATTTACTAGAATGATACCTGGACTTCAAGGGTTAAGTTACGAGGAGAGATTACACAAATTGGGGTTGTATTCTCTAGAGTTTCAAAGGTTATGGGGTGATCTGATCGAAGTTTATAAGATATTAAGGGGAACAGATAGGGTGGATAGAGAGAAACTATTTCCGCTGGTTGGGGATTTTAGGAGTAGGGGGCACAGTCTAAAAATTAGAGCCAGACCTTTCAGGAGAGAGATTAGAAAACATTTCTACACACAAAGGGTTGTAGAAGTTTGGAACTCTCTTCCGCAAATGGCAATTGATACTAGCTCAATTGCTAAATTTAAATGTGAGATAGATAGCTTTTTGGCAACCAAAGGTATTAAGGGATATGGGCCAAAGGCAGGTATATGGAGTTAGATCACAGATCAGCCATGATCTTATCAAATGGCGGAGCAGGCACGAGGGGCTGAATGGCCTACTCCTGTTCCTATGTTCCCAGTGCAGTACTGAGTGAGTGCTGCACGAACAGAGGTGCCGTCTTTTGGTTGAGAAGTTAAACTGAGGCCCCTTCTGCCCTCTCAGGTGGATGTAAAAGATCCCAATGCACTATTCGTAGAAGAGCAGGGGAGTTCTCCTGGTGTCCTGACCAATACTCATCCGTCAACCAACATCACTAAGATTATCTGTTCATTACCTCATTGCTGTTTGTTGGATCTTGCTGTGCACAAATTGGCTTCTGTGTTTCCTTCATTACAACAGTGACTACACTTCAAAAATACTTCATTGGCTGTAAAGTGGTTTGGGATGTCCTGAGGTCATGAAATACACTGTATAAATTCTTTCTTTCTTTAATGGGGATTAGGTAAACTGATTATTCTCCCTCCATTTAGCTATTATTGGGAAGAGAATTCATAATTAATGGAGTGATAAGACACTGTTTGTAGTGCCCTGATTCAGTGGGAGATACAGATTTCTGCCAGAAATATAATTATTCTACAAGCCTTTGAAATGAAGCTTTGCTAATGGGCTTGTGATGACTTTTGTTAAATGCATCTTTGTAATCATTCTTTTAAGATCAAAGGTGCACTCCCTGTTCAATCATCTTTAGTTTAAAGTAATTATAAACAATAAATTAAACCTCTGCTTCATTCATAAAAAGATCGCAAATTTCAGATGTGGTGTCCCCTCTTGAAATTATTCTTTGTGGCTGCTTGATATAGCTGGTGTTTAATTCTCTTCTGTCTGGTGCTCTAACCCACAGACTGAGTAGCTCCCACAACATTGCAAGAGCTCCCTGTTTGAAATATAGCTTCATGGTTTGAGCTGCTGCCTTTGTTCGTCTGAAAGTAAGTAAGTTTATAACCTTCCTGCAGGATTTGAATTATTATTATTTGGCGGATGCCGACACGGCCTATAATTCTAACCATCTTAGAACATTGCCATCCCCAGCATTCAAAGCGCGTAGGCCTCCAGATAGTTTAGTTAGCGGGCACGATTCAACAAGATGGGATTTGGTTTGGATTTGTCCGCGAGGATAGGTGTCATCATCACGAAGGCCTCACAGATGAAGATTTGAGAGGCTCTGCCCCAGTCCAGTTCGGAAGTGGTTGAGAAGAGCCCAACTATTTTGAATTTGAAGTGAAATCTATTTAAAGGGACATCATCGCCATTGATATGCATGTTTTCCAAAGGCACAACTTGAGGACATACATGATTAGCATCCAAATGTGACTTTGACTTGTGAAAACCACTTGGGTCAGTTCAGGGTAACATCCAAATTAAATGAAAATGACCCTTGGGATTCGTGGCTCTTCACTCTAACTGACAATAGAAGCCGAAGGTTCCCACAGTTCGTAGCCCTCTGTCTGGTGCTGCTAATAATGACACCATATCAACATAAAGTGGATAAGCTGTCTGACTATTCCCATTTTGCATCACAAATGCTCTCCTGAGCTAAAAGAGGCTTAGGAGTCTTAGTAAATGTCCAACCAATGCAGGGTAACAATCAACAAAGCCGATAGGGTGTTGGCCAAAACAGTAGAATATAAGTCAGAGGCGTTAGCGATCAAACTGTACAGAGCTCTGGTCAGACTCCATCTTGAACACTGCGGGAGACATTCAAGTGCTGGAGGCAGTGGGGAGAAGACCTGGGAGAAGAGGTTGATCCCCAGTGTCAGGGTTTCCAGTTATAAGGAAAGACTGGAGACACTTGGGCTTTCCGGCCTAGACCGGAGGTGTCTAAGTCGTGATATTATAGCGATATATAAGATTGTTAGAAAAATTAACCTAGAATATTACTTTACATTAAACTGCGGGAGTGGAACAAGGGGACACAGGTTCAAATAGTAAAAGGTAATTTCAGGGCTGATATCAGGAAATTCTTCATGCATTTGGAATAGCTTCCAGATAAGAGTAGTGGAGGCAAAACCCCTGCAGTATTTAATAAACAACTGGATGCAGCAGTGGGGGCTCGTAGGATCTCTCTGGCTGGATGAATTAAGATGGGCTGAATGGCTTTCCTTGCCTGTGATCTTCTGATGGATTTTGTATTGTTTGCTTCTTGGTGAGGCAGGTAAGTTTAATTTAATTTGCCTTCAGCTATGGAGGATAACAGTGCCTTAATCTCCAAGTATTCTCTGACCAGTTTCCCCACTACTCACTCATAACTAAGAAAGAAAGGAAGAGCTTGCATTTATAAAGCATCATTCACAACCTCAGGGCGTCCCAAAGGGTTTTACAGACAATTAAGTACTTTTTGAACTATAGTCACTGTTGTAATAGGAACATAGGAACATTAGGATCAGGAGTAGGCCATTCAGCCCCTCAAGCCTGTTCTGCCATTTAATTAGATCATGCCTGATCTGTATCTTAACTCCATCTGCCTGCCTTGGTCCCATAACCTTTAATACCCTTGCCTAACAAAAATCTATCAATCTCAGTTTTGAAATGTTCAATTGAAACAGCCTCAGCAGCTTTTTGGGAGAGAGAGTTTCAGATTTCCACTACCCTTTGAGTGAAGAAGTGCTTCCTGACATCACCCCTGAACGGCCCAGCTCTAATTCTAAGGTTATGCCCCCTTGTTCTGGATTCCCCCACCAGAGGAAATAGTTTCTCCCTATCTACCCTATCAATTCCTTTAATCATCTTAAACACTTCAATTTGTTCACCCCTTAATCTTCTATATTCAAGGGAATACAAGCCTAATCTATGGAACCTGGCCTCATAATTTAACTCTTTCAGGCCCAGGTATCATTTTGGTGAATCTGCATTGCACCCCCTCCAAAACCAATATATCCTTCCTGAGGTGTGGTGTCCAGAATTGAATGCCGTACTCCAGATGGGGTCTAACCAGAGCTCTGTACAGCTGTAACATAACTTTCACCTCTTTGTATTCAGCCCTCTTGAGATAAAGGCCAACATTCCATTAGCCTTTTAAATTATTTTTTGTACCTGTCCACCAGCTTTTAGTGATTTCTGTACTTGAACCCCTAAATCTCTCTGCTCATCCACAGTTCCTAGCTTCTCACCATTTAAAAAATAATCTGATTCAACTTTCTTAGGTCCAAAGTGGATGACCTCACACTTTCCTAAGTGCAGCAGCCAATTTGTGCACAGCAAGCTCCCACAAACAGCAATGTGGCAGTGATCAGATAATCTGTTTTTTAGTGGTGTTGGTTGAGGAATAAATATTGGCCAGGACACCGAGAGAACTCTTCTGCTCTTCTTCGAAGTAGTGCTGTGGGATCTTTTATGTTCACCTAAGAGGGCAGACAGGGCCTCGATTTAATGTCTCATTCGAAAGATGGCACTTCCAATAGTGCAGCACTCCCTCAGTGCTACACTGGAGTGAGGTAATATTAGAATGATAATGGATCAGAAAGGTATTTATATTATGATTTAAATATTCATCCTGCAACATATTGTTCTGTGTCACACCATCTTTGGACAAGTGTGAGGTACTGCACAAAGGAAGAATGAACGAACAATGTAACTACTCCATGAATAGTGTCGAAATAGCTCAGGGTTAGGTTGAAAGAGATCTCGGGGTTTTAGTCGGTTCAATACTGTGGCCCCGATATTAGCGGGGAGGCGGGATGGCAGCGGGGGGTGGGGGGAGCGATTGGGCACGTGGCAAACCCACATGATCCAAACTTACCCTTTCCAACGCGATCGCACATTGATTGATAACGGTTAACGTCCTCTCTGGGTTTCGCGCCCGGCGGCTAGTCTGATTGACGGTATAGCTGCTGTCAGGAGCTGCAACGCGAGGGGGGGGGGCGAGAAAGAGAGAGAAAGAGAGACGTCATCCAGCGCTGGAATGGAAGACCAGCGGGGGGGGGGGGGGGGGGATGAATGGAAGATCCGGTGCTGGACTGGAAGATCGGGGGAAGATCGGGGTGGGAGAGAGGGGGAGATCTGGGGGACATAGGGAGAAAATTGGGGGGCCATCGGGAGGGTGAAGAGGGGGACATTGGGGAGACATCGGGAGGGTGAAGAGGGGGACATTGGGGAGACATCGGGAGGGTGAAGAGGGGGACATCGGGAGGGTGAAGAGGGAGACATCGGGGAGACATCGGGAGGGTGAAGAGGGGGACATCGGGGAGACATCGGGAGGGTGAAGAGGGGGACATCGGGAGGGTGAAGAGGGAGACATCGGGGAGACATCGGGAGGGTGAAGAGGGGGACATCGGGGAGACATCGGGAGGGTGAAGAGGGGGACATTGGGGAGACATCGGGAGGGTGAAGAGGGGGACATCGGGGGGCATCAGGAGGGTGAAGAGGGAGACATCGGGGGGCATCGGGAGGGTGAAGAGGGGGACATCGGGGAGATATCAGGAGGGTGAAGAGGGGGACATCAGGGAGACATTGGGAGGGTGAAGAGGGAGACATCAGGGAGACATCGGGAGGGTGAAGAGGGGGACATCGGGGGGCATCGGGAGGGTGAAGAGGGAGATATCGGGAGGGTGAAGAGAGAGACATTGGGGAGACATCGGGAGGGTGAAGAGGGGGACATTGGGGGGCATCGGGAGGGTGAAGAGGGGGACATCGGGGGGCATCGGGAGGGTGAAGAGGGGGACATCGGGAGAAGATTGGGGTGACATCAGGAGGGTGAAGAGGGGGACATCGGGGGGCATCGGGAGGGTGAAGAGGGGGACATTGGGGAGACATCAGGAGGGTGAAGAGGGGGACATCGGGAGGGTGAAGAGGGGGACATCGGGGGGCATCGGGAGGGTGAAGAGGGGAACATTGGGGAGACATTGGGAGGGTGAAGAGGGAGAAATTGGGGAGACATCGGGGAGACATCGGGAGGGTGAAGAGGGAGACATCGGGAGAAGATTGGGGGGACATCGGGAGGGTGAAGAGGGGGACATCGGGGGGCATCGGGAGGGTGAAGAGGGGGACATTGGGGAGACATCGGGAGGGTGAAGAGGGGGACATCGGGAGGGTGAAGAGGGAGACATCGGGGAGACATCGGGAGGGTGAAGAGGGAGACATTGGGGAGACATCGGGAGGGTGAAGAGGGAGACATCGGGGGACATCGGGAGGGTGAAGAGGGAGACATCGGGGGACATCGGGAGGGTGAAGAGGGGCACATTGGGGAGACATCAGGAGGGTGAAGAGGGAGACTTCGGGGGGCATCGGGAGGGTGAAGAGGGAGACATTGGGGAGACATCGGGAGGGTGAAGAGGGAGACATTGGGGAGACATCGGGAGGGTGAAGAGGGAGACATCGGGGAGACATCGGGAGGGTGAAGAGGGAGACATCGAAGCGGGGGACATTGGACATCGGAGCAGGTTTCAAAGGTGTTTGCACTTCCTTGCATGGTTTTTTATTTAATTTATTTAGTTTCTTTTTTCCCTGATCCAGCCCTTCACGTCTGGTTTCACCAGGCATGAATCAGAAGCAGTGGGCAAGCCACCCAGGTAAGTTAAAAATCTTTCTAATCCATTCATCAGTCACAGGTAAAGTGCTTTAAGTACCTCAATGAGCTACATTTGGCTCTTTAACTGACATCCCACCTGCTTTAATTGCCGGCGGGACTTCCGTTTTCGGGTTGCACGTGCACACGCAGGTGGGACCCTGGGAAACTCGGAAGTTGGCGGGTTGGAGCCGTATTCTGAACCCGATCGGGATTTCTGCGATTTTGGAGCCCCCCTCCGCCCCCAACGCACCCGCAATTGCCTTCTAAAATCACCCCTGTGTGTCCAACCAATGCAGAGCAATCAACGAAGCAAATGGGATGCTGAGTTACATAACAAGACTGTAGGATACAAGTCAGAGGAAGTCATGCTCAAACTGTATAGGTCTCAGACCATACCTTGAGTACAGTGTCCAGTTCTGGTCAGACCCGCCTTGTGTACTGTGTCCAGTTCTGGTCAGCCCCACCTTGAGTACAGTGTCCAGTTCTGGTCAGACCCACCTTGAGCACTGTGTCCAGTTCTGGTCAGACCCACCTTGAGCACAGTGTCCAGTTCTGGTCAGACCCACCTTGAGCACTGTGTCCAGTTCTGGTCAGACCCACCTTGAGTACAGTGTCCAGTTCTGGTCAGACCCACCTTGAGCACTGTGTCCAGTTCTGGTCAGACCCGCCTTGAGTACTGTGTCCAGTTCTGGTCAGACCCACCTTGAGTACAGTGTCCAGTTCTGGTCAGACCCACCTTGAGTACAGTGTCCAGTTCTGGTCAGACCCACCTTGAATACAGTGTCCAGTTCTGGTCAGACCCACCTTGAGTACAGTGTCCAGTTCTGGTCAGACCCACCTTGAGTACTGTGTCCAGTTCTGGTCAGACCCACCTTGAGTACAGTGTCCAGTTCTGGTCAGACCCACCTTGAGTACTGTGTCCAGTTCTGGTCAGACCCACCTTGAGTACAGTGTCCAGTTGTGGTCAGACCCACCTTGAGCACTGTGTCCAGTTCTGGTCAGACCCACCTTGAATACTGTGTCCAGTTCTGGTCAGACCCACCTTGAATATTGAGTCCAGTTCTGGTCAGACCCACCTTGTGTACTGTGTCCAGTTCTGGTCAGACCCACCTTGTGTACAGTGTCCAGTTCTGGTCAGACCCACCTTGAGTACTGTGTCCAGAGCTGGTCCTGGAGATATGACAGAGACATTCAGGTCCTGGAAGCTGTTCAGAGAAGAGGCCTGAGGCATCAGAGGACTGTATTATGGGAAAAGATTTGAGCTTTTCAGCCCCAAAAGGAGGTAACTGAGAGGGATATATAAGAAAGAAAACGGTATAGAAAATGTAAATTCTGAAAATTACTTCAAACTAAACTAACGTCGGGAACCTTTTCTTCATCCTAGGTGCGATGAGAACATGGAATGGACACTCAAAAAGAGCAGTGGAGGTAAAGACCCTGGAGTCATTATAAAAACAATTGGACGTCATGATGGGGGAGGGGAAACTGTAGAGCTTTTCTGGATGGATGAGCTTAGAAGGGCCAAAGGACCTTCCTTATCTGTGTGATTTTGTGAAGTAAGATTTGTACTGCATTGGCATTACAACAAAAGTCTAAACTTGCATCATATTCGCGATGGCTGAGGTCATACCACCAAGGACAGATCTCTGTCCCTGAGTGCTGATGTGGGTATGGCAGCATTTAAATACTTTCATCAGACTTCACACTGATGGTGTGATTCTGCTTTCTGTTGTCAGCTTGGCTCAGTTGGTAGGAGGCTTAACTATGATTCGGAAGCCAGTTGGTTTCCAACCCCACTCTAGGGTTTGAGTATGTAATCTTGGCTGGCAATCCAGTGAAGTACTGAAGGAGTGCTGCTTTGTCAGAGGTGCTGTCCTTCAGATGAGATGTTAATCCCTGATGCATGTCTACTTGTTCCAGCGATTCAATTAATGATTGTTATTTGAAGGAGAGCAGTTTCCTGGTCAACTTTAATCCCTCGACTGCAACAGATAGATTAATTAGTCATTCATTTTATTGCTGCTTTTAAGAGATTGCTTTGTGGAAAATGGCTGATTGCCATGAATGTATTTCATTGTATGTGAAGCATTTTGAGATTTGATCATAAGAACGTAAGAACAAAAGAAATAGGAGGAGGAGTAGTCCATACGGCCCCTTGAGCCTGCTCCGCAATTCAATAAGGTCATGGCTGATCTTCAACCTCAACTCCACTTTCTCGCCCTATCCCCATATCCCTTGATTCCCTGACAGTTCAAAAATCTATCGATCTCAGTCTTGAACAGACTCAATGACAGAGCATCCAAAGTCCTCTGGGGTAGAGAATTCCAAAGATTCACAACCCTCTGAGTGAAGAAATTCCTCCTCATCTCAGTCCTAAATGGCCGACTCCTTATCCTGAGACTATGCCCCCTAGTTCTAGACTCTCCAGCCAGGGGCAACAACCTCTTAGCATCCACCCTGTCAAGCCCTCTCAGATTCTTATATGTTTCAATATCACTTCTCATTCTTCTAAACTCCAGAGATGCAAGGCCCATTCCACTCAATCTCTCCTCATAGGACAACACTCTCATCCCAGGAATCAATCTAGTGAACCTTTGTTTTTTTTATTATTCATTCATGGGATGTGGGCGTCGCTGGCAAGGCCAGCATTTATTGCCCATCCCTAATTGCCCTTGAGAAGGTGGTGGTGAGCCGCCTTCTTGAACCGTTGCAGTCCGTGTGGTGAAGGTTCTCCCACGGTGCTATTAGGAAGGGAGGTCCAGGATTTTGACCCAGCGACGATGAAGGAACGGCGATATATTTCCAAGTCAGGATGGTGTGTGACTTGGAGGGGAACGTGCAGGTGGTGTTGTTCCCATGTGCCTGCTGCTCTTGTCCTTCTAGGTGTTAGAGGTTGCGGGTTTGGGAGGTGCTGTCGAAGAAGCCTTGGCAAGTTGCTGCAGTGCATCCTGTGGATGGTACACGCTGCAGCCACAGTGCGCCGGTGGTGAAGGGAGTGAATGTTTAAGGTGGTGGATGGGGTGCCAATCAAGCGGGCTGCTTTGTCCTGGATGGTGTCGAGCTTCTTGAGTGTTGTTGGAGCTGCACTCATCCAGGCAAGTGGAGAGTATTCCATCACATTCCTGATTTGTGTCTTGTAGATGGTGGAACATCTTTCGGGAATCAGGAGGTGAGTCACTCGCCACAGAGTACCCAGCCTCTGACCTGCTCTTGTTGCCACAGTATTTATGTGGCTGGTCCAGTTAAGTTTCTGGTCAATGGTGACCCCCAGGATGTTGATGGTGGGGGATTCGACGATGGTAATGCCGTTGAATGTCAAGGGGAGGTGGTTAGACTCTCTCTGTTGGAGATAGTCATTGCCTGGCACTTCTCTGGCGAATGTTACTTGCCACTTATCAGCCCAAGCCTGGATGTTGCCCAGGTCTTGCTGCATGCGGGCTCGGACTGCTTCATTATTTGAGGGGTTGCGAATGGAACTGAACACTGTGCAATCATCAGCGAACATCCCCATTTCTGACCTTATGATGGAGGGAAGGTCATTGGTGAAGCAGCTGAAGATGGTTGGGCCTAGGACACTGCCCTGAGGAACTCCTGCAGCAATGTCCTGGGGCTGAGATGATTGTCCTCCAACAACCACTACCATCTTCCTTTGTGCTAGGTATGACTCCAGCCACTGGAGAGTTTTCCCCCTGATTCCCATTGACTTCAATTTTACTAGGGCTCCTTGGTGCCACACTCTGTCAAATGCTGCCTTGATGTCAAAGGCAGTCACTCTCACCTCACCTCTGGAATTCAGCTCTTTTGTCCATTTTTGGACCAAGGCTGTAATGAGGTCTGGACCTGAGTGGTCCTGGCGGAACCCAAACTGAGCATCGGTGAGCAGGTTATTGGTGAGTAAGTGCTGCTTGATAGCACTGTCGGTGACACCTTCCATCACTTTGCTGATGATTGAGAGTGGACTGATGGGGCGGTAATTGGATTTGTCCTGCTTTTTGTGGACAGGATATACCTGGGCAATTTTCCACATTGTCGGGTAGATGCCAGTGTTGTAGCTGTACTGGAACAGCTTGGCTAGAGGCGCAGCTAGTTCTGGAGCACAAGTCTTCAGCACTACAGCCGGGATGTTGTCGGGGCCCATAGCCTTTGCTGTATCCAGTGCATCCATCCGTTTCTTGATATCACGTGGAGTGAATCGAATTGGCTGAAGACTGGCTTCTGTGATGGTGGGGATATCGGGAGGAGGCCAAGATGGATCATCCACTCGGCATTCTGGCTGAAGATGGTTGCAAATGCTTCAGCCTTGTCTTTTGCACTCATGTGCTGGACTCTGCCATCATTGAGCATGGGGATGTTCACGGAGCCTCTTCCTCCCGTTAGTTGTTTAATTGTCCACCGCCATTCACGATTGGATGTGGCAGGACTGCAGAGCTTTGATCTGATCTGTTGTTTGTGGAATCACTTAGCTCTGTCTATGGTATGTTGCTTCCGCTGTTTAGCATGCATGTAGTCCTGAGTTGTAGCTTCACCAGTTTGGCACCTCATTTTTAGGTATGCCTGGTGCTGCTCCTGGCATGCTCTTCTACACTCCTCATTGAACCAGGGTTGATCCCCTGGCTTGTTGGTAATGGTAGAGTGAGGAATATGCCAGGCCATGAGGTTACAGATTGTGCTGGAATACAATTCTGCTTTTGCTGATGGCCCACAGCACCTCATGGATGCCCAGTTTTGAGCTGCTAGATCTGTTCTGAATCTATCCCATTTAGCACGGTGGTAGTGCCACACAACACATTGGATGGTATCCTCAATGCGAAGACGGGACTTCGTCTGCACGAGGGCTGTGCGGTGGTCACTCCTACCAATACTGTCATGGACAGATGCATTTGCGACAGGTAGATTGGTGAGGACGAGGTCAAGTAAGTTTTTCCCTCGTGTTGGTTCGCTTACCACCTGCCGCAGGCCCAGTCTCGCAGCTATGTCCTTCAGAATTCGGCCAGCTCGGTCAGTAGTGGTGCTACCAAGACACTCTTTGTGATGGACATTGAAGTCCCCCACCCAGAGTACATTCTGTGCCCTTGCTACCCTCAGTGCTTCCTCCAAGTGGTGTTCAACATGCACCACCTCTAAGGCAAGTATATCCTTCATTAAGTAAGGAGACCAAAACTGTACACAGTACTCCAGGTGTGGTCTCACCAAAGCCCTGAACAATTGCAGCAAAACTTCCTTATTCTTATACTCCAACCCCTTTGCAATAAAGGCCAACATTCCATTTGCCTTCCTAATTCCTTGCTCTACCTGCATGTTAACTTTTGGTGTTTTGTGTACTAGGACACCCAAATCCTTCTGAACACCAACATTTAATAGTTTCTTACCATTTAAAAAATATTCTGTTTTTCTATTCTTCCTACCAAAGTGAATAATCTCACATTTCCCCACATTATACTCCATCTGCCACCTTCTTGCTCACTCACCTAACCGATCTATATCCCTTTGCAGACCCTTTGTGTCCTCCTCATAGCTTATTTTTCCACTGAGCTTTGTATTGTCAGCAAACTTGGATACATTACACTCAATCCCTTCATCCAAGTCATTAATATAGATTGTAAATAGCTGAGGCCCCAGCACTGATCCTTGCGGCACCCCACTAGTTACAGCCTGCCAACCTGAGAATGGCCTGTTTATCCCTACTCTCTGTTTTCTGTCCGTTAACCAATCCTCTATCCATGCTAATATATTACCCCCAACCTCATGAGCCCTTATCTTGTGTAACAAACTTTTATGTGGCACCTTATCGAATACCTTTTGAAAATTCAAATATACTACATCCACTGGTTCCCCTTTATCTACCTGCTCGTTACATCCTCAAAAAGCTCTCATAGATTTGTCAAACACGATATCCCTTTCGTATCCATTTTCTAAGTGTCCCGTTACCATGTCCTTAATAATGGATTCCAGTATTTTCCCAACTAATGATGTCAGGCTAACTGGCCTGTAGTTGCCTGTTTACTCTCGCCCTCCTTTCTTGAGTTGTGGTGTTACATTTATTACCTTCCAATCCACGGGGATCATTCTAGGGGAATTTTGGAGTATCACAACCAATGCATCCACTATCAATTTAAGTTCCTCACTCTCACTATTTCTTGTATGTTTTTTGTGTCTTCTGCCGTAAAGGCAGATACAAAATATTTGTTTAACGTCTCAGGCATTTCCTTATTCCCCATTATAATTCCTCCTGTCTCAAACTCTTAGGGACCCACGTTTACTTTCGCTATTTTCTTCCTTTTTGCATACTTGTAGAGCTCTTACAATCTGTTTTTATACTTCTTGCTAGTTTTTTCTCATTCTATTTTCTCCCTCTTTATCAATTTTTTGGTCATCTTTTGCTGGTTTCTAAAACTCTCCCAATCCTCAGGTTTACTACTCTCTTGGCAACATTATAAGCCTCTTCTTTTAATCCAATACTATCCTTAACCTCTTTAGTTATGATGTGGAGATGCCGGTGATGGACTGGGGTTGACAATTGTAAACAATTTTACAACACCAAGTTATAGTCCAGCAATTTTATTTTAAATTCACAAGCTTTCGGAGGCTTCCTCCTTCCTCAGGTGAATGTTTGTTGGAAAGTCTTTAGTTAGACATGCATGGATCACTTTTCCCGTGGAGTTTTTATTCCTCAATGGAATGTATATTCATTGAAAATTATGAAATATTTCTTTAAATGTTCACCATTGCTTATCTACTGTTATATCTTATAATTTAATTCCCCAATCAATCTTAGCCAACTCACCGCTCATACCTATGTAATTGGCTTTATTTAAGTTTAAGACTCTAGTTTCGGACTTAAGTAGGTCACTCTTGAACTCAATGTGAAATTCTATCATATTATGATCACTGTTCCTCAGAGGATCTGTTCCCATGTGATTACAAATTAACCCTGTCACATTACACAAGACAAGATCTAAAATAGCCTGTTCCCTGGTTGGTTCCATGACGTATTGTTCCAGGAAACTGTCTCGAATGCATTCCATGAACTCATCCTCCAACCTACTTTTGTCAATTTGTTTTGTCCAGTCTATATAAAGATTAAAGTCCCCCACAACTATTGCATTACCTTTGTTACAAGCTCCTCTTATTTCCTGATTAATACTTGATCAAGAGTTATACAACTGCAAATTCTTTCTTTGAGAAGCAAAGGGAAGAATTTTAATCCCCCACGATGGGCGGGAAAAGGTTGAGGGTTAAAAATTAAAAATTGCGAAACTGTCTATGTCCCACTCTCGAGAGGTGTGAAACCTCATTATATAATATTTAAATCAGACTCCCACAGTGCAGTTGGGATCCTGATTTAAATTTAACGCTAGCCGACCTGGTTTCCCAGCACTCGGGAAACCCTGCAGCAAAATAGAGGTAAAAACAGCCGGATCAGGCAGTTAAGTGCTTTTTATAGCACTGCTTGTGAGCCAAGAGGAGCAGGAGTGCTTGCACCCCTGCTCCTGAAGCAAACCTTCTGCTGCGATCGGTCGACCCCCCCCTCCAAACCTGCGATCCCCCCTTCTGTCCTGTCCCCCCCTTGATTGCCAGTCAAACCCCCTCCCTTATGCCTGCAATGTTTGCCGATCCCCCCCTTACCCCCTGAGATCTTTGCTGATCCTTCCCTTATCCCCCTGTGATCTTTGCCGATCCCCCCCCTACCCCCTGAGATCTTTGCCGATCCTCCCCTTACCCCCTGTGATCTTGGCCGATCCCCCCCCTACCCCCTGAGATCTTTGCCGATTCTCCCCTTATTCCCCTGTGATCTTTGCCGATCCCCCCCTTACCCCCTGTGATCTTGGCCGATCCTCCCCTTATCCCCCTGTGATCTTGGCTGATCCTCCCCTTACCCCCTGTGATCTTGGCCGATCCTCCCCTTATTCCCCTGTGATCTTTGCCGATCCCCCCCTTATCCCCCTGTGATCTTTGCCGATCCTTCCCTTATTCCCCTGTGATCTTGGCCGATCCTCCCCTTATTCCCCTGTGATCTTGGCCGATCCTCCCCTTACCCCCTGTGATCTTTGCCGATCCTCCCCTTATCCCCCTGTGATCTTTGCCGATCCTCCCCTTATCCCCCTGTGATCTTTGCCGATCCTCCCCTTATTCCCCTGTGATCTTGGCCGATCCCCCCCTTATCCCCCTGTGATCTTTGCCGATCCTCCCCTTATCCCCCTGTGATCTTTGCCGATCCTCCCCTTATTCCCCTGTGATCTTGGCCGATCCTCCCCTTATCCCCCTGTGATCTTTGCCGATCCTCCCCTTATCCCCCTGTGATCTTTGCCGATCCTCCCCTTATTCCCCTGTGATCTTGGCCGATCCCCCCCCACCCCCTGAGATCTTTGCCGATTCTCCCCTTACCCCCTGTGATCTTTGCCGAATGCCGGAACCGTCCTCAACAAGGGTAAGCAACTGTGTATCTCCTTAACGAATGGGATTTAAAGATTGGGAGATAAATCGCGGAAGGATTGAAAAGGAGGACGAATTAAAGTGAGTGAATTGAATGTCAAATCAGATACAGAAAGAGAAGTAAAGAGAGGGAAAGAAAGATTGGATTAAGAGAGTGAGAAAAAAGAGACAGAAAAGAAAAGTAAGAAAAAAAAATTCATAGAATCATAGAAAATTTACGGCACAGAAGGAGGCCATTCAGCCCATCTTGTCTGCGCCGGATGAGAAACGAGCCACCCAGCCTAATCCCACTTTCCCTGCAGGTCACGGCTCTTCAGGTGCACATCCAGGTATTTTTTTAAATGAGTTGAGGGTTTCTGCCTCTACCACCCTCTCAGGCAGTGAGTTCCAGACCCCCACCACCCTCTGGGTGAAAAAAGTTTTCTTCATTTCCGCTCTAATCCTTCTACCATTCACTTTAAATCTATGCCTCCTGGTTATTGACCCCTCTGCTCAGGGAAATAGATCCTTCCTATCCACTCTATCTAGGCCCCTCATAATTTTGTACAGCTCACCCATCAGTCTCACCTGTTTCAAGGAAAGCAACCCCAGCCTATCCAATCTGTCATCATAGCTAAAATTCTCCAGTCCTGACAACAATCTTGTCAATCTCCTCTGCACCCTCTCTAGTGCAATTACATCCTTCCTGTAATGTGGTGACCAGAACTGTGCGCAGTACACAAGCTGTGGCCTAACTAATGTTTTATACAGTTCCAGCATAACATCCTTGCTTTTATATTCTATGCCTGGGCTAATAAAGGAAAGCATTCCATATGCCTTCTTAACCACCTTATCTACCTGACCTGCTACCTTCAGGGATCTGTGGTCATGCACTCCAAGGTCCCTCACTTCCTCTACACCTCTCAGTATCCTCCCATTTATTGTGTATTCCCTTGCCTTGTTTGCTCTCCCCAAATGCATTACCTCACACTTCTCCAGATTGAACTCCATTTGACACTTTACTGCCCATTTGACCAGTCCATTGATATCTTCCTGAAGTCCACAGTTTTTCTCCTCACTATCAACCACACGGCCTACCTTTGTGTCATCTGCAAATTTCTTAATCATGCCCCCTACGTTTAAGTCCAAATCGTTTAAGTATACCACAAAAAGCAAAGGACCTAGTACTGAGCCCTATGGCACCCCACTGGAAACAGCCTTCCAGTCACAAAAACACCCGTCGACCATTACCCTTTGCTTCCTGCCACTGAGCCAATTTTGGATCCAATTTGCTACATTCCCATGGGCCTTTACTTTTTTGACCAATCTACCATGTGGGACCTTGTCTAAAGCCTTGCTAAAATCAATTGCGCTACCCTCAGCAATCCTCCTTGTCACCTCCTCGAAAAATTCAATCAAGTTAGTCAGGCACGACATCCCCTTAACAAATGCATGCTGCCTGTCCTTGATTAGTCCGTGCTTTTCGAAGTGACAGTTTATCCTGTCCCTCAGAATTAATTCCAATAATTTGCCCACCACTGAGGTTAGGCTGACTGGCCTGTAATTACTCGGTCTATCCGTCACTCCCTTTTTAAACAATGGTACAACATTAGCAGTCCTCCAATCCTCCGGCACTACGCCTGTATCCAGTGAAGTTTGGAAGATGATTGTTAAAGCCTCCGTTATTTCCTCCCCGGCTTCTTTTAACAGCCTGGGATACATTTCATCCGGCCCTGGTTATTTATCCACTTTCAAAGATGCTAATCCCCTCAATACTTCCTCTCTCACTATATTTATCCCATCCATTATTTCACACTCCTCCTCCTTAACTTCAATCTCTGCATCATCCCTCTCCTTTATGAAGACAGATGCAAAGTATTCATTAAGAACCATACCCACATCTTCCACCTCCACACATAGTTTACCTTTTTGGTCTGTAATAGGCCCAACTCTTTCCTTAGTTATCCTCTTGCTCTTAATGTATTTATAAAACTTCTTTGGGTTTTCTTTGATTTTACCTGCTAATATTTTTTCATGCCCTCTCTTTGCTTTCCTAATTTCCTTTTTAACTTCACCCCTGCACTTATATACTCCTCTAAGCTTTCTGTAGTATTGAGTTCCTGGGGCATCATTTTAGCACCCGCCATCGGGTGCGTTCCTGGTGGGGGGGCTCCGAAAATTGGAGAATCCCGGAGTGGGTTGGGAGCCCGACTCCAAACCGCCCACTTCCGGGTTCCCCACTGACGCGCCGGCGTGCGCGCGCAGCCCCCGCTGGTGGGAATCCCGCAGGCAATTAAAGCCAGCGGGGTTCCACTTGAAGGTATTTATTTTGCTTGTTCAGGTCATTAACTGACCTGATTAAGGGATTATGTGAGGAGGGGTGGGATTTTATAGCAAACTGGGACTGTTTCCCATACTGGGGGAAACACTCCCAGTTCAAATGGACCCGTTGCAGCTATCAGCCTGTGTCAGCTGCAAAGGTCCATTTGACGGGTGGGGGGAGACCCTCACTCATTGCAGGAGGCCACTTTGTCACTTTAGACAAAGTTTGGCCTCCACCAGCCTCCTCCTGACAATCAAAGTCACCAACTTGCACACTTACCCCGGGGTCCGGAGACATGTACCTACCTTGCGGACCCCCTCAGATGTACATCTTGCGGATGGGGGCCGCCGTAGCTGCAGTCATGACCTCCTCGGAGGGCGAACAGCATCACCAGCCTCACCAGCCCCGCCATCCACGCCGTCCACCTCTGACACATGGAGCTCCACAACACAGTGCTGTGACACATCCACCTGTACAGCAGGAGGGAGGGTTACCGCAGAGAGAGATGCGTCGCAGAGGGCACTACCCTCGCCACAGGGTCTACAGACCGAGGCTCAGCTTCCTGGACCTCTCTGAGCAGCAGTGCACACGGAGGCTCAGAGTCACTCGACATGTAGTCGTGGACATCTGCAGCCTCCTTCATGCCGAGCTGCTCCTGGCTGGCCCGAGCACCATCTTCTTACCTGTCGCTGTCAAAGTCACCACTGCCCTCAACAACTTCTCCTACGCATCCTTCCAGGGTGCCACCGGGGACATCGCCGACGTCTCTCAGCCGTCTGCACAAAAGAGCCCTACAAATACACCTAGACCCAATCTGCAGTGACACAATGGGTGGCATCAGTTGTGGGTCTCCATAGTGATCCTCAGGAGAGGGCATTATTGCACAAACCAGACAAGATTCGCAAAGACTTGGCAGTAGTGGTGCCAATATAATATGTAATGTGAGTTGGTCAGAAATTCAATATAAGTAACAACCATGACAAACCCTCAAACACCTTTGTGCATCCCCTTCATGCTCACGACACGTTTGCCTTACGCTGCCTACTGCACATATGTGATGCATGCCCTGTGGCTGCAGCACAGGTAGTGGCAGGTTGAGTGAGGCTGACCGTGAAAGAGATGCACGAGAGGGTGAGTATGAGATAGAGCCATGAGATTGTATGAGGATTGGGTTGAGTGGTAGTGGCGGGATGAGTACTGGCGAGGTGAGTAAGTGCAGGTAAGATGAGGATGAGGTTTGAGTGGGTATGAGGGGTGATGTGACAGAGTAGTGTTGGCAGTGCAGAAGGAGATGTGGGGTGGGGGCGGTGATGCGGCAGACGGAGTGTAGGGGAATGAGTAAGTGTACTCACTTTGGCTGACCTACTTAGGTCATTGCAGCGCCTCCTGCATTGTATGCAGGTGGGCGATATGTTGGTGGTGCAGGTGACCTCCTCTGCCACCTCGAGCCAGGCCTTCCTGGTGGCAGAGGCAGGCCACTTCCTCCCGCCCGCCGGGGGGAAGATCTCTGTCCTCCACCTCCTCCTCACCCCATGTATTGATATCTGGAGTGAGGCTTCATTAAACTGGGAGCAGCCTTCCCCCTGGGCTGCTCCATGCTGTAATTTTTCCTATTTGTTGCAGCATCTGTCAGTGGAGGACTGCCCCTTTAAATAGAGCTCCTCCAGCTGACAGATCTCACTGCGCATGCGCAGCCCGCCCGACGCGCAGATCAGCAGTGGGGAACCCGGAGGAGCAGGTAAGTGGATCCAATTGGGCTGCGATCGCACGGGGGGCAGACTGATTTCACTGGGCGCGTTACCCATGCGCCCGATAGCCCCCCCGCCGCGAACCCGCAGCCCTGGTAACATCCAGCCTCCAGTGTCTATCATAGGCTTTCTTTTTCTGCCTTATCTTACCCTGAATGCTTCTTGACATCAGGGGGCTCTAGATTTGGCAGCCCCTCCCTTTTTCTTTATGGAACATGTTTACCCTGAACCCCTTGAATCTCCCCTTTGAATGTCTCCCACTGCTCTGACACTGATTTACCTTCAAGTAGCTGTTTCCAGTTTACTTTTGCTAAATCATTTCTCAGTTTAGTAAAATTGGCCTTTCCCCAATTGAAAACTTTAACTCCTGCTCTGGCTTTGTCCTTTTCCATAACTATGCTAAAACTAACTGTATTATGATCATTACCACCAGGATGCTCTCCCACTGCTACTTCTTCATTTCATCTTCATTTCCTAGAACTAAATCCAGAACTGCCCCCCCCTCCCCCACCGTCCTTGTTGGGCTAAAAAAATGTAAAACTTGACATTTTTAAAATCTCCCTGAAAATGAAGGAATGAGACCCCACACTTACAATCATTAATTTTCGGTGCCAGAGAGGTTAATTGGCAGTCATTAACGGTTATCACATCGTTAAAGGGGTACTTAGACTGAAATGACGAGACTTACCTTTCTGTGGCGAGTTTAATGGGCAATTAATCCAGCAATTCCTAAAAAAAGGGGGAGGCTAAGGGCGAGGTGCTGCTTTCAGGAATCTAACAGCGGAGAGGCCCAACTCGGACAGCAACTTTTGGATATTGAAATTTAACCATGCATCTGCTCCTCGCCTGAAGTTGCTGAACCATTTGCGTATAAATACCGGCCAGCACCATTAGCCTCACCGTTATTTCGATAGCAAATTCTGGCCCAATATTTATATAAATCAGCTGTACAGTAGTTAATTTGTCCTCAGGGGGGAATTTTAACCCACCCTCCCCCCGGGGGCCTATAAAATGGAACCGTCAGACTTACCGCCCTGTTCCCACTGGCCGCCATTTTAACTGCTCGCTGCGGTTAAGTGGCTGAGATGCCCGCGGGAGCCTCACGAATTTATTCAAATCAGGAATAAAAATAGAAAATTCTGGAAATACTCAGCAAGTCAGGCAGCATCTGCGGACAACAGAAACAGAGTTAACCTTTCAGGTCGATGACCCCTCATCACAACTTTGTCAGTTCTGATGAAGGGTCATCGACCTGAAACGTTAACTCGTGTTTCTTTCTCCACTGACGCTGCCTCACTTGCTGAGCTTCTCCAGCATTTTCTATTTTTATCTCAGATTTCCAGCAAGCGCAGTGCTTTGCTTTTGGTTCTTATTCCAATTGGGATCGCGTTACATCAATAGGACATCGATTGGATTTTAAACCCAGGCCTGAGTGGGGAAGCTGCTGAGGATTTCCTGCCAGGTGAAGGCAGGTTAGCAGCTGTCGGGAGGACGAAGAGGCCCTCCCAGGTAAATCGAAATCTATCCTGTGTGAGGCCCCTGTCTCGGACTTCCCTCCCGCTCCCCCCTTCCCTCCCGTGAGACCCTCCCGAAACCCCCTCCCCACCACTTACCTGCTTGCCGGCGAGCCTCCCTTTGATGCCGGCCAGCAGCCTTTGACTGCCAGAACCTTTGCTTCCACCCACTGTCCATCTGTCAGTTTTGCCCGTTTCAGGCGGGCAGCTGACCGGTGGCATGCAGATGAGGCCCGAGAGTTAAACTTAGGCCTGTGAGGGGGTATTTTGCACTCGCCTTGCTCCGCCCTCCCACCCAAAACCCGCTGGGGGTTAAAATCGATCCCGACTCACCTCTTCCACAATCAACCAGCACTGAAGTCCATTGCCAGCCTGTAAACTTTATAATGAATAGATTTCTCCATATTTCTACTACTTGCGATATGCATTTTTGTGTGAATAGAGACAAGGGACAGCACTTCAAACATAAAATCAAGTTGATAGTCCATTGATTTATTACATGTTCATTTTAACACCATTTCCTTTTTGAAAAAAATACCGTGGCTCTCCCATTGTGTTGCAGGATAACAGCAAAGATACAAGAAGGTTCTGGAGGAAAGGCCACCAACACGTCACTGGGCAACGAGGGGTGGGCAATAAATGCCAGCCTTGCCAGTGTCTCTTGAATCCCGGAAATGTGAACACCCAGGGTCCATTACGATTGGAATCCTGAGAAATAGCTCCAAGAATTCTTGCCCATCTGAGAGAGGTCATCAATTTTTGTCCCATAGTCGGGGTTATCAATGCAGCCTGTCTGAAAATATATATATATATATATAATAAATCATCATTGCACATTTTGCAGCTTGGTTAGACTGTCTGTAGAGCCTGGAATACATGTGTGTACAAGAAGCACATGACAACCAGCCTGCCCTGAGTCACCTAGATACAGGCTTTGTTCTTTCTCACAATGCAAATATTTGGTGAAAAGCGTCTTGCATTAAAGTTAAATTAAATGGTGCACAAGTGCAAGTGGTTTTTGAGAGCTGATCCCTGCCTTTACGGCAAGTTAAAGGTCTAAACAGCATCACATTGGATCATTTAAACACGTTTCTGTTTGCACGCTCTGATTGTAATGGATACTTCAGCAGCTTCCATCCAAATACATTGATGTACTGCAAGCCCTGTCTCACTTTTGGCGCCCTATGCTGTTGAACCACTGCAGCTGCAGCTGACTTTTGAGATATTTATTTATTCCTCCAAGAAACTAACATCAGGCATAATTTTCACCTTCACCACCTGGCTGGTAACCTGGCAGAGAGGTTCTCCCTCCCATTGTAGAACCCGCCCGGTTTTCATCCCAAAAATTGGGCAGGTTCTACGACAGGTGGGCATTCCACACTGTGAGAATACCAGTTGGGTGGTGAAAGTGACTCCCAATTATTAATTTAATATCCAAATTTATAATGGAATCTGATCACCTCTGTGCTTGCTGACCTACATTGGCTCAATTGATAACTCCTTCCATCACTTTCCTGAGGATAGAGAGGAGGATGTCAGGGTCGTAATTGATGAGGATTCCCAAGGCCACTCCCACCCAACTGTATACCACTGTGTCTCCACCTATGGTAGATCCATCTTGCTGGTAGGGCAGGACATACCCAGAGATGGTGATGAAGGGACCTGGGATGCTGGCTGATGAACATAACTCTGAGCGTACGACTGTGTCAGGCTGTTGTTCGACTAGTCTGTGGGACAGCTCTCCCAACTTGGGCACCAGAACCCAAATGTTAGTGAGAAGGGCTTTGCAGAGTAAACTAGGCTGAGATTCTCCTGAAAACTGGTGAACATTTAATAATTCTTTGTCTGTGTATAAACCATTTTTTTTATTTGAATTTTTTAAAATTAAAAGATCTTACACTGGTTTACAGCTGACAGAGTACTGTAGTCACGTATGGGCCCTGTGGAGGGAGCTTAGTTCTTAAGGTACGGCAATGCTGTCACTGATTTTGATAAAAATCAGTGTAGAGAACATGAACAGAAGATCAAACAGCTGCAGAAAAGTGAAATACAGCAGCTTAAAGACAAGATTGCAGAACAATGAACGGCTGGAATAGCTTGTTTGGAAACTCCACTTAAGGCTTCTGTAGAAAGGGACCGTCTCAAAACTGAGAATGAGATATTGAAGAATCAGGTAACAGAGTTAGAGACAGAGAATGAGGAATTGAAATATACATTCACTCAGACTGTCTGATGTCTGGAGGGATCTGAACCATTAAATAATCAAGTAACAGAACAGAGGGCACAAAGTGTAAGTTGTGGAGAGGCCCCAAACAGTGAACAGCAAGAGAAGGAATGTGAGGAACTGAAACATAGTCTGGAGGAATTGGCAATGAAAGTGGCAGAGCTCAGGGGGGCGTTTAGTCAAACCCTTAGCATTTTACAAGATATGGGACCAGGAGGGAGACAGGCAGTCATAGCAGTTCTGGAAAGTGAACCCAAGAAAGAGACTGGGACCCTGGACTGGTTCCCCTTCTCCTCTGTACTCCATGTCATTGTATCCCCACCCCCTCCATTCCACCAACGGAGAAGGAGGTAATTGTGTGGGGCAATGAGGAGTTAATTGCAGCTGTTTCACAGCAGACAAAGCAGTTACATAAAGAACCGTTGGTTACTTATACCGAATGCAGCAAACTTCAGAAATTGCGTCATAAAATTGAAATGAGAGAAAAAGGCTACAGAATTTCTTTTTGTTTTCAGTGTAATGTCTCTTTAGAAAAATGCGTGAAATTGTTTGCTTTTCGAAGCTGTTGGCCGCAGCTTGCTCCGCCTCTTTTCAGTCTGCAGTGTTAACCCTTTTGTAAGATAGTTACAAATATTTCAGTCTTGGTTTTTCCTACAAGACAGATATTTCCAATTTCAAACTTTGTTTTTCCTGCATTGGATATATGTATACACGGATGTGTTGAATTGAATATTGACTTCCTCCGTCTTTGGGACCTAACTGAATTGGAGTAATTGAGGCTAACTGAACTGAGTTTACAGACCGAGTGTCTGGTCAAAATTATGAATATTGGTTTTCTATAGTGGTCACTGTAGAAAACTGGTTGAGTAATTATGTTCTCTAGTTCACAATATGGGATTGTCACGTAACAATTGGCACCTCTGAATTCATTTCCCATAACAGGGATTCAATCATTTTAGGAGGATGAGAATAATTAAGGAGTGAACATTGAGTGTAATTGTGCTAACTGGAATTGTTATGTTAAGCTTCGGAGAACGTGAATGTAGTTGATATCTAAGGAAACTTGTGATGGTACAAGACATTGATTTCGACTTAATATAGTACCCCCATAATCTAGGGGGATTTAAAGTGGTTCTGCTTTATCTTAGTCACATGATGGTTGCATCAAGCAATGACTCACATGCAATGGTGCTAACTGTATCTTTCTGTTGGGTTTGATCCCTGATCAAAATAAAGTGAAGTTGGATAAAGTGCACTGAAGGAGGACTAACAGTTCCCGTGTGACATTTATACAATATGCTCACAGTTTGGTCCCCGTGTGCAGGGAGAGTTGTACAGCTGCCCAGTGAGCTCGATCTCTACCTGCACTTGAGTTTTGAGTTCGGCTGTAGGTAATACTGTCAGGCCACAGCACTTGTTCCAATGTCAGACTTTTAAACTGCAGGTGCACAGCCACACTGCAAGAATGGCAGTGCAGTGAGGGCACATGATCACTCTGACACCTCCCATTATCGAGGGGGCGTCCAGGACTGACGGCAGGGTCAGATACAGTGCCCATTTACCCCATCTACAGACAAAACAACCCAAGGAAAGAGAGGGTAGATTGGTACCAGGGTGAGTCATTTACCAGGTAAAATTCACTTTGGTTCCAGATTTCTATTGTAAGAAGCAAATTTGAACATTTTCTTATGACGTGAAGTTGTGTTTGAGTTTTTCAAATGTTTTAACAACTTTTAAGAAATGAGTTATTGAATTTGGCTTTTTACGAGTTTTTGACAATCTCAACGGAGTGAAAGGAGAATATTTTTCCATTTTGTAAGGGGTTTCTTTTTTACTGTTTCTCGGGCTTATAATAGGTCAGCCAGTTATGTTTTCCTGAGCTGCCCTGCCCGCAGTGCGGTTGCGAATCGCTTACCCCTTCCTGATTCTGAGCTGAGGACTTATCGAGTGGTAACAAAAGACAGACAAACAGGACCAGTGGATTGGTACAAGGAAAACCAATGTTTATTAATAAGAAAACTAAAACTACAAGGTAAACAGTATAATACAGAAGATAAAAAGAAATCGCTATGGATGTAATACAGTCTTACACTTATCGGGTTGAAAGAAACGGACACATCGAGGGAAAATTCTAAAATCACAAGTTTAGCAATATCCCTTAACCCCCAACCTTACACTTATGCTAGGTTGTCTTGTGGCGGCCAGAAAATTAATGCTCACCGGTGAAACAGATGAAAAGGCCTGGCCCCTGTGCCTGCTGCTGCCGTCGACATGTGGTTGCGAGGTTTACTGGATGGCTTCCTTCTTAGTTGCTAGCAGACAGACAGGACAGGGCCAAGAGGCGAAGAGAGCAGCTACCAGAGATATACTGGGCAGCCCAGTTATACCCTCTTGGTAACAGGTTTTTTTCATACCTTATCAGCTTGCTTCATTGTTTGATTTAAGCACGAAACGTAAGACAAAGGACCCCATCTCTGGCCCATTTACATTAATGGCCATTTCCTGTATCGATCTGTTCGCTAACTGCTTTACCATTGTTCCGAATGTACCTTGATGGTTCACCTTTTGTCCTGCGATCACTTCCTGCTCGAATTTTGATGTGTTGGCCGGCCATGTTGATAGCTTGCCTCAGGGCTAGAATGCAGCTGCATTGTTTAAAGAAACCTGTCTGAGACACGAAGCCTGCCAAGTTGTTAAGAATGCAATTTCAAATCTGCCGGTCCTCGGCCATGTGTCTGACTGCAGCCATTTTGAGAGACCTTGGATTTTTTAAAACAGTCACACCAGGGTTTCTTTAATAACTCCAATAAATCTTCGGGGTGGGGGGAACATGTGAAATTTTGCGAATCCCTTCACTCCCCCCTGTGGATACTTAAACTTGCTTGAAGTGTCCATGCAAGGTGAGCAAAGATTTCTGACTGTCGCAAACAACCTTCCCCTTTATTTACCTATCCCTAATCCCTCGACACATACATTCCCTTACTTGGAGAGAACCCCAGTGTATGGCAGGCATTCGGATAGAAAACAAGGTTGAATTACAACAATCCCAGCACGGAGGGGTCCAAATACCCCTGCACCACTTGGGATGAAACAGTATTTCGCATACTATACAACACAACAATGAACAATCTTTATTCAAAATAACATCAAAACGTAAACATTACTTTATTGAAAACAACAAACGGAAGGGACCATCTTTATTAAAATAATGAAACAGGCTGCCATCACTCGCAAGGGATGCGTCCCCGAACTCACACGGGTGTTTCGTCTACCCGAGCATACTGGTCCTTCCATACCCTTTGTGTTCTAACTACTACCTCGAGACCCCTATTCCTACACTGGACGCAAACCAGGTAGAGGACGATCCCGAGCTGACAGATTACTAGCACGTGTGATGCCAGACGAATCCAGGAGGGGACCTCTATATTCTCAAAGATGTCCCACCAGGGTGGGGTCGTAATACTCAGAACATCGGCCCCTATCTGGACAGTCTTCTGTTCCAGCGTGTAAAAGTGTTTTTGGGACACCCCTACTGCTTTTAATAATTTAACGAGGTGTTCTGGGAGAGGGGGGATCTGATCGCCAAAGTGGGCTACATACTTTTGGAGGTTGGTGAAATTCTCTTTCAGAGTGAGGTGAACAGTGGATGGTTCAGGGATGGGGACAATTCGTGTCTGTGCCACTTGAACTTCTGCCTCGGGTTTAAAGCAGAAACTGCTGTCACTCACCGCACACCAGCTGTGCTGACCATGCTGGTCGTGAGATGCTGCTGTGGTGATGCAATATGTCCCACCTCCTATATACGCCACCTGTGGGGGAACATGGCCTTGTGCCATGGCTTCCATGGTGCAGTTTATGGGCTTCGCGTCAGCAGCTCTGAACCCGCACTGCGGTTTTGAATAGGCGTTCAAGTGCTGGGGACACAGGATTATGTGTGATCCCCGGCTCTGGCACCCCGAGAGGTCAGTACCCGTCATACCATGTTCCCACTTTATGACGTAGGGTGGGACCGCTGTGAAACGAACGTGTGCACCCCCCTGAATGACACCAATGTTCTCCACCCTGTACAATTGCATTTTTAAACCATTAATCTGGGTCTGCAGCTCGATGTCATCTAAGCTGTTGATGACAGGAGACCCCGTGTTAAAACCAGTTAAGACATCGTTAAAAACACCCCTTCTTTGTCTCCCAATCCCGTCCAAAAGCTCGTGGGTGTTTAGTCTGGTTCTGTCACCGTCTGAAAAATCAAACTGATAAAATTTAACATCTGGCCGGGCCCCATATAGGCTGCCTGGCTCAGGTGAAGTGTGAGCGGGTCCCTGGACCTCGGCTCACGTAGACAATACTGGAACGGTTCCATCTTAAAATTACATTACGGTTCCACACCTTATAATAAACCTATACATCTTAACTTAAAACTACAAACCTAACTGCTAAAGTTATATACATCCGCCGCCCGTCTCCGAGCGGCCAGCTCAAATTCTGTCAGGACTGCTGCAGGCTGCTCCCTGCGGCGTGGCTGTACTGAGCTTTACTTCCGGTCCCTCACAGCCCGCGACTGCTGGCTGAGGACCTTTGTCTTTCGACTTAACTTTAGCACGGGAGGTAGCCCTTTTAAACTGGGGAGCCGGCGACCATGCCTTCCTAGGCTGGGGTGTCCGAGGGGACCTCCTAGGAAGTGGTGTTGGTGGGGCTACCCTGGTGAGCGGACCCTTGCTGTGGGTCGCAGTCCTCGCTGGCTGGGGACTTTTCCCCTGTGGCTCCTCCCTTCCCAAGTCTGAGCTGGGGACAGGCAACCCCCTGCTGTTTGCTGCCTGTTGCTGAGAGTCTTCCTCTCCAGGTTCAAAACCTAGGTCGGGGGCGGGGCTACCTGCCTCGGGCTCCTCCTCCTCCCCACCTGAGTCCCAGAAGAGAGGGGGAATGGTTTGGACAGGGGTCTGGGTGACTCCTCCCCTGACTGCACCTGCAGGTGCTGCCTGTGAGCTGTGACCTGCTGGGAGCTGGGGATTTCTAACCTCGGGTTGGATCCCAGCTGCCTGCTTTTTCGCCTCCACAGTACTGGGAACTGGTAGCTCTTGGACCGCTTCCCTCCTAGCCTTGTCTATGGCTCTTTCCCCTGCGCGGACGGTCAGGCCCAGGAATTTAACTTCCTGCTGGCCGATCTGCGCTTTCTTCTCTAGTCATAGCGGGGCATCGTCAGGGGGGGCTGAGGGAGCTACCACACCAGTAGTGGCTGCTATTCTTCCCTGGCTGGCCATAAAAGATCGCATGGCCTCAAAAAATGACTCCATGGCAGCGGGGGCAATTCCTGTCTCTGCCTCCCCCGTCGCTGCCTTTTGGGCTGGGGCGGTGGGATTCTTTCCCTTGGTATCCTTCCAGGGGATTTTACAATCTTTGCGCAAGTGGCCATCCTTCCCGCACCCAAAGCAGTTTAACTTAGCCTGGGCGGGACGATTCCCTTCCTGGTGCCATTCCCTTTTATGCTGGGCCCCTGGTTTAACCTCGTGGACTTTCCCCTTGGGTTGGGCCGTCTCGATACCCCTGATATTTTTAAATGCTATCGTGAGCTGGCGGATCACCGTTTCCTCGGTGGTCTGGGGGCTATGGGGGTCAAACCAGGCCGCAGCTCGTGTTCGAATTTGGGGCAGGCAGTTTGTCATGAGACAGCGGAGCCAGTGGGCTAATTGATCTCTGTTCAGGAGTGTCCGCCCTGGCATTCCCGGGCATGCGCTCCGGTAGACTGGCCACAGCCTGTCTGCGAAAGCCTGTGGGGACTCCCCAGGGAGCTGTACCGTTTTTCCCACCCGGGCGAACGGACTCCCATCATTTAGTCCCATGGCCTCCAATATCTCATCCCTTAACTCCTCGTAATCTTTCTGCCCCCTTTTGCACTCATCTGATAAGGTTTGGAGGAGGTCAACCCCAGAGAAAACAGCAGCATTTTTGCTTGTTCTGCTTCATCGCAGTCATTAACGCACGCTGCCTGCTCTATCTCACGGAAGTGTAGAGAGGGGTCTCCCTCCACTGTAAGCTTAGGGATATGGCTAACCATGGCCCTGAGCTGTGGGGTGCCATGCGGCACTACAAACTGGTTCTGGATGGCCCCTAGGTCCTCGCCATCGGCGGGCGGGCCGTACCTCCGTTGTCGGAGGGGGTACACTGGTCCCGGTCCTGGTCTACCTACCAGGGCTTGCTGGGTCCCCCCTAATGCTTCATCCTCCACCCCCCCTTGCTGCCAGACCTCCTGAAAACTCGGGGCTATGGGTGATGGCCGTGAAGCCTCTGGTTCCCTAACCAGTGTCGTTCTGGGAGCTGCCTGTGGGACTTCCCTGCTTGGGTTGCCGGTAAAATCCGACTGGCCCGCCTTCGGGCTAAGGAGGCATACCATGCCCTTCGCCCTCGCTAAGGCCATTCCCAAACGTTCTATTTCTTGCCTGCAGGGGCGATGATCTGCGTCCTCAAACCCCTGGGCGCAGGCCAGCTTATATGCTGCCTTTACCTCGCCTACTTTCTCCTCCTGCTCTTTTAATTCTTGCGTGAGGCTGTGGATCTTATCCATTAACATAACCTCACTGCCTCTCGCCTCTCTGACCTGGTATTCCAGGTGTTCCATTCTACCTCTTGCGCTACATTTTAGCTCAGTAATCTGGTATTCCAGGCGCTCTATCTTTGCCTGGTGGTCCCTTGCCATCTGCGCCCTTTCTTGGCTAATTGCCTGGAGCGCTGCTACCCCTTTCTCTTCCGCTGCTGTCTTTTCCTGCAGCTCTAGGGTCAACTGTTTAATCTTGGCTGCTTGCGCTGCTACAGCACGGTCTAGTACCAAGACCTGCTTTTTAAAACACAAGAGCCAGACCGCCTTCTCAATACCTTTCTTATACTGTTTACTCGCTGTCCACTGGACGGCTGCATCTATGGGACGCTCGGCCTTTAACATATCGCCCACCCACTTTTTCGCGATATTTACCTTGCCGCACACATAGGCAGACAACCTTACCTCCATTGCGGATTCCTCCTCCGCACCACTGTCTGTCTTGTTACACACTTTCGCCTCAGCTCCTGGCTGGCTCGCCATTTCTGTAAGGGGTTTCTTTTTTACTGTTTCTCGGGCTTATAATAGGTCAGCCAGTTATGTTTTCCTGAGCTGCCCTGCCCGCAGTGCGGTTGCGAATCGCTTACCCCTTCCTGATTCTGAGCTGAGGACTTATCAAGTGGTAACAAAAGACAGACAAACAGGACCAGTGGATTGGCACAAGGAAAACCAATGTTTATTAATAAGAAAACTAAAACTACAAGGTAAACAGTATAATACAGAAGATAAAAAGAAATCGCTATGGATGTAATACAGTCTTACACTTATCGGGTTGAAAGAAACGGACACATCGAGGGAAAATTCTAAAATCACAAGTTTAGCAATATCCCTTAACCCCCAACCTTACACTTATGCTAGGTTGTCTTGTGGCGGCCAGAAAATTAATGCTCACCGGTGAAAACAGATGAAAAGGCCTGGCCCCTGTGCCAGCTGCTGCCGTCGACATGTGGTTGCGAGGTTTACTGGATGGCTTCCTTCTTAGTTGCTAGCAGACAGACAGGACAGGGCCAAGAGGCGAAGAGAGCAGCTACCAGAGATATACTGGGCAGCCCAGTTATACCCTCTTGGTAACAGGTTTTTTTCATACCTTATCAGCTTGCTTCATTGTTTGATTTAAGCACGAAACGTAAGACAAAGGACCCCATCTCTGGCCCATTTACATTAATGGCCATTTCCTGTATCGATCTGTTCGCTAACTGCTTTACCATTGTTCCGAATGTACCTTGATGGTTCACCTTTTGTCCTGCGATCACTTCCTGCTCGAATTTTGATGTGTTGGCCGGCCATGTTGATAGCTTGCCTCAGGGCTAGAATGCAGCTGCATTGTTTAAAGAAACCTGTCTGAGACACGAAGCCTGCCAAGTTGTTAAGAATGCAATTTCAAATCTGCCGGTCCTCGGCCATGTGTCTGACTGCAGCCATTTTGAGAGACCTTGGATTTTTTAAAACAGTCACACCAGGGTTTCTTTAATAACTCCAATAAATCTTCGGGGTGGGGGGAACATGTGAAATTTTGCGAATCCCTTCAATTTCAAACCACAGTCAACATGCCCATTAAAGGGGGGTCAGCTCAGCTTGGTATGAATGGTGCATTATAAGAGTGTCTGTTCCATGATTTGAAAGGCTGTTAAAGAGTCAATAAAATTGTTTCTTATTCTCTTTTAATTGACATCTACTCAATACAGTCAGTCAGAAGATGATTATAGAACCATCCAACAAAGGAAATGATCAATAATGTCTTATCAAAAATATACGTGATCTAATTTTTAATAAAAGTTCTGTACATATCAATCAGTTTATAAATGGCATGACACACTCATACATTACTGAGTGAATAGCCTTTATCCCATGACCTAAGTGAGTCAGTGCTACAATTTGAACAGAAGATTTCTGGATTGACTTTGTGCAAATACAGCAAATGATGATTGACCCTAACCCTGTTGCCGTAGTGTGAGCGATTTCCTCCTCTCTCCTACAGCAGGACCTTTGATGTTAACTCTCATATTCGATGGATTTTGCCAGTTCGCTGGAATTCATTCTTCTTCCAAACTGCTCCTCGAAGAGTTTATTTTGTTCTGAGGTGAAATGGTTCTTCCAATCTCCAACGGTACCTAAAAATAAAAAAAGTGTTTTGATTAGATTGGAGTGCTCCTGTAACACTGGCCCACAGGATTCAGAGAGTGGGGGGGAGGGGGAGGTGTTACAGGAACTGGGGGTAGATTTTCCCCATTGCTCAAAGAAGTATTCTTTTACTAGATTGTCATAGAATCATCGAATGATACAGCTATCTTTGAAAGAGCTATCCAATTAGTCCCACTCCCCCGCTCTTTCCCCATTGCAAATTTCTCCTTTTCAAGTATTTATCCAATTCCCTTTTGAAAGTTATTATTGAATCTGCTTCCACCACCTTTTCAGGAAGTGCATTCCAGATCATAACAATTTGCTGTGTAAAAAAATGGTCTCCTTATCTTGCCTCTGGTTCTTTTGCCAATTACCTTAAATCTGTGTCCTCTGGTTAATGACCCTTCTGCCACTGGAAACAGTTTCTCCTTATTTCCTCTATCAAAACCCTTCATGATTTTGAACACCTCTATTAAATCTCCCCTTAACCTCCTCTGCTCTAAGGAGAACAACCCCAGCATCTCATCGCCCCCCGTAACTGAATTTATAATCACAATTTATAATAACAGTTTAGAAAGAAATTATCTTTAATGTTGCCCCTAGGTGTTCTCGGGCTCTGGAGGTTTCCTTGGGATTAAATTCAAACACAGCCCTCCTTTCTCTCACTACTTGTTCTGTAGGAGTCTCCTACTGATCCTTAACTTTCACACATTCAAAATAACTCCGGCTCCAGCTTTGAACAGACTGTTAGTGCTCTAATCAAAATAAATCCCAGCACAGTGAGGGTCTTTCCCAATCCTGGTCCAGATACTGGTCTGTATCGTGACCAGAGGGTCTCAGTGTGACCCTGCTCGGTGCTGATTGATCAGTTCTCCTGTTGTCCTAACAATACTGGAGCCAGAAGGTGGGATTGTGATCCATACGATCACAGGCTGGAAAGGATTCAAACTCCCAACTTTCTCCACAACTGGAACCGATCACCCCGTGACCACTCAATGGGGTGAATGTTCACTGTTACCATCCGGGCGGGAATCGGGAGATGGCGGATCGACTGCCCAACTCACACCCCGCCCCGTTTTTGTCTCCACAGTGGAGAACGGGCGGCCGAACTCCCCCCTCCCCCCCATCACTCCGTACTCCGCCCGGCGGTATAACTGAGAATTCACCCCCAAATATATTCAGGAGAGACCGACCTTTGCGGAATATCAGCCGCCTGTTAGAGGTCAGGACACACACGGTGTGATCCAGGGCTGGGTTTTCCCTCTGCGCCTCTTCCTTCATCTCATTAAAGGACGATCTCCTGGAGATTTCCCTTATTTGGTCGATCGTGACGTTTACATCCAGGAAGTTGCTGATCTGCTCAATGCTCTTGGTAAGATCCTGGGAAAATATTGACAAGAACAAAACTCGTTATAAAGGTGGATACAACAGAACGATTCACACAGGGACTGTTCCATGTCTCAGAACGGGAGGCGGAAACTAGTTGAATGAGTGAACTCACAGATCCCCAAATGATACAGTCACAAGTGAGTAATAATATAGATCCTTCGGCGTTGCATTCAGAAACACAGGGCCCGTTAGTAGGAGGGAGGCAGGTTGCCAGCTGGGGGTCGACTGGGCGTGTGGGTAACGTGCCCAGTGAAATCGGGGTGCTCCGCACGCGATCGCAGCCTAATTGAAGGTTCTTACCCGTGCTTCCGGGTTTCCCGTTGCAGACCTGCGCAGCGGGCGCACTGCGCACCCGCATCACAGGCTGTCAGCAGGAGGAGCCCTTTTTAAAGGGGCAGTCCTCCAATGCTCCTCCTGCAGCAAAGAACCATATTGTCAGCATGGAGCAGCCCAGAGGCAATGCTGCTGCAAGGTTCTCAGACTCCTCACTCCAGGTGCTGCTCGATGGGGTCAGGAGGAGGAGGGAAACGTTTTTCCCATCGGATGGTAGGAAGTGGCCTGCCTCTGCCACCAAGAAGGCCTGGCTCGAGGTGGCAGAGGAGGTCACCAGCAGTAGTAACATCTGCTAAACCTGGGTCCAGTGCAGGAAGTGCTTTAATGACCTAACCAGGTCAGCCAAAGTGAGTATACTTACGCATTCTCCCACACTCCATCTTCCACATCACCTCCACCACCACACAACTTCTTCTGCACTGCCACCACAAAGCTCTCGCATCACTCCTCACATCCACTCAACCATCATCCTCACCTTCCCTGCACTTACTCACTGCCCCAGTTCCCATTCGAACACGACCACACAACCCAATCCTCATACAATCTCATGGCTATGTCTCACACGCACCCTCCCATGCAACTGCCTCACGGTCACTCCCATCCACACCAATGCATGCAGTGGATCACTATGCAACCATCACTCAATCACGTCTCTCTGTGTTTTGCCTTAATAGGAGAAGAGATGCCAGAATGCCCGGGAGAGGGCAAGGACCGGAGGGGGCCTGCCACACCAGGTGGTCTTAACAGATGCGGAGCAGCAGGCACTGGAAATAAGCCGCACGCTGGAGTGCCTGTCTGTGGCGGACGCCGAGACTGGGAGCACACAAGCGGCTGGTGACAGAAATCTAACACTCAGCACTCATGATAGCGAATGATCTTAACATCACTTGGTATCTGCAGCTCCTCAACATCTGTCCACATGCTTAATATTGCTTTCTGTTCTCTTGCAGGGCCATCTGTGAGCGCCATGACCGTGGAGGGCGATTCCTCAGAGGACCTGCCAACCTCTGAGGGGACATAGTCACATCTGAGCCATCCATCCACCAGCGCAGATACACACACCTCGGTGGGTCCCCGTCCTCAGTTAGTTGGGCTTGCACATGGTGAGTCACCACGCACGTGAGCATGAGCAGACCCTAGTGGCAGGGGCAGCCGTGGAGAGTCCGCGTCGGTGGGAGCATTCTTCTCCAGGCTCTGTTCAGCTGGACCCATATGCTGAATCCTGGGGGCCAGCCATGAAAAGGAGAGTCATCGAAGGGCAGCAGCACATTGCCGACGTACTGGAACAGTTGCCACGCACACTCTCCACAATTGCGCAGAGGATGGAGGAGTCCAACTCCTGCATGAGTGGAATGGTGGCACAGGTACAGGAGGGCATCTCTGAGATACTGTCACAGGGACGTGAAGGCATCTCTGAGATAGTGTCGTGGGTAAGTGCGGGAATGTCTGCGATGGAGGGAAGGCTAACCTCCATCGAGCTTCAAGCACGGCTCAACAATGAGTCCATTCAGGTCCTGACAACGGCCGTTCAGATTCTGGGTGAGCAACATTCTGCCACCTTAAACAGGCTGACAGATACATTACAACTGGCTTTTCAAGGCTTCACGCAAGTCCTCCAAACTGTCGTCCAGCAGGGTGGAAGGAGTGATGTGGGCCTGGCCCAGGAGAGGGATGATGGCGAAAGGGGACATGGAAGTGGGGACGCCACTCAAAGCACTCCCAAAGCATTGCCCACCTCTCAACCAGTACCCGCAATGCTGCCTCCTCTCCAGGTGGCCAAGTCTGCCCCTGCACAGGTGTAGGTGGAGCAGTCTTTGGAGGGGCCCTCACAGGCACCGAAACCCAGAGGGCGTCCGCGGAAAACATCTCATCGGTCAGGGCATGGACAAGAGCAACCTGCCACTACCTCTGCTGAAGCCACGTAGGGGTTCCCGTAAACGTAAGGCTAAGGTTTTGTGAGCACAAAGGGGATGCACAAGGGTGGATGACAGAATGTCATGTTTTTATTTAGATTTATTTCTTTTGCCACTCACATTAAATGTTGTTATCACCACTACCGCCATGTCTTTGCAAATCTTGTCTGGTTTGTGCAATAATTACCTTTCCTGAGGATCACAATGAAGACCCACACCTGATGCCACCCATTGTGTCACTGCAGAGTGGGTGCAGGTGTATTTGCAGGGCTCTTTTGTGCAGACGACAGAGAGACGTCAGCGATGTCCCCGGTGGCACCCTGGAGAAGAAGTTGAGGGCAGTGGTGACTTTGACAGCGACAGGTAAGAAGATGGTGCTCGGGCCAGCCGGGAGCAGCTCGGCATGAAGGAGGCTGCAGATGTCCACGACTACATGTCGAGTGACTCTGAGCCTCCGTGTGCACTGCTCCTCAGAGAGGTCCAGGAAGCTGAGCCTCGGTCTGTAGACCCTGTGCGAGGGTAGTGCCTTCTGTGATGCATCTCTCTCTGCGGTTGCCCTCCCTCCTGCTGTGCAGGTGGATGCGTCACAGCACTGTGTTGTGGAGCTCCACGTGTCAGAGGTGGACGGTGTGGCCGGCGAGGCTGGTGATGCTGTTTGTCCTCTAACTGCAGCTACGGCGGCCCCCATCCGGAAGATGTACGTTTGAGGGGGTCCGCAAGGTAGGTAAATGTGTCTGCACACCGGGGTTGAGGCTGCAAGTTGGTGAATTTTAGTGTTATGAGGAGGGTGGTGGAGGCCAAACTTTGTCCAAAGTGACAGAGTGGCCTCCTGCAATGAGTGAGGGTCTCCCCCCACCTGTCAAATGGACCTTTGAAGCTCCCAGTGGCTGGTGGCTGCAACATGTCTGTTTCAACTGGGAGTGTTTCCCCCAGCACGGGAAACACGCTCTGTTGAGATGAAAATCCCACCCCTCCTAAAATATCATGTCAATCAGGTCTGCAAACGACCTGAACTATCTAATTAATTGTTTTAAGTGGGATCCTGCCGACTTTAATTGTCGGCGGGAGTCCCGCATGCGGGGGCTGCGCGCGCATCTATTGGGGAACCCGGAAGTGGGCGGGTTGGAGTCGGGCTCCAGACCCGCTCCAGGAATCCCTGATTTTAGGAGCCCCCCCGCCACGAATGCACCCGCTCGGCCATCCGAAAATTGACCCCATAGAGCCTTATATTTATGGTCCTGAAAGCTTTTTAAGCACATGCGGTAACCTTCATGGAATCCCACACTCACCTGACGAAGGAGAAAGCCTCCGAAAGCTTGTGATTTTCAAATAAAACTGTTGGACTATAACCTGGTGTTGTAAGATTCCTTACATTTGTTAAAAATATACTTAGGCGGGAATGGACAAGCCCTAACTTTTTGTGGTGAGTTTAGTCCGTGTCTACGATGTCAGTACAGGAACTACACGCCGTTCAATACATTTGACTGGGGAGACAGACGGCGAGATGCTGTTTTCACGCAGCTTAGGGAGGAGTGGCGCATCCCGGACAGCAACTTCTGGATTTTCGTGTTTAACTGCGCATGTGCGCTCGCCGGAAGTTGCTGTGCGATTTGCGTATAAGTAACGTTGAGCGCTGTTAGTCTCACCGATATTGTCACAGCAAAATCTGGGCCATTGACTTGGAAATGGGTTCTTTCCCAAGATGAATGTGTATCTGTCATTAATTCTTACTCTCTGTGTTAGAGAGACAGAGATGAAAGGATTAACAGTAGGAGAAGGCAGTAGGCCATTTATCTCGAGTGTTCTGACGTTGTTACCATTCTCTTAATTTGAGCCCTTGTTTCCATTTTCTGCAGGTAGTTTGGTGTCTGCTTGTGTTATGAGCGTATCCAGCTGTTGATCGCTGGGTATTAGTGACTACGGCTGCTGTCGGGAGTGCTGTGTGCTGTGAAGGAAGCATCACGTAAGTTTATTGCAGCAGTGGGTCAATGTGAAAGCATCCTGCAGTGGTTGGTGAAGGTTCAGTTTTCTGATTAAACTAATCCCAGTTTATAATTTGATTCTGTTCATATTATTTCAGTCTTGATGTGATCACAGATATGAGATAATAAACTGCAAATATAGCTCTAGACATAAAAAGAAAATTTATTGACTAACTTACTTGCTTCATTGATTCATAATACAAAATTAGACCATTGTCATCGTTCCTGTGCTCTTCCCAGCTCTGAATGTGATCACACCATGAGCCACAGACGACTGAAAAAGGGAAATGATAATTAGTTGGCAATGAATCACTGACAAGTTGGATTATTTTTTTTAATTATTCGATCATGGGATGTGGGCGTCGCTGGCAAGGCCAGCATTTATTGCCCATCCCTAATTGCCCTTGAGAAGGTGGTGGTGAGCCGCCTTCTTGAACCGCTGCAGTCCGTGTGGTGAAGGTTCTCCCACAGTGCTGTTAGGAAGGGAGTTCCAGGATTTTGACCCAGCGACGATGAAGGAACGGCGATATATTTCCAAGTCGGGATGGTGTGTGACTTGGAGGGGAACAGGCAGGTGGTGTTGTTCCCATGTACCTGCTGCTCTTGTCCTTCTAGATGGTAGAGATCGCGGGTTTGGGAGGTGCTGTCGAAGAAGCCTTGGCGAGTTGCTGCAGTGCATCCTGTGGATGGTACACACTGCAGCCACAGTGCGCCGGTGGTGAAGGGAGTGAATGTTTAGGATGGTGGATGGGGTGCCAATCAAGCGGGCTGCTTTGTCCTGGATGGTGTCGAGCTTCTTGAGTGTTGTTGGAGCTGCACTCATCCAGGCAAGTGGAGAGTATTCCATCACACTCCTGACTTGTGCCTTGTAGATGGTGGAAAGGCTTTGGGGAGTCAGGAGGTGAGTCACTCGCCGCAGAATACCCAGCCTCTGGCCTGCTCTTGTAGCCACAGTATTTAAATGGCTGGTCCAGTTAAGTTTCTGGTCAATGGTGACCCCCAGGATATTGATGGTGGGGGATTCGGCGATGGTAATGCTGTTGAATGTCAAGGGGAGGTGGTTAGACTCTCTCTTGTTGGAGATGGTCATTGCCTGGCACTTCTCTGGCACGAATGTCACTTGCCACTTATGAGCCCAAGCCTGGATGTTGTCCAGGTCTTGCTGCATGCGGGCTCAGACTGCTTCATTATCTGAGGGGTTGCGGATGGAACTGAACACTGTGCAATCATCAGCGAACATCCCCATTTCTGACCTTATGATGGAGGGAAGGTCATTGATGAAGCAGCTGAAGATGGTTGGGCCTAAGACACTGCCTTGAGGAACTCCTGCAGCAATGTCCTGGGGCTGAGCTGATTGGCCTCCAACAACCACTACCATCTTCCTTTGTGCTAGGTATGACTCCAACCACTGGAGAGTTTTCCCCCTGATTCCCATTGACTTCAATTTTACTAGGGCTCCTTGGTGCCACTCTCGGTCAAATGCTGCCTTGATGTCAAGGGCAGTCACTCTCACCTCACCTCTGGAATTCAGCTCTTTTGTCCATTTTGGACCAAGGCTGCAAAAATGGACCTGGCGGAACCCAAACTGAGCATCGGTGAGCAGGTTATTGGTGAGTAAGTGCCGCTTGATTGCACTGTCGACGACACCTTCCATCACTTTGCTGATGATCGAGAGTAGACTGATGGGGCGGTAATTGGCCGGATTGGATTTGTCCTGCTTTTTGTGGACAGGACATACTTGGGCAATTTTCCACATTGTCGGGTAGATGCCTGTGTTGCAGCTGTACTGGAACAGCTTGGCTAGAGGCGCAGCTAGTTCTGGAGTACAAGTCTTCAGCATTACAGCCGGGATGTTGTCGGGGCCCATAGCCTTTGCTGTATCCTCCCATTTAGTGTTAGAAATTAAAATGGTACAATTTTAAAGGGTCTGCAGGAAAAGACAGAAATCTTTGAAGCTTAATTAGTCTGTTAAAAAAGCATATGGAATCCTTGGCTTTATAAATAGAGGCATAGAATACAAAAGCAAGGAAGCTATGGTAAACCTTTATAAACCTCAGCTAGAATATTGTGTCCAATTCTAGGCACTACAGTTTAGGAAGGATGTCAGGACCTTCGAGAAGGTGCAGAGGAGATTTACTAGAATTATACCAGGGATGAGGGACATCAGTTATGTGGAGAGACTGGAGAAGCTGGCGTTATTCTCCTTCGAGCAGAGTAGGTTAAGGGGAGACCTGATAGAGGTATTCAAAATTATGAGGGGTTTTGATAGAGTAGATAGGGAGAAACTGTTTCCACTGGCAGAAGGGTTGGTAATCAGAAGACACAGATTTCAGATAATTGGCAAAAAATCCAGGGAGGAAATGGGGAGATTTTTTTTTAAGCAGCGAGTTGTTATGATCTGGAATGCGCTGCCTGAAAGGGTGGTGGAAGCAGATTCGATAGTAACTTCCAAAAGGAAATGGATATAGACTTAAAAAGGAGAAATTTGCAGGGTAATGGGGAAAGAGCAGGTGAATGGGACTAATTAGATAGCTCTTTTAAAGAGCCGGCACAGACACGATGGCCCAAATGGCCTCCTTCTGTATTGTGTGACTCTATGATAGATCTAATTTTTCTCCCAATGTGGAGCCTCACTGGATGAGTGTGTGGCCCATATAATCTCTGTCTCCGTCCTGCTCCCACTGAGCGAGACACCACACCAGGAACAGCGCCTTATCAAATGACCCCCACTGGATCTGCAGCCTGTATCAAACAGGCCTTGGAGAGAGGTGTTGTGGATATTTCCTGAAGATGGAAGTGCCCAACTCTTTATAAATTGCCAACTATCTCATTATTTAAGGACTATGACTCTTCATTTCATTAATTTCTCTCTCATTTCCTCATACTCTACTCCAAGAAAACTAACTCAGTTTGGTATAAATCCAGGTACAGGTTCATGGTGGATTATAACTAACCCACATTATCAGCTTTGGAAACGTGGCTCAGTGATGGCATTCTCACCTCTACAGCCTAAAAGGGTGTGGGTTCAAGTCCCACTCCAGAGACTTGAGCACAAATTCTAGGCTGATGGTCCATTGCAGTAATGAGGGAGCACTGTACTATTGGAGGTGCCCTCTTTCAGAAGAAATGTTAAACTGAGGCCCCATCTGCTCTCTCAGGTGGAAGTAAAAGATCCCATTGTGATATTTTGAAGAAGAGCAGGGGAGTTCTCCCCACTGTCCTGGCTAATATTTATCCCTCAACCAACATCACTAAAAACAGATTATCTGGTCATTATCTCATTGCTGTTTGTGGGACCTTGCTGTGCACAAATTGGCTGCTGGGTTTCCTACATTACAACAGTGACTACATTTCAAATGTATTTCATTGGTTGATAAAGCACTTTGGGAAGTCCAGAAGTCATGAAAGTCGCTATATAAATGCAAGTTCTTTCTTTCTTTACATCAGTTTAGTAAACATTTTTGATCAGACCCCAATTGTATTTTCATACAAATTTCCAAACTCCTTTGGGACCAGCCTGGATCAACTCTAAACATTCATCACATTTCCAGAATTTAATATTCACACTGTACATGATCAAATCAAAACAGAATTCGATTCTCTAGGTAAATCCTGATAGTAGTTTTAAAGTTAGGTTTTTTAACTAAATTCTTCTTTATGGATATATCAAATTCTATCCATGGAGCAATTGGAACATTTGTCCTGAGGAATCCATAAAATATCCATTCCTGAAATACAGCTGGAAACCTCACCTTCTCCTTTCAAGAACATCTCCACAAAGGTGGCCCATTTTTCAATCTTCGGCAGATTGGGGTTCTCTCTGTAGTAATGATACAAGGAAACAGCTGAATCTTTGGGGTTCCTGATGTTGTACATCATCTGGAGGACAAGGGAGCAGGTCATGGTTAGAGCCAAGTGTAGAAAATTAATGCTTCAAACAACATTCATCGAACTGTGTCCAACTAATAATCACCATCAGATTCTGTGCGATTGAAAAGGAACAATTTACATGGGTGATGAAGATGTACAATTTCTATATCAATAAGTCAAAGAAACAAAAGTAACACATGTGGCAAGAAAACTCCTGATTGTGTTTCTATAACAGATAATAATATTTAGTTTTAGAGATTGATTCATACAATAAAACAGAATCTGCCCTTTAGTGTAAAAAGAAACAATAGCCTTAACATATTTCAATAATCTATTTGTCAAATATTAATATTCTGAAGCTTTCCACCAATACAACTGCTTTGATTTTGTACCAGAATTGGTGAGTGCCAGTACTTTGCATTTCTTGGCCTTGAACTGCACTGGTAACATCTTGTAGTTCAGGTGTGTGGGGATGAGTCTGAGGGAAGGAAGATTTTTCAGCTCCTCAAATTTGGAAGGATCTCCAAACTCTATGGGAGAAGTCAACGTCGCACTTCCTCCGCCATTTTCATCCTGTTAGCTGTGGTACAGGTGTTTCAGGATCTCTGTCAACCAGTGGGTCCCTGTTCATCGCAGCTCATCACTATCCCTCATTGTCTGTCACTGTGTCCCATGGTCCATCACTGTTACACCTTATGGCGAGTGACACACATTGTGGCCGTACTGTGAAGTGCCTGGATTTCACAGGGCATTCCACTCTGAGTTTGTACTGTGGAGCTGATTCAACTATCGGGAGCTCCCAACAAGGAGTGGTACTCGGGGGAGGTTATGAAATGACTGTTATGCAGCCTTTGACTTTTCATCCATTAAAATGATATAGTGGTCCAGTATGTTCTAAATCATACGGGAGTGAGCCTTTGGCTCAGTGCTATCAGTGCCATCTCTGGTTCAGAAGGTGAAGGGTTCAAGCCCCATTCTAGACAGCCCTGGTGAGTGGAGACTAGAATACGGTCACTAAACACTGGGTTGGCATCAGCAGGGTTCTTGCACCTGGACGGAGTGACCACTAACTCAAGGGTAGTATTCCTGCCTCTAAGTCAGCAGTGTTGGGTTTGGGCCCCACTCCAGACAGCCCCAGCGAACGGAGGCCAGAACATCGGCTTTCAACGCTGGATTGATATCCAGCGGGTTACTTGCATCCGATGGATGTGAGTGGACCCTCCAGCCATTGTAAAGGGTAAGATGGGGCTCTTTAGCCTTGGTTGCAGCCCAGCTAGGAGAAAGTACTCTGAAGATAAAAACCACGGCAATGGGAAACCAGCTCAGCTACTCTTCCCTAGTCAGTGGCTCAAGAATCTCATGTGATTGAGTCTTGAGTTAGGACCTGCCCTAGGGCAGAACACAATGGACAGACCAAATTGTATTCAGGCAGTTGTGCTTTTGTTTTTAGGAGAATCAGCCTTCAGATCATTTGGGCAGATTGAGCACAAGGACGGAGTTGGGTCACACATTCAAGTCTCTGCAAATGCCTGAGAACTCAATCGTCACTGCTGTGCCAGACAGACCATCGTCAAATGAGACAGCAAAAGCTGTTGCTATGGCTACAGAGTTAGCAAATCTCACAGCAGATTACAAACTCCTCTGACAGACTGTAAGGCAGACTGCTCTGCAAAGGTTTGCAACATTTCAACGTTTACATTTTCCCACGTTTACATTTTGACCTGGGTTTTGTAATCTCCACTTTCTATGAAGAACTCAAGGGCTTTGTAACATCTCTGACTGCTTTCTCTTCCCATAAACAGCTAGTCCAACACACCAGTGATAATACGATCTGTCGAGGGCCTGTACAATTAATAAAAATTATACTTTTGTCCTTTTGAGTAAATGATGATGATTTGTAAATTGACGTCTCTTGAAAGCAAGAGCACAGCTGCCTGAATATATTGGCAAGTACATTAGGATTGCCAACTCTGGTTGGACGTATTCCTGGAGGTTTCATCACATAATCTCCCGTCTACAACTGCCCCGCCCAGTAAAACAGCCTTTTTCCCTATATCCAATATTTTTATAACTGATAAGTGAATGTGTTCAAAGAAATTGAAAAAAAACTTCTTAATTTTTTTCTGCCCCTATGATTCTTCTCCCAGTTGTTGCTCGCAGCAGTGTACAAGAGATTAATCTTTAATTCCTGGAGACTCCAGGGCAATCCTGGAGGGTTGGCAACCAAAAGTCCATCCTGGACTACACGAGGCAGGGCAGTATAACAATCATGAGCGAATATGAGTGAATGGTGGAAGTAGTTGGGTGTGTCATGTCTAGACAGTGTGTTCCTCTCATCAGTTTCGATGGGTGATATTTGCAATATAAGACTATGAGAACTGACAATGTCTGTATTAATCCAGCCCACAGACCTAATTCTGTACTTTTTTTAACGGGTGCATTAACTTCAGCCCCAACAGTAACCAGTCTGCCATCTTAGAAAAGCATACATGCATTGCAAAACCACGACTCCCAGCTCCAGTTATCAGAGAATCAGCACAAGGGCAGTCATCAGTGATTTCATTAAGGGGGTGCTTTAAAAAAGTTAACAGCCCAATACCAAAATTACCCACTGCAAACAATAATTAATAGAGCTTACTAACATTAGAGATAGGGTACACTGACATTAAAGATAGGGTATACTGACATTAAATAGAGTATGCTGCAATTAAATAGAGTATACTAAAATTAAATAGAGTACACTGAAATTAAAGAGTCTGCTGAAATTAAATAGAGTATGTTGTTATTAAATAGAGTACACTGAAATTAAACAGAGTATATTGAAATTCAGTATATATTTTACTGAAATTCAATAGAGAGCATACTGACAAAGATAAAAGTATACTGAAATTAAATAGAGCATATACTAAAATCAGAGTATACTGAAATTCAATGTACTGAAATTAAATATAGAGTACACTGAAATTAGAGAGTATACCAAAATTAAAGATAAATTATACAGAAGTCAAAAGAAGTATGTTGAAATTAAATATGGGGTATACTGAAATTAGAATATGCTAAAATTAAATATAAAGTGTGATGAAATTCAATATAGTGTAAACTGAAATTAAATAGAGAGTATATTGAAATTAAATATTTGAATACTGGAGTGAGGTCCGCTATTAGAAAAGGATTAATGAATGTATTTAATGTGAGTGTAACATTTTGTATTCCACGAAAACAATCTCATTTGTATTGGTTGCTTGTGTAAGAGAACATCACTTCTTGTCCTATTTACTATTACTACTTCACAATGGAGTGAAGAAACTCTATCAATCCAGCAGTACCACTTACATTGTAATTAACTTTATGAAGAGCATCAGTCTCCACCTCCATCCCTTAGAACAGAAAGTAAATGGCCCAAAATTTTTTAAAAACAGTGGTATACTCAGTCAGAATATTAGTATCAAACCACATCCCACATTGCTCTCTAGGTGAAGAGCAGGTTTAGAAAGGCAAGTAACACCTCAGTCTCAAAATACTCCCAACCTGTGAAGCAATTTATGGAAAGGATTGAAATTGAATTCTATAGTCACCAAATACAATAAACGGTGAAGGAAATAATTAATAGCAGAGCAGTGCGTCATCCTTTCCCTCCATTATGATAATACCATTCACGTTGGTTGATTGTGTAAGATCTCATCATTTTCCATAATAGAGGGTGAGTCAATGATGCAGCTCCATCACTGTAGGCTGGGTGTATATATACAGAGGAGGATCCACAGTCTCAGATCATCAGTGTTCACTGCTACTATCACAGCATCACATCTCAGAGAGAATCACCTACAAAATGCTAGCTCAGAGTGACCTCATCCACATGTTTAATGGGATCCCCTTTTCTACCCGGGTACCCAGAGAGCTTTTACAGTCGTTAGATTCCTTTGAAGCTAGAGAGGACGATGTACTGCTGGTGTCCTACCCCAAATCAGGTAAGAATTTTTACATCTCAAATCAAAATAAAAACCTCTAGAGACAGAGGTGGTAATAAATTAACAATATTTTGAAAAACATTCTTGAAGATGTAAGTGTTAGAGTCTGCAGTGGGGACATCTCTCCCTGGCACTGACTTTCCCCTCTCTCTGACTGTACCAGGGACCCACTGGTTAACTGAGATCCTGAAACACCTGTACCACAGCCAACAGGATGAAAATGGCGGAGGAAGTGCGACGTTGACTTCTCCCATTGAGTTTGGAGATCCTTCCAAATTTGAGGAACTGAAAAATCTTCTTTCCCTCAGACTCATCCCCACACACCTGAACTACAAAATGTTACCAGTGCAGTTCAAGGCCAAGAAATGCAAGGTACTGACACTCACCAATCCTGGTACAAAATCAAAAGCAGTTGTATTGGTGGAAAGCTTCAGAATATTAATATTTGACAAATAGATTATTGAAATATGTTAAGGCTATTGTTTCTTCCTACACTAATGGGAGAATTCTGTTTTATTGTATGAACCAATCTCTAAAACTAAATATTATTATCTGTTATAGAAACACAATCAGGAGTTTTCTTGCCACATGTGTTACAATTATTTCCTTGACTTATTGATATAGAAATTGTGCATCTTCATCACCCATGTAAATTGTTCCTTTTCAATTGCACAGAATCTGATGGTGATTATTAGTTGGACACAGTTCGATGAATGTTGTTTGAAGCATTAATTTTCTACACTTGGATCTAACCATGGCCTGCTCCCTTGCCCTCCAGATGATTTACATCATCAGGAACCCCAAAGATACAGCTGTTTCCTTGTATCATTACTACAGAGAGAACCCCAATCTGCCGAAGATTGAAAAATGGGCCACCTTTGTGGAGATGTTCTTGAAAGGAGAAGGTGAGGTTTCCAGCTGTATTTCAGGAATGGAATGAATGTTCCAATTACTCCACGGATAAGAGTGAGTGTTACGAATTAACGCTTTGACTCACAGGGTTTCATGGCAGGAATTTTGACCCAGATGTCAGGGTGCACAACACAACTTACTGTCCACAAAAATGAATAGGCTGAAAATTGTACAGATCGCAGTGTCCCATGAAGCCTTGTCTTCCTAATATATGCTCCCATCACACAAAACACTGCATCAGGGGCCCCGATATTAACATCTACTCCTCTTTAATATGGATTGAACAGAGTGGGTTGGAACTTTGTGTGAGTCATCTTATTTTGTTGTAGGTGCCGTTAAGTAATGCATCATCAGGGTAAATAATGTACACAATCCCAACATGCGGGAACTCCTCAGGAATGGTTAGTGACGGATCCATTCCCACTATTCTTCCTAAAAAAAAACCCAAAAGATTCTGATTTTGTTTTAAATTACCATCGACTGCAGTCTCCGTATATCTGTGTTAACAGAAGCATTTTTCTTCAATCAAAGCCAGACAGAAACAAAGGGTAATAAATTTTCATGAACACTTTTGTACTGAAAAACAAGGAAAGGTTTTTGTATGAAAAACAAGGAAAGATCATTTAGTGAACAGCCAGGATTCCACTATGAGACAGTGATGAATGTGTAGAGTTGGTTGTTTTGACTATTGGTGACTTTGGGAAATGTATGTACAGTTTCACATATTATCAGAATGACAGACAGCAGGCCACACCCCACGTACCAGGATAACCAATTAGGAGATTCTGGGAGCAAAGGGGAGGTAGTCACGACACTAAATGGAGAGCATTGGAAATATGATCCAATTTTTGGGTGATTCATTACTGACCCATTATCCTCTTACATTTTTGCAGTTGTCTGTGGCTCATGGTGGGATCATATTCTGAGCTGGGAAGAGCACAAGAACGATGAAAATGTTCTCATTTTGTATTATGAATCAATGAAGAAAGTAAGTTATTGTATAAAGTTTCCATTACATCTGTAACATTACATCATATTTGTAAACGAGATGACTAAAACAGATCACCAACATGTTTTTCGAAGGGTGCAGAAAATACCCGGGATTTTATTTCCTCCGGTAGTGCCATGCTTAGGGTATTTGGGTAAAATTCCTTTCTTTGCTATTTCGATAGTCAATGACAACAACTTATTTTATATAGCATCTTTAACGTAACAAAACGTCCCAAGGCGCTTCACAGGAGCGTTATCAGACAAAATTTGACACCGAGCCATATATTAGGACAGGTGATCAAAAGCTTGGTCGAAGAGGTAGGTTTTAAGGAGCGTCTTAAAGGAGGAGAGAGAGATGGAGAGGCGGAGAGGTTTAGGGAGGGAATTCCAGAGCGTAGGGCCTGGACGGCTGAAGGCACGGCCACCAATGGTGGGGTGAAGGAAGTGGGGGATGTGCAATGAGTCGGTAATTTATTGAAAATTAATGCCACAGACTGTATTGAATCAAGGTATAAAGGAATTTCTGCAAACTGCCAAAGGAGATTAAACCTGAGATGGATGAGTAAAATGCAATATTTTATTACACAATTTACAAAGCCCAATCACCTCAAAAGTATTTTCCATCTCCCTCTCTGAGACATGGAACAGTCCCTGTGTGAATCGTTCTGTTGTATCCACCTTTATAACGAGTTTTGTTCTTGTCAATATTTTCCCAGGATCTTACCAAGAGCATTGAGCAGATCAGCAATTTCCTGGATGTAAACGTCACGATCGACCAAATAAGGGAAATCTCCAGGAGATCGTCCTTTAATGAGATGAAGGAAGAGGCGCAGAGGGAAAACCCAGCCCTGGATCACACCGTGTGTGTCCTGACCTCTAACAGGGGGCTGATATTCCGCAAAGGTAGGTCTCTCCTGAATATATTTGGGGTGAATTCTCACTACTACCGCCGGGCGGAGTACGGAGTGATGGGGGGGAGGGGGGAGTTCGGCCGCCCGTTCTCCACTGTGGAGACAAAAACCAGGTGGGGTGTGAGTTGGGCAGTCGATCCGCCATCTCCCGATTCCCGCCCGGGTGGTAACAGTGAACATTCACCCCATTCAGTGGTCACGGGGTGATCGGTTCCAGTTGTGGAGAAAGTTGGGAGTTTGAATCCTTTCCAGCCTGTGATTGTATGGATCACAATCCCACCTTCTGGCTCCAGTATTGTTAGGACAACAGGAGAACTGATCAAACAGCACCGAGCAGGGTCACACTGAGACCCTCTGGTCACGATACAGACCAGTATCTGGACCAGCATTGGGAAAGAACCTCACTGTGCTGGGATTTATTTTGATTAGAGCACCTTCAGTCTGTTCAAAGCTGGAGCCGGAGTTATTTTGAATGTGTGAAAGTTAAGGATCAGTAGGAGACTCCTACAGAGCAAGTAGTGAGAGAAAGGAGGGCTGTGTTTGAATTTAATCCCAAGGAAACCTCCAGAGCCCGAGAACACCTAGGGGCAACATTAAAGATAATTTCTTTCTAAACTGTTTTTATAAATTGTTAATATAAATTCAGTTACGGGGGGCGATGAGAGATGCTGGGGTTGTTCTCCTTAGAGCAAAGGGGGTTAAATCATGAAGGGTTTTGATAGAGGAAATAAGGAGAAACTGTTTCCAGTGGCAGAAGGGTCATTAACCAGAGGACACAGATTTAAGGTAATTGGCAAAAGAACCAGAGGCAAGATAAGGAGACCATTTTTTTACGCAGCGAATTGTTATGATCTGGAATGCACTTCCTGAAAAGGTGGTGGAAGCAGATTCAATAATAACTTTCAAAAGGGAATTGGATAAATACTTGAAAAGGAGAAATTTGCAATGGGGAAAGAGCGGGGGAGTGTGACTAATTGGATAGCTCTTTCAAAGAGCTGGCACAGACATGACAGGTCGAATGGCCTCCTTCTGTGCTATATCATTTGATGATTCAATGACAATCTAGTAAAAGAATGTTTCTTTAAACAAAGAGCGAAATCTACCCCCAGGTCCTGTAACACCTCCCCCTCCCCCTCCCCTCCCACTCTCTGAATCCTGTGGGCCAGTGTTACAGGAGCACTCCAATCTAATTAAAACATTTTTTTAATTTTTAGGTACCGTTGGAGATTGGAAGAACCATTTCACCTCAGAACAAAATAAACTCTTCGAGGAGCAGTTTGGAAGAAGAATGAATTCCAGCGAACTGGCAAAATCCATCGAATATGAAAGTTAACATCAAAGGTCCTGCTGTAGGAGAGAGGAGGAAATCTCTCACACTACAGCAACAGGATTAGGGTCAATCATCATTTGCTGTATTTGCACAAAGTCAATCCAGAAATCTTCTGTTCAAATTATATCACTGACTCACTTAGGTCATGGGATAAAGGATATTCACTCAGTAATCTATGAGTGTGTCATGCCATTTATAAACTGATTGACATGTACAGAACTTTTATTAAGAATTAGATCATGTATATTTTTGATCAGACATTAATTATTTTATTGATCATTTCCTTTGTTGGATGGTTCTATAATCATCTTCTGACTGACTGTATTGAGTAGATGTCAATTAAAAGAGAATAAGAAACAATTTTATTGACTCTTTAACAGCCTTTCAAATCATGGAACAGACACTCTTATAATGCACCATTCATACCAAACTGAGCTGACCCCCCTTTAATGGGCATGTTGACTGTGGTTTGAAATTGGAAAAATATTCTCCTTTCACTCCGTTGAGATTGTCAAAAACTCGTAAGAAGCCAAATTCATTCATTCATTTCTTAAATGTTGCTAAAACATTTGAAAAACTCAAACACAACTTCATGTCGTAAGAAAACGTTCAAATTTGCTTCTTACAATAGAAATCTGGAACCAAAGTGAATTTTACCTGGTAAATGACTCACCCTGGTACCAATCTACCCTCTCTTTCATTGGGTTGTTTTGTCTGTAGATGGGGTAAATGGGCACTGTATCTGACCGTACCGTCAGTCCTGGACGCCCCCTCGATAATTGGAGGTGTCAGAGTGATCATGTGCCCTCACTGCACTGCCATCCTTGCTCTGTGACTGTGCACCTGCAGTTTAAAAGTCTGAAGTTGGAACCAGCGCTGTGGCCTGACAGTATTACCTACAGTCGAACTCAAAACTACAGGTAGAGATCGAGCTCACTGGGCAGCTGTACAACTCTCCCTGCACACGGGGACCAAACTGTGAGCATATTGTATAAACCTCTCATGGGAATTGTTAAAGCTCCTTCTGTGCACTTTATCCAACTTCACTTTATTTTGTTCAGGGATCAAAACTGACAGAAAGTTGCAGTTAACACCTTTGCATGTGAGTTATTGTTTGATGCAATCATTACGTGACTCACATGTCTCCATGTCAGGTTGACTGTACAATCCCACCCAACTGCACAACGAAAACATCCCAGATCACTGGAGCAGACACCATAGCCATTATGAACCCTTGAGGCCTGTTCTCATGTTTAAACACCAAATCAAAAATGTAACAAGTCAACAATTTTTGTTTCTTTATTCCAATTGTTTCAAATTCCCAACTGCTCTATCAGTGCTGTTCTGTGCATTTTGCTCATCCTACTTTTCTATATTCAGAGTTCAAAACCAGCAACAAAATATGTTTTAAATGCTGTGTGAGGCAGTAGCTGTATGCATTTCAGTTATGAATGGATTAATAGTCCAGTCACACATCAAAGCAACTTGCATTTATAAAGCCCCTTTAACGTAGTAAAACCTCCCAAAGCACTTCAAAGGATTTGACAAAATTTGACACCGAGCCACATAATGAGATATTAAGACAGGTGACCAAAAGCTTGGTCAAAGAGGTAGGCTTTAAGGAATATTTTAAAGGTGGAGAGAGAGGCGAAGAGGATTAGGGAGGGAATTCCAGAGACAGCTGAAGGCACAGCCGCCAGTGGTGGGGCGAAGGAAATCAGGGATGCACAAGAGGCCAGAGTTGGAGGAACAGAGGGTCGTAGGGTTGTTGGAGGTTACAGAGATAGGGAAGGGCGAGGCTTTGGAGAGATTTGAACACATGAATGGGAATTTTAAATTCGCTGCTTTGCTGGACCGGGAGCCAATGTAGTTCAGCGAGCACAGGGGCGACGGGTGAACGGGACTTGGTGTGAATTAAGATATGGGCAGCAGAGTTTTGGATGAGCTGACGTTTACGAAGGGGAGAAGAGCACCAATTCACACCCCTTTAACCGGAGCTCCATCCACAGCAGATATCTCAATTCATTAATCTCCTGATGACAGGTTCACCAAACTTTACCTTTCAAAGGGAAATCAATCAAAACTCTAGACTACCCCCCTAACCATACAACCTACACTGTACATCCTTGAAACAGTTACCAACCTGGCATGACACTATCACGATTACGACAGCTCAGAAGCTGCTTCACCTACCGTCCACTTATCTTTATTCTCTAGTTAGTCTCTCGTGGTGTTTCACGCAGGGAGCCAAGACTAAGTAGACTCTTCAGGTCAAGTGAGATTAGAGGGCAGGGGATAATTGGACCAGGGAGCTTAGAAACAGGAGGAGGCCATTCAGCCCCTCGAGCCTGTTCTGCCATTCAGACAGATCATGGCGTGCTCGGGGAGGATTGCAATGTTGGAGGCTAGAAGAGGTTGGGGGGATTAGAATATAGAGCAACAAGACACTAGAGCAGGGTTAGAATTTGCACAGGTGAGGCAAGAGATAGAATAGATGTTGCAGGGTGAAGGCGAATGTACAATAGGGTTAGGGCGGGAGTGGAATGGAAGATAGAGAAGCGTTAGAGGCAGGTGGGATGGGAAAGGGGCAGCTAGGGCATAGTAAGAGGCCAGAGGAATGTTGGAGGCCCAAAAGGGGCCACAGAATGAATGGTTACTGGAAGATATCAGAACAGGTTTGGAGCCCGGGGGGAGATGGTTACACTGCTGCAAAAACTGACACGGGTGTGGTAAGCCTGAACAAAATGGAACAGGAAGAGGTGTGAGGGAAGAGGTGAGGGAAGGAGGTAGGCAAGAGGAGGGACACAGGGTTCAGGAGGGAGGGAGGAGACACAGGGGTAGGGGCAAGGAGGCAGAAATAGTAGGCAAGGGTAAGGAAGGGAATTCAGGGTCAAGGGAAGAGGAGGAGAGGGGCAGGGAAGAGAGGGGGAAAGGGAGAAGGATGGGAGAGGTGGACAGAGCAGAGGGGAGGGAGAGGAAGGGGGGATAGAGGGGAAGGGAAAGAGAATGGAGAGGAGGAGAGAAGAGCGAGAGGGGTGAATGAATGTTGCACACAATATAATGCACCAAAGTATTGGCTCCCCAGAGCTGTGTAATTACATGAAATCAATTGCTCTTTTTAAAAAAAATAAATCTAGAACCAACTGAAGGACCTGTGGAGGGTTTTTACATATATATGGAGCAAAGCAAACTTAGGGCCAATGAAACAGGCTGGTATAGGAAGGAAGCCTTGGACTGTGGCTCAGGATTGATCATGAGTCCTCTCAATCTCCTGTACTCAAATTAAAACCAGTATAGTTCTGTGAATCTGTGCAGAAACATCTCCTGCCTTACATACAATGAATTACTTTGAAGTGCAATGATGGTTGTGCAGGGAACCAGTATTACCGCAATATAAAGTAATTCTGGTACCTCAGTATCTGTTGTAAAATGTAAACAAAAAAGTATTCAGCCTTAAGGTATGTTCTGGAGCTGCTGTGAGGACTAATGACATCCTTAAACTCAACGCAATGCTCTGTGGAGTCTAAATACACATTATAAGAAAAAAACAAATATCACTGAGCCAATGAAGATGTGTAAATGGAACGTGTACACAGGTTGTGAAATGAAGCCAGTCAAAGGATAATTACAAGATTTCACCTCCCAGAGCCGGGACCTCCACCATGTAGAAGGACACGGGCAGCAGGTGCATGGGAATACCATCACCTCCAAGTTCCCCTCCAAGTCACACATCATCCCGACTTGGAAATATATCGTCGTTCCTTCATCGTCGCTGGGTCAAAATCCTGGAACTCCCTACGGAACAGCACTGTGGGAGAACCGTCACCACACGGACTGCAGCGGTTCAAGAAGAAGGCCCACCACCACCTTCTCAAGGGCAATTAGGGATGGGCAATAAATGCCGGCCTTGCCAGCGACACCCACATCCATGAATGAATTTTTTAAAAATGGACATTATTATTGGTTTTAAAAATGGTTAGCCTGTAATTCAGTGAGTGAACTAAGTGACTATGAATATGTTGTGTGCCTTGTAACATATTTAATATTCATTCATATATTCACGAACAGCTCCCAAATGTCGTTGTTGCGAGGTGTTTAATATTGTGTCATAAAACCATGCCGTGTGTTCTGAAGTAAATGTTGGGAAAATCTCCCAGAAGGACTGTCAAAACGTTCCCCAAAACCATCAGCTTAACCGTGTGGGATCATCATGAAGATATATATTATGTTACAGTGAATCACCAACAACATAATCAGCAATGACTTACCTGCCTGAAAAGTCAGGCCTCAGAATTTAACAAAGGGCCATGTACTGAGCTGAACATCTGTAAGTTGCTGACAGCATGAACTGTTTAACCAATCAACCTGCGCTCCAAATGTCTGAATGGACAGGCTTATGTACCATCCAGTCTAGTGGGAGTTCTTTGATGATTATTGTACTGAGCCTTGGTCAGGCCCCATCTGGAGTACTGCGTTCAGTTTTGGGCACCGCACCTCAGGAAGCATATATTTACCTTGGAGGGGGTGCAGCGCAGATTCACCAGAATGATACCGGGGCTAAAAGGGTTAAATTATGAGAATAAGTTGCATAAACTTAGCTTGTATTCCCTTGAGTATAGGAGATTGAGGGGTGATCTGATCGAGGTGTTTAGAATGTTAAAAGGATTCAATAGGGCAGATACAGAGAAACTATTTCCTCTGGTGGGGGAATCAAGAACAGGGGGATATAATTTGACAGAGTGAATAAAGAGAAACTGTTTCCACTGGCAGAAGTGTCAGTAACCAGAGGACACAGATTTAAGGTGATTGGCAAAAGAGACAGAGGCAACATGAGGAAACATTTTTTAACACAGTAAGTTGTAATGATCTGGAATGCACTGCCTGAAAGGGTGGTGGAAGCAGATTCAATAGTAACTTTCAAAAGGGAATTGGATAAACACTTGAAGGAAAAAAAATTACAGGGCTATGGGGAAAGAGCAGGGGAATGGGACTAATTGGATAGCGCTTTCAAAGAGCCGGCACAGGCATGATGGGTCGAATGGCCTCCTCCTGTGCTGTACCTACTATGATACTATGATAATCTTAAAATTGGAGTTAGGCCATTCAGGAGCTAAATCAATTTCACACAAAGGGTAACAGAAATTTGGGACTCACTTCCCCAAAAGGCTGTTGATGCTGGCACAAATGGAGCTTTCATAACCGAGAGCAGTAGATTATTGTTAGGTAAGGTTATCAAGGGAAATGGAGCAATGGTGGGAAAATGGAGTTGAGGTGCAGATCGGCCATGATCTGATTGAATGGCGGAGCAGGCCCGAGGGGCTGAATGGCCTACTCTTATTCCTAATATTCCCACCGTGAAACGAAACACGTAGTGGAGACCTGCCCTGTGGGAACGAGAGGGAAAATTTATTGCAGAGCAAGAGGCACTATCCACAGGAGAAGTCTAGCTATGGATCAGGGATCACTGTACCTGATGCAAAAACAAGGACATGCAACAGGAAATATTGCAATAGTTGGTTTATTCCACTCATAACACATGGCTTCACCACTAACGATTTATTGGTCATCCATGTGTGAAATACTGGGTATTGCAGTCAGATTTGATTACTGTAGGAAAACTACGGACTTTCCATCAAAATGTTTTTGTGAGGGTTCGGCCATTTTAACATGCGCATTATGAAGAAATAGCATTTTGAAGCAGGTTATGTACCTCACACATCTTATGACTTACAATGGTTTCCAATGCTATGTAATGTGATATATTTAAACCAGACACCCACTGAAAAATAAACACTCAAAAAACACACAAAAAAAGCAAGGAACAAAATAGGTCATTCAACCCATTTTATCATATGTCTCTTTGTCAAATTCCAAGGAGGCACATAATAAAATTAAGGCTAGAAATACAGGAAAAAAATACCACAAGTAAAATAGCAGAAGTAAAAACGCAGATTGGAAGGGCCATGAGGGAATATGAAAAAAGAAACTGAAGAAAATAAATGATTATAGTAAAGGGTTCTATAAAGACTTCAAAGAAGGCAATCTTAGGGTAGAGAATGAAAGTAAATAAGCATTGTGCTTCTGTATTTACAGAGGAGGATGAAGGAAAGACTGTAGGAACATCAGAATAAGCTGCTGAATCAGATGGTCATGGGTTCAGAGACTTGAGCACATAATCTAGGCTGACAACTCTGCAGTTTTGAGGGAGGGCTGTATTGTTGGAGATGCCGTCTTTTGGATGTGATGTTAAACTGAGGCCCTGTTTGCCCGCTCAAGCTGACATAAAAGGTTCTATTCCTTATTTCTATTTAAATAAGAGCCTGGGGAGTTCATAGTATCATACAGCATGGAACGAGGCCTTTTGGCCCATCGCGCCTGTGCCTGCTCTTTGACAGAGCTATCCAATTAGTCTCACTCCCTTGCTCTTCTCCCATAGCCCTGCAAAATTTTCCTGTTCAAGTGTATACCCAAGGAGTTCTCCTGGTGTCCTGGCCTACATTTAACCCTCAACCAACTCCACCAGATTAACCAGTCTCATTTACTGTTCATGGGACCTTGCTGTGCACCAACTGTCTGCCCGCGAAAATAACAGTGACTACACTTCAAAAATAACTCATTGGCTGTAAAGAACTTTGGGATGTTCTGAGAATGGGAAAGGCACTGCAAGTCCTTTCTTGGTGGGAGAACAGAAAAAAAACGATTAGAAATCTGAAAGAAATGCTGGAAAAGATAAAATAGTGAAAGTACCCGACAGATCCACCAACATCCGAAAGGGAAAGAGCAGATTCCAGACTGGATGGCCTACACTCTGGAATACTGAGGGAGGTTGGTGATGAAGCAGTGGAATAAGGAACTATAAGTTCCAAAGAAACAGGAATTGCACCGAAAAGACTGGAAAGTGAGGAATGTTACATCTCTGTTCAAAAAAGAGGAAAAGGATAAACCAGGAAACAATAGCATCTCAGCAGTAGTAGGAAAACTGCTGGTGAACATAATGAGGGACAACGTTGGGGAATCCATAGCAAACTATGTGCTAATCAGATATAGTCAACGCCAATTTTTTAGGGGCTAATTTAATTGAATTCTTCGAGGAACTCACCAACCATATATATAAAAAAAGGAATAGAGTGGATGCAATATATTTAGACCCTATAAAAGTATTTGATAAAATGCCACGTAAGAGAGTTGTTGCAGAGATTAAGGCCCATCGTATTAAAGGTAAACTGGCAGTATGGAAAGAGGGATGGTTGAAGGATCAAAAACAAAGAGTAGGAGCAAATGGGATCTGTACTGGAGGGCGTGGGCAGGTGCGATCTCAGCGTGACTGCTGGGTTTGCATCCTGAGGAATTTCTGGGACAATGACCCAATTGTCTGGGATGGCGGGTGTGCGGTAAAAGGGTGCCCTTCTAAGACAAGTGCTCTAGATCGAAAACCAGACAGTCCAGGCCTTCTCAATTCACTCAAATTCGACCACAGCATCAATTTCAACATTGTCCCCTCTATTAAAAGTTAGAAGGAATATTTCAACATCCATTATTCTAGGGCTGGAAACCTCAAACTGATCTCATGCTTTAATCTTCTGACATAAACCATGCTGCAACTTGCAGTACTGCCATACTGCAAATCCTGCTAGGTCGGTGTGACCTTCCCCTCTCTTGATAGCAATTTGAATGATTTGGGGGAGGGGGGAGGGTGGGGGGGCGGTCTCCAACAGCTCTTAGGTTACGAAATATTTTTCAACAGCTTCCCTGAGCTTATAGGCTCTAGATAAAACAGTTAGTGCAGACTGCAGACATTGCAATGTAAGCAAACGCAAGTTAACTGATCATAAATCTGCAGGAAAATGTCTGCACTGCAAAATCATTTTTAGTGAGATGCTGGGTTATAAATTACGACGAGAGACTCAGAGAACTCAACTTATTTTCACTGGGGAAAAGAAGGTTGAGGGGAGATACATTCCACGTCTTTAAAATGTGGAAGTGTACATGTAAGCAGACTATTATGACTTAGAGTCCGAGAACAGAAATAGAGGATGCAGGTTGTACATTTGCAAGGCTCAATGAGATGCAAGATTGGAGCACATTTTTTTCTCCGACTGAATGGTGGATAGGTGGATCAGACTCCCAGTCAACGCGGCTGAGGCTGGCCCTCTGATTTAACTTCTTCAGAAAGCAATTGGACAAATATTTGGTTGGGAATAGGTCTGGAAGTTATAGGAGTGGCCTTGGACCCTACCAGTGGAGCCCACATTCAGCCATCCGAAGCCCGATGTGTCCTAACTCACTCGATGTACTGCCTTCCACGGGGTCTCAATTGAGCCAATGGAGTAGGATCGCCCGGTGTAGGGAACCCCCTCCCCTATAGGGTCGCCAACCCTCCATGATTGTCCTGGAGTCTCCAGGAATTAAAGATTCATCCCCAGGACACTGCTACAAGCAACACCTGGGAGAAATATCATATGGATATTAAAAAAAATTGTGTGATTTTTTTCATTTTCTTTGAACGCTTTCATTTATTAGTTATAAAAATATTGGAGATAAAAGTGGCTGTTTGACAGCCAAGCATCATCCAATTGGGTGATTAAGAACCTGTTTGCTTTCCAATTGGCGTGGGAAGGCGGTACGCTGTGAAGATGGATGTGTCGGGCGACCAATGGTGGGAGCGCGGGGGCGGGGTGGTTGGGGACAGGAGGTCATGTGATGAAACCTCCAGGAATACATCCAGCCAGAGTTGGCAACCCTACTCCCCTAGCTCTGCTCGCCCAATAACATTTGCCTTGTAAGGGGTGGGGAGGTGGGGGAGGGTGATTCCACCCCATAAAAGACAAGCTTAAAATATTGCAGACTCCATCATTTTGTGAGGGGCTCTGCCAGTCTTTCACTATAGTTACGGAGGGAGATAGGCGGAATCCCCAAGGAATTTTGGCCCCAGCTTATTTTGTGCTCTGTTTATGAGTGTACTTCAAATCTTAGCTCGCAAGCCACAGGTAAGAACGAACAGGATTGTAGGTAAGTGTATTTGTAATTGAAGTCTCTTCAAATCTAAACAAGTTGGTCATATTTCCAGAAACCGTGTTGTGATATGTTCTTGCCTCATATGATACAGGGCTTAATGAATGCATCAAAACATTGCCTATGTAGTTGAATAAATGCATATTTTCCATGAGCTTAGGTTAATTATTTGTGAAGAAAGAAAGAAAAAAAGAATTTGCATTTATATAGCGCCTTTCACAATCTCAAGACGTCCCAAAGCGCTTCACAGACAATGAAGTACTTTTGAAATGTAGCCACTGTTGTAATGTGACAGCCAATTTGCACAGAGCAAGGTCCCACAAACAGTAATGAGATAAATGACCAGGTAATCGGTTTTAGTGATGTTGATTGAGGAATAAATTTTGGCCAGGACACCGGGAGAACTCCCCTGCTCTTCTTCAGATAGTGCCATGGGATCTTTTACATCCACTTGAGAGGGAAGGATTTAAAAGAGTATTTGTTTCTTCTACTAGATGTACTGCAACAAAATTGTGAATAATGCTTCTGATCCATATCCATTGTTAGCAAACATTGGAAATGTAGTAAATGTTTTCAAACGATAATGTAATAAGACCAACTAAAAATCCAAAACAGTTGCAATGCTAGTGAATCTCCTGTGGCATTGCTCATGGTGAGTTGACGTTATGGTGTTCTACAACAATAGGACAATGGCATTGCTTACACTAAGGGCAGTCATTGTGCAGCTGTTTCTGCTGCTTCCTCTCCTAATGCCTTACTGGAGGGTGTTGGTGTTCTTTTCTTCTCTTGTTGGCTATGCTCCGAGTCCTATCTTTGTTGCCTACTCTTCAACAACAACTTGCATTTATATAGCACATTTCACTTAGTAAAATGTCCCAAGGTGCTTCACAGAACAAAATTTGCCACCAAGCCACAAAAGGAGATATTAGGACAGGTGACCAAAAGCTTGGTCAAAGATGTAGGTTTTAAGGAGCGCCTTAAAGGAGGAGAGCGAGGTAGAGAGGTGGTTTGGTTTAGGAAGGGAATTCCAGAGCTCAGGGCGTAGGCAGCTGCAGGCACAGCCTCCAATGGTGGAGCGATTAAAATCGGGGATGCTCAAGAGGCCGGAATTGGAGGAGCGCAGAGATCTCAGAGGGTTGTAGGGTCTTCTCTCCTCCTCCGATTTTTGCCTTTCACCTGCGGCTGTACTTTTGAAGTTGATCCTTAGCTCCAGTCGTTGCTTTCTTATGTTCTTTTCCCCCTGCATATTTCAGCTTTAGTGGTATAAGGGAAGTGATTGGGAGTGTGGGCAGGTAGGGACAGGTAGAATAGCATTCTGGGCAGGCGGGTGGAGAACACGGTAATCAGCAGTTTGGGCAAGAAGGAAATAGAAGGGAAGAGGAAAATCACAACCAAATGGATCAACTCTTCAGGGTTGAACACCTACTCTGTGTGCACTATAAATAAATAGTCAAATTTCTACCTATGCCAGCCATAGTCAGTAGTAATAATAGGTATCCTAAACAATGCATATAATTCCACTATGGAAGCATGTAAAACGTCAAGTTTGGAGTAGGCCAAGATTCTTGTTATAGCTTTGTGTAGATAGTTTATAAGATATTAAGGGGAACGGATTGGGTGGATAGAGAGAAACTATTTCCGCTGGTTGGGGATTCTAGCAGTAGGAGGCACAGTCTAAAAATTAGAGCCAGACCTTTCAGGAGCGAGATTAGAAAACATTTCTACACACAAAGGGTGGTAGAAGTTTGGAACTCTCTTCCGCAAACGGCAATTGATACTAGCTCAATTGCTAAATTTAAATCTGAGATAGATAGCTTTTTGGCAACCAAAAGTATTAAGGGATATGGGCCAAAGGCAGGTATATGGAGCTAGATCACAGATCAGCCATGATCTCATCAAATGGCGGAGCAGGCACGAGGGGCTGAATGGCCTACTCCTGTTCCTATGTTCCTATGTTTCTAGAATGGAGGACAATCATTAAGTAGCACCATAACAACGGTACAATTTGCCATAGAACAAAAGCAGGAACACCATCACCTCCAAGTTCCCCTCCAAGTCACATGCCATCCTGACTTGCACATACATCTTCATTCCTTCATCATCACTGGGTCAAAATCCTGGATTCTTTACCTAACACCATCGTGGAAGCACAAGGACTACAGCTATTCTAGGAGAAGGCCCACCACCACCTTCTCAAGGTGACTAGAGATGGGCAATAAATGTGGCTTCACCAGCATCACCCACATCCCGACAATAAATAAAAAAATCAGATAACACGGGACATTCCGCACCAAAATCTCAACACAGAACTGAGAGTGAAGTATATCTATATTTCTGGAAGCACAGCATCACGTAGTTACTCAGCTAAATACTTTCGTTAAAAGATCCGTTGTTGACACCTTTCCAAAGCAGGGTGTTGTCTAGTTTTAAATGCGTCCAAATCATGTAGAGTCAACATTTTGTTTCATGTGATTTTCTTTCCCTGTGGATTATAGTTCCTTTTTTTGTAAATTTGAAAAGTCACTGTAGCTACTTGTTAAATCATTGATTCATAGTAATTTCATCACTGGTCATGACTTTACTGATTTTGAAATACAAAAACCATATTGAGTTCACATCAGAATTTATATACAAGTGAGAATTACTTGCAATTCCACATTCTTTATTTTAGAACACTATTTGTGACTATAAAGGGCTCTGTCACATGTTTCTGCCATTTTAGTGTATTGGTAGCTTTTTGCTGGATGGAAGCAGAAATTTACCCTTCACCGTCTGTAACCATTTATATCACATAAAATCATAGCATCATACAGCACAAAAGGAGGCCATTCGGCCCATCCTGCCTGTGCCGGCTCTGTGAAAGAACTGTCCCACTCCCCCTGCTCTTTACCCCCATAGCCCTGCAAATTTTTCCTTTTCAAGTATTTATCCAATTCCCTTTTGAAAGTTACTGCTGAACCTGCTTCCACCGCCCTTTCAGGCAGTGCATTCCAGATCATAACAACTCGCTGCGTAAAAAAATGTCTCATTTCACCCCTGGATTTTTTGCCAATCATTTTAAATGTGTATCCTCTGGTTACTGGCCCTCGGGCAAGTGGGAACAGTTTCTCCCCATCTACTCTATCAAAACCCCTCATAAACATCTGGAACTGTTTGATCGAACTTCAGAGATAAAGGTAAGAGGGCCAGTTTCTTTTGGTGCCTTGCACAGAAGCGCACTGCATGAAAAGTATGTCAAAAATGCCAGGCTAATGCCAGCTGAGCTCACACTTCCTGCCTGGTGTCACTTCCATAGAGTGCCCGGGCTTTAGTAGAGATAAGCATTTGGTTCAATTGAAGACCACTTGGATGCAGACCACTTGAAACATTACAGTTGTTGGGACCGAAATTCCTGGCCTTTGCCCCCAGGGAATGCCCAATTCCTGGGCACAAAGGTCAAGGAAAAAGGGATTGAGACCATTTTGATGGGTCTCTGCCCTGGGATTCTGGGAGGGGGGGGGAGGGGGCAGAGAGCGGGGCCTGTACCTGCAGTAGACTCAGGCCCATTGGTGGAATGGGAATGAGCCGTGAAAGGGTGTTCCCGGCCTTGTGCATCACTCTCCTTCTCCTCGGCCTGTTGGGTGTCCAGACAGAGGGGCACCTGAAGAAAGCAGGGCCACTTACACCAATTCTCCGTGGTTTCCTCTACTCTCCTGCCGGAACTTGGGATAACCCCAGCTGAAATTCTACCCCCAGCACCTATGACGATACAGCACTCCCTCAGCACTGCACCAAAGTACTCCAGTACATAGAAGGGCCTTCCGACTAAGAACCAAGATTTCCATTACATTTTACCTCTTGCAGGCTTTTATAAAGGAATGAAAATTGTTTTTTGACTAGGAGTTCCATTGTCATCAAGGAAATAGCACCTCAACAGCAACAACTTACCTGCATACAATGCCCCACATGTCAAGCATTTTACAGAAATATGGACAGAGAGGACAACAAAGGGAGAGGGAAATGGAAGGGGGAAGGTGGGGCAAAGGAGGATTTCAAGCAGGAAGGGAGGTGGCCAGATGGAGGGATTTTGGGTTGAATTTCCAGAGAAAAGAGGCCGAAGTAGTTAAAGGAACAGCTGCCAATAATGGAGTAGGGGGAGCAAGTTGTAGACTGGTGATGGAGAAGTCGAGGTTGGATGTACAGATATATGGCTGGGGAGTTCATAAGAACATAAGAAATAGGAGCAGGAGTAGGCCATACGGCACCTCGAGCCTGCTCCACCATTTAATAAGATCATGGCTGATCTTCGACATCAAATCCACTTTCCTGCCCAATCCCCATATCCCTTGATTCTCCTGGAGACCAAAAATCTATCGATCTCAGCCTTGAACATATTCATCAACTCAGCATCCACAGCCCTCTGGGGTAGAGAATTCCAAAGATTCATAACCTTCTGAGTGAAAAAATTCCTCCTCATCTCAGTCTTAAATGCCAACCCATTATTCTGAGTCAATGCCCCCTAGTTCTAGACTCTCCAGCCAGGGGAAACAGCCTCTCAGCATCTACCCTGTCAAGCCTTCTCAGAATCTTATATGTTTCAATGAGATCACCTTTCATTCTTCTAAACTCCAGACAGTATAGACCCATTCTACTCAGTCTCTCCACACAGGACAACCCTCTCATCCCAGGAATTAATCTAGTGAACCTTCGTTGCACCGCCTCTAAGGCAAGTATATCCTTCCTTAGATAAGGAGACCAAAACTGTACACTGTACTCCAGGTGAGGTCTCACTAAAGCCCTGTACAACTGTAGTAAGACTTCCTTACTCTTGTACTCCAACCCCCTTGCAAAAAAGGCCAACATGCCATTTGCTTTCCTAATTGCTAGCTGTACCTGCATGCTAACTTTTTGTGTTTCTTGTACAAGGACACCCAAGGCTCTCTGAACACCAACATTTAATAGTTTCTCACCATTTAAAAAGTATTCTGTTTTTCTATTCTTCCTACCAAAGTAAATAACCTCACATTTCCCCACATTATACTCCATCTGCCACCTTCTTGCCCACTCACCTAACCTGTCTGTATCCCTTTGCAGACTCTTTGTGTCCTCCTCACAGCTTACTTTCCCACCTAGCTTTGTATCGTCAGCAACTTGGATACATTACACTCAGTCACTTCATCTAAGTCATTAATATAGATTGTAAATAGCTGAGTCCCAAGCACTGATCCTTGCGGCACTCCACTAGTTACAGCCTGCCAACCTGAAAATGACCCGTTTATCCCTACTCTCTGTTTTCTGTCCGTTAACCAATCCTCTATCCATGCTAATATATTACCTCAACCCCATGAGTCCTTATCTTGCGTAACAAGCTGTAAGAGGTGTGAATGTCAAGCAATCCAACAGATTGATAGCTGAGACCACAGTTAAGGCCCAGATGGGGGCATGCATGACTGGAACACTATAAGAAGGTACAACAGCAGCACTTGGAGGCTACAGTCAGGTGAAGATGGACGGAGACCAATCACCTCCAGATCCAGGTCTACAGTAAACATCAGTAACGACCAGCCACGTGGGTGATTGTAAGTTCCAAGCAAACCACTAAGGGGTTTGCACTGCGGAGGCTGCAGTCAAGGGAAGAAGGACGGAAACCGGTCATTTCCAGGTCCAGGCCTACGATCAGCATCGGTAACGACTAGCCACGTGGATGATTGTAAGTTTCAGTCAAATCATAGAAGGGTTTGTACTGGGGTTTTGTTGGTCTAATAAACTAACAAGTTTGGGTTGAGCCAAAGCCTGTTTGTCGTGTGCAATTTTGTTCTTGTAATTCCGAGGTCCAAGAACTGGCGTAAGGCAGAAGGGAACGGAAGACCTTACAAAGCTTTTATGTGGCACCTTATCGAATGACTTTTGAAAATCTAAATATACTACATCCACTGGTTCCCCTTTATCTACCCTGCTAGTTACATTCTCAAAAAACTCTAATAGATTTGTCAAGCACAATTTCCCTTTCATAAAACCATGTTGACTCTGCCTGATCATATTATGATTTTCAAAGTGCCCTGTTACCACTTTCTTAATAATGGATTCCAGCATTTTCCTGTTGACTGATGTCAGGCTAACCGGCCTGTAGTTCCCTGTTTTCTCTCTTCCCTCCATTCTTGAATAGCGGAGTTACATTTGCTACCTTCCAATCCGTTGGGGCCATTCTTGAATCTAGGGAATTTTGGAAGACCACAACCAATGCATCCACTATCTCTGCAGCCACCTCTTTTGGAACCCTCGGATGTAGGCCATCAGATCCAGGGGATTTATCGGCTTTTAGTCCCATTAGTTTCTCCAAAACGTTTTCCTCTACTGATACTAATTACTTTAAGTTCTTCAGTCTCACTGGCCCCTTGGTTTCCCACTATTTCTGGTATGCTTTTTGTGTCTCCTACTGCGAAGTCAGATACAAAATATTTGTTTAACGTCTCTGCCATTTCTTTATTCCCCATTATAATTTCTCCTGTCTCAGCCTCTAAGGGACCGACATTTACTTTTGGTACTCTTTTTTTACATACTTATAGAAGCTCTTACAATTCGTTTTTATATTTCTTGCTAGTTTACTTTCATTTTCTATTTTCTCCCTTTTTATCAATTTTTGGTCATCCTTTGCTGGCTTCTAAAACTCTCCCAATCCTCAGGCTTACTACTCTTCCTTGCAACATTATAGGCCTCTTCTTTTAACCTAATACTATCCTTAACTTCTTTAGTTAGCCACGGATGAATCACTTTTCCTGTGGAGTTTTTATTTCTCAGTGGAATGTATATTCATTGAGAATATTGAAACATTTCTTTAAATGTTTTCCATTGCTTATCTACTATCATATCTTTTAATCTAATTGCCCAATCAATCTTAGCTAACTCACCCCCCCATACCTATGTAATTGGCTTTATTTAAGTTTAAGACTCTCGTTTTGGTCTTAAGTATGTCATGGGACGTCTCAAAGTCAATGTGAAATTCTATCATATTATGATCATTCCTCCCCAGAGGATCCTTCACTGTGAGATTACTAATTAACCCTGTCTCATTACACAATGCAAGATCTAAAATAGCCTGTTCCCTGGTTGGTTCCATGACGTATTGTTCTAGGAAACTGTCTTGAATATATTCCATGAACTCGTCCTCCGGACTACCTTTGCCAATTTGATTTGTCCAGTCTATTTGAAGATTAAAGTTCCCCACGATTATTGCATTACCTTTGTTACAAGCTCCTATTTTTTCTTGATTAATACTCTGTCCAACGGTGTAGCTACTATTAGGGGGCCTATAAACTACTCCCACCAATGTTTTCTGCCCCTTGTTATTTCTTATTTCCACCCATACTGATTCTACTTCCTGATCTTCTGAGCCAAGATCCTTTCTCACCACTGTCCTTATGTCATCCTTTATTATCAGAGTACACCCCCTCCTTTTCCACTCTGCCTGTCTTTTCAAAGCATCAGGTGTCCTGGAATATTTAGTTCCCAACCTTGGTCACCTTGCAACCATGTCTCTGTAATGGCTATTAGATCAAACACATTTATCTCTATTTGTGCCACTAATTCGTCTATCTTCTTACAAATGCTTCCTGCATTCAAATAAAGCGCCTTTAATTTTAACTTTTTACCATTTTTCCCTGTTTTGACCTTATTCACTGATGCACTATTACTGTTAAACGTTCTGTCCCTTCCTGCCTATCTTTACCCAAATCACTACACTGCTCTGTTGCCTTGACTTTTCTCTTTTGATTTCTAAACTTCTCCTCACTTGACCTCTCCCACCCCCCCATCCTTTTTAGTTTAAAGCCCTATTTACAGCCCTAGTTTTTCGATTCGCCAGGACACTGGTCCCAGCCCGGTTTAAATGGAGCCCGTCCCATCGGAACAGCTCCCTCTTTCCCCAGTACTGGTGTCAGTGCCCCATGAATCGAAACCCCTGTCTCCCACACTACTGTTTGAGCCACACGTGTAACTCACTGATCTGTTTGTCCCAATGCAGGTAGTAATCTAGAGATTATTACCTTTGAGGTTCTGTTTATTCATTTGGACCCTAGCTCCTCAAACTGTCTCAGCAGAAGCCTATTCTTAGTTCTATCTATGTCGTTGGTTCCTACATGGACCACAACAACTGGATTTTCCCCCTCATGCTCAAAGTTCTTTTCCAGCCGCGAGGCGATGTCCTTAACCCTGGCATCAGGCAGGCAACACAGCCTTCGGGGCTCCCGGTCGTAGCTGCAGAGAACAGTGTCCATCCCCCTGACTATACTGTCCCCTACCACTATCACATTCCTTTTTACTCCCCCCACTTGAATGGCCTCCTGTACCATGTTGCCATGATCAGGTTGCCCATCCTCCCTGCAGTCTTTGTTCTCATCCACACAGATAGCAAGTACCTCGTACCTGTTGGACAAGGTCAAGGGCTGAGGCTCCTCCATCACTACACCCTGGGTCCCCGTACCTGCCTGACTCGCAGTCACACCCTTCTGTCCCTGATCACTGAACAAATTTAAACTACTACCTAATCTAAGCGGTGTGACTGCCTCTTGGATCAAAGTGTCCAGATAACTCTCCCCCTCCCTGATGCATCGCAGTGTCTGCAGCTCGGACTCCAGCTCAACAACTCTGAGCTGAAGTTCCTCGAGCTGCAGGCACTTACTGCAGATGTGGTTGCCGGGGATCTCACTGGCCACCAACTCCCACATGCTGCAGTTACGACACATCACCTGCCCTGCCATCCTTATCTAACCTTATTTTATATATTTAATTAGTTAAAGTTTTTATTCAATCGATTATTTTTAGTCTTATTAATTAGTTAATATGGTTTATCTCATCAAGTGCAGCTGGGAGTTAAAATTCACCCCAAGGATCCTGTCGTCGATTTTGGGGTACAGGAAGCCAGTCGAATTTGACAAGGTTAGAGATGATGAGCATGTGGGACTTTGTGTGGGAGAGGGCATGGGTGCAAGTCAAATCAGAATATCTTGTATAGGGAATTATGGGCAAGGTCAGAGCATACTTTCAAGGGAACAATATAGTCTGGGAGAAAAGGGAGATTGGAGATTGGGCCATAGTTAGCAAAAAGGACAGACTTGTGTTTATACAGCACCTTTCACGACATCAGGACATCCCATAACGTTTTACAGCCAATGAAATACTTTTGAAGTGTAGACACTGTTGTAATGTAGGAAACACAACAGCCAATTTTGCACACAGCAAGATCCCACAAACAGCAATAACCAGGGACTTGAGCACAAAATCTAGGCTGACACTCCCGGGCAATAATGAGGGAGTGCTGCACTGTCGGAGGTGCCGTCCTTCGGATGAGACATTAAACTGAGGCCCCGTCTGCCCTCTCAGGTGGACGTAAAAGATCCCATGGCACTATTTCTAAGAAGAGCAGGGGGGGGGTTCTCCCCAGTGTCCTGGCCAACATTTATCCCTCAACTAACACCACTAAAAAGAACAGATTATCTGGTCATTTTCACAATACTGTATGTGGGACTTTGCTGTGCAGAAATTGGCTTCCATGTTTCCTACATTACAACAATGTGTGACTACACTTCAAAAGTACTTCAATGATTCTAAAGCACTTTGGGACATCCTGAGGCTGTGAAAGGCACGATATAAAGGCAGGTCTTTCTATCTTTCTATGATACCTCCAAGTGTGTTAAAATGCAACCATCTTCCCTTTTTGCTGCACTCTGGGATAGCAGTGACCCATGTTATCAGGCCCAACCCAATTTAACAGGCATTAGTTTTAACCTAAGATTCACCTGTAGCTGGTATCCATGGCAAAACTATCCAATCATCACCTGTTCACAATAAAACTCTTACGATAAACCAATTAACACCAGTTCCTACCTTAAAAAATGCAGAAACACGCAAGGGGGCAATCAGTGGTTATTTGATCAGTTTTCTATTTAGTTTTAACCTGAAAAACAAAGTCTCTCTGGAGCTCTGGCTCCAAAAGAAGCAAATAATCCAAATTCAGGCACGCAGCCCCTGTGTAATTTGTAGAGCACTGCAATAGCGCCACCTTGTGGAATAACATGCAAGAATATCACACAGAATTAACAGCACAGAAACAGGCCATTCAGCCCAACTTGTCAATGCCGGCGTTTACGTTCCACACATGAGCCTCCTCCCACCCCATTTCATCTCACCCTATCAGCATAACCTTCTATTCCTTTCTCCCTCGTTTGTTTATCTAGCTTCCAATTAAATGCATCTATGCTATTCGCCTCAACTACTCCTTGTCGTAGTGAGTTCCACATTCTCACCACTCTCTGGGTAAAGAAGTTTCTCCTGAATTCCCTATTGGATTTATTAAATTGTAAACAATTTTACAACACCAAGTTATAGTCCAGCAATTTTATTTTAAATTCACAAGCTTTCGGAGGCTTCCCCCTTCGTCAGGTGAACGATGTGAAATGAAATCCTCGAGGATTTCATTTCACATCGTTCACCTGACGAAGGGGGAAGCCTCCAAAAGCTTGTGAATTTAAAATAAAATTGCTGGACTATAACTTGGTGTTGTAAAATTGTTTACAATTGTCAACCCCAGTCCATCACCGGCATCTCCACATCAGGATTTATTAAAGGCTATCTTATGTTTATGACCCCTAGTTTTGGACTCCCCCACAAGCAGAAACATTTTGTCTACCCTATCAAACCCCTTCATAGTTTTAAAGACCTCTACCAGATCACTCCTAAGTCTTCTCTTTTCTAGAGAAAAGAGCCTGTTCAGCCTCTCCTGATAGTTATAACATTATAATTAATATCATTATATAATCTGGAAGTTTGCACAAGTCACAGGACAGTTATGGATGAGGAAGACCATTTAGTCCATCTAAATTCATCCACTCAGAAAGGTCCTAAAGTCCTCTCAATGCAGCTCCCAATAGTTTCTTCAATTATGGTTATTGCTTCCTCTAGAAATCTATCCCACACATTGATCACCCTTTGTGTGAAGAACAATTTCCTGACATCACTCCTCAATTTACCTTTTACTGGTTTGAATTTACATCCCCTTGTCTTACTTTTGTTACTTGTTCCATCTCTTTAAATATCATGGACTATAAATTGGGCTGCACAGCGCCCATTTTGTAAGCGCTACGCAGCCTCCTAAGGACCCAAAATGGAGTCCGGAATGCACATGCACGCTTCTAGCGTGACATACACCGGACGCCATCTTGGTAAAGGCTTTTGCAGGCGCGCAGATAACAAATGGCACCAATGTAAAGAAAGGAGAACATGCGGTAGATCATTGTGCAACGATTTAAAGGGACAAATACGATTTTGGAACTCAACGCTCCAGCCAACACACTGTCTTAACCACGCACGGCTGAACAGGTCGTAGGCGGCCTGGAGGACACCCCACCAGTGCTATTTAAAGGGATCATGCAGGTGTTGCAGGTTAGTTGCTGGATATTGCTTCTGGCTGCTGGTGCAATTGTACGTGTTTGTGGAAGGTCCCTATACTTGGAGAAAGTTGCAATGTTCTATAGAGAGTAGTCTGGCAGGTCCTGCATTACTGTTGGTGGCATTTACAACTGTGTACTGAACAAGGTTTCTGCCAACCATGGGTGGCCTGCTGGGGCTCCCGCTGGGCATTGCACATGACTGGGAGCATGCAGAGAGGCCATGCACAGCAGGTCAAGTTGTGAGGAGAAGGAAGAGGAGGAGGCGCAGGGCACTGAGCAGGAGGCCATATCCCATGAGGGCCTTCCGGGAACAATACTCTTACCTCAACATGAGTGAAGATCAGTGCATCCGATGGCTGCGGTTCACGAAAGAGCCGTGATGGAGATATGTCAATAGCTGCAGCCACAACTACAGCCTCAGACAGGGCGAGGATAGCATTTCCTGTGGCTGTCAAGGTAACCGTGGTGCTGAACTTTTATGGCTCTGGATCCTTTCAGGCCGCTGCTGGTGTTATGTGCAATATCTCGCAGTTTGCAGTGCACTACTACATAAGGGAGGTCACGGAGGCACTGTAAGCTACGCAACAGATTCATAACGTTCCCTCTTGACAGAGAGCAGCAGAATGAGTGAGCACAAGGGTTTACTCACATTGCAGGCTTCCCTATGGTGCAGGGTGCCATTGACTGCACACATATTGCTGTGCATGCTCCACATCTGAACTCGGCCCTGTTCATGAAGAGAAAGGGATTCCACTCCCTCAATGTGCAGCTGGTGTGCGTATCACGCAGGTCAATGTTCGCTATCCCGGCAGCAGTTATGACGCCTTCATTATGCGGCAGTCCAACGTCCCACCTATCTTTCAACTGGCACAGCAAGTCAAAGGCTGGCTACTGGGCGACAAGGGCTATCCCCTCATGAGGTGGCTCATGACTCCGGTCAGGAATGCACGCACACATGCAGGCCTACAATGAGAGCCATGTGGCTACATGAAACATCATCGAGCGCACCATAGGCGTCCTAAGTCAACGCTTCCACTGCCTGGACCATTCTGGAGGAGCCCTGCAGTGACTCAGCCGAGCAGGTGTCAAGATTCGTCGTGGTATGCTGCATATTACACAACCTCACCATTATGAGAGGACAGTCCCTGCCACCGCCTATCCGGCAAGATGTGAGCCAGAGGCAGAGGAAGAGGAGACGGAGGAGGAAGTGGAAGAAGAGGCAAGGAGGCAACGAGGCGCACAGGCTCTGTCTGCCAGGGCTCTGCGTGCTCATCTTATTCATGAGCGATATCAGTAACCTCATCGACACCTCCCAAGTCACCAACAATCCTACACTCCTCACCTTTCCTCTCCCAAATGACCATCAAATTATCCTCCTTCCTCCCGCAGTTCATCGCAGAAATAAAAACCACCACCAACTGCGACTTCAAATACAAATTTATAAACCATCACATGAAATCATGTTTACAACATTACACTATTCACCCTTGTGCATTCCCTTAGTGCCTGTCATCCATGTGCCTTTTCCTTTCCTACTGCTCCTAACGAGGTGCGTCCCCAGTGGCTGGAGCCTGGGTGGTGGGAGGCTGCTAAGGAGCGTGCAGATAGCCTTGGAGGACGACCTCGAGTAGCTCTGGGCCGGGAGGGCCCAGCTTCAGACTACACCATCTCGTACTGGGCTGCAGCAGTCTGGCCTGGCTGGCTGACAGGCAACGGCAAGGACACTGGCGGAGTGGCAGGGTGGGAGCAGGAATGCTGTCGTCCTGAGACAGGACAGCAGGTCCGACTGCCAAGGTGCCACTGCCACTCTCCCGGGGCGGTGCCTCAGCAATCCTGGTGATCTGCTGGAGAACAGATTGCTGGAGGGCTGTGACACCCTAGAAGCCCCGTTCCACAGTGGTCCCCAGAGCCACAATAGCAGCAGCCTGAGCCTGTAACGCAGCAGCCTGAACACCAAATGAAGCATGCTGACCTTCGTGTTGTAATGGCATCTGTTTGTGCTGCAATGGAAGTTGAGACATCTGTCATCAGACGCTGCATCATGGTGGGTTCCACAGGTGTGCTGATGGAGGTGACCACCCGTTCCATGTGGGTAAGGATGGGCTCCAAGCTCTGCGCAAAACCCTGTGCCAAGTTGGCGCTGGACTCCTCCATGCCCCTTGACATTGTGCGCAGGCTTTCTGGCAGGCTTTCCAGTGCCCCAAGCATTTGGTGGTGTACGCCCATCAGCCGTCTTCTGTAGCCTGGCCCATCGAAGTCATCATCTGACTCCTCAGTATCAGAACGAGTGAGTGACCTCGCACCTATGGTATCCGTTCCCCCCACCCCGGCTCCTGCGCACTTGTGCCTGATGTCTCACCACTAACCCTAACCCAAACCTTATGCAGATCCCTCCTCTAACCTAGCGGCACGCAGTGTCAGTATCTGAGCTGGTGGATGTGAGTGTCAGATCGAGTGACGGCGTGGCTTCAGTGTCCGGATCCTCCACCTCGGACGGTGCCAGCTCCAGTTCTTGGGTATCTGCAATGACAAAGGGAGACGGGTTGAGTTGTGGAGCGGGGAGATGAGAAAGTAAGACGTGCGTCCTGACACCACCTGCAGCACATGAGTCAGAAAAGATTGTGGGATGAGGGAGAAGTGGGGAGCAAGAAGGAGGATTAAGTATGCAGAGACTCTTCCCCCATCATCAATACCTCCAGCACTGCCAATGGCCACAATCACAGCAAAGGCTTGCCCCATGATACCCAGCACTGTCCCCTCCATGGGGGTGAGAACGTGTAGGCGAGCCTGTCCCCCGTCCGTTCTTTCCTGCTGCCGGCTGTTATGCGCCTCCTTCTCCTGCAAGACAGAGGGAAGTGTATCAGTGAGTGTCCTGCAAGGTGTTTAGGTGATGTGCTTATTATGATTGAATGGCTGCCAGTGTGTGTGACCTGTGAGTTGTTGGTGTGTCGATTGCAAGAATGGTACTACGTGAGGGTGAGATGCAGCATCCGAAGTGCAGCGTTGTGTACGGATGGGAAGCATTTATTGGTGGGTGGGTGATGGGGACTGTGATGCGTGGAGCAGTGGTGCAGTTGGTAGGATGTGCCACTTGATACTTGAATTCACTCATCATGACCACTCGTGTCAAATTATTGAACTTCTACCTGCACTGCATCCACATGAGGCTCCTACATCCTACTTCCAGCACCACTTCCTCCCACTGCCTCCACAACTGGCGCCTGGAGGATCTCCTGCCACCCTGCGGATACAGGATGGCCCTCCATGCGTCCACCTCCTCCACCAGGACATCTGGTGCATCATCTGAGAACCTCGGTGGACGCTCTCCTACAGGTCCAGCCATTACACTTGTCTTCCACCACCGATTGCATTGACAGTGCACCTCCCCTTTAAGAGGTGCAGGCTGCCTTTAAGTAGCGCTGGCCACGCCCCGTATCGGGCCCCCTGCTGGTGCATGTAGCCACTCAATAGCGCAGGTAGCGCTGGCTGCTCGCAGCAATTATGGAGGTGATTCGGCAGCACAAATCTCACGTGCTGCCTGCATCTCAACGACCGGGCGCGGGTTAATCGCTCACCGTGATCCCCGCTCCCGGATTTGGGGGTTATCTAATTTAACCCCCATATACCTGTATAAGATCACCTCTCAGACTCTCCTTTCCAGGCAGTAAAGGGGAATGATTAACAAATTGAGCAGGGTAGAGGCCCACGTCTGATCTGTGCAGGCATTTGGGCCACTGCTAAATTGGTGTGGGCCTTACTTTGAAATGAGGCTCCTACACCCTACTTCCGACTCGGATTCCTAAATTCGGTTATACAATTTGGAGCTCGCGGTTGTCCAAGCTTCAACTAGTATTTCCAGGTCTTGAGCGCCCTAACCAGCGGTCCTTAAAGGGACCAGAGGCCCCCAAATTTTTCTTTTTCTTTTTTTGTGGAGTTGGAAGGAGCAGGAATGCTCCACTTGGTTGCACAAAAGAACTGAGGGCCTCTGCAGGCCTCCCTACCCCTCCCCCCACCCAATGCCCCGGACTTACCTGTGGGCTTTGACACCGGGCAAAATTGGTTCGGCCCTGACTGGTGAGCTGCATCGGTGCGACTGACTGGCACCCGCAGCTGGTCAGAATTATGATGACGAGGCCCTTGGGAGGACTAATTTAGGACAGGCCCCGGGCCTCTCTCCCCCGGCGCAGGAGTCCAGCGTCTCGAGCATTTCGCAACTGTTATCGAGCACTATTGAATTTAGGTCCCCATGTCTTTCCTCACAGCTCAGACCTATAACACTAAGATCGGCCCTGTGGCTCTTTTCTGCACTGCCTCCAGTGCTCAAATGTTTCCTGTGTCTCAACTACCAGAACTGGACACAAAGTCAAGGTGTTTTCTGCTCAGAGCACTGTAGAGTTTGATCATTATCTCCTCTGGAACATAGGAACAGGAGTAGGCCATTCAGCCCCTTGAGCCTGTTCCACCATTCAGTTAAGATCAGTATCTTAACTCCATCTACCCGCCTTTTCTCTGTAACCCTTAATACCCTTGCGTAACAAAAATCAATCTCAGTTTTGAAATTTTGAATTGACCTCCAGCCTCCACAGCTTTTGGGGGAGTGAGTTCCAGATTTCCACTACCCTTTACGGAAGAAGTGCTTCCTGACATCACCCCTGAACGGCCTGGCTCTAATTTTAAGGTTCTGCCCCCTTGTTCTGGACTGTCCCACCAGAGGAAATACTTTCTCTCCATCTACCCTATCAAATCCTTTAATCATCTTAAACACCTCAATTAATCTTCCCCTTAAACACCCCTTAATCTTCTATATTCGTGGGACTACAAGCCTAGTCTATGCAACCTGTCCTCATAATTTAACAAGCACTCTGACATGTGTTCTGCTGTTTTGGCTATAGAGGCCAACATTCTATTTGCTTTGCTGATTGAAGCTCTCCATTAGTTGTCAACTATAATGGGCCTGAATTTGCTCAAAACTTGTGCTGTAGTAACGGTGCAGCTACTGCGTACGCCATTATTACGGTGTGTGGAAATTCCAGGAAATTCTGGCGTGAGTGACTTAAGCCATTACGTACACCGGGGCCATAATTTCCTGGGACTTTTGCGCTGCTCCACAGGGACCCCCACCCTGGAAAAGTTGAGCAGCTAGTTATCGAAGTTCCACTCCCATTAAAATCAATGGCGAGATGGAGCATGGTCAATTAACGTAATCACCACAGCCACTTAGACATTGACAGGATAGTGCTGGTCGCCTCAGAATTAGTAACATGGTCAATCGCTCAGCAGGTTGCTGGAGGGAAACTTCTTTACCGACTTGTTCTAGGAACATCTTAAACCTCAATTAATTAAAAAATAAATGCTTTGACAGCCAGGCATTTGCCCCCTGACTGACATTATGTTTATAATAATGTTTAATGAGCTCGTGTGCAATGCAGGGATAGCAACCGGTAATGAAATATGGCAGGGGATCGCTCACAGTTGTGAGATAACCCTTTGCATGCGGGTCCCCTCCCTTAACGCGATTTATATATTTATGCAATGGTTTCATTACAAGCTCGTCAATCAAATTAAACCCAACCTGTGCATTCTGTCCGTACACACTGCATCCCATCCCCATGTTTGATTCCTGCTAAACGTGCCCCTGTCGTTCGTTCTGTGTCGAGGCCCCGCTGCCTTTGATGTGAGTCAGACACTGGCCGCGCTGCTCCCGATCCAGCGCTATCCCCGCTGCCGGGTATTCTAAACACTTTTCCAGCAAGTCGTGGTGCGAATTCACAATTGGACAATCGAGGAGCATAATGATCTAACTTATGCTGTTCGTTGCCAATATCACCATTGCCACACATTCCAGGCCAAGAAGACTCTTAGCTTTCTTTTCGCTTCATCCTTAGCTATTTTGACACCATTTGTGAAGTACATCTTGCTTATTTTTCCTTCCTATGTGCAGTACTTTGCATTTGTCTGTATTACATTTCATTATTGACCATATTCATATTTTGTCCAACTCATTCTGTAATTTCTGAGCTGCCTCTTCCAGTTCCACTGCCCCATCTAGTTTGGTATCTCCTGCAAATTGTTGCAATTTGTGTTGAGTTTCTGTGTCCAAGTGATTGAGGTAAGTTAGAAACAATAGAGGGCCCTGGGGCATCTCACTCAGTACATCTCCTCTGACCAGTGCTCATTATCATCTACCCTTCAGCCAATTTTTCCATCAATTCCCAGGGTTTACCTTGAATCCCTACAGCTTTTAATTTAACTCATTGCCTTTTGTGTGGAACTTTATCAGAAGTCTAGGTACACGATGTCATAGAACTTACCACAGTCCGCCATTTTTCTTTATTTTGTTTTTTTCCCTATTGTATTCCCAGCAGTTAGGCTCTCATGAACCTTTGTGCTAATTGACGTAAATTATTTATTTTCCCCCCTCCTTCCCACTACTGGCACCAATGAGTTTCCCAATTGGAATCACCAAATCTGACGTGTTTAGGAGACGACCTACAGAGGGGTAGCAGGCAGGTCGGGGTGCACGATGGATAGTCTTTGCCCACCTGTTGGTACCCACACACCCAAACCTGAATAGGGACATAAACAGCGGAGGCTCCTCTTCCCAAAGGAGGCCGGGACAGCAGACTTGATGGCATCACTTAGTGTAGTGAGCATCAGGAATGCTTTACCTGCTGGTGTGGTGGGTGCTGATTCTCCTACAACAGGGAATTGGACCGGTTCTTGACTGGGGGGCAGAGATCGCAGTATATAAACTGTAAGTGGACTAACAGTTAACGTATGCATGGTTGATGTGATCTCCTGGCCTGGTTTCGATCGCCTGAGGGAGTCGGAGAGAAATTTTCCAGAATTTTTTGTACCCTTAATGGCCCTGGGTTTTTATTTCTATTTTTTTTGCCTCTCCCAGGAGATTACACGGCTTTTGAGGGGATAGCAAGTGTCTAGTGTCTAGTCAGGATGCTCCATGGATCATCACGAGTGTGGGGCAGGCTTGATGGACCAGCTGGTCTTTTCCTGCCTGCCATTTCATATATGCAAATGCCTGACTTACCGTTAACCAAAGGTATTAAGGGATATGGGGCTAAGGCGGGCATATGGAGTTAAGTCACAGATCAGCCATAATCTCATTGAATGGCGGAACAGGCTCGAGGGGCTAAATGGCCTGTTCCTATCTTCCTATGTAGGATATTTCCCTGGAACTGCTCCAATCATAGTATGTCACTCTTTCAATGGCCCTCTAGGCTGGCTGATGCACGTGCCAAGAGGCCACCAACTGTTGCTTCAGGGTGTGGCACACCTGCCTGGCAATGAGTTTGGCGAATTATCTCCTCAGGAGCTGGGTTAGCAGAGTCAGGTGCCAAAGGAATGCTGTCGTCTAGAGTTAGCACATGCAGTGACAATAATAGTCATCTGTTAGCTGACACTTGGACTCCATCTCCTTGCAGGCATGCTGCAAGGCTGACATGTCGGGATGGTGCCATGGAATCATCTAATGAAGCACCAGCTTCATTTGAGCAGCCGTCAGACAAAGGTGAGGTATCAGGCTGCCCTGTCACTTGCCTACACATTCATGCAATGCACCTTGAGTTTCCGTTCTGTTCATTTCTACCTGTCACTTCTTGTCCCCTGCTCCTTCAGCCTTAACAAAGGCTGTTAACAGTTGAGATGCCTTTTGTGGCTTTCAGACTTGACACACCCCTTTAATTGCACCACCCCCTCCCATCCCTTTAAATTGCACTTACACACAATTTTCCAATCCCAGCACTTAGTGGGCTCCCTACAACCATTTCAATTTGCTCCTGTAACTATGTAGATGAGCTGATCTTGGAAAATTGGGTGCATTTAATCCACTTCCATTGCGGTTTATCTCAAACCAACCAGTAGCTATTATGGCATAAACTACACCAAAAGAGGTCAATCTAGGTCACAGTGTTATAGTCTGGTCTTCAATACATTCAGAGAACAAATAGATGGATGCTCATGTGCAAGTTTAGAGTGTCAACCAGGCAAGTGCAGAAATATTTAATGAGAGCAGGAGGTCTGAGCCAGTATCTCAGATCCTCCACAGATTAGTGACAGTACATGTAACAACGACATGATCAAATATGATTTGTATTTCTGTATTGTTCCTACAGAGTTGGGAGGGCAGCACATTGTGCAGATGAGCGCATGAGATGCAGTATTCTGAATAAATTGTAACTTGTGGTAGCTGGAGCCCAGCTAGGAGAGCAATTTCAGGCCCATGGACTCTTATCTTCAAAATCAAAGCCATCCCCACATTTCCTGCTTCCTCCTTCATTCTTTTATTTTATTCCTTCTTTCCTTCTCGGGACATGAGCATCACTAGCAAGGCCGGCATTTATTGCCCATCCCTAATTGCCCTTGAGAAGGTGGTGGTGGGCCTTCTTCTTGAACCATTGTTTCTTTGTAGCAGTTTGATATAACTGAGTGGCTAACTAGGCCACTTCGGAGGGCAGTTCAGAGTCAGCCAAGTTGGTGTGGGACTGGAGTCACATATAAGTTAGACTGGGTGTAGCAGGGTCTGCCAGGGAGGGGTGTCTCAGTCAGTTTTATGGTCTGGGGAAAATTGAGGCAAACATCTAGGATTTCCAATCAGATCACGAAGGATTACCAAATTCCATTAGTGTTCGAATAGCTCAGTGGGAGCACTCTCACTTCTGAATCAAAAGGTTGTGGTTCAAGCCCCACTATAAATTTGACCACAAAATCTGACACTTCAGTGCAGCATTGAGGGAATGCCACGTTGTTGAAGGTGCCGCCTTTCAGATGAGATGTTAAACCGAGGCCCATTGCCTCTTCAGGCGAGTGTGAAAGATCCCTTTGCATTTTTCAAAGGTAAGGAATCTTACAACACCAGGTTATAGTCCAACTGTTTTATTTGAAAATCACAAGCTTTCGGAGGCTTTCTCCTTCGTCAGGTGAGCGAGTGTGGGATTCCATGGAAGGTTACCGCATTTATAGTCAGAGAACAATACCTGGTGATTACAGATAATCTTTCCAACTGCCCGTTGTCAAGGCAATCAAAGCGTTCAGACATTTTTCAAAGGGCAGGAAGTTTTCCTAGTGTCCTGGCTGACTTTCATCCTTCAACAAACACTACCAAAACCAGATTAACTGGTCTTTCATCTCAGTACTGCTTGTGGCTCCTTGCTTTACACAAGTTAGCTGCTGTATTTGCCTACATAAGTCATGCTAAATCATTATAGATCACTAGTTAGGCCTCAGCCGCAGTATTGTGTCCAATTCTGGGCACCACACTATAGGAAGGATGTCAAGGCCTTGGAGAGGGTGCAGAAATTTACTAGGATGGTACCAGGGATGAGGGACTTCAGTTATGTGGAGAGACTGGAGAAGCTGGGGTTGTTCTCTTTAGAGCAGAGGTTACGGGAGATTTAATTGTAAGACTATTTCGACCTGACATCAATTGGTGATAGTAATGATCTTTTATTTGAACAAAAGCAAGGATAAACATATGCAAGTATTTAAGCGGTAACTGCCAACGAACAAGGAATCATATTACCCCACCGTCCTCTGGTAGAGATCGTAACTTTGTCACTGCCTCGGATCATGCCTGTTTCCTTCTCGCTGAGCTGTCTACCTTCTCCACACACCCTTCTCTGCAACTAGGTGTGGGTTTGTTCTGGGTTCATAGACACCCCTTTTAGAAACCCGACCCCTGAGCCATCAAAACTGTCGTGGTTAGCGCCTCCCCAATTTCACCTCCCTTCAACGGATATCGGCCATCCTGTTTGTCTAACTGCTAATCAATTTAACCCGATGTTCCCTGCCAGGCATTTCAAAGGAACATAAAGTGCCTTAAACACACCCCAGGTGCTTGATGTGGTTTGCAGCCGGCCTGTCTACTAGTTTCTGCTTTTCCATTGTCCTGGCTAATCTCCAATATTAGCACATGCTAGAAGACATGGGATGCCTTCCACACACTATGCGGAATGGGGCCGGTGTGTCTGCTAGTTGTGGAAAAATACTGAGTCTCTGTTAGAAAAACACTAAATGCTGGATAGATGACTGAATAAAAGCAGTAACTCAAATTAAATTTCTGATACATTTAGAAACCCAAAATCTACATTTAAAAACCCCTTATTATAAAAGCTATTGCTTTACATGATAGAGGTGTTCAAAATTAGGAAGGGTTGTGATAGAGTAGATAGGGAGAAACTGTTTCCACTCTTTCAAAGAGCCAGCACAGGCACAATGGGCTGAATGGCTTATTTCAGTGCTGTAATATTCTATGGGTGCTAAATTGGGCCATGTAGCGCCCGTTGTTTCGGCGCTACACAGCCTCTCTGACATCCAAGGCACACGTTTCCAGCGTGACGTGCATCAGACGCCATCTTGGTATAGGAGTTAGCGCAGGCGCAGATAACGAACGCTAGAATCATGTGAAGTAGGGAGAAAATGGCTTCAATCAGTGTGCAACGCTGATTTAAAGTGATAGACACCATTTTGGGACTTAACGCTCAACTCAACGCACAGTCTTAACCCCGACCATCTGAACATGTCTTAGAGTGCCTGGAGGAGCCCCCACAGGCGCTATTTAAAGGGACCATGCAGGATTTATAGGTTAGTGGCTGGATTATTGCTTCTGGCTGCCGAGACATTTGTAACTGTTTTTGGAGGTCTCCTACACTTGAATACTAGGACACGGGGACAAAGCCTAACATTTAGAGCCAGGATGTGCAGGAGTGAAGTTAGGAAATGCTTCTACATGCAAAGGATGGGAGATGTTTGGAACGCTCTTCTGCAGGCGGCAGTTGATGCTAGCTCACTTGTGAATGTTAAATCTGAGATTGATATATTTCTGTGAACCAAGGGTATTAAGGGATATGGGGCTAAGACGGGTATATGGAGTTAGATCACAGGTCCACCATGATCTCATTGAATGGTGGAACAGGCTCGAGGGGCTAAATGCCACTGTCACTTGCTGCCTCTTGATATGGGACACCTTCTCCTGCAAGAAAGCGGGACGTGTGTCTGAGTGATGTGCCTGTCATGGTTAAATAGCTGCCAGTGTGTGTGTCCTGTGAGTTGTGGGTGGGCGGCTTGAAACAGCGGTAATGTGTAAGGGTGAGAGGAATCATCTGATTGGAAGAGTTGAGTACTGATGGAAAGAGTTCATTGGTATGTGGGGGATGGGGGGTCTAGTGCGTGGTGTAGTTGGTAGGAGACACCACTTGACAGTTGACCTCACTCACCTTGACCACTCATGTCAAAGCATTGAACTTCTCCCTGCACTGCATCCATGTTCATGATGCTGTGGGCCTGGCATTGACTTCGTCCCCCACTGCCTCCCACTGCCTTTTGTATATATGTCTGGAGGGCCTCTTGCCTCCCCCCCCCCTGCCCCCCCCACCGCGGATATAGGATGTCCCTCCTTCTGTCCACCTCTTGTACCAAGGTCTCTAGTGCATCAGCAGAGAACCTTGGTGCATGCACTCTCGCAGACCTGGTACCAACTCAGATCGGCAGATTGGTGAGGTCTGGCGTGCAGATTGGAGGATGTGGGATTTAGTAGTGCACAACCTTTATTCAATGTTTTAACATAACTCATCGCTGTGTAAACATAGGGATGGGACCTGCATCTGTGTTTTACGTGTGCAATGTCTGATCTCCATTCAGACTCCGTGCAGACAGTAGACTGTTATTTTCAGCAAATAACAGGTACCGGCTACCTTTAAGAGATTTCTAAGAAACATCCTCCCTTTAAGAGATTGAGCTTCCCCTGGTGGTGGAAAATGCGAATTGCATTAATTCCACATGCAAGGCTGGAATGGAAGGCTGATTGCAGGTGAGTGCTCGGGCGGGCCGAAACTTGGGTCCTGCCTGCACAGGGGTCATTGGGCCCGGGGTAATAGCACGTCATGCCCAAAACCGGCCCCTATCCAATTTTTCCTCCTATGATTCTATAAGTGACTCCACTTGAAAAGTAACTCATTGGCAAGGAAGCAGTTTGGAACATCCTGAGGATACGAAAGGTGCTAAATAAAAGTAAGTTCTTTCTCCCATTAAAGTTAATCAATGCTGTTTGCAGTTAATAGCTTCCCTGGCTATAATTAGCAAAATGTTCCTGAAAAGCTGTACTGCAATGTGGCAGGTTTGGATTGTGAAGTTGGCACCACACCCCCAGAATATTTCAACTGCTGGCCCCTTGCCAGAACCACTTGTATCCCAAGTCCATTGTGCAGTTTGTGTGCCAATAATACCAGTGTGGGAAGGTTATCAAATCTACAGACTCTGGTGCAATTTCTTATTTCGTGCTAAACCTCCTCGGATGTACTGAGATTTGATAGGGGTCCGCAGGGGTTGCCGACAGCTTCGGACGATGCAACCACAGAGCTTGTGAATTTAAAATAAAATTGCTGGACTATAACTTGGTGTTGTAAAATTGTTTACAATTGTCAACCCCAGTCCATCACCGGCATCTCCACATATGAATGTGGGCAGTGGTTCCTCAGGTCATTGCTTTCGAGCTAGGATTCCCTCAAGAATAAGGTCATTCCTGCCGTGGCTTAAGAATGCTTGTTTAAACAATTTGGCGAATTCGACCCACACCTTAATTCCTCCTTGGCAAACCGTCAGCCGCTGGCAACATTCCCCTGTCCGGATTTTAAGAAAGGTCGAAATTATTTCAGTATCGCCCTTCCCTGCTCTTATTTCCTGGCCTCTGATTCAGCCGGTCACTCAGCAACTCTTTTGCTGTTAAACTTCTGATTCTTTTCTATAATTATATCCAACAGAACAGGAACTATGCAATGGTAATTTCTAATGACGGTTTTGAATCGGGGTTTCATACTGGTAGGTGTGTCCGGTTCCTCACATCAAAATTGGGCTTGTCTCCCAGCAGGGCTTCCTGTTCGGATACCCATCACCCCTAACTCTAGTCAATGATTTAATCTCCCCTCCTAGAATTGCAAGTTCCTCATTCAATGGGTTTACATATTCTGCCTTGGGTTAGGTTCCAAATCCCCCTCATTGGTATGATTTATGTTCCCTCCCCGGCATATCAATCACCAGATTTACTGTAAAATGAAGAGGGAATAAATATCTCTAAAAGGCGCAACTTTGCAGTGAAGCCACTCCCATAATGACAGATCATATTTCATTCCAAGCAATTAGGATTGGTGTCAAGCTATCAGTGCGGTCTATTTATCTCTCTCAACCCGCGCTCTAGATACCTTGTACCAGATGTATCACAATTTTGTGCAACACATGCCTTACATGTTACAATAATAAAAACAGAAAATGCTGGAAACGCTCAGGTCAGGCAGCATCTGTGTAGGGAAACAAAGTTAACATTTCAGGTCGATGACCTTTCGTCAGAACTGATACAAGTTAGAGATTTAACAGTTTATAAGCAAGTGCAGAGCAAGGGGACTGCTGTAGACTGCAGGAAGATATCAATGGTCAGGTGGTCAGAAAAGTGGCAAATGGAATTCAATCCAGGGAAGTGTGAGGTAATGCATTTGGGGAGGGCAAATAAGGTAAGGGAGTACACAATAAATGGGAGGATACTGAGAGGTGTAGAGGAAGTGAGGGACCTTGGAGTCCGTGTCCGCAAATCCCTGAAGGTAGCAGGACAGGTAGATAAGGTGGTTAAAAAGACATACGGGATACTTTCCTTTATTAGCCGAAGAATAGAATATAAGAGCAGGAAGGTTATGCTAGAACTGTATAAAACATTGGTTAGGCCACAGCTTGAGTACTGCGTATAGTTCTGGTCACTACATTACAGGAAAGATGTGATTGCACTAGAGAGGGTACAGAGGAGATTTACGACGATGTTGCCAGGGCTGGAGAATTTTAGCGATGAGAAAAGATTGGATAGGCTGGGGTTGTTTTCTTTGGAACAAAGGAGGATGAGGGGAGATTTAATTGAGATGTACAAAATTATGTCGGGACTAGATAGAGTGGATAGGGAGGACCTATTTCCCTTAGCAGAGGGGTCAATGACCAGGGGGCATAGATTTAAAGTGATTGGTAGAAGGAGTAGAGGGGAACTGAGGAAAAATGTTTTCACCCAGAGGGTGGTGGGGGTCTGGAAATCACTGCCTGAAAGGATGGTAGAGGCAGAAACCCTCAACTCATTTAAAAAATACTTGGATGTGCACCTGAAGTGCCGTGACCTACAAGGCTACGGACCAAGTCCTGGAAAGTGGGATTAAGCTGGATAGCTCTCTTTCGGCTGGCACGGACACAATGGGTCGAGTGGCCTCCTTCTGTGCCGTAACTTTCTATGATTCTATGAAAAAAGGGGTGGGGGGGGAAGGAAAGAATAAAGGAGAATAAAGGGGTAGGTCTGTGACAGGGTGGAGGGCTGGAGTGATTAAATGATAAAAGGGATGATAGTTAAGGATGATGTTAATGGGACAGGTTAAGAAACAAAAGACGGGTCCAGAGGAGGTAAAAGTTACAGCAGAACCATTACCAGCACCTGTCCGAGAAAATGAGATCAGTGGTTATGATCTGGAGTTGTTGAACTCAATGTTGAGGCCGGAAGGCTGTAAAGTGCCTAATTGAAAGATGAGGTGCTGTTCCTCACATGTTACAATGTTTGATTAATGAACTGTCACTATTATATGTGCTAAACCACAACAGCTTAAATATTTTTATTAAATTCTTGACTCCTGAATGCTGATGAGAAGATGATTTTCTACCCGCTTCCTCTTTGTGAGTCAAAAGGTCACCTGGCAAGACCCAACTTGTGGGTATGAAACGAAAAACAAAATACTGAAACCTGAAATAAAAACCGAAAATGCTGGAAATAATCAGCAGGTCAGGCTGCAGCTGTGGAGAAAGAAACAGAGTTAATGTTTCAGGTCGAAGACCTTTCATCAGAACTGAGATGAAAGATCTTCGACCTGAAACGTTAACTCTGTTTCTTTCTCCACAGATGTGCCTGACTTGCTGAGCTTCTCCAGCATTTTCTGTTTTTATTGTGGGTATGAAATGCCGGGCTGCCTGTCTGGCCGTTGGTTGTGAAGCCCCATGTACAGCACTGGATAAAAAGGTTATCAACTTTATTCAATAAACAATACTTTGCCTTTTCCCCTCTTTATTCTCTACCCCCACTCTCCCATAACCTTCTGGTTCTTGACTTCTATACCCAACTTTCCTCTCCCCAGAGTGGGTGGAGCTATAGTCCACCCACCCCCGCCACAGCCCAGACCCTCTGGATAGTTGGTGATCTATACTGTTTAACATGGTGAAGGCTTCTAAAAGATCCCCTTTCAGTCACGTCTCGTCGAAACTATAGAGCCTCAGTTTCTTCCGTCTTTTGCTGTAACCCAATCCTTTGATGTCAAGGGTCAGCCTTGTGGCTGTTTATACTAGCTCCGTGGTTTGAATGCTTCACTGTGTCTTGGTGACCAAAAATGAACGCAGTACTCAAGTTGCAGTCTGAATGGGGTATTGTAGTTATAATATGGCATCTTCTGACTTATACTCAACCAACCTAGCAATATAGTTCAGCCTTTTGTTCACTTTGCTCCATAATGACTTGATATGTTAAGATGTGGAGATGCCGGTGATGGACTGGGGTTGACAATTGTAAACAATTTTACAACACCAAGTTATAGTCCAGCAATTTTATTTTAAATTCACAAGCTTTCGGAGGCTTCCTCCTTCGTGATAGCCAAGTTCCGCACCCATGAGGACGGCCTCAACCGGGATCTTGGGTTCATGTCACACTACACGTAACCCCACCAGCGAACAAATGTTATCTGTTTTTAATACAACGGGTCATTGACTGTCTTCCTTCTCCCTCTCTCTCTTTTTTTTTGGGGGGTTTGTATATTCGGTGGCCTTTTAGGTGACACCTTTCTGTCTGCTCACTGTGATTGCCTTGGCAACGGGCAGTAATCACCAGGCATTGTTCTGTGATTTTCAAATGCGAAGGATTCGAAAATTTCATTTCCACACCGTTCACCTGAGGAAGGAGGAAGCCTCCGAAAGCTTGTGGAATTTAAAATAGATTTGTTGGACTATAACTTGGTGTTGTAAAATTGTTTACAATTGTCAACCCCAGTCCATCACCGGCATCTCCACATCACAGTTTCCAATCTAACAGCGCCTCCCATCTCTCAACAACTCCCTCATGATGATTATCAGAACTTCACGAATTTCATTCCTAGTCTCACTTAGTCCCCTGGGATAGATACCATTGCATCCTATCCCAGAGATGCATGGTGTCTATCTGTGTGGATTAATTCTGTTAATGCAGGGTATGCCACTATAATCTTCTCTCAGTGAATATTTCAAGGCAGTATTCAACGTGTCTATCAATTATTCTCTGCTCATCCTCTGTTTCACCGCCAAAAGCCATTCTTTGAGAGTCCCACTTCTTTACTGCTCTTACTGTCCACAGGCACTTCTGGTTCCCCTTTCGTTCCATTGACATGTTTCTGGGGATTCCTGTTTTCTTCCCAATCCCTCTTCCCCTCACCTTCTACTCTCTTTGTAAAGCTCATTTTTCTTTTTTGTTTGACTTCTGATTGTCTGGTTGATCCATTTGGGGTCATGTTTTTGTGTTTACGCTTGCTAATCTCAAGGGAGCCTTCAACCTCTGGAATAAGTTGGCGGCTCCTGTAGATTTGCCGCAAGCATTCATAGACGAGAGTTGTGGGGGGTGGGGGGCGACTTCCTAGTAGCAGCAAACATCTCTACCTATAAAAGGCAGGTGGGCCATTGGGGGTTGTATATCCCAGTCGCTGGCATCTTCTGGAGCTTGCTTGATCACTTTTGGGCTTTGGAGAGGAATTTCCTAGGGTTTTTTCCTAAATTGGCCTAACTTTCTTTTTTTGCCTCTTCCAGGAGATTGTGTGACTGCGTGGGGAGGGAGGGTGAATAGGGGTGATGATGTGGGGAGATTACATCATGCTGGCACAGTACAGGCTCGATGGACCTTTTCCTGTCCATTTTTGTATGTTCTTCAGCTTGTGAAGTTAATCCACTTGTCCACCACTGAGGCATTAATGAACAATTCCCCCTCTCAATCTCTTTCTCTGCCCTCGTGCTTTTGATTTTTGCACCAACACATTTCCTTTGCTCTCATTTTGTGGAGATTGCTGATAGCATAGTTTGCAAGCAAACATCAGTGATTCGGGCTAGCAATTTTTGAATAATAGTTTCATTCCCTTTATGAAATGTTAAATATTCTTAATGTAAAGACCCTGCCTGCACAGGTCCACTTTTTGAGGAGAAAAACACTCTCCTCCACTTCGTGTTTCCTTTCTGAGATTTCAGAACCGTATAACCTGCTTCCAGCAGCCCAGGCTGACGTTGCCACTGTAATGCCCACTCGGCAGCGAATGTCGATATTTGATCTTCGAGATGGAAGAGTCTCAGATATTCACTTGCCATGAGATCCTACATGAGGCACTTCATGTAATGGCCTAAATAAGAACTGAGGTTAACTGTATAACAGCTGTCTCGGCTCTAACCTCCGGAATTCCCTCCCTAAACCTCTCTGCATCTCTACCTCGCTCGCCTCCTTTATCTTTGGCCACCCTTTGCCCTTTCTTCCCCAATCTCCTCTCTTCCACTGTTTTAAGTTTTCCTGGCTCTAATAGTGAGTGCATTTTAGCCCTATCTACAAGTTCAAGCTGCAAGTGACTTTGATGAGGGTCATTTCAGTACTGCAGCGGGGGCGGAAACCTGATTGGAGGGATTCAAACATGGAGTTGCAGGTAAGATGAGCACAGATTTGGGAGGCGACAACACCTTCAAGGACTTGAGAGGAAAGGGAGATTAAAGATGGAATGATAGTTCGCAAGGACAGATGAGGGTATGAGGGGAGTTAGGAGAGAAACTGGAGAAAGATGTGAGTTCAAGGCTAGGAGGGAACCGTAGGGGAAGTTTGGCTTGGTGGCCTAGGGGGAGGGAGGGAAGCGGCAGAGGTAGCTGAATAGATGGTCTCAATCTTAGTGACTAAGAAGTCCATGAGCTCCTCTCTCATTTGTCACATTGCTTATCTGACATGCATATTGGATGAGGAAAAATGTCCTCCAACTAAATATTGGAAAGACCAAAGTCATTGTCTTTGGTCCCTGCTGCAAACTCTGTTCCCTTGCCACCGACTCCATCCCTCTCCCTGGCCACTGTCTGAGGCTGAACCAGACCGTTCGCAACCTCGGCGTCCTATTTGACCCTGAGATGAGCTTCCGACCACATATCCACTCCATCACCAAAACCGCCTACTTCCACCTCCGTAACATCGCCCATCTCCGCCCCTGCCTCAGCTCATCTGCTGCTGAAACCCTCATCCACGTCTTTGTTACCTCCAGACTCGACTATTCCAATGCTATCCTGGCCAGCCTCCCATCTTCCACCCTCCATAAATGTGAGCTCATCCTAAACTCTTCTGCTCATATTCTAACTCACACCAAGTCCTGTTCACCCATCAACCTTGTGCTTGCTGACCTACATTGGCTCCCAGTCCGGGAACGCCTCGATTTTAAACTTCTCATCCGTGTTTTCAAATCCCTCCGTGGCCTCACCCCTCCCTATGTCTATAACCTCCACCAGCTCTACAACTCTCCAAGATATTTGCGCTCCTCCAATTCTAGCCTCCTGCGCATCCCTGATTTTCATCACTCCACCATTGGCGGCTTTTCCTTCAGCTGCTTAGGCCCTAAGCTCTGGAATTCTCTTCCTAAACCTCTCCGCCTCTCTCCCTCACTCTCCTCCTTTAAAATGTTCCTGAAAACCTACCTTTTTCATCCGTCCTAATACCACCTTATGTGGCTTGGTGGGAAATTTTGTTTGATAACGCTCCTTTGGAGCACCTTTGGATGTTTTAGTACGTTAAAGGCACTATATAAATGCCAGTTAAGGCGCTCCCTAAAACCTATCTCTTTGACCAAGCTTTTGGTCACCTGTCCTAATATCTCATTATGTAGCTTGGTGTCAAATTTTGTCTGATGACGCTGCCATGAAGTGCCTTGAGACGTTTTACTATGTCAAAGGAGCTATAAGAATGCAAGTTGTTGTTACATAACAATATAATTTCTTCCTCTTTCTTAACCAGAGGGAACACCAGTTGCAGTGAGAAGTACCAGTACCTCAAGCTATCAATGGCAGAGAAGGAACTGTGTGACGTCTTCAAGCCAGGTGACCGATGAAGCAGGAGATCCAGCTCCTACAATCCAGTATAATATTTTTATTAAACCTACCCTCGTTCTAAACTTTAATGGTGGGACTGATGGAGGCCGTGCTCCAGCTCGCTTCTTATTATAACATCTCTGTCTTTGTGTGTGCATGTTAAGCCAGGCCAAGTATTGTAAATTTAAAATGGAACTCTGTTGCTACATTTGAATGGAAATCTCAGGACTTGATATTGGGTTTAAGCAATACACTGTGCTGCTGTCTGGAAATAGCAATTAGTTTCAACAGAAGGCAACCCAGCCCTGTTTATGTTCCGGCCTGTAATCTAAACCGATCCAGGTCTAAATTATCCGGTTAGGACCTCAGGTTTGTGGATGGATGCATCTGCATGTTTACTACTGGGAAGAGAAACCTCACTGGCTTGTTGCCACCATCATCAAAGGTGAATCATGACAGATGGAACTTTGAAAAGGCGTTACTCCAGGCCAGACCTAATAAACCTTTCTCCAGACAGCAGTGGGGTTGCTATCCACAGCCATTCAATTGATAGAAATAATTAAATTATAATTATAGAGTGAATATTCACACCAGTGTCAGCCAAGGAGTTGCAGCCAGGGTTGGACTTGTGGTTTTTTTTTACTCATAAACTACAGCAGTCTATTTACTCAGCAAAGAGTCTGTTACTATAGCAGTCTCTACAGCAAACTCATGAACTATAGCAGAGTCTCCGAACTCATGACTGAAACTACAGCAGAAGCTCCCAAGTACAGCAGGATTCTTTGTCCAACAGAATGCAGCGAGTGGAGGATAGTTACATAATACAAATTCTGTGCGTAAAATCAATCTCAGTTACTTACAACAGGCATGATTGACGGGGGAATTACCCAATCATCTCCATTCTGGCAGGAACTTCTTGTGTCACTATATGTATAAATGCGTAGGCTTCAAGGAGCTCCTAAACATTTACCTGACGAAGGAGGAAGCCTCCGAAAGCTTGTGAATTTAAAATAAAATTGCTGGACTATAACTTGGTGTTGTAAAATTGTTTACATGTGTCACTATATGCAGCCTTATAATTATTAGCCTGTTGAGAAAGAACTGGGAGCTACTTCAAAGAAACATGCCAAGTGTGAAAGGTATCCTTTGAGCTGGCTTGATTAACAGCTCTGTGGTCAGAGGGCCAGCCGAGAGTCTATTTCATTAGCTCAGTTTCGGCTTGTGTCAAAGGAAGCACTGGGCTCTGCGGGGAAGGCAGTCACATCACTGTTCCCACTTTCACACGCCTTGCAGTTTACCAGATTGTGCAAGAAACACTTCAGTGTTGTCCAAAGTTGTCAATCACCAGCCAAAACAGATGAACTAGTTTTGCCTTTCATTTAAGAGTAAAGGGGCATATTTAATCCCGCCTGTCTGGCAGAAACTGAGACCAGCGGGCAGTTAGTCACCCGCCGGACTCACCCAGCAACGTTCCGCTCTCTTCCCACAGGCTATGAGCTTAACCTGCTCCTCTGAGCGGGCGAGGACAGCCGCCAGAAAGCAACGGGATCCTCCTGTAAATATGTAGATCGGGCTCCGCTGATGTCATCGGGGCCCGACTGCTATTTTAACCATGGACCCAAGCGGGGAGTTTTCCCCTGGCCCCACAAGGAAAGTTGAGGCCTCTCCTGCGCAGGGCTATCTCCCCCCACCGATCGCAGAGCCCTCCTGAAACCCTGCAACTTAGCCGAGTGCCAGGGACCGTTCCTTCGACCTCCTGCTGCTTGACATTATGCTCCCACCCACCGGCCAGCTGCCAGTTTCAGATGAGGCCTGGGAGCTAATATCTCCTGGCCTCAGGCTGCCGAAGTCAGGGTGGTTTGTTGCCTGCCTCGGCCGTCGCCTGCCACATTCCCACTCTGAGTTAAAATTGGGGCGTAAGATTTTGTGTGGACCGATTTAAATCCCTGTTGTTTGAGTGACCGTTGGTTTCATGCCATTTGCTTTTACTTTTATATATATCGGATTTTTTTGGTCATAAATCCAACTTAAGTTTTAGCCTGAACAATGCGGTCTGGTAACTTGGTGCTTTTCTGTCTATTGCAGAGACGTGGGCAACCCGTGCAGGTTCCAGCGGCACATAGCCTGAGATATGCTCCTGTTGCTCATGGCTTAGAATCATAGAACGGTTATAGCACAGGAGGCCATTCAGCCCACACCAGCTCTTTGTAAAAACAATCCAGTTAGTCCTATTTCCCCCTTTCCCTGTAGCCCTGCAAATTTATTCCCTTCAAGTATTTATCCAATTCCTTTTTGAAAGCCACGGTTGAATCTACTTCCACCACCCTTTCAGGCAGCGCATTCCAGATCATAACTACTCGCTGCATAAAAGTTTCTCCTCATGTCGCCTTTGGTTCTTTTCCCAATCACCTTAAATCTGTGTCCTCTGGTTCTCAACCCTTCTGTCAATGGGAACAGTTTCTCTTTATTTACTTTATCTAAACCCTTCACGATTTTGAACACTTCTATCAGATCTCCTCTCAACCTTCTCTGCTCCAGAGAACAACCCCTGCCTTTCCAGTCTATCCATATAACTGAAGTCCCTCATCCCTGGAATCATTCTAGTAAATCTTTTCTGCACCCTCTCTAAGACCTTCACATCCTTCCTAAAGTGCGGTGCCCAGAATTGGACACAATACTCCAGTTGTGGCCGAACCAGTGTTTTATAAAGGTTCAACATAACTTCCTTGCTTTTGTACTCTATGCCTCTATTTATAAAGCCCAGAATCCTGTATGCCTTTTTAACCGCTTTCTCAACCTGTCCTGCCGCCTTCAATGATTTGTGCACATATACCCCCAGGTCTCTCTATTCCTGCACCCCCTTTAGAATTGTACCATTTAGTTTATATTGCCTCTCCTCATTCTTCCTGCCAAAATGTATCACTTCCCACTTCTCTGCATTCAATTTCATTGGCCATGTGTCCAATTTAAACACGATTTGCCTTTAACAAATCTGTGCTGGCTTCCCTTTATTAATCCATACTTGTCCATATGACTATTAATTTTGTCCCAGATTATCGTTTCTAAAAGCTTCCCCACCACAGAGGTTAAACTGACTGGCCTATAGTTGCCGAGTTTAACCTTACACCCTTTTTTGAACAAGGGTGTAACATTTGCAATTCTCCAGGCCTCTGGTACCACCCCTGTATCTAAGGAGGATTGAAAGATTATGGCCAGTACTACTGCAATTTCCACTCTTACTTCCCTCAGTAACCTAGGAAGCATCCCATTGGACCGGGTGACATATCTACTTTAAGTACAGCTAGTCTTTCTAGTACCTCCTCTTTTCAATTTTTAGCCCATCCAGGATCTCAAGGACCTCCTCTTTTACTGTGACTTTGGCAGCATCTTCTTCCTTGGTAAAGACAGATGCAAAATACTCATTTAGTATCTGAGCTATGCTCTCTGCCTCCATGCGTAGATCTCCTTTTTGGTGCCTAATCGGCCCCACCCCTCCTCTTAACTATTCGTTTACTATTTATTTGCCTATAGAAGACTTTTGGATTCCCTTTTTATGTTAGCTGCCACTCTGTTCTCATACTCTCTCTTTGCCCCTCTTATTTCCTTTTGCACTTCTCTGAACTTTCCATACTCAGCCTGGTTCTCACTTGTATTATCAACCTGACATCTGTCATATGCCTCCTTTTTCTGCTTCATATTACTCTCTATCATCCAGGGAGCTCTGGCTTTGGTTGCCCTACCTTTCCCTCATGGGAACAAACCTAGACTGTACCCAAACTATCTCCTCTTTAAAGGCCGCCCATTGTTCGATTATAGTTTTGCCTGCCAATCTTTGATTCTAATTTACCCGGGTCAGATCTGTTCTCAACCCACTGAAATTGGCCCTCCTCCAATTAAGTATTTTTACTCTAGATTGCTCCTCGTCCTTTTCCCTAACTAATCTACCTGAACACACTCCAGAAATTCCTCCCCCTCTTTGCCCTTTACACTATTACTATCCCAGTCAATATTAGAATAGTTAAAGTCCCCCATTATCACTACTCTATAGCTCTTGCATGCCCAAGGTTCAGATGGTTGGGGGATGGAAGGGCGTCTGCTTACAGAAACTACAATTCGCTGTGAGCATAAATAAGGAGAATTGGGAGAAAGCCCGAACTGTAGCAAAGTGGGTTGATTTTTTTTTATAAACATAGATGGGTATTTCAATGTTAGCACAGCAATACAAGTGGGAATTAGGAATATATGGACAGAAGCCGATATTGTCACTCAGTGGCAAAGGCATTTCAGCAAGTGTTGGCTTGGCTCAGTAGGTAGCACTCTCACCTCGACTTAGAAGGCCGTGCGTTCAACATCCACTCTAGGAATTGGGCACTATAATCTAGGCTGATAGTCCAGTGCTGCAATGTCCTTAGGTGGATGTTAAAAGGTCACATAGCACTATTCTAAGAGCAGGAAGCTCTCCTCCTGTCTTGACCCAAACTCTCAGCCACCACCAAAAAAAACATAAGAACTACTCATTCCTTACACTAGTGTTTGTGCGATGTTATTTTGTGCAAAATGGCTGTTTTGGTTCAAGAAAAGATTGAGAGAGATGTAGTAAGGTGCTACATCCATGTCTTTTTCTACATTTTTTTGCATGTATGGTGAAATGAAAAAATCTTAAATTATTTTATTAGTCACATAAATTTAAAACATTTCATCAAGTCCATAATCATACACATGAAAGATTGATGGTTGAAATGCAAGATGCATATAAATATAGGTTTCAATTAATTATTATTTAAAGAGACCTTCACTTTCGCTTTCGCTTTCTAGTCTTTAGCTGAGGGTCTTCAGATTCAAATTTTTTTAGCAGCAACAGCACATGTTCGGCAAATTCCTCTACAGTTCTATCTCCAGTTCTATCTCCAGCATCGTGCTTACAGATGTACTTCGCCACTTCCAGAACACTGGATGGTGCATCCTGAGGAGCACCTCCTACTCCAGCTTTCTGCACACATATGACATCAGACTCGTCATTTCCTTTTTTGGGAGGAAAGAGATTTTTAAAAAAAACTTGATTGTGAATAGCAAAGACTTTAAACCTTTGAAATGTTAGCATCTATTTTGCATTTTATTGTACAAGTGAGCCTTGTTTACAAATTGTAATTGTGTCTTTTAAATAAAGTGTGCTGTAAATTAAGATAATCATAAATGCAAAGTTTTCTATCAAAATTATTAAAAACAATTGTATCTACACTTTAATCAGATATGATTGCATGCCAGTATAACATCTGGGGGCAGGTTTGCCTATGTCATGCATCTGGAGCTGTTGGGCCACCAGATAGAGGGAGCCCACCCGATCCATTCATTTAAATGGACAGAAAATCAGGCAGCATTCTTACAGCTGTGTCCGGCGACGCCTCGATGTCTCATCCTCATGTTCAAATCCCTCCAGGGCCTCAGCCCTCCCCATCTCCAACCTCCTCCAGCCCCTCCGAAATCTCTGTGCTCCACCAACTCTGGCCTCTTGTACATCCCCGATTTCCATCGCCTCACCATTGGCGGCTGTGCCTTCAGCTGCCTAGGCCGTACGCACCGGAATACCCTCCCTAAACATCTCTGCCTCTGTCTCTCTCTCTCCCCTTCTTTAAGATGCTCCTTAAAACCTACCTCTTTAATCAAGCTTTTGGTCACCTGTCCTATTAACATAAGAAATAGGAGCAGAAGTGGCCATATGGACCCTCAAGCCTACTCCGCCATTCAATAAGATCATTTCTGATAGACCCTACTTCAACTCCACTTTCCCACCCTATCCTCGTATCCCTTGATTCCCTTAGTGTCCAAATATCCATCGATCGCAGTTTTGAGTCTCAGATTCAGTCTTGAATATACTCAATGACTGAGCATCCACAGCTCTGTGAGGTAGAGAATTCCAAAGATTCACAACCCTCAGTGAAGAAATTTTTCCCCATCTCAGTCCTAAATGGCCAACCCCTTATCTTGAGACGATGATCCCTAGTTCTAGATTCTACAGCCAGGGGAAACAGCCTCTCAGCATCTACCGTCATGCCCTCTGAGAATTTTATACATTTCAATGAGATCACTTCATTCTTCTAAACTCCAGAAAGAGTATAAGCCCATTCTACTCAATCTAACCTCATAGGACAACCCTCTCATCCCAGGAATCAATCTAGTGAACATTTGTTGCACCCCCTCTAAGGCAAGTATATCCTTCCTTAGATAAGGAGACCAAAACTGTACACAGTACTCCATGTGTGGTCTCACCAGAGCCCTATATAATTGCAGCAAGACCTCCTTAATCTTATACTCCAACACCCCCTGCAATTAAGGCTAACCTTCCTAATTGCTTGCTATACCGGCATGTTAACTTTCTTTATTTTCTTATGTGGATCGGTGTTAAATTTTGTCTGATTACACTCCTGTGAAGCGCCTTGGGACGTTTTACTACATTAAAGATGTTATATAAATGCAAGTTGTTGTTGTCTATTTAAGTTAATGGATCAGGTGGACTCCCTCCAGCACACCTGTTGCTCCACACATGATTTCCCTGCATTCGCTGTGCCTAAGCAATAACCAATAGCCCCATGAGCAACCCGAGTTTCAGGATGAAAACTTGCATGCTGACACTTTGAGAAGGTTTTGCAGTCACAAAGTTCAATAGTGATGCTGGGTTCTTTTTTTGAGAGAGCAATTATGGTAGGTTCATGTTGGTTAATAAAAAAAACACAGGCATGTTAGAGAACAGTTCAAGGTTTCTGAGTACTTTAAAACAATTTCTGAAAAGCTTAAAATGTGTGAGCTAATCAACTTCATACTTCTGAAGTTGAGATAAAATCTCATTACAAGTGCATAATCTGTAAACTGCTGCTTTATAAAAAAGGCAATTTGCTAAGCCAAGGAGCTATTGTTCACAGACAGATACTACATCAAACTCTGCTTCTCCAATAAACATATCGTTTAATGCACTAAAATTTGAGTCATAAAGCATAATCCAATAAAGTCCAACAATCCTTTGGGTCATGATATAAGTTTACATAGACATTTTAATCTTGTATTTCCTTTAAAAGTGTAAACTTGAAAAGTTGCCTGCTGCAAGACAAAACTTAGAGATTACAATATAGTGAAATGGCTGGGGGCTGAATGAGAACATGGATCCAAGCTGCCCTGTGCGCCATCTCAATAATGCCCCCCTTAAAATTCTACATCTCACCTTCTTAGGCAGTACTTGGATCAACATAAGACAAAAACACAGCGCCAACACCTACTCAATATTCAGACTATTCAAGAAACTACTTGCAAAGGTACATATTACACACTGATTTCTCCATTCAAAGAAACTGCCACGGCAGATGTTTCTGTGTAAAACAGATAGGAGGCTAAATTGGGCCGCGTAGCACCTACAAAACTCCCAATCCCTGAAAATGGCGTCCGAGATGCACGCGCGCACTTCCGGCGTGACATGTGCAGGGAGCCATCTTGGTAAAGGTGGTTTGCGCACATGCACCTAACAAATGCCAGCATCATGTAAAGTAGGGAGATGATGATGTAGATCAGTATGCAATGCTGATTTAAAGGGACCGCTGCTATATTGGAATTCCACGTTCCAGCCAACGCACGGTCTTAACCTCGCACAGCTGAACAGGTCTTAAACAGCATGGAGGACCCCCACCCCCACCCACCAGCGCTATTTAAAGGGATCATGCAGGAGTTACAGGTTAGTTGCTGGATTATTGCTTCTGGCTGCTGATGCATTTGTACCTGTGTTTGGAGGTCTATATTTGAATACTAGGACCATGGGACATAGCCCAAAAATTAGAGTCAGGAGTGAATTTAGAAACACTTCTACACGCAAAAGGGTGGTAGAAGTTTGAAAAACTCTTCCGCAAACTGCAGTTGATGCTAGCTCAATTGTTAATTTAAAATCTGAGATTGATAGATTTTTGTTAACCAAAGGTATTAAGGGATATGGAGCTAAGGCGGGTATATGAAGTTAGGTCACAGATCAGCTATGATCTAACTGAATAGCAGATCAGGCTCGAGGGGCTAAATGGCCTGCTCCTGTTCCTATAATAAAGTTTCAATACTCTACAGGGAGTGAGCTGGCTAGCTGACACAAGGGCACTGGCGGAGTGGCAGGAATGCTGTCATCCTGAGAGGGGACAGCGGGTTTATGTTTCATGGAGCCACTGCCACTTGCTACCTCCTGTTATGCGCCACCTTTACCTGCAAGAAAGTGGTAAGTGTGTCGGTGAGTGTCCTGCAAGATGTTTGGGTGATGTGGCCGTCATGGTTGAATAGCGGTCATTGAGTGCGATCTGTGAGTTGTGGGTGTGCGGCTAGCAACAGTAGTAATGTGTGAGAGCGAGATGAAGCATCTGATTGGCAGAGTCCAGTACTGATTGAAAGAGTTTGTTGGTAGGTGGGTGATGGGCGGGTATAGTGCGTCGAGCAGTGGATGCGGCTAGTGGTGCAGTTGGTAGGATATGCCAGTTGACAGTTGACCTCACTCACCTTGACCACTTGTTTCAAATCATTGCGCTTCTTCCTGCACTGCATCCATGTTCGTGGTGCTATGCGCCTGGCATTGACCTCGTCAACAACTGCCTCGGGAGCATATGTCTGGAGGGCCTCTTGCCCCCCTGCGGATATAGGATGCCCCTCCTTCTGTTCACCTCTTGCACCAAGGCCTCTAGTACATCATCAGAGAACCTTGGTGCACGCTCTCTCGCAGGCCTGGTACCAAACTCAGATCGGCAGATTGGTGGGATTTGGCGTGCAGATTGGAGGATGTAGGATATAGATGTGAGCAACCTTTGTTCAATATTTTAAAATAAATCAACAGTTTTTAAACATAAAGACGGGACCTGCATCTGTGTTTTACGTGTGCAATTTCAGACCTCTGTTTAGACCCATATCTTATATTTTCAAGATGTGGAGATGCCGGTGATGGACTGGGGTTGGCAAATGTAAACAATCTTACAACACCAAGTTATAGTCCAACAATTTTATTTGAAAATCACAAGCTTTCGGAGGCTTTCTCCTTCGTCAGGTGAATGTCAGGCAATCCTTGAACGTTTCGCATTTATATTCAGAGAACAATACCTGGTGATTACAGATAATCTTTCCAACTGCCTGTTGTCAAGGCAATCAAGGTGTTCAGACAGAGAGGTGTTACCTACAGGACCACCGAATATACAAACGGCCAGAAAACAAAACAGAGAGAGAGAGGGAGAAACATCCGAAAGGAAGAGAAAGACAGAAAATGACCCGTTGAATTAAAAACAGATAACTTTTATTCGCTGGTGGGGTTACGTGTAGCGTGACATGAACCCAAGATCCCGGTTGAGGCCGTCCTCATGGGTGCGGAACTTGGCTATCAATTTCTGCTCGACGATTTTGCGCTGTCGTGTGTCTCGAAGGCTGCCTTGGAGTACGCTTACCCGAAGATCGGTGGCTGAATGTCCTTGACTGCTGAAGTGTTCCCCGACTGGGAGGGAACCCTCCTGTCTGGCGATTGTTGTGCGGTGTCCGTTCATCCGTTGTCGCAGTGTCTGCATGGTCTCGCCAATGTACCATGCTCCGGGGCATCATTTCCTGCAACGTATGAGGTAGACAACGTTGGCCGAGTCACAGGAGTATGAACCATGTACCTGGTGGGTGGTGTCCTCTCGTGTGATGGTGGTATCTGTGTCGATGATCTGGCATGTCTTGCAGAGGTTGCCGTGGCAGGGTTGTGTGGTGTCGTGGACGCTGTTCTCCTGAAAGCTGGGTAATTTGCTGCGAATGATGGTCTGTTTGAGGTTGGGTGGCTATTTGAAGGAGAGTAAGAATGGGATATGACGCTCGACTCGTCGATCGACAGTTCTGACGGGCCACAGCGAAAAATCGCATAGACCTCCTCAGAAGACTAACATGGGACGCAACCAACAGAGTACCCTTCGTCGTCCAGTACTTCCCCGGAGCGGAGAAACTACGCCATGTTCTCCGCAGCCTTCAACATGTCATCGATGACGGCGAACACCTCGCCAAGGCCATCCCCACACCTCCACAACTCGCCTTCAAACAGCCACCCAACCTCAAACAGACCATCGTTCGCAGCAAATTACCCAGCTTTCAGGAGAACAGCGTCCACGACACCACACAACCCTGCCACGGCAACCTCTGCAAGACATGCCAGATCATCGACACAGATACCACCATCACACGAGAGGACACCACCCACCAGGTACATGGTTCATACTCCTGTGACTCGGCCAACGTTGTCTACCTCATACGTTGCAGGAAAGGATGCCCCAGAGCATGGTACATTGGCGAGACCATGCAGACACTGCGACAACGGATGAACGGACACCGCGCAACAATCGCCAAACAGGAGGGTTCCCTCCCAGTCGGGGAACACTTCAGCAGTCAAGGACATTCAGCCACCGATCTTCGGGTAAGCGTACTCCAAGGCGGCCTTCGAGACACACGACAACGCAAAATCGCCGAGCAGAAATTGATAGCTAAGTTTCGCACCCATGAGGATGGCCTCAACCGGGATCTTGGGTTCATGTCACGCTACACGTAACCCCACCAGCGAATAAAAGTTATCTGTTTTTAATTCAACGGGTCATTTTCTGTCTTTCTCTTCCTTTCGGATGTTTCTCCCTCTCTCTCTCTGTTTTGTTTTCTGGCCGTTTGTATATTCGGTGGTCCTGTAGGTAACACCTCTCTGTCTGAACACCTTGATTGCCTTGACAACAGGCAGTTGGAAAGATTATCTGTAATCACCAGGTATTGTTCTCTGAATATAAATGCGAAACGTTCAAGGATTGCCTGACATTCACCTGACGAAGGAGAAAGCCTCCGAAAGCTTGTGATTTTCAAATAAAATTGTTGGACTATAACTTGGTGTTGTAAGATTGTTTACATTTATATTTTCAAAATATAAGAGTCCCGCAAACTTTGAGCAGCCATGTTGTTGCTCATAAAAAAATTCCAGAGTTCCCATCATCACCACACTTCTCTATATTGCAGCACAGATTCACTTCACATTTGACTCCCACCACTTCCAGCAGCCACAGTGCACCTTCCCTTTAAGAGTTGCAGGCTGCCTTTAAGTGCTGCTAGCCACTCCAGATATCTGGGCTCCCTGCTGGTGAGCAGCCACTCAACGGCACAGGTAGCGCTGGCCGCACGCAGAAATCACTGAAATCACCAAGCAGCATTGCGTGCTGCCGACATCGCAATGATCGGGCGCGGGTTAATCGCGCACCGCGATCCTAGCGCCCGTTTCGAGGGTTGACCAATTTAACACGTTGTACTTACAAGGTGTGTTGATGGATCGAGTATCACTCATGCATTCTGATTTCTGGGGTTGGATTGTGCGTAAGTAGCAGTTACCCTGAGGGGGTGGTGGGCAGTTGTTCTCCTTGCCCTCCCTAGGTCAAGGGGGCCTGTCGGGGTGGGGAGAATTCCTGAGCTTCCCTGGATATTCCTGCCATGACACCTTGAAAGGTTGCGACGGAGCTCATGCCAGTGGAGACATGGCTAAATCCCTTTGGAAGAGTCCAATTCTTTACTAGACTAAGGTAATCGACCCACGAGGGTCTCAATTGCCTTCTCTAGTTGGGGTCATTCCAATGGGAGCCGAAGAATTAAAAAAAAAACTTTTTTTGGGCTCATTTGGGCTTCCAGAAGGCTCTGCTCCACCTTGGAAGGACAGATCAGCCATTGCCGGGGCAGCCGTCGCTGATACACCCTTGCAGACATCAGGCAGCCTGCCTTGTGGCTATACAAATGACCCTGTGCCTGGAGTTTTGGGCAGGGACTCTGGCCTTGGGAAAAGGCGGGCAGGAGTTCCGCTCTCCTGCCCTTACACCAGTGGAGCAGGGTCCCCACAAATTTCCAGACCCTAGTGCGAAGACTTGAAACTGAAGATACTTTAACTTCTTTAGTTTTGTAACAAAACTGCACTCATTTCAAACAGGAATGATTTCAAATCAACTTACTAATTGTTAATGATTATTGATCTGAATCCATTGTTTGGAATGGTTCACCATCTTTTGAAAGCTAAATTTTATGTTATTTTCATTAAGCATCTTAATGACACCTGGACTATAGTCGAGTCTTGTACTCTTGCATGGCAATTATGATTAAAAAATAACCATTGCTTGCATTTTCATCGCTCAGAGATTAAGAGGGCAAGAATTAACCTCCGAGGACTTTAATACAACTAATCGAGACTGATTAACACACCAGCCATTTCTACTGGTTGTAGAATTCTTACGATGGAAACACTCACCCAAGTAAGCCACCTTTTTCCAAGTGATGCCCATCTTCTTCCTCCAGGCTTGCACTGTATCCAGTTTGTTCTGTACATTTCCCTCCACTTCATTATTTGATGAAACCGAGTGTGCAGGCAAATCACTTTCTGAGATGAATTTCACCTGGAATGCACAGAGCAAACAGTATGATTTTAAATAAATTAAACTAGGTACTCGCCAACAGTTTGGCAAGGGTTGCAATTCTGAACAGTGAACTGCTAAAGGTTCACTCTCATACTTAATTTGATTACTATAACATTACTTTTTAAAACACTTGCTCATCATTCTCACCTCTGATTCCTAACTCCAGGCACAACACAAAGCTGATGGGCTCTGAATTGAGGCCCAGAGTCACAGGTCTGATGAGGGCGACAGGTGATTGGGGGGGGGGTGGAAATAGACTGCAATAATCCTTAGGTTGTATACACAAGTTACAACATGGGAGCAGGTCATTCGGCTCAATCAGTCCATGTCGGCATTTACCCTCCACACAAGCAAATAATTGTAATTACATTTACCCGCCCTGTTCCAGTATCCTTTTATCCCCTTTTCCAATCTAATCTCGAATGTTGACTTTGTTTCTGCCTCAGCAGCTAACCCTGGTAGCAAACTCCACAGACTCAGAACTCCGTGAAATGAATTTTCTCCTGTCCTCTGTTCTAAATCTCTTGCATTTAATTTTGTATCAATGGCCCCTCATTCTAGACCCCTCAACTACTAGAAACAGTCCACTTTTGTCTATCCTATCCCATCCTTTCACAATTTTAAATACTTCTATCTTATAGGCCCATATGTACTACTGAACTAAGTGAATAAATGCTTTCTGCTTGTGGTCAACTAGCTGTTTATAGACAGCTGCATTTCATTAAAGCCACATGCCGATTAAGCACTGGAATCTCCTGGGAACTTTTCAAATTCTTCTTGATCATATCAACAGAAACAATCTAGGCTGGCTAATAAATATGATGTGGAGATGCCGGTGATGGACTGGGGTGGACAAATGTAAGGAATCTTACAACACCAGGTTATAGTCCAACAATTTTATTTCAAAATCACAAGCTTTCGGAGATTATCCCCTTCGTCATTCACCTGACGAAGGGGATAATCTCCGGCTAATAAATAGTTTACAATTGTTGATTAACATCCTTAATTAATTAATTAAGTGTTGAAGAAGTGTAGAGAGCTCTGTTAAACTAAAATTATAGGTCAGCTTGTGATTGAAGAGCTTTCACGTGCAAACAGGAAAAAATGATATCTGACTTTACAAATAAATGACAGGTTCAACTACATTCATTCTTTTGTTGAATGTAACACAGGGATTCCTGCAGATGGGAATCCCAATTGGTAAGAAAACAACATTGCTGGTTAACAAAATCTGTAATTTTCTCATCAATAAAACTCATGTGCCAAAAGTTGCAAATGGAATAATTAAACATTAGATTTCTTAAACAAGCACACTCACGTTACTCAATGCACCATTTAGATATCTATAATACAAACTGTTATTTATCCAGTTGCAGGCCTGTAATACAAGCCCACAAGGTGGCAAAGACTTGTTGGTCCAGCTACTTCTGACTAAGTTTCAGCAGACAGTTTGTGCACGGCACTGATACAGGCATCACAGGTTTACTGTTAGCAACTTGTCCCGTTTGGTTGGGATTCACTGCACAGCAGACTTCTACCAAAACTACATTTTTACTACTGGTCTAAGAGAGACAATCTGAAGATCACAATGGCATGTTTTGGGTTCCCCTCCCCCGCAATAATTATTGTGCCGTTCGTATATGCTCTAGAGGTTCCATTAGCAGAACGAATCCTAAATGAACAGTAACCTGCATCTCTAATCACAGCTGTGACAGGTTAGCATGCCCAGGGTTAACAATTAACCCCTAATCGCAGTAAACGCTTACTAGATAAATATGTCTGATGCCCATGTAAATGATCCCAACCCCACAATTTGCTTACTCTTGTCCTACTGACAAATGACTCAGAACGATAGGAACAGGAGTAGGCCATTCAGTCCCACGAGCCTGCTCCCCCATTCAATTAGATCATCAACTCCATTTACCCGCCTTTGATCCATATCCCTTGATACCCTTACCTAGCAAAATTCTATCGATCTCAAAATTTCAATTGACCGCCAGCATCCAGAGCCATTATTTTCACCATTACCATTTCTAAAAAAAAACCTTATTAAATCCACTATGTTCCTCCTCTTGACTTATTTTTAATGGGTTCTATAACCTTCCCTAACAAATGGGGAAAGAGCAGGGGAGTGGGACCAATTGGATAGCTTCCTCAAAGAGCCGGCACAAGCACGATGGGCTGAATGGCCTCTTTCCGTGCTGTAAGATTCTATGATAATGACTATTTTACAGCAGAATTAGAAGCTCCCAGAAATTTTTCTGCACAGGGTTATAGGACAAAATGCATCTGTATTTTGTTAGCTGTAAAAGGTCTTTCAGTCCTCTGAAGGTTCTAATGCAAGTTAATCCTGTATGGTAATTGTGGCGAGAACTCTTTGCGGTACAAACTCAAAATAATGTTAAGTGTTGGACTGTAATTAATTTAAAAAAATGTAAGTTAACAAAATAAAAAGTTACAACAGTATTCTCACCTGAACTTTTTTGTCCTTTAGCATTTTCATTACTGCAGTATCCTGGATGTGAGGCCAGTTGAATTTCATCTTAGTGCTTTCATTCTTGCGCTGTCCACCCACGTTACAAACAAACAACCGTACTTCCTCGATTTTGCCAAAGTGACCATGGCTACCCGGGAAAGAGGGAAAAAAAAACGGTCAGCTGCCTGATAACAATCTGTATAGACAAAGGAGAAACGGTAAAGTAGTTACCGTCAGGAGAGACCGTCATTCTTTGATATAACCTCACTTAAGAAGCAAGTCAGATCCTTACTCAACAATAAGGAGCTATAAGACCAACCTCTCCACCCCTCTCTCCTCCTTTAAGACTTGTCTTAAAATCTACCTCTTTGACCAAGCGTTTGGTCACCTGCCCTAATGTCGCCTTCTTTGGCTCGGTGTCAATCTTTTTCTGATAACGCCCCTGTAAAGGAGCCTTGGGACGTTTTACGACGTTAAAGGTGCTATATAAAAGGCAAGTTGTTGTTGTGTAGCAATGGGGCTGATAATCTACCTGCCTAATGCTATACAGATGAATTTTTTGAGGAGGTAACAAGGTGGGTCGATGAGGGTAGTGCATTTGATGTAGTCTATATGAATTTTAGCAAGGCTTCTGACAACGTCCCACATGGCAGACTGGTCAAAAAAGTACAAGCCCATGGGATCCAATGGAGAGTAGCAAGTTGGATCCAAAATTGGCTCAGTGGCAGGAAGCAAAGGGTAATGGTCGACGGGTGTTTTTGTGACTGGAAGGCTGTTTCCAGTGGGGTTCCGCATGGCTCAGTACTAGGTCCCTTGCTTTTTGTGATATATATTAATGATTTAGACTTAAATGTAGGGGGCATGATTAAGAAGTTTGCAGATAATACAAAAATTGACCGTGTGGTTGATTGTGAGGAGGAAAGCTATAGATTGCAGGGAGATATCAATGGACTGGTCAGGTTGGCAGAAAAGTGGCAAATGGAATTCAATCCGGAGAAGTGTGAGGTAATGCATTTGGGGAGGGCAAACAAGACAAGGGAGTACACAATAAATGCGAGGATACTGAAACATGTCAACTTGGAGTGCATGTCTACAGATCCCTGAAGGTAGCAGGACAGGTAGATAAGGTGGTTAAGAAGGCATATGGAATACTTTCTTTTATTAGCCAAGGCATAGAATATAAGAGCAGGGAGGTTATGCTAGAACTGTATTAAACACTGGGAAGGCCACAGCTTGAGTACTGTGTACAGTTCTGGTCACATTACAGGAAGGATGTAATTGCACGAGAGAGGGTGCAGAGGAGATTTACGAGGATGTTGCCAGGACTGGAGAATTTTAGCTATGAGGAAAGATTGGATCGGCTGGGGTTGTTTTCTTTGGAACAAAGGAGGCTGAGGGGAGATTTAATTGAGGTGTACAAAATTATGAGGGGTCTAGATAGAGTGGATAGGAAGGACCTATTTCCCTTAGCAGAGAGGTCAATAACCAAGGGGCATAGATTTAAAGTGATTGGTAGAAGGATTAGAGGGGACCTGAGGAAAATGTTTTCACCCAGGGGTGGCAGGAGTCTGGAACTCACTGCCTGAAAGGGTGGTCGAGGCAGAAACCCCCAACTCATTTAAAAAGTCCCTGGATGTGCACCTGAAGTGCCGTGACCTACAAGGCTACGGACCAACTGCTGGAAAGTGGGATTAGGCCGGGTGGCTCATTTTCAGCCAGCGGTGACACGATACGCCGAATGGCCTCCTTCTGTGCCGTAAACTTTCTACGATTCTATGATAATGTCTGAGTTGGCATACATTTTCAGTTGGTAATAGCACATTTTCTCCATTGTTTTAAGTCACACTTTAGAACCCACTAGTTTGTAAAACAGGCAATCATATGCTGCTTCCCAACGGTGATACCCACCGCAGAAGGATAGAAAGCAGTGAAAAAAGTCTGAAAATCTACAAGCAGCTCCATTTCTGGGTTAGACTGTGGCTTTTGAGAAGATAGTTGAAGGTGGAGGAAAGTGAGACAAGGTCCAGGGAGGGAATTTCAGAGAGAGTAGGACCAGGGCAGCTGAGGGCTCTGCCACCAATAGTGGGATGAAATGAGAGGGGAGGGGGGTGGGGATAGAGAGAGATGATGAACAGAAGTATAGAATCAGAGGAATGGAGCATTCGGGGGGAATTATAGGGCTAGAGGAGCTTGTAGAGGTAGGGTAGAGCAAGGACACAGAGGGATTCAAAGACAAGAATGCATAATTTCTCCTTTTTCCCTGGGCAGGGGATGGGAAGCCAATGAAAATCACCAAGGACAAGGGTGATGTTTGAATAAGATTCGGTGCAAGATGGGACACAAGTAGCAGAGGTTTGATTAAGTTGGAGTTAATGGAGGAGGAGGAGGATGTTGAAATAGTGGAATCTGGAAGTGAAAGGCTTGAACAAGGGGTCCCTGGAACAATCAATGCCTCCTGTCTAGCTGTTTGAACAATTGCAGAGTGAACCTCAGTCAGTGCTTCTATCAAGAGGCACAACTAAGTGCTCCTTACTGTCCTTCAATCCTGTCTTGAAACAAATTGAATTTCCAGGATTCCTTTCCAGCATTTTCCCTACGAACCCTGTCCAGCAGATTCCGTGACACTCTGTGGGTTGGAGTCTGAGCATTGGTAGAAATCAGCAGCTACAAAGAGAGGGGACTAAAGGTTGGATCATTCTTTGCGGTCTTTTCTCCCCCCCTCAATATTTCAATGTAATGTCCAATACTCAAACATTCTGGAAATGAATTAAAATGCACAGCAATTTAGAAAAAACATTGAATTAGAACATAAGATTCTGAAACAGATATAGCAAAATGGCCAAATATTTTCTGTTGAGAGAGAGCAGGGACAAGCTTGATGCTGATGAATGGAGGAAAAGAAAAAGAAACAAACATAGAACTTGCATTTATATAGCACCTTTCACAACCTCAAGACATGCCATTCACAGGCAATGAAGTATTTTTGAAGTGTAGTCATTGTTGTAATGTAGGGAAATGCAGCCAATTTGTGCTCAGCAAGATCCCACAAACAGAAATTAGATAAATGACCAGATAATCGGATTTAGTGACGCGGGTTGAGGGATACGTATGAAGGTGCATCTCAGAACGAGGCCTTTAAACGGCAATGCTGCAGGATAGATTACTGAACCATTTCCAATATTTTCTTATGGTGACACCCATACCAGGTGATTTCTTTCCTGCCCCTTCAAACCGCACCCAACCCCCCCGCCACCCTCCTCCTTTGCCTCCGCACCCCCTCCCCACAGAATGGAAAAATTCTGATTCATATATGGAAGCTGAATGAATGAGAAAGAATTCTTGTTGGAAAATTAATGCCCAAATATCAACACCACAGATATCTGGTACCAGGTCATCACGTAAATGAAACTCTTCAGTTACAGTCACTCAAAAATATTTGTATATTGCAGTTAATTGAATGTATAACATTTCAGCTGCTTTTTCTATGAATGGGCATTTTACCTGATTACTCTTTGTTCTGCAATGGGCCAGTCGATGTCTAAATCTATGTCCACATTGTATTCTGGTTCCATCTCAAAGTAGGCCATTTTACCGCCCTAGGTAAGAAAACAGGCCATGATGATAAATGTTCACAATGCGGGTCACTTATAATAACTCTCACAATTATAAATCATCAATGTGCCACACAGAACTCCTGACTTCTTCATAGCAAACAATAAGGAGCACATTACCTTAAATGACAAAAGACCATCAATGCTTTGCTTGGTTAGTGGAAAGTAGAAAATCTCTTATTGCCACATCCTATTTCTGCAACTTCCGCCAGCCTTATATCCATCCCTCTCTACATGCTTCAGTCCTCTGACTCTGGCCTTCCATACATTCCCCTCCCTCCCTTTGCCCCACCATTGAGGGCAGAATCTTCAGCTGCCTTTAGCGCCACTCTCCGCAATTCCCTCCGTAAACCCCATCTACTTCCACTTGTGAAGTGCCCGGAATCATTTTATTAAACTTTAAAGGTGCTACATTAATGCAAGTTGTTGCTATAGAAAGAGGAAAGAAAGAACTTGGATTTATATACTGCTCCGTGTATTGAGGACATCTTAAAGTACTTCACAGCCAACAATTTACTTTTGAAGTATAGCAGCTGTTGTTATATAGGAAAATGCAGCAGCCAATTTGAGCACATCAAGGTCCCACAAAGAGATGAATGACCAGTTAATCTTTCGGGTGAGAAGTTAAACGGAGGTCCCCATCTGCCCTCTCAGGTGGACGTAAAAGATCCCATGGCACTATTTCAAAGAAGAACTGGGGTGTTCTCTCCGGTGTCCAGGCCAATATATATCCCTCAACCAACATCACAAACAGATTATCTGGCCATTACCACATTGCTGTTTGTGGGACCTTGCTGTGGGCAATTTGGCTGCCACATTTCCTAAATTACATTACAACAGTGACACCACTTCAAAAAGTACTTAATTGGCTGTAAAGTGCTTTGGGATGTCCTGAGGTCACGAAAGTCGCTATATAAATGCAAGTTCTTTCTTTCTCAATCTGCTTTCAGCAACAATTTCGTTATTCACCAATTTTGCAAAGATCCAGAATTGAAAACAGTCTCTGTCGGTGTGTATTCATGGAGGTATAAGTTTACCAGCTGTTCATCGGTTTTGGAATCATGTTCCTCCCACCCCAGCGGGAGCGCCAACGTGAGTCTCTTTCAAGGTTTTGCTGTTTTGTTTAATTAGGGTCAGCTGAGAGAAGCCTTGCTCACGCAAGTAGGCAGTCACAAAATGAACCAACATCTCCTTGCAATCTCTGGGCTTCCTCTATCAACGGTGATTGAAAATTGTTCCACTTTTTCCACTTCCTGCACCATGGCTTTCAAAATGCTGTTAATAACAGTGTTGATCAAATCCACGAATTCTCAGTTACCATTAGGGCAAAAGGGGCAGTGAACGCACAGAAATTTCTGGGAATTCAAGTAAGGGAACTATTACAGAACATTAAGATGCCGCGCTGTACCGATTGAGTTTTGAGGAAAGCCACACTCAGTTTCTTTCAGGAATTCAGACAGGGGTGGGAATGACATACACTATTCAATCACTTTCTTCACTGACTGAAAGTTGACTCACTGGCACCCGAATGTATTTTTGTCGTTCTCTTCAAGTTACAGGCTCAACTCTTCCTTCTTCAAAAAGAGCATCTATGTAAACCAGGTATATCAAGGATCCTTCTACAGGCCATCATTTTCTGCCAGCAGCTCATTCAGATTACCTCAGTTTGAAAAGGTGGTTTCAGATTCTACTACGTGACTGCCAGCGTCGTTCTGTATGAAAAAGGAGCTGCATGTGATCAGAACCCATTTCCTCAGACAGGATGGTCAATAGCTGTCTGATATACAACTTTTGTCCTGTTGCATTTGCAAGTAAGCTTAAAGACTGTGCTAGCCCAGATTTAACCTAAGTTTTTAAAAAATGCATTCATTCTCAGAATGTGGGCATCGCTGGCAAGGCCAGCATTTTACTGCCCATCCTTAATTGGCCTTAAGAAGGTGGTGGTGAGCCTCCTTCCTGAATCGTTGCAGTCCGTGTAGTGAAGCTGCTCCCACAGTGCTGTTAGGGAGGGAGTTCCGGGATTTTGATCCAGTGATGATGAAGGAACGGTGATATATGTTCAAGTTGGGATGGGGTGTGGCTTGGAGGGGAACTTGGAGCTGATGGTGTTCCCGTGCACCTGCTGCCTTTGTCCTTCTATGATGTGGAGATGCCGGTGATGGACTGGGGTTGACAATTGTAAACAATTTTACAACACCAAGTTATAGTCCAACAATTTAAAATAAAATTGCTGGACTATAACTTGGTGTTGTAAAATTGTTTACATTTGTCCTTCTAGGTGGTGGAGGGCGCAGGTTTGGGAGGTGCTGTCAAAGTAGCCTTGATGACTTGAGGATGGCATTTCCGCGGGGTTCACTCACTTGCCTGCCTTAACGTTAGCAGTATTTACACCGTCTTTCTGGGATGTCTGCGGCTCTTCCCCCTGAAGTTAAGATGGATGAGCAGAAAACCCCCCACAGAAATACACACCCTTTTCCTTCTTAAAAATCTGCTTAGAATACTTTGACTTCCAGTCATACAGCTCTGATCTAAATGTGAACTTGATGGTGAATTTTAACATATTAAAAAGGTAAGGATGGGGGTTTTGTCAGCAGGTGTTGTAATCCTGTGGCTGTAGTCACTGAGGTGTTGAAACAGGTGAAATTCCAGACAAAGCATACTTACCTTCCCCAGCATTCCAAGACACGGTGTGCCAGCAGTTTGAATACTAATGCAGCTCTATCATGCAAGACCAAAAGCCTTCAGCTTCTCATCCACAATATTGAGGATCTCAGCTCCTTCTGTCATGACCAACAATTAACAACAACTTGCATTTATATAGCATCTTTAATGTAGACAAGCTTCCCACGGTGCCTTTTTATAGAAAAGGTGGTTTTCATTACTGCATTCAGTTTCAGTGCCCAATACTCCAAAATCACCCTGGAGGAGAACTTCTTTGTCACTGCTAACCACCTCTTACCTCCTCACCTCTTGACACCAGATGCAAGGAACTCATGGTGCTTTGCACCTCCAGAATTGACACTATCTGCTCAGAAAGCATCTTGTCCTTGACTTGGATAGTCACAGCGGAGCTACACTGGAAAAATGGGTGGCGGAAACAGTGGAAAAAGACCAAGAATGCTTCCCTTTTTGTAAGTTAGCAACATCAGTGATTCCACTAATGGTGGGATACCAAACCCTTACTTGGTCATCTGCAAAGAAAACCCAATTTCTCTTTAAAACCATTGGATTGGATAAAGATGGCTCGCTCCACACGAGTAATCATCATCTATAATACCACAAAGGAGATCAGCAGCAAAGAGGACCCCCAAGTGTCTCAAATCCTGCTGGGGGAGGGGATTCTTCTGATAAAATCTCATGCCTGCCTGGATGATCTTCAGTGATTGGACCTCTGCACATCCTTCAGTCAGTGGGGGTCCAGGGGAAGCCACAGCACCAGGTTTTCATGGGCACACCTGCCTCAAACGATCTCAAGGAAAGTGAGGCAAGAGTCTGGGAATACCCCTTCCCACATCCTTACAATGGCGACATCGGGCCTGCACCTATCACAGGTGCAAGTTCAGCTGCGTCACAAGAGGGAGCCCTAGAAACCCCTGGGGCAGTGCAACTGGGGCAGGGACCTGACTTATCAGGTCGCCGTCCCTTTTACATCTGCCCTGCGCCTGTGAACACCAATTCCCCTGGACAGGGGCACAGGAAAATCTCCCCTATTCCTATTATGTTTAATTTATATGGTAACTGGATTCCACCCAAAATCATGTTACATTCATGTCAGCCAGTTACCTGGAGGAGTCCACTCTCAATTAGCGTCTTGGTGGCAAAATAGAATGATCCATTCTCATAGAGTTCTCCACTCCAATCTTGCCTTCGGGGCCTTTTAGCTGGATTCAGATTTAAAGGCTCCGTTACCTCCCCTATTGTCAAATGAAAATGAAAAGAGACAGTAGAATTCAATCAATTTTGGATTTACACATTTAGGGGAAAAAAGAATTACCATTGCTTTGAGTTGAAACATTTTGAAGTCCATCCTCACGTCAGATTACTGAACCTTATCTTAACGAGAACTGGCAAAAGTCTGTCCTTGTACAGTCCCCACCACTTCAAACGTCCCCGTTTAAAATGGGCAGTCGCTTATATTGGTCAAAAATCAAAAACCATTAACCATTTTAATTATCGTCAATTTCAAAAGTTGCCGGTTATAGCACCTTAAGTGCTCCATTTATTTTGTGCAGAAACAGCTGTGTCTACTTACCAATTCGCACCTCATTTTGGTGCATTGAAAGCAAGAACAATATAAATCCCATTATAACTACATTGTTTCTGCTACATGTGTCCCTAATCTATGTATTTATACATCCCCCCCCACAACTACATCCCTACTGGAGGTCCGTAGACAACTCACACCAGAGTTGGGCATCTTTTGCTGCTCTTTAGTTCTACCCAATGTTTCCACTGCCTGATCACCCTTACTGAAGTCCTTTCTTTCTACTACTGTAATGGTGCCTTTTATCAGTATGGCTACTCCTCCGTTCCCAATTTCCCTGCCCTGCCTGGAATATTTAGCTCCTAATCATGCTCAGTTTGTGCCAGGTTCTGCAATGGCTACTACATCATACCTTTTAAGCTGAATTTGTGCATCTAACTCATCTTATGCAAACTGCATTCAAGTACAGAACTCTTATTTGGGTAACCTGTCCATATGCCCTGATGGTGTTTTTCTCACACTGTTTGACTTATTATAAAGAATCTTACAACACCAGGTTATAGTCCAACAATTTTATTTGAAATTGAATTTTATTTCAATTTTATTTGAAATAAATTGGAAAATAAAAGTGGCTTACCTGACGAAGGGGATAATCTCCAAAAGCTTGTGATTTTCAAATAAAATTGTTGGACTATAACCTGGTGTTGTAAGATTCTTTACAATTGTCAACCCCAGTCTCCACATCATGACTTATTATACTTCTTGTTGCTGATGCTCTGTACATTGCTATAAAGGCAATCTAATAGGTTCTTATTTTATATCACTCTTGCTTTATTTTTAAATGGGTATTTTGTTATTACTTCCTACAACCTTGTCTGTTCTCGAAGTATTTGTTATGTTTTATCACTTTTTGCACTCTTACTGTTGCTTTTATCCCTTCTTTTTCTTATAATTTTTTAAGAAATGCGAAATAAAGATATGTAAAAAAATAAATTCGGGGTTAGTGGAGTCAGTCACTCCCATAAGCAGCCTGAACATCTTACTTTTATGGGAGTTGACTCACACTGTCCTTTATCTACTCGTTTGATAGTGTGACCCAGGAGTGTAACGATAATATCCCCTTGTGACCTTTTGCACATGTTTCTTCAGTCTCTCCAAAGGCGGACCGAGGTACAGTCACTTGGTGAGATAAGGCCACATATGAATCGATAAGCGACTTTATTTGATAGAAAGGTGAACAAACAGAACAGCAGTTATGATTGGAATCATTTAAATTAATCAGTGCAATTTATCTTTGCATAATAATATAAAATAAAGAAGACATTACGCTTCCCCACATCAGTGGGTCGTCATACAATAATTAAACAAGGTGACTTCTAACTGCTCTCCAGCATTTCTAACCACTTAGTCTTGGCTTTTTCTGAGCTTGACTGCCTCACCAATTTCTGTTTTAAAAATCCGACTGACTGCGTATGTCTGTGTAATATCTCCTTTTGTCCACAGCTAAAAAATGAAAGCCTGTCAGACATCACCTGCCAAGCCCCAGGACCAGAGACTTGCCAACACAAGGTGTTTTATCAATTACTGATAGAAGATAACGAATTGCTTATTATTTTTACAGTCCATGCTCATTAGCTCTTAATTACCTATTATCTCAGAGCCTTCTTTTTAAAACTGTGAGAATACACAGGCCCCGCCGTTTGTAGCGGGCGTGTTTGTGCTAACGCAATTTACCTGCTATACCCGATGGCCAGTATAACGGGGCAGCGCTTTGACAGTACTCGACTAGTTTAGATACCTGTGGATCACACTTACTTTACTGTATTTACTTACAGGAAGGAGGAAATCTCCGAAAGCTTGTGAATTTAAAATAAAATTGCTGGACTATAACTTGGTGTTGTAAAATTGTTTACAATTGTCAACCCCAGTCCATCACCGGCATCTCCACATCATGTATTTACTTATGATTGCTCTTGCTTCAGTGCGAGACACTTTAAAGAGGTGCCATTTACAGATACTTCTGATTGGTGTTGCTTTCAGTGCAGTAAACAAGGTGCGATCTGATGAGTGAACAAAGCTGTTTCTGGACAAATGAAAGGCTTGAAACACTATAATAAGCAACTTTGAAATTGACGCTTTTTGGCCAATATAAGCGACTGCCCATTTTAAATATGGATGTTTTAAGTGGTGGTATTGTGTATTGTGTTTTATAAACGCCACATTTAACTCCTTTTCCTAAAATCTCTGTGGAAGAGTGGTCAAAAGATCTTGACACATGGCAAAACGTACACATGCTATGGTGTTGTTCATGAGGATACGTTATTTTATGCTACATTACGTACAATACATTATTAGGATCAATCATTTATATTGACAATAAGCTGCCTTTTGTTAGAATGGTGTTGAATTTAATGGTAACTTTGAGCTCAATTTTTATGATTTATATGCATTTTTGCACAGAAACTACAATTGATTACTATTAAAAGCTCATTTCACTATGTTTGTTTTATCTATATTAAAAGCTCGGAACACAGGGAACATGGTCCACCTTTAGAATGCATGTTGCAGTGGCGAGAAGTCAGGAGGGGCCTATAATGTTTGGTAACAGAGAGGGCAGTCCTGGGGATTGTGAACACGAGGATGGGTTACCAGGCCTAGGAGAACAGGGGGTGGGTTTGTGGGATGGGGAAGCACTTGGGAGTGGCAGCACTTGGGAGAAGGGGGAATTGTGGGAAAAGAGAGCCCAGGGGCATAGGGAGAGTAGGAGATAGGTCCTGGGCCTATGGGAGCACTGAGATTAGGGTGGGGGTTACAGGACTGGTGGGAAATGGACCTTGGGTGTAGCAGCATTAGAATGGCGATGATAAGGAGTGGGAGAATTTTGAGGGATGCCACCAATAAAAGCAATAGCGGGCGGGGGTTGGTGTGCGATCACAGCAGAGGATGCAATGGTGGTGAGGGAGACCGAGTATTTATTTTAAATAATACAGGTTTCCCCAGGCTGCAGCTGAGGAAAACCTTTCAACAAATCCTCTGCTGAATCCCCACAACCAGACCAAGGCCTCAGGAGCCTCCACCCTGTAGTCCCTTTAAAAGCTGTGACCAGGAACCTATTTAAAATTTCCTCAAGTTCATTTTCAGCACGTTTATTATTTTATTTCAAAAGCACTGAAGTTCAAGCCGACCAAACAAGTTGCCTCAACTGGGATTGTTCTCCTTAGAGCAGAGAAGGTTAAGGGGAGATTTAAAAGAGACATTCAAAATCATGAAAGGTTTTGATAGAGATGATAGGGAGAAACTGTTTAAAGTGGCAGGAGGGTCAGTAACCAGAAAACACAGATTTAAGATAATTGGCTAAAGAACCAGGGGGGAAATGAGGAGAATTTTTTTTTATGCAACAAGTTGTTATGATCTGGAATGTACGGCTTGAAAGGATGGTGGAAGCAGAATCAGTAGCAACTTTCAAAAGGGAATATATTGTATTCTTGAAAAGGAAAAATTTGCAGGGCTATGGGGAAAGAGTGGGGGAGTGGGACTAATTGGATAGCTCTTTCAAAGAGCTGGCACAGGGAGAATGGGCCAAATGGCCTCTTTCTGAGCTGTATGATTCTATGATTCTAACCTCCTGACGCACAATGTTCCCAGTGTAAGCGCAGTCATGCTAAGTAACCTGGACGTGTTAGTGCATGACTCCTGCAAGCACCGTGCAATACCATGGCTTCATAAAATGTACGCTTTCAGAGAATATAGATGAATGGTTGCTTCTGAGAACAGACAGTTATCAGGAAACTTCCATCTCCAATTATAACTAACAAGCCTAGATTTTCCAATCTAAATTATTTCAATTCCATTTATTTTAAGTGGGTTACGACCACCAATAAAAAAAATTGGAAAATCTAGGTTACAATAAGCATATTTTATTCAAAAACTAATATTAAATTGTACACATTGTCTACCTTTTGACACCTCCTTCCAGCGAAAGCGATGGTGTCTTACAACAGAAAAGACAGAATCGTACCCATCTTCCTTAAACATCTTCACAACAGCCTCCAGATGATGTGGTTGGAGACAGGGAGATGTGCACTGTATAAGACCCACCACATCAATTTCTGTCATGGAAACGAATGCAAGAGCAGTTATGGTTTATAAAGTGCATCAAAGAATGAGGATTACAAGCAGGTCATTTAATCCAAGCACTGGAAGCTTGCTAGTCACATTACACTGCAGCTACAGGTAAACAGAATCAGTGTAAGGATAATACATCCAACTGTGATACAGAGCAGGAAGTTACTAACGGACAGGCAGATTAATTGAAAGGGCAAAACTGTGGCAGAAATAATTCAATGTGGGGGAACTGTGAGGTCATCCACTCTGCATTCGATAAGGTGCCACATAAAAGGTTGTTACGCAAGATAAGAGCTCATGGGGTTGGGGGTAACATATTAGCATGGATAGAGGATTGATAAACGGACAGAAAACAGAGAGTAGGGATAAATGGGTCATTTTCAGGTTGGCAGGCTGTAACTAGTGGGGTGCCGCAAGGATCAGTGCTTGGGCCTCAGCTATTTACAATCTATATTAATGACTTGGATGAAGGGACCGAGTGTAATGAATCCAAGTTTGCCGACGATACAAAACTAGGTGAGAAAGTAAGCTGTGAGGAGGACACAAAGAGTCTGCAAAGGGATACAGACAGGTTAGGTGAGTGGGCAAGAAGGTGGCAGGTGGAGTATAATGAGGGGAAATATGAGGTTATTCACTTTGGTAGGAAGAATAGAAGAACAGAATATTTTTTTTAATGGTGAGAAACTATTAAATGTTGGTGTTCAGAGAGATTTGGAGTTCCTTGTACAAGAAACACAAAAAGTTAGCACGCAGGTACAGCAAGCAATAAGGAAGGCAAATGGCATGTTGGCCTTTATTGTAAGGGGGTTGGAGTACAAGAGTAAGGAAGTCTTACTACAGTTGTACAGGGCTTTGATGAGACCTTACCCAGAGTACAGTGTACAGTTTTGGTTTCCTTATCTAAGGAAGGAAAAACTTGCCTTAGAAGGTGGTGTAACGAAGGTTCACTAGATTAATTCCTGGGATGAGGGTTGTCCTATGAGAAGAGACTGAGTAGAATGGGTCTATACTGTCTGGAGTTTAGAAGAATGAGAGGTGATCTCATTGAAACATACAAGATTCTGAGGAGGCTTGACAGGGTAGATGCTGAGAGGTTATTTCTCATGGCTGTGGAGTCTAGAACTAGGGGGCATTGTCTCAGGATAAGAGGTCAGCCATTTAAGACTGAGATGAGGAGGAATTTCTTCACAGAGGGTTGTGTATCTTTGGAATTCTCTTCCCCTGAGGGCTGTTGGTGCTGAGTCATTGAATATGTTCAAGGCTGAGATAGATAGAATTTTGGACTCTAGGGGAATCAAGGGATATGGGGATCAGGCAGGAAAGTGGAGTTGAGGTTGAAGATCAGCCATGATCTTATTGAATGGTGGAGCAGGCTTGAGGGGCCGTATGGACCACTACTGCTCCTATTTCTTATGTTCTTATCTGAGAAAGACAAATTAATGGTGACTAGGAGCTGTGGAGGAGCAAAGGGATTTAGGTATCCATGTAGCCAAATCAGGAAAAGCGAGTGCACAGGTACAAAAAGCAATTAAAAAGGCTAATGGAACATTGGTCTTCATCTCAAGGGGGCTGGTATACGAAGGGATGCTTCAGTTGTACTGAGCCTTGGTCAGATCCCATCTGGAATACCGCGTTCAGTTTTGGGCACCGCAACTTAGGAAAGATATACTGGCCTTGGAGGGGGTACTATTGTGTGTGCCACTTCAGAACTCTCCTACCCAAAGAGTATTCATTTACAAACATTAACCTAACTTTTCTCTTGCCAGATGCTGACTGATGTGATGGGTATTTGCTGTTTTAACTATGTAACCGCATCCTCAAATTACAATTACCACATTGCTCTTTCACACCTGAAGGCATTGAGCACTTGTCAGCTTTTGGCTGCTTTCCTACATCTTGGAGGAAAAGACTTGAAAGTGCATGTTAAGACGGCTAGTGTTGGCAGGTCACTTGGCTGCAGAAGGTATCACAATCTAGCCTGATCCATTCTTCACGTGATGTCCACACAGGTGCATTTCCAGTTGGGAGGTCACAGGGTAGTGATCAGGGACAGGAACCCTGGTGCGCTCTCTCCTTGCTATCTCAGGTGAGATCAGTTAATTCACCACAGGCCAGGAATTGAACAAGATCCATTCAACTTACTGCCTTAATCAGTTGAGCTATCAGGAAAGGCCAAGTTGCTCCATTTTAACAAAAGCACTGTTAAAAAAAAGATAGCATCTGGTCCAAACTCACAACAATGAGCTCTTCATGAGATTCTTGAATTCTCTATGCTAATTATTACAGAATTTATACCAGATAATCTGTTTTGGTGATGTTGGTTGAGAGATAAATATTGGCCAGGGCAGCAGAACTCTCCTGCTCTTCTTTGAATAATATTGTGGGATCTTTTACGTCCACCTGAGAGGGCAGATGGGACTTTGGCCTAACGTCAAATCCAAAAGGCGGCATTCTGTGACAGTGCAGCTCTCCCTCAGTACTGCACTGAAGTGACAGCCTAGATTATGTGCTGAAATCCTGAGTTACACGTTCTTTTGACTCAGAGGTGAATGTGCTACCACTGAGCCAGACTGCATTTTCATTGATTTACAATGTCAAAAAATTAGGACATTAATCGCATTGAGACAAACGGGCACTTCCACATGACATTACTGTGGGAAAAAAGGCACAAGTGTCTTCTGATTCTTTTGCTACCTAGTATTTGCCAAACATTTTTGCATGAGGGTACAGATTACACTTTTTTCAAAATCATATATATATATCTCTCTCAACATTTCAGGCGTGCACCCTTCATTAGAACAGAAGCCCAAGAGATAAGCAGGCATTTCAGTAAGGCGAGTCAAAAGGGGGCAAGAAAGCGGAGAGAACCAATCGCACAGATGTAGCTCATATGTTAAATATCTGCAAACTGCTTAATAGTGGATAGATAGGCGAGACTTTACTATTTTCTATTAAGCCGTTAGCAGGTCATTTTCTGCGACTGGTGTAACTGCGGGGGCTCTCCCCATTCCTCTCTATTTTTTCCCCAATCATACCAAGATGTAGACATAGAGAAGATGTTTCCACTTGTGGGGGAGGCCAAAACTAGGGGATATATATATATGATAGTAACTAACAAATCCAATAGGGAATTCAGGAGAAACTTGTTTACCCAGAGAGTGATGAGAATGTGGAACCTGCTACCACAAGGAGTAGCTGAGGCGAATAGCACAGATGCATTTAAGGGGAAGCTAGATAAGTACACGAGGGAGAAAGGAATAGAAGATTATGCTGATAGGGTTAGGGTTAGAGTTAGATGAAGTGTGGAACATAAACACCAGCATAGACCAGTTAGGCCGAATGGCCTGTTTCTGTGCTGCAAATTGTATGTTACTCATCCCTTAGGCTTCAGTTCCGAAGAAGAGTGAGAAATCACTACCTCCTTTAACTTTATACACGCTGAATGACTGGCTGTGTATTTGTGAACTATTGTACCTTGGTGATAGTTAGCCGGTGTATTTGTGAACTATTGTACCTTGGTGATATTTTAGAAATTCCAAAATGGTGTCCAAGGAAGTTGACGAATCCTTTGACACTTCTGGGCTTCTACGGTGCACTTGAGCTCCATATTTTTTTGCCACCATTTCAATCTCATCGTGATCAGTTGACACCCATACACTATTTGACAAATAAAAACAAGACAGAGTTTTCTAAGCAAAGTCTCATTATGGACCAAGATGTTGCAATGTCAGTTATATTTAAACAGCATACTTGAAATTCTAGTACTCATACAAAACTTCTTGATGTACACATTTTCATACAATACAGAACGTTAAACCTTATTTTCTCATTTTACTATAAAGTGATGCATTGAAACCAAGATTAATAACTTATGGAAATGGGTGTCCTAAAGACTGAAATCTACCGAGATAAGTTTGACTGAAAAGTTATACCACATCTTCCATCTTAAATCACCAAACTTCATTCTGCAATCTTGTGCCAATATTAAAGTGCCTGGAAAGCCAATACGTGTGACTAATTAGAAATACAGGTGCGGCTAACTGCGTGTGAGATTAGTAAATAAAAGAGTAATAGACATTGTGAAACTGTGACATGTGATCTCATGTGAACTTTAACCTCTGTGCATTTGTTGGTAAAACAGTAAGACAAAAAGCAAAGTGTGAGAGTGTTTTTTTTTGATCATTGTGAATGCTTTACTTCCTTGGTTAAGGAATGGTGGTAGATGTTTGTTAAGTAAATATACACATGAAGTGTGAGCATATTCAAATTGTTTTCTACTCAAATTGATGCATGTGGCTAAATTGGTGCTGTCGTAGCCACGTGTGTGGCTGGGCAGCATTTTCCATTGGACAGCACTGCTGTAAAGTAATATTTGCATTGAATATTGAAGCAGCTATGAGTGCAATTATGATCACAAGACAAATTTATGTGATATTAACAGATCAAGTAACCAATCGCTAGAGCTAATCTCTTTTGGCTGCTGGTTGATATTATGGATGTGCTCCATTGTAACACTTCTTGCCTATGGGGGAGGGGGTCGGAATTTTCAACTTCACCACTTTGCCTGAAGGAGTGGATCGCCCGCCCATTGCAGAACCTGCCCGGTTGGTTTCAATGGTGGGTTCTACAGTGGGAGGTCTAACCTGGTGGAGGTGCCACGCCACACGATGGGAAAAGCAGTCGACGTTGCATGGCCGAGGTCAATTTCAAGAATGGGTATTTGAGATGTTGTAATACTGAGCTCCTCACCGCTTCTAGAGATAGGTCCTGATAACCCTGCCCCTTTTAAATTGACCTCAACTCCAAAGGCCCATCATCTCATGACAGGGTTAATCACGGTCCTGCACTCCCAGCAAGGAGCTGCACCCACAGGGAGCGTGGGTTACAGAACTGAGGCTACAAAGTTGTGGCCCCTTTAATGCTCCCTTCGAGCATAGCTTCCCCACTGGAAGTGCAAAATATCCCTTATGACCTTCAGTCCTCTTTTACTGCAGTAACACATCTGTTCATCTCTTAAACCAATTTATACTATTTGCTTCAAAGTCCTTCTTTGGTAGAAAGAGATATATTTGAAGTCCCCCTTTGGTCCTAATTTTCTGAAATTTAAAATTGTATTTACGGTGTTACCCACTGGTACATAGAAGTTGACAGCACAGGAGGCCGCCATTTGGCCCATTATGCCTGCGCCAGCCCTTTGCTGGAGCAATCCAAAACTAATCCCATTACTCTGCTCGCTGCCCATATCCCAGTACCCTCCCATTTCAAATGTTTATGTACTCTTCCTCAAAAGACGCAATAGTCTTTGCTTCAACCATTCCCTATTCTAACAAATCGCTGCATAAAGAAATCTTCTCTCTTCACTCGTGTTTTTTTTTTAAAAACTTCTCTTTCCTCTCCACCAGTGGCGGTAGCCCTCTGTTACCATGATACCCAGGTGGCCATTCTCCATGTACAAGCCCAAAACAGTGACTGTCAGCGAGCCATATGATAATAGAGGGCATCACATCAGGGCCCAATTCTCTCTTCACCCACCATTCATTCATGCATGCATGCATCCCTGGAAATCTGCTTGAGGGCACACTTAACTCCACACTGACTGGTTATAAAAAAAAAGTCAGCCTTAGCTCAGTGGTAGCACTTTTGCCGCTGAGTCAGAAGGTCGTGGGTACAAGCCCCTCTCCATGGATTTGAGTGCATAATCTAGACTGACACTCCAGTGCAGTACTGAGGGAGTGCTGCACTGTCAGAAGTGGAGACTTTCGGATGAGACGTTAAACTGAGGCCCCATCTAACTTCTCAGGTGGACGTAAAAGATCCCATGGCATTATTTTGAATAGAAGGGGAGTCCTGGCCAATATTTATCCCTCAACCAACATCACTAAAACAGATTATCTGGCCATCATCTCATTGCTGTTTGTGGGATCTTGCTGGGTCCAAATTGGCTGCCACATTTCCCTACATTACAACAGTGACTACACTTCTAAAGTACTTTGTTGGATGAAAAGCACTTTGGGGCATCTCGAGGTTGTGAAAGACACTATATAAATGCAAGTCTTTCTTTACAAGCCTCTAACCTGTATTTATGATGCAAGAGTAGGCAGTGCCTTTACTTTAAGCATCGTACAACCTGGACACCAGAGACGCCTTGTTCGAAGCAGAGGAAGGTACAGGTTGGTGAAGAGCCAGCACAGATATGGAAGACCAAACAGCCTCCTTCAGTGCTGTAAACATCAATGGTTCAATCAACAACAACTTGCATTTATATAGCTCCTTTAATGTAGTAAAATGTCCCAAGGCACTTCACAGGGACGTTATCAAACAAAATTTGACACCGAGCCACATAAGGAGATATTAGGACAGATGACCAAAAGGTTGGTCAAATAGATAGGAGCATTTTAAAAGGATAAGAGAGAGGTAGAGAGACAGAGAGGTATAGAGTGGGAGTTCCAGAGCTTTGGGTCTGGGCAGTTGAATGCAGGGCCACCAATGGTGGAGCGATTAAAATCAGGGATGCGCAAGAGGCCAGAATTGGAGGAGGACAGAGATCTCGGAGGGTTGTAGAGCTGGAGGAGATTCATATGCAGGCACGCTGCAGTCTCATTGATAAAGTGTACCTAAACTATAAAAAGCTACAACTGACTCCAGTTTCTAAGGCTGTAGTGCCTCTGCTCCCTAGGCACCTCATTCCTAATGTAATAAGACAGAGGACAACAGCAGCAACTTCTTACATTATTAAAGACGTAAAAACTAAAACGCTCCCAGGAGCTCCTACTTTTAAAATGGGGCGTTGCACAAGGTGGGAATTCTACTGTCCACATTGTGAAGGTTGAGTGGCGTAGCAACTACCTACCAGAGTTGGTTCATAACTTCTGGGTTCAGTGCACTTGGAGAGTCAGATCACTGACTTCACTCCCAACATGTACTGCCATTTCCACTCAGGTGTCCATCTCAAACGTTTGATATGACCATAAAGGTGAATGTATAACAGCAGTTTTACTTTTCTATTTACTTAACAGGTGCTTTCAGGGGGAAGAAGCAGGATGTAACTTCTATCTGTTCCTGGTTGGCACAAGACTTGTGAATCTGACATTTCCCGTACTTTCCCTATCCTGTTTTCTACCGCGAAAGGGAACTGTAATCAAACTGAAGTGCAGAAATGCTCGCACCCCTTCCCAAAAAGATTTTTACGTGAGGTGTTCAACTGCTAGAAGGAGTGGGTGTGTCTTTCACCTCTTCTCTTTTGTATTGGCAACAAAAAAAAGTTAAGTCTTGTCATTTCAAGTCTAGACACCCTCTTAATGACGTGATAATTGTTAATTACTACCAATCAACCTCACTGGCACTAAAAATTAAATATTAGAAGTGTGGAGTCTTATTCATAGTATGGTACAGCACAGTAGGCGGCCAGTACCGGCTCTTTGAAAGAGCTATCCAATTAGTCCTATTCCCTTGCTCTTTCCCTATAGCCCTGTAATTTTCTCCCCTTCAAGTATTTATCCAATTTCCTTTTGAAAGTTACTATTGAATCTGCTTCCACCACCCTTTCAGGCAGTGCATTCCAGATCATAACAACTCGCTGCATAAAAAAATGTTTCCTCATGTCGCCTCTGGCTCTTTTGACGATCACCTTAAATCTGGTTACCGACCCTCCTGCCACTGGAAACAGTTTCTCCTTATTTACTCTGTCAAAACCCTTCGTGGATTTTGAACACCTCTATTAAATCTCCCCTTAACCATCTCTGTTCTAAGGAGAACAACCTCAGCTTTTCCAATCTCTCCACATAACTGAAGTCCCTCATCCCTGGTACCATTCTAGTAAATCTCCTCTGCACCCTCTCTAAGGCCTTGACATCCTTCTGAAAGTGTGATGCCCAAAATTGAACACAATACTCCAGCTGAGGCTTAATCAGTGTTTTATAAAGGTTTAGCATAATTTCCTTGCTTTTGAACTCTATGCCTCTATTAATAAAGTCCAGGATCCCATATGCCTTTTTAACAATCTTCTCAATTTGTCCTGCCACCGTTAGAGATTTGTGTATGAGCACCCCCAGGTCTCTCTGTTCCTGCACCCCCTTTAAAATTGTACCATTTAGTTTATATTGCCTCTCCTCAATCTTCCTACCAAAATGCATCACTTCACACTTCTCTGCATTAAATTTCATCTGCCATGTGTCTGCCCATTTCACCAGTCTGTCTCTGTCCTCCTGAAGTCTGTTACTATCCTCCACATTGTTTACTACATTTCCTAGTTTCGTGTCATCTGCAAACTTTGAAATTATACCCTCTATACCCAAGTCCAGGTCATTAATATATATCAAAAAGAGTAGTGGTCCTAATACTGACCCCTGAGGAACACCACAGTATCCTTCCCTCCAGTCTGAAAAAAAAAATCACCACTACTCTCTGCTTTCTGTTACCCAGCCAATTTTGTATCCACATTGCCACTGTCCCTTTAATCCCATGGGCTTTGATTTTGCTAACACGTCTATTATGTGGTACTTTATCAAATGCCTTTTGCAAGTCCACATACACATCAATCGCACAACCCTCATCAACCCTCTCCATTACTTCATAAAAGAACCCAATCAAGTTAGTGAAACACGATTTTCCTTTAACAAATCCGTGCTGAATTTCATTTATTAGCTCATACTTTTCCAAGTGCCAACTGATTTTTGTCCTGGATTATTGTGTCCAAAAGTTTCTCCACCACTGACTGGCCTGTAATTGCCGAGTTTATTCCTCTCCCCTTTTTTTGAACAGGGGTGTAATACTTGCAATCCTCCAGTCCTCTGGCACCGTCTCCCTAACTAAGGAGGATTGGAAGTTTGTGGCCAGAGCCTCCGCAATTTCCACCCTCAGCAACCTAGGACGTATCTCATCTGGACCGGGGTGACTTTTTAAAAAAAACTTTTGAGTGATGCCAATCTTTTCAGTACCTCCTCTTTATCTATTTTTATCCTATTCAATATTGCTACTACCTCCTCCTTTACTGCTACAATGACAGCATCCTCGTCTCTGGTGAAGACTGAAGTGAAGTATTCATTTAGTACCTCAGCCATGCCCTCTGCCTCCATAAAAATCTCTCCTGTTTTTGTCCTGAATCATTCCCACCCTTCCACTATTTAAAAGATTTTTGGGTTCCCTCTTATGTTAGCAGCTGATCTATTCTCAGCCTGTCTCTTTGCTGCTCTTATTTCCTTTTTTAGATTTCCTCTGTACTTTCTGTATTCAGCTTGGTTCTCTACTGTATTAGGAACCTTACATTTATCATGAGCCTCCTTTTTCTGTTTCATTTTAATCTCTATCTTAATCATCTAGGGAGCTCTAGCTTTGGATGCCCTTCCTTTCCACCTTGTGGGAACATGTCTACACTGTACCCGAACCATCTCCTCCTTGAAGGCTTCCCATTGTTCAATTACTGTTTCGCCAACCAATTTTTGATTCCAATCCACCTGGGCAAGATGCCTTTCTAACTCACTGAAATTTGCTCTCCTTCAGTTAAGTATTTTCAAATGTAATTATCCCTTGTCCTTTTCCATAACTATTCTAAACTAATGATATCACGATCACTGTTCTCCAAATGCTCCCCCACTGAAACATGCTCCACCTCCCCCACTTCATTCTCCAGAACTAGATCCTGCACTGTTTCCTTCCTGGTTGGGCTAAAAACACACTGGGGGTGATTTTAAACCCCAAGAACGGGTAGGTTGGGGGCGGGTGGGAGTTGAAAATAGTTGTTTTTTGGGGTCGCGACCACAACCCGGCTTTAACGTCGGCGCGTAAAAGTACAGGCTTCCCACTGGGAATGCAAAGTCCGAAAATTTTAAAACCTAAACGTGTAAGGGCAAGTCTAATTAACGGCCGATGCAGTTAGCTGCCTGCTACAGCAAGCTATGGCCCATTGTAAAGGTCAGAGAATTACAAAGTGACCAGTAGAAAGATCAGGTGCTGTTCCTCGAGTTTGCCTTGAGTGTCACTGGAACAGTGTAGTAGGCGAAGGACAGAGGGGTCAGTGGGAGTGGGATGAAGGACTGAAGTGACATCCAACCTGTTGTGTGGCACTATCAGCGTGCTAAATGGGATAGATTCAGAACAGATCTAGCAGCTCAAAACTGGGCATCCATGAGGTGCTGTGGGCCATCAGCAGCAGCAGAATTGTATTCCAGCACAATCTGTAACCTCATGGCCTGGCATATTCCTCACTCTACCATTACCAACAAGCCAAGGGATCAACCCTGGTTCAATGAGGAATGTAGAAGAGCATGCCAGGAGCAGCACCAGGCGTACCTAAAAATGAAGTGCCAACCTGAAGCTACAACTCAGCACTACATGCATGCTAAACAGCGGAAGTAACATGCTATAGACAGAGCTAAGCGATTTCACAACCAATGGATCAGATCAAAGCTCTGCAGTCCTGCCACATCCAGTCATGAATGGTAGTGGACAATTAAACAACTAACGGGAGGAAGAGGCTCCATGAACATCCCCAACCTTAATGATGGCGGAGTCCAGCACGTGAGTGCAAAAGACAAGGCTGAAGCGTTTGCAACCATCTTCAGCCAGAAGTGCCGAGTAGATGATCCATCTTGGCCTCCTCCCGATATCCCCACCATCACACAAGCCAGTCTTCAGCCAATTCGATTCACTTCACGTGATATCAAGAAACGGCTGAGTGCACTGGATACAGCAAAGGCTATGGGCCCCGACAACATCCCAGCTGTAGTGCTGAAGACTTGTGCTCCAGAACTAGCTGCGCCTCTAGCCAAACTGTTCCAGTACAGCTACAACACTGGTATCTACCAGACAATGTGGAAAATTGCCCAGGTATGTCCTGACCACAAAAAGCAAGACAAATCCAATCCGGCCAATTACCGCCCCATCAGCCTATTCTCAATCATCAGCAAAGTAATGGAAGGTGTCGTCGACAGTACTATCAAGCGGCACTTACTCACCAATAACCTGCTCACCGATGCTCAGTTTGGGTTCCGCCAAGACCACTCGGCTCCAGACCTCATTACAGCCTTGGTCCAAACATGGACAAAAGAGCAGAATTCCAGAGGTTAGGTGAGAGTGACTGCCCTTGACATCAAGGCAGCATTTGACAGAGTGTGGCACCTGGTAAAACTGAAGTCAATGGGAATCAGGGGGAAAAGTCTCCAGCGGCTGGAGTCATACCTAGCACAAAGGAAGATGGTAGTGGTTGTTGGAGGCCAATCATCTCAGCCCCAAGACATTGCTGCATCAATGACCTTCCCTCCATCATAAGGTCAGAAATGGGGATGTTTGCTGATGATTGCACAGTGTTCAGTTCCATTCGCAACCCCTCAGATAATGAAGCAGTCCGTGCCCGCATGCAGCAAGACCTGGACAACATCCAGGCTTGGGCTCATAAGTGGCAAGTAATATTCGCACCAGACAAGTGCCAGGCGATGACCATCTCGAACAAGAAAGTCCAACCACCTCCCCTTGACATTCAACAGCATTACCATCGCTGAATCCCCGACCATCAACATCCTGGGGGTCACCATTGACCAGAGACTTAACTGGACCAGCCACACAAATACTGTGGCTACAAGAGCAGATCAGAGCCTGGGTACTCTGCAGCGAGTGACACACCCCCTGACTCCCGAAAGCTCTTCCACCATCTACAAGGCACAAGTCAGGAGTGTGATGGAATACTCTCCACTTGCCTGGATGAGTGCAGCTCCAACAACATTCAAGAAGCTCGACACCATCCAGGATAAAGCAGCCCGCTTGATTGGCACCCCATCCACCACCCTAAATATTCACTCCCTTCACCACCGGTGCACTGTAGCTGCAGTGTGTACCATCCACAGGATGCACTGCAGCAACTCACCAAGGCTTTTTCGACAGTACCTCCCAAATCTGCGACCTCTACCACCTAAAAGGACAAGGGCAGCAGGTACACGGGAGCAACACCACCTGCACGTTCCCCTCCAAGTCACACACCATCCCGACTTGGAAATATATCGCCGTTCCTTCATCGTCGCTGGGTCAAAATCCTGGAACTCCCTACCTAACAGCACAGTGGGAGAACCTTCACCACACAGACTGCAGCAGGCGACTCACCACCATCTTCTCAAGGGCAATTGGGGATGGGCAATAAATGCCGGCCTCGCCAGCGACGCCCACAGCCCATGAACAAATTTTTAAAAAGCTCCGGGTTGCACTTGCGGACTGAAGTGAGGTGGATCACCCAATGTAGGGAGACCACATCGTGAATACAGTAAACTAGGTTGGAGGAGGTATGAGTAAATTGCAGTCTCACCCAGGAGGGGTGTTTGGCACACTTGACTGTGGTAGGGAGGTGGAGGGTAGGGAGGTGGAGGGTAGGCAGGTGGAGGGTAGGGAGGTGGAGGGTAGGCAGGTGTTGCAACTACTGCACTGGTCTGGGAAGGTGCCAGGGTTGATGGAAGTGTAGACCAGAATGCTGACAGGAGGGACCCTGGCTCAGCCTCTTCACACATCCATCCCTCCCTCCCCCTCCTCCTCCTCTCCCTCTCTCTTGCCCTCCCTCCTCTCTCTCCCTCCTCTCTCTCTCCCCCCTCCTACCCTCTCTCTCTCACCCCCCCTCCGCCCTCTCTCTCTCCCCCCCCTCCTACCCTCTCTCTCTCTCTCTCTCCCTCTCCTTCTCTCCCTCCCTCTCTCTCACCCCCCCTCCGCCCTCTCCCTCCCTCCCTCCCTCTCCCCCGGGCCTTGCTTCGTCTCCTTTACCTGTCAAACATCCCGGTGTCGACAGCCGCCCGCAGCACCCAGCCGATCAGCGGAATCCCGGCCAGCAGCTTGATGTTCTTGAGCGGGATCCCCTTGCTGCCGCCCCTCGCCAGCACCAGGGCCGCAAAGTGCCGCCTCCGGCCTGAGTGCTGGCTCATCGCTTATATTCCCCCTGATCGCAGTCTGCATTCCACACAGCGACTGCTCCGCCTGCGAACCGCCACCGACTGGCGGGGCCGGACCTCAACCTTCGGCCTGGGCCTCTCACTCACTCACTCACTCCCGCCCCCTGCCCGCCCACATCCGCTTCGGACGGAGGCGGGTCGAGGGAGAGGCGACCCACGCACCCCCAGGAGGCGCGGCTGGTGATTCAAACCCGGTGAGGTGGCGCCGGGCCTCCGATTTCCCGGAGTTTCCAATTTCAACCCTGGGGGTCCGTGAGAGGAAACTGCAGGTGAATGCAGGTGGGCCCGGAGGAGCAGGAGTGCTTCCCCCAGGCCCAACAAGGCTACCTGCAGCGAACCCCCCCCCCCCACCCCAACAACGATCGCGGACCCCCCCCCCCCCATAATCGTGGACCCCCCCCATCTCCGATCCCCCCCAACAATGATCGCGGACCCCCCCCCCCATAATCGTGGACCCCCCCCATCTCCGATCCCCCCCCCCCCCCCGCGATCTCCGACCCCCCACAACGATCGTGGACCCCCCCCCCATAATTGTCGACCCCCCATCTCCGATCCCCCCCCAACAACGGTCGCAGACCCCCCCCCCCCCATAATAGTGGACCCCCCATCTCCGATCCCCCCCCAACAACGATCGCGGACCCCCCCCCATAATAGTGGACCCCCCATCTCCGATCCCCCCCCAACAACGATCGCGGACCCCCCCCCCATAATCGTGGACCCCCCCATCTCCGATCCCCCCCCCCAATGATCACGGAACCCCCACAACGATCGCGGACCCCCCCCCCCGCGATCTCCGACCCCCCACAACGATCGTGGACACCCCCCCCCATAATCGTGGACCCCCCCCATCTCCGATCCCCCCCCCCCAACGACCGCGGAACCCCCGCAACGATCGCGGACCCCCCCCCCCCCTGCGATCTCCGACCCCCCACAACGATCGTGGACACCCCCCCCCCATAATCGTGGACCCCCCCATCTCCGATCCCCCCCCCCCAACGACCGCGGAACCCCCGCAACGATCGCGGACCCCCCCCCCCCCGCGATCTCCGATCCCCGCCCTCCCAACGATTATGTACCACTCCCCCTGATCACCGACTACCCCCCCCACCGCCCAACAATCGTGGACCCCCCCCCGATCTCTGATCCCCTCCAAATGATTGTGGATCCCCACGATGACCCCCGATCCCGACATCCCCCCCCCGTGACTGACCCCCAATCCCTTCCCCATGACTGACTCCTCCCGTGACCCTCATGCCCACCAGTGCCCCTGTGCCAACCCATGTCCTCATGCCCATCCATGCCCCCTGTGTCCATTCATGCCCTGCATGCCCCTCTCCCATCCATACAATCAAAGACTTACCTGAAGACTTACCTGAACACGTCTTCTCCATGGCTGCTCGCCCGTCCGTCTGAGACCAGCCTGTCAATCAGGTCACTCGTTCAGATGGCAAACCGACAAAAAAATGACGTCCTTATGTCAAAATCATAAGGACGTCCGGGAAACACGTACTTCCGGGTTTCCCGTCCGCAATTTGACCACCCTGCCCCCTTTCCCGATTCACAGCCAATGTTTCTCTTTGACCCACACCAGCAACGACCCACCTACCCTCGCAGCTAGGGGGCATTAAAAACAAAATGGTGTGTTTTCCTTTTTTTTTGGACATTTTCGTTTACTGGTTATAAAAATATTGGAGATGTGAAAAAAGTCTGGATGGTGTGATGTTGGATAACTCCTTCCTTATCCTTTTATCAAATTCATAAAGCTAGAGACAGTAATGTGTCTGACAATTAACTTCATTTATTACTTCTCCTTTGACTCCACTCACTTCCTTCAAATAAAAGGTGTCGCTATGGGAACCCGTATGGGTCCCAGCTGTGCCCGCCTTTTTGTGGGATACGTGGAACATTCCTTGTTCCAGTCCTACTCAGGTCCCCTCCCTCACCTCTTTTTCCGGTACATTGATGACTGTATCGGTGCCATGTCCTGCTCTCGCCCCGAACTGGAAAATTTCATCAACTTTGCTTCCAATTTCCACCCTTCCCTCGCCTTCACATGGCCCATCTTCGACTCTTCCCTTCCCTTCCTCTACTTTTCTATCTCCATTTCTGGGGATAGGCTGTCAACCAATATCTATTCTAAGCCCACCGACTCCCACAGCAACCTTGATGACCCAAAAAAACGGGACAGATAAAAAAGCTATCTGGTATCACCTTGATAGGAAAAGCCGGAAAGCTGGAACAGCTCGGAGAGTTGGTTACAATCATACCCACAAAAAGTATGAAAAAAAAAAGAATTAGAAAGCTCTAGTTGTGTATGGCGAGGACAGCAAATTATAAAACTTACGAAGCAATTAGAAATTGAGGGGGACCTAAACAAAAGTTGATCACAACAATCTGGAAATACTAGACTAACTATAATCTAAAATGTACGATGGGAAATGTTATTTCCCGGTATGAATGTTTTTTTTTTAAAAAAGAATTTACGTGAAAGCTACGTTGACGTATGCTGAGAACGCTGCGTGAATCTGATATCTGGCTCCGTCGTTTTGTTTCTGCAAAAAAGTAAAGTTAACCCCTTCCAAGGACACCGACATCTGTTTTCAATTCACCAAGCAACAACCTTTGCATTTATATAAAATAATTGACAAAATGAGGTTTAATTGTAAAAGAAAAGATAAAGTGCAGCTTTAAAGAATTACAAGTTACAGTTGCAGGATGATCTCTGGTTATAAATTAATTTGATCTTCTTCGAAGCATTTTGTGCTATTGTGATTGATTCCTCCCCCACCCCTTAAGGTTTTGACAAGCAAGAAGTAACTAACCCTTATTTCCGTATTGCTGAAGTTAAGTATTTGGACTGCACTAGTTTTTTAAGATGTTGGTCTGATACCTTTGGAGTCACAGCATTCTGAAAGTGGAAAGAGCAGGTACTGTTTAAACAGTTTTATTGTCTCTTGATAAAAACAATGATTTTTTGTGAATTTTGAAGGGAGACACCCTCTTTTTTCAGGGTGCATGGTGAGGATCCTTGAACCCTCCTCCCCTGAGGGAATAGATGAAAAAAAACAAAAAAAAAAGACGGCGATAGTGATCATATTGGCTTTCAATTGTCGTCTGAAAGATAAGATTAAGGAAAAGGCTGTTTGCAAAGCTAAAGCAGAGTCTGAAAAGAAAGTAAAGGAGCTGCAAGCAAACAAGTTGGCCAATAAGAAACATTGGAGAAAACACTATGATTAAAATAAATTTCAAAAATAGTGTGCAAAATATATAGTGTAAAGCAATCCACAAATGTGAAGACGTAAAAGGTCTGTGATAAATGATATAGCAACTGCCTTTAATACAGGTGCCTCAGTTGTTAACACCATTGATTTGGCAACATTAGATCAAAAGGTCAGAGATTTAGGGTCTCGCATTAAAGATCTATTAAAAAAATAAATGAAAATACAGATAAGGAATTGTCTGAGGATCAAATGCTGACCATACATTTGCAAAGGATAGCTACAGTGCTAGAAACACATGCCCAAACCATTAATAAATTAATAAAAGAGGAATATAACGTCTCTTAGCAGGCGGCTGCTAATGACATCTGCAGTACATATGGTAACTGGATTGTGGAACAGACACGAGAGAACCTAGCCCAGATACAGGCAGGGGAAGTATCCTTATGAATAACGAATCAACAAACTGAGGGTGAACCTGACCTGTGGGCATGATGGAGGTGGTACCTCCAAGCGGCTGTTAGCAAACAAGAACATCACCCCTTGCCAATTCAGGGCAATGGTGCGGGTGTACCCCACTCAAGTGGAGTGTAAACCTGACGGAGGAGGGCTCCTAGGGTTGGTACTAGTAATACTGGTGATGGCACCCGAAACCCAGGGACGAGAGGTGTACCAAGTACAGAATATTGGGGTAGTGAAGGATGGAATGCACAAATCCCATCACAATATGTTACCATATGCTGTAAAAAAAGAATAAAGGGAATTTGGCTGGAACAAAATTAGAGGAATGTGTTACTAGACATGCTATCACTGTATGTCCACACAGTATTGGACACAGCCCAGAAGCACAGTGTGGGTTTAACAATACCGGTACCAATCAGGATATTAACTGTACCATAGAGGCCCTAGGGGCGGATCTAAAACCCACTCAAGTGGCATATGCCGGAGAGGGCGAATACTGTGTTACAACTAATTTGAAAACGTTTAAATATGCCAATCTAACTTGTGATATTTTAAGTCCAGAGTTCTGCTCCATTCCTGAAGTCCCGGTTCGGATTGGACCCGAGGAACTGGTAGAGATACACCGGCATAACCTCACCACCGTACAAGTTTCTGAGGATATCAAAAAGGACTTAAAAGAATATCAGGACACATTTGGGTATCTGATACCCCCGTTGCCTGAATACTTGAAAGCATTGCGAATGGAGATATGGCTCTCCCAGAAGGTTTATTATAACCTGCAACAGAACGATAAAAACATTAAGCATAACATTGACCAAATTAAAGTCACCACTTGGTGGGATGACCTCTGGAATTGGGGACTGAATATACAGATCCATCCTTAGATTAGATTAATTTCACATGTATTAGTCGTAGTGCAATTTGTTGTAATATGCTTCTTGATTTTCATGGCATGTAATAAATGTCGTAAGCAGAGGATGAAGGGTTTGGCAAAGGTAGTAAAACAGAGCCTGGGTGAGAATGTCCCATTGTCTCTGTGATTTCAACTAAGAACACATCTTAATGGTACCGGGAGCAGCACCCGCTGGGGTAAGGTGCATGTAAAAGGGGAGACAATCAGTTTGATAGGATTATCAGATGCTCTGCCTCTCTTCCACCTGGACTGGTGGCCAACACGAAGGGAACCTGGTTAAGATGAGGTACAGCATCTTGCATATGTAAAATTCAGGGGATGCCTAGGTGCTTGCAAGAGGGCAACACTGAGCAGGGCATACCTATGGGCAACCATGGGTGACGGATAAAGGTTGGCTATCTTGGGCTTAGCCAAGGGGATATTGTAAGGATAAAATTTGGATTAAGGGATATAAAGGGGAGGGCCCCAATTCACTGGTATAAAATGGTCTGAAAGGTACCATTCAGTCTAGTTAGGCTGGAAACAAAATATAAAGCACCATGGGATATTTGACTATGTTAGCCCTTTTCAAACTAACATGGATAGGTTTAGCTGACCAAGGACATTCCCAGCTTACTTGAGAAATGTTTAGAAGGAGTCTGTTCCTGAGAAGAGATAAGAGTACTAAGGCGTATTGATGAAACATGGCTGGGTTCTATTGGGACTTCTCTAGTTCAAGGGTTAGTCATATTCGTTGTTATAATTCTTATAGCTTATTACTTACTTAAATGTTGCTGTGCTATGATGTCTAATTTGGGTACAAATATATCACCCACTAATTTAATGGTACAAGTAGAGACGGGAGGAGACGAGGTGCAGGAAGAATTTGAACGGCTATCTAAGGTAATGCTCTACTAGTATATTGTCCTTTATAAAGGACAAAAGGGGGGAATGTGGAAATGTATAAAGAGATACTTGACCATATTAATGTAGAAATGCATGAAGAGATACTTGACCATATTAATGTAGCAATGCATGAAGGGATATTTGACCATATTAACTCTTTGTTAGCTCACATAATGGGGTAGCTACAGCACACACAGAAAAGCACAATTGTGTAATTACGTTTAAGCCTTGGTATGTTGATAATTAAGTTAGCTGAGCAGGTGCTTAGTACCATCTGGCCCCCCTAGCAGATAAGGGTATTGCTGACTACAAAAATATAATGAGAATACAGTTTCTTGAAAGGCCATGTGGCTTTGAGACTGACTTCAGCCCCACTGATAACCAGGACAGGAATGTGGGGAGGAGGGAAATGCTCAGGCCTACGAGGCCTACGTGCCAAGATAAAAAAGGGCTATGGACGTTCGGAGGGGGCAGGCTCACTACTTGATTGACTAACTACCTGAGCCAATAAAGAATGTATGTGTACGCTCATATTCTATGACAGGTGGGCGTCGGTACTGAACTGTATAAACGTGAGCTGTTTCTTGAACTCAGGGAAGACGTAGCCTCAACCATTGTTTGGGGTACACTTCCACTTGTATAAGTTTCTTAATAAATTCTTGCTTGTCTGAATTAAGTGTTTGGGAGTTAATGCATTGTATATAATAGGTAATATTAAGTTTAAGTTTTCGACAGCCTCACTTGCTGAGCTTCTCCAGCATTTTCTGTTTTTATGTCAGTTTTCCAGCATCCCCAGTATTTTGCTTTTAACTTCATTTATTATTGTTTCAAAACATTCATCTTAAAACTTCATACAGAATAGTACACATTTAGCCTTACGTCTAAAAGCAGCTGTGTAGGGAACTTCTAGCAGGTAATCTTGAGCATTGCTTATCCAACCCTGTTCACGCTGCCTGGTCTTGAAGGTAGTCAAAAAGTTCCAACTGAGTGAGATGTTGTATCTCTTTTTATACCATTTTCTTTTATTGTCTAGATCCTGCTGGATTCAACACTATTTTGTGTTTTATGACCCTTAGATCTTTGAACAGATTGCTGGACAAGGATGAGGGGCCCCACACCGTACCATCACTTCCTATTCTTGCTTTTCCCGAACTATAGACTTTGTTATACAAACCTTTGATGTTATGCTCTATAGTAAAAGTGAGGTTAACGAGTGCTGTGGGGGAGGGTTTAAACTAATTTGGCAAGGGGTAGAGAACCAGAATGAAGCATCAGAGAGGAGAAACAAGATGCAGAGAGAACTGGGAGAGACAAACAGCATTAGAGTAAAGAGTAGTTCAGAAATAGGAGGGATCAGACAGGGAGGAAAAGCAAGGCAGACTAAAGTGGGTTTGGAGTGCATGTGCGTAAATACACAGAGCATGATGAATAAGGTTGGTGAGCTGCAGGCACAAGTTGCTACATGGGATTATAGTATGTGGCAATAACTGAGACTTGGCTCAAACAAGGGGAAGAATGGCCACTTAATATTCCTGGCTACAGTGCATTCAGCAGAATTGGGAAGGGAAAAAAGAGGGGGAGCAGTATTAATCAAAGATACTGTTACAGTCCTTGAAAGGGAAGATGTGCTTGAGGATTCAAAGGGCTGATAAGTGGCAAGTAGCATTCCCGCCAGACAAGTGCCAGGCAATGACCATCTCCAACAAGAGAGAGTCTAACCACCCCCCCCCTCGATATTCATCAGCATTACCATCGCCGAATCCCCCACCATCAACATCCTGGGGGTCACCATTGACCAGAAACTAAACTGGACCAGCCATATAAATACTGTGACTACAAGAGCAGGTCAGAGGCTGGGTATTCTGCGGCAAGTGACTCACATCCTGACTCCCCAAAGCCTTTCCACCATCTACAAGGCACAAGTCAGGAGTGTGATGGAATACTCTCCACTTGCCTGGATGAGTGCAGCTCCAACAATACTCAAGAAGCTCGACACCATCCAGACAAAGCAGCCTGCTTGATTGGCACCCCATCCACCACCCTAAACATTCACTCCCTTCACCACCGGCGCACAGTGGCTGCAGTGTGTACCATCCACAGGATGCACAGCAACAACTCGTCAAGGCCTCTTCGACAGCACCTCCCAAACCCGCGACCTCTACCACCTAGAAGGACAAGGGCAGCAGGCACATGGGAACAACACCACCTGCACGTTCCCCTCCAAGTCACACACCATCCCGACTTGGAAATATATCACCGTTCCTTCATCGTCGCTGGGTCAAAATCCTGGAACTCCCTACCTAACAGCACTGTGGGAGAACCTTCACCACACAGACTACAGCGGTTCAAGAAGGCGGCTCACCACCACCTTCTCAAAGGCAATTAGGGATGGATAATAAATGCTGGCTTCGCCAGCGATACCCACATCCCATGAACGAATAAAAAAAAATAGAGTGGGTGAAAAACAGGACAAAGAAGGGGAGGAATTCCTGAAATGTGTACAAGAGAACTTTCTTGGTCAGTATGTTTTCAGCCTAATGAGGAAAGAAGCTGTGCTGGGTCTATTTCTGGGAAATGAAGTGGAGCATGTTTCAGTGGGAGAGAATTTGGGAAACAGTGATCACAATATCATTATGTTTGGAGTAGTTATGGAAAAGAACAAGGAGCAATCAAAGGTGAAAATGGTGAACTGGAGGAGGGCTAATTTCAGTGAGTTGAAGGCCCAGGTGGATTGAAAACAGATTGGCAGGTAAAACAGTGGGAGCAATGGGAGGCCTTCAAAGAGGAGATAGTTTGGGTACAAACTAGACACATTCCTACGAGAGGGAAAGGAAGGGTATCCAAAGCTAGAGCTCCCTGGATGACCAAAGAAATTGAGATTAAAATGAAATAGAAAAAGGAGACTTATGATAAATGTCAGGTTCATAATACAGTAGAGAATCAAGCTGAATACAGACAGGGGAGTACAGGGGAGAATTGAAAAAGGAACTAAGAGGGGCAAAGTTAATGTATGAGAATAGATTTGCAGGTAACATAAAAGTCTTTTATAAACATATAAATAGTAAAAGGATGGTCAAAAGAAAGGTGGGGCCGATTAAGGACCATAAATGAAATCTTCTTGTGGAGGCAGAGGGCATGGCTGAGGTACTAAATGAGTACTTTACATCTGTCTTCACTAAAGAAGAGGATGATTCCAATGTTACGGTAAAGGAGGAGGAGCAGACAAATTGGATAGGATAAAAATAGATAAAGAGGAGGTACTAAAAAGTTTCACAGTGCTCAAGGTAGAAAAGTCACCCGGTCCAGACGGGATGCATCCTAGGGAAATAATGGTGGAATTAATGGAGGCTCTGGCCACAATATTTCATTCCTCCCTTAGTACTGCACTGTAACTATTGTTGAATAAACAGGGACTTTTGGTCAAATCAGAGTTGAAGGGGGTGATTTTAAACCCCAAGAACGGGTGGGTTGGGGGCGGGTGGGTGTTGAAAATAGTTGCTTTTTGGGTCGCGACCGCAACCCGGCTTTATTTCTGGGTTTAACGTCAGCGCGGAAAAGTACAGGCTTTCCACTGGGAATGCAAAGTCTGAAAATTTTGCAGTTGCGACCCAAAGAAACAACTAATTTCAACTCCCACCCGCCCCCAAAACCGCCCGTTCTTGGGGGTTAAAATCACCCCTGAAATGTTTGGTGAGGGAACTGTGCAGGGTGAGGAATCAATTCAATTGTTCTTCAGGCTGCAAATCAGAACCAGAATGAAATTCCTTTCTGGGTTTACCTCTTTTTTTGAGCTTTGGGTTTCAGACTTCACACTCCTGCGCTATTAAGATGTCTGTGGTTGAGGTTGTTGGAGGGGTCTGTTTGTATTCCAAATGACTGGCTTTATTTATAAGAGATCACTGAGACTACATTTGTCTATGATTGCGCGCAGCAGAGAAGTGTGACAGAGAAAGTGTGACGGATATGTACTATTTTTATGTAGTAGCTCTAGATGTATATTGACAGGGACAGAAATAATGTGGTCATTAAACAACAAGTACAGAACAACAGAGAAATATGTTGACGGACAGACCAAAATCTGATGACCTCGGAGATTCCCTTGGAGACCCCCCCCAACAAGGGGGGGGGGGGATCAAGGGCCCCAGTTTCAAAATCCACATTTTACAGGCAAAAGGAAATTTTAATCAAACTTCAGAAACCTGCCTTTTTTTATTCTACCCATCCCTGACTGACTTATAACTTGCAGGTGTGATTTTTGCCTTTTTTTTTTCTTACCCCGGGGTCAATTTTCACTTCTATCACCTGGCGAGTCGGTGGCCTTACCGCCTTGTTAACACTGATGAAGAAGCCAGTGACATTTTGAAAGGGGCCTATCGCTGGGTGCCCGAAGCGCCTGCCTGTTTCAGGTAGTAGGCCCCTTTTAATATGCAATTCGGGGGTCCTGGGTTGCCATTTTACGTCGGAACTGGTCGGAGCCTGCGCCAGTTCCACGGACAATGGAGCCAAAGAGGCCCGGCCAAAGGTAAGTTTGGAATTGTTTATTGTGAAAATAATCTGGGCCGCTGCCGCCTTGGGATCCTCAAACTCCGTGATTGCCAACCCCCCTCCCTCCACTTCCCTTGCTGGCGGCCTGATATTGGGACATCTCCATCTAGCAATCTGCATGGGGACGCCCGTTTGGCGCCCCACAGCTCACCGACCCAATGTTAATGAGGCCCGTGCCTCAGAATCATGGCCATCTCTTTACAATTTTGGACCGCCAGTCACCCAAAAGTCAAAATCAACCCCCTGTTCTTTACTGGCAAAGGGAATTTAAGTGAAACATGTCGCTAGCCTTGTACTCACACAGACTTTGATTTTTATACCTGCCTCCCCAGTAAAGAGACAACAAACCTGGTGAAGAAGAGACAAAGAGTTGCACAAGAGTTTCGATCTACTACAGGATATTGGGGCTCTTGGATCAGCCACCCATTACATGCTGCTCCTGATTTACCCAACCGGGCGGGAATATAACGGGCAGCTGATCCGATAACGCCCGTTTCACACTATTCCCAAAAATTAAAATTATCCCCCTTGACGGAGTAGCTTTTGACTTTGACACCGTTCCCTAACCCCATCCACTATCTCAGACTGAACCAGACCTCACTGTCCCATTTGACCTCAAGCTGAACTTCTGACCCCGTATCGTCTCCATCACAAAGACCGCCTAGTTGCACCTCTGTAGCATCACTTGCCTCTGCCCCTACCTGAATCCATCTGCTCCTGAAGCGCTCATACCTGCCTTCTTCACCTCTGGACCTGATTGCTACAATGCTCTCCTAGCCAGCCTCCCAACCACCACCCTCTGTAAACTTTAGCTCATCAAAAGCTCTACTGCCTGTATCCTAGATCACACCAAGCCCCACTCATGTATCACCCTGGTCCTCGCTGATGTTCATTGGCTCCCCATGCCCCAATCCTTCAGATTTAAATCCTTGGCACACCCTATCTCCATGCAGTCCTCTTGTCCTCTATCCTGCAATGCTTTTTCCACTCCTTTGACGTCAACCTCTTGTGCATTCCCCCTCCCATCACCACACCATTGGCAGCAGAACCTTTAGCCACCTGGGCCCTACTCTCTGGAATTTATTCCATAAACCGCTCCTCCTCTCTTTCCTCCTGTAAATACTTTTCAAAATGCATATCTTCAAGCTTTTGATCTCATCTCCTAATCTCCTTTTCTGGCTCAACGTCTTTTTCTCGCACACCTTCTCTGAGGTGCCATGGAGGGTTTTTTATGCTAAAGACACAAGATGAAGGGAAATTTTCATTAATTAACAATTACACAACTTTTAGCAGTACAATAACTCCCATACAAAGGCTCTTTTTGGGAAGGGGTGCGAGCATTTCTGCACTTCAGTTTGATTACGATTCCCTTTCGCAGAAGAAAACAGGATAGGGAAAGTAAAGAGAAATGTCAGATTCACAAGTCTTGTGCCAACCAAGAACAGATAGAAGTTACATCCTGCTTCTTGAACCCACCTGTTAAGTAAATAGAAAAGTAAAACAGCTGTTGTTATACATTCACCTTTATGGTCATATCAAACGTTTGAGATGCACACCTGAGTGGAAATGGCAGTACATGTTGGGAGTGAAGTCAGTGATCTGACTCTCCAAGTGCACTGAACCCAGAAGTTATGAACCAACTCTGGTAGGTAGTTGCTACGCCACTCAACCTTCACAATGTGGACAGTAGAATTCCCACCTTGTGCAATGCCCCATTTTAAAAGTAGGAGCTCCTGGGAGTGTTTTACTTTTTACGCCTTTAATAATGTAAGAAGTTGCTGCTGTTGTCCTCTGTCTTATTACATTAGGAATGAGGTGCCCGAGGAGCAGAGGCACTACAGCCTTAGAAACTGGAGTCAGTCGTAGCTTTTCATGGTTTAGGAACACCTTATCATGAGACTGCAGCGTGCCTGCGTGTGGTTAAACCATAGATGTTTGTAGCACTGAAGGAGGCCGTTTGGTCCATCGTATCTGTGCTGGCTCTTTGCCAACCGGTACCTTCCTCTGCTTTGAATATATATTCACAAGACGTCCCTGGTGTTCAGGTTATACGACGCTTCCATTCTGTTTATAATATGCCTGCCCCCACGTTCGTCAGGTGGGTGTATTATGGGCTGGCCCCTAAAAGTGCCGGGATTTCTGGCGGGGCGGAAAATGTGAGGATTTGGGTCCTGACAAATTCTGACCCTTCTGCTTGCAAACCAGTCTGTCCTGATACTGCCCTCCCACTCCCGGCCCCAGGACTTTTCAAGGTTATACTCTTCCAGATCAAACTATCACTTTTGAATCACCTGTTTTGAGAGAGATTCTTGCGGATTGGTAAGTGGCCAAGCATAACTTATTGTTTAAAACACAAAGCTTTGGGCTTCACTGGATTGCTTGGAACATGAAGGCACTGCCTACTCCTGGGGCAAAAGTACAGGTTAGAAACTTATGAAAGAGAAAGAAAGAACTTGCATTTATATAGTGCCTTTCACAACCTCAGGACACCCCAAAGCTCCTCACAGCCAATTAAGCACTTCTGAAATGTTGTCACTGTTGTAATGTAAGAAACTCGACCGACAATTTGCGCAAAGCAAAGTCCCACGAACTGCAACAAGATAATAATCAGATTATCTGTTGGTTGATAGATAAATATTGGCCAGGACACCGGGGAGAACTCCCCTGCTCTTCTTTAAATTGGTGCCATGGGATTTTTTTTCGTCCACCTGAGAGGTCCAATGCGGCCTTGGTTTAACATCTCATCTGAAAGATGGCACCTCCGGCAGTGCAGCACTCCCTCAGTACTGCAGTGGAGTGTTTTACTAGATTATGTGCTTAAGTCTCTGGAGTGGGGCTTGAACCCACAACCTTCTGACTCAGAGGTGAGAGTGTTACCCACTGAGACAGGGCTGTCACCTAAAGGGGCTCCTTTAGCAGTCCCCCCACCTAGAATTTTTGATCACCCGATGACAGGGCGAACCTCTTCCTCATGGGCCTGCTAACGGCCTCCCTTCACAGGTCCAGGATGCGCAGGATTGCAGAGGAGGGTGCTTCTGACTGCTTGTCCAGGTTTGGATCTTTTGGTTTGTGTCTGGATCACAATGGAACATGGCCACACAGTGTTCACTGGAAGCCTTTGGGCTGGGCAGGAAAACAAAAGTTTTATTAATACAGATCTCAGAATCATTACTTAAATCTTTTTTTATTGACAGCAGGTGGCAATAACAAAAGCCTAAAGATAAAAGAAACAGGAGATGGGTGTAAAGGTCAGACCAGAGTAAGGAATAAAGATAACATAAATGGTCAAAGAACAAATACAGTCATAAGAACATAAGAACATAAGAAATAGGAGCAGGAGTAGGCCAATCGGCCCCTCGAGCCTGCTTCGCCATTCAATAAGATCATGGCTGATCTAAAACAGAAGTATAAAAGGACTTAAAAATAAAGTAAAAGGAATAACTATTAAAGATGGATTAAACTGCCTGTACAGCAATGTAGACAGTGTCCAACATAAAAGGGGGAACTGGGGGCAATAATTCGTAGCTGCACATACGTGATGAATGCCCTGTGGCTGCAGCACAGGTAGTGGTAGGTGGGGTGAGGCTGACCGTGAAAGAGATGCATGAGAGGGTGAGTATGAGATAGAGCCATGAGATTGTATGAGGATTGGGTTGAGTGGTAGTGGTGGGATGAGTACTGGCGAGGTGAGTAAGTGCAGGTAAGATGAGGATGAGCTTTGAGTGGGTGTGAGGAGTGATGTGATAGAGTATTGTTTGCAGTGCAGAAGGAGATGTGGGGTGGGGACAGTGATGTGGCAGACAGAGTGCAGGGGAATGAGTAAGTGTACTCACTTCGGCCGACCGACTTAGGTCATTGAAGCGCCTCCTGCACTGTATGCAGGTGCGTGATATGTTGGCGGTGCTGGTGACCTCCTCTGTCACCTCGAGCCAGGCCTTCTTGGTGGCAGAGGCAGGCCACTTCCTCCCGTCCGCCGGGGAGAAGATCTCTGTCCTCCCCCTCCTCCTCACCCCATCCAGTAGGACCTGGAGTGAGGCATCATTAAACCTGGGAGCAGCCTTCCCCCTGGGCTGATCCATGCTGTAATTTTGGCTCCTTTCTGCAGCATCAGTCAGTGGAGGACTGCCCCTTTAAATAGGGCTCCTCCAGCTGACAGCCTATGATGCAGGTGCGCAGTCCGCCCACTGCGCAGCTTTCCAGCGCGAAACCAGGAAGCCAAGGTAAGGGCTTCAATTTACTTACGATCGCGTGCTGAACCCACCAATTTTAGTGGGCGGGTTACCCACGCGCCCAGTCGACCCCCCGCTGGCAACACGCCTCCCTCCTAATATCGGGCCCGTAATGACAGCGAAATGGCAGAAATATTAAATAATTACTTTGCCTCAGTATTTACCAGGGAGACTAACACGGTGGGCATGACATTAGAAAAAGAGATTTAAAAAAATATAAAGACATTTAAGATAGAAAGGGGGGCGATAATTGATAAACTAATCAAACTTAGAGAGGATAAAACCCCTGGTCCGGATGGATTGCATCCGTGCATATTAAAAGAAATTAGGGAAGAGATAGCAGAGGCAATATTACATATATATAAAAATTCATTAGGAACATAGGAACATAGGAACAGGAGTAGGCCATTCAGCCCCTCGTGCCTGCTCTGCCATTTGTTAAGATCATGGCTGATCTGTGATCTAGTTCCATATACCTGCCTTTGGCCCATATCCCTTAATACTTTTGGTTGCCAAAAAGCTATCTATCTCACATTTAAATTTATCAATTGAGCTAGTAGAAAAGGGAATAGTGCCAGAGGACTGGCAGACAGCTAAAGTGATTCCTATATTTAAAAAGGGAGATAGAAGCTGTCCAGGGAACTATAGACCAATTAGCTTAACGTCAGTGATATAAAAGATAAAGGAATCCTTACTCAAAGATGTAATAGAAAAACATCTAGAAACTGAAAATTAGTCAGCATGGATTTCAAAAGGGAAAGTCATGCTTGACCAACCTTATTTAATTCTTTAAAGTAGTAACAGAAAGGGTAATGTAGTAGATGTAATATATTTGGATTTTCAAAAGGCTTTTGATAAGGTACCACATAGTATACTCATGAAGAAGGTCAGAGCATGTAGAGTCAGGGTAGCAGAATAGATAGCAAGCTGACTACAAAACAGAAAACAGAGAGTACGGGTTAAAGGTAATTACTTAGACTGGCAGAAGGTGGGAATTGGTGTTCCATTAGAATCTGTGCTGGGACCACTGTTGTTCACCATTTATATAAACGATTTGGACTCGGGAATCGGAAGTACAATTTCAAAATTTGCGGATGACACCAAATTGGGTATTGTTAATACTGAGGAGGACAGCGACAAAATACAGGAAGACATTAATAAACTTGCAGAATGGGCATGTAATTGGCAAATGAATTTCAATATATATAAGCGTGAGGTGGTACATTTTAGTAGGAAGAATAAGGAGGTCACATACGCCTTAGAAGGTAAGAGTCTAAATGGGGTAGAGGAGCAGAGGGATCTGGGGGTACAGATACACAAATCACTAAATGTAACGATGCAGATTAATAGGGCCATAAAAAAAGCAAACCAAGCATTGGGGTCCATTTCTAGAGGGATAGAATTGAAAAGCAGGGAAGATATGTTAAACTTGTATAGAACCTTGGTTCGACCACACTTGGAATATTGAGAACAGTTCTGGTCTCCATATTATAAAAAGGATATAGAGGCACTGGAGAAGGTGCAAAAAAGATTTACTAGGATGATACCAGAACTGAGAGGTTATACCTATCAGGAAAGATTGAACAGGCTGGGGCTCTTTTCTTTCGAAAAGAGAAGAGTGAGGTGTGATCTGATTGGGGTCTTTAAGATTATGAAAGGGTTTGATAGGGTAGATGTAGAGAAGATGTTTCCACTTGCGGGAGAGTCCAGAACTTGGGGCCATAGGAATCTATCAATCTCAGATTTAAAATTAACAATTGAGCTAGCATCAACTGCTGTTTGCGGAAGAAAGTTCCAAACTTCTACCACTCTTTGCGTGTAGAAGTGTTTCCTAATTTCACTCCTGAAAATCCTGGCTCTAATTTTTAGGCTATGTCCTCTAGTTCTAGACTCCTCAACCAGCGGAAATAGTTTCTCTTTATCTATCCTATCAGTTCCCCTTAATATCTTGAAAACTTTGATCAAATCACTCCTTAATCTTCTGAAATCCAGGGTCTGAAACCCTAGCTTGTGTAATCTCGCCTCGTAATTTAACCCTTGGAGTCCAGGTATCATTCTAGTAAATCTACGCTGCATTCCCTCCAAGGCCAATATATCTTTCCTAAGGTGCGGTGCCCAGAGCTGAACACAGTACTCCAAGTGTGGTCTAACTAGGGCTTTGTATAGCTGTAGCATAACTTCTACTCCCTTGTATTCTAGTCCTCTAGATATAAAGGCCAATAATTTGCCCTCGATTCCATAAATATAAGATAGTCACTAATAAATCCAATTCAGGAGAAATGTCTTTACCCAGAGTGGTTAGAATGTGGAACCCGCTACCACAAGGAGTAGTTGAGCATAGATGTTAAGCGGACGCTAGATAAACACACGAGGGAGAAAGGAATAAAAGGATATCTTGATGGGGTTAGATGAAAAAGGGTGGGAGGAGGCTCGTGTGGAGCATAAACACCGGCATGGACGTGCTGAGTCGAATGGCCTGTTTCTGTGCTGTACATTCTGTGTAATTCTGTGTAATGCATTTTTAGTTTGAACTGGCTATTTGTTATTTATTAATGTAACCCTGCTACCAAGAGCGTGCTTGAAGTTATCCTGATGCTTCATTCAATGCAAATCTATTGACCTGAATGAAGGCGGGCAATGCATTTTGGCATTTTAAAGAACTGATCAGGCCAGTTCTTCATCCAGAGCAATTAGTTTAGTTCCGTGACTCACCTTATAACTACATCAATTTCACTTGCAAGTAGTATTTATAGTAAGAAAGAAGAAAGAACTTGCATTGATATAGCACTTTTGATGACCTCAGGACGTCCCAAAGCACTTTATAGCCAGTGATGTACTTTTCAAGTGTAGGGAAACGCGTCAGCCAATTTTGTGCACAGCAAGATTCCACAAACAGCAATGTGATAATGACCAGATAATCTGTTTTTACGAGTTGTTTGAGGGATAAATATTGGCCAGGACACCAAGGAGAGAGTGCCTGCTCTTCACTGTTTACGTTCAAGATACTTTGATATACCATTATGTGGAGGTGCAAGAACCTTTGTCCAAACAGGGAAGTTTCATCTTCATGAGTTAACTTTTTCAATAAGTGTTGAAGTTCTATCTTATAAGTTGGTCGTAAAAGATCTGCTATCATATCAAATTGGTAAATCATTTGCACAATACAGTAGGAAAGTAACAGAAACAGAGCATTAAAAAAGCAGCTTCAGAGATTGTTATTACTACAGACGATAGCTGGCAGTGGGTGAGTAAACAACAACAATTACTTACATTTAAATAGCGCCTTTAACATAGTAAAATGTCCCAAGGCACTTCAAAGGAACGTTATTGAATAAAATTTGGCACCGAGCCACATAAGGAGCTATTAAGAAAGGTGAGGCAGGTTTTTAAGGAGCATCTTAAAGGAGGAGAGAGATGTGAAGAGACGGAGAGGTTTACGGAGGGAATTCCAGAGCTTAGGGCGTAGATGGCTGAAGGCACAGCCACCAATGGTGGGGTGAAGGGAATAGGGAGGGGTGAGGCCATGGAGGGATTTGAGCACAAGAATGAGAATTTTAAAATGCTGGACTGGGAGCCAATGTAGGTCAGCGAGCACAGGGTTGATGGGTGAACAGGACTTGGGGTGAGTTAGGATACAAGCAGCAGAGTTTAGGATAAGTAAATACACAAATGGCTTCATTTGCTGTAAATAAATCCTTAGTTTTTCCATGTGCAGCCCCCAAAGGACCCTGAATATTTTTTTTTATTCATGGGATATGGGTGTCACTGGCAAGGCCAGCATTTATTGCCCATCCCTATTTGCCCTTGAGAAGGTGGTGGTGAGCCGCCTTCTTGAACTGCTGCAGTCCCTGTGGTGAAGGTTCTCCCACAGTGCTGTTAGGTAGGGAGTTCCAGGATTTTGATCCAGCGACAATAAAGGAACATTGATATATTTCCAAGTCGGGATGGTGTGTGACTTGGAGGGCAATGTGCTGGTGGTGTTGTTCCCATGTGCCTGCTGCCCTTGTCCTTCTAGGTGGTAGAGGTCGCGGGTTTGGGAGGTGTTGTCGAAGAAGCCTTGGTGAGTTGCTGCAGTGCATCCTGTGGATGGTACACACTGCAGCCACAGTGCGCCGGTGGTGAAGGGAGTGAATGTTTAGGGTGGTGGATGGGGTGCCAATCAAGTGGGCTGCTTTGTCCTGGATGGTGTCGAGCTTCTTGAGTGTTGTTGAAGCTGCACTCATCCAGGCAAGTGGAGAGTATTCCGTCACACTCCTGACTTGTGCCTTGTAGATGGTGGAAAGGCTTTGTGGAGAATACCCAGCCTCTGACCTTCTCTTGTAGCCACAGTATTTATGTGGCTGGTCCAGTTAACTTTCTGGTCAATGGTGACCCCCAGAATGTTGATGGTGGGGGTTTCGGCGATGGTATTGCCGTTGAATGTCAAGGGGAGGTGGTTAGACTCTCTCTTGTTGGAGATGGTCATTGCCTGGCACTTGTCTGGCGCGAATGTTACTTGCCACTTATCAGCCCGAGCCTGGATGTTGTCCATGTCTTGCTGCATGCGGACATGGACTGCTTCATTGTCTGAGGGGTTGTGAATGGAACTGAACACTGTGCAATCATCAGCGAACATCCCCATTTCTGACCTTATGATGGAGGGAAGGTCATTGATGAAGCAGCTGAAGATAGTTGGGCCTAGCATGCTGCCCTGAGGAACTCCTGCAGCAATGTCCTGGGGCTGAGATGTTTGGACTCCAACAACCATTAACATCTTCCTTAGTGCTAGGTATGACTCCAGCCACTGGAGAGTTTTCCCCCTGATTTCCATTGACTTCAATTTTACTAGGGCTCCTTGATGCCACGCTCGGTCAAATGCTGCCTTGATGTCAAGGGCAGTCACTCTCACCTCACCTCTGGAATTCAGCTCTTTTGTCCATGTTTGGACCAAGACTGTAATGAGGTCTGGAGCCGAGTGGTCCCGGCAGAACTCAAACTGAGCATCGGTGAGCAGATTATTGGTGAGTAAGTGCCGCTTGATAGCACTGTCGACGACACCTTCCATCACTTTGCTGATGATTGAGAGTAGACTGATGGGGTGGTAATTGGCCGGATTGGATTTGTCCTGCTTTTTGTGGTCAGGACATACCTGGGCAATTTTCCACATTGTCGGGTAGATGCCAGTATTGTAGCTGTACTGGAACAGTTTGGCTAAAGGCACGGCTAGTTCTGGAGCACAAGTCTTCAGCACTACAGCCGGGATGTTGTCGGGGCCCATAGCCTTTGCTGTATCCAGTGCATTCAGCCGTTTCTTGATATCACGTGGAGTGAATCGAATTGGCTGAAGACTGGCTTCCGTGATGGTGGGGATATCGGGAGGAGGCCGAGATGGATCATCTACTCGGCACTTCTGGCTGAAGATGGTTGCAAACGCTTCAGCCTTGTCTTTTGCACTCACGTGCTGGACTCTGCCGTCATTGAGGATGGGGATGTTTACGGAGCCCCCTCCTCCCGTTAGTTGTTTAATTGTCCACCACTATTCACGACTGGATGTGGCAGGACCGGAGAGCTTTATCGTAGCCATCTAATGGTATATTGAATCCTTCAGGATTTCAGCATCTCTTGTTATTCAGAATTATTTCAGCTGGGGGCAACAGAATCACATAGATCATTTAGAGAGATCAATGGTCGCCAAATTCTTTACAAAGTTTGAGAAACATGCTGTGCTGTGTCTTTTTGTTGAAATAGGTTAAGGCCGTTGCGGGAACAGCAATAATCCTTCATAGGAAACCATACGTACTTCTGAAATACTTTCCAATCTGTTGTTTTTATTTTCATTCCTACAATAAAATATGAAACAATAGTACTGACATTTCAATAGCCTGAGTAGGACGTGGTTGGCCAATTCCTTTCAATTAGACTTGTGTACTTTGGATAAGGGAGTAGAAACCAGATTTTGCCTTTTTTAGGTAATGGGCTGTGAAAGTCAACGTGAAAGCAAATGTCGTGAGTGCTAAAAATGACTAACATACGTAAAAGAAGGTGGCAAAGAACGGCTTTTGCAACTGCCTTCCAAGTCTGCTAATTCCTAAAGAGATACAAGAAAATAAAATTTATAATGCCACTACGTTATACTGTTAAGTTCCTGGTAAATACGGTCAGTTATTTTGCAATTCATGGAAATACATCACCATTTTACCACTGAAAAAAAATGCTCTTTACTGTTATGAAATCCTGGCAATTGACCAGCTGGGATAATTATTTTTTAGGCCAATTGTAAACGTCTACTTTACTATATATAAATAGGGCGCTAAATTGGGCCGTGTAGCGCCCATTGTTTCGGCGCTACACGGCCTCTCCGACATCCAAGATGGCGTCTTGGATACGCACACACGTTTCCCACGTGACGTGCGCCGGACGCCATCTTGGTATAGGAGGTAGCGCAAGCGCCGATAGCAAACGCTGGAATCATGTAAAGTAGGGAGAAAATTTGGCTTCAATCAGTGTGCCAGGCTGATTTAAAGTGATAGACACAATTTTGGGACTTAATGCTCAACTCAATGCACAGTCTTAACCACAACCATCTCAACATGTCTTAGAGTGCCTGGAGGACCCCCTAGCAGCGCTATTTAAAGGGACCATGCAGGATTTACAGGTTGGTGGCTGGATTATTGCCTCTGGCTGCCGAGACATTTGTAACTGTTTTTGGAGGTCTCCTAGACTTCAATACTAGGACGCGGGGACATAGACTAACATTTAGAGCCAGGACGTGCAGGAGTGAATTTAGGAAATGCTTCTACACGCAAAGGGTGGAGACGTTTGGAACACTCTTCTGCAGAAGGCAGTTGATGCTAGCTCACCTGTTAAATCTGAGATTGATAGATTTCTGTGAACCAAAGGTATTAAGGGATATGGGATAAGACAGGTATATGGAGTTAGGTCACAGGTCCACCATGATCTCACTGAATGGTGGAACAGGTTCAAGGGGCCAAATGCCACGGCCACTTGCTGCCTCTTGATATGCGGCACCTTCTCCTGCAAGAAAGTGGGACGTGTGTCTGGGTGATGTGCCTGTCGTGGTTGAATAGCTGCCAGTGTTTTTGGCCTGTGAGTTGTGGGTGGGCGACTTGAACCATGGTAATGTGTAAGGGTGAGTGGAAGCATCTGATTGGAAGAGTTGAGTACTGATGGAAAGAGTTTATTGGGGGATGGGGGGTCTAGTGTGTGGTGCAGTTGGTAGGAGACACCACTTGACAGTTGACCTCACTCACCTTGACCACTCATGTCAATGCATTGAACTTCTTCCTGCACTGCATCCATGTTCATGATGCTGTGCGCCTGGCATTGACTTCATCCCCTGCTGCCTCCCACTGCCTTTTGAGTATATATCTGGAGGGTCTCTTGTCCCCCCCCCTCCCCCCCCCCGCGGATATAGGATGTCCCTCCTTCTGTCCACCTGTTGCACCCAAGGTCTCTAGTGCATCAGCAGAGAACCTTGGTGCATGCACTCTCGCAGGCTTGGTACCAACTCAGATTAGCAGATTGGTGAGGTCTGGTGTGCAGATTGGAGGATGTGGGATTTAGTAGTGCGCAACCTTTATTCAATGTCTTAGCATAACTCATCAGTGTGTAAAGATAGAGATGGGATCTACATCTGTGTTTTACGTGTGCAATGTCTGATCTCTGTTCAGACTCCATGCAGACAGCAGACTGTTATTTTCAGCAAATAACAGATACCAGCTACCTTTAAGAGATTTCTAAGAAACATCCTCCCTTTAAGAGATTGCGCTCCCTCTGGTGGTGGGAAGTGTGATTTGCATTGATTCCATGTGCAAGGCCTGCTGATTGCAGGTAAGTGCTCCCTTGGGTCCAAACTTGCGTCCTGCCTGCGCAGGGTCCGTGGGGCCCCCCAAAACAGACCTTTATCGAATTTTTCCCCCATAGAACCTGGCGTGGGCAAACATCCTGGTTATTATCCAGGAGATATTTAGTTTGACATCATCCTAGTATCAAAGAACCAGAGCAATGGACTGAACATTAACATATCATCAATTAAGAAAACTAAAATAATTGGACAAATGCACATTTGATTCTAGGACACCAGGAGCTGCTTAACTTGTCCTTAGACACTAGCTTAATTATGGGTCAGCCCCTGCTAATAGTTAAATGGCAATGGAGGCATCCATTGTATGAAGGGTTTGATTACATGAGGAGAAACTGTTTCCACTGGCAGGATGATAGGAGGTTCTGTAACCAGAGGACACAGATTTAAGATAATTGGCAAAAGAACCAGAGGGGAGATGAGGAGAATTTTTTTTACATAGCGAGTTGTAATGACCTTGAATACACTGCCTGAAAGGGTGGTGGAAGTAGATTCAATAGTAGATTTCAAAAGGAAAAATTTGCAGGGCTATGGGGAAAGAGCAGGGGAGTGGGACTAATTGGATAGCTCTTTCAAAGAGCTGGCACGGGCATGAAGGGCTGAATGGCCTCCTTCTGTGCTGTATGATTCTATGTATACCAAATACTATTCAACTAGAAATATTTTTTGGACCATAAATCTCTAATGACTGTTAGTGCCACAATAGTAGTACAGGGCAGATCATAGTAGGAAGGGAAAATCACAACACTGACAGCGTTTAAGATGTGCAAGGAAGTGTGGATCAGAAATGTATCTTAATATTCCAGTAAGCTCATTAAAAAAGAACTCAGACTGTAGATGCAAAGCGGAGGCAGAATGAGTCATTTTTTAAATGTTGCTCTACAATATATTGATCAGCCCTAAATCCTAGCTTACAGAAGTCTTAAGATAACAAATGGATTAAGTTGAAGGACTAAGAATGTGCACTGGAGCTGATTACAGGACCTAGGTACATGGGACTAGGAGTAGGCCATTCAGCTCCTCGAGCCTGCTGTGCCTTCTCGGCGGTAGAAGGCAGAGAGTAGGGATAATGGGTATGTACTCGAATTGGAAGAAAGTGACTGGTGGCGTCCCACAAGGATTTGTGTTGGGGCCTCAACTATTCACTATATTTATTAATGACTTAGATAACACAATAGAGAGCCATGTATCCAAGTTTGCCGATGGCACAAAGGAAGGTGGCATCGTAAGTAGTGTAGACGGGAGCATAAAATTACAAAGAGACATTGAGTGATTAAGTGGGCAAAACTGTGGCAGATGGATTTCAGCACAAGTAAATGTGAGGTCATCCATTTTGGACCGAAAAAGGAGAGATCCAAGTATTTTCTAAATGGTGAAAAGCTAGGAACAGTGGAAGTCCAAGGAGATTTGGGGTCCATGTACACATATGACTAAAATGTAGTGGTCGGGTACAAAAAATAATCAAAAAGGCTAATGGAGTGTTAGCCTTTATACCTAGAGGGCTAGAATATAAAGGGGAGGAAGTTTTGCTGCAGCTATACAAAGCTCTGGTTAGACCACACCTGGAGTACTGTGTACAGTTCTGGGCACCGCACCTTAGAAAGGATATATTGGCCTTGGAAGCAGTGCAGTGCAGATTCACCAGAATGTTACCAGGGTTCCAAGGGTTAAATTATGAGGAGAGATTACATAAACTAGGCTTGTATTCCCTGGATTGTAGAAGGATAACGGGTGATTTGATTGAGGTTTTTAGGATTTTGAAAGGTATTAGTAGGGTAGATAAAGCGAAACTTTTTCCGCTGGTGGGGGAGTCTAGGACAAGGGGACATAACCTTAAAATCAGAGCCAGGCCATTCAGGAGAGAAGTTAGGGAACACTTCTTCACGCAGAGGGTGGTAGAAGTGTGGAACTCTCTCCCACAAAAAGCACCAGATGCTAGCTCAATTAATAATTTTAAATCTGAGATCAATAGATTTTTGCTTGCCAAGGGTATTAAGGGATATGGGGGGAGAAATTGGATAAGGGCTGTTTTTGGTGTAGGTAGCGTGATGCCCGCCCAATGACCCTCCTTGCAGACAGGATGCAAGTTGCAATCAGCGTTCCATTCCGGGCCTTGCACATGGAATCAATGCAATTCACACTTTCCACCACCAGGGGGAACTTAATCTCTTAAAGGGAGCTGGTACCTGTTATTTGCTGAAAATAACAGTCGACTGTCTGCACGGAGTCTGAACGGAGATCACACATCGTACACGTCAAACACAGATGCAGGTCCCATCCGTATGTTTACACACTGATGAGTTATTTTCAAACATTGAATAAAGGTTGCGCACTACTAAATCCCACATCATCCAATCTGCATGCCAGACCTCAACAATCTGCTGATCTGAATAGGTACCAGGCCTGCGAGAGTGCATGCACCAAAGTTCTCTGCTGATGCACTAGAGGTCTTGGTGCAAGAGGTGGACAGAAGTAAGGACACCCAATATCCGCGGGGGGGCGGGGGGGGAGGCGTTTGTGGGGGGGAGGGCAAGAGGCCCTCCAGACATATATCCAAAAGGGAGGCAGTGGGGGACGAAGTCAATGCCAGGCTCAGAGCATCATGAACATGGATGCAGTGTAGGAAGATGTTCACTGCTTTGACATGAGAGGTCAAGGTGAGTGAGGTCAACTGTCAAGTGGTGTCTCCTACCAACTGCTCCACGCACTACACCCCCCATTACCTACATACCAACAAACTCACTCTTTCCATCAGTACTCAACTCTTCCAACCAGATGCTTCCTCTCACCCTTACACATTACCACTGTTTCAAGCTACCCACCCACAACTCACAGGCCGCACACACTGGCAGCTATTCAACCATGACAGGCACATCATCCAGACACACGTCCCGCTTTCTTGCAGAAGAATAAGACCATAAGACCATAAGAGCTAGGAGCAGGAGTAGGCCATTTCGGCCCTCGAGCCTGCTCCACCATTTAATGAGATCATGGCTGATCTGATTTTTACCTCAAATCCTTTGACTCCCTTGCTGATCAAAAATTTGTCTAACTCAGCCTTGAATGTATTCAATGACTCAGCCTCCACAGCTTTTTGGGGTAAAGAATTCCAAAGTTTCACGACCCTCTGGGAGAAGAAATTCCTCCTCATTTCCGTCTTAAACGGGCGACCCCTTATTCTGAGACTATGCCCCTAGTTTTAGATTCCCCCATGAGGGGTAACATCCTCTCAGCATCTACCCTATCGAGTCCCCTCAGAATCTTGTATGTTTCAATAAGATCTCCTCTCATTCTTCTAAACTCCAATGAGCATAGACCCAACCTGTTCAATCTTTCCTCATAAGGCAACCCTTCCATACCCAGGATCAACCTAGTGAACCTTCTCTGAACTGCCTCCAATGCAAGTATGTCCTTTCTTTAATAAGGGCACCAGAACTGTACGCAGTACTCCAGATGTGGTCTCACCAGCACCCTGTACAGTTGTAGCATGACTTCCCTGCTTTTATACTCCGTCCCCCTAGAAATAAAGGCCAATATTCCGTTTGTCTTCCGGATTACCTGCTGCACCTGTATGTTGACTTTTTGTGTTTCACGTATGAGGACACTCAGATCCCCCTGTACTTCTGCATTTTACATAAGAACATAAGAACATAAGAAATTGGAGCAGGAGTAGGCCAATCGGCCCCTCGAGCCTGCTCCGCCATTCAATAAGATCATGGCTGATCTGATCCCAACCACAAATCTAAAGAACACAAGAAGTCGGAGCAGGACCCGGCCACACAGCCCCTGGGCCCTCTCCGCCACCCACAGGGCATTGACCGATCCGAACTCAGCTTCATGTCCAATTTCCTGCCCGCTCCCCATAACCCCTAATTCCCTTTACTTCTAGGAAACTGTCTATTTCTGTTTTAAATTTATCTAATGATGTAGCTTCCACAGCTTCCTGGGGCAGCAAATTCCACAGACCTACCACCCTCTGAGTGAAGAAGTTTCTCCTCATCTCAGTTTTGAAAGAGCAGCCCCTTATTCTAAGATTATGCCCCCTAGTTCTAGTTTCACCCATCTTTGGGAACATCCTTACTGCATCCACCCGATCAAGACCCTTCACAATCTTATATGTTTCAATAAGATCGCCTCTCATTCTTCTGAACTCCAATGAGTAGAGTCCCAATCTACTCAACCTCTCCTCATATGTCCGCCCCCTCATCCCCGGGATTAACCGAGTGAACCTTCTTTGTACTGCCTCGAGAGCAAGTATGTCTTTTCTTAAGTATGGAGACCAAAACTGTATGCAGTATTCCAGGTGCGGTCTCACTAATACCTTATATAACTGCAGCAATACCTCCTTGTTTTTATATTCTATCCCCCTAGCAATAAAAGCCAACATTCTGTTGGCTTTCTTGATCACCTGCTGCACCTGCATACCAACTTTTTGATTTTCTTGCACTAGGACCCCCAGATCCCTTTGTACTGCAGTACTTTCCAGTCTCTCGCCATTAAGAAAATAACTTGCTCTCTGATTTTTCCTGCCAAAGTGCATAACCTCACATTTTCCAATATTATATTGCATCTGCCAAATCTCCGCCCACTCACCCAGCCTGTCTATATCCCCTTGCAGGTTTTTTATGTCCTCCTCACTCTCTACTTTCCCTCCCATCTTTGTATCATCTGCAAATTTTGATATGTTGCACTCGGTCCCCTCCTCCAAATCGTTAATATAGATTGTAAAGAGTTGGGGACCCAGCACCGACCCCTGTGGAACACCACTGGTTACTGGTTGCCAGTCCGAAAATGAACCATTTATCCCAACTCTCTGCTTCCTGTTCGATAACCAATCCTCCACCCATGCCAGAATATTACCCCCAATCCCGTGATTTTTTATCTTAAGTAATAATCTTTTATGTGGCACCTTGTCGAATGCCTTCTGGAAGTCTAAATACACTATGTCCACTGGTTCCCCTTTATCCACCCTATACGTTATATCCTCGAAGAACTCAAGCAAATTTGTCAGACATGACTTCCCCTTCATAAAGCCATGCTGACTTTGTCCTATTAAATTATGCTTATCTAAATGTTCCGTTACTGTCTCCTTAATAATAGACTCCAAAATTTTACCCACCACAGATGTTAAGCTAACTGGCCTATAATTTCCAGCCTTCTGCCTACTACCCTTTTTAAATAACGGTGTTACATTAGCAGTTTTCCAATCTGCCAGGACCTCTCCTGAGTCCAGGGAATTTTGGAAAACTATCACCAAAGCATCCACAATCCCTACTGCCACTTCCCTCAAGACCCTAGGATGGAAGCCATCAGGTCCAGGGGATTTATCCGCCTTGAGTCCCATTATTTTACTGAGTACCATCTCCTGAGTGATTTTAATCGTATTTAGCTCCTCCCCCCCGAGAGTCCCCTGTTTGTCCAGTGTTGGGATATTCTTAGTGTCCTCTACTGTAAAGACTGAAACAAAATATTTGTTCAGCATTTTTGCCATCTCCATGTTTCCCACCATTAATTTCCCGGTCTCATCCTCTAAGGGACCTATGTTTGCCTTAGCCACCCTTTTTCTTTTTATATAACTATAGAAACTCTTGCTATCTGTTTTTATATTTTTTGCTAATTTCTTTTCATAATCTAACTTCCCTTTCTTAATCAATCCTTTAGTTACTTTTTGCTGTCTTTTGAAGAATTCCCAATCTTCTATCCTCCCACTAAGTTTGGCTACCTTATATGTCCTTGTTTTTAGTCGGATACTATCCTTGATTTCTTTACTTAGCCACGGATGGCTGTCATTTCTTTTACACCCTTTTTTCCTCAGTGGAATATATTTATTTTGAAAGTTGTAAAATAACTCCCTAAATGAACACCACTGCTCATGTACCGTCTTACCCTTTAATCTATTTTCCCAGTCCACTTTAATCAATTCCGCTCTCATACCATCATAGTCTCCTTTATTCAAGCTCAGTACGCTTGTTTGAGAATCAACCTTCTCACCTTCTAATTGGATATGGAATTCAACCATGTTGTGGTCGCTCGTTCCAAGGGGATCCTTAACTAGGACATTATTAATTAATCCTGACTCATTACACAGGACCAGGTCCAAGGTTGCCTGCCCCCTTGTAGGATCAGTTACATACTGCTCAAGAAATCCATCCCTGATGCACTCAATGAACTCGTCCTCAAGGCTGCTCTGCCCAATTTGATTTGTCCAGTTAATATGATAATTAAAATCCCCCATAATTATGGCTGTTCCCTTATTACATGCCCCGACTATTTCCTGATTAATACTTCTTCCAGCAGAGTTGCAACTATTAGGAGGCCTATATACTACGCCCACTAATGTTTTTTTTCCCTTATTATTCCTTATCTCCACCCAAACTGTTTCATTATCTTGATGCTTTGTCCCAATATCATTTCTCTGTATTACAGTGATTCCTTCCTTTATTAACATAGCCACCCCACCTCCCCTTCCTTCCTGCCTGTCCTTCCTGATTGTTAAATACCCTGGCATATTTAATTCCCAGTCGTTGTCACCCTGCAGCCATGTTTCTGTAATGGCCACAAGATCATACCCATACGTAGTTATTTGTGCCGTTAACTCGTCCATTTTATTACGAATGCTACGTGCATTCAGATAAAGAACTTTCAAATCTGTTTTGTGACGCTTAGTTCCTGCTTTTTCCTTTTTTAACACTTTACCTATTACTCCATACCTTCTGTCCCTTCCTGTTACGCTTTCCTCTCTCTCCCTGCTCAGGTTCCCAACCCCCTGCCACTTTAATTTAAACCCTCCCCAACAGCACTAGCAAACACTCCTCCTAGGACAGCGGTCCCGGCCCTGCCCAGGTGCAGACCATCCGGTTTGTACTGGTCCCACCTCCCCCAGAACCGTTTCCAGTGTCCCAGGAATTTGAATCCCTCCCCCTTGCACCATTCCTCTAGCCACGTATTCATTTGAAATATCCTCCTATTTCTACTCTGACTAGCACGTGGCACTGGCAGCAATCCTGAGATTACTACCTTTGAGGTCCTATTTTTTAATTTACCTCCTAACTCCCTATATTCTGCTTTTAGGACCTCATCCCCTTTTTTACCTATATCGTTGGTGCCTATGTGCACCACGACAGCTGGCTGTTCGCCCTCCCCCTCCAAAATGTTCTGTAGCCGCTCCGAGACATCCTTGATCCTTGCACCAGGGAGGCAACACACCATCCTGGAGTCTCGGTTGCGGCCGCAGAAACGCCTGTCTATTCCCCTTACAATTGAGTCCCCTATCACTATAGCTCTGCCACTCTTTTTCCTCCCAGCCTGTGCAGCAGAGCTACCCGTGGTGCCAGGAAGTTGGCTGCTGCTGCCTTCCCCTGATAAGTCATCCCCCCCAACAGCATCCAAAGTGGCATATCTGTTTGAGAGGGGGATGGCCACAGGGGACCCCTGCACTACCTGCCTGCATCTCTTACTCTTCCTGGTGGTCACCCATTCACTTCCTGCCTGTATACCCTTTACCTGCGGTGTGACCAACTCGCTAAACGTGCTATCCACGAGTTTCTCTGCATCGCGGATGCTCCACAGTGAGTCCACCCGCAGCTCCAGCTCCGAGATACGATCGGTCAGTAGCTGCAGGTGGACACACTTCCCGCACACATGGTCGGCAGGGACACTGGTAGTGTCCATGACTTCCCACATCTTGCAGGAGGAGCATATCACGGGTGCGAGGTCTGCTGCCATGACTTGCCTTAGCTTAGTTACCCCTTTTAAATTACGTTGAAATTAGAAAATGTTAACTATACTAGGGACCTAGGTTCACTAAAAAAAAACACTATCTGCTATAAAACCTGCAGATCTTCCCTTTCTTATTACTTTACTTACAGTAAAATGGTAGAAATACTCACCTGAACCTACTCACCAATCAGCTGCCTCCCCTGTGCCGCGTCACTTTCTGACTGGTGACGTCACCCCGAACTGCCGCTGGTCTCAGAGTAAGCTCTGGTCTCGCTCTCTCCGCGCTGTTTATATCTCCGCTCTGGTCTCGCTCTCTCCCGCCGCTCACCGACTGAACTCTCGCTCTCTCCGCGCTGTTTATATCTCCGCTCTGATCTCGCTCTCTCCCGCCGCTCACCGACTGGACTCTCGCTCTCTCCGCGCTGTTTATATCCCCGCTCTGGTCTCGCTCTCTCCCGCCGCTCACCGACTGGACTCTCGCTCTCTCTGCGCTGTTTATATCCCCGCTCTGGTCTCGCTCTCTCCCGCCGCTCACCGACTGAACTCTCGCTCTCTCTGCGCTGTTTATATCTCCGCTCTGGTCTCGCTCTCTCCCGCCGCTCACCGACTGGACTCTCGCTCTCTCCGCGCTGTTTATATCTCCGCTCTGGTCTCGCTCTCTCCCGCCGCTCACCGACTGGACTCTCGCTCTCTCCGCGCTGTTTATATCTCCGCTCTGGTCTCGCTCTCTCCCGCCGCTCACCGACTGAACTCTCGCTCTCTCCGCGCTGTTTTTATCCCCGCTCTGGTCTCGCTCTTTACCACCGCTCACCGACTGGACTCTCGCTCTCTCCGCGCTGTTTTTATCCCCGCTCTGGTCTCGCTCTCTCCCGCCGCTCACCGCTCTCAGGTCCACTACCGCTCTGCAGGAAAAGCAAGGCAAAGCAGCACCTCCTTCCCCCACTTCACCAAACTCCCACACGTACCGAACTCTCAGCACACTGTGTTGTCCTCACACCGTGTAGTATTTCTCCATTCAAATATTATTTTGCTTTTTTATTTTTCTTCCCAGAGTGGATGACTTCATATTTTCCCACATTATATTCCATCTGCCAAATTTTTGCCCATTCGCTTAACCTGTCAATATCCCTTTGCAGACACTTTGTGTCCTCATCACAACTTGCTTTTCCACCTATCTTTGTATCATCAGCAAATTTGGCCACAAGACACTCTGTTCCTTCATCCAAGTCATTGATATATATTGTAAATAGTTGAGGCCCCAGCACTGATCCCTGCGGCACCCCACTAGTTACAGATTACCATTTTGGAAATGACCCTTTTATCCCGACTCTTTGTTTTCTGTTAGTTAGCTAATCCTCTATCCATGCCAGTATATTACCCCCAACACCATGAGCTCTTATGCAGTAATCTTTTATGTGGCACCTTATCGAATGCCTTTTGGAAATCCAAATATACTGCATCCATTGGTTCCCCTTTATCCACCCTGCCCGTTACTTCCTCAAAGAACTGTAATAAATTTGTCAGACATGATTTCCCCTTCATAAAACCATGTTGACTGTCCTTGATTGTATTATGAGTCTCCAAATGTCCTGCTACTACTTCCTTAATAGAAGGTGGTGCATATCAAGAGGCAGCAAGTGGCAGTGGCATTTAGCCCCTCAAGCCTGTTCCACCATTCAATGAGATCATGGTGGACCTGTGACCTGACTCCATATACCCGCCTTAGCCCCATATCCCTTAATACCCTTGGTTGCCAGAAACCTATCAATCTCAGATTTAACATTCACAAGTGAACTAGCATCAACTGCCGCCTGCAGAAGAGCGTTCCAAACTTCTCCCACCCTTTGTGTGTAGAAGCATTTCCAAACTTCACTCCTGCACGTCCTGGCTCTAAATGTTAGGCTACATCCCCGCATCCTAGTATTCAAGTGTAGGAGACCTCCAAAAACAGTTACAAATGTCTCGGCAGCCAGAAGCAATAATCCAGCCACTAACCTGTAAATCCTCATGGTCCCTTTAAATAGCGCTGGTGAGGGGTCCTCCAGGCAGTCTAAGACACATTCAGATGGTCGGGGTTCAGACTGTGCGTGAGTTGAGCGTTAAGTCCCAAAATGGTGTCTATCACTTTAAATCAGTGTTGTACACTGATTGAAGCCATTTTCTCCCTACTTCACATGATTCCAGCGTTCGTTATCTGTGCCTGCGCTAACTCCTATACCAAGATGGCGTCCGGCGCACATCATGCTGGAAACGTGCGTGCGCATCCAAGACGCCATCTTGAATGTCAGAGAGGCTGTGTAGCGCCGAAACAACGGGCGCTACACGTCCCAATTTAGCGCCCATGGAACCTAAGCAGGTAAATGGAGTTAGGATACAGATCGGCCATGATCTCATTGAATGGCCGAACAAGCTCGAGGGGTTGAATGGCCTACTCCTATTCCTATGTTCCTAATCAATTAGATCATGGCTGATCTGTACCTCAAATCCATTTACCCACTTTTGCTACACATCCTTTGACCCCCTTACCTAACAAAAATCTCGCGATCTCAGCCTTGAAAGCTCCAATTGTACCAGCATCCACAGCCTTATGGGGCAGAGAATTCCGGATTTCCACTACCCTTTGTGTGAGAAAGTGCTTCCTGATTTCACTCCTGAATGGTCTAGCTCAAATTTTAAGTTTATTTCCCTTTGTTCTTGATTCCCTTCAGAGGAAATAATTTTTCTGTACCCTGTAGAATCCTCTTGCCATTTGAAACATCTGTTGTCGGCAAACTTCCTGGTTATTATCTAGGAGATATTTATTTTGACATCAACCTAAGGCTTTCAAGCAAATGCCACAATATTTTGATTAATTTGTGTGTGGCTAAATATATGAGGTTTAAAGAAATGGAGGGTAATTTTACGTTTTTTTTGAAGTGGGACCGTAACCCGGCTCCAACACGCCCCCAGGCATGTTTGGACGCAGGCGCGCATCCGAAACCCGGAAGTCCCATCCTCACTCAATGCCGGCGGGAGGATTGATAAAGGGGAAATGTACAACTTTATGTGAATTAAAAAGGTAAAACGAATTTAACCTTACCTGCACGGGTTTCCCATCACTTCTGATTCTCGTCTGGTGAAGGACCTGATCCATGAGGCGAGTGCCTTTATTGCACTGCTTGTGGGCCAGGAGGAGCAGGAGTGCTTTATCCAGGTCCGATAAGCTCACCTGCGCGATTGGATCCCCGCGATCGGCTATCCACCACCCCCCCCACCGGATGGTGGATTCCCCCCGCCCCCCCCCGGATGGTAGACCCCACCCCGCCTCGATCTTCTCCAATGCCCCCCACCCGATATCCTCCATGGCCCTCCCTCACCACCCCCGATGTTTTCCACGGCCCACGATCTCTCCCTCCCTCCCTCCTCTTCGATTCACGTCTCCTTTCCCTCCCGAAAGGCAGCCAGCCTGTCAGTCTGGCTGGCTGGCGCGCAGGAAACCTGAAAGCACAAATACTTACCTTTAATTGAATTGCGATCGCAGAATGCGATGCACTCACTTGACTCCTGGGTTCCTCATGCGAACATCTACCCACGCGCTGGGTTCCCGGCTCTGAGCTAAAATCATGCCCTTGCTTTCTGTGTTTTGATATACACTGATGTGTAAAAATGCTCTGTTATATTTTCCTATAGTAATGTAGAAATGATTTACCAAGATTTCCATATGTTGTGCAGACCTTTTAAGTTCAACTTGCAATGCAGAATTTCAATACCTGTTGAAAATACTACTCGAGATGAATGAAACCAATCCTGTCTAATGCTGCCTCTTAGTTTTAGCGACAACTACTGTACAGTGATGCGCCCCAGTCAGTTAAAGATCTGTCACCGGCATAGACTTGTTGGGCCGAATGGCCCATTTCTATGCTGTAAATACTATGTAATGGCTACCTCCAATGAATTTAAAGCAGTAATCCAATCTCCTGCTTCAGACGCCAAATAGAAAATGCTGGAAATTCACTCACACTTTTGTAATGTCATCTGAACCCCATTATCTGTGCTATTCCTTGTTTATACTGAGTGCTCTGATGGCCAGTGCAGTGAGTACAGTGCAGTTGGAGTGCGAAGCCATAGACAATAGAATACAGAAAGATATTATTGTGTCCTGAGTAACCCCAAACCCTGCGTGTTGACTGAGAGTGCTGCAGCTGTTCAGGTTAAATGTTGTGAAAACAAAATTGCATTTTATGGCCAAGTAGTGCTTCGGATTCATGTTTAATCTGTGAAACAAAGACCGCCTGTATCGTGCTATGTTTACAAGAGGATATTACAGACTTTGCCGACTGATGTTCTGCTGTTTTAAGAACAACAGCTTGTATTTATATAGCGCCTCTAACGTAGTAAAACATCCCAAGGCACTTCACAGGAGCGTAATCAGATATACATTGATACCGAGCCAAAGGAGACATTAGGACAAGTGACCAAATGCTCAGTCAAAGAGGTAGGTTTTAAGCAGCGTCTTAAAGGAGGAGAGAGAGGCGAAGAGGTGAAATACAAGGCAATGACTGTACTCGTGCTATTTATATAAAAGAGCTGTGTTAATCTGTAACCCAGGTGATTGGGTTTGTTTTATGGAGAAACAACACAGGTATTCAACGTTGGGACAGAACATTCAGTACAGTACGTGAATACAGATCAGGTCATAATTTCTAATAGTCTGATAGCCTTATTATGAAGAGGACATTAGTATTAATGAATCATTCTAAACGATGCTGCCTAAATCTAGGCTAACACTCCAATGCAGTACTGAGGGGGTGCTGCACTGTCAGAGAAGCTGTCTTTCAGGTGAGACTTTAAACTGAAGCCCCATCTGCCCTCTCAAGTGGATGTAAAAAATCCTATTATAATATTCCGAGGAAGAACAGGGGAGTTCTCTCCGGTGTCCTGGCCAATATTTATCCCTCAACCAACATTACTAAAAAAAACAGATTATCTGGTCATTATCTTATTGCTGTTTGTGGGACCTTGCTGTGCGCAAATTGGTTGCCACGTTTCCTACATTACAACAGTAACTACACTTCAAAAATATTTTATTGGCTCTCAAGCGCTTTGTGACATCCTGAGGTTCTTTCTTTTCTTCCAGTTAGGATTCTGAATTTCAGAGGAAAGGATAGTGTGAACTGTCTGCTTCTCTCCACCACACAGAAATCTACTTACAAATCTACGGGTTCGAAAGCAGGGTCCGTGTGGGAGGGGTCTCACTCACACTGTTAAGTGGAAATGCAGTTTCATAATGGATTTTGCAACTTTGAAGCTGATATGCATGATGTATCATGGTGTGTGCAGTGGGCTTTGTGGCTGCCCTTGCTCCACACAGTCATTCCCCCTCCACCCTCCGTTTCACACCCATTCCATATGAGCCCCCAGTGTTGAATCTGTCAATTGCTGGGAGCTTGCGTGTGGAAGGGGCGGAGGTGAGTTTCAGCAATGTCACAGCCACTTAAATGTCAGCAGCAGCCTTTAAAGGGAAGGGTGATTTTGGTGGATAAAAACAGTCATCTCATGGAGCAGTGCCGTGGCAGGACACCCTGATTCGTAAAGTAGGTACCCACCCTACGGGAAAGTAGTGCAGAGTACCTGGGTGGAGAAGGTGCATAGGGTAAATGCTGTTTTAAATAAAATAAGACTTGTATTTATACAGCACCTTTCAGGACCTCAGCACATTTCAAAGCATTTTACAGCCAATGAAGTACTTTTGAAAAGTAGTCACTGTTGTAATGTAGGAAATGCCAGTTTGCACACAGCAAGGTCCCACAAACAGTAATGTGATAATGACCAGATAATCTGTTTTAGTGATGTTGGTTGAGGGATAAATATTAGCCAGGACTCCCAGTTTTGATTACCAATAGGACCTAGGAGCAGTTTCGAAAGAAGTGTGCCGACCTAAAAACATCTGCCAAGGAAAGGCTACCCACTAGAAGCGTCTACCAAATAGATAGGCAAACCGTTCATGATACAGAATGTTTCCTCATACCCTGTTCTATATTGACGTTGTTTCACTGGGGAAGGTGGAGCCAGCAACTTTCAAAACTTCCTGATTCCTGCTTACCCATTATTTTACTGGTGGGATGGATCATGGTGGTGGGGAATTCCCCCCTTTCTCAGGAGGCACATTGATTTCTAGGGCATGCACTAGCTCTTCCTCAATCGTACTTAACAGAACTTATACTTAACAGAATGTGGAACTTTCTACCACATTCTGGTGGAGTGGTTGAGGCGAATAGCATAGATGCATTTAAGGGGAAGCTAGATAAGTCCATGAGGGAGAAAGGAATAGAAGGATGTGCAGATAGGGTTAGATGAAGTAGGGTGGGAGGAGCATTAAAACTGGCATGGATCATGGCCTGTTTCTGTGCTGTACATTCTAGTCTTTGACTAGCCATTGAACTGGGTCTTGGATCCAGTTTAGGAGCAGCTGATTTCTAATTTAGCAGAATTATACAACATAGCACAAAATTTTATCCTGATAATTGCATTAGATAAGTGCCACAATCAAAGGAGTATTACAGTTATTACATGAATCACTTGAATGAATGAACCTTTGTATTCCTGATGCAACAAAAAGATAATTAAACATGTAAATGTCAAGGCTTATACATTAACAAAGAGCAATTGGGGGCGATATTGCAGAATGACTGCTGCCTGTAGAGCCTGTCCCCCCCGACTCCCGGCCTCAGGAATTTTCAAGGTCAGAGCAATGGTTATAATCCGAAGTTATTGAAATCAATGTTGAATCCGGAAGGTTGTAAAGTGTCTAATCGAAAGATGTGGTGCTGTTCCTCGAGCTTCCATTGAGCTTCATTGGAACAGTGTAGGAGGCCGAGGACTCTGTCCCAATCCCACTCTGACCTCTCTGTCCTCAGACTCAACATTGATCTCAATAACTGATAACCACTGCTCCCATTTTTTCAGACATCAGGTGCTGCTAATGTTTCTGCTGTTGCCATTTACAGCTCCTCTAGACCCATCTTTTATTTCTTTACTTGTCCCATTACCACCTTCCTTGTCTTGCACCATCATCCCTTTTGTCATTTAATCACTCCTGCCCTCCATTCCGTCAGAGACCTTCCCTTTTGTTCTTTCCTCCCCTTCCTCCCCCCACCCCCATCACCACCTCTCCCTGGAACTGTACATGCATAAAAATTGTTAAGTCTTCAACTTCTTATAGTTCTGATGAAAGGTCATCGACCTGAAACATTAACTCTGTTTCTTTCTCCACAAATGCTGCCTCACTTGCTGAGTATTTCCATCTTTTTCTATTTTTATTAACTATTAAAGTTGAATTAAACTGCCTGTATAGCAATGTACACAGTGTCCAAAATAAAAGGGGAAACTGGAGGCAATAATTCATAGCGAGGAGCCTGACGTAGTAGGAATAACTGAAACATGGCTACACAAAGAACAGGACTGGCAATTAAATATTGCAAGCTATAACATAATCAGAAAAGATAAGGAAGGTTGGGTGGGGGGGTGGAGTAGTTGTACTAATTAAAGATAACCTAATGGCAGTAGAAAAAAGGGACATAAATAACAGAAGGATAGAAACAGAATCCATATGGATTAAAATAAAAGATAAGAAGGGATCAATCACACTAATAGGGCTGTACTACAGACCACCTAATAGTGGAAAGGAGGTGGAGGAAGAAATATGTAAGCGAATATGTGAAATGAGTAAAGGACATAGAGTAATAATCATGGGAGATTTTAACTACCCCCAAATAAACTGGCAAGAAAGGTAAGTAAAGGAATGGAGGAAATGGAGTTTTTACAATGTGTGCTGGATTCCTTTATTACCCAGAATGTAAATAGCCCAATAAAGGACAAAGCACTGCTGGATCTAGTAATGGGAAATGAACCAGAACAGATAAGAGCAGTAAGCGCAGGGGAACATCTAGGCAATAGCGATCACAACATAATAAGGTTTAAGATAAAGATTGAGCAGGACATAAGTAAGACAAAGACCAAAATAATAAATTGGAAAAAAGCTGATTTTCAGGGAATAAGAATGGAACTTAGGTAAATAAATTGGAAAAAATTACTGATAAACAAAGAAATAGAACAACAGTGGGAAACATTTAAAATGGTGATCAATTAATTCATAGCGAGGTGGTCTGTAGTACAGCCCTATTAGTGTGATTGATCCCTTCTTATCTTTTATTTTAATCCATATGGATTCTGTTTCTATCCTTCTGTTATTTATGTCCCTTTTTTCTACTGCCATTAGGTTATCTTTAATTAGTACAACTACTCCACCCCCCCACCCAACCTTCCTTATCTTTTCTGATTATGTTATAGCTTGCAATATTTAATTGCCAGTCCTGTTCTTTGTGTAGCCATGTTTCAGTTATTCCTACTACGTCAGGCTCCTCGCTATGAATTGGTGATCAATAGAGCCTAGGAGAAATATATCCCACTAAAAAGCAAGAACAAACTAGCCAGTAATGACACACCATGGATGAATAAAGAAAAATGTGCAACATTGAAACTAAAGAAAAAGGCATACACTAAGTACATAGACAATAAAAGAGAGGATAATAAAAGGGAATGTGAAAAAGTTAGGAAAGAAGGTAAAAAAAACAATTTGGAAGGCAAAGAGAAGCAACAAAATTAAATTAAATAAGGAATATAAAAAAAAATGGTGAAGTATTCAACAGACATAAATAACAAAAGAAAAATCAGGATCGGGATAGGGCCACTAAGGGATACATACAATAAACTCACAGGTAATGATAGCAAAATTGCACAAATATTAAATAATTACTTTGCCTCAGTATTTACCAGGGAGACTAACATGGTGGGCATGACATTAGAAGAAGAGATTGAAAAAGATATAAAAAAACATTTAAGATAGAGAGGGGGAGATAATTGATAAACTAATCAAACTTAGAGAGGATAAAAGTCCTGGTCCAGATGGATTGCATCCGTGCATATTAAAAGAAGTTAGGGAAGAATTAACAAAGGCACTACTACATACACATAAAAATTCATTAGAAAATGGAATAGTGCCAGAGGACTGGCAGACAGCTAATATGATTCCTATATTTAAAAAGGGAGATAGAAGCTGTCCAGGGAACTATAGACAAATTAGCTTAACGTTGGTAATAGGAAAGATAACAGAATCCTTACTCAAAGATGTAATAGGGAAACATCTAGAAACCAAAAATATAATACAGAATAGTCAGCACAAATTTTAAAAGGGAAGGTCATGCTTGACCAACCTTATTGAATTCTTTGAAGAAGTAACAGAAAGGGTAGTCAAGTATAATGCGGTAGATGTAATATATTTGGATTTTCAAAAAGCCTTCAATAAGGTACCGCATGATATTCTCATGACGAAGGTCAGAGCATGTAGAGTCGGGGAACAAGTAGCAGAATAGATAGCAAGCTGACTACAAAACAGAAAACAGAGAGTAGGGGTTAAAGGTAGTTACTTAGACTGGCAGAAGGTGGGATGTGGTGTTCCACAAGAATCTGTGCTGGGACCACTGTTGTTCACCATTTATATAAATGACTTGGACTCGGGAATCGGAAGTACAATTTCAAAATTTGTGGATGACATCAAATTGGGAGGTATAGTTAATACCGAGGAGGACTGCAACAAAATACAGGAACACATTAATAAACTTGCAGAATGGCTGTGTAAGTGGCTATTGAATTTCAGTATAGATAAGTGGAGGTGGTACATTTTGGTAGGAAGAATAAGGAGGCCATATACTGGTGGATAATAAGAGGGGGTTGGAGTACAAGAGTAAGGAAGTCTTACCACAATTGTACAGGGCTTTGCAAACCAAGCATTGGGGTTCATTTCTAGAGGGATAGAAATGAAAAGCAGAGAAGTTATGTTAAACTTGTATGGAATCTTGGTTAGATCACACTTGGAATATTGTGAACAGTTCTGGTCTTCACATTATAAAAAGGATATAGAGGCACTGGAGAAGGCGCAAAAAAGGTTTACTAAGATGATACCAGAACTGAGAGATTATACCTATCAGGAAAGATTGAACAGGCTGGGGCTCTTTTCTGTAGAAAAGAGAAGACTGAGGGGTGACCTGATAGAGAGATCTTTAAGATTATGAAAAGGTTTGCTTGGGTAGAAGTAGAGAAGATGTTTCCACTTGCGGGAGAGACCCGAACTAGGGCCCATAAATATAAGATAGTCACTAATAAATCCAATAGGGAATTCAGGAGAAACTTCTTTATCCAGAGAGTGGTTAGAATATGGAACTCGCTACCACAAGGAGTAGTTGAGGTGACTAGCATAGATGCATTTAAGGAGAAGCTACATAAAAACATGAGGGATAAAGGAATAAAAAGATATGCTGATACAGGTGGATGAAGTAGGGAGGGAGGAGGCTCGTGTGAAGCATAAACAGCAGCATGGACCTGTTGGGCCCAGTGGCTTGTTTCTGTGCTGTACATTGTATGTAATTCTATGTAAGTGTTCAAAATTATGAGGTTTTCTCATAAGTAAAAAGGGGGAAAACTATATCCACTGGTTTGTGAGTTGGTAACTAGAGGGCATAAAATTAAAATCATCACAAGAATTTTTTCTTCATATAGAGAATGCCTGCCCCGAAACTGTGGTGGAAGCAGAATCCATAATAATAGCTTTCGAAAGGGAGGTGGATAAATAGTCAAAAGAAGGAAATATTATGGGGAAAGGCCAGGGGAATGTCAATAAGAGGCCCACGTCTTTCAGAGAGCTAGCACAGGTGGATTCCCTCTGTGCTGTAAAATTGTATGATTCAGTGAACAAAATCTGCAGTGTAAAGGTTCACTCACTCACACTGACATTAGTGTCAGTAGTTCTAGTTCAATAAGCGTTTCAAAAACCTTTTGGTGAGTAACAAAAACAAATAATATGTTTAAACACAAATTCGATTTTTCAATAAAAATTTGATTCCACAGAAACAGGCCATTTGGCCCAACATGTCAATTGACATGTTGGGCCAAATGGCCTGTTTCTGTGGAATCAAATTTTTATTGAAAAATCGAATTTGTGTTTAAACATATGATTTGTTCCACACGAGCCTCCTCCCTCCTTACTTCATCCACCCCTTTCAGTGTATCCTTTTATTCCTTGATTCCTCCTGCTCATACTTTTTACCTGATCCATAACTTGCTGACCCCACCTTTCCCTCCAGACCAAGAATCCTTTTACCTTGGTTCTCTGTCCCAAGTCTGTCCCCGACTTCAACTTGCTGCAATGCTAAGTACGTATTCCATCTGGGCTAACACAGCTTACTGCTACTGCAACAGGGGTTCATGATCTCAAGCTCATCTCTCTCCTCCAGGCAGCTTCTGACTCTCCTTTGCCAGTTCTAAATCAAGCACAGTTAGATTAAAAACAAAAGCAAAATACTGCAGATGCTGGAAATCTGAAATAAAAACAGAAAATGCTGGAAACACTCAGCAGATCAGGCAGCATCTGTGGAGAGAGAAACAGAGTTGACGTTTCAGGCCAATGATCTTTCATCAGAACTGGAAGAAATTAGAGAATTAATGGTTTATAAGCGAGTGCAGAGCCAGGGAAAAAAGGGGAGGCGAGAGGGGGGGAAGGAAAGAACAAAGGGAAAGATCTGTGATGGGGTGGCGGGCAAAAGGGATGATGGTGCAAGGCAAAAGGGGGTGGTAATGGACCAAGTAAAGAAACAAAAGATGGGCCCAGAGGAGGTGTAAATGGTTACAGCAGAGCCATTACCAGCACCTGCTGCACGAGAAAATGGAAGCGGTGGTTATGATCTGAAGTGGTTGAACTCAATGTTGAGTCTGGAAGGCTGTAAAGTGCCGAATCGAAAGATGAGGTGCTGTTCTTTGAGCTTGCGTTGAGCTTGGAGTGTGGAGGAGAATTAAAATGACAAGTGACCGGAAGCTCAGGGTCACGCTTGTGGAATGAGCGGAGGTGTTCAGCTAAGCAATCACCCAATCTGCGTTTGGTCTCCCCAATGTAGAGGAGACCGCATCGTGAGCAGCGAATACAGAATACTAAGTTGGAAGAAGTACAAGCAAATTGTTGTTTCACCTAGAAGGAGTTTTTGGGGCCCTGGACTGTGGGAAGGGAGGAGGTGAAAGGGCAGATTAAAAATAAAGCAATGTACTGAGACAGAAGAAAAGAGGTGATCACTCAGTAGAGGCCACATGCCATGCGGGAGACCCCTTGATCTTGACAATTTACTTAAAAGTATGTTTCTCAAGACTCTATGCCATTATGCAGTACGTCTTAAGTTACAGGTAGGCAAGCTACATTGTTACCGACTCTGCCCATTGGTGGACCTGGTACCATGGCACATCTCAGGCTTCAAATCGTAACATTCTCTTAGTACTTTCGAACAACTGGAGGGCTAGAGAGCAAGCAAAAGAGAAAGGGATTTCAGCATCTGTAGAGGAAATTAACAGTGCTTTTAAATTTAACCCCATTAGACTCCACAAGGCTGCCCTTCAAAGAGGTAGTAGGGGAAAGGGGGTGACATACCTTCTTAGACACTTTGGTTAGAAAACATGGTCTCTAACTGGCTTCATGGGCTTCATTGTTGGCTGTGCTCGCTAACCTTCAGCATCAGTCTCTCAGTCCCTGAACGCCTCGAATTTAAAACTCTCATCCTTGTGTTCAAATCCCTTCATGGTCTCACCCCGCTCTACCTCCTCCAGCCCTACAACCCCCTGAGAACTCTGCGCTCCTCCAATTCTGACCCCTTGAGCATCCCCCACTTCCTTCGCCCCACCATTGGCGGCCGTGCCTTCAGCTGCCTAGGCCCTAAGCTCTGGAATTCGTTCCCTAAACCTCTCCATCTCTCTACCTCTCTCTCCTCCTTAAAGAAGCACCTTAAAACTCACCTCTTCAACCAAGCTTTTGGTCACCTGTCCTAATATCTCCACATCTGGCTCGGTGTCAAATTTTGTCTGATAACGCTTCAGTGAAGCACCTTGAGACATTTTACTACTTTAAAGGTGCTATATAAATGCAAGTTGCTGTTGCACTATTTCTCCTTTGTCTTGCTCACCTACCAAACAGTTTGGTTCTGAATGGTACACACCTGAAAGGCCACAGCCTGTCTGCTGCTCTCCAAAGTTGTTGACTGACCCTGCTGTGTATTTCCAGCATTTTCTGCTTTTTTATTTCAGATTTTCCACCAACTGCAGCTTCTCCTTTTTATTTTGCTATTCAACAGTCCATTTGGGAAAACAATTAGTTGAGGTGCCGAGTCTAGGATTTTACTCCTTTAACGGGACCCTTGTGGACCTTCCCTTTCTCTGTCAAAGTGTTGAATCTCCAAGAGTCCAACTGACAGAGAAAGCAATACCATCCGTCGCATGGCGTCACCACAGTACTGAAGTTCTCTTTATTCTGAAACAGTCGTTGCAGTCACAAGTGGATTAAACATTACAGGCCAAACATTAGTCAGTGATATTAATAGGTGAATGTTCAATGCACTTTTATGATTTACTTCTGTCCACTATTTTACTGAAGGTGCTTAAAATAACACATTCAAAATAAAAATTAATGGCTCCTTTAAATTAGCGTTCATCCGCTAATATCACCACCAGTAATTTCTAGCCCGAAAAGCTCTTTTTAGATGTTGAAACAGCGGGAGATGAGCAGAATTATTTTTTTAGTCAGTGAGTTGTTATGATCTGGAGTGCACTGCCTGAAAGGGCGGTGGAAGCAGATTCCATAGTAACTTTCAAAAGGAAATTGGATAAATACTTGAAAAGGAAAAATTTGCAGGGCTACGGGGCTGGAGCAGGGGGGGAGTGGGACTAATTGGTAGCTCTTTCAGAGAGCCAGCACTGGCACGATGGGCCAAATGGCCTCCTTCTGTGCTATATGATTCAATGATTCTATTCTATAAAAATAAAAAGCACACGTAACAGGGGACATCTTTTTGCACTGCTGATGAGGAAATCCATCATAACTCACTTTGCCAGGGGAGCCTTTCGACATGCCGTTCCTCTGTATATACATTGCTGCTTAATATAGGCACTTTCCATATGACTACAGGGGCTAACTGATTAAATGAAAAATCATGTGCACCCTTAGTGGTGGAAATTTGTGGCTGTTCTTACTTTAACATTTGAACTAAACAGTGATAGGATCATGATGCGCCTGTGAGGAAGAGATTCACTTCCCACTGAATGTGACGTAGGCGTCGACTAGTCTCGTATATTAACTTGAACATTCTGCATCTCATCTCTCCCAAGTCAGAGTAGTGAAATTGGCAAGGATTCCAAAAGAATTCAGGTTACATAAAACTTGTCTTGCCCCCACCTTGATATGTGTGTTGATCTTGAAGAGCAGGGAAAAGCAGGGTTTTTTTTTAAAAGACTAACCAGGAGCCAGCTGGGTGGACTCGCTCAGCTATTCTCTGACTGAGCATTTGTTTAAAATGCCTAATCTGTTTTCATTAGCCTCGTTACGAAAGGGAAAGGAGGTGGTAGTCTGACTGGCAGTCATTTTTAATATTGATGTGCCGCCACGTGGAGAATTGCAGTCTAAGCTTTAAGGCTGCTTTAAGCAATAATAATGTCTGCAAATTCACACATAGGTTTAACTGGGTAGTAAATCTTCCACACCAGTGAAAGAAAGAAAGACTTGCATTTATATAGCGCCTTTCACGACCTCAGGATGTCCAAAAGCGTTTTACAGCCAGTGAAGTTGTTTTTGTTGTATCGTAGGAAATGCGATAGTTAATTTGTGCACAGCAAGGTCCGACAAACAGTCATGTGATAATGACCAGATAATCTGTTTTTTAGTGATGTTGGTTGAAGGATAAATACTAGGACTCCGGGGAGAACTCCCCTGCTCTTCTTTGAAATAGTGCCATGGGATCTTTTATGTCCACCTGAGAGGGCAGAAGGGGCCTCGGTTTAACTCTTATCCAAAAGACGGCACTTCCGACAGTACAGCACTCCCTCAGTACTGCACTGGAGTGTCAGTCCAGATTTTGTGTTCAAGTCTCTGGAGTGGTGCTAAAAACAGCAATGTAACCAGTTATTGGGGTTTGTAATGAATTAAATTTAGGCACACTGCAAATTCTAAATGGTTGTATTGTGCAGTTAACATTTCCAGTGTTTCGTTTTTATGATTTTCAGTATTTATTTTGAGCCTATTTTAATTTACACTTAACCTGGAGTTTTGCCGATGCTTTCACCTGTCATTTTTTAAAAAAAAGAGTAAAGACAGTTGAAATGACCTTTGGTCAATCAAGTCTTTCAACAGCTTGTTCACTTGCTACCGATCTTGAAGAAGTTTAGGTTCCCATCAGATTATGATGAAGCAGAACTGATCCACTATGATCCATCCCAAAAGAATAAAATGTTATAATTTGATGTTCAAAAAATAGCAAGAGTTTACAAGCATTCATAGTCAATGGATGGCAAATCTAACCCATAGTCTTTACAAATAAAGATTTTATTTAATTCATAAAAGCCGTCTATCTTTATGACTAGTTAAGATTTTCATCTTGCAGCTATATCTTTCAAGATTAGCACTTGACACCAGAAAGGAAAACTTGTGCAAAACGCAACTTGTGCAATTCAGTCCACACCTGATTCCATAACTTTCTTTTGTATTCATTCTTGGGATGTGGGCATCGCTAGCAAGGATGGCATTTATTGTCCATCCCCAGTTTCTCTTGAGTAGGTGGTGGTGGGCCTTCTTCTTGAACCGCTGCAGTCTGTGTGGTGAAGGTGCTCCCACAATGCTGTTAGGTAGGGAGTTCCAGGATTTTGACCCAGCGATGATAAAGGAATGGCGATATATGTCCAAGTCAGGCTGGTGTGTGACTTGGAGGGGAATTTGGAAGCAATGGTGTTCCCATGTGCCTGCTGCTCTTGTCCTACTAGGTGGTGGGGTTATGGATTTGGGAGATGCTGCCGAAGAAGCCTTGGCAAGTTGCTACAGTGTAGATAGTATACACTGCAGCCACGGTACGCTGGTGGTGGAGAGAGTGGATGTTTAAGCTGGTGGATGGGGTGCTGATCAAGTTGATGGTCATTGATGAAGCAGCTGAAGATAGTTGGGCCTCGGATGCTGCCCTGGTTTCCGCGACCAGTGGGCACTGCAGGAGCTGGAGTGCATCCTGGATCCTCAAAATAAAATTATAATTTGACACGGTTATTGGTTTGAATTGTTTCAAATAAAACACACCCTACCCCCCGCCCCCTTCTTATAAAAGGGAGGGCCTAAACCACAAAAAAAAGGATGCTGCCCTGAGGAACTCCTGCAGCAATATCCTGGGGCTGAGATGATTGGCTTCCATCAACCACAATCATCTTCCTTTGTGTCAGGTATGATTCCAGCTGACGAAAGTCTTCATCTCCCACTTGTTAATTGTATCCATGTGATTTATATCAATTAGATTGAGAACAAATCTAGCAGCTCAAAACTGGGCATCCATGAGGTGCTGTGGGCCATCAGCAGCAGCAGAATTGTATTCCAGCACAATCTGTAACCTCATGGCCCGGCATATTCCTCACTCTACCATTACCAACAAGCCAGGGGATCAACCCTGGTTCAATGAGGAGTGTAGATAAGCATGCCAGGAGCAGCACCAGGCGTACCTAAAAATGAGGTGCCAACCTGGTGAAGCTACAACTCAGGACTACATGCATGCTAAACAGTGGAAGCAACATGCTAAAGACAAAGCTAAGCGATTCCACAACCAACGGATCAGATGAAAGCTCTGCAGTCCTGCCACATCCAATCGTGAATGATGGTGGACAATTAAACAACTAACGGGAGGAGGAGGCTCTATAAACATCCCCATCCTCAATGATGGCGGAGTCCAGCACGTGAGTACAAAAGACAAGGCTGAAGCATTTGCAACCATCTTCAGCCAGAAGTGCCGAGTGGATGATCCATCTCTGCCTCCTCCCGATATCCCCACCATCATAGAAGCCAGTCTTCAGCCAATTCGATTCACTCCACGTGATATCAAGAAACGGCTGAGTGCACTGGATACAGCAAAGGCTATGCGCCCCGACAACATCCCAGCTGTAGTGCTGAAGTCTTGTGCTCCAGAATTAGCTGCGCCTCTAGCCAAGCCGTTCCAATACAGATACAACACTGGCATCTACCCAACAATGTGGAAAACTGCCCAGGTATGTCCTGTCCACAAAAAGCAGGACAAATCCAATCCAGCCATTTACCGCCCCATCAATCTACTCTTGATCATCAGCAAAGTGATGGAAGGTGTCGTCGACAGTGCTATCAAGCGGCACTTACTCACCAATAACCTGCTCACCGATGCTCAGTTTGGGTTCCGCCAGGACCACTCGGCTCCAGACCTCATTACAGCCTTGGTCCAAACATGGACAAAAGAGCTGAATTTCAGAGGTGAGGGGAGAGTGACTTCCCTTGACACCAAGGCAGCATTTGACCGAGTGTGGCACCAAGGAGCACTAGTAAAATTGAAGTGAATGAGAATCAGGGGGAAAAGTCTCCAGTGGCTGGAGTCATACCTAGCACAAAGGAAGACGGTAGTGGCTGTTGGAGGCCAATCATCTCAGCCCCAGGACGTTGCTGCAGGAGTTCCTCAGGGCAGTGTCCTAGGCCCAACCATCTTCAGCTGCTTCATCAATGACCTTCCCTCTATCACAAGGTCAGAAATGGGGATGTTCGCTGATGATTGCACAGTGTTCAGTTCCATTCGCAACCCCTCGGATAATGAAGCTGTCCGTGCCCGCATGCAGCAAGACCTGGACAACATCCAGGCCAGACAAGTGCCAGGCAATGTCCATCTCCAACAAAAGAGAGTGTAACCACCTCCCCTTGACATTCAACGGCATTACCATTGCCGAATCCCCCACCATCAACATCCTGGGGGTCACCATTGACCAGAAACTTAACTGGACCAACCATATAAATACTGTGGCTACAAGAGCATGTCAGAGGCTGGGTATTCTGCGGCGAGTGACTCACCTCCTGACTCCCTAAAGCTTTTCCACCATCTACAAGGCACATGTCAGGAGTGTGATGGAATACTCTCCAATTGCTTGGATGAGTGCAGTCCAACAACACTCAAGAAGCTCAACACCATCCAGGACAATGCAGCCCGCTTGATTGGCACCCCATCCACCACCCTTAACATTCATTCCCTTCATCACCGGCACACTGTGGCTGCAGTGTGTACCATCCACAGGATGCACTGCAGCAACTCGCCAAGGCTTCTTTGACAGCACTCCTAAACCCACGACCTTTACCACCTAGAAGGACAAGAGCAGCAGGCACATGGGAACAACACCACCTGCACGTTCCCCTCCAAGTCACACACCATCCCAACTTGGAAATATATCGCCGTTCCTTCCTCGTCGCTGGGTCAAAATCCTGGAACTCCCTACCTAACAGCACTGTGGGAGAACCTTCACCACACGGACTGCAACGGTTCAAGAAGGCGGCTCACCACCACCTTCTCAAGGGATGGTCAATAAATGCTGGCCTCGCCAGTGATGCCCACATCCCATGAACGAAAAAAAAAATTGTATTCAGGTGGTGCACGTCAATTGGGGCTCTCTTGTATCCATTTATAAGAGAGCTGATCTGGGGTGTGGTGGTGGTAATGTGGATCTCTGAATAAAGGCATGAAGCAACTGAAACTAGGCACTAGTATTCTTTCCTCCACCACCTGGCTATCCAGTTTGGAATACTACTGGAGCCCCTGTACTGCTAAATAAGATAATTGATCACCTCTGGCAAAGGCCTAAAAGGGACCATGCCAGGTCTCAACCAGTGTTCATTCTGCTGAGGAATTCCAGCGATTCTCTCCGAAATACCCTCTTGATGTCGGGGCGGCAGCGGAAAGATTTTCTCATGCCTTCCTTCCCCGACTGGACTTTAACGATCCAGTCTAAACATGGTGGCAATCCTGTTCTAACTGGACTCCAGCCCATATTCTGGGCCCCCGGGTGGAAATGGGGCTCATAATCTCTCCCAACCCACAGATTTTGGGGCGAAGAGGTACAATTTTGAGAGTTTCTGGTGGCTGCTGCTTTGCAGTGAGTGGGCAAAACTGTGGATATGGAGTTCAATGTGGGAAAGTGTGAGGTCATCCACTTTGGACCGAAGAAAGATAGATCAGAGTATTTTCTAAATGGCATATTCAGGAAGCACTTCTTCACACAAAGGGTAGTGGAAATCTGGAACACTCTCCTCCAAAAAACTTTTGTGGCTGGGGGTCAATTAAAAATGTCAAAACTGAGATTGATAGATTTTTGTTAGGCAAGGGTATTAACGGTCACAGAACCAAGGTGGGTAGATGGAGTTAAGATACAGGTCAGTCATGATCTAATTGTGATGTGGAGATGCCGGTGATGGACTGGGGTGGGTAAATGTAAGGAATCTTACAACACCAGGTTATAGTCCAACAGTTTTATTTGAAAATCACAAGCTTTCGGAGATTATCTCCTTCATCAGGTGAGTGAGTGAATGAGAGGTTCTCAAATCGCATATCTTATATTAGGCTGGGACACCATCACACCAATCAAAGGTGTCGTTGGTGTTCAGACAGGTTAGCCACGGAAAACAGTAGGTCCCAGTATACTGAATGCACAATGTGTCAAATTACACAGACAGAGAGAAAGAGACCCGATGGGCAGAGAGAGAGAGAGAATTTCCAGTTGTATTAAAAACAGATAACTTTTTTTTCCCTGCTGGTGGGGTTACGTGTAGCGTGACATGAACCCAAGATCCCGGTTGAGGCCGTCCTCATGGGTGCGGAACTTGGCTATCAATTTCTGCTCGACGATTTTGCGTTGTCGTGTGTCTCGAAGGCCGCCTTGGAGAACGCTTACCCGAAGATCGGTGGCCGAATGTCCTTGACTGCTGAAGTGTTCCCCGACTGGGAGGGAACCCTCCTGTCTGGTGATTGTTGCGCGGTGTCCGTTCATCCGTTGTCGCAGTGTCTGCATGGTCTCGCCAATGTACCATGCTCCGGGGCATCCTTTCCTGCAACGTATGAGGTAGACAACGTTGGCCGAGTCTCAGGAGTATGAACAATGTACCTGGTGGGTGGTGTTGAATGGTGGAAGAGGCTTACGGAGCTAAATGGCCTACTCCTGTTCCTGTGTTCCTTCCTATGTTCCAGTACACATAACAATGAAGTTTGGACCATGTGAGCATCATGGATCTTGTGCAAAACTCATGTAAGTGTAGAACCTGTCCCAGGATCAAAATCACAATTTTCCACTTCCTCTGCGCTGCCCTTGCCAGTTTAAGGGAGCATAATTTCAGGTCCGACTGGGACTTTTCTCTTGTCCTTACTAAGTGATGGACAGACCATTCAAACCCTTTTTAACATGGAATTTGAAGTTTCTTGTCTGCAACAAAAATGTTATTTATCATTAGAATTACATAGAAATTACAGCACAGAAACAGGCCATTTGGCCCAATAGGTCTATGTTCTACATGAGCCTCCTCCCACCCTACTTCATCTAACCCTTTAGCATATCCTTCTATTCCTTTCTCCCTCATGTAGCATGTTTAGTTTCAGCCCATAGGGTTAGTGAGCTGCAGGCTTTAGTTGTAGATGGGCCATATTTATTTATTTTGACATGTGAATAGAGTAGTTTCTGGACTTGCCCAAAGTTATACCCTGAGATAGTCTCATGATTTCATTTGGATCAGGAGATTGCTGTGCTCTTTTTTTTCTCCCACCTTTTCCTCAATTGGATGAGGATCATAAGTTCACTCAAGATTTTAGGAAATCCCAGCAATTACTTGTGTCTTATGGAAAGAAGACCTTAGGTAACTCGGTGGAAAAATATTGATGGAAAAATGGCTAATGGAGTATATTTTCCATTGCACCATTCAACTGAAGGGTCTCTTTTTTAATTATCATATCCCTAAACAAAAGTGTTATGATTTTATGCTTGAATCTCAAATGGCAGCCTAAAGAATAGAAATAAAACTTTTAACATCCTAGAGGTCTGGGTCAAGGGCCATTCTACTCATTGAATAGGCTCTCTTGTGTTTTTTATACATTTCCAATAGCAGTGTGTGTAAGGCAGCCAAGTAGAGTACACGTTTACCAGACATTACTGTTTAAATTTGGGCAACATCCAGAAGATTATACTTGGCACATCTATTTTGGCAGCAGGAATAGGGGCCTCCCTCCTCCTAAAATGGTATCCAATTTGTTATGACTCTTATAGGACATGAGGTATGCTTGAATGACGATGAAAGAAAGATTACCTACCTTGTAGGGTCTTTATCTTTCAAATGATGGCATCTCTCAAGCACCATGATCCCACCCAACCATCCCCTCAAGCCCTGCCAAGGTCATTATTGCTTGATGGTGAGGGAGTTTGTAAGGAAGTCATGTTTAGGGTTGTGTAGGTCAAAAATAACTTATCTACTGCACATATTCTGAGCCTTTTTTATTGGGCGGGAGCAGGTGGCCACATGCCCCGATGATGTCAAGACCCAAACGAAAAAGCAATTCTCGGATCAATCGTGAGCAGACAAATTCCTTTGGCGCAATGGATGCTATCATTCGAAGAATGACAAAGACCTCAAAAAGTAGGTAATCTTACATTGTATTTCACACATGGTAATTGGCCATAGTCCTTATCAGACAACATAATACAAATGATCATAACAAATGCTAGTTTTACCTGAGAAAAGGAAATTACACGAATATCAGTAGATTATGATACTTTGTTAATTATCATATCCCTAAAAAGAAGTGTAATGATTTTACACTTGAATCTCATGTGGCAGCATAAAGCATAGAAATAAAACTTTTAACTTTTAATATGTATTCCCAGTACATTATGTTTTTTTTATTGCTTTTAAGATGTCTAGATGTTGTGGGAGCAGAGCCATCTCTAGATTGGAGCTCACAGGTCAGACTGAAGTAGTCTCAGATTTTCCCATAAACTTTTCTCCTTCATTCCGTTTTGTACACTATACATTTAAAAAAAAATTGTGCTAATTGTTGTGGCTTTCAGGAAAGAGTCAATGGGTCTGGTTCCAGTTATGGGATGAAATTAGAGGGACAATTTGAGGTTATACTGATAATCCATTGGGAAATCTAAACATACACAGCTGTGGCCCAGGGACAGCTTCCTTCTCCAGGACAATATGACAAATACAACTTTCTCACGGTGTGAGCCAATGATGTAAGTGACCTTAAACACATACACACACTTGGCTAAAATTCAAACTTGAAATTGCAAATTTTTGTTTTACTTTGGTGAGAATTGGACTACCAGCTTTCGTGAGAAACTAGCTGTGAGACTATACTCTTAAGTTCTGTTATAGCCTTGGTTTACTGGTAGACTGAAATTTTAATCAGAATCCAATAAAAAAAACATCCACTGCATTTTATAATGCAGCAATATATATTAGCTAGGCCAGTAAAATAACCTGACAGAGTTATGTATACATGTGGTGAGAAATGGTGATTTAGTGGGATGGAATCTACAGTGATCTCAACCTTCAATTGCACCTTCACTTTGAAATTTATACTTCTAATTCACTTTTTTTAAAGTTTAAGAAGAGAAATTGGCCAATTTGGGGTGAAATCCAGACCCGTGCAGAGAGTAATAGAGGTCTGATGTTGAGTGAACTGAATTCAGTAAAACTATACTTAACATCAGATCTAATTTAATGAAAGGCAAATGAGGGAATCAGACAGAGAAAGAGAATCAGAAATGGAGAGTCATAAGATGAAGAGGATCAAGTCAAGAGAGAGATAGAAGGCAGAAAGCAGGGCACTCTTTAATCAATTGAGAGCGGTCTGGTGCGTTGGAAGGGAGGGCTATGCATGGTCTACACAACAATAGTGGAAGACTAAAACTAGAATAATAAAAGTAACCTCAGAAGACATGGATATAGAATGGGTAGGATAAATTACACTAAACGGATCCTGCAGAGCACAGTAGGTTAACAGACTGTCCTTTCACCGCTCAAGGATAAGTTCAACCCAAACTGATGGAATGAAAATCTGATACCAAAAGAATCCAACATAAAATGAGTTTGCACAGTCTCAACCCAGCTCCCAGCACTAAGCTACCCATAATTTACTACAAATTTACACTAAATTGGAAATCTTGTGCAAGGAAGCAATATTGGTAGTTGCTGTGGAAAATCAAAATTGCTACATTTAGAGGAGACCATTTAGGTTTTGGGTTAAGACATACATTTGGGGCAGGATAGTGGGAAACTCTACATTTGTTTCTTACTATATTCAATGCTGATACTGAATTACAAAAATGAAAATATATTCTCTTCCACAGCACTGCTCTCCCAAAAGTAATGAATGTAGTAATGAATGTAGTATTGACCTTAGAGATAAGAATCACAGACAATATATAAGAGGTATAGTTGTGCATGGTTATACTCAAAACAATTTCATGCAAACAGACGATCCATTATGAAGACTCAGTGCATATAACGAACATGCAACAAAAGGAGTAAACACTCATAGGTGACAAAGTAGTTTGATAAAGAAATAGGTAAAAAGGTAGCTTTAATGATGCACTGTAAAGCACTGAGGGCAATTAGTCTATTGTCTTGTCTGTGCTTAGAATGTTTAGGCTTTGAACATTCTCTGGGTCTATTGTTTAGGCTTTGAATGTTCTCGGTCTATTGTTGTCTGGTCTGGGTTTAGAATGTTCATACTTTAAATATTCTATCGTTCTATTGTTGTGTGGCCCAGATTTAGAATGTTCATACTTTAAATATTCTATTGGTCTATTGTTGTCTGGTCTGGGTTTAGAATGTTCATACTTTAAATATTCTATTGGTCTATTGTTGTGTGGCCCAGATTTAGAATGTTCATACTTTAAATATTCTATTGGTCTATTGTTGTGTGGCCCAGATTTAGAATGTTCATACTTTAAATATTCTATTGGTCTATTGTTGCGTGGCCCAGATTTAGAATGTTCATACTTTGAATATTCTATTGGTGTTTGATGTCTGGTCTGAGCTTAGTACATTTATGCTTTGAACATTTTCTTGGTCTTTTGTTGACTTGTCTGGGTATAGCTTCTATTTTTTACAATTAACACGGGCATCATAGCAAATTAAACAATGAATGTACTTAGTCATATATTTCAATCTCTGCCCGTAAGTTATTCCTCTTTCATCGAACTCAAATAGATTGCTCTGCCCTCTGTCCAACCTATTTAAGCAACACGTTGACTGTCACTCCTGGAAGCCTATACATACCTAATTTATCATTTTTGACTTACTAGGGCTTTTTTCACCAAACCATCATGTAAATGTCTGATGTACTCTTACTCCTGGTCTCGAACCACAAGCTCCTTTTGGCTATTTCTCTGTTGGAATTAGGACAACAAGTCCAAACCAAATTAGAGGAAAGCTTCATAAGAACATAAGAAATATGAGCAGGAGTAGGCCATACGACCCCTCGAGCCTGCTCCCCCATTCAGTCAGATCATGGCTGATCTTCTACCTCAACTCCACTTTCCCGCCTCATCCCCTTGATTCCCTTAGTGTCCAAAAATCTATCGATCTCAGTCTTGCATATACTCAACGACTGAGCAACCACAGCTCAGTCCTGCATGATTAATTTGTTGGCATTCTTAACCTTTGAGTGGGTTCACACCAATTACTAGACATTCTCCCAAGGGTGATCAATTTTTCTATCAAAGTCTGGGGTTCAGACAATACTGAGCTGTAGTAACCTGCAGCACCAACAACGAGGGGAAATAAAGATAGATAAAAGGGATGGGACATTGAACCATGGGAGAGAGATTTCGAAAGCTTGGTAAAATAAAAGATGGACTTTGAGAAGGTTTTAAAGGAGACAATAGGAGTAGCGAGGCTAAGGAAGGAGTACCAGAGAGCGGGTCAAGGCAGCTGAAGACTTATAACAGAATTTCATTCAACTATGTTTTTTAAGGAAACTGTTTCAATTATTATACACAACGGACTTCAGCAGTAAGTTCTGGAAAACGAACAACACTCAATACAACACACATGACGCTAATATACCCAGTGTAATAATGATTTATGCAACCTAATCACACTCAGTGATGTCCTGTGTTAATTTCCTGACATGGGTTGCCTGACTCTGGGTACATCTGAAGTTTATGTTCAAATACACTTTCAATGGATAAACGATTACGTTTCCAGAAATATACACCAGAACTCAATTATTTTTCTGCATCTTAAATTGCTACAATTGAAATATTTTGGTTGCACAAACTTAAGTTACTTATCCATGCCCTGTGGAAAAGCCCTGAATGACTTTTCCTAACTAGCATACTGTGCCTGTCAGCAGCAGTGTCTTGATGAGGTGTGCGGCTGTCCATCAATGTCATCTCTCAGTGCTCCTGTTTTGTGTCAGGAGAAGCATTGTGTCCTTCGATGACTTTAGTTGGCAATCAGCAGAACTATTTTTTTAACAAACCATTATAGCACACTCCAATAGATTTGACGGACTCCGAAGGGGTAATTTTGCAAGGCCCTGTACCAACAGCAGAGCTTTGCAGTGACCCCTGTACTGTGCAGCAGTTTATCAAGGTATACCTCCATTGAATTGGAAGTGAAAATTAATTTGTGTTATGGACAATTAAAAGCAACTCAATCAACAAATAACAAGGCTCACTTGCATTACTTGATATTGATATTATTATTATCAGATTGATGTTGATCGCTGTGACTCTTAAGATTCAGGCCCACCCAAAGTGACAGGGACAGCGCAGCACCATTTTCTGGGCCCCGAACAGACGGTGCCAGTGTTCAGGCTCGTCACTGGTATCAGTTTTACTGCTGTTGCCTATAATCAAGTGACAAATATTTCTTGGACAACTCCTTGAATGCGTGGCCAGAAAGTCATCGCAACTTGAAAGGAGGAAACAGAAAAAGGCTGGAGATACTCAATAGGTCAGGCAGCATCGGTGGAGAAAGAGAAGTCAGTCAGCTGACATTTCAGGTCTAAGACCCTTCCTCAGTCATTGCAGCTTAATGTAACGCAGGACATTCCAAATCTTGAAGCATTAATAAGGGAAATTGTGAATGAAAGTGTAACGGCAGACTTTTCAAAACTGAAACCAGATACATTTTTGAAAGCCTATAATGACTGGAATATTGACAGTTGACTCATTAGAATGAGTAGGTACAGATATTGACAGATACAAACATATATGCAAATATATTTAGGGACTTTAAGTGTATGATACTGCCATACAGTTGCACTGCCAGAAGTGCGTAGAGCAGAATTTCTGCCTGGTTCTTTGAATTGGCCAAAACCCTGTCCCAATACCAGGGCTGGGTCACTTAAATAACGGGGAGGGTGCCCATGCCTTTAGTGGCGCAACAGAGGCACCTTCCCAGCATGAGGATCAGAGCCTTGCTAGTAACAGGCTTGCTCTGGCCAAAGGCTGCAGGCAATCCAACAGCAGCAACAAGGCTTCCTTGCATATGGTGGTATTTCTAAGTGTTTGGGCCCCTTTAAAGTGACAAGACTACAACTAATACTGTCCTGGTGGGGCCCATTTTTGATTCAGAATGACACCAATGCCTACTCACAGCAGACATGGGTACTGCCGGGCCTAGCCAGGGTACATGTGGTGAATGCCTGGGGTTGCTTGGGGACAGACCAAGACATGTCCCAAATTGCGGCTAGAATGCAATTGAGGCAGGCAGAAGAAACCCCTCCCCACCAGATTGCAACGTGCATTTTCTCTTAATGGTGTAGCAACCCATCGGAATCCGTTTTCCAACTGCCAAATTCAGGCTGTCATTGTACTCCCAGCATGGTGCAATTTTCAGGCTATAGTGCTTACTAAGCACAACTAAAGTGGGTCCAATCCTTCACAAAAGACGATGTAATTAATATGGAATTTCCAATCAGGTTTTATTAGTAATCGGGATATATTTAATAAGACCAATACTGGGGAGAATGTCATCAAATGCATATTTTATAAAGTTTAACAATGATTCCAATTCAAAAAGAGTTAATACTTAGAAAAAGAATCCTGATTGCTTTTCTCCTTCGACTGTTTGGAAACTCAGTTTAAGCACCAGTATTTTTCTTTCACTGAGTATTGCACAAAATAATAGAAGCTGCTGTGTGCAAAAGTCATTTGAAAGCGTTCCAAAGTTGTCCCAAGATTATGTAGATACATGCGGAGAAACGACTGCGAGGGGTACATTCTGGATAGGTTTCTGTGGTCCGACTCTATGAATGGGCCTTCACAACAACCACTTGACAAGACACGTACTACATCTTCATCCTGACAGCAGCAGTGGTGTCGAGGATGGGAATCACAGCAGGCCACAGATAGTTCAAATCTACATCGTCACTCTCTCACTGTTACCATAAAGTTTCAGCTGGGAAATTTTGTTTGAGCTATCTGCCCTGAATATAATGTGTCATGTACCTCGCTTATGGAAAGTTCTCTTTGCTCTCGCGCCCTGTGCGGAGCAAGTGTCTTTCACAGTGATAGATGTTTTACATCACATCGCTAAGGTCACTGCTTGGAGGCAGCTGTTCTCCGCTGATGACTGGCTTGTGGCTGCTTCAGTCTGCACGTATCTCGGAGAACAGAAGGAAGAATGAGACAGTGAGGCTCTGAGGAAAGACTGAGATACTGTGACAGGGCTTTGAACCTTCCTTGGTGGGAGCAGTTGTGTGATTCAGCATGAGTTTCACCTACTGAAACTAATCATGTTTCCTAAATAAAAACAGAAAATGCTGGAGAAGCTCAGCAAGTGAGGCAGCATCTGTGGAGGAAGAAACAGAGTTAACGTTTCAGGTCGATGACCTTTCATCCAAACTAATGACGTTTCTTTTGGGCCGCTGACAGTTTAGAGCTAAAGATGATGTCACCAAGTCTTTCGGAACTGCTTTTACTGGTTATCCCAGGGCCTCGAATTTAATCCTACTCGCCTGGTGTGAACCGGGGGCGGGGGGAGGGGGGATGGTGAGCAGTTAAAATTGCGAGAAGACACTTGCCATCCCCCATTCCTGCCAGACACTCCCCAGTCATGATTTTAACAGTGCGACTGACTGAGGTCGGAAACACACCCATCAGAAACTGGCAGGTACCTGATATTCAGACCGGGCCCGGTCCTACAGGTTCACTGAGACCCTAAGTCTAATTTAACTGGGCAGAATGGAAGTCCCGCCTAACGGCCACACTGCTCAGTACTACCTTGTGGGATTGCCTTCAGAAACGGACTGACAGGACTGGAACAATTATTTAAGGGGACACTCACCTGCGGTCATTTGTATTATTAGGATGTCTCTGCTTTTGTGAACAATTTTACAACACCAAGTTATAGTCCAACAATTTTATTTTAAAATCCACAAGCTTTCAGAGGCTTCCTCCTTCCTCAGGTGAATGTGGAAATTCACCTGAGGAAGGAGGAAGCCTCCGAAAGCTTGTGGATTTTAAAATAAAATTGTTGGACTATAACTTGGTGTTGTAAAATTGTTTACAATTGTCAACCCCAGTCCATCACCGGCATCTCCACATCATCTGCTTTTGTGATTAGTGGATTGCCAAGGCATTTCAGAGCTTGGAGATGACTTCTTTTTGATTTGTTTACCATACTCACCCTGACTAAGCATTTTTAGCTTATCATGGGTGCCACTTTTGCTTCTTTTATTCTGGATGGAGGAACAGTTGGAGGAAGAGCAGCCTCTTCAAACAGTAGGGGTAGTAGGTGGGCCTATTAGAGCACAGCAGGTGAGTGGGACTGCTACTACCAGGCCTTACCCAGCCCTCAGGGCCTAGAGGCCTAGACTCACCTTCCTGGGACATCTCAGAGAAACAGTGCATCAGGAGGAGATGCCGTTCACTGGGCAGGCTGTTACAGATCTGTGCAGCCTCCTGCAATAAAAACTGCTGCCTGCTGGACCAGGGGACCATGCTTTGCTGGTGGCTGTGAAAATCACCAACACCCTGAACTTATTTGCCTCAGGCTCCTTCCAAGCTGCTATAGGAGAGTCAATCACATCCCTCAGCCTGCAGTGTATAGCTGCTTTGAGCAGGTCACCAGAGCCAATCAGTATATTATTTTCCCCAGGTCCTGGGGGTGACACTCCTTGAACTGACGACATCAGCAATCTTTCTCCATGGCCTGGTGGACAGTGTGTTTGGGAACCCCACTTGGCACTGCTGGGGGACAGGAGTTCCCTCCTTGCCCTCAACAATTTAATAGGCACCTTCAGGTAGGCTTCTGAGAACCTTGGCGCCCGTCTCCTACTCATTGCTCAGAAGCTTCTTCTTCCGCCACCTGGGAAACTAAACAAGCCGCAAGGGAATGCGACCTCACTTTAAGAACTGCTCTGCCGCTTTAAATAGGCCCACGGCTGACCCGACAGTCATTGCATCCCAGAATTGGACGAGTTTCCGTTTGGGTCAGCCAATTCAGTGGGAAACCCGCCGGTGGGATTATAATGAAGCCCTGAAGTTAAGATACTCCAGGTCTATTTTTGGCTGCGGTGGGTGAGTTTTAAACAGAAACCAAGGGGGAAATTTTAACCCCCCAGGACGGGCGGGAAAGGGGCAGGGGGTTAAAATTTCAAAAATCGGTAACCCGACCCCAATCCGCCTCCAAAGCACCCATTTCCAGTTTTAACGGGTGACGAACCTGTTCTCCAAAGACAAGTCCGTCATTTAAATATTTTAACGAGGCTGCATGCTTCAAATTTTAGCAGGCTTTTAGATTTAATGCCTACGGGCCAGGTTTCCCACGGCTTGGGAAACCCGGCAGCTGAAGGGAGGCGAGAACGGTCGGATCCAGCAGGTGAGTGCCTTTCCAGCACTGCGTGTGGGCCAGGAGGAGCAGAAATGGTTCCCCCCGGGCCCTCGAGCCAACCTGCTTCCCTCCCCGCCATTGGACCTCCCCTCTCCAACGCCATCGGCCGATCCCCACTCCACGATCCAATCTCCCGCCCAATCCAAGATCTCCGCACCACCCTCCCCCACCCCCTGGCCACCGATCTCCCCAAAAAATACTGTTGAAAGCACGTTGAATTGTATCACAGCACTGAGGTAAGAGAACACTGTGCAAACCTGATACTTAATACTTCACTGAACTATGTACAAACTAACTAACGAGAAACAGCTGAAAGACGTCAACAAGAACTACAGATATTTGGCAAGTGTGAGCCACCCAGCTCATGAAAAAAAACTCTCCCAGGTCTGAAATACCTGATTCCATTCCTGTCGCTGCTTTTCTCTCACTCTCTCTCCCCCTCATCCTGGGCTGGTTTAATGTTTTGTGCCTCCGATCTCCCCAAAGCCTCCAATCTCCCTCCCTCCCTCCCTCCTCTCAGCGCCCTGGCTGCGGCCTACCAGCGCAGGCCTTCCCGCATGCCTGCCTGCCTCTCAATCTGGCGGGTTGTCGGCCGAGAAACGGAGACAAGAAATTTAAATGAGATCCTGCTGTTAAATTTGGCAAGACCTTCGAGTTACCTGCATTTCCGGGTTTTCTGGCTGCTACGACCACCCCCCTCCACCCCCGCAATCCCCGCTCCCTCCCTGCCTCCCCATAAATATCGGGGCCCAAAACTCACCCACCAAAAACTGATGTGGGGCCATGGTAATGGCAATATTTTATATTAACATAACTGATAGGAACAGGAGTAGGCCAGTCAGTCCTTCCATTTCTGTATTGTTCTATCTGTGTTTGCTGCTCAGAGCAATTTCCAACCCATAATTTGTTTTATTGTTGTCCTATTTTCAACAAAATAAATGCTTAAATTGAGACGAAATCCTTTCTTGATGTAAAACATCTAAACCATACATTTCAAAGCCTTGTGTGTGGTGATTTTTGTGTTGCATCTTTCAAAAGCATCATACCTGAAAGTTTCGCACCTGGTGCAATTTACATGGCCATAAGGACACGAATTAACTATTGCTTGGCTGAAAATTATGCATTCAAGAAAATGATTCAACGTGAATAAATCAAAACCAGTTGGATTCAATGGGTAAACTCCAATGGGGAACAAGCATGCAACATAAAAAACTCAGCAATTAAATTGTTCATTTTTTTTAAAGCTACCAATCCTAAACTAGCAAGTAGCAGGAAGCAACTAAGTGACCAATAAAATGGCTCCAAAAATTTAGTGAGGTTGTATTAAGGCACGATCACGAAAGTGCCCTTCGCTGAAAATCTATCAGTGAAAGTTTTTAAAAATTCATTCTCGCAATATGGGCATCACTGGAAAAGCTGGCATTTATTTCCCAATCCCTAGTTGCCCTTGAGAAGGTGGTGGTGAGCTTTCTTCTTGAACCGTTGCAGTCCGTGTGGTGAAGATGCTCCCACGATGCTGTTGAGTAGGGAATTCCAGGATTTTGACCCAACAACGAGGAAGGAACGACCAATATATAGGAACATAGGAACAGGAGTAGGCCATTCAGCCCCTCGTGCCTGCTCTGCCATTTGATAAGATCATGGCTGATCTGTGATCTAACTCCATATACCTGCCTTTGGCCCATATCCCTTAATACCTTTGGTTGCCAAAAAGCTATCTATCTCAGATTTAAATTTAGCAATTGAGCTAGTATCAATTGCCGTTTGCGGAAGAGAGTTCCAAACTTCTACCACCCTTTGTGTGTAGAAATGTTTTCTAATCTCGCTCCTGAAAGGTCTGGCTCTAATTTTTAGACTGTGCCCCCTACTCCAAGAATCCCCAACCAGTGGGAGTAGTTTCTCTCTATCCACCCTATCCGTTCCCCTTAATATCTTATAAACTTCGATCAGATCACCCCTTAACCTTCGAAACTCCAGAGAATACAACCCCAATTTGTGTAATCTCTCCTTGTAACTTAACCCTTGAAGTCCGGGTCAATATGTCAAGATGGGGTGTGGCTTGGAGGTGAAAGTAACATGTATAACATCGGCAACCCATAAAAATAAATTAAGCAATTCTAAATAAAATGCTCATTCTTACTGCAGAACTTTGTGTGCATAGTTTAAAAGCCTGAAAAATGTTCTTTCAGAGAGTGTCCGGAGTTTATGGCTCAGTTCGGAGTACTTGGCTGGAAAATTAGATGCACTGTATGGGCTCAAACTGCATATTTCAGCTTACAATGTCACAGCTCTTGGCAAAAACATCAAGCTCAAAGAGGGAGAGGCTGAGGCCCTCAAATAAAAACTTTAAGTTATTAAAAGACATGAAAGACAATTCAAAAGATACATTTAATCTTGTTATTGTGAGATTATTAAGTTTTGTTGAAACTCTTATTTTGGATGTTAGAAATTTCATTTACAGAGCAAAAAATAATAGATGAAATTTTTCAGATGAGAGATTTTCAGGAAGCAATTTAAGTAATCAATACTGCCTTGCCAGTATCCCTCACATATTAAGAGCAAATAAAAAAAAAGGTAATGAGGCAGTTTGCTTGAAAATTCAATTAATTTGAGTTTTGTTTTGAAAAATAAACTCAGATTAAGATGAGGAAAGACATTCTGTCCTCAAAAATGGATGGGTCTTGCAGCTTACTCCCGTGGGAGTGCAGCAGAGGGTCTGGAAAATAGGCCTGGACCTGGATACATTGGGCCGGAAATTGCTCCCGTTGACGTGGCAACGTTCGCAGCAGCTCCTGCGAATAAAATGTACAAATTCACTTACTGTGGATCCGTGGCGTAGACTTGCGTGATCTTGAAGCTTTGAAAAAGATCCCGGCTTCAGCCCAGCTTCTGAACAGCGTGGATTGATTCGCATGGGAAATGGCTGTGGGAATAGAAGGCAGGCCCACAAAATCTGTCCTGAAGAGAAGTCACTCCCACAAGCAGGCAAGTAAAAATCATTCATTTAAAGTAATTTTCTGTATGTCAGTGTAAATAAAAATGTAGCTTATCTTCTCATAAAAAGCCAAGCAAATTATTTAATGTAATGAAACAGACAAAAGTTAAAAGTAATAAAACATTTTAAAAAAATTTTTAATTTTAAATTTTTTTTAATGATCAAAAAATATTAAAATAAGTGTAATATGACATTACACATTTTAAAAATTTAATTTTTAGTTTTTTTCACTGTCATTAGCAGTCATTGTGCTTTTGAAAAGTGGTGTAGGGCTGGTATTTTTCAGCGTACCTTTTGGTGGCGTAAGTATTTTAATTTCAGCTGGGCAGATGGGTGAGTTTATGATTTTTGAATGATTTCAGTGATTGTAGCGTACAATGCTCCTTTAATTCGCAGCTGTCCAACCGCCAGCAAACCAATGGGACCAAGTTCACGATTTCCGGGTTTTAGTGCGCCTGTGCACACTCGTGAACTTGTTTCCTGGATTCGCCGGTGAAGAGAGAGGATGTCATTATGGAATGGCGTCCGGAGATGAGCGAATTCTGGCCCAATGAGTCCCAGCCTTTGCTGATAGTTATTGGGTAGCCTTGTTTGGGCATCATAGGGGGCAAGGCTGCGGTTGGGAACTCCCTCTGCGGGGTAAATGTGAGGGACAGTACATCCATTGAGATGAGCCATAGCAGCCTCCTGAAGGGCAGAAGTGGGCCCCACTGGGGTGGGGGAGGCGGTGGAGTGGGAGTTCCAAGCCACTTCTCAGATCCAGATATCCGCAAATGTCAGAGCTTCTGGCCTGCTGGGCATTTATGATACTTCCCTACTGGTGCAGGCCCCTCCCACTGATCCTGCACACTGCACTGATCGAGTCCCTGGACAATGTCTGGGCTTCTGTCTCTCTCCGTTTAATGCACTTTCTGAATTTTATAGAACACAAAACAAAAGCTACAATAGATGTGTAATCTGTAGTCTGATGTTTTTTTCTCTCGCTCTTCTCTCTCTCTCACACACATGCGGACACACAAACACACAGACACACACATACACACGCGATCACACATGCGGGCACACGGGCACACACGAGCAAACATACACACAAGTGGGCATACGTGGGCGAGCACGCACGCAGGCACGCACACGGGCAGGCATATGGGCACACACATGGGCACGCACGCACGTGGACACACATGGGCACGCACACGTTGGCACACATACACACACACACATGTGCAGACACACACACACACACACAGTGCAGCCATTTGCTCAGTAATATGTTTTCTCGCAACGTCCTGACTTGACCAATATAGCTCATACTTGGTTTCGGATGTGCTTCATGGTTCCAATTTCTATCCAGAATCATTGGCCAGATATAGGAGCAACCACATAAAAAGAACATCACCCCAGTGATAAAAGTCTGAGTCCACACCCATCATCACCATCCTCACCCAGCTTCACTGACTCCCTAGTGCCTAGCAAATCAACTTCAAGATCCTTGCTTTCAAAAGGCCTCTTCCCACCTTATTTGACCAATCTTCTTCAACCATATGTCCCCTGAAATGTACCTTCCATTCTTCTGACGCTTGATTACTATTTATTCCTTGATCCCTCCACTCCCAGATTACTTCATCTAACTCTCTCCCTGCCTGCAAAAGCCTCCCTCAGGACCTGTCTTTTTGAACGTGCCTTCAGCCTCTCTCCCGTCCCTTATTTCCTAGTTGGGTGTCTACATTCTTTCATCTATTCTACTTTTGGTCAGAGATCATGCATACAGAAGGTAAGTGGCAAGTATTATAAGTCATGGTCAATGTGGTCTTCTGGATTGGTTTCGATTGACTGGGGAGTGGGATGGTTGGGGGGGGGGGTCATCGACGGATTTTCCAAGTTTTTCGCCTCAATATCGCTGTCCCTTGACTTCAACTGTAGAAATGGCAGAAGCAGCTTAAGAGGGAAATTGACCCATGGAGGCTTATCTCCTGGATAGGAACAATTCCATAGGATAGTGTAAAGGTATCTGACAGTGAGTCTTGTTTCACTACAGGGTATGGCTTCTCTGTTTAAACTGTTAAATGTATTTTAATTGCAGGGAACAATTTAACCTGATGTCTAAAATACTCCATGCGTAAATACATATCACTGATTTTGCGACAGTTGGCGTAACCCTTCGATCAACATATAAGCCAGCCTAAAGAACTTCAAAAAGCTGGCAACTCAACAAGTGCCATGAATTGATGACAAGTCGTTGCATTTGTTAAAACATAAGTAAATGAAAACCTGAAGGAGGAAATATAAATATTAAACACACAAAATTGGTGAGGTATTCCTCATGAGGTGGGAGGAGTCCAGACCACCGTTCCCTGTAAGCTGCGCACCTGCGCGACCGCGCAGCAGTCTGTTGAGTGCCGCACACTTCAGCACTCCGTCTGCTCACGGCCAGGATAAAAAGCACGGTCAGCAGAAGGCCCGAGAGTGGAGAGGAGCGAGAGGATAAAAAGTACGGTCAGCAGAAGGCCCGAGAGTGGAGAGGAGCGAGAGGATAAAAAGTGCGGTCAGCAGAAGGCCCGAGAGTGGAGAGGAGCGGGAGGATAAAAAGTGCGGTCAGCAGAAGGCCCGAGAGTGGAGAGGAGCGAGAGGATAAAAAGTGCGGTCAGCAGAAGGCCCGAGAGTGGAGAGGAGCGGGAGGATAAAAAGTGCGGTCAGCAGAAGGCCCGAGAGAGGGGAGGAGCGAGAGGATAAAAAGTGCGGTCAGCAGAAGGCCCGAGAGTGGAGAGGAGCGAGAGGATAAAAAGTGCGGTCAGCAGAAGGCCCGAGAGTGGAGAGGAGCGAAAGGTTAAAAAGCACGGTCAGCAGAAGGCCCGAGAGTGGAGAGGAGCGAGAGGATAAAAAGTGCGGTCAGCAGAAGGCCCGAGTGTGAAGAGGAGCGAGAGGTTAAAAAGTGCGGTCAGCAGAAGGCCCGAGAGTGGAGAGGAGCGAGAGGAGAGGGTACACGCGGTTTTTACACCATTGGCATCAACTCACACAGGCAAAAATTGAAAGAGTGATGTCATAGGTCAGCAGGTAGGTGAGTGTCACTTTTTTTCTCTGTCTAAGTCAGGGCAGAGGTTTAACTATGAGCTTAAATCAAAATCTTAAACTAGATAAATTAATTAGTTAATGAAACCAAAATGTGGGGAAATATGAGGTTATTCACTTTGGTCGGAAGAATAGAAAAACTGAATATTTTTCAAATGGTGAGAAACTATTAAATATTGGTGTCCAGAAAGATTCGGGTGTCCTCATACAAGAAACACAAAAAGTTAGTATGCAGGTACAGCAAGCAATCAGGAAAGCAAATGGCATGTTGGCCTTTATTGCAAGGGGGTTGGAGTTCAAGAGTAAGGAAGTCTTATTACAATTGTACAGCACTTTGGTGAGACCTCACCTGGAGTACTGTGTACAGTTTTGGTCTCCTAATCCAAGGAAGGATATACTCTCCTTAGAGGCAGTACAGCAAAGGTTCACTAGATTAATTCCTGGAATGAGAGGGTTGTCCTATGAGGCGAGATTGAGTAGAATGGGCCCATACTCTCTGGAGTTTAGAAGAATGAGAGGTGATCTCATTGAAACATATAAGATTCTGAGGGGGCTTGACAGGGTAGATGCTGAGAGGTTGTTTCCCATGCCTGGAGAGTCTAGAACTAGGGGGCATAGTCGCAGGATAAGGGGTAGAGAAGTAAACTTGGACAAAATATATAAACACTGGAAGACAGGGAGAGACAGAAGAGAAAAACATCCGAACCAGAGACAGTCACCCTTTTCTCCATCATCTGGCCTGTCATCTACAGACTCTGGGTCTCAATCAGGATGTCCCCATTCCTCTGGTGACAGTTTTTACTTCTGAAATTTCTATAACAGGTTTTGTTTAATTAAAAATCCTTGACAGCTCGCCTTGTTACAATTATCCATTATTTTGTAAATTTGTTCTGTTTGTTAAATGCCCTGAATAATGTTTTCTAAAAAGATGTTATGTTCAAAGTTGTGATTTTTTTTACGTTGGTGCACACTGCCTTTATATTGGTGCACAAACCCAAATTCATTCCGCACATGGCCGAAAAAAATTAGAGGGAACTTTGGTCCGGACGGTCCCCCAATTTTTTTTAGCGCTTTTTCTTAACATTAAAACAGATCCATTCTTGTTAATATTAAGCACTTTTGCACTTCACAATCAATAGATTTTTAATCCTGAATAAAGGAAAAACAAAGTGAGGTTTGGATTTTCAACAGAGCAACGAAACTATCATTTCCCCATAAGTTACCTCAACGGTTACACTCCTAATTCCAATTCCCTCTGCCCAGTTCACTCTACTTCCTCCAGATCCAGATCACAGACACACTATACCCCATCTAACTCTGCATTTCAGGATTTCTAAACTATGCTGCCACGAGAGAATCTTGGTGTAATTTATGTTCAAAATGCTACTATTAAGTTCAATGTAGTTCAGAAGGGGTTAAATTCACAGAACAGCAGAGCTGGAAAATGTAAATTGGGATTCAGACAAAGTGTTTGAACCAGAGTGCTTTGGACAACGAAAGTTAATTATTGCAGATTCCAGTGAACATTCGGACCTTTTATTGTTGAGGTGACCTCGTCACTCAAGCCCAGCGTGGGGTGTCTGCTGAGAATCCACTCGGGCTGGGGAGCAGGCCAGTTTTATTGACAGGCCTACTGGCGAATGCCTAAATGGTGTGGAAGTCAGAAGAAGTCACTTGCTGTGAACGCAGTGAGGGGAGAGACTCATGGGCAGTCAGTCAGCTGGCTAGGTCTGGGAAGGAAGCCTGGCCTAGCGAGGGGAAACTTGCTCATCTAAAGCCCAGAGGTCGTTGGAATCAGAAGGCTGACGCAGGAAAAGTTAAGCGAGCCCGTGAATAGGGACACGTGGGGCATATTTTTTATTTTTCTTGCTCTCAAGGAGGCTTCTGTAGTTAGTTGGATTGAGGTGAGAATTGATTATAACTGTTACTCTGTATGTTCACTTGCTGTCTGTTTAATAAATGAGCATAACTATTTGTATCTGGCTTCATCTCTAAAAAGTGTTTTTCAGTCTGCCTTCTCAAAGATCGGAGAGCACCTTGAGAAAGACATAACACCCAGTTCAAATCACAAAGGGATCATTTTGTTATCACCCTCAGGTAACGCTATCATATAATTTGATATTATATGACAGTACCAGTTCCTGAACGGGACACTTAGGCAACCTACAGTAGTGACCAGCACCGCTGTACCTGAGAGAACATCCAAGGCACACCCGAAACTTGTAATGCACGGAGACACTCTTTCCCTCCCAGTTAATGTTGGCACTCTTCTCCATCTTCCCACTCAAATCAACTTGGCACATTTCTTCCACATTTATTCAAGCCGACACTCTTCACCCTCTCTCCTCTCAATTCAACCTGGCACACACCTCCCCCTCCAAACCTGTTCAAGCTGATACTCTTTTTTCTCCTTCACCATTCAAGTTTTTCCCATTGCAGCACCCCTCCCCCCTCCCCGACCCCCCCCCTCCCCGACTCCCCCAGTTAATGTGAAACGCTCCCTCTCAGTTAATTAAAAGCTAAATACTGCGGATGCTGGAAATCTGAAATAAAAACAGAAAATGCTGGAAATACTCAGCAAGTCAGGCAGCATCTGTGGAGAGAGAAAGAGTTAATGTTTCAGGTTGAAGACCTCTCGTCAGAATTGGAATAAGTTAAAGATTTAACAGTTTTTAATAAGCAAGTGCAGCGCCAGGCACTTCCTCCCACCCCGCTTCCTGTAAGGACTCTATTCCATTCTTCTAGTTTCTCCGCCTCCGTCGCATCTGTTCTGACGATGCCACCTTCCACACCAGTGCTTCCGATATGCCTTCCTTTTTCCTCAACCGAGGATTCCCCTTCACTGTAATTGAGAGGACCCTCAACCATGTCCATCCCATTTCCCGCACTTCTGCCCTCACCCTTTTCCCTCCCTCCCAGAACCATGATAGGATCCCCCTTGTCCTCACCTTCCACTCCACCAGCCTCCACATTCAATGAATCAGCCTCCGCCATTTCTGCCACCTCCAAACTCATCTTCCCATCCCCTTTCAGCGTTCCGAAGGAACCATTCCCTCCGCGACACCCTGGTCCACTCTTCCATCACCCCCAACACCCGCTCTCCTCCCCACGGCACCTTCCCGTGTGAGTGCAGGAGATGCAACACCTGCCCCTTCACCTCCCTTCTCACCATCCAGGGCCCCAAACTCTCCTTCCAGGTGAAACAGCGATTTACTTGTACTTCTTTCAATTTAGTATACTGTATTCATTGCTCACATTGTGGTCTCCTCTCCACTGGGGAGACCAAATGCAGATTGGATGATCACTTTGCTGAAAACCTCTGCTCAGTCCACAAGTGTGACCCTGAGCTTCTGATCACTTGCCATTTTAATTCTCTGTCCCAATTCCTCTCTGACCTCGGCTTTGTTGTGTCTCCTCTCACTTCTGTTTGTCACCCTATCTCTCTGTATGGGTCTCAAACATGTTCTTTTGACAATGCACTCCATTTCTATCATTTTCCTTTTTTAAAGCCCAGTGTACGTAGCAAATCAGCATGTATTAGGTTTGAGGTGAGTACCTTGATCCACCATCTCCGAAGAAGAGGATACTCACATGATAAAACCAGTTGCTGAAATAAATTGGAGGGCTCTTTATTTGATCCCTGGGCATGCTAGTATTTATCTACATATCTGGGCAAGGGAAAACACTTTCTGGGACATAAAGGGCTAAGGTTCACCAATGAGGGTTGTCTGAGACATAGAAGCCAAAATAAATCTATACTGAAAAAGATTAAATAAACCCCAAATGTAATAGTACTTTCTTGCCTTGAAGTGTTGGGTGTCATTGTCTAGGATCTTTAAATTTCTAAGTGGCCATCCTATCTCCTAGTATGAGTAAATGAACATGTAACAAAACAAAGCCATTACACAAGGATTTTTTTGTGAACCCCTTTTAAGATGTCGGTTTAACAAGATGCCCATTTGTAAGTTGCAGCTTGAATGTGTGCCCTACTATCGTATGGACACGTGTGGTGAGCAAACAAAGAGCTTTAAGGCTGTCTGTTTTCATGATGGAGCAGTAAATGCGTGACAAGTTGAGACAGAACACTTTGTGGGATAATAATTGGGCCATCTACTCAGTACAGGGAACAGTTGAGTACCCCAACATTGGCAATTTTCTTCAGGTCTGCCATTTGAGCACTTATATTCAACTCCTCTTGGTGCTGGAGACAGCCTCACTCCAGAGGCCACCTCCTCCAAGGCATTTTGTTCTGCTTTCCTCTAGGAAAGGTATCATAGAGTGCAAAACAGGGCATCCACTTCATGCAGCAGGACCTACCAGTACTGCATCAGTGAATCTGCCGATTCTTCTGCTTGAATGCTCCAGAAAAAATCAGGAAAGTCAGCTTTCCTACACAGCAGTTTCTCCGTACAGGCTTTTCTCCCCTTTAAATGGACATTTGGGTCAGTATCGTGAGAGCTTCTAGAGGCAGCTTCTAGGGTGGCTCATATCACAGAGCAAGTTAGATGGCAAAGAGGAATTTCATGGGCATGTTCTCACTGGAAAAGAGAAGTGATATGATTGCTGATTTTAGGATTCTAAAGGGACTCGATAATGTAAACCATGACAAGCTATTTCACCTTGTCCAGAACAGTAGAACCAGAGGACACAGCCTGCGCTTGAAGGAGGGTCATTTCAAAATTAATGTGCGGAAACATTTCAGTGAGCAAGTTGGTCAGTCTATGGAACAGGCTCCCTAGAGAGATGGTGGAAGCAGTTAGTATTGATTCATTCAAAAGCAAATGAGATAGATTTCTTTCAGAAAATAACATTTTGGGATACACCATATGAGTAACTTGAGACGTGACATGTGGTAAGTGTAGCATGCTTGGGAGGAATAGGTGACTTTGGACCTATGATTGCCAAAGCTCGCCACCACTGGGCGTTTTCTCGCCTCATGGGGCATAGTCGCAGGATAAGGGGTCGGCCATTCAAGACTGAGATGAGGAGGAACTTCTTCACGCAGAGGGTTGTGAATCTTTGGAAATCTCTACCCAAGTCATTGAATATATTCAAGGCTGAGATAGATAGATTTTTGGACTCTAGGGGAATCAAGGGATATGGGGATCGGGCGGGAAAGTGGAGTTGAGGTCGAAGATCAGCCATGATCTGATTGAATGGCGGAGCAGGCTCGAGGGGCCGTATGGACTACTCCTGCTCCTGTTTCTTATGTTCTTATTCCTTATGTCTGGGTCTATTGTAGAGATTGATTGCTTGGATTAGTCAAAAACTCCATTATTGTTGCATCATGCCACTATCAGAATGGTAGAAGGCAAACTAGATGGACTTTGGTCTTTTCTCATTCAGCAATTCCTATGTTCCTACATGGGAACGGCCATGCACGATAAGTTGATCGATGTTCCACTGTGCCTCATCCCACTGTGGGACTATAATTTCTTCGTATTAAATTGGCTCAAGTTTCATATTTGTAAAATCGCAACAAAATTACAAATGACCAGGTATGGAATATGCCAGTCAGCATGCAGCAACCAAGAAGTAATCAACTATTTCAGAAAAACTGGTAACCGTAAATTGTTGGCAGCAACAGTCACTACATGGCACGGAGCAGAGGGCAGCAACAATCAAATCTCTCTAAATATTTTCTGTCAAGGGTTGCACCTGTGTGAGAATTATACAGGTTCTCCAACTTCACTGTTAAGTGAGAAGACTCAAGTTAGTAGGCTGCAGTTCCCAACACGCATCTGTGTGTACAACTTTTAGAACTTCTTTTACATTGATAGCAAGACTGGCCATTTACGGGACATGCAGGACTTGCTGCGGGGGAAAAATTTGTCAAGGGTCATTTTCGGGCGGGGGTAGTGTAATGCGTTAGTATCCCACGCCCGATGGACCCTACGCAGGCAGCACGTGAACTTTGTGCTGCCTGCTAATTACCAGCGCAACCCATGCTGCTGAGAGGCTGCACGGAGAATGCGGAAATTGGAAATGGGGCGTGCACAGCGCACGTCATCAGCAGCCTGCACCGCTTAAAGGTGCAGGTGCATATTTCAAATGGCAGGTACACAGCTTACTTGGAGGAGAGAAAGATGGCCACGAGGATAGCAGGACCGGCACGAGAGAGGGCTCCACGCTTCTTTGATGATGCTGTGGAGGCCCTGGTGGAAGGCATGGACAAAAGGAGGGCCAACATGTACCCGCAGGGTGGCTGGAGACCTTCCAGACTGCAGCTCCGCAGGCAATGGCAGGCTGTGGCGCAGGAAGTAAACGGCAGGAGCATTGCACCACACACGTGGGTGCAGTGCTGAAAGAAGTTTAGTGATTTGACACGAGTGGTCAAGGTGAGTGAACGCAAGTGTCATGTGGGACATCCTACCAACTGCACCACTGCTCCACGCATCACACTCCCTGTCACCCACCCACCAACAAACACTGCCCATCCATACGCAATGCTGCACTCAGCATGCTGCATCTCACCCGCACATAGTACCACACATGCAGGCCACACAACAACCACTCACAAGTCACACAAACTGGCAGCTATTCAACCACGACAGGCACATCACCCATACACCTTGCAGGAGACTCACTGACACACTGTCCTCTGTCTTGCAGGAGAAGGTGGCGCATAACAGCCAGCAGCAGGAGGGGCCTGAGGGTGGACAGGCACGTTTACATGTCCTCACCCCCCTAGATGAGACAGTGCTTCGGATCATTGGGCGGGCCGTTGCTGCAGCTGTCACAACACGCTACGTTGGAGGTCCCGCTGAAGGCGGGGGGGGGGGGGGTGGTCTCTGCATATCTAATGCTCCTTCTCCTTTTCCACATCTCTCTCCTCCCATAATCTTTTTTGACTCAGGTGCTGCAGATGCTGTCAGCACGCACGTCTTACTTGCTCCTCTCCCCACTCCACAACTCAACCTGTTTCCCTTTGTCATTGCAGATACCAAGAACATGTGGTGGCACCGTCCGAGGAGGAGGAGGAGGAGGAGGAGGACACTGAAACCACACCGTCACTCAATCTGACACTTGCTTCCACCAGCCCAGAGACTGACACCGCGTGTCTTTTAGAGGCTTGGTTAGAGGAGGGATCTGCATGTGGTGAGACACTGAGCACAAGTGCACAGGAGCCGGGACGGGGGGAACGGATACCACAGGTGCCAGCTCACCAGAGGGTGAGGTCGCTCACTAGTTCTGCTGCAGAAGAGTCAGATGAGGATTTCGATGGGCCAGGCTACAGAAGACGGCTGATGGGCATACACCAACAAATGCTCGGGGCACTGGAAAACCTGCCAGAAAGCCTGTGCTCAATGAGAAGGGGCATGGAGGAGTCCAGCTCCAACTTGGCACAGGGCTTTACGCAGAGCTTGGAGCCCATCCTGTCCAACATGGAACGGGTGGTCACCTCCATCAGCACACCTGTGGAACCCACTAAGATGCAGAGTCTGACGACTGATATCACAGCTTCAATTGCAGCACAAACATCTGCCATCCAAGGTCTGACTGCTGCATTTGGAGCTCAGAAGCTGCCTTGGAAGCTCAGACTGCTGCTGCGAGAGGAGAGCGCAGTGTAAAAGGAGAGTTCCGAGAGAAGAGGAGAGTCCGAGAGTGAGAGGAGAGTCCGAGAGGTGAGCGCAGTGTAAAAGGAGAGTCCGAGAGCGAGAGGAGAGTCCGAGAGGTGAGCGCAGTGTAAAAGGAGAGTCCGAGAGGTGAGCGCAGTGTAAAAGGAGAGTCCGAGAGGTGAGCGCAGTGTAAAAGGAGAGTCCGAGAGCGAGAGGAGAGTCCGAGAGGTGAGCACAGTGTAAAAGGAGAGTCCGAGAGGTGAGCGCAGTGTAAAAGGAGAGTCCGAGAGGTGAGCACAGTGTAAAAGGAGAGTCCGAGAGGTGAGCGCAGTGTAAAAGGAGAGTCCGAGAGGTGAGCGCAGTGTAAAAGGAGAGTCCGAGAGGTGAGCGCAGTGTAAAAGGAGAGTCCGAGAGGTGAGCGCAGTGTAAAAGGAGAGTCCGAGAGCGAGAGGAGAGTCCGAGAGGTGAGCACAGTGTAAAAGGAGAGTCCGAGAGGTGAGCGCAGTGTAAAAGGAGAGTCCGAGAGGTGAGCACAGTGTAAAAGGAGAGTCCGAGAGGTGAGCGCAGTGTAAAAGGAGAGTCCGAGAGGTGAGCGCAGTGTAAAAGGAGAGTCCGAGAGGTGAGCACAGTGTAAAAGGAGAGTCCGCGAGGTGAGCGCAGTGTAAAAGGAGAGTCCGAGAGGTGAGCACAGTGTAAAAGGAGAGTCCGAGAGCGAGAGGAGAGTCCGAGAGGTGAGCGCAGTGTAAAAGGAGAGTCCGAGAGCGAGAGGGGAGTCTGAGAGGTGAGCGCAGTGTAAAAGGAGAGTCCGAGAGTGAGAGGAGAGTCCAAGGGGTGAGCACAGTGTAAAAGGAGAGTCCGAGAGTGAGAGGAGAGTCCAAAAGGTGAGCACAGTGTAAAAAGATAGTCCGAGAGGTGAGCAGTGTAAAAGGAGAGTCCGAGAGTGAGAGGAGAGTCCAAGAGGTGAGCACAGTGTAAAAGGAGAGTCCGAGAGGTGAGCACGGTGTAAAAGGAGAGTCCGAGAGGTGAGCGCAGTGTAAAAGGAGAGTCCGAGAGTGAGGAGAGTCCAAGAGGTGAGCGCAGTGTAAAAGGAGAGTCCAAGAGGTGAGCGCAGTGTAAAAGGAGAGTCCAAGAGTGAGGAGAGTCCAAGAGGTGAGCGCAGTGTAAAAGGAGAGTCCAAGAGGTGAGCGCAGTGTAAAAGGAGAGTCCGAGAGGTGAGCACAGTGTAAAAGGAGAGTCCGAGAGGTGAGCGCAGTGTAAAAGGAGAGTCCGAGAGGTGAGCACAGTGTAAAAGGAGAGTCCGAGAGGTGAGCGCAGTGTAAAAGGAGAGTCCGAGAGGTGAGCACAGTGTAAAAGGAGAGTCCGAGAGGTGAGCGCAGTGTAAAAGGAGAGTCCGAGAGGTGAGCACAGTGTAAAAGGAGAGTCCGAGAGGTGAGCACGGTGTAAAAGGAGAGTCCGAGAGGTGAGCGCAGTGTAAAAGGAGAGTCCGAGAGTGAGGAGAGTCCAAGAGGTGAGCGCAGTGTAAAAGGAGAGTCCGAGAGGTGAGCGCAGTGTAAAAGGAGAGTCCGAGAGGTGAGCGCAGTGTAAAAGGAGAGTCCGAGAGGTGAGCACGGTGTAAAAGGAGAGTCCCGAGAGTGAGAGGAGAGTCCGAGAGGTGAGCGCAGTGTAAAAGGAGAGTCCGGTACGGTAGCATAGTGGTTATGTTACTGGGCTAGTAATCCAGAGGCCTGGACTAAAATCCAGAGTCATAAGTTCAAATCCCGCCACGGCAGCTGGTGAATTTAAATTCAATTAATTAAATAAAAATCTGGAATTAAAATACTAGTATCAGTAATGATGGCCATGAAACTACTGGATTGTCGTAAAAACCCATCTAGTTCACTAATGTCCTTTAGGGAAGGAAGCCTGCCGTCCTTACCCGGTCTGGCCTATATGTGACTCCAGACCCACAGCAATGTGGTTGATTCTGAAATAGCCTAGCAAGCCACTCAGTTGTAAAATCTCACTCAAGAAGGCGGCTCACCACCACCTTCTCGAGGGCAATTAGGGATGGGCAATAAATGCCGGCCTTGCCAGCGACGCCCACATCCCGTGAACGAATTTAAAAAAAGAGAGTCCGAGAGGTGAGCGCAGTGTAAAAGGAGAGTCCGAGAGGTGAGCACAGTGTAAAAGGAGAGTCCGAGAGGTGAGCACAGTGTAAAAGGAGAGTCCGAGAGGTGAGCGTGGTGTAAAAGGAGAGTCCGAGAGGTGAGCGCAGTGTAAAAGGAGAGTCCGAGAGGTGAGCACAGTGTAAAAGGAGAGTCCGCGAGGTGAGCGCAGTGTAAAAGGAGAGTCCGAGAGGTGAGCACAGTGTAAAAGGAGAGTCCGCGAGGTGAGCGCAGTGTAAAAGGAGAGTCCGAGAGGTGAGCGCAGTGTAAAAGGAGAGTCCGAGAGGTGAGCACGGTGTAAAAGGAGAGTCCCGAGAGTGAGAGGAGAGTCCGAGAGGTGAGCGCAGTGTAAAAGGAGAGTCCGGTACGGTAGCATAGTGGTTATGTTACTGGGCTAGTAATCCAGAGGCCTGGACTAAAATCCAGAGTCATAAGTTCAAATCCCGCCACGGCAGCTGGTGAATTTAAATTCAATTAATTAAATAAAAATCTGGAATTAAAATACTAGTATCAGTAATGATGGCCATGAAACTACTGGATTGTCGTAAAAACCCATCTAGTTCACTAATGTCCTTTAGGGAAGGAAGCCTGCCGTCCTTACCCGGTCTGGCCTATATGTGACTCCAGACCCACAGCAATGTGGTTGATTCTGAAATAGCCTAGCAAGCCACTCAGTTGTAAAATCTCACTCAAGAAGGCGGCTCACCACCACCTTCTCGAGGGCAATTAGGGATGGGCAATAAATGCCGGCCTTGCCAGCGACGCCCACATCCCGTGAACGAATTTAAAAAAAGAGAGTCCGAGAGGTGAGCGCAGTGTAAAAGGAGAGTCCGAGAGGTGAGCACAGTGTAAAAGGAGAGTCCGAGAGGTGAGCACGGTGTAAAAGGAGAGTCCGAGAGGTGAGCGTGGTGTAAAAGGAGAGTCCGAGAGGTGAGCGCGGTGTAAAAGGAGAGTCCGAGAGGTGAGCGCAGTGTAAAAGGAGAGTCCGAGAGGTGAGCACAGTGTAAAAGGAGAGTCCGCGAGGTGAGCGCAGTGTAAAAGGAGAGTCCGAGAGGTGAGCACAGTGTAAAAGGAGAGTCCGCGAGGTGAGCGCAGTGTAAAAGGAGAGTCCGAGAGCGAGAGGGGCATCCGAGAGCAGGAAGAGAGTCCGAGAGGGAGCGCAGTGTAAAAGGAGAGTTCCGAGAGCGAGAGGGGCATCCGAGAGCGAGAGGAGAGTCCGAGAGGTGAGCGCAGTGTAAAAGGAGAGTCCAAGAGTAGGAAGAGAATCCGACAGATGAGCGCAATGTAAAAGGAGAGTCCGAGTCCGAGAGCGAGAGGGGAGTCCGAGAGCGGGAAGAGAGTCCGAGAGGTGAACGCAGTGTAAATCTAAGGCAAGTCATGGCAGCAGAGCTCGCACCCGTGATAAGCTCCTCCTGCACTATGTGGGAAGTCATGGACACTACAGGTGACCATGTGTGCAGGGAGTGTGTCCAACTACAGCCACTGGCTAACCGCATTTCGGAGCTGGAGCTGCGGGTGGATTCACTGTGGAGCACCCGTGATGCTGAGATTATCATGGACAGCACGTTCAGTGAGGTGGTCACACCACAGGTAAAGATTACGTAGGCAAAAAGGAAATGGGTGACCGCCAGGCAGAGTAAAAGGACTAGGCAGGTAGAGCAGGAGGCCCCTGGGGCCACCTCCCTCTCAAACAGATATATTGCTTTGGATAATGTTGGGGGAGATGGCTTATCAGGGGAAAGTAGCAAGAGCCAAGTTCGTGGCACCACGGGTGGCTCTGCTGCACAGGAGGGGAGGAAGAAGAGTGACAGGGCTACATTGATAGGGGATTCAATTGTAAGGGGAACAGATAGGCGTTTCTGCGGCCGCAAACGCGACTCCAGGATGGTATGTTGCCTCCCTGGTGCTAGGGTCAAGGATGTCACAGAGCGGCTGCAGGGCATTCTGGAGGGGGAGGGTGAACAGCAAGTAGTCGTGGTCCATATCGGTACCAACGACATAGGTTAAGAAAAGGGATGAGGCCCTGCAAGGTGAATTTAAGGAGTTAGGAGATAAATTAAAAAGCAGGACCTCAAAGGTAGTGATCTCAGGATTACTACCAGTGCCACGTGCTAGTGAGTATAGGAACAGGAGAATAGACTAGATGAATGCATGGTTGCAGGGATGGATTTAAATTCCTGGGATATTGGGACCGGTTCTGGGGAAGGTGGGACCTGTACAAGCGGGAAGGATTACACCCGAGCAGGACCGGGACCGATGTCCTCGTGGGGGTGTTTGCTAGTGCTGTTGGGGAAGGTTTAAACTAGAATGGCAGGGGGATGGGAACCTGAGCATGGAGACAGAGGAGAGGGAAACAAGGGTAGAAACAATAGACAGAAAGGGAAGAAGCAATAGTGGAAAAAGAGAAAACAAGGGCGAAAAACAAATAGGGCCATAGTGCAAAATAAAACTAAGATGACTAGCAATCTTAAAAAGACAAGTCTAAAGGCATTGTGTCTTAATGCGCAGAGCATTCGCAATAAGCTAGTTGAATTAATGTATTAACGGTTATGATATAGTTGCGATTACGGAGACATGGCTGCAGGGTGACCAAGGATGGGAACTGTACATCCAGGGATGTTCAATATTTAGGAAGGACAGGCAAAAAGGGAAAGGAGATGGGGTATCGTTATTTGTAAAGGAGGAAATCAATGCAATAGTGAGGAAGGATATTGGCTCGGAAAATCACGATGTGGAATCTGTATGGGTGGAGCTAAGAAACACCAAGGGACAGAAAATGTTGGTGGGGGTTGTCTATAGGCCCCCAAACAGTAGTGGAGATGTCGGGGAGGGCATTAAACAGGAAATTAGAGACGCATGCAAGAAGGGTACAACTATAATCATGGGTGACTTTAATACACATATAGATTGGTCAAACCAAATTAGCAATAATACTGTGGGGGAGGAATTCCTGGAGTGTGTACGTGATGATTTTCTAGACCAATACATTGAGGAACCAACTAGAGAACAGGCGATCCTAGACTGGGTATTGTGCAATGAGGAAGGATTAATTAACAATCTTGTTGTGCGGGGTCCCTTAGGGAAGAGTGACCATAACATGAATTCCTCATTGAGATGGAGAGTGAAGGAGTTGAATCCAAAACGAGGGTCCTAAATCTAAATAAAGGAAATGACGAAAATATGAGGTGCGAGTTGGCTATGATAGATTGGGGAACTTTATTAAAAGAGATGACGGTGGATAGGCAACGGTTAATATTTAAAGAACGTGTGCAGGAATTACAACAATTATTCATTCCTGTCTGGCGCAAAAATAAAACAGGAAAGGTGGCTCAAACGTGGCTTACAAAAGAAATTAGGGATAGTATTAGATCCAAAGAGGAGACATATAACATTACCAGAAAAAGCGGCAGGCCTGAGGATTGGGAGCAGTTTAGAATTCAGCAAAGGAGGACAAAGAGATTGATCAAGAGGGGATAAATAGAGTATGAGAGTAAACTAGCAGGGAACATAAAAACTGACTGTAAAAGCTTCTATAAATATGCCAAGAGAAAAAGATTAGAGAAGACAAATGTAGGTCCCTTACAGTCAGAAATGGGGAAATTATAATGGGGAACAAAGAAATGGCAGAACAACTAAACACATACTTTGGTTCTGTCTTCACAAAGGAGGACACAAATAACCTCCCGGAAATGTTAGGGAACCAGTGGGTCTAGTGAGAGGGAGGAACTGAAGGAAACCAGTATTAGTAAAAGAATAGTGCTAGGGAAATTAATGGGGCTAAAGGCTGACAAATCCCCAGGGCCTGATAATCTACATCCCAGAGTACTAAAGGAAGTGGCCCTGGAAATAGTGGATGCATTGGTCATCATCTTCCAAAATTCTGTAGACTCTGGAACAGTTCCTACAGATTGGAGGGTGGCAAATGTAACCCCACTATTTAAAAAGGGGGGAGAGAAAAAACAGGGAATTACAGACCAGTTAGCCTAACATCAGCAGTGGGGAAAATGCTCGAGTCTATTATAAAAGATGTGATAACAGAACACTTGGAAGGCATTAACGGGATTGGACAAATTCAGCATGGGTTTATGAAAGGGAAAACATGCTTAACAAATCCACTGGAGTTTTTTGAGGATGTAACTAGTAGAATAGATAGGGGAGAACCAGTGGATGTGGTGTATTTGGATTTTCAGAAGGCTTTTGATAAGGTCCCACACAAGAGATTAGTGTGCAAAATTAAAGCACATGGGATTGGGGGGAATATACTGGCATGGATTGAGAATTGGTTGACAGGCAGGAAACAGAGAGTAGGAATAAACGGGTCTTTTTCCGGGTGGCAGGCAGTGACTAGTGGGGTACCGCAGGGATCAGTGCTTGGGCCCCAGCTATTCACAATATATATCAGTGATTTGGATGAGGGAACTATATGTAACATTTCCAAGTTTGCAGACGACACAAAGCTGGGGTGGAATGTGAGCTGTGAGGAAGATGCAAAGAGGCTCCAATGTGATTTAGACAAGTTGGGTGAGTGGGCAAGAACATGGCAGATGCAGTATAGCGTGGATAAATGTGAGGTTATCCACTTTGGTTGTAAAAACGGAAAGGCAGATTATTATCTGAATGGTGATAGATTGGGAAAAGGGGAGGTGCAACGAGACCTGGGTGTCCTTGTACACCAGTCGCTGAAAACGAGCATTCAGGTGCAGCAAGCAATTAGGAAGGTGAATGGTAGATTGGCCTTCATTGCAAGAGGATTTGAGTACAGGAGCAGGGATGTCTTACTGCAGTTATACAGGGCCTTGGTGAGACCACACTTGGAGTATTGTGTGCAGTTTTGGTCTCCTTATCTGAGGAAGGATGTCCTTGCCATAAAGGGAGTGCAACGAAGGTTTACCAGACTGATTCCTGAGATGGCTGGACTGACGTATGAGGAGAGATTCGTCGACTAGGCCTATATTCACTGGAGTTTAGAAGAATGAGAGTTGATCTCATCGAAACATATAAAATTCTAACAGGACTAGACAGACTAGATGCAGGGAGGATGTTCCCGATGGCTGGGGAGTCCAGAACCAGGGGTCACAGTCTCAGGATATGGGGTATGTCATTTAGAACCGAGACGAGGAGAAATTTCTTCACTCAGAGGGTGGTGAACCTGTGGAATTCTCTACCATAGAAGGCAATGGAGGCCAAGTCATTAGATGTATTCAAGAAGGAGATAGATATATTTCTTAATGCTAAAGGGATCTTGAAATATGGGGAAAAAGCAGGAACAAGGTACTAAGTTAGACGATCAGACATGATCATTTTGAATGGCCTGAAGGGCCGAATGGCCTACTCTTGCTCCTATTTTCTATGTTTCTATGTTTCTATAGTGGGTCTGGGAACCACTGTGGAACGGGGCTTCCAGGACATCACAGCACTCCGGCAATCCGTTCTCCAGCTGATCACCAGGATTGCTGAGGCGCCGCCCCGGGAGAGCAGCAGTGGCACCATGGCAGTCGGACCTGCTATCCTCTCTCAGGACGACAGCCTTCCTGCTCCCACCCCTGCCATTCCGTCAGTGCCCTGTTGTTCCCTATTGGCCAGCCACGCCAGACTGCTGCAGCCCATGCTGCGATGGTGCAGTCTGAAGCCGAGCTCTCCTGGCCCAGAGCTGCTCGAGGTCGTTCCCCAAGGCCATCTGCACGCTCCTCTATTGAAGGCCAGCAGCCTCCCACCACTCATGCTCCAGCCATGGGGGAAGCACCTCATAGAAACACTAGGATAGGTAAAGGAACACGAGCTAGACACAAAAGGCATCAAGGGGTATGGGGAGAGTGGGAATATGGTATTGAAATAGAGGATCAGCCATGATTATATTGAATGGTGGAGCAGGCTCGAAGGGCCGAATGTCCTACTCCTGCTCCTATTTCCTATGTTTCTATGAACAAAAGGCACTACAAGAATGCACAAGGGTGAATAGTTCTGTGATGTTTGCGTAATTTCATTTATTCATTGATAAATGAGACTTTGATTTTGCATTTAGTGGTGGATTTTATTTATGCAATGAGCTGAGAGGGACACCAATGTGTAATCAGATGGAGGATGATTTGATTGTCCTGTGGGAGTGGAAAGGTGGGGAGTGTAGGACTGTTGGTGAGTTGGGGGATGTAGTTCAAATTATTGATAGCGGGCACGGATCAGGCGAGCACGCACAGCCCATGCAGACAAGGCGTGTGGTTCCTGTTGCATCCTTGCGCCTTCCTCCACTTCCTCTTCTGGCTCCACCCCTCCTCCTCCTCCTCAGCCTCTTCCTCCTCAGCCTCCGCCTCCACCTCTGGCTCAGGGTCTTCTCCAATCATTGGTGGCAAAGGCTGGTCCCTCATGATGGCGAGGTTGTGCAGCACGCAGCAGACCACCACAAATCTGCCCACCCGCTCAGGGGAATACTGCAGGGCTCCTCCAGACCGGTCCAGGCAGCGGAAGCGTTGTTTGAGGAGGCCTATGGTGTGCTCCACGATGTTGCGTGTGGCAGCATGGCTCTCATTATAGGCCTGCTGTGCACGTGTGCATGGGTTCCTGACCGGTGTCATGAGCCACGGCGTGAGGGGGCAGCCCTTGTCTCCCAGTAGCCAGACTTTGACTTGCCGAGTCGGGTGAGAGATAGCTGGCACATTGGACTGCCGCATGACGAAGGTGTCGTGACTGCTCCCAGAGTAGCGGGCATCGGCCTTCATGATTCGATGCGAGTGATCGCACACCAGCTGTATATTGAGGGAGTGGAAGCCCTTTCAGTTGACGAAGACGGCTGAGTTGATGTGCGGGGCATGCAGGGCAATATGTGTGCAGTAATTCGCACCCTGCACCATGGGGAACCCCCCTGCTCGCTCGTTCTGCTTGTCTCTGTTGAGAGGGGAGGTGATGAACCTGTTCCTCATCTGGTACAGTGTGTCTGTGACCTCCCTTATGCAGCAGTGCACTGCATACTGCGAGATGTTGCAATGTCACCAGCAGAGGCCTGAAATGCTCCAGAGCCGTAGAAATTCAGTGCCACGGTGATATTTACAGCCACAGGCAATGCTGTCCTCGCCCTGCTCTGAGGCTGCAGTTGTGGCTGCACCAGTTGACAGATCTCGGTCAGGGCTTCCTTGGTGAACCTCAGGCGTCGGATGCAATCCTCCTCGGTCTTGTTGAGGTAAGAGAATTGGTCCCGGAAGGCCCTCATTGGGTAGGGCCTCCTGCTCAGTGCCCTGCGCCTCCTCGTCCTCCGTCTCCTCGCAGCTTGATCTGCTACATGTGGCCTCTCTGCATGCTCCAAGTCATGCTCAATGCCCAACAGGAGCCCGAGCAGACCACCCATGGTTGGCAGGAATGTTGTTCAACCACGGTTGTAACTTTCCGACCCGTAAGGCAGTGCCTGACAAAACACTCTCAAATGTAGTCTAGGAACTCTCAGTAAGAATAGGGAGCTTCAAAAAACACTTCCTACTCCTCCAGCAGCCAGAAGCAATAATCCAGCAACTAACCTGCAACATCTGCATGGCCCCTTTAAATAGCACTGGTTGGGGTGTCCTTCAGATACGTTCAGATGGTCGGGGTTAAGACTGTGCGTTGGTTTGAGCGTTAAGGTTAAAAATGGTGTCTACCACTTTAAATCAGCATTGCATACTGATTCATGCATTTTCTCCCTACTTTAATGCTTCCAGCGTTCGGTGTTTGCGCCTGCGCTAACTCCTATACCAAGATGGCATCCGGCGCACGTCACGCAGGAAACGTGCATTGCACCCAAGACGCCATCTTGGATGTCAGAGAGGCCGTGTAGCGCCGAAACAACAGGCGCTACATGAACCAATTTAAGGCCCGCTACCTTTAGGCCCCACTCCCTGCAATGGGGAAAATGATTGAGAACGAAAATCCCCAGGAAACCAAGTTTTAGGGCAATGAAAATATTTGTTTTCTTTTTGTATAAAACGTCAAATACCAGTAAAGCAGGAACTTTGAAGAAAAAGTACCTTAAAATTGATGTTTTAAATTGTAGCTATAAAAATGTTGTTTTAATCAATGCTGAACGCGGAGAAAAACCTAAAGAGTTAATGCTAAATATTCTGGGAAGTTCAAGCAACAGTCTTAGAACAAATCACTTTTACAACTAGCAGCTGGCCCCAATTAATGGAGCCGGCAGACCTAGGTTGTCAAGCTCATAAGTCAAGAGATAATATGTAGGTTACAGTGTCTGGGTAAGATAAATAGGACTGGGGAATCATTCAAAGAAGCATCACCTTTATCTGATGTCATTACTTAAAGGCCAGCTAATGAGTAACATAAGAACATACGAAATAGGAGCAGGCCATACGGCCCCTCGAGCCTGCTCCACCATTCAGTAAGATCATGGCTGATCTTCGACCTCAACTCCACTTTCCTGCCCGATCCCCATATCCCCTGATTCACTTCATGTCCAAATATCCATCAATCTCAGTCTTGAATATACTCAGCGACTGAGCATCCACAGCCCTCTGGGGTAGAGAATTCCAAAGATTCACAACCCTCCTGAATGGCCGACCCCTTATCTTGAGACTATGACCCCTAATTCTAGACTCTTCAGCCGGGGAAACAGCCTCTCAGCATCTACCCTGTCAAGCCCTCTAAGAATTTTATATGTTTCAATGAGACCACCTCTCACTCTGCTAAACTCCAGAGAATATAGTCCCATTCTACTCAATCTCTCCTGACAGGACAACCCTCTCATCCCAGGAATCAATCTACTGAACCTTCGTTGCACCCCCTCTAAGGCAGACCGAGGTTGGAAAGCTTATGGGCCTGATGTTAGCAGGGCTGTGGGTTCTCGGCGGGGGGGGCTATCAGGCGCGTGGATAACGCGCCCGGTAAAATTAGTCAGCTCCCCACGCGATTGTAGCATACAATCCACTAATTGGATCCACTTACCTGCTCCTCCGGGTTCCCCACTGCTGATCTGCGCGTCGGGCGGGCTGCGCATGCGCAGTAAGATCTGTCAGCTGGAGGAGCTCTATTTAAAGGGGCAGTCCTCCACTGACAGATGCTGCAACAAACAGCAAAAATTACAGCATGGAGCAGCCCAGGGGGAAGGCTGCTCCCAGTCTAATGATGCCTCACTCCAGGTATCAATACATGGGGTGAGGAGGAGAGGGAGGACAGAGATCTTCCACCCGGCAGGCGGGAGGAAGCGGCCTGCCTCTGCCACCAGGAAGGCCTGGCTCGAGGTAGCAGAGGAGGTCACCAGCACCACCAACATATCGCCCACCTGCATACAGTGCAGGAGGCGCTCCAATGACCTAAGTAGGTCAGCCAAAGTGAGGAAACTTACCCTTTCCTCTACCCTCCGTCTGCCACATCACCGCCCCCAACCCACATCTCCTTCTGCACTGCCAACACTACTCTGTCACATCACCCCTCATACCCACTCAAACCTCATCCTCATCGTACCTGCACCTACTCACCTCGCCAGTACTCATCCCGCCACTAACACTCAACCCAATCCTCATACAATCTCATGGCTCTATCGCATACTCACCCTCTCGTGCATCTCTTTCACGGCCAGCCTCATTCATCCTGCCATTACCTGTGCTGCAGCCACAGGGCATGCATCACATATGTGCAGTAGGCAGCGTAAGGCAAACGTGTCGTGAGCATGAAGGGGATGCACAAGGGTGTTTGAGGGTTTGTCATGGTTGTTACCTATATTGAATTTCTGACCAACTCACATTACATATTATATTGGCACCACTACTGCCATGACTTCGCGAATCTTGTCTGGTTTGTGCAATAATGCCCTTTCCTGAGGATCACTATGAAGACCCACAACTGATGCCACCCATTGTGTCACTGCAGAGTGGGTGTAGGTGTATTTGCAGGGCTCTTTTGTGCAGACGGCTGAGAGACGTCGGCGATGTCCCCGGTTGCACCCTAGAAGGATGCGGAGGAGAGGTTGTTGAGGGCAGTGGTGACTTTGACAGCGACAGGTAAGAAGATGGTGCTCGGGCCAGCCAGGAGCAGCTTGGCAGATGTCCACGGCTACATGTCGAGTGACTCTGAACCTCCGTGTGCACTGCTGCTCAGAGAGGTCCAGGAAGCTGAGCCTCGGTCTGTGGACCCTGTGGCGAGGGTAGTTCCCTCTGCGACGCATCTCTCTCTGCGGTTGCCCTCCCTCCTGCTGTGCAGGTGGATGTGTCACAGCACTCTGTTGTGGAGCTCCACGTGTCAGAGGTGGATGGCGAGGCTGGCGAGGCTGGTGATGCTGTCCGCCCTCCAAGGAGGTCATGACTGCAGCTACGGCGGCCCCCAGCCGCAAGATGTACATCTGAGGGGGTCCGCAAGGTAGGTACATGTGTCTGGACACCGGGGTAAGTGTGCAAGTTGGTGACTTTGATTGTCAGGAGGAGGGTGGTGGAGGCCAAACTTTGTCCCAAGTGACAGAGTGGCCTCCTGCAATGAGTGAGGGTCTCCCCCCACCACCTGTCAAATGGACCTTTGCAGCTGCCACAGGCTGATGGTTGCAACAGGTCAATTTGAACTGGGAGTGTTTCCCCCAGTGTGGGAAACAGTCCCAGGTTGCTCTAAAATCCCACCCCTCCTCACATAATCCCTTAATCAGGTCAGTTAATGACCTGAACAAGCCCAATAAATACTTTCAAGTGGAACCCCGCTGGCTTTAATTGCCTGCGGGATTCCCACCAGCGGAGGCTGCGCACGCACGCCGGCGCGTCAGTGGGGAACCCGGAAGTCCGCGGGTTCGAGGCGGGCTCCGGTCCCGCTCCGGGATTTCACGATTTTCGGGCCCCCCCCGCCAGGAACGCACCCGATAGCGGGTGCTAAAATGCTGCCCTATAAGTCTGTGTAAACCTGATTTCAGTCTTATAATTAAAATTTGCTCCTCATAAACCCTAGACATGTGTCTTGCAAGGTGATTGACATGTTAAGGTGAATCTTTGCAATAAAATGGTTCCTCTCGATTGGTTATACATCAAAATAAAGGGGCCTTACTTTATGAAATTAAGTGTATGAAAAATTGGGTTTTTGACACCCCAAACCAGAAATCTGGAGAGGTTTGGAGAAGTCTAGGAATGACTCAGAGCCGCCTATGAAGAAAGCCTTCTATGCCAAGAAAGTATTAAGAATGAGAATTCAAAAAGTTTAAGAACTAGTCAGATATAGGCAAATGCTTCAGTGTATCACACGTATGCAATGGTTCAAGTCTCAAGAGAACAAAGGGACATTTGTAAGATTGGATCGACCAAGTGGAGAAGCAGGCAATGAAAGGAGGAAGGAATACCATGGCTACAGTTGGAGATGAACCTTCCAGATGTCCCAAGAACAAACACAAGTGATCAGAGGAAGGTAGATTCACCCAGCTTTACCACCACCAACCCAGAAGGACATATTGGTGTAAAATCTAGAAATATTGGTTTCGAGTTTCCGCTTGTTTCGCCAATAATATCAGCGCAATCAAGATGGAATTGGCCGAACCAACGCAAAAAATCGGGGAATTTTAAACGTGAGTTATACCCAAAATCACTTACGCTCGTATTTTCCACGATCATTTACGCTGGTTCAAGATTCAATTTGACCAGATCAGGCCCCGCCCACAAAACTGGCCGTGCCCCCAGGTTGAGATTGTGATATTCTGCCGATTGTGCTAGTTCGGGAAGGCTCTTCAAATTCATCAGGCGCACAGGCACTGGTAGGCAGATTTTAAAAGTTTTCTCATATCAAAAAATATTAAATTTACTAAGAATAAAGTACACCAATGAAACTATTGAATGGTTCAGTATAGTTTCATTAGGTCATTTTCAATGATTTTAAATCAGGTTACTCATAGGTGGAGTATAAGGAGCAAATTGAATGAATTGCAGGCGCAAATTCAACTTAGAAGGTACGACATGGTGGCCAATACTGAGACATGGCTGCAGGACGGTCAGGACTGGGAACTGAATATACCAGGTTATAAGGTCTACTGGAAGGATAGAGAAACTGATAGAGAGGGAGGAGTAGCCTTAGTGATTAAGGATGAAATTACATCAATATAACAAGAGGTAAGCAGGCAGTGGAGGCTTTATGGGTAGAATTAAGAAATAGAAAAGGATTTAAGACTGTAGTGAGAGTTGTGTATAGGTCCCCTGGTAGCAGCTGTGAAGTGGCAGAATTTATAAATGCAGAGATTAGACAAGCATGTCGCAAAGGCAGAGTGGTTTTAATGGGGAATTTTAACATTCATATAGATTGGGATAAGCAGATGAACTCATGTCAGAAAGGTGGCTAATTTCTTGAATGTGTTCAGGACAGCTTTCTGCAACAATATGTCCTAGAACCAACAAGGGGGCAGGCCATATTAGATTTAATAATGGATAATGAGCCAGATTTAGTTAACAGCCTAATGGTGCGTGAACATTCATCTAATAACTGACATAATATGATTGAGTTCAATGTTGTGTTTGAAAGGGAGAAATGTATCAGCTACTAAGATTCTAAATTTAGGTAAGGCCGACTTCAACGGGATGAGACAGAGACTGTCCACTGTAAACTGGGCAAATCTGTTAATGGGTAAAGCGACAGAAGATCAGTGGGAGATGTTCAAAAAAGAATTTAACGTGATACAGAACAGTTTATATCTCTAAGGGGCAAGAGCTCTACTTGCCAAAAATAGCCATCGATGACAAAAGAGGTAAGGGACAACAAAAATCTAAAAGAAAAAGCATACAAAAATGCAAAAAAGAGCACAGATCCTGGTGACTTGGAGCATTACAAAGAACAGCAAAGGGTGACAAAACAGATAGTAAGAGCTACAAAAAGGGAGTATGAAAAGAAATTTGCAAGGGATATCAAAATCAACACAAAAATTTTGTACAATTATATCAGGAAAAAGAGGTTGGTCAAGAACAATGTGGGCCCCTTAAAAACTGATAACGGTGATATTGTAAATGAAAATAAGGAAACATGTTAAATAATTACTTTGTGTCAGTATTTACAGTAGAGGACAAGGATAGCATGCCAGAAGCCCCAAGGAAACTAATCTTGAATCAGGGACGCACCAAAATTAATGTAAGCAAATTAACAGTAATGAAGAAAATAATGGCACTAAAGAATGACAAATCCCCAGGACCAGATAGTTTCCATTCCAGGGTTTTAAAGGAAGTAGGTGAGAACATTGCAGAAGTCCCAACTATAGTCTTCCAAAGTCCAATTGATTCAGGAACCATTCCTTTAGATTGGAAAATTGTACATGTCACTCCGCTATTTAAGAAAGGTGAGAGAGGGAAACCAGGGAATTATAGACCAGTTAGCCTAACATCTGTTGTTGGGAAATTGCTAGAATCTATAATTAAGGATAGAGTGACTGAACACCTTGAAAATTTTCAGCTGATCAGAGAGAGCCAGCATGGATTTGTAAAGGGTAGGTCATGCCTGACAAACCTGATTGAATTTTTTGAAGAGATGAATAAAGTAGTGGACAGGGGAATGTCTATGGATGTTGTTTATATGAATTTCCAGAAGGCATTCGATAAAGTCCCTCATAAGAGACTGTTAGTTAAAGTTGAAGCTCATAGAATTGATGGCAAATTATTAACATGGTTAGGAAATTGGCTGAGGGGCAGAAGACAGAGAGTAGGGATAATGGGCAGGTACTCAAATTGGCAGGATGTGACTAGTGGTGTCCCATGGGGATCTGTGTTGGGGCCTCAACTATTCACTGTATTTATTAACGACTTAGATGACAGAATAGAGAGCCACATATCCAAGTTTGCCGATGACTCAAAGATAGGCAGCGTAGTAAGCAGTGTCGATGGAAGCATAAAATTACAGAGGGACATTAATAGGTTAAGTGAATGGGCAAAACTCTGACAAATGGATTTCAATGTAGGCAAGTGTGAGGTTATCCACTTTGGACCTAAAAAGGATTGGTCAGAGTACTTTCTAAATGGTGAAAAGCTCGAAACAGTGGAGGTGCAAAGAGACTTAAGGGTCCATGTACGTAGGCCATTAAAATGTCATGGACAGGTACAGAAAATAATCAAAATGGCTAATGGAATGCTGGCCTTTAAATCTAGAGGACTAGAATACAAAGGGGCAGAAGTTATGCTACAGCTATACAAAGCTCGGGCACACCACACCTCGAGTACTGTGTTCAGTTCTGGGCACCGTACCTTAGGAAGGATATACTGCCTTGGAAGGAGTGCAGCGTAGATTTACTAGAATGATACCTGGACTCCAAGGGTTAAATTACAAAGAGCGATTACACAAACTAGGGCTGTATTCCCTGGAATTTAAAAGATTAAGGGGTGATTTGATCGAAGTTTTCAAGATACTGAGGGGAACTGATAGGGTAGATAGAGAGAAACTATTTCCACTGGTTGGGGAATCTAGGACTTGGGGACATAGCCTAAAAATTAGAGCCAGGACTTTCAGGAGTGAAGTTAGGAAACACTTCTACACGCAAAGGGTGGTAGAAGTTTGGAACTCTCTTCCAAATGGCAGTTCATAATTTTAAATCTGATATTGATAGATTTTTGTTAACCAAAGGTATTAGGAACATAGGAACATAGGAACAGGAGTAGGCCATTCAGCCCCTCGTGCCTGCTCCGCCATTTGATAAGATCATGGCTGATCTGTGATCTAACTCCATATACCTGCCTTTGGCCCATATCCCTTAATACCTTTGGTTGCCAAAAAGCTATCTATCTCAGATTTAAATTAGCAATTGAGCTAGTATCAATTGCTGTTTGCGGAAGAGAGTTCCAAACTTCTACAACCCTTTGTGTGTAGAAATGTTTTCTAATCTTGCTCCTGAAAGGTCTGGCTCTAATTTTTAGACTGTGCCCCCTACTCCTAAAATCCCCAATCAGCAGAAATAGTTTCTCTCTATCCACCCTATCCGTTCCCCTTAATATCTTATAAACTTCGATCAGATCACCCCTTAACCTTCTAAACTCTAGAGAATAATCTCTCCTCGTAACTTAACCCTTGAAGTCCGGGTATCATTCTAGTAAAGCTATGCTGCACTCCCTCCAAGGCCAATATGTCCTTCCGAAGGTGCGGTGCCCAGAAATGCTCACAGTACTTCAGGTGCGGGATATGGGGCTAAGGCGGGTATATGGAGTTAGGCCACAGATCGGCCATGATCTCAATGAATGGCGTAACAGGCTCGAGGGGCTAAATGGCCTACTCCTGTTCCTATGACTGGATATCCTTATTAAAAATGCTTATTTTTGCTGATAAACTCATTTTCAGCTGTATTAATAAAACTGCACCAGGTTACCGCTCTTAAATACATCAAGGGATACTTTTTAATGGAAAGAAAAATAAAAGAAATGATTACTTTCTATTACACTGTCCGATTGCACTGGTTAATGGAAAATTTTATGTTTGTGATTAAGCAAATGAATTTTAGTGGAAACTTGAACCGTAATCTAACCAGTGCAATTTCAAGTGGAAACTCTACCCCAACATTGTCAAACCTAGCAGCTTATCATCAATATGCTGACATAGACTTTAGACATACTTAGATGTCCAAAGCTGTTAACTGGTCGGCAATCTAACTCATAACCTAACATAACATAAGACCTATGTCATCTTATGCAGTGATCGTAACTCTATGCTATATTAAGTAGACCCCAGCTGCTACTGAGTTGTTGTGACGCATTTAAATTATGTTTAATTATTGAACTGTCAGTTAATAATATTTATTCAAGTATTTCATGCAGTCCTTAATACTTAATCGTGGAATCACAGATGTGTTAATAAAGTGATGTTAGTTCATGTTTACTTGTGTCTGACATCATTTTTGGTGGCTCTGGTAAGATGGAATTAAGATGGAGTTAACTAATTTATTTGGTGCTGCACAGGGTTCGACCTGAGTTTGGCTTGGTTTGTGTAACTGTTAAGATACTTGGACAGATTAATATAAGACATTCCAAACAATCCAAGTTCTGGGAGTCAAATAAACCTTAGATGTGAAAGGTAAATCTCCACACCTATTCTCTAATGGAGAGTTGAAGAAAAATGGTTAAAGATTTATTTGACACCCTTTGACGAGTACCTAATACATGATTTATGGAATTTCCATGACAGCCTCCTTCTTACAAACTTTATTTTTTCCTGGGTAATTTTCCCGAGAAAAACACAATTCCCATTGCTATATTAAATGGTTGTTTACAGTGTGTCACTGGTGTGACAAACAAAACTTTAAAGAATTCCAAGTTTCACAGTGGAACGAATACTAATTGATCACAGCAGCTGCCTTTTTTTTAAACTTGTTTGTACTGAGAACTCAAAAAACAATATTTGTTCATGGAAACAAAACACAGAGCAAACTGGAGAAAAATTTGTATAAAAGTCATGAATTTACTAACAGGTACAGCTTTAATACAATAAATATTGTTACAAGGATATTTGGTAAAGGAGGAAAGATGCTAATAAGAAAAGACTTATAAAGTTTCATATATTTCTTAGGCTTCGCAATAGAAAGCCACACTTTGAACAGGTCGACAGTATAGTACTGCTCCCCATATTACATGGTATTTATTTACCTCTGCGCAGTCGGTGAAGAAAACAGAGGCCGCAAAATTCCAAGTGTGGTGGAGAGGGCTTTACGTCCGCCAATGTCAAGTGACCCAGACTCCATCCCAAATCGTGGCGATGGGCCATTTGCCTCATTGGGGCTGGCGGCCCACAACTATAAGGGCGCATCAGCAGCACTCGCCCGACCCGCTGGCAGAGAACAGAAGGGTCCAAAGCTGCCTCGATAAGGGAACCGCCAATGCCCTTCCCAGAGTTACTCTGGGAAGTAAATTATCACTTTAGTTGTGAATTTTAAGTTAATAGTTCCCCTCAACTAGACATGCCCCCTTGATGGGGGGTGGGGGGGAGGGCAGAAGATTTGCTCGCGATCTTCACCCCCCCCCCACATTCCCCCACACTGGAATTTAAATTGGCACTTGGAATTGGAAAGAATCCCAGCCAACCATGTTCCACCCCAAATTCTGGCCTCTGTCACGGAATCCACCTAAATTGTTCTATTGGGTCCATTTAGAGTTACGTGCTCTTTATGTAACTTTTAGGGACCAATTAAAAAGAAAACACTTGCCTCATTGTTTCTAGGGAGATCTCTTACAAATTTCTTTTCAAATTCTTTGATTGGAAATGTGCACCTCTCCCCCAACTTCCATACCCAGCACCCTCCCCCTTGCAATAACGTAACCTCAACTCACTTGTCACACAGCACATGTCACACTTTGCCACAGTTGCAAACAGCCTTTTTTTAAAGAAAGAGAAAGAACACCACAAATTTGAATTGAGATTCTTCTGAACTGGAACCTGAAATTTACAAGCTATTTACTGACTTAAAATTGACTTCAGGAATTTACAAGCAGCTAAAATTACATGGATTCCTACACGGATTACTGCCTTAAAAGGAACGGTCTGGGTTAGCGTCTATAAAAAACAGTAGATCTGTGGCCAATAAAGAAAAGAAAGACTTGCCTCTATATAGTGCCTTTTGTGACCTCAGGACGTCCCTAAACACTTTACATCCAATGAAGTACTTTTGAAGTGTTGGCAGTGTTGTAGGTAATGCAGCAGTCAATTTGCACACAGCAAGGCCCCACAAACAGCAATGAAATAAATGGCCAAATGATGTTGGTTGAGGGATAAATATTGGCCAAGACACCAGAAGAACTCCCTTCGAAATTGTGCCGTGGGATTTCTGACGTCCACCTGAGAGGGCAGAAGGGGCCTCGGTGTAATGTCTCATCCAAAAGACAACAACTCCAACAGTGCAGCACTCCCTCAGTACTGCACTGGAGTATCAGCCTAGATTTTGTGCTCAAGTCTCTGGAATGGGACTTGGACTCATAACCTTCTGATTCAAAGGCGAGAGAGCTACCACTCAACCAAGGCTGACAGCTAAGCCATGGGAATTCTATTAAATGTTAAAACAAGATCAACAGCGGAGGTAGTAGACCTGTTTATTTTGACATCTGTTATAGGGAGGGTGGCTCCCCATCTGTTTCTTGACTGGACAGTCCACTTTTTGAATTCTGTTCATCCATTTTATTCCCTCCCACTCCCTCTTGTGCTGTTCCTTTTTAAATGCTGTTCTTCTGTAATACCTTCCAGTTTTGACGAAGGTTCCATATCTGAACTGTTAACTTGTCTGTTCTCTCCACCTGACCTGCTGAGTGTTTCTCAGCATTTTCTGCTTTTGTTTCAGATCTTCAGCATCTGTGGTATTTTGCTTTTTAATCCATTTTTTGAGCTGGCACCATGAAAAAATATCACGAAAGCTGTCAGATAATTGTAGAAATCCAACTGGTTCTGCAATATCCTTCAGAGAAAGGAACCTGCCACCCCTACCGTGTCTGGCCTACAAGTGACTGCAGTCCCACAGTACATGGTTGACTCTTAATGCCCTCAGGGAAAAAAATCCAGCATTGCCCGTATCTCAAGAGAAAAAACATCCTGGTTTTGGTGCGTTTTTTTGTCCGATATCGTGGATTTTACAGTAGCATATTAGAACCAGACCTAGAATCATAGAATCATAGAATGGTTGCAGCCCAGAAGGAGGCCATTTGGCCCATCGAGTCCATGCCGGCTCTCTGCAAGAGCAATCCAGCTAATCCCACTCCCCCACCCTATCCCCCTGTAGCCCTGCAAATTTTTTCCCTTCAAGTGCTTATCCAATTCCCTTTTGAAGGCCATGGTTGAATCTGCCTCCACCGCCCCCTCGGGCAGTGCTTTCCAGATCACAACCACTCGCTGTGTAAAAAAGTTTTTCCTCTTGTCACCTTTGGTTCTTTGGCCAATCATCTTAAATCTATGTCCGCTGGTTCTTGACCCTTCTGCCAATGGGAACAATTTCTCTCTATCTACCCTGTCTACATGATTTTGAACACCTCTATCAAATCTCCTCCCAACCTTCTCTGTTCCAAGAAGAACAACCCCAGCTTCTCCAGTCTATCTACGTAACTAAAGTCCCTCATCTCTGTAAACTTCTTCTGTTCCCTTTCTAAGGCCTTCACAACCTTCCTAAAGTGTGGTGCCCAGAATTGGACACAATGGGGCCGATTTTCGGATGGCGGAGCGGGTGCATTGGGGATGGGGGGTGGGGGGTGGGGGGTGGGGGGTGGGGGCTCCAAAAATCGCAGAAATCCGGAGCGGGTTCGGAGCCCGGCTCCAACCCGCTGACTTCTGGGTTCCCTGGTGACGCGTTCGGGTGGGATAATTTATGTATTTGACAGAAAGTTAAAGTACTTGAAATACTTGATTGAGTCGACATTTTGGCAGAGGTGCAATTTTGAAGGATCGTCAGAGCTGTGCCAGCAGCCAGAGAGAGATGCAAATGATTATTTGACAGATGGGGAGAAAACCTCATTTATTGCAGCAGGGCACTCTGTCACTTCAGACAAAGTTTTCGCTGCAAGACCTTTGTGTTTTCACTCAAAATTCTTACTTTCCACCCAAAACTCTGCTGTGCATACATATTTACCTACTTTGTGGACCCCTTCAAACTCACACCGTCAGGATGGGGGGGCGCCATGGGTGCATTCACTGCTTCATCTGAGGACAAGCAACGTCACCAGCCTTGCTAGGCATGGCGTCCACCTCCGCCATGTGGAGCTCCACAACACAGTGCTGTGCCACAGGCACCTGCACAAGAGCACAGAGGGCAACAAAAGCGAGTGTGACGTCGCAGAAGGCACTACCCTTGCAATAGGGTCTACAGACTGAGGCTCAGCTTCCTGGACCTCTCTGAGGAGCAGTGCATACGAAGGCTCAGAGTTAGTCGTCAGCTAGTCGCAGACATCTGCAGCCTCCTTCATGCCGAGCTGCTTCCGGCTGGCCCGAGGAGCATCTTCTTACCTGTCACTGTCAAAGTCACCACTGCCCTCAACTTCTTCGCCTCCAGATCCTTCTAGGGTGCCAGGGACATCGCCGGGGTCTCTCAATCGTCTGCCCACAAGCGCATGAGGCAGGTCACTGATGGCTTGTTTCGTGGGGTCTCGCACTACGTCAACTTCCCCATGGACAACCTCAGCCAGACGGAGAGGGCAGTGGGATTCCACGCTATGGCTGTCTTCCCACGAGTGCAGGGTGTAATCGATTGCACCCATATAGCAATACGAGCACCTCCACACGAGCCAGGACAGTTCATCAACAGGAAGGGTTATCACTCCATCAACACTCAGCTCATTTGTGACCACTGCAAGAGATTCCTTCATGCCTGTGCCAGATTCCCTGGCAGCTGTCATGATTCCTTCATCCTCCGGGAATCCAACATCCTGCCCCTCTTCCACGCACCGAACACCCTTAAGGGCTGGCTCCTCTGGGCCAAGGGATGACCCCTGCACACGTGGCTCATGACACCTCTGAGGAACCCCACCACCGAGCAACAGCGTCGATATAACGACAGCCACATCGCTACCAGGTCTACAATTGAGCATGTGATAGGGCTGCTCAAGATGCGCTTCAGGGCCTTGATTGTTCTGGGGGAGCGTTTCAATACGCGCCAGACAGAGTGGGACGCATTATAGTTGTGTGTTGTGCCCTGCACAATATGGCACATCAGAGAGGGGTGCTGCTTGAGGAGGCCCCATCCACATCTGCCACCCACATTGAGGAGGAGGAGGAGGAAGAGGAGGAATCGGAGGAGGAGAAGGAGGAGGAGGAGGAGGAGCAATCCATGGGCAGAATAGCAGCTCACCTGGCTGCTCGTGAGGCCAGCGAGTCACTGATACGTGAACGGTTCTCCTAACATCAGACAGTGTGAAGAGTCCAGTCCACACCACCTGGATAGAACAGTGGCCACACCAGCCCCTCCCACCACCACATTGCACAAAACAGTCCTACAACTACACATACGCCCACTGTAGAGTGACCCAATGGGTGGCATCAAGTGTGGGCGTTCATGGTGAACCTCATGAAAGGGCCTTCTTACAGAAGCCAGTCAAGCATGGCCAAGACGTGGCAGTAGTGGTGACAATTATAATATTTAATGTGCGTTTAACAAAAAGCAAATATAAATAAAAAACATGACCAACCGTCAAACAATCTTGTGCATCCCCTTTGTGCTTACAAAATCTTCGCCTTTCACTTCCGACTACTCTACGTGGTGCCACCCCTGTGGCTGCAGCAGAGGTAGTGGCAGGTTGCTCTTGTTCATGCCCTGACCAACTAGTTGCTTTGGGCTTATGCCCTCTGGGTTTCAGTGCCCATGAGGGCCCTTCCAAAGACTGCTCCACCTGCACCTGTGCAGGGGCAGACTCGGCCACCTGGAGAGGAGGCAGCATTGCAGGTACTGGTTGATAGGGGACAAGGGGTGAGACGCGGGGGTGCTTTGAGCGGTGTCCCCATTTCCATGTCCCCTTTCGCCATCATCCCTCTCCTGGGCCAGGCCCACATCACTCCTACCATTCAGCTGCATGACAGTTTGGAGGACATGTGTGAAGCCTTGTAAGGCCGGTGTTAGTGTATCTGCCTGCCTGTTTAAGGCGGCAGAATTTTGTTCGCCCTGAGTCTGAAGGGCCGTTGTCAGGGCCCGAATGGACTCATTTGTGAGACGTGCTTGAAGCTTCATGGAAGCTGGCCTTCCCTCCATCGCATTCCCGCACTTACCCGCGACACTATCTCAGAGATGCCCTCACGTCCTTGTGACAGTATCTCAGAGATTCCCTCCCGTTTCTGTGCCACCATTCCCCTCATGCAGGAGTTGGACTCCTACATCCTCTGCGCGATTGTGGAGAGTGCGCGTGGCAACTGTTCCAGTACCTCGCAAATGTGCTGCTGCCCTTCGATCATTCTCCTTTTAAAGGATGGCCCCTAGGGTTCAGCATCTGTGTCCAGCTGAGCAGAGCCTGGAGAGGAGTCTCCCACTGACGCAGACTCTCCACATCTGCCCCTGCCACCAGTGTCTGCTCGTGCTCACGTGTGTGGTAACTCACCATGTGCGACCCCAACTAACTGAGGACGGGGACCCACCGAGGTGTGTGTATCTGCGCTGGTGGATGGCTCGCTCAGATGTGACGGTGCCCCCTCACAGGCTGGCAGGTCCTCTGAGGTGTCGCCCTTCACCGTCACAGCAGTCGCTGAAGAGAACAGAAGGCAACATTAAGCATCATCACAGATGTTGAGGTGCTGAAGATGGCAAGGTATGTTAACATCAATTCATATTGTGTGTGCTGAATGTTAAAGTTCTGTCACCAGATGTTTGTCGGGTGCTAGTCTCGGTGTCCCTGACGGACTGGTACTCGAGGGTGCGTCTCAGCTCCAGCGCCTCCTGCTCAGCATCTTTGAGGATGACGATCTGTTGCAGCCCCCCTCCGGTTCTCGCCCTCTCCCGTACATTCTGGGCTCTCCTCCTATAAGGGGAGAAAGTACAGACACGTGAGTGAGTGATGGTGATGTGGCCAATCGATGAATGCATTGGTTTGGGTGTGGCTGACCCTGAAAGAGATGCATCAGAGGGTGAGTATGAGACAGCCATGACATTGTACGAGGATTGGGGTGAGTGGCAGTGGTGGGGTGAGTAATGGGGAGGTGAGGAAGTGGTGAGGAAGTGCAGGTGAGTTGAGAATGAGCTTTGAGTGGGTGTGAGGAGTGATGGGATAGAGCAGTGTTGGCAGTGCACTAATGTCCTTTAGGGAAGGAAACCTGCCGTCCTTACCCGGTCTGGCCTATATGTGACTCCAGACCCACAGCAATGTGGTTGATTCTTAATTGCCCTCTGAAATGACCGAGCAAGCCACTCAGTTGTAAAATCTCGCTAAAAAAAGTCATAATAAGAATAAAACCGGACGGACCACCCGGCATCGAACCACTAGGCACCGGACTCGACAATGGCAAAACAAGCCCAGTTCACCCTGCAAAGACCTCCTCACTAACATCTGGGACTTGTGCCAAAATTGGGAGAGCTGTCCCACAGACTAGTCAAGCAACAGCCTGACATAGCCATACTCACAGAAACATACCTTTCAGCCAACGCCCCAGACTCTTCCATCACCATCCTTGGGTATGTCCTGTCCCACCGGCAGGACAGACCCACCAGAGGTGGCGGTACAGTGATATGCAGTCAGGAGGGAGTGGCCCTGGGAGTCCTCAACATTGACTCTGGACCCCATGAAATCTCATGGCATCAGGTCAAACATGGGCAAGGAAACCTCCTGCTGATTACCACCTACCCGTCCTCCCTCAGCTGATGAATCAGTCCTCCTCCATGTTGAGCACCACTTGGAGGAAGCACTCAGGGTAGCAAGGGCACAAAATGTACTCTGGGTGGGGGACTTCAACGTTCATCACCAGGAGTGGCTCGGTAGCACCACTACTGACCGAGCTGGCCGAGTCCTGAAGGACATAGCTGCCAGACTGGGCCTGCGGCAGGTGGTGAGCGAACCAACACGAGGGAAAAACTTACTTGACCGCGTCCTCACCAATCTACCTGTTGCAAATGCATCTGTCCATGACAGTATTGGTAGGAGTGACCACCGCACAGTTCTCGTGGAGACGAAGTCCCATCTTCGCATTGAGGACACCATCCAACGTGTTGTGTGGCACTACCACTGTGCTAAATGGGATAGATTCAGAACAGATCTAGCAGCTCAAAACTGGGCATCCATGAGGTGCTGTGGGCCATCAGCAACAGCAGAATTGTATTCCAGCACAATCTGTAACCTCATGGCCCGGCATATTCCTCACTCTACCATTACCAACAAGCCAGGGGATCAACCCTGGTTCAATGAGGAGTGTAGAAGAACATGCCAGGAGCAGCACCAGGCGTACCTAAAAATGAGGTGCCAACCTGGTGAAGCTACAACTCAGGACTACATGCATGCTAAACAGCGGAAGCAATATGCTATAGACAGAGCTAAGCGATTCCACAACCAACGGATCAGATCAAAGCTCTGCAGTCCTGCCACATCCAGTCATGAATGGTGGTGGACAATTAAACAAGTAACGGGAGGAGGAGGCTCTGCAAACATCCCCATCCTCAATGATGGCGGAGTCCAGCACGTGAGTGCGAAAGACAAGGCTGAAGCGTTTGCAACCATCTTCAGCCAGAAGTGCTGAGTGGATGATCCATCTCAGCCTCCTCTCGATATCCCCACCATCACAGAATCCAGTCTTCAGCCAATTCAATTCACTCCACGTGATATCAAGAAACGGCTGAATGCACTGGATACAGCAAAGGCTATGGGGCCCGACAGCATCCCAGCTGTGGTGCTGAAGTCTTGTGCTCCAGAACTAGCTGCGCCTCTAGCCAAACTGTTCCAGTACAGCTAAAACACTGGCATCTACCCGACAATGTGGAAAATTGCCCAAGTATGTCCTGTCCACAAAAAGCAGGACAAATCCAATCTGGCCAATTACCGCCCCATCAGTCCACTCTCAATCATCAGCAAAGTGATGGAAGGTATCTTCGACAGTGCTATCAAGCGGCACTTACTCACCAATAACCTGCTCACCAATGCTCAGTTTGGGTTCCGCCAGGACCACTCAGCTCCAGACCTCATTACAGCCTTGGTCCAAACATGGACAAAAGAGCTGAATTCCAGAGGTGAGGTGAGAGTGACTGCCCTTGACATCAAGGCAGCATTTGACCGAGTGTGGCACCAGGGAGCCCGAGTAAAATTGAAGTCGATGGGAATCAGGGGGAAAACTCTCCAGTGGCTGGAATCATACCTAGCACAAAGGAAGATGGTAGTGGTTGTTGGAAGTCAATCATCTCAGCCCCAGGGCATTGCTGCAGGAGTTTCTCAGGGCAGTGTCCTAGGCCCAACCATCTTCAGCTGCTTCATCAATGACCTTCCCTCCATCATAAGGTCAGAAATGGGGATGTTCGCTGATGATTGCACAGTGTTCAGTTCCATTCGCAACCCCTCAGACAATGAAGCCGTCCGAGCCCACATGCAGCAAGGCCTGGACAACATCCAGGCTTGGGCTGATAAGTGGCAAGTAACATTCGCAGCAGACAAGTGCCAGGCAATGACCATCTCCAACAAGAGAGAGTCTCACCATCTCCCCTTGACATTCAATGGCATTACAATCGCCGAATCCCCCACCATCAACATCCTTGGGGGGGGGTCACCATTGACCAGAAACTTAACTGGACCAGCCATATAAATACTGTGGCTACAAGAGCAGGTCAGAGGCTGGGTATTCTGCGGCGAGTGACCCACCTCCTGACTCCCCAAAGCCTTTCCACCATCTGCAAGGCACAAGTCAGGAGTGTGATGGAATACTCTCCATTTTCCTGGATGAGTGCAGCTCCAACAACACTCAAGAAGCTCGTGCCATCCAGGACAAAGCAGACCGCTTGATTGGCACCCCATCTGCCACCCTAAACATTCACTCCCTTCACCTCCAGCGCACAGTGGCTGCAGTGTGTACCATCCACAGGATGCACTGCAGCAACTCGCCAAGGCTTCTTCGACAGCACCTCCCAAACCCGCGACCTCTACCACCTAGAAGGACAAGAGCAGCAGGCACATGGGAACAACACCACCTGCACGTTCCACTCCAAGTCACACACCATCCTGACTTGGAAATATATTGCCGTTCCTTCATCGTCGCTGGGTCAAAATTCTGGAACTCCCTTCCTGACAGCACTGTGGGAGAACTGTCACCACACAGAATCAGAATCAGTTTCTTTCTTGGACACACGAATCTCCATCAAAGACGGTGGTGGAACTGTCACCACACAGAATCAGAATCAGTTTCTTTCTTGGACACACGAATCTCCATCAAAGACGGGCACCTCAGCACCTCACTCTACCGCAAGCCCACGGACAACCTCACGATGCTCCACTTTTCCAGCTTCCACCCTAACCACGTCAAAGAGGCCATCCCCTATGGACAGGCCCTGCGAATACACAGGGTCTGCTCAGACGAGGAGGAACGCGATGGACACCTACAGACGCTGAAAGACGCCCTAGTAAGAACGGGATATGACGCTCGACTCATCGATCGACAGTTCCGACGGGCCACAGCAAAAAATCGCATAGACCTCCTCAGGAGACTAACACGGGACGCAACCAACAGAGTACCCTTCGTCGTCCAGTACTTCCCCGGAGCGGAGAAACTACGCCATGTTCTCCGCAGCCTTCAACATGTCATCAATGAGGACAAACACCTCGCTATGGCCATCCCCACACCTCCACTACTCGCCTTTAAACAGCCACCCAACCTCAAACAGACCATCGTTCGCAGCAAATTACCTAGCTTTCAAGAGAACAGCGTCCACGACACCACACAACCCTGCCATGGTAACCACTGCAAGACATGCCAGATCATCGACACAGATACCACCATCACACGAGAGGACACCACCCACCAGGTGCATGGTTCATACTCCTGTGACTCGGCCAACGTTGTCTACCTCATACGTTGCAGGAAAGGATGCCCCAGAGCATGGTACATTGGCGAGACCATGCAGACGCTGCGACAACGGATGAACGGACACCGCGCAACAATCGCCAAACAGGAGGGTTCCCTCCCAGTCGGGGAACACTTCAGCAGTCATGGACATTCATCCACCGACCTTCGGGTAAGCGTACTCCAAGGCGGCCTTCGAGACACACGACAACGCAAAATCGTCGAGCAGAAATTGATAGCCAAGTTCCGCACCCATGAGGACGGCCTCAACCGGGATCTTGGGTTCATGTCACGCTACACGTTACCCCACCAGCGAACAAATGTTATCTGTTTTTAATATAATGGCTCATTTGCTGGCTTTCTCTGCCTTCCGGATGTTTCTGCTTCTCTCTGTTTTTTTTCCTGTTTGTTTTTTTGTTGAATGTGTATTCGGGGGTTCTGCAGGTGACACCTCTCTGTCTGAACACGGTGATTGCCTTGGCAACGGGCAGTTGCAGGGGCATTCTGTAAACACCATGTATTGTTCTATATGTATAAATGCGTAGGCTTCGAGGAGCTCCTGAACATTTACCTGAGGAAGGAGGAAGCCTCCGAAAGCTTGTGAATTTAAAATAAAATTGCTGGACTATAACTTGGTGTTGTAAAATTGTTTACAACCACACAGACTGCAGCGGTTCAAGAAGGCGGCTCACCACCACCTTCTCAAGGGCAATTAGGGATGGGCAATAAATGCCGGCTTCGCCAGCGACGCCCACATCCCATGAACGAATTAAAAAAAGGAGTTGTGGGGTGGGGGCAGGGATGTGGAAGACAGAATGTAGGAGAATGAGTAAGTGTACTTACTTTGGGTGACCTAGTTAGGTCATGGAAGCGCTTCCTGCACTGGATCCAGGTGGGAGAGATGTTGCTGCTGCTGATGACCTCCTCCGCCACCTCGAGTCAGGCCTTCCTGGTGGCAGAGGCAGGCCATTTCCTCCCGTCCGCCGGACAGAACACATCCCTCCTCCTCCTCACCCCATCCAGTAGCACCTGGAGTGAGGCATCACTAAATCTAGGAGCAGCCTTTCCCCTGTGCTGTTCCATTGTGCTATTTGGGTGTTTGCTCTAGGAACAGCCATTAGAGGACTGCCCCTTTAAATAGAGCTCCTCCAGCTGACAGCCTGTGATGTGGGTGCGGAGTCCGCCCGCTGCGCAGTTTTCCAATGGCAAACCCAGAAGCCACGTTAAGTGGCTCCAATTTACCCGCGATCGCGTGGGGAATGGACAGATTTTATTGGGTGGGTTCCCCACGTGCCCAATCGCCCCCCCCCCTCCCCCGCCGCTGCCATCCCACCTCCCCGCTAATATCGGGGCCAATACTCCAGTTGTGGCCAAACCAGTGTTTTCTCAAGGTTCATCACAACCTCCTTGCTTTTGTACTCTATGCCTCTATTTATAAAGCCCAGGATCCCGTATGCTTTTTTAACCGCTTTCTCAACCTGCCCTGCCACCTTCAACGATTTGTGCACCTTTACCCCAGATCTCTCTGTTCCTGCACCCCTTTTAGAATTGTACCCTTTAGTTTATATTGCATCTCCGTGTTCTTCCTACCAAAATGTATCACTTCTTTTCTGCATTAAATTTCATCTGCCACGTGTCCGCCCATTCCACCGTCCTGTCTATGTCCTTTCGAAGTCTATCACTATTCTCCTCACAGTTTACTACACTTCTAAGTTTTGTGTCATCTGCAAATTTTGCAATTGTGCCCTGTATACCCAAGTCCAAGTCATTGAGATATATCAAGAAAAGCAATGGTCCCAGCATCGACCCCTGGAGAACACCTCTGTACATCTCCCTCCAGTCCGAAAAACAACCGTTCACTACTAATGTCTGTTTCCTGTGACATCAACCTGTGTTCAAATCCTTGAGAAGCCACTTCAGTCTTAATGTTCAGCACCATAAGCCAGAAGAGGAACAGCTGGTCCCAGGAGTTAATGGAAAATTATTAAGAGCTGTGCAATTATTGGTTTTCAACAATGCAACATTGAATAGTTGGAGTGGGATTTACTGGAGGCACTCAAGCAGCTGCTTCAGGGAACATTGCGATGAGTTTGTGAAGTTAAAACTGGCCACAACTGATGGAAGAAGATCCATATCATGCAGCCAGGGAAGGTAGCCTCACAGTGCCTGGTCCTGGAGATAGAAGGAAGCCATCCAATGTATCAGTTAACAGAGCTTGGGGCACAAGCCAGCGAGAGTATCAAAATAAATATAAATCATTTGGGTCGGAGTCAATTTTTGTCTGATTACACCTCTGATGTCTTTCTACCTTAAAGGCTTAATATAAGTGCAAGTTGTTGTTGCTGTTCTTTTTTTATTTTTGTATGGAAAAATATTCCGACATTTCAGCTACTGAATGTTACTGATGCATTCTGGGAAATTAGATACACTGAACATGCTCAGACTTCACAATTTGAATTCTGCTCACAACATCTGGGTACAAATAGTAAACTCAAGTCTCGGCTTTTGGGAGACGAGGTCTTCAAGTAAAAGCTTTAATGAATGTATTAAAAGACACAAACAACAATTAGATTTAATCATGTTCATAGAATCATACAGCACAGATGGAGACCATTCAGCCCATCTGCCTGTGCCGGCTCTTTGAAAGAGTTATCCAATTAGTCCCATTACCCTGCTCTTTCCCCATAGCCCTGCAACTGTCAGGTTATTGTCAAATAGGTAATTTTTTTGAATTTTTAAATTATGATAAAACTCTTACTTTGGATAGCAGAAATTATAGTTACTGAGAAATAAAATGGCAGTTGGAAAAAAAATTTTCATCAAGCATTTTGAATGATTTGTAGGAACCTGGTGGCCAGATTGCGCAATCACAAGTTTACATTGCAAAACCCATTATAAATATGTACATAAGAATTTATTGCGGGAAAAAGTTGACAGAAATTGTGTGACATGACAACAAAAAGTAAAGTTGTGCAGACAAGAAGTGTGCACAGATGTAAGATGTTTAGTATATTACTCATTGATCTCTAGTGACACAGCCACTGGGAATTCAAGACCAAGTGTAAACTTCAGGTGAAGTGGGGTTAGAAGGTTTGGGTAACTGAGCCAAGGCACACAGTTGTACTTCAGTCTCTATTTTAAAGTCATACATTCTTTGGTTATTTTTATATTTCCATTATAAATTCCCGTGTCTATGTTTTTAATGGAAACTGTCTATGTAAACTTGTCACACTGTAGTTGTATCATCCCGCCTGCGGGGAGGCTGCAGCACCACCAGTGGCAGGAGGGGATCAATACAGCGTGACAATTTTACATAGGCAGTTTCTATTATAACTGTGGATAGAGGAATCTTTCATGGGAAAAAAATGACACAAAATGCATGCAGATATAAGACTTTTCAATGTGTTATAGATACGCATAGATGCAGGATTTTAATGTGTTATAGCTCGATATTTAATAAAAAGAAACCTTTGATGATTACGTTTTGTAAATTTTTATCTACACAAATATAGAATCATAGAATCTTACAACACAGAAGGAGGTCTTTCGGCCCATCATGCCTGTGCCAGCTCCTTGAAAGAGCTATCCAATTAGTCCCACACCATCACTCTATCTCCATAGCCCTGCAACTTTTTCCATTTCAAATATATATCCAATTCCCTTTTGAAAGTTATTATTGAATCTGCTTCCACCACCCTATCAGGCAGTGTATATTACAGATCATAACAACTCGCTGCGTAAAAAATATTCTCCTCATCTCCCTCTTGGTTCCCTTGCTAATTGTCTTAAATCTGTGTGCTCTGGTTAACGACCCTCCTGCCAGTGGAAAGATTTACTCTATCAAAACCCTTCATAATAATATGATTATTTTAATGGTGAAAGTTCAATAAACTGTAAGTTGCAATAAATAGATGCATACTGTTATCATTGAGAACACAGCAAGCAACGGTGAAGGAAGGACCTACACCAAAAGGCAGTTGTACAGAAATCTATTTGCAATTTTAGAAGACATTAATTTATATTAGCAATAAAAACAGAAAATGCTGGAAACACTGTTTCTCTCTCCACAAGTGCTGTCTGACTTGCTGAGTATTTCCAGCATTTTGTTTTTATTTCACATTTCCAGCATCTGCAGTATTTTGCTTTTAATTTATATTAGCAGCAGGATTATGTAAAATGCTAAATCATGAAGACTTAAACTAACTCACCCCCCAAAGATAAACGATGAAACCCAGAATTTGAAAATACAATTTCCTCAACCTGTCAGCTTCTGGTTTTCTGATGGGAACTGCAAATATTATTCTGCATCCTTTTTCCTTCGACAGACACTGCGCGGAAAAGTGATCTTTGTTTATTTTTATGAGCTAAATAAAGCTCCATACTGAGCTATTTAAATCCATGAAGGGAAAAACAAAAGTGATGCATAAAACTTCCTAAAGGATCAGATCATAAATAGGTGGGAGTTATAACGTGTTTTCTAGAATTATTCTCAAATCAATAAATAATCAAGATCGACCAAACCTATAAGCAGGTAATTGCTATCGAATAGTTTGTAGGTTTGCAATAGTCTTTTTGCAGAGGCTCAGTGTGTGTGTATTCACTCCAGGAGGGGGCGGGACAACGTGTGACCGATTCCCCCGAACGTCATCTGGACCATCTCTATATAAATAGCTGGGCTCTGCCGGCTTGTAATTTCTGGACTAACGGGGAATGAATGGTGTGAGCATCGCCGATTGTTTGACGGACGGTTTCCCCTTTTAGTTCCCAAAGAGCTGATGAAAGACATGGCTCTGTCTTTCTGTGGGAATGACACCGCTACAGCTTACAACGTCGACGGGGGCGTTTTAAACAACGGCTGTTTCGTGGATGCTCTTAATTTAGTTCCTCATGTCTTCCTGCTCTTCATCACTTTCCCCATATTATTTATCGGTGAGTAAATGTACGTTATTAAGAGTTTCTTGATTGGGAATAGTATCAGAACTAGAATAATCAAGAATTCACCCACAGCGCAGGACCTTTGCTTTGACAGATCGACTCTAGCCTTGTGTTGCTTTGTTTCTGTAACGGAATTGGGTGCATTGGAACCTGGCTTTCTCTTAAAGAGACACTGTCCTAATCTGCTTAGGAACAGGTAGGAATCCTGGAGAGTTTCTTCTCTGCACATTAAGCAAGTTAACCCAACTGGTTGACTAATGCCTTACAGGTAAAGGACCCTGTCCCCTCACCCCCCCCCCCAAAAAAAACCCCCACTTGGTCAGGCCTATCCGTGATTCTAGTCCATCTATGTGGTTGACTCTTAATGCCCTCTCGAGTGGCCTAGCAAGCCACTCAGTTATACAAGCCATCACTATTCAAGAAGGTGGCTCACCAGCACCTTCTCAGGGCAACGAGGGGTGGGCAATAACATTGTCCGCATCACCCGCATCTCAACAACAAAATTTTTTAAAGTTGGGTGGTTTACGTAGGGATCATTACACATGGCCTTTTCTTTAATGCTTTCCTAGGCCTTTATGACTCACAGGGATCATAACCCCTTCCTAGGCAAGAGTGCCTTGAACCATAACGGCTGCATTGTCTCCCAGCCCCACATTTAAGAGATGTCTATGCTTCAAGGCGCTCACAGTCAGCCCTTCTAAACATTGTTCATCAGTATGATGATGTATGAGGGAGTGATTATACCATAATGTGCAATTTGATTTTTTTTTGCCCTTCAGGTAGGGAATTTCTAGGCTTAATTCTTGTCTCACCTACTTACAAATTAGAAGTTTTCAAATGTGGTCACTAGATTCTATCGCCTACAGAATTTTAAATCATTTGGACCAAAATGTTTAACTGCAACTAGATTAGTTAAGCATAATATGTGACCTGATAATCTCACCATATAGGTTTAGAAACCAAAAAAGTTGTCTTGCTGATTTCTTTTAAAAAGGTAATATCCCATTAAGAGAAAAACAGAAGTGTTTTGTATAGTATAAATCACTTAAGCAGCTTCAGAATGGTTTTGATGGCCCAAAATATTTCAGCACATTCTACGAACTGAGAATATATATAAAATTATTTGACCTTGGCCCTTTAATAGGGTATCACAGGACTATAGGAATAAGTGGACTGTTTCCTCTAAGTGCAATGGTTTGATTATTCTCAAAGAGTATTTTAACTTTTGGTACTATTCTGAAATCTGTGAAGGGTTATGTCATCATCCATTTTGACAGGTTACCTGGATTGATCTCGTTTGGACATGTGGGACAGGTTTTTTGCCTTTGGTGTAATACTGGTGGAATCTCACTAGGACATCCTTGGCATCTGCTCTACGTCTCCACTCTTAACCACGGGGCAATTTTCTAGGGTCAGGCTATTAGGCATATTTTAGACAGGGCGCTTGCACCTCCACCAGGCAGCGCACCTGGTAACAAATGGAAGATGGCTAGGGTAGGCCTCAGGCATTCGCCACAATCCAGTGCATCTGGCAGCCTCAGGACTGATTGGATAAAGGGGAAAAAGCCTTAGTCTAAGCAACTAATTACCCTGTGGTCAATTGCATAGGCTTTGGCGGCCTTTAAAATTTTAATGATGCCAAGGAATGCACCAGCATTGGTCAGGTGCAAATGATGGAAAATATGCCAGATGACGTATGTCCATCATGTGTGACCATTTAGAATATGGCCACCAATATTAGGGCAGATGTATTCTATATTCCTGTCACTTCCGACTGAAAATCCTGGAATTAAGGGGAGAGTGGAGAGCTGGCGAAGCGAATCTAGGAGTGGTTTCTCACCCAGCCTCCTGGAGTTATGCCCGACAATGGGCATAAGTCCAACGGAACATCTTGCCTATAATTCGTACGAATCAGACGTGGCTGCCCAATATGAGATGGAAGTGAAGACTGGAATATGATCGTGTGATGTAATCATAGGTGAAGCAGGAATTTGCTGCAGCAATCATTTGAGGGTATACAACCTAAGAAACAGACCAATCACAAAACATCTGCTACCCCTTAGAACAAGATAGGATAGCAAATAAGGATGAAGAAGCAGATGGAGAAATAAGCCTCATAACTTGAGCATGAATCCAAGGATCAGAAACCTTAAAGATTTGGACATGAAAAGTTGGATGTCCATGGTCATGAAGGCGGTAGAGAGATTAGTTTAGGAATGAATTCTCAGAGTATGAGATGGTCTCCTTCATTCACAGTTGTTCACCACCAAAGGAAACTTGCACAGGCTACAAAGCAAATGAAAACATACAAAATGCTATAGCAAAAGCAAAATACTGCGGATGCTGGAAATCTGAAATAAAAACAGAAAATGCTGGAAACACTCAGCCGGTCAGGCAGCATCTGTGGAGAGAGAAACAGAGTTAACGTTTCATCAGAACTGGAAGAAGTTAGAGATTTAACAGTTATTAAGCAAATACAGAGCCTGGGAAAAAAGGTGGGGGGTGGAGGCCGGAGGGAGGGAGGAAGGAACAAAGGGAAAGGTCTGTGATAGGGTGAAGGGCAGGAATGATTAAATGGCAAAAGGGATGATGGTGCAAGGCAAAAGGGGGGCGGTAATGGGACAAGAAACAAAAGATGGGTCCAGAGGAGGTGTGAATGGTTACAGCAGAACCATTACCAGCACCCGCTGTCCTGAAAATGGGAGCGGTGGTTAAGATCTAAAGTTGTTGAACTCAATGTCAAGGCCGGAAGGCTGTAAAGTGCCTAATCGAAAGATGAGGTGCTGTTCCTCTAACTTGCATTGAACTTCATTGGAACAGTGTAGGAGGCTGAGGACAGAGAGGTCAGAGTGGGAACGGGGCGGAGAATTAAAGTGGCAAGCAACCAAAAAAGTAAGGGTCATGCTTGCGGACTGAACAGAGGTGTTCAGCAAAGCGATCACCCAATCTGCGTTTGGTCTCCCCAATGTAGATGGGACCGCATCGTGAGCAGCGATACAGTATAATAAGTTGGGAGAAATACAGGTAAATCGCTGTTTCACCTGGAAGAAGTGTTGGAGGCCTGGACCGTGGGAAGGGAGGAAGTGTATCTCCTACGCTTGCACGGGAAGGTGCCCTGGGAAGGCGAATGGGTGTTGGGAGTGATTGAAGAATGGACCAAGGTGTTGCGGAGAGAACGATCCCTTAGGAATGCTGAAAGTGGGGTGGGGGTGGGGAGATGTGTTTGGTGGTGGGATCGCGCTGGAGGTGGTGGAAATGGTGGAGGATGGTCCGTTGAATGTGGAGGCTGGTGGGGTGAAAGGTGAGAACAAGAGGGACGCTATCATGGTTCTGGGAGGGGAAGGGGTGAGGGCAGAAGTGTGTGAAATGGGACGGAAATGGTCGAGGGCCCTGTCACTCACTGTGGAGGGGAATCCTCGGTTGAGGAAAAAGAAAGACACTACAGTGGAGGGGAATCCTCGGCTGTAGATTCCATAGCAGCTGTCTGGAGAACCTAAAGAAATCCAATAGCTGGAAACAGACCAAGGAAGCAGCCTCCCAACAGCTTCTGACTTGCTTCAGCCTGGTGGGAATGTCGTAGTGACTTCAGGCCCGAGTTGAAAGCCCATTGACGTAATTGGAACCCCGATTAGCATAAAGTTATGAGGCTTCTGCCTGCTTCTGGTGGGTCCCTCAGTTATTGAACTTCAGCAAGCAGTTAAAATGGTGGCCAGTGGGATTCCAGCAATAACAAGGTGATAAGTCGGAAAGCTCTATTTTAAAGGCCCCCCCCCCCAACCCCCATCCCATTCTTGCTGGGCGGGTTGGGTTAAAATTCCCCCCAAGGTTTTACAAAGAGCATCCTTGTGCAATTAGGATAGGACAACCTGGATTAACAGAAAAAAGGGGAAGCATCATGGAGGAAGATCTAAAGTCATGTTGTAAGTCACATACCTTTAAACCTTAGCAATAACTGGGATCGCTTCTCACAAAGGATATCAAATGGTCACATAGCAGCTAATGCAGAAATAGTTGGTTGGATTGTAAGCAGAGAAGAGTTACAGATGGTGGGATCTTGTTAGCTCCAAGATTTGAACAACTAGTTGACATGTGTAGGTTAAATTTAATGTTCCCTGTTCAATAATGAGTTGATCTAATAGGGAATCTGAAGCTGTGTGACCTTCACATGAGAAGCAAGGTGAGGGGAAGTTTGAAAACTGAAGCTCAGATTCTTTCTCTTACGGAGTCCATGACTGTTGAACCTCATGGTCACTTCAACACCTGTGTCTTCACAAAAGAGAGGAAAAGAACTAAATGACAGTGTGGGAATTGAACCTTTGAAGTGAATTTGAAGAGTGAGGCCTTGAAATTCCTGAGGCTGAAGAGGCTAGAATTGTTTATTTATACTGTGGAGGGTGGGGGGGGGGGGGCGGGTGGGGAGGATGGGCTGGGATTTGGGTCAGAAACCAGTTATGTTGGGATTCAGCCCCATTTGCCCATGTCTTTTAAATTCTGGAAGAGCCTTCTGAAGACCTCCAAACCTTTACTAGACTAAGGTGATTGATCTTGAAGAGGATCAATTACCTTGTCTGGAGGCAGAATGGCTCATTTTGGAGCTTGAGAGTGAATAAAGATCATGGGGATGACTTTAGTTGTTTCCCACTAGGCGGGAAACAGGCAGTAATGGGTTAATTGTTCGTTTTGCACCCCACCCGCTTTTCCTTTCCAATGATAGGCCTATTCAGAAGGCAAATATTCTGATAATAAAGAAGACATCATCTCATTTAAATGCACAGTGAAAACCTTGGAGCGAAATACAACAAAGTGATCAACAACAACAACTTACATTTATATAGCGCCTTTAACGTAGTAAAACGTCCCAAGGCACTTCACAGGAGCGTAATCGGACAAAAACTGACACTGAGCCAAAGAAGGAGACATTAGGACAGGTGACCAATTGGTTGGTCAAAGCAATAGGTTTTAAGGAGGGTCTTAAAGGAGGAGAGAGAGGTAGATAGTCGAAGAGGTTTGGGGAGGGAATTCCAGAACTTGGGGCTTAGACAACTGAAGGACGGCCAACAATGGTGGGGCGAAGGAAGTGGGGGATGGGCAAGAGGCCAGAATTAGAGGAAGACAGAGTTCTTGGAGGGTTGTAGGGCTGGAGGAGGTTACAGAAATACGGAGGGGTGAGGTCATGGAGGGATTTGAACATAAGGATCACTGGCAGAGACACCATACGAGAAGTTTTTAAGCTTTTATGAAATGCCTTACATGGATTGATGCTCAGAGGACTGCACTTGTTTAGTTAGCAAAAAAAAAGAATTAAAAGAGGACATAATCCAGGTTTTAGAAATACTGAAAGATATAAGTAGTGTAGAAGTAAGGATGCTATTTAACTTGGTATTAACAGATAGCTGAAAGACACAAATTCAAAATTAACATTGGATGAATTTTTTTCCTCTGAGGTGGAAAAGTGGAGCAGAGTTTCAGCAAATGCCAATCATGCTCTGTGAAATAATAACTTTAAGGAGAAGTGGATAAATATGTAGTTTGGAAGGGGATTGATGGCTATAGGGATACATATGGCCGGACGATCAAATATGTTATGGGACAGGATGGTTCATGTGCTTTTGGAAATGTCATTTGTGGAAAGCAAACAACCAGAGTTGAATATTGGAACTTGTACAGCTGTATTACTATTCTGTAGTGCTGTTTCACAATAGCTCTGGTGGTTGGGAAGAAATTATGCAGAACTTTCCCTCAGGAGATTAAGTTAGTTGCAGTGTCCATAATAGGGCAGATTGTGCAAAATCTTTGAAAGCAGTGGATTTGATGGGACACAGGAGATTTTTTTTTCTTGTTTTGAACTTCTTATATATTCTAAATAGGGAACTTTAGGAAGACTTAACTACATAGTCCTTGCTGATGATAATGACCTTCAAGTTTTTCAAGGATTGTAGTCTTCATTAATCCATTAAGGATAAGGTGGATTCCCCTCAACCCATTGGAATTGTGAACACAGTAATCAGTCCTCCCCTTGAAAATCCTGAAGGAAGAAGAAATGCTTCATCACCTTATCTGTCCAGGACTAAAGTTATATCCCAGATAATAAAGAATTATCACGGAATATCACACTAGAAGGGCTCATGATGACAATCCTTGGGTGTTCCTCTATCAAATCCAACATATAAGAGATATAACAGCCTGCTAATTCTAAAGGCAGTGTTATTTCCTTTTTGATACTGGCCTAAGGATGAAAGACTGAAAAAATCAGTGTTGTTTGAGATAAAAGAGGCTTGGGAGTTCATCAGAAGACAGATATGTGCAAGAAAACTCATTAAAAACTTTGATCCTCTAACCCTTAATGGTTTGCTAGAGAAGACTGATGCCTCTTCTTAGTTTGATTCTTTTGAATTGCTCTGAGTGAATTAAAAATCCTGTCCAGGAAGATTATGGAAATCTCAAGAAGATTATGGAGATTATGCCTGCTCTAAAAAATTACACTCTCAGGCAGCATCCATACGTTTATACCATGAATCATTATTTTCCAGTCTGAGCAAGTTGATTTAATAATCCTTCACCATTGCACCATAAGAGAAAGCCCAGCTCTTACCTTGCAGTGGAGTGTGACGAGGTGTTAATAATAACCTGTTGGGATGTAGCTGATTAACAAGTGAATAACTATCACATTTGATGATGATTTGGACCATTTTTCCACAGATCTGATTTGGAAAAAGTGTTACTTTTAGATATTTTGAAGCGTAATGTATTAACACCAGTTTTTTTAAAAGGCACTGAGATGATCAGTGGTTAATATGCTAATGAGTAAAACTTTGATGTTGACTGTAAATAATAAGCAATTCATTAGCTTGAATTGGCAATCGGTAAACGCCTCACATCCATTGTGTTGGGACGTCTCTGATCCTTTTTGGCTGTGAACTGAAAGAGATTTTAAAAAAAACAGACAGATACAGTTAGTCTTGCATTTTGTAAAACAGAATGATGCACAACAGTCAAGCCCAGGAAAGGCTACAAAAAGATTTTCACGAAGGGGAGTAGTTTAAGGTAATTTCAAATCAAATGAAATGCCCCACTGGTGTGAGGAAACGTAGCATATTCATTATTTTGTACTATTATGTGAAGTCAAATTAAGATGTACTGATTGAACTAAATGAATTTGACCATAACTGTTGCTCTTTATGTTCACTTACTGCGCAATACATCAGTTTAACAATTTGTATCTGGCCTTGACCTACCAAGTCTTTGCTCAGTCTGGCTTCGGAGAGATTGAAGACATACACGTGCAAATGACACGCATATCCAGTGCAGACCATAAGGGGTCCTATTGTTATACCTCCAGGTTATGCACCTCCATGATTATACTATCATATAGTTAGATAGTGAGGACTACAGGCACACTCCTGAACATAAGATGCTCAGACCGCTTACAGGAGTGACTTATCTAACTTATCGGAAAGAATGGGCTGGATTTGGCTGTGAAAATAATGGTGAGGCTAACAGTGCTCACCGTTATTCATGTAACTTCTGGCAACCGCACATGCACAGTTAAACGCGGAAATCCAGAAGTTGCTGGCTGAGATGTGATGCTCCTCCAAAAGCTGCACGAAAATGGCATCTGGCTCCCGTTCAAATGTATTGAACGGCATGAAGTTCCTGTACTTACCTCAAAGGTACGGTCTAAACTCGCCAAAAAAAGTTACGTCGAGTCATTTCAAGTCTAAGTACTCTTTTAATGGTGTGATAAGTCTTATTTACTGCCAAACAACCTTTCTGGCACTGAAAATTAACTTTAACAAGTGTGGAGTCTCATTCCTTCAGATTTTAATTATTGTTGGACATTTAAAAAAATGGAGGGTCGGTGGGATCCTGAAGGCAAGCCAAAGATGTTGGTCAAAGTAGAAACTTTCCTTTTAAAACCTTTCCTCCTTCTCGGATGATCTAAAGGCACTAGGCAGTGGCCGGGAGTCCAGCTTCAGGCTTGTTGAGGGAAGACTTGTGCCGGGCCATGCAAATGACCCAGAGCAGAAACATTAGGTGCTCCATATTATGACAGGTGCTCACCGGGCACCTGTAGAGGAAATTCAGCCCCTTAATCTTATGGTTGAAAGATCGCTTACTATTATCGAGAAAGTTTTTTTTATTCGTTCATGGGATGTGGGCGTTGCTGGCGAGGCCATCATTTATTGCCCATCCCTAATTGCCCTTGAGAAGGTGCCTTCTTGAACCGCTGCGGTCCGTGTGGTGAAGGTTCTCCCACAGTGCTGTTAGGTAGGGAGTTCCAGGATTTTGACCCAGCGACGACGAAGGAATGGCGATATATTTCCAAGTCAGGATGGTGTGTGACTTGGAGGGGAACGTGCAGGTGGTGTTCCCATGTGCCTGCTGCCCTTGTCCTTCTAGGTGGTAGAGGTCGCGGGTCTGGCGAGTTGCTGCAGTGCATCCTGTGGATGGTACACACTGCAGCCACAGTGTGCCGGTGGTGAAGGGAGTGAATGTTTAGGGTGGTGGATGGGGTGCCAATCAAGCGGGTTGCTTTATCTTGGATGGTGTCGAGCTTCTTGAGTGTTGTTGGAGCTGCACTCATCCAAGCAAGTGGAGAGTATTCCATCATACTCCTGACTTGTGCCTTGTAGATGGTGGAAAGGCTTTGGGGAGTCAGGAAGTGAGTCACTCGCTGCAGGATACCCAGCCTCTGACCTGCTCTTATAGCCACAGTATTTATATGGCTGGTCCAGTTAAGTTTCTGGTCAATGGTGACCCCCAAGATGGTGATAGTGAGGGATTCAGCGATGGTAATGCCATTGAATGTCAAGGGGAGGTGGTTAGACTCTCTTTTTGGAGATGGTCATTGCCTGGCACTTGTCTGGTGCGAATGTTACTTGTCACTTATGAGCCCAAGCCTGGATGTTGTGCAGGTCTTGCTGCATTCGGGCATGGACTGCTTCATTATCTGAGGGGTTGCGAATGGAACTGCACACTGTGCAATCATCAGCGAACATCCCCATTTCTGACCTTATGATGGAGGGAAGGTCATTGATGAAGCAGCTGAAGATGGTTGGGCCTAGGACACTGCCCTGAGAAACTCCTGCAGCAATGCCCTGGGGCTGAGATGATTGACTTCCAACAACCACTACCATCTTCCTTTGTGCTAGGTATGATTCCAGCCACTGGAGAGTTTTCCCCCTGATTCCCATCGACTTCAATTTTATTCGGGCTCCCTGGTGCCACACTCGGTCAAATGCTGCCTTGATGTCAAGGGCAGTCACTCTCACCTCACCTCTGGAATTCAGCTCTTTTGTCCATGTTTGGACCAAGGCTGTAATGAGGTCTGGAGCTGAGTGGTCCTGGCGGAACCCAAACTGAGCATTGGTGAGCAGGTTATTGGTGAGTAAGTGCCGCTTGATAGCACTGTCGAAGATACCTTCCATCACTTTGCTGATGATTGAGAGTGGACTGATGAGGCGGTAATTGTCCAGATTGGATTTGTCTTGCTTTTTGTGGATTGGACATACCTGGGCAATTTTCCACATTTGTCCCCCTCACTCTGAATAATGCTGAAATCAAAATCTGGTTGACATCTTGAGTTGAGACCTACATGGACCTTAATTTGCCTTGATTGAAAGTTAAATTTCCTATTCACTGATAATTCCACAGGCCTAAACATCCACCCTCTCAACCACCGTGCAGTGTCTACTATCTACAAGATGCACTGCAGCAATTCGCCAAGGCACAAGTCAGGAGTATGATGGACTTGTTTCCATTTGCCTGGATGGGTGCAGCCCAGTATGTTTATTGTGATTTGAGGGAGCTTTTGCATAAATGTTTTTGTAAATAAAGGAGAGGCTAACTGAAGACAACTTTGTCTCTAACTTATAACTGCGCAATAGGTCCTGCAATTTTTTTTTGTTTCAACAAGATATATCGTTTATACAGAAGATGACTGCAATGGTTTCAAGAATGGAAACAGCTAGAATACCTTTCATGTCCCTGCACACAGAGGTCCATGGAACAAGAAGCTGAGGAAGACCAAGGAAGTGCTGGATAGACAATGTCAAGTGTGACTTGTCACAGAAAGAGATCCAGAGGACTGAAACGGCCAGGGCTGGTTCAGAAGTGACAACAGTGGAGTGAATTCATTTGGCCCCATTGTCACTGTTGAGCTGACTGATTGGAAGTTACAGTCCGATTTGCACATAAATAACGGTGGGTGCTGTTAACCTCAACTTGGTAGTAGTAGGTCCTGCAAGGCAAGACTTGCAGAAATCCCAATGATAGCCCAGAGTAAATGAAATGCATCAACATGACTTCACATCCCCATTACTTTATCAACTGTCAATAGGAAGATACCATGGGGATTGCAATGTTGCATGCAGCTGCTACAACTACTGTAATCAACTGGATTCATCTGTGTAACGAATTCCAATAGGGGTAGTTGGAAATCAGCACCAGTAAGGAATGGGACAAAAACATATTTGGTTTAAAAAAAATCAAACTTTAAAGGAATGAGGGCTGGACTGTCTCCAAGGCTCTGAAGGTTACAATTAGCAGGGCACTGGCAATGGCTACAAAGCCATCACTGGGGCCTAGTGAGGTTTTACAGGGTCCAGGCACCTATAGTGTAATTGCAATAACCGGTAAAATATTGGGCCAGATTTTGCTGTAAAAATATTGTTGAGGTTAACAGCACCCACCGTTATTTATGTGCAAATCGGACTGTAACTTCCGGTGAGCGCACATGCGCAGTTAAACGCAGAAATCGGGAAGTTGCTGTCCGAGATGCAATGCTGCTCCAAAAGCTGTATAAAAACGGCATCTCGCCCTCTGACTCCTCATTCAAATGTATTGAATGGTGTGAAGTTCCTGTACTTACCTCATAGATACGGACTAAACTCACCAAAAAAAATTAGGGCTTCTCCATTCCAGTGTAAGTACCCCTTTAATGACATGGTAAGTCTTAATTACTGCCAAACAATCTCTCTGGCACTGAAAATTAACTTTAACAAGTGTGGAGTCTCATTCCTTCAGCTTTTAATTATTGTTGGACATTTAAAAAAAAAAGTAATTAATTTTTTTAACTTTTTCTTTCTGTCTCTTATCTCCGTCCCTTAATTGAATCTTTCTTTCCCTCTCTTTATTTTGTTTACTGTATCTGATTTGACTTTGAATTCACTATTCTAATTTACACTTCCTAGTTCAGACTGCGCTATTCTTAACGATTCTTCGATCTGGTTGGTTAAGGAGATACACAGTTGCTTGTGCTGTTCACACAGGCCCCAGATGCTATGTAGAGGACGCCGCGCTGTTTGGCTGTCCCATTGACACTAACTTGCCGTGCAGAAGCTCATAGAAAGTCTATGGGCAAGTGCAAGTCTAATGAATGGCGGGCACTGTTTGTTCACCGCTCACAGCAAATAGGAATTAATCTACAACTTAGGCTGGAGACGTACCGCTCTGTGAAGAACCTCCTGATGACAGACCTAAATTTGCCTTTAACTAATTTGAACCTGTGTCCCTTGTCCTACTCACACGATTTACTTTAAAGTAATTTTCCAGATTTACTTTTTCTATGCTATTAACTATCTTGTATGAACCATGAAGTCGTAGAACTTTACAGCATAGAAGGAGCACATTTGGCCCATTGTGTCTGTGTTCTAAAGGTGCTATATAAATGCAAGTTGTTGTTGTTGTTTACTCTTTGCTAGAGCAACTCAAAACTAATCCCACTGCCCTGCTCTCTCCCCATCGGTCTGTATCTTCCTCTGCTTCAGATATTAATCCGATAGCCCGCTAAAAGATGCAGTGGGCCCTGCCTCAGTAACCCCTGTGTGGCAAAACGTTCCATGTTCCAACAACCTTCAAGAAATTTCTTCTAACCCATCTCCTTCCTTTCTTAGTAACAATTTTAAATTGGTTATCTCTTGTCAGATTCCCCAAACAGGAGAAACTGGGGGTAAATTTTCATCTTCACTGCCTGGGCCATAATCTGGCAGAGTGGATCGATCACCCATTGTAGAACCCTCCTGCTTTTCATTCCATTGAAGTCATTGGAATTAAAATTGGATGATTTCTATAATGGGCGGACTATCTGCTCTGCCAGATTACCACATTTACCCCCGAGTTGTCTTCTATTCAATCTCTGAAAACCCTTCATACTTTTAATCTCCTCGTGGCTATCTCTGATCAAGTGGAAATAGCCCCTGATAACTAAGATCGTCAGTTAAATGTCTCCCTTCAAGGCAGAAAAGCTGTGTAGACATTCCTTAAGAACCAACCTTAATAAGAACTAACCAGTATGGATTTAGAAGGGAAAGGTCCAGTGAGGCAAACCTCATTGATTTCTTTGAGGGCATGCAGACAAAATAGATTGTGGACCTCACTATGAAAGTGCTTACTTTGACTTTCTGAAAGATTTTGATAAGGTTCCACATGAAAGACTTCTAATGAAACTCAAAGACACAGGAATCCAGAGTAGAACACAGACTGGGTAAAAAGTTGATTTGAAAATAGAAACTAAAATACTCGTAATGTTGGACTCTGGGTGAGGTGTTGAGTGGACTCCTTCAGGGTCAGTACTTGAAGACCGGTTTACATTGCTTTTCTGGGTTGGTTCAGATCATCCGCTGAAGTTACAACCGGAGATCAGGAGAATTCCTGCAGACATTCTATCCTAGAGGATGTAATAAAATATTTGCAGAAGATTAGCTATTAAACTGGGTAGACAAATGGAAAATTAAATGAAACACTTATTTATGAAAAGTTGTGTACATTGGTCAGAAAAATGTGCGTCACACATATGTAATGAATGGGATTGAACTGGCAGAGGGAGACTAAAGGTTCATTAAACTGCCACTTTTGTGTCTACACATTGTGGCGAAGCAATTTAATAAGCTAATAAAATGCTGGAATAAATAGCCAGAATAATGGACAGTAAGCAGTTCCACTTTGTAGCAAAGCAATAGTGGCCATATATTCCAGAGCCTGTGACTCTAAATAAGTGTGGGACCTCTATGGGGCAGGTGTCTCACACCAAGTGGAGTATAACTTTGATGGGTTGAACATATTTTTCTTGTCCTTAACTCTTTACGCTTTTAGAACCAGAATAATTATGGCCTGAAATAAAAGATCTTTCAGCCCATGTATACACAATTTAGACTTAACGAGGGTAATTTGGACTTTGGGCAATAGCGTAAAATGAGCAATATTGGATCAGCTGCCATTATACACCTCGGACGATTTTCATTAAATTTTTTATTTCATGTATGTTATCCTTTGCTCTTTAATCTTACATTCTATTATTTTGCATTGTCTAATTCTAAAAAGAAATTGATTATTTGAATTTCAGGTTGGGGAAGTCAAAGTTCAAAGGTTCAGATCCACCATAACACGTGGTTGCACTTCCCTGGACACAGTTTCCGATGGATTCTCACGTTTGTACTTCTCTTTGTACTTGTCTGCGAAATTGCAGAGGGAATGGTTTCAGATAGGTATGGTTTGGATTTATTACATTAACATTTTAAAAAATTGTGGCATTGCAAATGGAATATTAAAAATGTGATCAGAAGGCTATAAAATATAGAGCTATTGTTTTGATTGCATTGGTATCATATAGTTGGTGAAAGAAAACTTTGTAGGCCAAAATTCCTACTTTCGCTGAAGAGCAGACGTGAGAATAAAAGTGGTGAAATGTAGGTAGAAAGTGCCAATGAGCTAGTCACCATTGTTGGTCAAATCTACCTTTAGTGAGGCTAATGAACAGGGACATTTTCTAAAATGTCACCACAGCGGTGACAGAGGTGAATAGTATACAGGAGATTTTATTTGTCAAAGCATGATTGTTGTACCCATCGGGAGATAAGTAGAACAGGAGGAGAAGGGGATATGCAGGAGCACAGAGGGTTTAGGATTCCAGAAGGTACTACCTGGATCTGCCACAAGAGTTAGCTACCTGGGCATGACGAGGAGCAGTGCACAAGCAGGCACAAAGGCTTGCTAGGGAAATTGCTGTTAATAACAGACACTGCGACTTGTATTGATCGATGAGGTTAAATGGAATCGTCTGAATAATATCTTGCACGAAATCTACTGCACCAACTTTATAACTCATTTTAGGGCAGTGCTCAATACGTTAGCCACTAGTCACATGTGGCTAATTGGGAATCCAGATGTGGCTGACTGTATTTCTGATTAGTAAATAAAAAATGAGTAATGGATACCATCATTGGGCCTGTGATCTCAATACCCGTATCTGCACGTGTATACATGTGAACTTTAATCTTGTGCGTTTGTTGGTAAGACGAAAAGCAGAGAGTGAGAGTGTTTTTGGATCATTGCAAGTACTTTATCTCCTTGGTTATTGAATGGTGGTAGATGGTTGTTAAGTAAATATACACATGTGAAGTACATTTACCTGTATTGTGTGAGTGTGTGTAAGGGTTTTTCTACTAATATTAGTGCATGTGGTTAAAACTGAATCGCCGTAGCCTCACTTGTGGCTAGTCAGCGATTTCTATTGGACAAAAATGGTCTGGAGCAAACTATCCACAAGTTCCATTTGCAAGTTTGAAACTTGAAGCTTGCAGCGTTCTGTGATCAGAATAACAGCATTTCTTGGACAATTTATAAGATCAGGATAAACCTTGGCTAGGTATACACACTAGCACTGCTTAAGAAGGTTATTTACTGAGCCAAGGTTCAAGGATAAAGTGCGATATTAAATTTGTGCAGCGCTATAGGTATAACCAAGGGCAATCGGGAAATAGTCTTAAGTAGAAAGAAGTGCTTTATACTTTACTGTGAACTTGGAACACAAATCTGGGCACTTTTGCAGACATTTTTGCAAATATTTTCAAGTTTCACTCATAACAAAGGATAAAATTCTTTGATCGTCTCTCAATAGCAGTCAGATATTTAAGCAGAGTCTATTCCAGTGGAAATGGCTGTCTTGTTTCTCTGCATCGTAGTGTTTTCACTAAATAAGGAGGTCTTTTGTGGGTCCATATAAAACCTCCTTATTACGCTGCATTTCATTTCTCAATAAACACTTGGAAGATTTGCAACATTCCAGTACACTTGGTCACCTCCACCGTTTATTTTTTTTGGCTGTCCTCAAGGTGAGGGATTTTAGATGGAAAGAACTTGCATTTATATCGTGCTTTATATAACCTCAGAACATCCCAAAGCGCTTTGCAGCTGATGAAGTACTTTTTGAAGTGTAATGTAGGGAAATGTGTCAGCTAATTTGAGCACAAGGTCCCATAGACAGCAATGAGGTAAATGGCCAGAGAATCTGTTTTAGCGATGTTGGTTGAAGGATGAATATTGACCACGACACTTCCCTTCTCCTCTTGAAATAGCGGGCAGACGGGGCCTCAGTTTAACATCTCATCTGAAAGGCAGCACCTCCGACAGTGCAGCGCTCCCTCAGTACTGGACTGGAGTGTCAGCCTAGATTATGTGCTCAAGCCTCTGGAGTGGGGCTTGACCTAGTGCTTGGGAATGGGACTCTTCCCATTTCAGGTGACCTTTTATCAGCAAGCACATAGGAACAGGAGTAGGCCATTCAGCCCCTCAAGCCTGTTCCACCATTCAGTGAGATTATGACTGATCTGTATCCTAACCCCATTTGCCAGGTTTGGCTCCACATCCCTTAATACCTTTGGCCGGCAAAAATCTATTGATCTCAGATTTAAAGTTATTAATTGAGCTAGCATCTATTGCTTTTTGTGGGAGAGAGTTTCACACTTCTACCACCTTTTGGGTGAAGAAATGTTTCCTAACTTCTCTCCTGAATGGGCCTGCCTCTGATTTTAAGGTTATGCCCCCTTGTTCTAGACTCCCCCACTCTCATGACAAGTGTACCACATCCAGATGCAGAGTAAAGTTCCCCCTACTCTGTCCCAAAAATGTGCCACAACCCCAATCTTAGAAGAGTACCTACACTAGCCTTCCCGTGGCCTATCTGTGAGATTGATAATTAGTGCTCGTTTTGTGCTGTAAAGACACATGCTCACTAGGAATTGGATTAAGATTGCCCAGACCCATTTCACATAGGATCCTTATAGCCAATACACAAAGGAGACTCATTCCTTGAGTCTAGGTTGGATTTGAATCCAGGTCCCTGAGGTGAAAGGCCATTGTCAAACCTACTGCACCCGGTTTCCAACCCATGTCTGTAGAAGAACCAAGATTTGGATCTCTCTGATCATTGAATCCTGCTAATTGAATAATATCCCCATAATCAGAATGGTCCAGGTATAATGAGACCCAAAAGTGCAATACATTGCAGCTTTTGCCTTTTGCTATGCCCATTGTCCGGTAAAATACATTCCTGGGTTAGGGGATGGGGGGGCGCAGGTGCAAACAGGACCACCCAAACAGACTGACCATGACTGATAAAGTGGTGAAAGAGTGTCTCCGATGGCAGGAGTGGAGACTGAACAATTGCCTCTTGCACTCGCCACACCTGTTGATGCTCACAGTGAGCCTGAGAGCTTCATTACAAAGTCTGACTTCAGGCATAACAGTAGATAGTTGAGGCTCGCATAAAACGCTCATTTTCTTGCTCCGTTCCCGCAGTACGCCGAGCTCACCCAGTTAAAATGGGTGTTTAAACAAAGCAAAGTTCTTGCCTGTCGTAAAGCGATTCCTTAAACCAGCACTTTTTTTGTTGTTGCTGCGGCTCAGTTGCAAGATACAGGGATTGCTTTCAGTGGTCCCCTCTGGCATCATTTCATGGAAGTGGATGAAGAAGAACGAACAAGGAATACCAAGGGATTTCAGATGACACCAGGAGTGGATTAGGAATGTCTGAACAGGAGTAGGTCATACAGCCCCTCGAGCCTGTTCCATTATTCAATTAGATCATGCCTGATCTGTATCTTAACTCCATCTACCCACCTTGGTTCCATAACTTTTAATACGTAGCCTAACAAAAATCTATCAAAATCTCAGTTTTGACATTTTCAATTGACCCCCAGCCGCAACAGCTCTGTGGGGGAGTGAGTTCCAGATTTCCACTGCCCTTTGTGTGAAGTGCTTTTTCACATCACCCCTGAACGGCCTAGCTCTAATTTTAAGGTTATGCCCCCTTGTTCTGGACTCCCCCACCAGTGGAAATAGTTTCTCTCTATCTACCCTATCAAATCCTTTAATCATCTTAAATACATCAATTAAATCACCCCTTAATCTTCTACACTCAAGGGAATACAAGCCTAGTCTAAGCAATCCGTCCTCATAATTTAACCCTTTTAGCCCCAGCATCATTCTGGTGAATCTGCCCTGCACCCCCTCCAAGGTCAGTATATCCTTCCCGAAGTGCAGTGCCCAGAATTGAATGCAGTACTCCAAATAGGGTCTAACCAGAATTCTGTGCAGCTGTAACATAACTTCCACCCTATTGTATTCAACCCTCTTGAGATAAAGGCCAACATTCCATTTGCCTTTTAAATTATTTTTTGTACCTGTCCACTTGCTTTTAGTGATTTCTGTAAATTGACCCCTAAATCCCTCTGCTCATCCACTGTTCCTAGCTTTTCACCATTTAGAAATTACTCTGATCTTTCTTTCTTAGGTCCAAAGTGAATGACGTCACATTTCCCAACACTGAACTCCATCTGCCACAGTTTTGCCCACTCACTTAATCTATCAATGCTCCTTTGCAACATTCTGCTCCCATCTACACTACTTACGGTGCCACCTAACTTAGTGTTGTCAGCAAACTTCTATATACGGCTCTCTATTCCTTTTTCTAAGTCATATCTAAATATAGTGAATAGCTGAGGCCCCAGTACAGATCCCTTGGGGACACCACTAGTCACATCCTGCCTCATTACGTTCTCATTAGCCCTACTCTCTTTCTCCTACTTAACCAATTCCCTACCCATGACAATAAGAGAAAGTCATGTTCTCTGACCGGGAATCAAACCCAGGCCGTGGCGGTGAAAACATCGAATCCTAATCACTACACCATCAGGGAAGGCTGTGAGGGCTCCCCTAGGCAACGTTCTGTGCAGGAAGCAGCTTGTACGAACAAGGACATTTTCTACAAATGCTGGAATTCGAGGTGTGACCAACTGTGCAAGAAAAGCGCTCTGGATTTCCCACATCTGGCCATTCCACCTGAATTGCATCCCAACAGGATTTTCTGCCCTTGTGATAACAGAGAGTGAGAAAGAGAGATTGGTGTGAATGATGTAAATTAAAGGAATGTCTAACCTGTTGCCCTTGTTTTACTACTTTTGTGACCTGTGGCATAATATACATTGAGCCCTTCCTCCGCAAAAAGCTACTTTACCCTTTTAGTCTGCTGTAAACTCGAAATACTTTTGGCTAAAGAGCAGAAGGTAAAGACTAATCTAGACACTGTTCTAGACTCATTACTAGAACATGTAAAATTGCCAAAAATATCTCTTAATTAAAATAAATTATGATGTAAATCTCAATCAGTCAATCTCTCCCTCTTTCTTTTGTCTCATCACTTAATAGGTCCATCTAAGTGATGCTATCTATCCGAGTACAAAATGTTCAGTTCCCCCAGTGTCTTCTCTCCTGACCCAGTGACCCCCATCACTTTAATGGTTTGAAGATATCTGATCGCAAAGGAGTTAAGGGCCTGCAGAAAATGTTTGGAAAATAGACACATTAAAACATGATGTACGCAGGCATATTATAAAATATGTTTACGACATTTGCCTTTCATTATCCAAGATTAACTAAATTATGAAAATTTTACTTTATGAAAATGCGACAGTTAAATATCTGAAGGAGAGAAACTGAACATTTTGTAGGACTTTTTTTGAACTAGAATGAACTACAATATCATTCTTTCGAATCATATAATTGAACTGCTGGTTTATACATACTCCATTTATTTTGATTCATGCATTTTATAATATTTGAGTTTGTTGTAATTTTCTTTTAGTAGCAGAGAATTTGCCAAGACCACGAAGCACAGATTTAAAGGAACCTTACATGTTAATGTGGGAATGGAACATATACATCAATCTAGAAAACCAGCAAAGGCTGACACAGGCCCAAAATAGCTGGCAGCTCAAACAGGCCTGAATTAGTTACACTGAGAGTATAGTGGAACATGAGTTTGTTATAACATCTCATCACTTGTATAGTGGAAAATTGTGGCAAAAATGATGGGGATTTTCCCTCATGTCTTTTGGAGCAACTGAAATATTGTGCATCTATATTAATACTGTCTTGCTAAATTTGATTGATAAATTGTTTTGAAATTCTTTATACGGTTGTCGCAGTGACATGGAGTCAATCTTTTGCTCCTCTCCCCAGCTCCAAATGGCACTCATTGTCTCTCTCCCCTCTTCTCTGCCCGGCCGTTCATGCTGGCACCCTTCTTTTCCCACTTCCCTCAGTTTACATTGACACTCCTATCTGATTCTACTTTCCCCTCCCCTCTCCTGGTTTACTATGTTCTCCAATTCCTCACCCCCAGTTCACTCTGGCACTATTCTCTGCCCTCTCCCCGACTCTATTTTGCGCTGGCACTGTCCTTCCCTGATTCTTCTCTCATTCTTACCTAATATTGGTGCTCTGGAGGAAGCAAAACTCTCTTGCATCGCATAGGGGAGAATTCCTGATGTTGAGGTGCTTTCACGAGATCAGGAATTCCCACCACAGTGTGTAGTGGAGTTACAATCTCCCAGAAAATGGCATCAGACAGGGCTGAAGAGGGAACACTGCTGCTCTTAGTCCATAAACTGGGTTAAGCGCGGGGCTGATTCCCTAATTAGGTGCTACCAGCGAAGAGCGCTTGCAGGGACCACTGGCTGGAAAGTTGTGGGCCTGCAGCCCTGATTTTTCATCCACTTAAATTAATGGATCGACAATCAGGGGCTGCAGACCCCAATCGCTGCTCCCTATGAGCGCCACTCCTTGCCTGGAGCCGCCCAATCAGGCAGTCAAACTTTATGCTTGAACATAGGAACATAAGAACAGGAGTAGGCCATTCAGCCCCTCGAGCCTGTTCTGCCATTCAATTGAGATCATGGCTGATCTGAAGTGTGGATAGTTGGTATGTATATAGAGCAGGAATTATTAATGTCTCAGCACCTGTGCACCAGGAACCATTTAGGAAACAGGATGTCAGCCTAGGCTTGGAGGTAGCACATTTGCCTCTGAGTTAGAAGATCGTGGCTTCAAGTCCCACTCCAGAGACTTAAGCACATGATATACACTGGCAATTCAGTACAGTACTGAGGGAGTGCTGCACTGCCAAAGGTGCTGTCTTTTATCCCCTGGCACTATTCTCCTGGTGTCCTGTCCTATTAGCTGGAGTCCTGTCCTATTACTGAAAAAACAGATTATCTGGCCATTTATCTCATTTGCTGTTTGTGAAACTTTAAGCATAAATTGGCTGCTGCGTTTCCCTACATAACAGTGACTTGATTGAATTTTTTGAGGTGGTAACAAGCAGGGTCGATGAGGATAGTGTGTTTGATGTAGTGTACATGTATTTTAGCAAGGCTTTTGACAAGGTCCCACATGGCAGACTGGTCAAAAAAGTAAAAGCCTATGGGATCCAAGGGAAAGTGGCAAGTTGGATCCAAAATTGGCTCAGTGGCAGGAAGCAAAGGGTAATGGTTGGGTGTTTTTGAGACTAGAAGGCTGTTTCCAGTGGGGTCCCACAAGGCTCAGTACTAGTTCCCTTGCCTTTTGTGATATATATTAATGATTTAGACTTGAATGTGGGGAGCTTGATCAAGAAGTTTGCAGATGATACAAAAATTGGCCATGTGGTTGATAGTGAGGAGGAAAGCTGTAGACTGCAGGAAGATATCAATGGACTGGTCAGGTGGGCAGAAAAGTGGCAAATGGAATTCAATCTGGAGAAGTGTGAGGTAATGCATTTGGGGAGAGCAAACAAGGCAAGGGAATACACAATAAATGGGAGGATACTGAGAGGTGTAGAGGAACAAAAATGACCTTGGAGTGCATGTCCACAGATCCCTGAAGGTAGCAGGACAGGTAGATAAGGTGGTTAAGAAGGCATACGGCATACTTTCCTTTATTAGCTAAGGCTTAGAATATAAGAGCAGGGAGTATATGCTAGAACTGTATAAAACATTGTTTAGGTCACAGCTTGTGTACTGCGTACAGTTCTGGTCACCACATTACAGGAAAAATGTGATTGCACTAGAGAGGGTGCAGAGGAGATTTATGAGGATGTTGCCGGGGCTGGAGAATTTTAGCTATGAGCAAAGATTGGATAGGCTGGGATTGTTTTCTTTGGAACAAAGGAGGTTGAGGGGAGATTTAATTGAGGTGTATAAAATTATGTCGGGACTAGATAGAGTGGATAGGGAGGACCTATTTCCCTTAGCAGAGAGGTCAGTGACCAGGGGCATAGATTTAAAGTAATTGGTAGCAGGGTTAGAGGGGAGCTCAGGATAATTTTTTCACCCAGAACGTGTTGGGGGTCTGGAACTCACTGCCTAAAAGGGTGGTAGAGTCTGAAACACTCAACTCATTTTAAAAAGTACTTGGATATGCACTTGAAGTTCCGTAACCTAGAGGGCTACGGAGCATAAGAACATAAGAACATAAGAAATAGGAGCAGGAGTAGGCTATATAGCCCCTCGATCCTGCTCCACCATTCAATCAGATCATGGCTGATCTTCGATCTCAACTCCACTTTCCCGTCCGATCCCCATATCCCTTGATTCCCCTAGAGTCCAAAAATCTATCCATCTCAACCTTGAATATATTCAATGACTCAGCATCCACAGCCCTCTGGGGTAGAGAAATCCAAAGATTCACAACCCTCTGCGTGAAGAAATTCCTCCTCATCTCAGTCTTGAATGTCCGACACCATATCCTGTGATTATGCCCCCTAATTCTAGATTCTCTAGCCAGGAGAAACAATCTCTTAGCATCTACCTTGTCAAGCCCCCTCATAATCTTATGTTTCATTGAGATCACTTCTCATTCTTCTAAACTCCAGAGAGTATAGGCCCATTCTACTCAACCTCTCTTCATAGGACAACCCTCTCATCCCAGGAATTAATCTAGTGAACCTTCGATGAACCGCCTCTAAGGCAAGTATATCCTTCCTTAGATAAGAAGACCAAAACTGTACACAGTACTCCAAGTGAGGTCTCACCAATGTCCTGTACAACTGTAGCAAGACTTCCTTACACTTGTACTCCAACCCCCTTGCAATAAAGGCCAATGCGCCATTTGCTTTCCTAATTGCCTGCTGTACCTGCATACTAACTTTTTGTGTTACTTATACGAGGATACCCAAGACTCTCTGAACACCAACATTTAATAGTTTCTCACCATTTAAAAAATATTCTGCCTTTCTAGTCTTCCTATCAGTGAATAACCTCACATTTCCCCACATTATACTCCATCTGCCACCTTCTTGCCCACTCACTTAACCTGTTTATATCCCTTTACAGACTCTTTGTGTCCTCCTCACAGTGTCTTCCCCAAGTGCTGGAAAGTGGGATTAATCTGGATAGCTCTTTATCGGCCAGCACGGACATGATGGGCCGAATGGCCTCCTCCTGTGCTGTAACTTTCTATGATTCAATGTCTACACTTCAAAAGTACCTGATTGGCTGTGAAGTGTTTTGGGACGTCCTGAGGTCCTGAAAGGTGCTATATAAATGCAAGTGCTTTCTATGTATGCTCATCTATCGAGTTTTGCTGGGCGAATATTTGAATCTTGTTTGTTGGGCCTAAAAGGTTCACATTATCAATCCGAATCCTTGATCTTCAGGATGGGACTGTTCTTCCATGGGTCTTTTCTTGCCTCCTCTGGTTCTGAATACAGCCAGGCACCCCAAGCTTTGTCGTAAGACACATGGAACTGAGGCCTGCCCATCCCAGAAAGAGATCCGTTACGACTCATAAACCATGAGCTGAATTGACCCTGTCAGTGGCACTGAGGATCAGAGCCAAGAAAATAGGAACATAGGAACTGGTAGATGAAAAAAGACCAAGGTCCATCTAGTTCGCCTTCTACAATCCTGGTAGTTGTATGATACAATGATAATGGAGTTGTTGGTTAATCATAGCAATCAATTTCTACCAATTAGTCTACAACAGACCCAGACATAAGTTGAAGAAAATCCCAGTGGTGGAGAGCTTTGGGAACCACTAGTGCAAAGTTAGCTGTTTCTCCCAAGCATGTTACACTAACCACATGTCATGTCTCATATGACTCACATACTGTATCCCAAAATGTTATTTTCTAGAGCGGAGCTGAAGGGCAGAGCTGGGATTGGTGTTGATTTCCATCCTGGATCCACATCCCATTCTGTACTACCTTCACTAGGTGTAGTAGAGGAAAAAAAGTGAGGGTATTGTGCTCCTAGGACTACGGGAAGTGTGCTGTGTGAGTGTTAATGTGGGTGTTAATATTGTGTGTGTATGTGCCCTCCTGCCTTCATCGGTTGAGGGAGCACAATGTGACCATAAGCTGCAGCATACATGGTGCGATGTACATGCAGCACTGATTCAGAAGCCTGCATGCTTGTGGACTTACCATCCCCCTATCAGACACCATTGCGATACGTACATTTACTTCTTAGTACTTATGGACCCCCTCCCCATCTCTGGGGGACAAACTTGGGTGAAGATTGTAAGCCCTGTATAGCTAGATATGTACTCTTTGCAGCAGTGTAGGAGTTTCAGAAGCAAATGGCCACCACCAGTACCTGCTCATGATCTGGCATTGTGCGTGAAATTTGCCTGCAGTAAACAAAATGGTGACAAATCATAGATTCTTTCAGCACAGAAGGGGGCCATTCGGCCCATTGTTCCCATGCCGGCTCTTTGAAAGAGCTATCAAATTAGTCCCACTCTCCCGCTTTTTCCCCATTGCCCTGCACGTTCTTTATTTACAAGCATATATCCAATTCCCTTTTGAAAGTTACTACTGAATCTGCTTCCACCACCCTTTCAGGCAGTGCATTCCAGATCATGACAACTCGCTGCGTAAAATAAAACTCCTCATCTTCTCCTCTGGTTCTTTTGCCACATATCTTAAAGGGTAGCTCAATTTTTGGATTTCTGTGTAAGTGGCAGAAAGGACCCAGAAAGCCAAGGTCACTACAACACATATCGTGATGCCCAGATGACCCCTTGCATAGATTCAGTTACGTGTTTGCTGCCCGTGGTGTAACTATCCTGCAATTGTTCACATGGGGTCCTTTCTGACACTTACATAGAAATGCAAAAACTAGCTACCCTTCCTCAATTTTATTCCAATATCTCCTCACATATGCACCAAATGCTCAACCATTTCATGCTGCAGGCTTTCATAGCTTATTGGTCCATTGATAATTACTGAACCAGCTCATTAATGGTGAGCATTGAAATAGCAGCTTCACTCACATTCCTTTTTACATTCGACCATATTTGTCAGTTGTGACTATAGCAACATTTCTTTTTTATTGGCTGAAGAAAATATGATGCCATACAATGCAGAATATTTTCCATTGCAATAATATATCTTGTTGACACTGTTTGCTCTGCACCTTTTTAGAATCATAGAATCATAGAAGTTTACAACATGGAAACAGGCCCTTCGGCCCAACATGTCCATGTCGCCCAGTTTATACCACTAAGCTAGTCCCAATTGCCTGCACTTGGCCCATATCCCTCTATACCCATCTTACCCACGTAACTGTCCAAATGCTTTTTAAAAGACAAAATTGTACCCGCCTCTACTACTGCCTCTGGCAGCTCGTTCCAGACACTCACCACCCTTTGAGTGAAAAAATTGCCCCTCTGAACCCTTTTGTATCTCTCCCCTCTCACCTTAAATCTATGCCCCCTCGTTATAGACTCCCCTACCTTTGGGAAAAGATTTTGACTATCTACCTTATCTATGCCCCTCATTATTTTATAGACTTCTATAAGATCACCCCTTAACCTCCTACTCTCCAGGGAAAAAAGTCTGTCTATCCAACCTCTCCCTATAAGTCAAACCATCAAGTCCCGGTAGCATCCTAGTAAATCTTTTCTGCACTCTTTCTAGTTTAATAATACCCTTTCTATAATAGGGTGACCAGAACTGTACACAGTATTCCAAGTGTGGCCTTACTAATGTCTTGTACAACTTCAACAAGACATCCCAACTCCTGTATTCAATGTTCTGACCAATGAAACAAAGCATGCTGAATGCCTTCTTCACCACCCTATCCACCTGTGACTCCACTTTCAAGGAGCTATGAATCTGTACTCCCAGATCTCTTTGTTCTATAACTCTCCCCAACGCCCTACCATTAACGGAGTAGGTCCTGGCCCGATTCGATCTACCAAAATGCATCACCTCACATTTATCTAAATTAAACTCCATCTGCCATTCATCGGCCCACTGGCCCAATTTATCAAGATCCCGTTGCAATCCTAGATAACCTTCTTCACTGTCCACAATGCCACCAATCTTGGTGTCATCTGCAAACTTACTAACCATGCCTCCTAAATTCTCATCCAAATCATTAATATGAACAACAAATAACAGCGGACCCAGCACCGATCCCTGAGACACACCGCTGGTCACAGGCCTCCAGTTTGAAAAACAACCCTCTACAACCACCCTCTGTCTTCTGTTGTCAATCCAATTTTGTATCCAATTGGCTACCTCACCTTGGATCCCGTGAGATTTAACCTTATATAACAACCTACCATGCAGTACCTTGTCAAAGGTTTTGCTAAAGTCCATGTAAACAATTTTACAACACCAAGTTATAGTCCAACAATTTTATTTGAAATTCACAAGCTTTCGGAGGCTTCCTCCTTCCTCAGGTGAATGTGGAAATGAAATCCTCGAACCCTTCGCATTCATAAATCACAGAACAATACCTGGTGATTACAGAGAGTCTTTCCAATTGCCCATTGCCAAGGCAATCACAGTGTGCAGACAGAGAGGTGTTACCTACAGGGCCACCGAATATACAAACAACCAAAAAAAAACAGAGAGCGAGGCAGAAACATAGAAACATCCGGAAGGAAGAGAAAGACAGCAAATGACTTTCAAAAGGAAATCGGATATGTCCTTGAAAAGGAGAAATTTGCAGGGCTACGGGGAAGGAGCAGGTGAGTGGAACAAATTGAACAGCTCTTTCAAAGAGCCAGCACACACACTGTGGGCCGAATGGCCTTCTTCTGTGCAGTGTGATTCTATGATTTGCATATTACTTAATTGTTGAATATGTCATCCTATGATTACCCACAGAATATTAAGTCCTGTGTTTCAGTCAAGTGCAATGTGCTGCTTATTTTGTTTTATTTTGTTTTGTTGCAACAGAAAAATGACGACTCGCCACCTTCACCTATTTATGCCTGCTACTATGGGATTTATAGCTGCAACTACATCTATAGTGTACTATCATAATATAGAAACCTCCAACTTTCCAAAGTTACTATTAGGTGAGTATGCATTTCTAATTCCAGGTGTACAAAACCATTCCTGATGTAAAATTCCTCTTAATATGTTATCAACTAGCTTGTTTTTTTTGTTGAGAGAAGCAAAAAGTAATTTGACTATTGATGATTAACACAGGCCCTGGATTTTCTCTGAAGGGAGCCTGGTGGAATTTCTCAGAATAGGGCCAAAACCTGGATATGCTGAGGTCCTTAGTTGGGGGTTTCCTGGTTGTCTCTGTAAAGGGCAGTGCCTCCGCCTTGCCCTCACAAGGCCTGCCTTGTCAGAGGGGGCGGGGCCAGAGGTGGGGAATCCCTATGCTGGGGGGGTTCCCATTTCCCTGGTCCATTAGACACCTGGTGTAACACCGGGAGGCTGATGCCCCCATTGAGAACAGATGTTCCAACTTCTAGAAGGGCAGAAGTGAGCTGCACCAGGCTAGGTGAGGTCCAGTGAAGAAAACGGCCTGGACCCTCAAAGGTGTGGAGAATTTTTTTAAAAATGTATTGGCCCCTTACTACAGGGGGTCAAATGGGGGAGAACATGTGATCTCGGGGGTGGGGGAGGGGGCCTGGCACACCCCTATTGGCAGCCAGGCGCCGATGTTTCAGGTAGCATAGGACCGGCGGGCGCCTGCGATGTGCCCATCATGGCACGGGCGCCGGTCGTGGAGCAAATGAAATCCCCCGACTCCCCCCCCACCCCCACCCCCCATTGACTCCGGGGGTGTGGGATGCGTTGGTGAAGGGACAGCGGCCTGTGGATTCTTGGGGCCACGGTATTTATGAAAACAAAAATGGTTGTAGTCGGTTTAAGAGACACGAGAGACCTCAGCAACCCCAGGGACATGAGATCACTTCTCTTTTGTTAAAGAAAATGTAATGCAGAAGCAAAGTGAAGCATTGAACAAAAGGTTTAATCCTGTGCCTAAATCTGTGCATAAAGAGGTTTTCTTGTGTTAAGGACAGATTGCATATCCCTGATTTCCATCGCTGCACCATTGGTGGCCGAACATTCAGCCGTTTAGGCCCTAAACTATGGAATTCCCTCCCTTAACCTCACTGCCTCTCTACTGCTCTCTCCTCCTTTAAGACGTTCCCTAAGTCCCACCTCTTTGACTAAGCTTTTGGTCATCTGTCCTAATATCTCCTTATGTGGCTCAGTGTCAAATTTTGCTCGATAATGCTCCTGTGAAGCGCCTTGGGATGTTTTACTGCGTTAAAGGCGCTATATAAATGCAAGTTGTTGTTGATTGTATCTTTGTTTTCACAGCCCTTTTCATCTACTGGATCCTGGCTTTTATCACTAAATCCATTAAGCTGGTGAAGTACTGTGATCATGGAGTGAGCATGTTCCAACTGCGGTTCTGTATAACGCTTATGTTGGTCTTTCTGTACGGATCGCTGATGGCTGTTGAAATCAATGTGATCATATTTAGAGTAAGTAGTTCCAATTATCTTATGAAAACAAGTGGAATTTTTAATGTTTCTGATTTAATTTAATCAGAAATAAGGAAAACCCGTCCCTGCAAATCCAGAGCATGTTTTGCTATCTTTCGCAAACTGCATCGGTTTGAAGTTTGCAGCAGTAGCACAAGGCACATCAAAACGAAGATGGCCGTGACACACAAGCCTATAATAAAATCACAGTGGGACTGTAGTTTGCTCTATAGTCTGAGGTCTGGTGCCCACAGATGGGGGAGGTGATGGTCGGAGAGGGGCGGGGGCAGTGTCGCACATTTCTTAGGTGTCCGATGTACAAGCTGTTGGTGACAAACCTTTCTCCTGCTGCCATCATTCCGTTCACTTCAAAGTAGGGCCTCACTTCACTCCAGATTTCCAGAGTGTGTAATTGTTGGCTACAATTCTCTAGGTCTATGTATGAATGTCACATTCATTACATTTGCTCTTCAAGTTTCCTTTGAAGCATTTCACTGGCCCAGCCTCCCCCTCGCTACCCCTGACCTTTACCCCATCAGCTGGCTGTATATTATGGCTTTGGGCCAGTATTTTGTATATTGTTTGGACAACATTTCCGGCCCACTGGACCAGTATCTGTAAAACCGTGACTTTGATGCATACTATGTTATTAGGCTGCAACACTTTGGTGTTCATGACTCTATTTTGCCACTTGATTTTCAGGAGAGATCAAATATGCTTTTGAGGGGCAGGGCTGGGAGCGGCACCGGTTTTCGTCCTGGGTCCACCTCCGACTCTGGCAGCTGCATACAGCTGTGCAGCTGTGTCTTTAATATCACACCACGTTGGTTCCAAACATGGTGCAGCAGTTGTACGCATCGCTGGCCTTCCTGATGTGCCTGTCGTTTGCTTTGCCTGTTTTTAAAAAAACATCATTCTCTAGATGTGGGCATCGCTGGCAAGGCTGGCATTTATTGCCCATCCCTAATTGCCCCTGAGAAGGTGGTGGTGGGCCTTCTTCTTGAACCGCTTCAGTCCATGTGGTGAAGGTACTTCCACAGTGCTGTTAGGTAGGGAATTCTAAGATTTTGACCCAGCGACAACGAAGGAATGGCGATATATTTCCAAGTCGGGATGATGTGTGACTTGGAAGGGAACTTGGAGGTGATGGTGTTGTTCCCATGCACCTGCTGCCCTTGTCCTTCTAGGTGGTAGATGTCACGGCTTTGGGAGGTGCTGTCGAAGAAGCCTTAGTGAGTTGCTGCAGTGCATCTTGTAGATGGTACACACTGCAGCCACTGTGCGCCAGTGGTGGAGGGAGTGGATGTCTAAGGTGGTAGATGGTTTGCCGATCAAGTGGGCTGCTTTGTCCTGGATGGTGTCGAGCTTCTCAAGCGTTGTTGGAGCTGCACTCATCCAGGCAAGTGGAGAATATTCCATCACACTCCTGACTTGTGCCTTGTAGGTGGTGGAAAGGCTTTGGGGAGTCAGGAGTTGACCCACTCGCCACAGAATAGCCAGCCTCTGACCTGTTCGAGTAGCCACAGTATTTATGTCGCTGCACATTGTCACTGGATGTGCTTAGATATGTAAAACTATTCAAAGCATTTAGCTTTGAGCCGCCAATCGTGATCTTGGGTTTGACCTAGTGAAGTTTGGTTCATAAGTTCAGTTCATTTTTTTAACTTGATGGTCCCTTTCAGGCAGTGCATTCCAGATCATAACAACTTGCTGTGTAAATTTTTTTTCCCCGTCTCCCACCTGATTCTTTTATCAATTATCTTAGATCTATGTCCTCTCGTTATTGACCCTCCTGCCAGTGGAAACCATTTCTTCCTATCTACTCTCTCAAAACCCTTCATAATTTTAAACACCTCTATCGATCTCCCTTTAACCTTCTCTGTTCGAAGGAGAACATTCCCAGCTTCTCCAGTCTCACCACATAACTGAAGCCCCTCATCCCTGGGATCACTCTGGTAAATTTCCTCTGCACCCTCTCCAAGGCCTTGACGTCGTTCTTAAAGTGTGGTGGCAAGAATTGGAAGCAATACTCCAACTGAGGCCTAACCAGCGATTTATAAAGGTTTAGCATAACTTCCTTGCTTATGTACTCTATACCTCTATTTATAAAGCCAAGGATCCTGGTATGCCTTTTCAACAGCCTTCTCAACTTGTCCTGCCACCTTCAAAGATTTGTGTCTGCTGCCTTATGTTAGCTTAGGTTGAAAATATCACTAGTTGTCCAGAATTGTACGTTGATGCCCTTGTTCAAGTGTATAGTGGCATTGTCCGACAAAGCTGCAAATAACACCCCGATCTGGCTGGACTTGAGTAGGTAGCTTCACTTGTTTGTCATGGAGATGTATCACCATCAGTGATTATGTCACGGTAGAATTGGCAGATTATCGAGACAGATTATCTCATCGGGACAGCCAAACTTGAGCAGCTTCTGGACTCCTCCCCTGCGGGTCACACTGAAAGCTTCGACGGTATTTACACTGGGATTTCAACCCAGTGGATTCTCAAGGCCCTAAGGTTCAGGTTTAGATCTATTTCGCAGATTCATTTGGAGCAAAAGGTTGGAAATGTTTGATTGCACACAACAATTGAAAAGAATCAATAGGTGCCAGAACCAGATCGAGGATCGAGCCTAGGACCTTTATGGTCTATAATAGGTTAACTACTTAGTCAGAACCTCTCAGTTCTGATATCTATCAGGAAAGATTGAACAGGCTGGGGCTCTTTTCTCTAGAAAAGAGGAGTCTGAGGGGTGACCTGATAGAGGTCTTTAAAAAAGGATTTGATAGGATAGACGTAGAGAAGATGTTTCCATTTGTGGGGGTGACCAAAACATCCCGCCATAAATATAAGATACTCACTAATAAATCTGATCGGGAATTCAGGCGCTACTTCTTTACAGAGAGAGTGGTTAGGATGTGGAACTCGCTACCACAAGGAGTAGTTGAGGTGAATAGCATAGATGCATTTAAGGGGAAGCTAGATAAACACATGAGGGAGAAAGGAATAAAAGGATATGCTGATGGGTTAGATGAAGTTAGGTGGGAGGAGGCTTGTGTGGAGCATAAACACAGGCATAGACCCGTTGGGCCAAATGGCCTGTTTCTGTGCTGCACATTCTATGTAATCTAAAACCAATGTGATTTGTTCAAGTGACATCTGTTTAACCAGCCTCATTTTCACTCCTGCTAGAAATATGTCTTCTTTAAAATCCCCAAAAAAGTGAAGCCTCCAGAGGACTTGCAAGATCTGGGAGTGAGATTCCTGCAGCCATTTGTCAATTTACTATCAAAAGCGACGTACTGGTGGATGAACACGCTCATCATTTCAGCACACAAGAGGCCAATAGACCTGAAAACCATCGGCAAGCTGCCCATAGCCACAAGGGCTCTCACCAACTACATGTGTCTGAAAGAAGCTTATGAAGAGCAGAAGGTAAGAGTCCCAATCAAACGCAGACGTGTCTCATCTCGTTGAGCGGTGACGGCAAAATATATCTTCCATAATTCTCTGTCTGCACTGGTGATAATGAATTGTGTTATCGATTTCTCCATTTATTTAATACTATTTAGAGTTTATTTAGCACCTGGAAGCCATGTAACTTCAAATCAAAATAAAAGTAGTTCAGTCCCTTGGAATTAATACACAATAACACCTCAATATTTTAGATGCGAAATATTAGAACTTGTTTCTGCCTGAATTCTTCTGCAATGGCGACCAATAATATTTTGTCCTTATGATGGTGACTTCCAAATCACGCATAATTTTGAAGCACTTTTTGGAAGGTCAAACCTTATATCTGAAAATGTTTCACAATATCACTTTTTAACAAACTTCTTGGCTCTGTGCAACAATTAATGATCATAGCAAAGCACAGAATATCTTCAGTATTATCGTAGGGCACCGGCAGTCCCACACAGTAGGGCATCGGCAATCTACACCCTAGTGTATCAATGGTCCTTCATCCATTACATAGGAAGATTCCCCAGACTGTCAAATATTTTATAAAATGTGAGAGTAAGACAAGGGGACACAGGTTCAAACTAGTAAAAGGCAAATTTTGGAAATTCTTCTTTACACAAAGACTGATCAAGTATGGAATAGATTTCCAGCAAAAAATCTGGAATCTTTTAAGAAACAATTAGATACTAAAGTGGGAAGACCTTAGGAACTCCCTGGATGGATGGACTGAGGAAGAATGGCCTTCCTCACCTGTAATTATTTTCTGATCTTGAGTAACCTAATAGTGCAATTTGTTAATTTGCTTTGGAGACTGCAGAGTGTACATTTTCATTAATTTTCTATTGCTAGTTTCATCCTGAGCAGTAGTTACTGACCCTTATGACAATTTTACTAGTGAGCAAAATGATTGAAAATTAATGTGTTGTGCCATCCTTTCAATCTGTAAACAAACTGCTCACTTTTGCCCCTGGCCAGCTTCTAAATCTCTTTTTTTTTCTTCAAATGTACAGTTGGTTGAGTTTGATCTAATATTGTATGTTTATTCTCTCCTGCAGAAAAATGCACGCTTCACAGGGGATCGGCCTCCATCGATATGGCGTTCTATGTACAGGGCTTACGGTCGACCGATCCTCCTTAGCAGCACGTTCCGCTATTTGGCTGACCTCTTGGGTTTTGCTGGCCCCCTTTGTATCTTTAAAATTGTCGACCACCTTAGCCGGCCAAGCAAACTGACTAGCGCAGTGAGTTTGCGATTTAGTACATTAGTCCGTTTCTGGGTGTGATCAGTTCCTATTGATGTGTTCATGTGTTTAGCAGAACGCCAGGCATGTCTGAAATTCGCCTTTCTGTTCTTGTCTGATCTGAACAGCTGTGGTTGGGCCTTTCTATGAACCAAATGGCTCGTGAGGAGCATGAACACCGGCATAGAGCAGTTGGGCCGAATGGCCTGGTCCTGTGCTGTAAATTCTGTGTCATTCTATATAAAACTGAGGAGTTTTTGTTGTGACGTACACTGAACTGGGAGAATGTGTCGGCAAGCAAAGTGTTGGCGGATAAAGTGACATGTCTGATAAGATCACAAAAACACATTTTCATTCGGAGAAGACTGGCTCCTCAGTTATTTGAATGTAATGGGGAGAGTGGCAGATTCATGAGCTCTGATCCAAGGCAGCCTTCCCTTGCAGAGGCTTTAAATGGAACTCACCCTCAAGCCTCTTAGGTTAGGTTTTGCTAGACCATAATGTCCTGGAAATTGGAAAGAAGCAGCTAACCAGTGACATTGAGGTGCCCTGCCACCTCTCCCCATTTATGCTGACTCAATTGTCTGGGCACCTGGTGCCAATTAGAGGGGTAGAAGACCTTCTTTCTACTGCTAGCTTGCTCTGAGCACCTCTATAGCTGCATCAGGGAGCCCTGAAGGAAGTCATGCCGCTCGCTAATTCAGAAACACATTTTCCACTAACCACCGTTGAAAAGAGCACCTCCTCTTTAAGGGGTTGCAGGCTGCCTTTAAGTAACGGCCGCTTCCCTCCTCTTCCGTTCCCCCGCCCACCCCGGTTTTCCTGCCCTCCCACACAGCGAGCTGCCCATTAAGGGTGCAATCAGCGCTGGCAGCTCGTCAATCCGATTTAAATGAGGCAAGACCATGAAAATTGATTGGGTCTCCAGCCGACTGCATCGGGCAGAGGGAGCAGACACCCCACCCAGTGGTTACCCAACATACTCCTGAAGCAAAACCCCCCACCCCCCCAGAAAGTCGGTCTTAAATCTTCTGAACACCACTTATTCAGAACATTAACAAAACGTTATTGGAGGAAAGAAAATATAAATGTTATACCGACACCCGCGGGATTTTTAAAAAAAGAAACTCTTTGCTCATAAAAGTGGATCATTGAAAGTCTGACTTTCCTCAGGTTAATGAAACCAGTATCCTGGAAAACTCCAGCATTACAGAGAATCAGACGGACAAAGTAAGTAAAATTGGCCCTTTTTTCCTCTGATAATGACGCACCCTATGATTAAAAAGATGTATATGGACCACGACAAATGAACAAAATCCAGTGCATTCGCAGTTAAAAGACCAGCAGAATTGACACATCTTTTCCATTAATGTATAAGGTTACGTAGTGTAATGGTTATGTTACTGGACTAGTAATCCAGAAGGGCCTGGATTAATAATCCAGAGAACATGAGTTCAAATCATACCATGAGCAGCTTGAGAATTTGAATTCAGTTTAAAAAATCTGGAAATAAAAAGCTGATATCAATAAAAGTGACCGTGAAGCTGTTGGATTGTTGTAAAAACCCAACGGGTTCACTAACGTACTTTAGAGAAGGAAACCTGTCGTCTTTACCTGATCTGGCCTATGTGTGATCCAAGTCCCACAGTGTGGTTGATTCTTAACTGCCCTCTGAAGTACAGTTGTATCAAACCGCTAATAGTGGTTCAAGAAGAATGTCCACCATCACCTTCTCAGGGCAACTAAGGATGGGCAATAAATGCCGGCCTTGTCAGCGACGCCCACGTCCTGAGAATGAACAAAAAACAAAAATAAAAATGGATGCCTGTACATTCTAATACAATCAATTGCAGACAAAGGGAGGTCTTTATTAATTCCCACTGCTGCTGACTTAGTATAACTCCTCCCATGTGCAGTCAGACGTCACTCCTGTCGATTCACATAAAAGGACAGTCACAGTTGAATGAAGCCAAGCCAATTCATAACTATGTATTTCAATATTTTACTTTTTTTACTTCTCAGCAACCAGAGTAGCAAGTTATCCCACCATAATCTGTGGATCTTAAACAAAGCCCGCAGTTCAATCTGCATTTCTCCTTGGCCATGCCATTTCATTTGCATATTGTGACCCATCTAGCAGTTCTGTTATTGCCTACCTCCATTGGAGACTTATAAAGCCAGTTGTGAATTGCAGTGAATCATCCTCTGGCAAAGGCAATAGCACTCAGATGGGAGATACAGAATGGGCTGGACAGGGCCCGAGGGGGAGCTCATTGGACTCAAGTTGTAATGAGAATTTGCTTCTATAAATAAATAAATTGCATGGGCAGTGGGAAACCAGAAGATTCCAGTCCCACTCACTCTCCCGAACCTGCTCCAGCTCCTTCCATTGAAATGTAATTTGAATTTTGCTACCTCACCATTGCCAATGTCTGGCCAATGTTAATAATTCCATTATCTATGGGTCTGGTCCGGGAATATGGTTGAACCCTTGTCCAATAAAAGAGGTGCCCACGGGAAAAATGTAGACATCGGTCTGACTCCAGTGATGTAATGATGCACTTAGCTGGCGAGTGTTTAAAACACTGTATAATTGCGCCTCTAAAACCAAGGCTTAAGTGGCACCCTTAACAAGAAGTGCTGCAATAAAATGGGTTGTTATCATTACTTGCTATTACAGCATGGAAAAATGAACAGATCCAGCTGACAGCCCAATTGTTTTGTTTTAAGACCTGACTTGCAGACATAAGGGGGCAGCATCTGGGGACAGTGTGGAAAATGCGTTTAGGATTAGACTGATCAAAGTCACCTTCTTTTGTTCATCCACAAACTTAATGAAACTTTAATGAAACAAACTTCGGAAAGTGTTTATGCCCGATATAGTTAATGTTTTCTGTTTGAAATGTTATCCTTAGTAAAATAAATCAAATGGATTTCTCTGTGGCTGAGATGCCTTTTAATACTTTGTACATATCCAGCAGACATCAGGCTATAAGGCAAATGCTATCGTTTCTACTGTTGACTGAAATCTTTTCTTTTTTAGGTAAAGTTTTTGGGCGTTTATTTCCTGTCGTCAAAGGAATTCTTCGATGATGCTTATGTTCTGGCAGTGTTGTTGTTCCTTTCCCTTATTCTGCAGAGAACGTTTTTACAAGCCTCCTATTATGTGGCCATAGAAATGGGCATCAATTTACGTGGAGCCTTACTGGTGCGTAAGATACCAAATTGTCTCACATCGTACCCTGTTTACTGCTGCTCATTTCAAGTTAAGATTTTGTTTTGTCGTAAGACTGATCACCTAATCAAATGCTGCAGTCACCTAATCAAATGCTGCAGCATCTGCAGCTGGTCCTAGAGGACACTGTGGGAACCGTTCCAAATAATATGATAGCAAAATCTTACAGGGATTGACCAGATCTTTTAAAAGTGGATATTTGCTTTTCTAGTGCTTTTAGTGAGTCTTACATAGAGTGCTATACAGCCAATGAAATGCTTTTGAAGTGTAGTCACTACTGCAATGTAGGAAACGCAGCAGGCAATTTGCGCACAGCCACCTCCCACCAACAGAAATGTGATAAATGTCCAGAAAATCTGTTTTAACAGAGCCTGCTGTGGTCGGTCTGCCCTATATGCGACTCCAGTCCCTTACCAATGTGGTTGACTCTTAACTGCCTCTGAAGTGGCCTACCAGTTGTATCAAACTAGGGATGGGCAATAAATGCTAGCCCTGCCAGAGAATCCCATTGTATTGATTTTTAAAAAAAAAACAGTGCCACAGAAATGCAATTGGCAGTTCTCCCGATAGCTCGGTTGGTGAAGATGAGAAACGGAACTCCCAGCAGGGAGCGATGCGTGTAGAGTGTTGCATCTTGGGAGATCTAGGGCTGTACGCTCACAATTGCCCAAAATGGGTTCCCTGCCAGCACCGATCCCTGGTTGGGATCACCAGATCATGGAATCATTCTGTGTTCTGGTCAGGTTTGATTCCCAGTCTGTAGTGAGTTAGCAACCTTCAATCAGGTTCCTATTCCTGATGGTTAACCAGTAGCCCTTGTTGGAACATGTGAGTGGGTGGGAACAGGTTTGGGCTTAGTTCCTAGGCCCATCATGGTTGAATAGCCAACTGACACTCGCTGAGAACCCTGCCTTCCTCCAATTCTGACCTCTTGTGCATCCCCCACTTCCTGCACCCCACCATTGGCAGCCGTGCCTTCAACTGCCAAGGCCCTAAACTCTGGAATTCGCTCCCTAAACCCCTCCGCCTCGCTACCTCTCTCTCCTCCTTTAAGATGATCCTTAAAACCCACCTCCTCCTGTCCTAATATCTCTTTTGTGGCTCGGTGTCACATTTTGTCTGATAACGCTCCTGTGAAGTATCATGGGACATTTCCCTACATTAAAGGCGCTATATAATTGCAAGTTATTGTTGTTTGGCTCACACACAAAGAATGGCCACTTGGCTGAGGTACCGAAAGGAGCCTGGTTCTGGTGGAACCGTGTATCAGTAGCAGTCATGTCTCAGGAGAGGAGAAAGTTAGCAAAAAAATAAGTTATCTCTATTTCAGTCCCTTCATTGATGACTGCCAATGGAGGGGGATGGGGAGTGTGGAATGAGGAATATTCAATATATTTTAAAGCAGCCTCACCCCTCACTCAGGGGTGTTGATGGTACAATCAATGATACTGTGCTTCTTCCAGTGGAACTGCAACCTCGGGATTCTTCAGCTGCCTTAAGCTGGCGCTGAGTGTGACGCTATCATCAAATGATATATCTGCTGATCTCTGCCTGCACCTTACAAAGCTGCGATGCAACATAATCTCTGAATGTTTTCTGCCCCCTTTCCTGTTCCACTTCCAACACACAAACCTCAAATGCAGTAAACGTCGTTGAGTTTTCAGTGTATTTTTCTCATTTGTTATCGAAGGCTGATTTTCAGCACAAAATATCGAGGAACTTTCGCGTGTAAGTAACTTGTTACACTACGCCCGAGTTTCCTTGACCCTTTGCACCGATTCAGTGAAACCTCCACTGAAATCCTCTGCCGCTCATTAACATAGCTCTGCCCCTCATGCTAAAGACCAGCTCGCTCGAGCTTCGTGCATTTACGCCAGTTCTGAACGGGATGAAAATTTGCACTCAAGATTTTAGACGCAGCAGACCCGAAAGCCATATTTCTGGTGTTTTATGGTGATTTATTTTTAAGTGTTTTTAAAAAAAATTCTCCTCATTGAGACCTGCACTGTATTTTCTGTATCTTTGAATGGTTTTGTACAGCATCAGAGTGAGTTGCATTATAAACAGAGAATCTTCCATTATTGCATTTTCTTATTCATGCTGGACCTAATTTGCAGTAATGATGATGGATTGATAGCTTCCATTTTAAATTTTCTTGCGTAAAGAAGGACTTCATAAATATGGTGTATGTACTGCACTTTCCTTAGGTCCTGATTGTTTACACTGATTTCTGCTTGTTTAACCCGGCTTTTACATTTTTTCTATTCGTTCATGGGATGTGGGTGTCGCTGGTGAGGCCAGCATTTATTGCCCATCCCTAATTGCCCTTGAGAAGGTGGTGGTGAGCCAACTTCTTGTACCGCTGCATTCCGTGTGGTGAAGGTTCTCTCACAGTGCTGTTAGGAAGGGAGTTCCAGGATTTTGACCCAGCGACTATGAAGGAACGGCGATATATTTCCAAGTCGAGGTGGTGTGTGACTTGGAGGGGAACATGCAGGTGGTGTTGTTCCCACGTACCTGCTGCCCTTGTCCTTCTAGATGGTAGAGGTCGCGGGTTTCGGAGGTGCTGTTGAAGAAGCCTTGGCGAGTTGCTGCAGTGCATCCTGTGGATGGTACACACTGCAGCTACAGTGTGCCGGTGGTGAAGGGAGTGAATGTTTAGGGTGGTGGATGGGGTATCAATCAGACGGGCTGCTTTGTCTTGGATGGTGTCGAGCTTCTTGAGTGTTGTTGGAGCTGCACTCATCCAGGCAAGTGGAGAGTATTCCATCACACTCCTGACTTGTGCCTTGTAGATGGTGGAAAGGCTTATCTGAGGTATGCTAATGATATAGGCAGGAAATTTCGTTGTAAGTACTGGTCGGGCAAGATTGGCGTAGAAACTGGCATAAGTTTTGGCGTAACTTGCCGACCAGACCCTTTGAGGAAATTCCGGGCCTTTAAATTTAAAATGGATCATTGTCATTTTCAGTAGGGCCACTTTTAACGTTCGTTACCTTATTTTATATGCAAATTATTGTCCCTTATTTTGCACCTGAATTGACAAAATGCTTGCAATTTCTTGCCGCCATTTATGAAATAGGTCTGTTCTCACTGAAAGTAACATTGTGTTATGCTTTGTTTTCTTTAGGCTATGATCTACAATAAGATTCTCCGTCTGTCCACCTCAAATATGTCAATGGGAGAGATGACCTTGGGCCAAATCAATAACCTTGTTGCCATAGAAACGAATCAGTTGATGTGGTTCCTATTCCTCTGTCCTAATCTGTGGGCCATGCCAGTTCAGGTAGAGCACTCAAGTAATATTTTACTAACAACCCTGGCTTGTCAAACAGGTAACTTGTACTAGAACTGAAAAGGGTATTTCTGAATGTCCGATCCAGTCTGACTGCATCTTGTTCAATAGAAAGCAGGTTGCTTTACTAATCTAACTAGTGTAATAAAATAAGCTTGCACACTGAGCCACAGAGCCTACTTAAGAGTATGTTCTGGGCTGAACTGTGTTCTTTGTGTTTTGCACAAACATGTTGCACGCTTCATTGGTTCATTTGCTTGGAAACTTTTCGGTAACACTAGGCAGCACTTTAAGTAGTCAAGTAAACCTACATTAAATTCAATTCCTGGCATGTTTTGACATTGGCACCTGAATTATATCTGGGCCTCAGGCTTCACATGGTGCAAGAAGATTAATGTCACAGAACAATATTACATTTCTATTTGGGCTAAAATGGCACTGAGCCTTTTATAGGATCAAGGATCTGTGACTACACATTTTGTACTTGGTCCTTAAGAATGAAGGAAATAAAAGACGGATAAAAGACCTTTTGGGCCATCAAGCCTATTCCTTCAACAGACCATAGACTCCACTGTGTCTTATCTCCTGGGAGATGGTTCTGTGTTAAGCTCCACGATCCCCGAGGTTAGTCAACCAAAACTCCAGAATCCATTCCCACATCTCCACTATTTGCACCTAAGCCGCAACTGGCAGAATGTGGGGTATGTGGGCACCCCAGAGTTCAAAACACTGCCCTGTGGCAGGCGTTGGGCACTGCACTGATACTCCATCCACCTCTTCTTAATGATGTGATGCAAACATCATGGACCTTTGCTCACGGGAAGATGAGTAGAAGTCATTGGGGTAATTTTCACCATCACCCCTGTGCTCAGTGACCTACATTGGCTCCCGGTCCAGGAACGCCTCGATTTTAAAATTCTGATCCTTGTTTTTAAATCCCTCCATGTACTCGCCCCTCCCTATCTCTGTAACCACCTCCAACCCTACAACCCTCCGAGAGCTCTGCGCTCCTCCAATTCTGATCCCTTCATCGCTCCACCATTGGTGGCTGTGCCTTCAGCTGCCTAAGCCCTAAGCTCTGGAATTCCCTCCCTAAACCTCTCCACCTCCTTCTTTAAGAGGCTCCTTAAAACCTACCTCTTTGACCAAGCGTTTGGTTTAGTATATCTAATATCTCCTATATGGCTCTGTGTCAAGTTGTTTGATAACACTCCTGTGAAACACCTTGGGACATTTTACTAGGTTAAAGGTGCTATATAAATGCAAGTTGTTGTTGTTCACGATTGGTGGTAAACTGGCAGAGCTGATTGCCTATCCCTTATAGAACCCGCCCGATTTACAAATGAGAATGAGACGGGCTCTAGAACAGGTGGTGACCCACTCTGCGAGGTTACTGCCCAGGCATGCAAAGTGGAAATTATCTCCCATTATTTCCTCATTATTCATTTATAACGGTGCTGTAGAACAAATTGTGCATTGCTGCAAAGAGTTATGCAGGGGTTGAAGCCTAATCTTGTGTATGTGGTAGAAATCAGTGTATGGAGGTGTACAGATCAAAATATAACTATCCTGACAGCTCCTGCTGATTGTATGTTGCATTCAAGGTAAACGTGACCATATTCTCAGCAGTACGTTGTAAACCTATGTTTGCCCCATGCTTCAACCATGGTCCATCAGCTACTGACTGGACCCTTCTGATGAGCTTTCAAAGACCAGACAATGTGCAGAACCAATTGAAAGGGCAAATAGAATGCTGGGATATATAGTCCCAACAGTAGAGGACGCTGACTGAGGCTTTAAAAACACTGGTCAGACTAACGGGTACAGTTGCGTATTGGTTATGTTGCAGGATTAGTAATCCAGAGTACGTGAGTTTAAACCCCACCATAGCAGTTTGAGAATTTGAATTCAGTTTTTAAAAAAATCTGGAAATAAAAAGCAGTTATCAGTAAAAGTGACCATGAAGCTGTCGGATTGTCACAAATATCCAATTGGTTCACTACAACAACAGCTTGCATTTATATAGCACCTTTAACATAGTAAAACGTCCCAAGGTGCGTCACAGGAGTGTTATCAAACAAAATTTGACATTGAGCCACATAGGAGATATTTGGACAGGTGAGCAAAAGCTTGGCCAAAGAGGTGGAATTTAAGGAATGACTTAAAGGAGGAGAGAGAGGTGGAGAGGTTCAGGGGGGATTTCCTGAATCTAGGCTCTAAGCAGCTGAAGGCACGGCTGCCGATGGAAATTGGGGATGTGCAAGAGGCCAGAATTGGAGGAACGCAGAATTCTTCGAGGGTTGTAGGGCTGGAGGAGGTTACAGAGATAGGAAGGGGCAAGGTCATGGAGGGGATTTGAACACAGGGAGGAGAATTTTAAAATCGAGGTATTGACGGACCGGGAGCCAATATAGGTCAGTGAGCACAGGGGTGATGGGTGAACAGGACTTGGTGCGAATTAGGATACGGGCAGCAGAGTTTTTGGATGAGCTCAAGTTTACGGGGGGTGGGGGGGGGGGGGGGTGGAAGGTCGGCCAGGAGAGCATTGGAATAGTCAAGTCTGGACGTAACAAAGGCAATAATGCCCTTTAGGGAAGGAGACCTGTCATCCTTACCCAGTCTGGCCCATATGTGACTCCAGTTGAATCTTAACTGACCTCTGAAGTTGCCTAGCAAGTCACTCAGTGGGGCAACTAAGGGAGAGACAATAAATGCCGGCCTTGCCATTGTACCCACGTCCTGAGAATGAATTAAAAAAAAGCAGTGTGCATTTACACAACAGATGTAGTGTTGACGTGGCGATGTTTGGGTGTGCACCTTCACTACAATTTTAGTGTAAGTGCAGCCTGAGCCTGGTGTTAGGGCCTGACCTAACACTGTGGAGGTGAGACCCCCTGGAACCCACCAGCACACACCTTCTAATCTCACACATGAGGAACACCCACATGGATGAGGTACAGGCAAGAGCCCAGCCCCCATGGAACCCCATCCCAACAAAGAAAAATCGCTTTCAGGCATTGGGGAGCGGACAAAATTGGTGGGGAAAAGTTTTTAGTTTAAGGTGAGAGTATTCACTGGAGAGTTAATTTATTAACGACTAAACCTATATCATCATCTTCTCTTCTGTGGCTAACAACACGTGAGGCTACTCATTTCTTCCACTGCTTTAACATCCAGCAGATTATGCCTTGGGTTGTTGCTGTAACAAAGACCCTTTATTTATTACAAAGACAGATCTATTGGCCAGACTGAGGGTGGGGAGAGGCTAGATGTCAGGAAGAGGGGTTGGTCACCAGTCCATTCCCAGCAGACAGGAGTAGCCTGCTGGATATCACCCATCATTTAGAGACAGTAATTCTGGTCTCTACTTACCTGGGCTGTCTGGAGTGGGGCTTGAACCCAAAACCTGCTTATTACAGAGGCAGGAATGCTACCATTGAGCTAAGGCTCACTCCACTAACCCCGATATTTCCCTGTAAGTGTTTTACCGTTGATCATTATCCTATGATGTGATTTATTCGTTCTTACTCACAGATTATCATGGGTGTGATCTTGTTGTATTACCTGCTGGGAACAAGCGCTCTGATTGGTGCGTCTGTCCTAGCTCTGCTCGCTCCTCTGCAATATTTCATAGCAACTAAGCTTGCAGATGCACAGAAAAGCACTCTGGTAAGTACTGAGTATTTAAAACAAGAAATCACGCCCAACTTCATGTAACATACAATTTACTGGTTAAATGGGAGCCCATCTCTGGGTTTTGGTTTAGCAGTTGGTGAAATTTTGCATTCGAAGTGAGGGATGGTGTGTACTTTACATTTAGTGCACCCAGTTTGCAGCTTGAAATGCTCTCCGGTCTGGTATAGATCAAGCAGCTGCACAGTAAAGTGCCAGTTGGAGCCGGATTAAGAATTCAGGGCCTCTCGGCACACCCTCGCACAGCTCCCTCAACACCCCTCTGCAGAACCCCCCTCCATCCATTCAAACACAAATGTGTAGTAAAATGCATGAAGAAATGGGCCCATAGAATGTTTACACATTGCATTAATATTATTAATAATAAAACATATCATGTCACAATATACTATGCTTAAATGAAACATATTTGCACGGAACTCCTGATGGGGACCCCATATTCGTCTGGAGCCCTTGGGCAGAAGCCTCATAAGCCCATGCGTTAATCCAGCCCTGCCACCAATATTCTGCACCAATGATACACCTTGGCTGCAACCTTAAGAGAACCCTGATCTTAAAGGCCTCATTGCAGCTGAGAGGCCTGTCAGGCCTCCCATCTCCTGCCCGGTCAGGCCTCCCATCTCCTGCCCGGTCAGGCCTCCCATCTCCTGCCCTATTTGTAGCCAGAAGGCAGGGACAGGGCCTGTGACTGGAGTTCCCCAAGACCATGCAAACGGCGGGTGAAGAACCATAAGGGGCTTCTCCTCACAGATGAGTAAACCTCAGCTTTGCGGCCATGTTGGGAACCCATAGAAGAAAGTCTATTGTCTGTTGTACATTAGGATAAACAACGTCATTCTTATCATAGAATCATAGAATCATTGAAGTTACAACATGGAAACAGGCCCTTCGGCCCAACATGTCCATGTCGCCCAGTTTATACCATTAAGCTAGTCCCAATTGCCTGCACTTGGCCCATATCCCTCTATACCCATCTTACCCATGTAACTGTCCAAATGCATTTTAAAAGACAAAATTGTACCCGCCTCTACTACTGCCTCTGGCAGCTCGTTCCAGACACTCACCACCCTTTGAGTGAAAAAATTGCCCCTCTGGACCCTTTTGTATCTCTCCCCTCTCACCTTAAATCTATGCCCCCTACCTTTGGGAAAAGATTTTGACTATCTACCTTATCTATGCCCCTCATTATTTTATAGACTTCTATAAGATCACCCCTTAACCTCCTACTCTCCAGGGAAAAAAGTCCCAATCTATCTAACCTCTCCCTATAAGTCAAACCATCAAGTCCCGGTAGCATCCTAGTAAATCTTTTCTGCACTCTTTCTAGTTTAATAATATCCTTTCTATAATAGGGTGACCAGAACTGTGCACAGTATTCCAAGTGTGGCCTTACTAATGTCTTGTACAACTTCAACAAGACATCCCAACTCCTGTATTCAATGTTCTGACCAATGAAACCAAGCATGCTGAATGCCTTCTTCACCACCCTATCCACCTGTGACTCCACTTTCAAGGAGCTATGAACCTGTACTCCTAGATCTCTTTGTTCTATAACTCTCCCCAACGCCCTACCATTAACGGAGTAGGTCCTGGCCCGATTCGATCTACCAAAATGCATCACCTCACATTTATCTAAATTAAACTCCATCTGCCATTCATCGGCCCACTGGCCCAATTTATCAAGATCCCGTTGCAATCCTAGATAACCTTCTTCACTGTCCACAATGCCACCAATCTTGGTGTCATCTGCAAACTTACTAACCATGCCTCCTAAATTCTTATCCAAATCATTAATATAAATAACAAATAACAGTGGACCCAGCACTGATCCCTGAGACACACCGCTGGACACAAGCCTCCAGTCTGAAAAACAACCCTCTACAACCACCCTCTGTCTTCTGTCGTCAATCCAATGTTGTATCCAATTGGCTACCTCACCTTGGATCCCGTGAGATTTAACCTTATATAACAACCTACCATGCGGTACCTTGTCAAAGGCTTTGCTAAAGTCCATGTAGACCACGTCTACTGCACAGCCCTCATCTACAATTAATTGTTTCATTTTATGCATTATTGCATTTTCTAGTAAACTTACTTCTTAGTTAGAGTAGAGTTTTACAGCTCAGTACTCACTGATTGATTGTTTACAGTGTTTTCATTCCTTTCATAGGACTACTCCACAGAAAGACTGAAGAATACCAATGAGATCTTGAAGGGCATCAAACTTTTGAAGCTTTACGCCTGGGAGCACATTTTCTGCAACAATGTGGAAAAAACAAGAATGCAGGAGTTAACCAGTCTCAAGAGCTTTGCACTTTACACATCGTTATCCAGTAGGTATTGACCAGAATTAGCATGTTGCCTCAGAGATAATTAAAATACCACTTACATTTTGGAAAACAAAGCTTGCAGGGGCAGAATTTCCTCTTTGCCACAATGCGATGGATTTCCACTGACCGTGGTCCCAACCGGTTCCCCAGGATCCGTAATTTGGATGGGCGTAGAACCAGTGACATCACTGCCGGTTGCCTTTACTACGTTAATGTTACTACGTTAAAGGCTCTATATAAATGCAAATTGTTGTTGTTGCCTGCCTTGGGTGGAGGGGAGGGGGAAATTGTTGCGATCAATTGCACTCGGCAAAGTGGCCCCTTTAAAATTTAAACCCTCCCCATTCCGCCTTGTGGCATATAGCAACACTGGAAAGCAGGAAGACCCTGGCATTCCTTGCGCCAATGTTGCTGGAGTGCAATTAAATGGAAATACGGCATATGATGTACTCCTGTCCTTCATATCTAATTATAAGTTTGTGTCAGCTGTACCTCAGTCATTAGTACTCTCGCCTCTGAGTCAGAAAGTTGTGAAACTCCAGAGACTTGAGCTCGTAACCCAGGCTGACACTTCAGTGGACTGCTGCACTGTCAGAGGGGGCTGTCTTTTGGATGAGACGTTAAACCGAGGCCTCACCTGACTCTCAGGTGGACGTAAAAGATCACATGACACTATTGGAAGAAGGCGGGGGAGTTCTCCCCAATGTCCTGGCCAATATTAATCCCTTAGCCAACACCTAAAACAGATTATCTGGTCATTATCCCTTTGCTGTTTGTGGGACCTTGCTGTGTGCAAATAGGCTGCCGAGTTTCCTACATTACAACAGTGACTACACTTCAAAAGTACTTCTTTGATTGTAAAGCGCTTTGGGACATCCTGAGATAGTGAAAGGCGCTATATAAATGCAAGCCCTTTCTTTCTAATATGCCCACCCATATTTGGGCAAACCTGTAAGCCGCCCACTGTAATTTCTCTGGGAAATCCCGGAAGTGGAATTGGGTGGCGGGGAGCTGGTGGAATGGCTCCTCTTTCTGCCCAGAAGAGGAGATTCTGCTCTGTAGTGTATGAATTATAGCAACAATTCCGATCACTCTATGGCATCCTGTCACTCACTGAAGCTTTGTACTCTTTATTTTTCTAGTTTTTATGAATGCAGCGATACCGATAGCAGCCGTGTTGGCGGTAAGAAAAAAAATGTTTAATGAAAATGTAGTAGAGAAGCTCCCTCTCTCCTCGCTTCCTGAACTAGATAAAGTCTTAACATGAAAGTTTGCTGTTGTTACCTTTTAAACACAGATCAGTGAGAAGTTTACGCTTTAGAATAGCTGTTATAACTATTTAAAATCAAGCTGCCGCTAGTTCAACAGTGAAGAAATGTAAACTTAAAAACCAGGTGGGAAAGGTGAGCTTAGAATCATCCAGCTATAAAATGTTTTTTTACTGTACTCATTACTCAAACAGTAAATTTTGTTTCAATGGTGATTATCTGTGTGCTAGATTTTTTCACAGTGAAATGCTGCTGGGGAAGGGGAGGGGAGCAGAAGGGAGCCTGTTAATGCTACCCCGGGGGAAATTCAACTTGCACCCGAGATGGGCGCAAAGTCAGCGGGATGATTCAAATTCATTTAAATGCCGCCGATCCCTGGCAGACTGAGGCCCAATCAGAATAGGGCCTCGGGCCGCTTTTGCATTAATCAGGCGCGCTGTGGTCACCAGACGGGTGTCCCGATGCAGATCGGCTCGGGGCCTGACCAATTCCGGCCAGCTCCAAGGACGAGCTGGCCCGCGGGTAAGTCTTGTGGGAGCGGAGGTGGGGGGGTTGGAGGCGATGCTGGGCGGGTGCAGGGCCCGGTAGTTTTGTGGAACCAGGCGGGCGCCCTGCTCATCTTGAGATCACTGGCTTCCAATTTGGCAACTGATGCACTTCAGGGGGAGATCGGGCAAGATTTTTACACTTAAAAAACAGGCTCAACAATGTTTAATTCCCCCCCCCACCCCACCAGTATCTCCAGCTGTGACTTCACAAACAGATGAGAAAGTGGCCAAGCAAGGCTGACTGAATAACTCATGAAGACAAAGACTCACAAGTGGAGATATTTACCTTTGTGATGACCTATTCTATTTATAAGCTTGTAGTGGCATCAGAGATTTTTTTTGTAGCCAATCTACATGGTAACGTCATTGGGCTATAAAGCCGTCTTGGCCATGTGGGCAATAGCAAATTAATAGCCCATTTTACACTCCGCCTGATTTTTGTTTTCCATTGTGTTACTGCCTGAGATGAATTCATACCTCAGTGTCTCTTATTTCTCCCCACAGCTGGAGTCAGGCCACTTTTAGTAAAATATTTACAATACCAGCCATTACTCATCAAATCAATCTTGCTTGTTGATATATTTGTCATAAGCCACATTCCCCATGACATAGGAATTGCCAGACGGAAAAAGACCAGGGTCCATCTAGTTCGCCTTCTACCATCCTGGTAGTCACACGATACAATGATAATGGAGTTGTTGACTAATCATAGCAATCAATCTCTATCAATGTGATAGATCTTGACTTTGTGCGATACTGTAAAACGGGTGATAGTGAAGCAGTAACCCATTATACATCTCTCTTGGTTTTTATTTCCATCAAAAAATGGAAATAAAAATCGGGACAGATGTAAAACAAGCTGTCGACTCGCTATCACCCGTTTTTAAACTATCGCACAAAGTCAAGATCTACCCCAATTAGTCTACAGACATGACACGAGGAAAACCCCCAGTGCTGGAGAGCTTTGGGAACCATAGGTCCAAAGTCACCTGTTCCTCCCAAGCATGTTCTACTTCCACATGTCATGTCTCAAATTACTCATACACTGTATCCCAAGATGTTATTTTTCACCAGTCCAGGATTCCACTTCATGTATTAGACTCCAGGATTGCTAGACATTTTAATCTTCCTTTCACGTTTGGAAAAGGTCTGTGCTCTCAAGTTAGTTCACTGGGTGGGACTGCTTCCCAAAAATGGAAGATCGCAACTTGGAAAAGAAAAACTAAAACTTAGCAAATGTCATCTTGCACCTCAAGTAAGCTGGTTATAGAACAACACTGACAAACTTGTGACCTGCATTATACTGTCACCTTAATCAGTGCAATCAAGGAAGAGAAATCAGAGGAACTAAGAGAACTTGATGAGCAGACACCCTGCTTGTTAGAGCTCGACCAGTCAGCATTGCTACATAGAATTACATAAAATATATAGCACAGAAACAGGCCATTCGGCCTAACAGCTCTATGCCAGTGTTTATGCTGCACATGAGCCTCCTCCCACCTGACTTCATCAAACCCTATCAACATATGCTTCTATTCCTTTCTCCTTCGTGTACTTATCTAACTTCCCCTTAACTTCATCGATGCTATTCGCCTCAACTACACCATGTGGTAGCAGGTTCCACATTTTAACTACTCTCTGGGTAAAGAAGTTTCTCCTAAATTCCTTATTGGATTTATTAGTGACTATCTTATATTTATGGCCCCAGCGGAAACATCTTTGCTACGTGTACCCTATCGAACCCCTTCATAATTTTAAAGACCTTTATTAGGTCACCTCTCAGCCTACTCTTTTCCAGGGAAAAGAGCCGCAGCCTGTTCAGTCTTTCCTACATAAGAACATAAGAAATAGGACCAGGAGTAGGCCATACCGCCATTCGAGCCTGCTCCGCCATTCAATAAGATCATGGCTGATCTTCGACCTCAACTCCACTTTCCCGCCCGATCCCCATATCCCTTGAGTCCAAAAATCTATCTGTATCAGCCTTGAACATACTCAACGACCCAGCATTCACATGCCAATTTGATTTGTCCAGTCTATATGAAGATTAAAGTCCCCCATGATTATTGCATTACCTTTGTTACAAGCTTCTATCATTTTGTGATTAATACTCTGCCCAACAGTATTGCTACTGTTAAGGGCCTATAAGCTATTCCCACCAGTGTTTTCTGCCCCTTGTTATTTCTTCTTTCCACCCATACTGATTCTACTTCCTGATCCTCCGAGCCAAGATCCTTTCTCACCACTGTCCTTATGTCACCCTTTATCAGGGCTACACCCCCTCCTTTTCAAGTCAAGTACCCTGGAATATTTAGTTCCCAACCTTGGTCACCTTGCAACCATGTCTCTGTAATGGCTATTAGATCAAACACATTTATCTCTATTTGTGCCACTAATTCGTCTATCTTGTTATGAGTGCTTTGTACATTCAAATAAAGTGCCTTTAATTTTAACTTTTTACCGTTTTTCCCTGCTTTTACCTTATTTACTGATGCATTATTACAGTTAAACTTTCTGTCCCTTCCTGCCACACTCTGCCTATCTTTACCCAAATCACTACACTGCTCTGTTGCCTTGACTTTTCTCTTTTGATTTCTAAACTTCTCACCTGACCCCTCCTGCTCCCCCCCCCCCCCCAACTTTTTAGTTTAAAGCCCTATTTACAGCCCTAGTTATTCGATTCGCCAGGACGCTGGTCCCAGCCCGGTTTAAGTGGAGCCCGTCCCATCGGAACAGCTCCCTCTTTCCCCAGTACTGGTGTCAGTGCCCCATGAATCGAAACCCCTGTCTCCCACACTACTGTTTGAGCCACACGTTTAACTCACTGATCTGTGTGCGTGGTTCAGGTAGTAATCCAAAGATAATTAGCTTTGAGGTTATGCTTATTAATTTAGACCCTAGCTCCTCAAACTGTATCAGCAGAACCTCATTCTTAGTTCTGCCTGTGTCGTTGGTTCCTACGTGGACCACGACAACTGGATCCTCCCCCTCATGCTCCAAGTTCTTGTCCAGCCGTGAGGAGCTATCCTTAACCCTGGCATCTGGCAGACAACACAGCCTTCACGACTCCTGGCTGCGGCTGCAGAGAACTTTCCTGATAGTTATGACCTTTCATTTCTCGTATTAACCTTGTAAATCTTTTTTGCACTTTCTCATTTGTTGTAATGCTTTCAGTAATTGGTTGAACTGAAGTAAGATTCTAAGAAATGCTGAAACCAGCTCTACAAGAGCAAAACTGGGTTAGAACCAAGTAAAGTCTCCGAGTATAGTTACTGTTCAGACAGTGGTCATTTAATCGACTACAGTCTGCAGGCGAAGCCATTGTGTTTCCTTTTTTTGGAGAATGAGATTATTGAGCGCTGATTTACTGTGATGTGATGTGGAGCGTTATCTTTAATCAGGATTTTTTTCTGCTGTCCGACAGACCTTTGTGGCGCATACCCATGACAGTTCAGCGGTTCTGACCCCTGCTGTGGCCTTTGCTTCGATGTCTCTGTTAAACATCTTGGTGACCCCGCTATTTCTGCTCTCCACCATGGTCAGATTCGCAGTTAAAGCCCTGGTCAGGTATAGTAATCATTTATAATTTTCAATATTGCAGTTTCTATTTTTTTTCCAGCTTGGAAGACACTCTAGGCCACTAAACCTCTGCACTGATGCTACTCCACTGGCATGTAATCATCAGGGCTTTACTTAGAAGTCCACTGTCTTACCTCAAGAACTGCTCGGATGATATAAAAATAATGATACAGGCGTTTATTTATGGCCGCATTGCGTTGAAGTATCTCAAAATGCTACCCACAAGGACTTTTTTTTAATAGTGCAGCAAATGTTATGTAGGCAAACAGCTAACCCTACCTTCTCTAACTTCTTTCTGGTCAGTTGCCACCATTAATGGCCATGCCTTCAGCTGCCTAGGCCCTAAGCTCTGGAATTACCTTCCTAAATTCTCTACCCCAGAGAGCTGTGGATGCTCGGTCGATGAATATATTCAAGATTGAGATCAATGGATTTTTGGACTCTAAAGAATCAAGAGATATGGGGATAGGGCGGGAAAATGGAGTTGAGGTGGAAGATCAGCCATGATCTTACTGAATGGCAAAGCAGGCTTGAGGGGCCATATGGCCTACTCTTGCTCCTATTTCTTATGTTCTTAAACCTCTTCGCCTCTCCATCTCTCTCTCTCCTCCTTTTAAGATGCTCCTTAAAACCTACCTCTTTGACCAAGCTTTTGGTCACTTGTCCTAATGTCTCTTTCTTTGGGTTGGTGTCAATTTGTTTTTGTCTCATTACGCTCCTGTGACGAGACCTTGGGATGTTTTACTACTTTCATGGCACTATATAAATGCAAGTTGTTGCTGTTGTCAGTTGATCTCCAAATGTGAGGAATCAGTGCTCAGATTCAAAAGATTTGTTGGAGTTTTGTTTTCAATATTTAAGAGTCTCCAGTTACTTCATTTCTTCACATTTCACCTTCTTATTCCACTGTAGAGTACAGCCCCTTTCCACCAGTCTGTTGTGTTCCCATTATGTCTATCCACACAGCACAGTTTCTTTTGTAGATTGAAGAACTTCTGTAAACTGTTCAACCTGCAAACCTGAGACCAATTGCTCATTGTAAGTTATTTAAGAACTCCTCTGGTTTGCTTGTCAGTAAACCTGTGTCCATTTTTCCAATCAGGAGTTTATGAAGATTTTTAAAAGCGTGTTTCTCTGCATTTGATGGGGAGAGGGCAAAGAGATTGTACAAAGAGACAAATTTTAGTCAGGAGGAACAAACAAAAACATACTAATCATTCTTGTCTATATGCACAGTCCTTTGAAAAATCTTCGCAGTGTGAGAATTAATGTTCCGACGTGCTGTGCTATGGGCTTGTTCTTGTTTTATGCTCAGTCGGAGTTTTAAAAATTTAATTTCTTACTTTATACCCCATTTTGTTTTAATCTTTGCTTCAAGTAGGATAGCAGTCATCTGAGACTCATCGTAGGCCTGGTTTCTGCACGTCTGTAGGGAATGAGATGTATGTAAGTCTTAAAGCGAATGTAGGTGAGCTGGATTACACTCCATTTTCCACTGACTGGACACAATTAACTCATTGACTAAGAAGCACTGTATAATGTGAACAGGCTAGAGTGCACCTGTCAAACAGAGAAGAGGGCGATGAGTAATGGGACACATCTCGATTTGGCTACTGCCACTTTGTGTACAGTGTCGTGCACTTTGAAAAACTGCAGAACTTTGAACTCTGAAAAGGAGAAGATTGAAAAGCACTTAGAGCCATGACATCCCATCAAGTGCTCAGAAACTGTTCAACTTCACAAGCCAAATGACACCTCGTTAAGAAGTTTTTTGCTTTGATCGTTAAATAAATATCACGCAGAGCCTGTATCTGTTTTTGCAGTCAGAAGTTTCTCACCAATTTCTATTTTAAACAAAATAATTGGGATATGGAAGGTTTATATACTTGGTTAAGTTGTGGTAGAATTGAATTCACCTTGTATAAGTAAATATTCATTACACATATGCTTTGAAGCTGTTTGTTGGCAAGAGGCAGATTTTTTTAAATGGAGAGTTTGATTTTGATTGGGATATGGCAGACAGATAGAGAAATCTTGCGAGGAATAAACTGCACAGGGTGGGGGGTGGGGGGTAGATTGTTCCCTGTGCTGGAGTAAGATGACAACACATTTAAAAAAAACACTTTAACGCTCGTAAAAAATGCAAGAACAAAACCACTAAGTGCTATAACACGAGGCTCCTTCAGTTTAGAAGGAGTCAGTGCAATGAGGTTCACGAGATTAATTCCTGGGATGAGAGGATTGTCCTATGAAGAGAGGTTGGGTAGAATGGCCTATACTGTCTGGAGTTTAGAGGAATGAGAGGTGATCTCATTGAAACATATAAGATTATGAGGGGGCTTGACAGGGGAAATGCCGAGAGATTGTTTCCCCTGGCTAGAGAGTCTAGAACTAGGGGGCATAATCACCGGATAAGGGGTCAGCCATTCAAAAGTGAGATGAGGAGGAATTTCTTCACAAAAAGGGTTATGAATTTTTGGAATTCTCTTCCCCAGAGGGCTGTGGATGCTGAGTCATTGAATATGTTCAAGGCTGAGATTGATAGATTTTTGGACTCTAGGGGAATCAAGGGATCGGGTGGGAAAGTGGAGTTGAGGTCGAAGATCAGCCATGATCTGATTGAATGGTTTACTCCTGCTTCTATTTCTTATGTTCTTATGTCCGACTTCCCGAATAAAGATACAACAAAGTAGGGTTCATCCAGGGGCCTCAATATTGAATCCCAGCCTGGACAATGTTGAGTCCAGTGGCAGGGACACTGAGCAAGCAAACAGTTTTAAGCTGAAACTATGTTAGATAGCAACATTTTATATAAATTGCTATCAGTGTTATACTAGAGAACAAAACACTAATTTATCAGTCTTTTTTAAAAACTGAATTTATTTCAATATTTGGCTTTATTTCTTGGATTTGCTCCAGTAAAATAAAGTTGGTTAGTTGCGATTTTTGAGCAAATAGTTTTCTTTTGTTTACAAAGAAACTTGTCGGCTCTTCCTTGAATTTGATATAATCAGTCATTGTCCATTCAGTTGCTATTGGTTGACTAAAGATTCTTGCAGGATAGATTTGTAATGTATTCTAACGGTCTTATGTGGACAGGGGATCATTTACATGATGGTGTCAGGCGTTCCATCATGCATACTTGCTTAGTTTGTCAGTTGGGTGATGTGCTGTTTTAAAAAGAAACATTTAAACATAAAATCAACAAGGAATGACATAGCAACCTCTAAAATCCAGCAACAAATGGTTAAATAAAAAAGAGTTGCAATTATATAGCGCCTTTCATGACCTCAGGAAGTCCCAAAGCACTTTACAGCCAATGAGGTACTTTTGAAGTGTAGTCACTGTTGTAATGTTGGAGACATGGCAACCAATTTGCGCACACAAAGCTCCCACATACAGCAATGCGATAATAACCTAATGTTCTGTTTTAGTGATGTTGGTTGAGGGATAAATATTGGCCCAGGTCACCAGGAGAACTGCCCTGCTCTTCTTCTTAATAATGCCATGGGATCTTTTACATCCACCTGAGAGGGCAGATGGAGTTTAATGTTTCACCCAAAAGACCACACCTCCAACAGCTCAGTACAGCACTTGCTGGAGTGTCAGCCTAGATTTTGTGCTTAAGTCCCATGGAGTGAGGCTTGAACCCACAACCTTCTAACTCAGAGGCGAGAGCGCTACCAACTGAGCTACAGCTAGCACCATGTCAGGATGTTGTATCAAAAAAAAAGGAGCTTCTCCATGACTTACTCGGTAAATTAACTAAATGGTATAGTACTGAGCCACAGAAACGAGGAAAAGCTCAGCTTTGCTATCTGATCGATATCGAATTAGCTGATTTCAATTGGAACGATGGTGACGGTGTCATATGTCACTGGGATAGAGTGGGAAAAATCGATCTGCCAGAGTTCCTGATCTTGAATGATGTGTAGTGACTCTTCTAGAAAGTGTATTGGCATTAGGTGAGGACAGGATGAGGCTCTACTGAAAGTAGAAACCTAATGCCTCAGAGTTTCCTCATCAGTTATATGATGACCATCTGCCTTCGGCATGTTGAGGGGACCTACACAAGATGGCGTATATAGTCTTCTGGAGACCTGCCATTATGAGTTCAGTATTGGCCAGGACTTGAGTCCTCGTTCTCCATGGATGAAGGTGGAGGTGGAAGAAGACTGGAAAAACCCGGGAAAAGAATCCTGCCCCCATCCATGTGGATAGATCCCAAGCTCTTCCCTTTTCCACTTTCTCTATTCTTTGCCATCTGCATGATTTTGTGCCTCTTCTCAACCATCTCATGCCCTATTCTCTAAATACTCATTAAAATCAGAGTGGTTCGTGAGACATATCTGGCTGGGAATATGTACCCATTCTATTTTTTATTTAACACTCAAACCAAAGAGCTTAAAATCTTTTTGATAGAAAGTTAGAATTGAGAGAATGCCAAAGAATTTCAATCCATGTCTCTTCCACATATTTAGCCTAATGAGCAGCAATAAGGATTTATAAATTTGTACATAGTCTAATTGCTATCCTCTGCACCAAGACCAATATCAGTTGCCTTGGTAGCTTTTCTAAAAATGCAGGAACATATGAATATTTAGTAAAAGGAAAAGGCTGTTAGATCCAAACAAACTTGGCCATTTTTTATAGATCAATTTCACTTAACCACCTTCTCACTGTATCTCTCAATCCCTTCTCTCTCTCCCAAAATGCATCAAATTGCCTCTTTGAAATCATTTGTAGTGCCTGCGTTAATGGTAACTCAATGCACAATTTTGAGCCGCAGAGTTTTTTTGTAGTGCGGGCAAATTGCTCTCTAACCCTTAGGAGGGGTTGCCAATGGAGCATGTGGGCAACTTACTAGAAAGCAGCGCTGCTCTGTAAGATAAGTTATGATGAAGAGCAGGAATTGCCAACGTTAAAAGGTGACAATAATAAAGGAAAGACGGAATGAAGAGAGATGATGGAACCAGACAAAAGAATGGAGGTTCGATGGATATATGTGGGGTACAGTTTTCTGAAGTATATCATATAATTTTACAGCACAGGAGGCCCACTCAGCTCATTGGGCTTATACCAGCTCTCAAAGAGCTGTCCACCTATTCCCATTCCACTGCTGTTTTTCCACAGCTTATTGATTTTCTCTTATTTATTTCCGTTTTAACAGCAATTCTAGATTCTGCCTCCACCACAAGGCATTCCATGTCTCTTATTCCTCTTCCTTTGTTCTTTTGGCGATGATCTTAATGAATACCCTCTAGTTACTGACTTGCTTACCAATGGGCTGCTTTACCAGAGAAAGCTATGTGATTTCAGTTTTTGTTGCTATCAGGTTTTTTGATTTTGGGGTGATGTCATTGGGCCCCAACAGCAATTTTAACTTATAGAACCATGGAATGGTTACAGCACAGAAGGAGCCATTCGGCCCGTCGAGCCTGTGCTGGTTCTCCAAGAGCAGTCCAGCTAGTCCCACTCCCCTGCCCTTTCTCTGTAGCCCTGCAAATTTTTTTCCTTCAGGTACTTATCCAGTTCCCTTTTGAAAGCCACGATTGAATCTGCCTCCACCACCCTTTCTGACAGTGCATTCCAGATCATAACTACTCGCTGCGTAAAAAAGTTTTTCCTCATGTCGCCTTTGGTTCTTTTCCAATTACCTTAAATCTGTGTCCTCTGGTTCTCGATCCTTCTGCCAATGGGAACAGTTTCTCTCTATCTACCCTTTCTAGACTCCATGATTTTGAATGCCTGTATCAAATCTTCTCACAACCTTCTCTGCTCTAAGGAGAACAACCCCAACTTCTCTCCTCTATCCACGTAACTGAAGTCCCTCATCCCTGGATCCATTCTAGTAAATCTTTTCTGCACCCTCTCTAAGACCTTCACATCTTTCCTAAAGAGCGGTGCCCAGAATTGGACACAATACTCCAGTTGTGGCCAAACCAGTGTTTTATAAAGGTTCATCGTAAGTTCCTTGCTTTTGTACTCTATGCTTCTGTTTATAAAGCCCAGGATCCTGTATGCTTTTTTAACTGCTTTCTCAACCTGCCCTGCCACCTTCAGCGATTTGTGCACATATACCCCCAGATCTTTCTGTTCCTGCACCCCCTTTAGAATTGTACCCTTTAGTTTATATTGCGTCTCCTTGTTCTTCCTACCAAAATGCACTCTCTGCGTTAAATTTCATCTGCCACGTGTCCACCCATTCCACCAGTCTGTCCATGTCCTCTTGAAGCCTATCACTATCCTCCTCACTGTTCACTACACTTCCAAATTTTGTGTCATCTGCAAATTTGGAAATTGTGCCTGTACACCCAAGTCCAAGTCATCAATATATATTAAAAAAAAGCAGTGGTTCTAGTACTGACCCCTGGGGAACACCACTGTACACCTCCCTCCAGTCCGAAAAACAACCGTTCACCACTGCTCTGTTTCCTGTCACTTAGCCAATTTCGTATCCATGCTGCCACTGCCCCCTTTATTGCATGGGCTTCAAGTTGGGCCTGAGTGAGGCTTTCCCTCACTCAAATAATGTTTGACAGATCAATTTTGAATTTACCCCCCCTTCAAGCGCAGGCCGTGTCCTCTGGTTCTACTGTTCTGGACCAGGTGAAACGGCTGGTCATGGTCTACATGATCTAGTCTCTTTTTGGAATCTTAAGAACAGCAATCGTATCACCTCTCTCAACCTTCTCTTTTCCGGTGAGAACATGGCCAGTTTACATAATTGCTCCTTATTACCCGAACTTACTAACCCAGTAGTGGATGCGGAGACTGACTGGGAATCCAAACTGGGATGGTGGCTTGGACTGCTACCAGCAATTTTTTTGTTAAATGGCTTCTTTGTAAGGCGACAGCGAGGCGGAGCTAGAATTTCCTACCGGAGGATTGTGGGGGTGGGGGGAATGTGTGCAACACTTCCCCCTGGTTGAGGACTTACACTGGACTTTCTAGTTTGGTTTATATGGCAGATACCCCTGCTGTGCCTTGGCAGGAAAATTAGAGAACCTCCCCCTGACCCCAGAAAGTTCGCAGGGGTCAGCAGTGAGGGTTCCTGGAAGGCACGATCCGGCGTAAATGCTGGGATCACTGGCCGGCGGATTTTCTAGGCTTCACAAGCTCAGTGTTGGTGCAAAGCTTTCTGCTAGCTTGTAGTGCGAATGCACTATAGTCTGTGGTCCCTTTGCTCATTTTAACCTGATATTTGAATTTGTGGGAATGATTCGCTGCCCTTCTCGCATGATGCTGACTACTATTTTTTTTTCGAATCTCCCACCAGCGAGCAAAAGTTGAAAGAGTTTCTGACGAGTGACGAGATTTCGGCCGTTGGTTTCCGGGGCGGTGAGACCTCATTGAATGTAGAGACATGCAAAAAACACTCAGGAGTTGTAAGTAACAAGACCACAGTTAAACTATAGACAGATAAGCCTTTTCCAGAAACAAATGGCAACAGATCCAAACATAGGTAATACTGATGCGTCCAATGTTGGCTAAACTGCCTTGCTTAAAAAAAATTGCAATCAGTAATTGTGCGAAGCCATAAAAAACCAAGATGGCATCACATAAACCACTTGACGTTAGATTATACTTTGTATTGGTTGAAAAGTCACAGGCATGACTCTGAAATCACAACAAAAGGAGTTATTTTGTACAGTTTCTTAAAGTCAACTATAAATATCAGAAGGCCCTCTAGTTCCTGTAGTGTTAAGTGGCGTTTATCTGTCCATGATATGTTGGCCTAACGCTGAAAAATGATAAGCCACAAAACTATAAATTCAGTTTTCACTAAACTTGAAATAATAAGGTCATCCAAATGTTATTAGTGTGACTTATCAAAAATTTGGCACACTGTTCGACAGTCATCTTTGGTTGCTGTTGCTGTAGTGCATTCTTGGTAGCAATCAATCCCTGTATGATTTTGTTACAGGCTTAATTTCCAGCATATTAGGAAAAATGGAAATGCATGGAATTGGAGGCAACCTATTAGCTTGGATATTAGTTAGGAGGTAGGAGACAGAGTAGGGGTAATTGTTATGTAATCCAATTGGTAGGATGTGACTAGTTCCTCCAGGGGTCTGTACTGGAGCCTCAGCTTTCACTAGAAATGACTTAGATGAAGGACTAGAGAGCCGTATATCCAAGTTTGCTGATGATACCAAGTTAGGTGACGCAGTAAATAGTGTAGATGGGAGCAGAAAGTTGCAAAGGGACATTGATAGATTAAATGAGTGGGCAAAACTGTGGCAGATGGAGTTCAACGTGGGAAAAATGTAAGGTCATCCATTTTGGACCTAAGAAAGATAGATCAGAATATTTTCTAAATAGTGAGAAGCTAGGAACTGTGGAGGAGCAGAGAGATTCATGTACATAAATCACTAAAAACTAGGTACAGAAACTAATTAAAAAGGCTAATGGAATGTTGGCCTTCATGTCAAGGGGGATGGAATACAAACGGGTGGAAGTTATGTTACAGCTGTACAGAGCTCTGTTTAGACTGCATTTAGAGTACTGTTCAATTCTGGGCACTGCATCTCAGGAAGGTTATTTGGCCTTGAAGGGGGGCAATGCAGATTCACTAGAACTTGGGCTAAAAAGGTTAAATTATGAGCACAAGTAGCATTGACTAGGCTTGTATTCCCTCGAGTTTAGAAGATTAAGGAGTGATATAATTGAGGTGTTTAAGATGATTGAAGGATTTGATAGGGTAGATAGAGAGAAACTATTTCCTCTGGTGGGAGAGACCAGAACAAAGGGGCATAACCTTAAAATTAGAGCTAGGCCGTTCAGGGGTGATGTCAGGAAGCACTTCTTCACACAAAGGGTAGTGGAAATCTGGAACTCTCTCCCCCAAAAAGCTGTTGAGGTTAAGCCAATTAAAAATTTCAAAACTGAGATAGATAGAATTTTGTTGGGTAAGGGTATCAAGGGATATGAAGCTAAGGCAGGTAAACGGAGTTGAGGTACAGGTCAGCCATGGTCTAATTGAATGGCGGAACAGGTTCGAGGGGCTGAATGGCCTACTCCTGTTCCTATGTCTCTGCAAGGTACTTTAAACTTCTCCCTGGCTCGGATAATGGCTAATGGCTAAAGGCAAGAAAAATAAGAGCACAGATTTAACTCCCTGGAAGGAGTCGTGCAGGTGGGAGCAGGGGCAGACAGGAAACCGTTCGGTGTTCTAGGAAGTTTTACCTCCCAGGCCTCATCTCTGTGGGCCCAGTCAGTCCCACGCCCAAACCTGGTTTGTAGCCCTAGCTGGCAGGTGGGCGGGAGCGGGATTTCGGGCGGCTGGAGGCCCCCGCCGGGGACCCGAAGGAATGGTCCCCGGGCACTCAGGTAAGTGGTTGGGATGATGGTGGGGAGAGGATCTGGAGGGCATCTTGGTCGGGAGAGATGGAGGGAAACCCAGGGCAGGGGGATGCCCAATATTTCCTTGTGGGACCTGGAGGGCCATTCCTCCTACGCCTGGCCCACAAGGAAACCAAAAAAAATTAAATTATTTAATTTTCTGGGCCTCTTCTGGCCCTGGTTCCACTTGCCGCTAGGTTTTACTGGCACTGGACGGGACTTCCACGATTTGTAGTTAAATTGGCGTCGGGGTCCTAATTGTGCCGTAGCCTGCCTCTGAAACGGTTAAAATGGCGGCGGGCAGGCAGGGTTAAAATCGGGGCTAAAGTTAGCACAAAAAGATGGAGCGAAGGCTGCAAACTACAAAATTGAAAATACTACAAAACAACCGGGTCATATCTTTGTTAATATTTTAGTATAAAATAAACACCGTGGAGTTATTAGAGGTAAATGCAGATGGGATCCTAAAGTGTTGCAGCTTATTCGCCGGGAGCATATTGTAAAGAAAGTGGCAAAAGTGGTAAAAACAAAGCTGTGCTGAGGCAAGTGGCAAAACATCGGCTAGCGGAAAGAAAAAAGTACAAGACCAAAACAAAAGGACAACAGAGCTCAACCCCTCCACCATCTACTGAGATAAGCAGCGATGTCTTCTTCTGACCTGCCATTCAAATTCACTGCAAACACTCTACACTTGGACCATGATGGTTGAACAGGGTTGAAATCCTACTTTGAACCCTGGATGTGAAAGGCAGTGTCAGCTCTGCTACTTCACTACACAAGTGAACAAGTCCTGTAATATATCTGATACATTGGCAGACACAGAGGGTATTAAGAATTGTGACCAAAGCAAAGTAGCATTTGCAAGTTATTTCTCCGCCAAGAAAAATTCTTGACGTTGAAATGTATTAATTCGGCCAAGTCCGGCAAAAATCCGGAGAGCACCATGCAAGAGTGTGCAAGCTTGCTGCCGTGCGTGAGTACACAATTCTGGATAAAGACATTGGAATTCAGACATTACAAGGGGTAGAGGTACATAGATCATTGAAGTGTCATGAACAGGTGCAGAAAATAATCAAGAAGGCAAATGGAATGTTGGCCTTTATATCTAGAGGACTAGAGTACAAGAGGGCAGAAGTTATGCTGCAGCTATACAAACCCCTGGTTAGACCGCACCTGGAGTACTGTGAGCAGTTCTGGGCACCGCACCTTCGGAAGGACATATTGGCCTTGGAGGGAGTGCAGCGTAGGTTTACTAGAATGATACCCGGACTTCAAGGGTTAAGTTACGAGGAGAGATTACACAAATTGGGGTTGTATTCTCTAGAGTTTCGAAGGTTAAGGGGTGATCTGATCGAAGTTTATAAGATATTAAGGGGAACAGATAGGGTGGATAGAGAGAAACTATTTCCGCTGGTTGGAGATTTTAGGAGTAGGGGGCACAGTCTAAAAATTAGAGCCAGACCTTTCAGGAGCGAGATTAGAAAACATTTCTACACTCAAAGGGTTGTAGAAGTTTGGAACTCTCTTCCGCAAACAGCAATTGATACTAGCTCAATTGCTAAATTTAAATCTGAGATAGATAGCTTTTTGGCAATCAAAGGTATTAAGGGATATGGACCAAAGGCAGGTATATGGAGCTAGATCACAGATCAGCCATGATCTTATCAAATGGCAGAGCAGGCACGAGGGGTTGAATAGCCTACTCCTGTTCCTATGTTCCTATATATATCAGTGAGGTTGCGGAGGTTAAGTTCGAAGAGGTCACGACATGTTCTTTAACCAAGCTAATGGATGCCGTTCAAGGAAATAAAGCAACAGGCACAGCGAAAAGGAAAATGGAGTCAGTAGCTACATAACCAAAACTACCACATCCATAAAGCACAAGTCACCAAAACAAGCCAAATATGCAGCTTCGCTGCTGATACCAAATCTAAAGTCTAACGTTGTATGCTGTCCTAAAACCAGGCACATTACCACATAGACAGGCTGTGTCGGCATTTCATCAGTTGCTCTTATTTCCCAGAATGTCATCAGGCAAGCAATATTTGGAACTCCAGGAGGGTAATTTTGACTTTGTGCGATAGTGTAAAACGGGTGATAGCGAATCGGCAGCCTGTTTTAAATCTCTCCCGATTTTTATTTCCATTGAAGTTAGTTTTGAGTCATATACATTCAAATCAGTGCTCTTTGGATTTAAGGGAGCGAAGTTGGGGGCCGTGCCAGGGGGAATGAGTAAGATGGGAAAGATTAAGGGTTTTACTGGGGACAAGAGCATTAAAGGAGGAGATGAGAGTGATTAAGCAGATCGACAGTTGCAAAAGTATTGTGGCAAATGAAGGGCCAAAAGCTAGAGTTTGAAAGTTCCATTGGATGTGACTTGGGGGAAAGTTTTTTCCAGGGGTAGCAGGAAGAGGGATTGGAAGGAGGAAGGGGGATGTGAGTGGTGAGGGATACAAGGAAGTGATCAGAGATGGCTTTGTCTGTGATGAGACAATGGGACTAAAGTGGTCATGTGAGATGGCAAGATCAAGGGGGTGACTGTGAATATGTGTAGGAGAGTTTATATGGAGGAAGAGGTTAAGGGAGGACAGGTGGCCAGTGAACTCAGAAAAAAGAAGGCAAGGTGAGTTGAGATGGAGGCTGGAATCACTGAGGATGAGAAGTTGCTCGGTGCAGAGGCTGAGGGAGGAAAGCAGTGAGGATATCTCGGTGAGAAACTTGGCGTGGGGATTGAGTGGGCGGTAGAGAATGAGGATTTTAAAGGAGAGATGAGAGGGATGGAACCAGGTGAGGTGATCAAAGGAAAAGAAGGTGCCAAAGGAATTGGGGGACAGACCAAGGTGAGATTTGGTGATAAAAACCACAGCACCACCGCGGTGGTTTGGGCAGAAGGTATAGCCAGGCGGGGAGGCTTCAGTAAGAGGAAGATGTTGTCACCGGAGAGCTAAATTTCTACCAAGGCCATGGTTTCAAAGTAGTCATCCACAATAAAGTCATAGATGGCAAGGGCTTTGTTCGCAGAGTTATTCTGGAGGGAAATGCAGAGAGAGGCAGTGATTATTGATCTGTTGGCAGAGTTTACGGGCTCAGTGGTGGGAGGGGAAGGAAGTTAGCAAGATTAGCCCCCAGCAGGGGTATGGGTGGGAAGGTTGGCAAGAGAGTAGGATGGGGCAGTTGAGGTTGCTGCTGGTAAGGAGGCAGCGACGAGTGCCTCGATGGGTCCTTTGTTGAATGCCGAGAGGCACAGAGGGAAGCTGTGGGCTTATCCAAGAGGGAGTCAAACTTACGGAAGTAGGAGAGTAGGAAGGTCGGGGAGTCGGGCTTTGGCGGGGGGGGTGGTGTCAAAGTACCCGAGAGGGGAAAAATGAAAGGAGGAATGACTGGGCAATGGGAAGGGGAGGAGACAGGAGTGAAGGGCCTAAGAGGGGTAAAGAGAAGAGAAAGATAGGGGTTGATAGGAGTAATGGACTTGGGTCCGGAGGGGTAGTCAAAATGCGCGTGCGAATGGACACAGAGGAAATTCAGGTTGCATAGGCTTGGTAAAGATTAGGATAGATATGTCCTGGTTGTAAATGGAGAATAGGGAGAAGACAATAAGAGAGAGTCCAAAGTTAAAGTCAGAGGTCTCGTGGTGGGATGAAGTTGACTTAATAAAGTGATCTAAATTAGCTTTGAGTCAGCAGAATTGTAATAAAATGTTTTTTTATTTACAACACAGCACACTAAGGCCTTCAACAGGAGGCAGCCCCTGAAGAGCCAGCTGGAAGGTAATGAACAGCCACTGAGGAGGTACATTCGGTCCAGGGAGACAGAAGATGTGTCAGTCAAGGTCACTAACTTGTAATTGTTTCCTTCTGTTGAGTTGTGGTTCTCATGCTTGAGATTAATCCCTGTCTCTGTGTGTACACGGTAACAAAACGGAAAGAGCAGTCCAGACTGTTGCTCAGAAATTATAAATGAGGCAACATTAGCCTTTCCCACAGTCAGTGCAGAAGTCACATTGTGTAAGAGTATTCACTTCCTGCTTTTAATCACTGCAATAAAATTATAAATCAAACAAAAAAAATGAATTGGATGTTAACTTGCTGTTATTTTAAAAGGACAGCAGTAGCTTTATCTGCACTGAGATAAAAATGCTTATCCCTCGATCAAACACTCCCAATGAGGAAGCCCTGATTTTCCATCTACTGTCCCCACCACTTTCACCATCCTCACTTATCCAGGATAGCCGCCTATATCGGGCAAACAATGCTGACCGTTTGCCATCACCATAGGCATCATTTACAAAGGCGCCATTTAAACCGCACACAGGCACACACACACACACACACACACACAGACACAGGCAAACACACACACAATCGCACACACAATCGCACACACAAGCGCACACGCAATCACACACACACATGCAAACACACACACAATTTCCAGTAAGGATTACTTGATCACAACTTGAATTGGGAACACCAGCTGACTTTACTCCTAGCCAAGGCTCTGGGCACAGAGACTAATTGTAAGACCTCAGTGTCACTCTGACTAAGATCTCCTAACTCAGCACAAGCCAGGGTTAAACCTGGGACCTCCATAGTCTGTCTATGGCAAAAATATATTTTCCAATAGTTAAATGCTTTCCACAAACCAGCCCCAGTGACATTAGGCCTTGAATAATTCATCTGTGATCTGTAAATAGTGCTAACGATGCAAAACAAAACCAATACATTTGAGGAAAACTGAATCTGTCCAATTTCAAATCGTTCAGAAATTTTTTTTAAAAACCTTTCAGTTAAATTGTATGTCTGAAACACTTTCTCACCCTAAATATTTTCAAATCCCAGGTTACCAATGGATTCTTTTCTTGGGGCAGTGGCGTGGCAACTCTTTCTGACATCAGCATCAGAGTTCCAACAGGTAAAATATACCAACTCCCATAAATCGGATTTTGCCATTAAAATATACCAACTCCCATTGATCGTATCTTGCCCTTACGTCCAGTTACATCGAAACTACAGCACAGAAACAGGCCATTCAGCCCAACTGGTCTATGCTGGCGTTTATGCTCCACATGACCTCCTCCCTCCCTACTTCATCTAACCCTATCAGGATGCCCTTCTATTCCTTTCTCCTCCACGTTTATCTAGCTTCCCCTTAAAATATACCAACTCCCATTGATCAAATCTTACCGTTAAAATATACCAACTCCCATTGATCGAACCTTTCTGTTAAAATATACCAACTCCCATTAATCAGATCTTGTCTTTAAATATACCAACTCCCATTAATTGGGAGGAATCCTTTCATGGGATCCCTGTGCAGCAAGTAATCTCCTGCTGAAACATTTTGCTAGGCACAATGTGCTCTTCCTCAAAAAACGTGAGAGTTTAATTAAAATGTTATAATCGATGGTGATGAGCGTTAGTGTGATTCCCTGAATTTCTAGTGGGGAATGTGTAATGTGCTTATCTCGTCCATATAAAGCGGATTTACTCCTTGGGCTTATTCCCACGAGATTTAGTCCTCGGGCTTATTCCCATTGACAGCATCAGTCAATTTATGCTATTTCCCACCTCTTCCATTCCCCCTCCCCCACCTTTGGTGACCTCCCACTTGGATGCCCAATTCACCTTGCATAACACATGAGAGCCAATCACCAAAGACCCAGAAAGATTGGCATTTCCAGATTCAGGTGAGCAAGAAATTTGCAGACAGTCCTTCTATGCTTTGAGATATGCCCAAATTCCATTAACAGTTGTGGGTGTTCAGTGTCTCCAAACCAGCACTGGCAGAGCCCAGATCTAAACTGACCCAAAGCTTATTTTGATATGAAAACTACTTCTCCTAAAATGCTAAATTGGAGAGTCGAGTTCTTACCCATTGGTGGGTAAGGATTAGTGGAATTATGATATTTTAGTTGTCTCCTTAATTCAAATGAACTTGTATGTAGTTCAGAAAATGGTAGAGTGGGAGGGAGGGGGAATGAATAGATTTATCACCTCAAGTATGTAATTCCAACTCCCTATGGCAAAACCTAGATATGTTTATTTGTTCACAACCTCGTAGATTGGTTAGTTCCAGCTTTAATACAAGCAGCCCATTTAGAAGGTTTCTGCATCTCTGCTCACATTGCCTAAATTGAATTTCTGAAACATCATTAGATAGTTTTGGTTAAAAGGTAATTTAATACAGAACTGATGAAAGATTGTTTGCTTATTATTCATTTCCAGGTCAACTGACAATGATTGTAGGGCAGGTGGGATGTGGAAAATCTTCACTTCTCCTTGCTACCCTTGGAGAGATGCTGAAAGTTTCTGGGAAGGTTTACTGGAGCAAGTAAGTAAAGTGACTATGATTAGCATCAATGAAGAAGATTGTCTCATTGTGTTTCCTTGCAGTGAAATACAGGTTAACAGCCCTGTTCCTTTGAGTGAAATTTAGGCCTACAGCCTCCACATATGCCAAACTTTCCGTTCCTCCGACTCTGGCCCCTTATGAATCCCCATTTCCATTTGCACCATCATTGGCAGCTGTGCCTTCAGCCATCCAGGTCCCACACTTTGGAATTCCCTCCCTGAACCCTCTGCCTCTCTAACTTCCTCTCCTCCTTTAAGTTTTTGGTCACCCCTCCTAATATCTCCTTCTTTGGCTCGCTGTCCATTTTGTGATTACAGCTCTGTGAAGTGCTTTGGGATTTGTTTTTGGGTTAATGGTTCCATATAAATGCTAGTTGTATTTCCTTTGACTAGTGGTAATATAAGTTCTGCCAACACATCACTATAGATTTCTCCATCTGCCTCATTTAAAATAAATGGCATATGTTAGGACTTGTTAGGAGAAGGTAGTTGTGTCCAAACTCTACTGTTGGAACAAACATCCTGCCTCTGTGTTGTCACTCTGCTTGCCCAACATCCTGGATGAGCCAGAATTTCCTCCAATTTATTATTGGGAAGACCAAAGCCATTGTCTTTGGTCCCTGCCACACATTCTGCTCCCTCGCCACCAATTCACCCCCCCCTCCCTGGCCACTGTTCTAGGCTGAACCAGACTGTTTGCAAACTTGGCGTCTTATTTAACTCTGAGCTGAGCTTCCGACCTCATGTCCTCTCCGTCACCAAGACCGTCTACTTCCATCTCCGTAATATCGCCTGTCTCCGCCCCTGCCGCAGACCATCTGCTGCTGAAATCCTCATCCATGCCTTGTAACTCCAGACTCGACTATTCCAATGCTGTCCTGGCCAGTTTCCCATCTTTCACCCTTCATAAACTTCAGCTCATCCAAAACTCTGCTGCCTGTATCCTAACTCACGCCAAGTCCCGTTCATCCATCACCCATGTGCTCTCTGACCTGCATTAGCTCCGGGTCCACCAGCTCCTTGATTTTAAAATTCTCATCCTCATTTTCAAATCCCTACATGGCCTCGCCCCTCAATATCTCTGTAACCTTCTCCAACCCCACAACCCTCCGAGATCTTTGTGCTCCTCCAATTCTGGCCTCTGGTGCATCTCCCACTCCTTTCACCCCACCATTGATGACCGTGCCTTCAGTCGTCCAGGCCCTAAGCTCTGGAATTCCTTCCCTAAACCTCTCCGTCACCCCAACTATCTCTCCTCCTTTATGATGCTCCTTAAAACCTACCAAGCTTTTAGTCACCCGTCCTAATACCTCCTTCTTTGGCTTAGTGTCACTTTGTGCCTGACTACGCTCCTATGAAGCGCCTTGGTACATTTTCCTACGTTAAAGGCGCTATATAAATGCAAGTTGTTGTTACTGTGGTGAGTGAGCAGCATTATTACTGAGGTTGGGGGATTGTTGAATTGTTACACAAGGTTAATGATGATACAAAGTAGTGAAAGTGCTGGATATGATTGGTCGTGTTGCCACATGCGTAAAGTAAATTACTGCTTGCTGCGATGTAGCCTTTTGGATTCTGTACAGTTGCTTATTACTGGTATAGTTGTGTCAATTGTTTCCTTGAATGCAACAATCTACTGAAGAAAAATGCATAATTTTTGCCCTGTTCATTTATTTGAAGTACAGGAAAATGTTGCAGAATTTGTGATATAAGTCAGTAAATGAACAATATTCTCATTTTAAGTATCGTGACGACAGTGTCGAATCTCATGGTATTTGTACCTTGCTGTGCCCACTAACCCTGAGAATGGTTATGTTTCTTGTTTTTGATACAAATTCTAGAGAGCCTGAAAATGAAATGAACCAGGAAGCAACATGGAGGTATTTTGAGCTACGTTATAACTTCATTTTCATCTGCACCAGGGAACTAAATCCTCTGATTTTAAAGTCTTATTTAAGTGTTCTGAACAGTAGTTGATTCACTTTGTTTGATCCACCTTGTTTTCGAGGTTGGAGTTCTCTGCTTAGCACTATGTGTCTGAACACTATTTCTGTATTTGGAATGAATTTTTCCCTCCAATTTTCTTCTGTCCTCTCCAGTTGAGATACAGTTCTACAAGTGCCTGCCCCTTTCTGGTACCTTCTGGCCGTTCTTCATGCATGAGCCGGCTGTTTGACTGTAGGGGCATCACAGAGAAGCGCACTCCTCCCCTCACCTGACGTTCTATATAACTGGCTAGGAATTGGGAGCAGTAACCCTGGCTGATTTTCATCTTCTCTAATCCGGGTTTAAGGGCCATTACTACTGTCTCAGTTTAAGACCACTTGTCAGTACAGACCAGGGATCACACCTGGTACTCTCCTGGCCTCTGTGCTTCAGTTCCACAATATGCAGTGCATTTGATAGCTTAGCCATTTGGGGAGGCCTTTCACAGAGAAACTATTTCCTCTGATGGGGGAATGAAAGGGTATTGCTATCAGTTTAGTTGTAGTGTCTACTATCAATGTTAAGTGTTCATTAAGTAATGCAAAGAAATTGGACAAGGATTAGATATTATACAGAAAAACATTGGGCTTTTAATGCGTGGGAAAGCAATACATCATGATGAACGGAAAAAGCATTGCTCCATAAGTGATTGTTGCTGATATTAGTGTCAGGATTCTTAATTTGCTCATACGGCATTCATTTGTTTGCAGAGGTGTCAACCCATTGAAATAAAGGTTATAGTGACCAAGTTAAAATAGCGGACATGAACGCATTAAGTATCGTCCACTGATATCGCCAGCGGTCTTTCAGGAACATCGGAACAGTAGTAGACCATTCAGCCCCTCGAGCCTGCTCTGCCATTCAGTTATGATGTGGAGATGCCGGTGATGGACTGGGGTTGACAAATGTAAGGAATCTTACAACACCAGGTTATAGTCCAACAGTTTTATTTGAAAATCACAAGCTTTCGGAGGCTTTCTCCTTCGTCAGGTCACCTGACGAAGGAGAAAGCCTCCGAAAGCTTGTGATTTTCAAATAAAACTGTTGGACTATAACCTGGTGTTGTAAGATTCCTTACAGCCATTCAGTTAGATCATGGCTGATCTGTATCTTAACTCCATTTACCCACCTTGGTTCCGTAACCCTTAATACCCTTACCCAACAAAAATCTATCAATCTAAATTTTGAAATTTTCAATTGACCCTTAGCCTCAGCAGCTTTTTGGGGGAGAGTTCCAGATTTCCACTCTCCTTGTGTGAAGAAGTGTTTCCTGACATCACCCCTGGAATGGCCTAGCTCTAATTTTAAGGTTATGCCCTCTTGTTTTCGATTTCCCCACCAAAGGAAATAGTTTCTCTGTGTCCACCTTATCGAATCCTCTTAACATTTTGAGGCTGTTGACTTCATGATAGAAAAGCTGAGGGGGGTGGGGGTAGAGTTGGTACATCCTGGGGGAGTCATTCCCTGCGACTAACAGGAGCATTCCTGCTCGTATCACCACTGAGGCACCCAAGGATTTTATTTACTGTGTGCGTTATGACTTGTTCCCTTTCTCTCATTCCCTGATTACCTTTAAAAAGCGCCGTTCCCATGTGAGTGATAGGAAAATTTCTGTCTTGCAAGATTAGAACAAAAAATAAAGCTTTGGACTGTGAAGGAAACTTGTTCAGTAAGTAATCTACTGTCGCAATCACTTTCTCTTGCTAACTTGGTTTTACCATAAATTGCAGTGCACATGAGATTGAGCCTGTATTCGAGGCGACTGGGAGGTACACCCTTTCTTACTCTTTGCCAGTTACTAATTGTGTGATGTATTATTTTTCTAGTGACACTTCATCCTGATAACCATCACATCAGTGGTAATGCTTTTTACACTTGTAACTAATCATTGCACCGTCCACCATTTTCTTCTGTTTCTTCCCTCTTTTTAAGAATGGTGTTTTCTGTTGCTTGGCTACCTGGGCCCTGATTCTGTCACTGCTGACCACCAATGGAAGGTCCGCTTCTGTTATCACAAACGTATGTTGGCATGCGATGCTCGTCATTTGTGATCATGTTTAGCCCAACGGGTTGCCTGAAATTAATCAGCATGACAGTCGCACTGGTCACTTTCACCCTTCGATGGTTTCAGCAGTGCCAATCCTTAAAGACAAGTAGATGCACAAAGGACACTGGACCGGGAGAAGATAGTCCACAATAATAACAATAGATTTGAGCAAATTCGTGATTCTGTCAAATCTGAGCTTGGAACCTGGAATAGGGTTGGGGGTGGGGGGTTGATTTTGAGGTTTTACATATATGCGATGGGTGGTGGACATTGAGCATGGTGTAAACAGTGCCCCCCATCATCTTTCCCCCTTAAGGGTCAGTGTAGGACATGATCCATTTTGGTTCGGGGTTATTATAATGTGGCCAGTGAGCTGCCAGTTCCAAAACGCACTCCCTGATAAACAGCCCGCCAATCTGGAGGTGGGAGATCGGCAGGATAGACAAATGCGAAGGGCCTACTGCAGCACTTTAAAGGGGGGGGGGGGGGTAGAATCATCCAGGAGAAAAACAAATATCAAGGACATTAAATTTGGATGTGGAGATGCCGGTGATGGACTGGGGTTGACAATTGTAAACAATTTTACAACACCAAGTTATAGTCCAGCAATTTTATTTTAAATTCACAAGCTTTCGGAGGCTTCCCCCTTCGTCAGGTGAACGTCGTTCACCTGACGAAGGGGGAAGCCTCCGAAAGCTTGTGAATTTAAAATAAAATTGCTGGACTATAACTTGGTGTTGTAAAATTGTTTACAATTAAATTTGGACACCTTTTAAGGCTCAAAACCCACAACCGACTGCCACAGAAATGTCCCAAACCTCCACCCAGCTTTCGCTGATGGCAGGCGAGGGTCCCTTTAATTTACGCAGTCAGTGGCCGCGTCCCTACTTGTCCCACTCAAGGTTGTTGGGCGCGAGCAGGAAGTAGGCGGGCAGAGACGAAAATGGTGTTGGTGGTCCCAACTGCGCCATTTGACCCCAATTAGCATATGTATGAGGCCCCCGCTTGTTTCAGGCAAAAGCTCTAACCGCCTAGATTGACGTCCGTATGAAATTGAGGAACTTCTGTTCCACATACTATTTTGGTACCACCATAGCCCCATTTTTAAGCGCAAATATGGCACAGAAGAAGGCCGTTTGGTCCATCACACCTGTGCCAGTGCTAGCTCTTCGACAGAAGCTGACTGCTCTGATCCCATTTCTCTGCCCTGCCCCCATAACCTTTTGTATCCTTCCTTTTCAACTATTTATCTACATCCCTTTAAAAGAGTCCCTGCCTCAATCGCCTGTCTGATGAGAGACTATTTGACACCAGTAAGAAGGTTTGCAGAATTTAGCCGTATGAAGCTCTGAGTCAGAAGGTTGAGGGTTCAAGTCCCAGTCCAGAGACTTGAGTACATAATCCAGGCTGACATTCCAATGCAGTACTGAGGGAGTGCCGCACTGTCGGAGGTGCCGTCTTTCGGATATGACGTTAAACCGAGGCCCCGCCTGCCCCCTCATGTGGACATAAAAAATCCAATGGCACTATTTCAAAGAAGAGGAGGGGAGCTCTCCCTGGTGTCCTAGCCAACATTTATCCCTCAACCAATACCTCCATAAACAGATTATCTGGCCATTTATTTCATTGCTGTTTGTGGGAGCTTGCTGTGTGCAAATTGACTGCCACATTTCCTACATTGCAACAGTGACTTAACTTCAAAAGTACTTAATTGGATGTGATGTGCTTTGAGACGCCCTGAGGTCATGAAAGATGCTATATAAATACAAGTCTTTCTTTGTTTTCAGTTATCAAGTTCACTACTCTTAAACAGTGACGGCAGCATCTAGCATCTGACCATCCAGCTTCAGGAAGACATTGATAGGCTGGTAGATTGGGCAGATAGATGTCAGCTTAAATTTAATCCGGAGAAATGTAAGGTGATTTGTTTGGGAGGAATAATAAGGACAGGAAGTACACACTCAGTGGTAAAACCTTAAAAGGAATAAAGGATCAGAGAGACTTAGGTATCGTGCTACACAAATCATTAAAAGTGGTTGTTGTTGCTGTTTTCGTATCTCCCAACTCTTCCCTTGGAGAATAATGTGAAGTAGTGGAAGGATTCACAGGCTGATTAACAGTCTGACAGGCCGTGACGTGAATGCTCCATCCATGGCCGTAACCATCTTCATACCACCTGATAGTTGGTTAGACCTATACGGTGGGAGGGTTTTATGGGCTCCCACAACCCATACAATGAGGAGGGGCCACTGACACCCACAGGATGTGAGTATCCCACCAGATGTCAACCCAGAATTCAGAGTCAGGGCTCTGGGACTGTCTGGAGCAGAGTTCGAACGCTGCACCTTCTGACTCAGAGGCAGGAACGCGACCACTAAGCCAACAGCTCGCTCCATTTTAGAAGTAGTAGGACAAGTTGATAAAGCTGTTAAAAAAAAAACAGGGTTTATAAATAGTGAGATAGAATACCAAGGCAAAGAAGTCATGCTAAACCTATAAATATCACTGGTTAAGCCCCAGTTAGAATATTGGGGGGGGGTGGAATTTCAACATGATTTTTTGGGTGAACAATTACATCAAGTTACATCGAGTCTACAGCTCAAACAGGTCATTCAGCCCAACTGGTCTGTGCTGGTGTTTATGCTCCACACGGGCCTCCTCCCACCCCTCTTCATCTAACCCTATCAGCATATCTTTCTATTTCTTTCTCCCTCATGTACTTATCTAGCTTCCCCTTAAATGCATCTATGCTGTTCGCCTTAACTACTCCCTGTGGTAGCGAGCTCCACATTCTCACAATTCTGAGTAAAGAATTTTCTCCTGAATTCCTTATTGGATTTATTGGTGATTATCTTATATTTATGTTCTCTGGTTTTGGACTCCCACAAGTGGAAACATCTTCTCTATGTCAACCTATCAAACCCCTTCATAATTTTAAAGACCTCTATTAGGTCACCCCTTAGCCTTCTCTTTTCTAAACCTTCTCTTTTCTAAAGAAAATAGCCACAGCCTGTTCAGTCTTTCCTGATAGTTATAACCTCCCATCCTCGTAAACCTTTTTATCACCTTCTCCGGTGCCTCTATATCTTTTCTATAATATAGCGACCAGAACGGTTCACAGTACTCCAAGTGTTGTCTAACTAAGGGTCAATATAAGTTTAACATAGCCTCTCTGCTTTTCAATTCTATTCCTCTAGAAATGAACCCCAGTGCTTTGTTTGCATTCTTTATGGCCTTGTTAACCTGTGTTGCTACTTCTAATGAGGAAAACCCCAGTGGTGGAGAGCTTTAGCAGCTATAGGCCCAAAGTTTTTCCTCCAAAGCAAGCTACGCTTACCACATGTCACGTCTCCCATAAAGAATGGGAAATTGTGTAGAGAATTGAAGAGAGAAGCACCAAGACAGAGTGGTTTGAACTGCCTTAAGCAGATCACTAATGATGATTAAAGGGAACTTAAAGAGGGGAGAAATAAACAACAAAAAAGGGAACTCAGGGAAAAGAGACACTCCATATAAATACTATTTTTTGTGCAATGCCTGGTGCAATATACTGCAAAATATAAATTAAATGTCCTGTGCCAGAGTTGACAACGATCGTTGCTCATGACCTGTTCTGAATCAGGGCCCTGCTATCCTAATTGCTTTATGTTCTTTTTACATGATTAAGTTGCTGTTTTCTATTACAGACCTGACATTGCACCTTAATTGGCTTTACCTTTTATTTTGAGCAGAAACCGAAACTCCGTTGCTTATTCTGCTCAGAAGCCTTGGCTGCTAAATACAACTGTAGAGGAAAACATCACGTTTGGGAGTCCCTTCATAAAGCAAAGGTAATTATGGCTGTATCAGTCTGGATGGTGTGAAAATCATCAGCCAGAAATTACTGCAATGGCGCATCTCATGACGAGTGACATGAATTGGACTTTTTAACTTCACTGTTCAGATCACACTATATTTTCACTTCAAATTGCTGGAACATTGAAACGATAACCGCACAGCGATGGCAACGTCACATCTGGGACCTCATGAGCATCATGCCCAATGGTCTATCTCCTTAACCAATGAGAGAGAACGATAAAGAAACAGAGTGAACGGTGGAGGAGGAAATAGGGTGAATTGAAGTCAAATTAGAGACCGGAAGAGAAATAAAGAGAGGGAAAGAGAGTGGATTTAAAGAGAGAGAAAAAAGAGACAGAAAGGAAGAGTAAGAAACATTTTTTAAAAGTACAAGCAAAAGAAGAGGACATTGTAACCAGTTGTGTTTGGGAATTGTGTTGGTCCTTGAGAAGTTAATGAGTGAATGGCAGGGTGGTTTGTGAAATGTGCAAACACTCTTGACCCATGAAGTATAGAACCAATGGCCCCATCCATCATGATCAGGAACTGTGGAACACCCAGTGGGTATGCCATTGCATTGCTTTCATAGGAACATAGGAATGGCTAGATGAAAAAAGATCAAGGTCCATCAAGTTCGTCTTCTACCATTCTGGTAGTCGCATGATACATTAATGGAGTTGTTGACTAATCATAGCAATCAATCTCCATCAGTGAGTCTACAACAGACCCAGACATGAGGTGAGGAAAACCCCAGTGGTGAAGAGCTTTGGTAACCTTGGGTCCAAAGTCACCTTTTTCCTCCCAAGCCTGTTACACTTACCACATGTTATGTCTCAAATTACTTATATACTGCATCCCAAAATGTTATTTTCTGAAAGAAACCTATCTAATTTGCATTTCTGAATGTCAAAACAGCTTTCCATCCTGAAAATAGTGCCTTTCAACACTAACAGGAGTGTGGATGGCAAGACTGGCACCAAAATACTGCAAAGACAGATAAAAAGTTTAAGAAACCTCTAGGAACAATTCACTACCTGCTGGAGTGAGACTCCACAGCTTCAATGTTCCCTTCCTGGGCCTCCAAGGTTGAGTAACATGTCAGAACCACAAATCACGTCATTAACAGGGTCTTACGACATGAATTACCAGCCCTAAATGGATGCGGCGAGATTAATTTGCATTAACATTATAAATATACATCAATTTCTTGACAAGTAATGAACTTCAATGGAGAGCCTCACAGCGAGATGATAAATTTTTTATTTTTTGGCGAGGATAGTAGCACAAATCGTCCAGCAACGTGTGGAGAATCAGCACTCATATCGTATCTCTTCTTCGCCACAAATTGCTGGATTCCATTGAAGTCAGTGGAAAAGAAAATTGGGCGGGGTGTAAAACCGGGCGGGGTATAAACCCGGACAGGGTGTAAAACTATCGCCCATTTTGCACTACCGCCAAAATCAAATTTCACCCCCCCCCCCGCCCCCGCCCAACACAATGTCTAAACAGCACTTCTCAACTTGCAGGACAAGGTGGTACATAACAGACAGGAGCAAACCTGAATGATGGCAAGGGCCCAGCATTTTAAATCAGTGAGAAGAAGAGTTCATGACTGCTGTCTGGGAAGTGGGCATTCGCCTACATAGGGCTCGATATTAGGAGGGAGGCGGGTTGGCAGCGGGGGGTCGACTGGGCGCGTGGGTAACGCGCCCAGTGAATTCAGGGTGCTCCGCACGCGATCGCAGCCTAATTGAAGGCACTTACCGTGGCTTCCGGGTTTCCCGTTCCAGACCTGCGCAGCGGGCGCACTGCACACCCGCATCACAGGCTGTCAGCAGGAGGAGCCCTATTTAAAGGAGCAGTCCTCCAGTGCTCCTCCTGCAGCAAAGAACCAATTTAGGATCATGGAGCAGGCCAGAGGCAAGGCTGCTCCAAGGTTCTCTGACTCCTCACTCCAGGTGCTGCTCGATAGGGTGAGGAGGAGGAGGGAATTTTTTTTTCCATTGGATGAGAGGAGGTGTCCTCCCTCCATCCACCACCAAGAAGGCCTGGCTGGAGGGGGCCGAGGAGGTTACCAGCAGCGGCAATGTGTCCAGAACCTGGGTCCAGTGCAGGAAGCGATTTAATGATCTAACCAGGTCAGCCAAAGTAAGTATACTTACGCATTTTCCCACACTCCGTCTTCCACATCACCTCCATCACCACACAAGTCCTTCTGCATTGCCACCACAAAGCTCTCGCATCACTCCTCACATCTACGCAACTATCATCCTCACCTTGCCTGCACTTACTCACCGCCGCAGTTCCCATTCGAACACTACCACTCAACCCAATCCTCATACAATCTCATGGCTATGTCTCACATGCACCCTCCCGTGCATCTCCCTCACACTCACCCCCACCCACACCAATGCATGCAGCGAGTCACCATGCAACCATCGCTCAATCACGCCTCTGTGTTTTGCCTTGATAGGAGAAGAGATGCCAGAACGCCCGGGAGAGGGCAAGGACCTGAAGGGGCCTGCCACACTATGTGGCCTTAACAGATGCGGAGCAGCAGGCACTCAAAATAAGCTGGACGCTGGAGTGCCTGTCCGTAGCGGACGCCAAGACTGGGAGTGCACAAGCGGCTGGTGATAGAAATCTAACACTCAGCACTCATGATAGCGAATGATCTTAACATCACTTGGCATTTGCAGCACCTCAACATCTGTCCACATGCTTAATATTGTTTTCTGATCTCTTGCAGGGCCATCTGCGAGCGCCGTGACTGCGGAGGGCGATTCCTCAGAGGACTGAGGGTGCATCGTCACATCTGAGCCAGCCACCCGCCAGCACAGATACACACACCTCGGTAGGTCCCCGTCCTCATTTAGTTGGGCTTGCATATGGTAAGTCACCATGCACATGTGAGCACGAGCAGACCCTGGTGGCAGGGGCAGCCGTGGAGAGTCCGTGTCGGTGGGAGCACTCTTTTCCAGGGTCTGCTTAGCTGGACCCAGATGCTGAACCCTGGGGGCCAGCTGTGAAAAGGAGAGTCATTGAGGGGCAGCAGCACATTGCCGAGGTACTGGAACAGTTGCCACGTGCACTCTCCACAATCGCGCAGAGGATGGAAGAGTCCAACTCCTGCATGAGTGGAATACTGTCACAGGGACGTGAAGGCATCTCTGAGATAGTGTTGCGGGTAGGTGCGGGAATGTCTGCGGTGGAGGAAAGGCTAGCCTCCATCGAGCGTCAAGCACGGCTCAACAATGAGTCCATTCAGGCCCTGACAACAGCAGTTCGGATTCAGGGTGAGCGACATTCTGCCACCTTAAACAGGCTGACAGATACCTTATAACTGGCCTTCCAAGGCTTCGCACAAGTCCTCCAAACTGTCATCCAGCAGGGTGGAAGGAGTGATGTGGGCCTGGACCAGGAGAGGGATGATGGTGAAAGGCGACAAGGAAGTGGGGACGCCACTTAAAGGGCTCCCACGTCTCACCCGTTGCCCCCCTCTCAACCAGTACCCGCAATGCTGCCTCCTCTCCAGGTGGCCGAGTCTGCCCCTGCACAGGTGCAGGTGGAGCAGTCTTTGGAGGGGCCCTCACGGGCACAGAAACCCAGAGGGCGTCCGCGCAAAGCATCTCATCGGTCAGGGCATGGACAAGAGCAACCTGCTACTACCTCTGCTGAAGCCACAGGGGTAGCATCACGTAGGGGTTCCCGTAAACGTAAGGCAAAGGTTTTGTGAGCACAAAGGGGATGCACAAGGGTGTAAGACAAAATCATGTTTTTGATTTATTTTCGTTTGTTTTGCAAAAAATCATTAAAAATTGTTATCACCGCTACTACCACGTCTTTGCAAATCTTGTCTGGTTTGTGCAATAATGCCCTTTCCTGAGGATCACCATGAAGACCCACAACTGATGCCACCCATTGTGTCACTGCAGAGTGGATGTCGGTGTATTTGCAGGGCTCTTTTGTGCAGACGACTGACAGATGCCGGCGATGTCCCCGGTGGCACATTGAAAGGATGCGGAGGAGAAGTTGTTGAGGGCAGTGGTGACTTTGACAGCAACAGGTAAGAAGATGGTGCTCGGGCCAGCCGGGAGCAGCTCGGCATGAAGGAGGCTGCAGATGTCCACGACTACATGTCGAGTGACTCTGAACCTCCGTGTGCACTGCTGCTCAGAGAGGTCCAGGAAGCTGAGCCTCGGTCTGTAGACCCTGTGGCGAGGGTAGTGCCTTCTGCGACGCATCTCTCTCTGCGGTTGCCCTCCCTCCTGCTGTGCAGGTGGATGTGTCACAGCACTGTGTTGTGGAGCTCCACGTGTCAGAGGTGGACGGCATGGCCGGTGAGGCTGGTGATGCTGTTCGTCCTCTGAGGAGGTCATGACTGCAGCTATGGCGGCCCCCATCTGGAAGATGTACATCTGAGGGGGTCCGCAAGGTAGGTAAATGTGTCTGCACACCGGGGTTGAGGTTGCAAGTTTGTGAATTTTAGTGTTAGGAGGAGGGTGGTGGAGGCCAAACTTTGTCCAAAGTGACAGAGTGAAAATCCCACCCCTCCTAAAATATCCTACAAATCAGGTCTGCTAACGACCTGAACTATCAAATTAATTTGTTTAAGTGGGATCCCGCCGGCTTTAATTGCCGGAGTCCCGCATGCGGGGGCTGCGTGCGCATTTAAGCACGTCACTGGGGAACCCGGAAGTGGGCAGGTTGGAGCCGGGTTCCGGACCCGCCCCGTGAATCCCCAATTTTCGGAGCCCCCCCGCCACGAACCCACCTGCTTGGACGTCCAAAAATCGAGCCCATAATCTTTTATGGCTGGCCACCGACCACCTGCACATTGAGGAAGCAGGACGCTTTGCAGTTTATGAAGGGAAGAGATTGTGTACAGGGGCCTGGGTGGCTACATGAGTTTCATCAATAAGTTCATGGACTTTGGGGAATCCTGTGATAATGAAAAAGTTGCTGGACCCTCTTGTTCTACTGCCAGGTTTCCAGGGGAAAGATAATGAAGTTGTTTGCCCTGGCGAGCAACACATCAGAGATCTATTTGATGGATCAGTACACTGCAGATTGATGTTGCTGATGGAATAACAGAGTCATGAAAGTTCAGGGGTGTGTTCACTTTGACTGCCACTGGCAATACTGCTCTTGTGGTGAAGGTTAACCACAGATTGAGTTTGAGTAAATGACACAACTTTGTTCATTTTTCCCCGCTGAAGTGCAGTCAGTGGAGACAGTTTTCCTTCAACATTCCCAAATATCTGTGCCCATGTGGGAATGACAAGGCTGTGTGATTGAGGGCAGTCAGGTTTGTGCATTCACACCCAATTCATATCCTATTCTTCCTCCTCCAAATAACACCAAAAGGCCAATCTTCATTAGAATTCTGAGATGCAGAATTTTGATTGCAGCGACAAAAAATCTCACTGGCAAAAATCTCTAAAAAAATAAAATGCCTAAAAAAAACCACTGAACAATTCCACTGTCACAAACCCAAAGTCCACTTTCATATATGCGCCCAAATAAGCTGCCACTTCTCTAAACATTGACCTTCTCAGCCCTGACCATGCCTGGCACTGATCACCTATTTTAAATGGGTGACCCAACTACCTGACCCCAAGTCAGGAGTGTGTTGGAATGCTCTCCAATTGCCTGGATGAGTGCAGCTCCAACAACACTCAAGAAGCTCGACACCATCCAGGACAAAGCAGCCCGCTTGATTGGCACCCCATTCACCACCCTAAACATTCACTGCCTTCACCATTGGCACACTGTGGCTGCAGTGTGTACCATCCACAAGATGCACTGCATCAACTTGCCAAGGCTTCTTCGACAGCACCTCCCAAACCCGCGACCTCAACCACCTAGAAGGACAAGGGCAGCAGGCGCATGGGAACAACACCACCTGCACATTCCCCTCCAAGTCACACAACATCCCGACTTGGAAATATATTGGCCGTTACTTCATCGTCGCTGGGTCAAAATCCAGGAACTCCCTACCTAACAGCACTGTGGGAGAACCTTCACCAAACGGACTGCAACAGTTCAAGAAGGCAGCTCACCACCACCTTCTCAAGGGCAATTAGGGATGGGCAATAAATGCCAGCCTCGCCAGCGACGCCCACATCCCATGAATGAATAAAAAAAATTCCCTGCAGGAAAGTCGGCTAATCGCATCTGGGCTCATTTTTATTGATTGTGATATTTAAGTGAGGCACTCGCCTTTTTAGGGCGACAGCACTTTAAGCCAGCAGAAGATCACGGTGCTCGCAGTGGATGGAGTTCCTGCAAAGGTGATCTCCCAGCCTCTAATCCCCATTCCACTCCAGCATCACTGGATAGTCAGCTGTGTTGTCCTTTAGCAGTTTAGTTCGTGGACACAAGATGTTGCTGAATTCCTACAGGTGATCCAATATTTTGCAGCGGCACTGTGCTTTTAAATATGCACAATATTGGATCCAAACAACTGTGTCAGTATGCAACAATTTGCTTCATGTAACGAGACTTTCGAATTTACAATTATTACTAAGCTCTGACATTGTTTAAGATAGCTTCTGATATTGAGACTTTTGCACACAAGCAAAAAGATATCTGGAATGGGAAAAAAAGCCATTCAGGCCATCAAACCCATCATTCCAATTTGCCCTCTCATGGACTCTATCCAACTGGCTTAATCTCTTGATTGAGATGAGTATCCACAGATGAAGAATTCGAGAGGGTGAAACTCTGTGCAATGTCTCCCTCACTTTTAAGATAATCTAGTGAAACTTCACAATATGTCGTGTTATAGCCTGGACCATTCAACTCTTATCACCTTCATTCCACAGATGACCTTTCCGTGCTCACAGGAGCACAGAAATGGTTGTGTTTCAAAGAGTATTTGGTCTGTGCCTATTACAAACTGTAAAATGTACAGTCTCTTTTCTTAGCTGTATATTTGGGTTCTTCCTGAAGGAATTATTCAACACAGCATTACTTTCAAATATCCACTGGTCTTTGGGGGAAAAGAATTCCGTCAGCTCTCTGGTCTTGCTTGAGGCTGGTTAATTTTGTACACACGAGCACTATTGCTGTCCTCTCAGTATAGGGTAACTAGTTTGCTTTCATCTGCCTTGTCAATGTTTCTTAACAATTTATGGACCAGGATCATGCCTCATTTGAATCTTTTCAAAAGTGAAAAATTAATTTGTTTGAGTCGAGAGAAATTGACTATCATAGAATCATACAGCACAGGAGGAGGCCACTTGGCCCATCGTGCCTGTGCCGACTCTTTGAAAGAGCTATCCAATTAGTCCCAAACCCCTGTTCTTTCCCCATAGCTCTGCAATTTTTTCCCCTTCGAGTATTTATCCGATTCCCCTTTGTAATGGCAGATTTATTAAACAAATACTTTGAATCCATTTTCACAGTAGAGGAAGAGGATAAAATACCAGTGATAGAAATAAATCAAGGGGAGGAGCTTATTGTATTCAATATTAATTCAAAAAAAATGGTAATGGAAAAAATAATGGGATTTAGGATTGTCATAGTGTGTTGTTATGATCTGGAATGCACTGCCTCAAACAGTGATGGAAGCAGCATCAATAGTAGCTTTCAAAAGGGAATTGGATATATATTTGAAAAGGAAAAATTTGCAGGGCCATGGGGAGAGAGCAGATGAGTGGGACTAATTGGATATCTCTTTCAAAGAGCTGGCACAGCCACGATGGGCTGAATAGCCTTCTTCTGTGCTGTAAGATTCTACGAGTCTGTCCCAGAGTCCTCCTTTCCTGAACACTCCCCTAATCAGTAAAGTGCTTTTCAAGATAGTGTTCAAAAGGATATACATTTATTCATTAGCTTCATTGTGTCCTCAAAGAATACCAGTAACTTCATCAGATATAACCTTTATATTATATTTAGCAATGACGACTGCTTATTATGGGCTGTCTGCTCTTTAGAGATTGATTAGCATTTTAGAAAGGTATTTGCCCTATATTGTATAATTCTCTCATTCATGTCTCATTCCTTTCTCAGAAGATGAGGATAATGCTCACTGTTTTCCAGTACAGCTCCTCCATTCCAACAAGGATTAGTTAGAGCCTCTACCATTTGATTGTTTATTTCCCTGAAGATTTAGTAACATAGGAGTAGACCATTCAGCCCCTCGAGCCTGTTCTGCCACTCAAGTAGATCCTGGCTGATCTGTACCTCAACTCCATTTACCCTCCTTTGCTCCATATCCCTTGATACGCTTACCTAACAAAAATCTACCGATCTTAGCATCTTTTCGGGAAGAGAGTAATTTCTACCACCCTTTATGTGAAAAAGTGCTTTCTGATTTGGAAGTATATCCCGATGTCCTGTGTTCATTTAGTGCATTGAAGCTTCATTACAGTTTAACCTCGGTGGTGGGTAAACTTTTAGAAACTGTCACAGAAAACTAAATACTGCAGAAAGCCTAAAGGAGTATAGAAAGTACAGGGATGACGTAAAAAAGGAAATAAGGAAAGCAAAGAGAGGACATGAAAAAATATTAGCTAGTAAGATTAAAGAAAACCCAAAGATGTTTTATCAGTACATTAAGAACAAGAGGATAGCTAAGGAAAAGGTGGGACCTATCAGGGATGATAAGGGTAACTTGTATGGAGAAGCAGAGGATGTGGATAGGGTTTAAATGAATATTTTGTCTCCGTATTCACAAAGGAAAGGGATGATCCAGACATAGTAGTTAGAGGAGAGGTGTGAAATATTGGATAAGGTAAACATAACGAGAGAGGAAGTACTAGAGGGACTGGAATCCTTGAAAGTTGATAAGTCACCAGGGCCGGATGGATTGTTTCCTAGGCTATTGAAGGAAGCCAGGGAGGAAATAGCAGATGCTCTGAGGATCATTTTCCAATCCTCACTAGATACAGGGGAGGTACCGGAGGACTGGAATACTGCAAATGTAGTACCATTGTTTAAAAAGGGTACGAGGGAAAGGCCGAACAATTATAGGCCGGTCAGTCTTACCTCGGTGGTGGGCAAACTATTAGAATCAATACTGAGAGATAGGTTAAACTGTCACTTGAAAAGGCATGGTTTAATCAGGGATAGTCAGCATGGATTTGTTCAGGGAAGGTCATGCCTTACAAATCTGATTAAATTCTTTGAGGAAGTGACCAGGAGGATTGATGAGGGTAGTGCAGTGGATGTTGTCTACATGGATTTTAGTAAGGCATTTGACAAGGTCCCACATGGCAGACTGGGCAGAAAGCCAAAAGCACATGGGATACAGGGAAATGTGGTGAATTGGATCCAAAATTGGCTCAGTAACAGGAAACAAAGGGTAAAAGTCAATGGATGTCTTTGCGAATGGAAATCCATTTCCAGTAGTGTGCCACAGGGCTCAGTGTTGGGTCCCTTGCTGTTTGTGGTATATATTAATGATTTGGACTTGAACGTAAGGGGCATGATTGGCAAATTTGCAGACGACACAAAAATTGACTGTGTAGTTGATAGTGAGGAGGATAGATGTAGACTCCAAGAAGATATCAATCGGTTGGTGGAGTGGGTGGAAAAATGGCAAATGGAGTTCAACCCAGAGAAGTGTGAGGTAATGCAGTTGGGGAGGGCAAATAGTAAAAGGGAATACGCAGTAAATGGGAATATATTGAGAGGAGTAGAGGAAGTGAGAGACCTTGGAGTGCATGTGCACAGGTCCTTGAAGGTGGCAGTACAGGTAGATAAGGTTGTGAAGAAGGCATACGGAATGCTCTCCGTTATTAGCCGAGATATAGAATACAAAAGCAGGGATGTAATGATGGAACTGTATAAAATGCTGGTAAGGCCACAACTGGAGTATTGTGCGCTGTTCAGGAAGGACGTAATTGCTCTGGAGAGAGTGCAGAGAAGATTTACAAGAATGTTGCCAGGGCTTGAAAATTGCAGCTATGAGGAGAGATTGGATAAGCTGGGGCTGTTTTCCTTGGTGCAGAGGAGGTTGAGGGGAGACTTGATTGAGGTGTACAAAATTATGAGGGGCCCAGATAGAGTAGACAATAAGTACCTGTTTCCCCTAGCGGAGAGTTCAAGAACTAGAGGACATAGATTTAAGCTGATTGGCAGAAGGATTTGAGGGGACGTGAGGAAAACCTTTTTTACCCAGAGGGTGGGGGGTGTATGGAATTCACTGCCCAAATTGGTGGCAGAGGCAGGGACCCTCAACTCTTTTTAAAAAGTACCTGGACCTGCACCTAAAGTGCTGTAAGCTGCAGGGCTACGGACCGGGTGCTGGAAAGTGGGATTAGAATGGGCACCTGGTTGTTCTTCGAGCCAGCACGGATACGATGGGCTGAATGGCCCCCTTCTGTGCCGTATCTTTTCTATGGTTCTAAACGAAAACCCAGGACAGAATTAGCAGTCACTTGGACAAGTGTGGATTGTTTAGGGAAAGCCAGCACGGATTTGTTAAAGGCAAATCGTGTTTAACTAACTTGATTGAGTTTTTAGATGAGGTGACAGAGAGGGTAGATGAGGGCAATGCAGTTGATGTGGTGTATATGGACTTTCAAAAGGCGTTTGATAAAGTGCCACATCATGCTTGCTTGTCATTAAGATTGAACCCATGGAATAAAAGGGGCAGTAACAGCATGGATACAGAATTGTCTAAGTAACAGGAAACAGAGAGTAGTGGTGAATGGATGTTTTTCGGACTGGAGGGAGGTGTACAGTGGTATTCCCCAGGGACTGGTACTAGGACCACTGCCTTTCTTGATATATGCCGATGACTTGGGTGTACAGGGCACAATTTCCAAATTTGCGGAAGAAACAAAACTTGGAAGTGTAGTGAACAGTGAGGAGGATAGTGATAGACTTCAAGAGGATATAGACAGGCTGGTGGCATGGGCGGACACGTGGCAGATGAAATTTAATGCAGAAAAATGCAAGGTGATACAATTCGGTTGGAAGAATGAGGAGAAGCAATATAAACTAAAGGGCATAATTCTAAAAGGAGTACAGGAACAGAGAGACCTGGGCGTAAATGTACACAAATAAAGGGCAAGTTGAGAAAGCAGTTAAAAAAGCGTATGAGATCCTGGGCTTTATAAATCAAGGCATAGGGCCCGATATTAGCATGGAGGCAGGATGGCAGTTGGGGGGGAGGGCAGGTGATTGGGCGCGCGGGTAGCCCGCCCAATAAAAAATGTCTGTTTCGCACGCAATCACAAGTCAGTTGGAGTCACTTAACGTGGCTTCTGGGTTTGCCCTCCGAAAGCTGCGCAGCGGGCGGACTGCGCACCCGCATCACAGGCTGTCAGCTGGAGGAGCTCTATTTAAAGGGGCAGTCCTCCAATGGCTGCTGCTGGAGCAAACACCCACACACCACAGTGGAGCAGCACAGGGGAAAGGCTGCTCCAAGATTCAGCGATGCCTCACTCCAGGTGCTACTGGATGGGGTGAGGAGGAGGGGGGATGTATTTTACCCGGCGGACGGGAGGAAGTGATCTGCCTCTGCCAACAAGAAGGCCTGGCTCGAGGTGGCAGTGGAGGTCACCAGCAGCAGCAACATCTCCCGCACCAGGTCAGCCAAAGTGAGTACACTCACTGATTCTCCTACACTCCGTCTTCCACATCACCGCCCCCACCCCCCAACTCATTCTGCATTGACAACGCTACTCTATCACATCACTCCTCACACCCACTTAAGGCTCATCCTCAACTTAACTGCACTTCCTCACCTTCCCATTAGTCACCCCACCACTACCACTCAACCCAATCCTCATACAATGCCATGGCTCTGTCTCATACCCTCTGATGCATCTCTTCCAGGGTCAGCCTCACCCAAACCAATGCATTCATCGGTTGGCCACGTCACCATCACTCACTCATGCATCTGTTCTTTCTCCCCTTATAGGTGAAGAGAGCTCAGAATGCATGGGAGAGGGTGAGGACCGGAGGGGGGCCGCAACAAATCGTCATCCTCACAGACGCGGAGCAGAAAAAGCTGGAGCTCAGCCGAACCCTCGAGTGCCTGTCCATCGGGGACTCCGAGACTGGCACCCAACAAACCTCTGGTGACATAACTTTAACATTCAGCACACACAATATGAATTGATGTTAACATGCCTTGCCAGCTTCAGCACCTCAGTATGCTCATCGCAACATGACACATCTGTGATGATGCTTAATATTGCCTTCCGTTCTCTTACAGGGCCTTCAGCAACCGCTGTGACGGCAGAGGGCGATTCCTCAGAGGATCTGCCGACCTCTGAGGGTGCACCGTCACATCTGAGTGAGCCATCCACCAGCGCAGATCCTCACACTTCAATGGGTCCTCGTCCTCAGTTAGTTGGGTTGGCACCTGGTGAGTTAGCAGAAACACATGAGCACCAGCAGGGGCAGGAGCAGCTGCGGAGAGTCCGTGTCGGTGGGCGCACTCCTCTCCAGGCTCTGCTCAGCTGGACGCACATGCTGAACCCTGGGGGCCATCCTTTAAAAGGAGATTGATCGAGGGACAGCAGCACATTTGCGAGGTGCTGGAACAGGTGCCACACACACTCTCCACAATAGCGCAGAGGATGAAGGATTCCAACTCCTGCATGAGTGGAATGGTGACACAGGTACGGGAGGGAATCTCTGAGATAGTGTCACAGGGATGTGAACAAATCTCTGAGATAGTGTCACTGGTAAGTGCGGGAATGTCTGTGATGGAGAGAAGGCTAGCCTCCATTGAGCTTCAAGCACGGCTCACAAATGAGTCCATTCAGGCTCTGACAACAGCTGTTCGGATTCAGTGAACAATATTCTGCCACCTTAAACAGGCAGGCGGATACACCAGCACTGGCCTTACAAGGCTTCAGACATGTCCTCCAAACTGTCATGCAGCAGAGTGGGAGGAATGGTGTGGGCCTAGCCCAGGGGAGGAATGATGGCGAAAGGGGACATGGAAGTGGGGACGCCACTCAAAGCGCTCCCACATCTCATCCGTTGCCCCCCTCTCAACCAGTACCAGCAATGCTGCCTCCTCTCCAGGTGGCCGAGTCTGCCCCTGCACAGGTGCAGGTGGAGCAATCTTTGGGGGGGCCATCATGGGCACCAAAACCCAGAGGGCATCGGCCCAAAGCATCTAATCGGTCAGGGCATGAACAAGAGCAACTGTCCACTACCTCTGCTGCAGCCACAGAGGATGCACCACTTAGAAGTAGTCAGTAGAGAAAGGCAAAGGTTTTGTAAGCACGAAGGGGATGCACAGGGGTGTTTGACGGTTGGTCATGTTTTTTATTTATATTAGCTTTTTGTTGAACTCACATTAAATATTATTATTGTCACCACTACTGCCACGTCTTGGCCATGCTTGACTGGCTTCTGTAATAGGGCCCATTCATGTGCTCACCATGAAAGGCGACGCTTGATGCCACCCATTGGGTCACTCTACAGTGGGTGTATGTGTAGTTGCAGGCCTGTTTTGTGCAGGGAGGGGTAAGGGGTGGTGGGGCTGGTGTGAGCCCTGCTCTATCCAGGTGGTGTGCGGACTGGACTCTTCACGCTGTCTGATGTTAGCCATTCACATATCAGTGACTCCCTGGCCTCACGAGCAGCCAGGTGAGCCGCTGTTTTGCCATGGGTTGCTCCTGCTTCTGCTCCTCCTCCTCCTCAATGTGGGTGGCAGATGTGGATGGGGCCTCCTCAAGTGGCACCTCTCTCTGTTGTCCCATGTTGTGCAGGGCACAACAGACGACTATAATGCGTCCCACTCTGTCTGGTGCGTATTGAAACGCTCCCCCAGAACGATCAAGGTACCTAATTTGCATCTTGAGCAGTCCTATAACACGCTCAATTGTAGACCTGGTGGCGACGTGGCTGTCGTTATATTGACGCTGTTGCTCGGTGATGGGGTTCCTCAGAGGTATCAAGAGCCACGTGTGCAGGGGGTATCCCTTGTCCCTGAGGAGCCAGCCATTTAAGGTGTTCGGTGCCTGGAAGAGGGGCAGGATGTTGGGTTCCCGGAGGATGAAGGAATCGTGGCAGCTGCCAGGGAATCTAGCGCACGTGAAAGAATCTCTTGTGGTGGTCACAAATGAGCTGAGTGCTTATGGAGTGATACCCCTTCCTGTCGATGAACAGTCCTGGCTCATGTGGAGGTGCTCGTATTGCTATATGGGTGCAATCAATTGAACCCTGCACTCGTGGGAAGCCAGCCACACCATGGAATCCGACTGCCCTCTCCGTCTGGCTGAGGTCGTCCATGGGAAAGTTGACGTACAGCGAGGCCCTGCGAAACAAGCCGTCGGTAACCTGCTTCATGCACTTTTGTGCAGATGACTGGGAGACCCCGGCGATGTCCCCGGTGGCACCCTAGAATGATCCGGAGGTGAAGAAGTTGAGGGCAGTGGTGACTTGACAGTGAAAGGTAAGATGCCACTCGGCCCAGCCGGGAGCAGCTCGGCATGAAGGAGGCTGCAGATGTCTGCGACTACCCAGCGACTCACTCTGAGCTTCCGTATGCACTGCTCCTCAGAGGTCCAGGAAGCTGAGCCTCGGTCTGCGAGGATAGTGCCTTCTGCGATGTCGCTCTCTCTGTTGTTGCACTCTGTACTCTTGTGCAGGTGCCTGTTGTGCAGCACTGTGTTGTGGAGCTCCACATGACTGAGGTGGATGCCATGCCTGGCAAGGCTGGTGATGTTGTCCGTCCTCGGATGTAGTGATGAATGCAGTCATGGCGCCCCCCCATCCTGACGGTGTGAGTTTGAGGGGGTCCGCAAAGTAGGTAAATGTGTTTGAACAGCAGAATTTTGGGTGGAAAGTAAGAATTTTCAGTGCAAACACCAAGATCTTGCAGCCAAATCTTTGTCTGAAAGAACAGAGTGCCCTGCTGCAATAAGTGAACTTTTCTCTCCATCTGTCAAATATGCATTTGAATGTCTCACTGGCTGCTGGCCGAAACACGTCTATTGCAACATGGAGTGTTTCCCACAGCACGGGAAAGACGCTGAGGATGCTTCAAAATCGCACCCCTACCAAAATGTGGAGAAAATTAAGTACCTCAAGTATTTAAACTACCTCAACAACTGTGTAAATGATCATCTCGTCGGCTTTAATTACCGGTGGGACCTCTGCATTCAGAAGGTGCGCACGCACCCAGACACGTCAATGGGGAACCCGGAAGTCTGCGGGTTGGAGCTGGGCTCCGAACCCCGATTTTTGGAGCCCCCCTGCCCCCACCGCACCTGCTACTTCACTGGAAAATCGAGCCCATGGAGTACAAAAGCAAGGAAGTCATGATGAACCTTTATAAAACACTATTTCGGCCAGAACTGGAGTATTGTGTCCAGTTCTCGGCACCGCACTTTAGGAAGGATGTGAAGGCCTTATAAAGGGTGCAGAAGTGATTTACTAGAATGATTCCAGGGATGAGGGACTTTAGTTACGTGGATAGACTGGAGAAGCTGGGGTTGTTCTCCTTGCAACAGAGAAGGTTGAGAGGACATTTGATAGAGGTATTCAAAATCATGAAGGGCATAGACAGAGTAGATAGAGAGAAACTGTTCCCATTGGCGGAAGGGTCAAGAACCGGAGGACATAGATTTAAGGTGATTGGCAAAAGAACCAAAGGTGACATGAGGAAAAACTTTTTTACACAGCGAGTGGTTAGGATCTGGAATGTACTGCCTGAGGGGGCGGTGGAGGCAGATTCAATCATGGCCTTCAAGAGGGAACTGGATAAATACTTGATGGGAAATAATTTGCAGGGCTACGGGGATAGGGCTGGGGAGTGGAACTGGCTGGATTGTTCTTGCATAGAGCAGGCACGGATTCGATGGGCCGAATGGCCTCCTTCCGTGCTGTAACCGTTCTATGATTCTATGATTACTCATTGGGATAGAGTTAACAGATGGGTGTCCCCAGCATAGAGCTTTGTGCCCGTTAATGGACGGGGCATCATGCGAAGCGCACTGACCTTCATACCCAAATTCCTGACGTGCTCTTGTCATGTGAAACTTTGTCCAGGAACACTTATATGCATACCTTTCTGACCTCGAAATACCTTGTTGGTTCCTCAGCCAGTTTGGATCTGGATCTTGTCCCACTTAACACATCTAGCTTTTCCTGAACATTTCTATCCAACTTATCCATTAAAAGTATCCAACATTACATCTTCTACTCGCTTAATTGAAACAAAATGTTATGAATTCCTCTTGTTGCTGTTAACTATTTGCCTTTCTGTTCTCCTCTTAACTATTTTAATGCTCATTTTAGCTATCCCAAACTGATTTTTGTAAAGTTCCCAATATGTAAATCATTACGTACACTCCTTCAACAATTTTAAGTGCTTTTGGGGAGTTACTTTAATCCAGACTGATGCATTTTATAGCACTCACATCTTTTATTTCTCACCCTCTCAGGTACAAGGCTGTCATTGATGCCTGTTCCCTTCAGCCCGACATTGATCTGTTACCATTTGGAGACCAAACCGAGATTGGAGAGAGGGTAAATTCTGAGCATTTGCCATGCCATTCCATTCACAAATTTGCTCGAGGTTATGAATGGAATAAAGTGAAAAGCAATATTTGTAATTCTGATTTTATATCAAGAATCCATGGGGTTGGAGCTCATTTTGGGCAGCAGCGCAAAACGGGCGGTAGCGAACTGCCACCCGGTTTTACTCTCCGCCTGATTTTCTTTTCCATCGACCCATAATGGGCGGAGTGTAAAACATTCGCTAATCCCCAAAGTGGGTTTCACCCCCATGGAGTCGGAACTGCGTTCAAATCAGTGACAATGTTTGGAGATTGTAGGTGGATCAACAATTCGTTCCAGAAAAAATCCAATGTAGAACATGGAGTAATTGAAGAGATTAGGGAAAAGCACTTGCAAAAATATGTTTTGAATACACAGTCCTTCTGGATACATTTGGATTGTGAAATTCTAATGAAGAATAGAGGAATAAAAAAAAAGTTCCTCTAGCAATAGATCTGATTTCAGTGGACTTGTGCCAAATCTAATACGATTGGTGTTATCAGAGGGTCGTGGATCTGTACACAAGCATAAATCAAAAAAGAAATGTGTATCACTGCACAACAGACTTACTCCTGGTGATAGGGAGGGGGAGGAAAGTGAAAGTAAGCCTTTCTATGGAACATTTTTCGAACTAAACACTTGAGAGGGACATTGAGGCACGAGTTCTGCCAATTCATGTGGGGTCTGGTTAAATTTATAAATGATTGGGAAAATAAAGCTGCAAAAATGGGTAAGAATGGTCAGAATTACAGGACTCTTCTACTCTGTATAAGTGGGTGTGAAACAGATTTACCTACTACAGGTACTGGATTGATGAGGTTAGAGTTTCACCTCTTTATAATTATAATGCCAACAGATTAGCCATCAATGGCACATAAGTGTGAGCAAGAACAATGCTTTGACTCTATTGTCGCTGTGCAGGCTTTATGGTTGTGCGGTAGCTTCTGAAAGGCTCATGGTCATACCACTATCATTGTGATCTGGCCATTGAGATGTAACTTCTGGTTTATACACTTTGCAGTTTTGCTGGATAATGGGCATCTGACCCTATACCTGACTATAACCTTAGGGTACATGATCCCATTCCGGTTTTGGAATTGGCCTCTGATTACCATTAAAGCACCCCCATCCTTTTCTTTCACTCTGTATAATCCGCTAAGCATGGTTTTTGAATCATGACATTTAGTCTCATTACAACATTGCCTCATGTATGGAGAAGAAGAATTTTGTAATTTAACACATGGAGCTTTTTTTTAAGATTCTATGTTAAAAAGAAATGGTTCTATAAATAATGTGACTTTTTTGCTTATGTAGGGGATTAACCTGAGTGGAGGCCAGAGGCAGAGAATCTGTGTAGCTCGAGCCTTGTATCAAAACACAAGCACCGTGTTCCTGGTAAGAAGCCATGCCTTATATTGGGCGTTATCTGTCTTTAGTGTTTTTCAGCGTCTTTGTCGGTCAGGTGAAAACGAAACAATATGTTCATTGGGGCCTCCTTTCCAGAATTCAACAGCGTGCAGTCTGCTGCTTTGGTTTGCTGTGTTGTTCCTAATGGGTGGTTGATGGAATCCTGTCAGGGAATTTCAATCCTCTCTTAGAAATCACAAACTCTCCAGCTCAGGAGCAATGGGCTAGAATCAAATAGCAAGAATGAACTTGCAATTTTTTAGCATCTTTCACATCGTCATGACAACTCAAAGCGCTTTATAACCAACGGAGTACTTTTGCAGTACTGTCACTGTTGTTGGCGTAACTCTCAACTTTGCAGGGTCGTAAAGTTGACGGTATAAAATCGGCCGCCCGTTGTACACCCCGCACGATTTTCCTTTCAATTAACTTCAATGGAGTGTTACCCCCGTTATGTAGGTAAACATGGCAGCCAATTTGCACACAGCAAGATCCCACAAACAGCAATTTTTTAAATATAATATAAAATAAAAACAGAAAATGCTGGAGAAGCTCAGCAAGTGAGGCAGCATCTGTAGAGAAAGAAACAGAGTTTAACGTTTCAGGTCGATGACCTTTCATCAGAACTGGAAGATGTTAAAAGAGTTAAAGTTTTTAAGCAAGTACAGAGTCAGGGAAAGGGGGGGGAGGGGAGGGGTGGGGAGGAAAGAACAAAAGGGAAGGTCTGTGATAGGATAGAGGGCACGAGTGATTAAATGACACAAGGGATGATTCACAAGACAAGGAAGGTGGTAATGGGACAGCTTAAGAAACAAAAGATTGGTCAGGAGTAGCTGTAAATGGCAGCAGCAGCACCATTACCAGCACTAGCTGACAAAAAATGGGAGCAGTGGTTATGATCTGAAGTTATTGAAATCAAGGTTGTAAAGTGCCTAAACGAAAGATGAGGTGCTGTTCCTCGAGCTTATGTTGAGCTTCATTGGCCGAGGACAGAGAGGTCAGAGTGGGAGTGGGACGGGGAATTAAAATGGCAAGTGACCGGCAGGTCAGGGTCACGCTTGCGGACAGAGGGAGGTGTTCAACAAAGAGATCACCCAATCTGCGTTGGGTCTCTCCAATGTAGAGGAGACCACATTGTGAGCAGTGGACACAGTATATTAAATTGAAAGAAGTACAAGTAAATCGCTGTTTCACCTGGAAGGAGTGTTTGGGGCCCTGGACGGTGAGCAGGGAGGAGGTGAAGGGGCAGGTGTTACATCTCCTGCGCTCACATGGGAAGGTGCCGTGGGGAGGAGAGCGGGTGTTGGGGGTGATGGAAGAGTGGACCAGGGTGTCGCGGAGGGAGCGGTCCCTTCGGAATGCTGGAAGCGGAGAGGAGGGGAAGATGTGTTTGGTGGTGGGAATGCGCTGGAGGTGGCGGAAATGGCAGAAGATGATACGTTGAATGTGGAGGCTGGTGGAGTGGAAGGTGAGGACAAGAGGGACCGTCCCATGGTTCTGGGAGGAAAGGGAAGGGGTGAGGGCAGAAGTGCGGGAAATAGGACGGTCACGGTCGAGGGCCCTGTCAACTACAGTGGAGGGGAATCCTCGGTTGAGGAAAAAGGAAGACATATCTGAAGCACTGGTGTGGAAGGTGGCATCATCAGAACAGATGCAACGGAGACCGAGAAACTGGGAGAAGGGAATAGAGTCCTTACAGGAAGCAGGGTGGGAGGAAGTGTAATTAAGAAAGCTGTGGGAGTCGGTAGGCTTATAGTAGATATTGGTTGACAGCCTATCACCAGAAATGGAGATAGAGAAGTCGAGGAAGGGAAGGGAAGAGTCGGAGATGAGCCATGTGAAGGCGAGGGAAGGGTGGAAATTGGAAGTAAAGTTGATGAAATTTTCCAGTTCGGGGCGAGAGCAGGAAGCAGTCATCAATGTACCGGGAAAAGAGGTGAGGGAGGGGACCTGAGTAGGACTGGAACAAGGAATGTTCCACGTATCCCACAAAAGGCAGGCATAGCTGGGACCCATACGGGTTCCCATAGTGACTCCTTTTATTTGGAGGAAGTGAGTGGAGTCAAAGGAGAAGTTGTTCAATGTAAGAACAAGTTGAGCCAGGCGGAGGAGGGTGGTGGTGGATGGGGACTGGTTGGGCCTCTGTTCAAGGAAGAAGCGGAGGGCCCGCAGGCCGTCCTGGTGGGGGGTGGAGGCGTAGAGGAACTGGACGTCCATGGTGAAAAGGAGACGGTTAGGGCCGGGGAACTAGATCCGAAACATGAAGGGTGGAATTTACCTGGATTTAGTGTTGAATTCACGGCCTCTTCTCTTCCAGGAATGCTCCACCTTGAAGTTCTGCTCTTCTCTCCGACGGGATTTCCGTTTGTCTCTTTTACCTTGTTCACCTTCATTGCTTTCTGATTCCCTTCTCGTGTTTGATCAGGTTTCTTCTAAAACTCCCTTTCACAGCCACATCTCTTTCCTCAGCAACTGTCTCTGGCTCCGACTTATTCCACGTGGATTCCAACTTAAATTCCACCCTTCATGTTTCGGATCCGCCCATGATTACAGATATCTCAATGATATTCAGCGCTCCTGGCGCTGATCTTGCTTAAAAACTTTAACTGCTTTAACATCTTCCAGTTCTGACGAAAGGTCTTCGACCTGAAACGTTAACTCTGTTTCTTTCTCCACAGATGCTGCCTGTCTTGCTGAGCTTCTCCAGCATTTTCTGTTTTTATTTCAGATTTCCAGCATCCGCAGTATTTTGCTTTTGATTATTTTTTTATAACCATTTCGTTGCTGTCATTAAACATCATGACCCCCCCCAATGCTCCCAGTCACCAAGCAAGTACATAATCTCCTGGGAAAGGCACAAAAAAAGGAACAGGTAGAAAAATATAAATGAGTGACTAAATATGTTGGTTAAGGGAGAAATGTCGGCCAGTACACTGAGAGAACGCCCTGCTCCTCTGTGAATAATGGAATCTTTAACCTGTATAAGGTCCAGAAAGGATTTCCTTATGATTGATTTCCAACTTTTCAAAAAAAAACAGAGAGAACTAATGTGAGTTTTTTTAAAAGCATCACCAGCTTCATCAGTCAATAAGAAGAGTTGTGTGAGGAAAAGGGGAGATGAGAAGAATTTTACACAGCGAGTTGTAATGATCTGGAATGCACTGCCTGAAAAGGTGGTGAAAGCAGATTCAAAGCAACTTTCAAAAGGGAATTGGATAAAAATTTGAAGGGGAGATAATTGCAGGGCTATGGGGAAAGAGCAGGGAAGTGGGACTAATTGGATAGCACATTCAAGGAGCCAGCACAGGCACGATGGGCCGAATAGCCTCCTCCTGTGCTGTGTCAGAGATAGAGAGTAAGATGAAGCAGAAAAAGGGGGCGTATGACAGATGTCAGATTGATAATACAAGTGAGAATCAGGCTGAATATAGAAAGTACAGAGGAGAAATAAAAAAGGAGATAAGAGGGGCAAAGAGAGAGTATGTGAATAGACTGGCAGCCAACATAAAAGGGAATCCAAAAATCTTCTATAGGCATGTAAATAGTAAACAGGTAGTGAGAGGAGGGGTGGGACCGAGTAGGAACCAAAGAGGAGATCTAAGCATGGAGGCAGAGGGCAGGGTGAGGTACTAAATGAATACTTTGCACCAAGGAAGAAGATGCTGCCAAAGTCACAGTAAAAGAGGAGTTAGTTCAGATACTGGATAGGCTGAAAATTGATAAAGAGGAGGTACTAGAAAGGCTGACTGTACTTAAAGTAGATAAGTCACCCATTCCAGATGGGATGCCTCCTAAGTTTCAGAGGGAAGTATGGATAGAAATTGCAGAGGTGCTGGCCATAATCATCCAAACATCCTTAGATATGGGGGTGATGCCAGAGGACTGGAGAATTGCAAATGTTACACCCTTGTTCAAAAAAGGGTGTAAGGATAAACCTACAGGCCAGTCAGTTTAACCTCGGTGGTGGGGAAGCTTTTAGAAATGATAATCTGGGACAAAATTAATCACTTGGACAAGTGTGGATTAATAATGGAAAGCCAGCACGGATTTGTTAAAGGAAAATCGTGTTTAACTAACTTGATTGAGTTTTTTGATGAGATAACAGAGAGGGTTGATGAGGGCAATGCGGTTGGTGTTGTGTATATGGACCTTCAAAAGGCTTTTGATGAAATACCACATAATAGGCTTGTCAGCAAAATTGAAGCCCATGGAATAAAAGGGGCAGTGGCAGCATGGATACAAAATTGGCTAAGTGACAGGAAATAGAGAGTAGTGGTGAACGATTGTTTTTCAGACTGGAGGGAGGTGTACAGTGGTGTTCCTCAGGGGTCGGTACTAGGACCACTGCTTTTTTTGATATGTATTAATGACTTGGATTTGGATGTACAGGGCACAATTTCCAAATTTGCAGATGACACGAAACTTGGAAGAGTAATAAACAGTGAGGAGGATAGTGATAAACTTGAAGAGGACATGGACAGGCTGGTGGAATGAGTGGACACATGGCAGATGAAATTTAACAGAGAAGTGCGAAGTGATACATTTTGGCAGGAAGAATGAGGAGAGGCAATACAAACTAAAGGGTACAACTCTAAAGGGGGTGCAGGAACAGAGAGACTTTGGGGTATATGTGCACAAACCTTTCCCATTGGCAGAAGGGTTGAGAACCAGAGGACACGGATTTAGGGTGATTGGCAAAAGAACCAAAGGCGATATGAGGAAAAACTTTTTTACGCAGCGGGTAGTTATGATCTGGAATGCACTGCCTGAAAGAGTGGTGGAGGCAGATTCAATCGTGGCTTTCAAAAGGGAATTGGATAAATACTTGAAGGAAAAAATTTGCAGGGCTACGGGGAAAGAGTGGGGGAATGGAACTAACTGGTTTGCTCTTACAAAGAGCCAGCACAGGCTCGATAGGCCATATGGCCTCCTTCTGTGCTGTAACGATTCTATGATTCTAAGAGATGATGCTGCTGATGATGATGATTCTGTACAGGGGAAATGTGAAGAACAAGCCAGGAATACATCAAGAGGGATTCAGTAGCCAGTGGGGCAGATGAGGAACATGGAGTGACAGGTCAAGGACATTGGCCATAAAATAGTTTGGCTTTTGACTGTCATCCTTCCCAATGTAACTTTCAGAACAATAGCGGAAATAAAATATATTTAATTTTTTTCTAGCAGTTGCTGAGATGCATTCAGCTAGTCCCACCTCTCTCCGGGTCAGCAAGAAAGACAAGTGTAGTAACCAGTTTATAATATTCTTTGGGAAATCTGGAAATATTACAACTGCGGGGCTTCTTTCTAAAGAATAGAATATTGCCCTGAGTGTTTCACAACAGTTAAATTAAGCAGTTGTATTTGGAAATGCCAGAGTGAATCAGGCTAATGAACTATTAACATTTTTGTAACTACTTTGTGACAGGCCTTCTGTACTGTTTAATGTGGTATCTTGTTACATAAACTAACTGTGCATAATAACTACTTAAAAAGCACTTAAAATACATTTGTTTATTTGTTAGCAAAGCAGCACCGCAATTTTTCCATACTGTGTTTATCTTTGGACAGTACAAAAGAACATGTTAAAGCTACAAGTCCTGGAAGTCCCGTATTAACTAAAGAGCAGGATTACTGCAATAGGTGGAGATTTACCAAAATGATACCAGGGCTAAAAAGGTTACATTATGCGGACAGGTTGCATAAACTTGGCTTGTATTCCCTTGAGTTTAGAAGGTTGAGGGGTGATCTAATTGAGGTGTTAAAAATGATAGAGATTTGATAAAGTAGTTACAGAGAACTAATTTCTTCTGGGACAATCTTAAAACTAGAGCTAGGCCAATTAGGAGTGAAATCAAGAATCACTTTTTCACCCAAAGGGCAATGAAAATCTGAAACTCGCTTCTCCAAAAGGCTGTGGATGCTGGATCAATTTAAATTTTCAAGACTGAGATTGATATCGTTTTGTTAGGTAAGGGTATCAAGGTGCATGGATCAACACTGGGTAAATGGAGTTGAGGTACAGATCAGCCATGTTCTACTTAAATGGCGGAACAGTCTCAAGGGGCTGAATGGTCTACCCCTGTTCTTATGTTCCTTTGTTCCAGATTGGGCCATAGCTTATTTTGTGCTAGAGTAGATCTTATCTCTGACACTAGAGATATAATTGGGGTCGCCAACCCTCCCAGATTGTCCTGGAGTCTCCAGGAATTAAAGATTAATCACCTAGACACTGCTGTGAGCAACCTGGGAGAAAAATCATAGGGGCATGTTAAAAAAAAATCAAAGATTGGGGAAAAAAAGGCTCATTGTGTGATTCTTGACTGGCAAGTCAATCAGGTAATGATGAGTCCATTTGCTTGTCAGTTGGTGTGGGAAGGCAGGGATGAACATGTCAGATGCGAGGATGGATATGTCGGACAACCAATGGTGGGAGCGTGAAGGGGGGAGTGGTTGGAGGTGGGAGGTCATGTGATGAAACCTCCCGGAATATGTCCAACCAGATATACGTGCAATCATTAAATGGTTTCTCACTTTATAGTCACACCAACCTTTTCACTAACTTCAGCGAATGTAGGAAAATATATACCATGGTTAAAGCACTTGTTCATTTCTATAAAGGCACAAAAGTTCCATTGTTTCTTTCCCCCCCCCCCCACCAGGATGATCCATTCTCTGCACTAGATATTCACCTCAGTGACCACCTCATGCAGGAAGGAATCCTCAAGTTCCTTCGTGAAGACAAGCGAACCATTGCTCTGGTGACACACAAGCTGCAGTATCTGATACACGCTGACTGGGTAAGTAAGAAGAATAAGCAATTCAGGCAAGAGCAGTACAGGCTGACACTTGCGGGTAGATTTTGACTCTGTGCGATTGTGTAAAACGGGTGATAGCGAGTCGGCAGCCCATTGTACATCTCTCCCGGTTTATATTCCCATTGAATTCAGTGCAAAAAAAAACCATGAGAGCTGTAAAACAGGCTGTTGATTCGCCATCACCCGTTTTAAACTATCGCACAAAGTCAAGATCTACCCCTTTATCTCCAATGATTGAACCACCAAGAGAGTTTTGTTCCAAGAGGAATCAGGTTGTCCATTGCTTAAAAGCAAGGTGTATGAGAAGTGGACAAGATGTGATTTCAATTGCTGTCAGGTGTCAAAAGCAAAAAGACCATTAGATGGCCGAGAGATGACCATTTACACCTTATCTACTTAAGTGTTGGAAATGATTCCTGTCTTAATTGCCTGACATTGAGAAGAATTAATTTTATTTCAAACAAGACTATTGTAATAGCAAAGTAAAGATAGATTTATACTTAGATATATAATTAGCAGGCCTGTAGTTCTTGGGTTCCCCGCTTTGGACTGTTGTAAACTTCTATGATTCTATGCCAAGTGCAGGCAATTGGGACTAGCTTAATGGTATAAACTGGGTGACATGGACATGTTGGGCCGAAGGGCCTGTTTCCATGTTGTAAACTTCTATGATTCTACATCAGAGACTCAGTCAAAACCTATTGAAAAGATTCTTCTTGTTTCAAAACAATTTATTTATTGTGTAAATCAAGTATTGTACTTCTAGTTGGCTGAAGCGCCTTTTTGCTTTTATGTTGCATGTTACTTATAAATAAACCTGATGATTAGTTTTAGTCTGAACGTGACAATTGTGATATTTACTGCTTTTGGATTGGCAGGAAGACGAGGTCCCCAGTGGAATATGCCATAGTAAAGGGGTAATTGATAATCCCATTGTACACTATCCCACATGGCATGTGTTTATGTTGCAGAACATAAATATCTTCTGTTAAAGAACAAATAAGAAAATTCTGAGACTCAGCTTGGCTAAGAAACTGACTATTCTTTTATCTTTCAGATAATTGCTCTGAAAGATGGCACCATCATAAGGGAAGGCACCCTGAAGGACTTTCAGAACCATGACGTGGAACTGTACGAGCACTGGAAAACACTCATGAACCGACAGGATCAGGAATTCGAAAAAGTAATGTGTGAACCTACAGGAGCCGACTTTACAAACGCACAATACCCACCAGCCTTTCGGGCAACTCACAAATTCGCTGGACAAGATTTTCTCTCCGTTAATTTTAACAGATTGATGCTCTCTGCCGGCAGAGTGTGTTTGTAAAATCAGCCCCTATAAATCATGACATTATTATGGCATGTTGTAGAGGATTGTAAACTCAAATCATGTTTAAAGATTAATACTTTTATTTGCTATGCCTGTGACAGACTGATCCAAACATTGGTCCATTCAGCTGTTAGTCTTGTCAGATAAACCAGAGGAATAGGGACAGTAACTGGGATTTATAAACACATAGCTTGGAGAACCAGGCCTGTTTATACTATTCCACAGGTGTTGCCTCCTTTCTGAACTAAATTGTTACATCAGTGCTCTGTTTCCAAGGCAGTTTGTTTTGTATCTTGCTCACTTAATCTTAACAGACAAGAAGCAAGATCTTAATCCTCTGAAGTCTCTCCTGAATATAGCTATTGCCAGGCTAGATGGCACATAAACAATCTTTGTGACATGTAAACAGTGTTTTTTTTTCTTTATAAACATTTTAGTTCAAGAAGCCAAACATTACAAACTAACAGATTACAAGTTGAAACAGAAAAACTGTTTAACAATTTATGGTCCAAGTAAAAATCACACACTGGTTTTCACACTGGTACGTTGAGGGTGTATATTCACAAACTGGTACAGTACTGGTGTATATTCACACTCTGGTACAGTACGGGTGTATATTCACACTCTGGTACAGTACGGGTGTATAGTCACACTCTGGTACAGTAGGGGTGTATATTCACACTCTGGTACAGTACGGGTGTATATTCACACTCTGGTACAGTACGGGTGTATAGTCACACTCTGGTACAGTACGGGTGTATATACACACTCTGGTACAGTAGGGGTGTATATTCACACTCTGGTACAGTACGGGTGTATATTCACACACCTATAAGTAGCATTTGGTGTTGAATTCCAGAAGACTGCATTCTATGGTCTCTTATTACTGTTGCTAATGGTTCTATGGATTAGAGGGGATAGGGGCATTGCTACCCTGTCCCATGTTTGACAGAAAATGCAGGAGAAGTGCTGACACTAACAGACAGTGGAATTGGGGTGTGAACAGAATTTTCTTTTCCCATTACTGAATCCTTTGCCAAACACCAGACATCATTCTCTGCAACATTAATATTGGTTCAAGGAAGTAGGACTTTATAGAATTTAAAGGGCCCCAGTGATTTATCTGTCTGCAGCCCATTCATTGCTGCTTGGATCTTTATGGTCTGGATCAAGGAGTCCAGTGACTGGGCATCCTCTGGTCAATGTTGAGGGAGGAGGACATTTGCCAAATAATAAGATTCTGAAGTAAACAGCAGGCTATCAAATTGTGTAAACTCTCTATTGATGATGAGGTGAGGTTGCTGTTCATTTTCTATTGGCTGTGATGGTTCTACTAAGCAGTTGCAGATGTTAGAGTGTACAGCGGAACATTTCTGGGTTTGTCCCCTTGTCCCTAATTTGAAGAATCGGTGTAACTTCCCTCCAAAACAGTGGGGGTGAAATTCAAATTTGGCAGGGGAGCAAAACTGGAGCGAGTGAACTGGTGCCAGCTACACACCCCGCCTGATTTCCCTTTCCATTAAAGTCAACGGAAAGGAAAATTAGGCGAGGTGTATAACTGGCGTTTTATGCCCCAGCTAAAATATAGGCCCCGATATTTACGGGGAGGCGGAGAGGGATGGTGGGGGGTGACTTTTAGCGGTCAGGTAACCTGGAAATCTGGGGAAGGCCGAGGCCCTGTCGAGTTTAACAGCGGGACCTCGTTTGAATTTTTTTCCTCCGTTTCCCGGCTGGCAGCTGGCCAGATTGAGAGGCTGTCGTGTGGGAAGGCCTGTGGTACAAGGCCACAGCCGGGGACTGGAAAGGAGGGAGAGATCGTGGGAGGGTGGTGGTGGGGGATGGGGAGATCACCAGGGGCGGCGGGGAGGGTGGGTGAGAGATCGCGGGTCGCCCTGGAGATCGCGGGGGAGGCATCAGATCATGGTGGGTGGGGGGGGGGGGGGGTTTGCCTGGAGAGCGCAAGGGGGTTGGTTGTTGGATTATGGGGAGAGTGGCCTATCGTGGCAGGTTTCTTTGGGGGCCTGGGGGGAAGCACTCTTGCTCCTCCTGACCCACAAGCAGTGCTGGAAAGGCCATGCTCGCCTCCAGTCAGCTGCCAGGTTTCCCAAACCCTGGGAAACCCGGCCCACTGCCGTTAAGTCTAAATGGCTGCTAAAATCTGAGGCATGCTGCCTCAGCAACATATTTAAATTATTGACCCGCCTCTCGAGAGCAAGTTACTCACCCCACCCCACCCCCAACCCGCTCCGATTAAACTGGAAGTAGGTGCTTTCACAGCGGGTTGGGTTTCACATTTTTAATAATTTAACCCCCCTTCCCCCCGACCCTCTCCTGCCCGTCATAGGGGGTTAAAATTCCCCCTATAAAGTTCCACCCTATGGAGGTCATTTTAACTTTTGGCGATAGTGTAAAATGAGCGGTATAGGATCGGTTGTCTGTTCTACACCTCGCCCAACTTTTGTTTCCATGCAAACTAAAATTACGAGAGGTGTACAACAGGCGGCTGATCTAATATTGCCCGTTTTACGCTATCAGCAAAAGTTAAAACTACCCCCGATGAATTTTAATGCTTCAGGAAAGAAAGGAGCTGGAAAAATGTCATGGAATAATTCCAACCTGAAAGTAAAAAAAAAAGGCAGTCATAAAATGTCAGTGATCTTTAAATTCAGGCAGTTTTAGTGTGAAACCTGCCTTCTTAAAACAGCTAATGTTAATTCAGTTGAACTCAATGAAAACGTTTCTGTACATTTTTTTCCAGGAGACTGAAGGCGAAAGCCAGACAATTATGGAAAGAAAAACTTTGCGGAGAGCAATGTATTCTCGTGAAGCCAAAGCCCAAATGGATGATGAGGATGAAGGTTGGAGTTTTTTCCTTACTTGGTTGCTCATTACTGCATAGTGCCACTCGCACCTGGTCCAGGACTATTTGAAATAGACCAATAAGATGGCATTGGCTCCAGTGCCATCTAACCAACAACATCACTCTGGTGGACAACACTCATAAAACATTTTCACAAAAGGTCCAATCCCACGAAGAGAAACTGAATTCCAATTCTGTCCTCCTCATCTATGATACAGTTTACGTCCTGCAGTGCCCGCTGGACACAGAAGGTCTCAAGCGTACCGGTGTACCTCTCCAGGGCCACCCGGGCCCGTACAAGGTCCCCAAATACAGGCAGTTGGAACAACCTATTCCCACCAACCCCCCTCCCACTGCAGGCCCTATGCCCCCTGGACCTATGAATAGCGATTTTGGCCAGGCCCAGGAGCAGACCCACGAGGAGATCATCCAACCTGCCTGGTCCTTCACGTTCTAGTCCAGGCCCTTTCCCCCCCTGAAGGCTGTGGATGCTGGGGGCCAATTAGAATTTTTAAGACTGAGTTCGACAGATTTTTGTTGGGTAAGGATATCAAAGGATATGGAGAAAAGGCAGGTAAATGGAGTTAAGATACAGATCAGCCATTATCTAATTGATTGGCGGAACAGGTTCGAGAGGCCGAATGGCCTGCTCCTGTTCCTACCATCCTGAGTAAAAGACGTGACAACATATAAGATCAGTAGTGTTTGAAGAGAGTATTGTGTGTGATTGTATAAATATTAATCATATCTATGTGAAATTTTCCTTCTCTTTCTGCACTATTTTAAAGGTAATGTATTACAATTGAAATACTGTTAAATGATCTCTTTGTGCTTTTGCATTAGTTAACATTTCCAGCTTATAAAAAGTGCTCATTCACTGCTATATAATTATAAACTCCAGAGTACGGTACAGTGTGAAGTTAATCACTTGTATTCAAAACTTTGATGTAATATCCGCCGGAATGAATAATTTTCTTCTTTCGCTCATACCCCTGAGTATAGAGGAGGATGAAGAAGAAGATGATGAAGATAACATGTCAACAGTAATGAGGCTTCGGACAAAAATGCCTTGGCGAGCTTTCTGGAGATATCTGACCTCAGGAGGGTTCCTTCTGCTCTTCTTGCTGATCGTGTCCAAGTTGCTAAACCATTCTGCCATGGTGGTCATTGACTATTGGCTGGCAAGGTGGACATCTGCGTGTATAAACCAAACATCGACAAAAGAAAACAGTACGTACACTGACCAGGTAGGAACCTGACTGAATAATGAAGTACTGTAAACATGGGATGACTCAATGGGAGCAGATTACCAGGGGGATTGGGTGGGTGGGCTCTACAAAAATAGCCAAGAGCCCGAATTAGCATTCTCCCTAAATGAAAATGTTAACAGCAACAACTTGTATTTATGTGCTGGAGTCTGCCGTCTGGGCATAGAACGGGCATTGTGAATTGGCCATGCGTTACAGAAACCGCCCAAAATGAAAATCGGGTGGTTTCTGTAACGGGTGGGCAATGTGCAAACGCCACTTTCACGCCCGGGCAGCAAGTTGAAAATCTACCCCAGTGCCTTTCACATAGAAAAACATCCCAAAGCATTTTGCACAGGCATAAGGAAGATGGACACCGAGCTGAAGAAGGAGAGATTAGGAAGTGTTAACCAAAGCTTGGCCAAAAATGTGGCTTTTAAGTATGGTCTTTATGGAGGAGAGGGAAGTGGTGAGCTGCGGGGGTTTAGGGAGGAAATTCCAGACTTATTAATTTTATACATGGATATTTATCTATTTTCCCCATAAATCAGGACTATTTAGAAATTGTAAGATCTTGGTTTTAACTTCTCCAAGTTAATAGTTCAGGGACTAAATGTCCCTTAAAAATGTTTATAACGATCTGGCCTGGGTCTGAATTCTGCCCAGGCAGATGAGATGAAAGTCTCACTATTTGATGGATCCTAAGTGAAATGGGTTGAGCATCCTCGGGAGATGGATACAAGTTTGCAGCACAAAACAATCCTATAATTCTCCATTAACGGTATTTTAGAATTCTCACTATGCGAGTGCATAACAATGGCTGATGTTCAAAATGGTGATGAAGCACATTGCTCAGTCAGATTTCACCAAACGGTTCACGCCGTGTCTGAACTGTGCTATACCTGAGCTGGGAACACCTGATGGTGACAGATGAAACACAAAGTATCGGGGTGGAAATTTGCCACGTGCGGCACTGTGAAACAGGCAGTATCGTATCAGCCATCTGTTATACTCCTCGCCCGATATACAGTTCTATTGAAGTCATTATTTTCCATTGCTTCGATGAACACAAAATTGGCCCCAAAGTATTTATATTAAAACAGGAGTCTAATGTATCACAGACTGTGCAGACCCAGTAGGGGGTCGTTCTCACCTTCACTGCTTGGATGTAATGGGGTGAAGCGGATCGTCTGCCTGTTATAGTAATGAAAATCTATGAGTTCTGTAACTGGGGGGGAGGGTCAGTCCGTTCCACCAGTTTACTGTTCTGGTGGTGACGTTTAAAATGACCCCCAAGGTGTCCTGCACCACTGGATGGGACATGTGTAAGAATGTGATTAAATAAGACTAAGAGTTTAAACTCTTCGTGACAAGGGCATCATCTTATTAAAGTTAAGTGTAAGTTTGGGACTGAATGCACAGTAGATATTGGGATAGATTTTGACTTTGTGCAATAGTGTAAAATGGGTGATAGTGAGTCGGCAGCCCTTTTCACATCTCTCCTGATTTTTATTTTCATTGACTTCAAATGTGTCCGCATGGTCATTCTCTGGTGTGTTTGCAGAAATAGTTGGTGGCATCTCGACAGGTGTGGTCAAACAGGCAAAGTTGGCTCCTGAACACCAGGACATGTCTTCTTTCATGCAGTGCCATGTATAACATGGCATGCTGTGATTGAGTGCTTCGAAAGATTCTTCCAGCAGAACAATTAGTCAGGCCTTCACATCACATAGCGATGCCACCAAGGGTCTGCTGGCACGGTCTCCTTTGGGAGACCACCAATACAGCGACCGCTGGTTTCAGTTAGTTTCCTGCCCTGCCGGTGGCAGTGTGAGGCCATGGCGTATTTAACCGATGGGTCTGATTAACATGGTGCTGGTGCAGAACAGGTGGGAACTGGGCAGGAAGCAGTTGCTGGCCTCTGGAATATTGGGTGGCCCTTGGCCACCTGCTGGCACTCAGGTATGTATGGTGAAGGTTGTTTTGGGGGGTGGGGGGGACTCCTGTGGGAGGGAAGGGGCAGAGTGTGGGGCGGGAGTGGGGCGGCTTAAACCTTCTGGTGGGGCCCAAAATGCACTCCTGCTCCTCATGGCCCCACAAGAGAAAATAACAAACTTACCTGGAGGCCTCTTCAGCTCTCCGATCCTCTTCATGCTGATTTTGACCTGGCACAATGGCCGCGGTGGCTTCCCCGCCCAGGCCAGAGTAAGAATCGCTGTTGGCCGCCGATGACCCCATCGGACCTCAGTTAGCATATCTGAATTAGGACCCCGCCAGCTTTGGGCGGGCGGCTTAGCCGCCTGTCCAGAAGCGCCCGTTAAAATCGGAAACATGGCTTTCTGGCGGGTAAGTAAACCCAGGCATTTTCCGCTGGGTGGGTGGGGTTAAAATGTCCCCCCAGCTTCTAGGTGTGATTATAGTTCTCATTCCCTAGTTTGTCCTGTTTGAATTCCGTGGATCAGGAAGTTTGGAAAGGGCTGGTTATAGCATTGCTTCAGTATTGAGGGTGAATCCGAAATGAGAAGATGAAGATCCGTTACTATCAGCAGCTTGGGATATATGGAATTAATGGGAACTTTATGTATGATCCACAAGGCTCCATGGTACACCCCTATGTGGCCCATCAAGGCATACATCGTGTGGACACCCTGTTTTAAGGTGTTTCAGTTTGAGAAGAAATATATCGTATTCTTGGAAGACACTCAATGGAAATTAAGTGTACATTAATCTTCTGTTACAAATTAAAGTACAAGTGTTTTAGAAATAATTATGGAATTTCCACGAATGATTAATAACCTGACAACCCAGGCAACATTGTGCATTCTCGAATTTGACAGAATGTTAAACAAGTTCTGTACAATTTTAATGGTTACGTCTCACAGATAACCTGATAGGACTGTTTATAAAAGACAGGCAAAGTAGACCGATCCTGGAGACATTATTAACCGATCCTGGAGACATTATTAATCAACTAATGTATTGAACCTATTCTATAGCTGACATTCAAAACATTGGGTGAAGGGGCCTGGGTGATTCAGTGGACAAGAGCGGTGGGGGTGAATTTTCACGGCGGTGGGGAGGGGTTCTTCCACTAGACTGCCGGTTCTGCTGCTGGTTGACTGTCAAACACCTGGAATTAAACGAGAATCTCACTCAGTTGCCGCTAGATGTGAGTTTACTGGGCTTTAATGCCACAATTGGGTACGATATATAATCATCCTGACGCCCTCACCTCACGTGCATTTCAAGTTGCTGCCATCCTCTGATCCCTTCCTGACTGTGTTGCATTGTCCTTGGGGCGGGTCAACATATCTTCAGAGTTCAGATCACAAAATAGATACAGATGATCCAAGGCCGCAGGACCCATCTTAGCTCGAAAACTTCCTCATATCTGCCCTGAATTTGCCTTTAGTTTGACCCCCATGTCCTCTTCACATGGTTTAGTTGAAGTGGTGATTTATACCGTTGCTAACTTGTATACCTCTATAAGAACATTTCCTGGTCGCCCTCTCTCAAGGTTGTAAAGCTTGTTTTTTCACTACCTTTCTTTTTAGCTCAAGCCACTGATGATAGGGATCAATCTTGTGGGTTTTCTCTGACTCGTTTCCAGGGCTGCAATGTCTCCCATGTGTCTCACTGTGTGCAGGATGGTCAGTGGAAATTGCACGCATCAGGGTTTCTAAGGACTGAGAAATCCATTTAAAGAAGATATAATGGCCCCAATATTAGCGTGGAGGCGGGGTGGGGGGGGGGGCGTGATTGGGTGGGTGAGTAGCCCGCCCAATAAAAGATGTCCATTTCGCACATGATCACGTGTCACTTGGAGGCACTTAATGTGGCTTCTGGGTTTGCCGTCCGAAAGCTGCGCAGCGGGCGGACTGCGCACCCGCATCACAGGCTGTCAGCTGGAGGAGCTCTGTTTAAAGGGGCAGTCCTCCAATGGCCGCTCTTGGAGCAAACACCCACACACCACAGTGGAGCAGCATAGGGGCAAGGCTGCTCCAAGATTCAGCGATGACTCACTCCAGGTGCTACTGGATGGGGTGAGGAGGAGGAGGGATGTGTTTTACCCGGCAGACGGGAGGAAGTGGCCTACCTCTGCCACCAAGAAGGCCTGACTCGAGGTGGCAGATGAGGTCACCAACAGCAGCAACACCTCCCGCAACTGGGTCCAGTGCAGGAAGTGCTTCAATGACCTAACTAGGTCAGCTAAAGTGAGTACACTCACTGATGCTCCTACATTCCATCTTCCACATCACCAACCCCACTCCCCAACTCATTCTGCACTGCCAATACTACTCTATCATATCACTCCCCACACCCATTTAAGGCTCATCCTCAACTTACCTGTACATCCTCAGCACTTCCTCACCTCCCCAATACTCACCCCACCACTATCACTCAACCCAATCCTCATGCAATATCATGGCTCTGTCTCATACTCACACTCTGATGCATCTCTTCCAGGGTCAGCCTCACCCAAACCAATGCATTCATCGGTTGGCCACGTCACCATCACTCACTCAGGCATCTGTACTTTTTCCCCTTATAAAAGAGAACCCATAACGCACGGGAGAGGACAAGGACCAGAGGGGGGGGCTACAACAAATCATCATCCTCACAGACGCGGAGCAGGAGGCGTTGGACTCAGCCGAACCCTCGAGTACCTGTCCGTCAGGGATGCCGAGACTGGCACTCCACAAACTTCTGGTGACATAACTTTAACATTCAGCACACACAATATGAATTGATAACATGCCTTGCCAGCTTCAGCACCTCAGTATGCTCATCGCAACATGACACATCTCACATCTTTGATCATGCTTAATATTGCCTTCTGTTCTCTTACAGGGCCTTCAGCAACCGCTGTGACGTCAGAGGGCAATTCCTCAGAGAACCTGCCAGCCTCTGAGGGTGCACCGTCACATCTGAGTGAGCCATCCACCAGCGCAGATACTCACACCTCGGTGGGTCCTAGTCCTCAGTTAGTTGGGTTGGTGAGATACTACACACAAGTGAGCACGAGCAGACACTGGTGGCAGGAGCAGCTGCGGAGAGTCCGTGTGGGTGGGAGCACTCTTCTCCAGGCTCTGCTCAGCTGGACACAGATGCTGAACGCTGGGGGCCATCCTTTAAAAGGAGAATGATCGAGGGACAGCAGCATATTTGTGAGGTGCTGGAACAAGTGCCACGTGCACTCTCCACAATCACGCATAGGATGGAGGAGTCCAACTCCTGCATGAGTGGAACGGTGGCACAGGTACGGGAGGGAATCTCTGAGATAGTGTCACGGGTAAGTGCGGGAATGTCTGCAATGGAGAGAAGGCTAGCCTCCATTGAGCTTCAAGCATTGCTCACAAATGAGTCCATTCAGGCCCTGACAACGGCTGTTCGGACTCAGTGAACAACATTCTGCCGCCTTAAACAGGCAGGCAGATAGATTAGCACTGGCCTTACAAGGCTTCACACATGTCCTCCTAACTGTTGTCCAACAGAGCGGTAGGAGTGATGTGGGCCTGGCCCAGGGGAGAGATGAAGGTGAAAGGGGACATGGAAGTGGGGACGCCACTCAAAATGCTCCCATGTCTCAACCAGTACCCGCAATGCTGCCTCCTCTCCAGGTGGCCGAGTCTGCCCATGCACAGGTGCAGGTGGAGCAGTCTTTTGAAGGGGCCCTCACAGGCACCAAAACCCAGAGGGCGTAGGCCCAAAGCATCTAATTGGTCAGGGCATGAACAAAAGCAACCTGCCACTACCTCCGCTGCAGCCACAGGGGATGCACCACGTAGAAGTAGTCGGAAGAGAAAGGCGAAGGTTTTGTAAGCACGAAGGGCATACACAAGGGTGTTTGACGCTTGGTCATGTTTTCTATTTATATTAGCTTTTAGTTAAACTCACATTAAATATTATTATTGTCACCACTACTGCCACGTCTTGGCCATTCTTGACTGGCTTCTGTAATCGGGCCCTTTCATTAGGTTCACCATGAACGGCGACACTAGATGCCGCCCATTGGGTCACTCTACAGTGGGTGTATGTGTAGTTGCAGGACTGTTTTGTGCAGGGAGGGGTAGGAGGGTGGTGCTGGTGTGGGCCCTGCTCTATCCAGGTGGTGTGAGGACTGGACTCTTCAAACTGTCTGATGTTAGGAGAACCATTCACATATCAATGACTCCCTGGCCTCATGAGAAGCCAGGTGAGCCGCTGCTCTGCCCATGGATTGCTCCTGCTCCTCCTCCTCCTCCTTCTCCGCCTCCTCCTCCTTTGCCTCCTCATCCTCCATGTGGGTGGCAGTTGTGGATGGGGCCTCCTCAAGCGGCACCCCTCCCTGTTGTTGCCCTCTGTGCTCTTGCGCAGGTGCCTGTGGTGCAGCACTGTGTTGTGGAGCTCCACGTGGTGGAGGTGGACGCCATGCCTGGCGAGGCTGGTGATGTTGCTCGTTCTCAGATGTGGTGGTGAATGCAGCCTTGGCGCCCCCCCCCACCCCCCCATCCTGACGGTGTGAGTTTAAGAGGTCCGCAAAGTAGGTAATTATGTTTGCACAGCAGAGTTTTGGGTGGAAAGTAAGAATTTTCAGTGCAAATACAAAGATCTTGCAGCCAAAACTTTGCCTGAAATAACAGAGTGCCCTGCTGCAATAAGTGACCTTTTCTCCCCATCTGTCAAATAAGCATTTGAATGTCTCACTGGCTGCTGGCCGAAACACGTCTATTGCAACATGGAGTGTTTCCCACAACACGGGAAAGACGCTGAGGATGCTTCAAAATCGCACCCCTACCAAAATGTGGAGAAAATTAAGTACCTCAAGTACTTAAATTACCTCAACAACTGTGTAAATGATCATCCCGCCGGCTTTAATTACCGGTGGGACTTCCGCATTCAGGAGGTGCGCACGCACCCAGACGCGTCAATGGGGAACCCGGAAGTCTGCGGGTTGGAGCTGGGCTCCGAACCCGAATGGGATTTCCCAGATTTTCGGAGCCCCCAATGCACCCGCTACTTCACTGGAAAATCGAGCCCAATATGCCAGTCTAGGCTCAGTTGGTAGCACTCTCGCCTCCGAGTCAGAAGGTTGTGGGTTCAAGTTCCACTCCAGAGACTTGAGCACAAAATCTAAGCTGACACCCCAGTACATTACTGAGGGAGGTGCCGTCTTTTGGATGTGATGTTAAACCACGATCCTCCCTGCCCCCTCAGATGGATGTAAAAGATCCCGTGGCACTCTTCGAAGGAGAGCAGGGGAGTTCTCCTGGTGTCCTGCCCAACATTCATCCCTCAAACAACGTCACTGAAACAGTTTAATTGGTCATTTATCTCATTGCTGTTTGTGGGATCTTGCTGTGTATAAATTGACTGCCACGTTTCCTACATTACAACAGTGACTACTTCCAAAGTACTGTAAAGCGCTTTGGGATGTCCTGAGGTCATGAAAGATGTTGTATAAATGCAAATTCTTTCTTTTTAACAGCCAGCAGAGTCTGACTGGCTGCACCCCCCAAGATGCTACCAACCATATCCGCAGGCATTGGAACACTTACACAATGACAATGGGGAACTGTCTTCTCAGGGTCCGCAGCGATCCAGAGGAAGACCTTCTACCATCTGACATAAGGACATGCCAGCACCTCCTTTATAAAAAGTTCATTCTCGGGAGGTGGGTGTCACTGGCAAATATTACCCTCCCTAGTTGCCCTGGGAAGGTGGCAATGGGCCTTCTACTGATGCAACTGAGTGTCTTGCTAGGCTACTTCAAGAATTAACCACATTGATGTGGGACTGGATTCACATATAGGCCAGACCAGGTAAGGACAGCAGGTTTCCTTCCTTAATGGACATTAGTGATCCAGTTGGGTTTTTACGTCAATCTGATAGCTTCATGGTCACTTTTACTGATACTAGCATTTTATTGCCAGATTTGTTTTTATTAAACTGAATTCAGTGGGATTTGAATTTATGTGCCCTGAATTACTAGTCCAGTAACACAACCATTAAACTACCAGGCATGCTGCAATGCTGACCTCTGGGGATGCTGTCCACCCAGCCCGCACCCACCTCATCCAGCTACTCCAGCAGCCACCAAACAGGTGGGGTCGACGACAAATTGAAATGCCTTTTGAGCCTTTTCCAAAGTCTAGAATAATTTCCGTCACTCTGTGCTGACACTTGCCTTTAATTCTCCTCATCCCTTTAAATTGCAATTTCTGCACCCACCACTAGCGTCCTCCCTGTACACGTCCAAATCTGCAACTGGAACAATGCGTAACAATGATAATGGGGTAGAACGTTGTCTTGCGGAGGTAGGGCACCGTGAGTGGTATCACATACACTGCCCGTTAGACGTCCTACCCGATATTTTGTTGAACTAGACAGTGGACAATGCGATACCCCACGTTGTGCGCTGCCTCCCCAAGACACATTTATATCCCAGTCAGTTGGCCTCGGGAAATTGGGTGCAAACAGCAGACTTCACTTTGGGTGAGCTTTGCATCCATTTCTCACCGTTTGGGGCTAAGCAACGTCTACATCGGAAAGTTAAAATGAATGGATGGGAAAATTGCGAGCAAGACGCCCATGACTTGTCTCGAAGCGCGGCCAACGGGCCTGGTGCCCCGTGGCGGCAATCACTCGGGAAACTGGCCCCATGAACTAGTACTGCATTAATGTTCCCTCCATCATAAGGTCAGAAATGGGGATGTTCGCTGATGATTGCACTGTGTTCAGTTCAATTCGCAACCCCTCAGACAATGAAGCAGTCCCTGCCCACATGCAGCAAGACCTGGACAACATCCAGGCTTGGGCTGATAAGTGGCAAGTAACATTCGTGCCAGGCAATGACCATGTCCAACAAGAGAGAGTCTAACCACCTCCCCTTGACATTCAACGGCATTACCATCGCCGAATCCCCCACCATCAACATCCTGGGGGTCACCATTGACCAGAAACTTAACTGGAGCAGCCATATAAATACTGTGGCTACAAGTGCAGGTCAGAGGCTGGGTACTCTGCGGCGAGTGACTCACCTCCTGACTCCCCAAAGCCTTTCCATCATCTACAAGGCACAAGTCAGGAGTGTGATGGAATATTCTCCACTTGCCTGGATGAGTGCAGCTCCAACAACACTCAAGAAGCTCGACACCATCCAGGATAAAGCAGACCGCTTGATTGGCACCCCATCCGCCACCCTAAACATTCACTCCCTTCATCACCGGCACACAGTGGCTGCAGTGTGTACCATCCACAAGATGCACTGCAGCAACTCGCCAAGGCTTCTTCGACAGCACCTCCCAAACCCGCGACCTCTACCACCGAGAAGGACAAGAGCAGCAGGCGCATGGGAACAACACCACCTGCACATTCCCCTCCAAGTCACACACCATCCCGACTTGGAAATATATCACCGTTCCTGGGTCAAAATCCTGGAACTCCCTTCCTAACAGCACTGTGGGAGAACCTTCACCACACGGACTGCAGCGGTTCAAGAAGGCGGCTCACCACCACCTTCTCAAGGGCAATTAGGGATGGGCAATAAATGCCGGCCTCGCCAGCGACGCCCACATCCCATGAACGAATAAACAAAAAAGATGGGTTAACTAGGACTAGTGCTTATCAGTTACTGCCATCTCCTCGACCTTGCTTGACTGCCTTCGGGATCAGAGTGGAATTTCCCAGAGTTTTTTTTTTCCTGACTTGGCGTACAGTTTCCTGCCTAGCTTTTTGCTTCTCCCAGGGGATTGTGTGAGTGGGAGGGATGGGTCTGATGCTGTGTGTGGAGGTTACACCGACGTCTGGATGGACGAGGTTAATGGACTGACTGGGCTTTTCCAGGCCCTTTCTGTATGCTCGTAATAATCAGGAAGTTTATTTCTATCCTGTGGACATTGAAGATCCCTTATGGTGCCGGACTCTGTTCTAACTTCAGAAAGGCAGCAGCATTCAGCTGACGTTCAGGTGTTTGTGATATTACATGTACATGAACGTCAGCTGAATGCTGCTGCCTTTCTGAAGTTAGAACAGAGTCCGGCACCATAAGGGATCTTCAATGTGGGAGAGTCCAAAACTCGAGGACATAAATATAAGATTGTCACTAATAAATCCAATAAGGAATTCAGGAGAAACTTCTTTACCCAGAGAGTGGCTAGAATGTGGAACTTGCTATCACACGGAGTGGTTGAGGCGAATGGCATAGATGCATTTAAGGGGAAGCTAGATAGGTACATGAGGGAGAAAGGAATAGAAGGATATGCTGATAAGGTGAGATAAAGTAAGGTGGGAGGAGGCGCATGTGGAGCATAAACACCGGCACACAGCTTTTAGGCTGAACAGCCTGTTTCTTGCTGGAAATTTTATGTATATAGATGTCTTTCCTTTATAATGGGAAATAATTAATATCTGTAAAAAAAAACAAAGAAAAATTGATCTGTTGAGTTAATATTCTGTGACGGGGAGAGAATCGCTTTGAATTTCTGATAGGCAGAGATTGTTGTCAGTATGAACATTTACTGCACTTGTAACAAATTGTATCTTCTATTTTAACAGAGATATTAACCCAATCATTGGAATAGTGCAGAGAGGAGTTTGATATGAGGGCATTTAGACATTTAATACGATAACATCACTGACAGTCATTTCTACCCTCTAAAATCAGCATGACAGTTTAGAGATTTTAGATTCTGATGATGATTTGAAAATTCCGAACTTAATTCTCCCACTGGATAATCAGATTGTCATGCTTACTGGTCAAGTTTAGCTGCTGAAGTGTCTGGATAATTCTGCTAATACTCTCTTTAACTACTTTGTAATTTCACAAACTCTTTCTATCTATTTAGGCTGACCAAAATTACTACAAAGTGTGGTTCAGCATCCTGTGCAGTGTGGGGATCGTGCTGTGCCTCATCACATCTCTAACTGTGGAATGGATGGGCCTAACGGCGGCCAAAAACCTCCACCGTAATCTCCTAAACAAGATCATTTTAGCACCAGTGAGGTAAGCTGCAGCCTAGTCGTGAATTTTTTTTAATGAAATGCCACCAATGGAGCTATAACAACAACTTGCATTTTTCTAGCGCCTAAAACGTCCCAAGGTGCTTCACAGGAGCAATTATCAAACAAAATTTGACACCGAGCCACATAATGAGATATTAGGACAGGTGACCAACAACTTGGTCAAAGAGGTAGGTTTTAAGGAGGAGAGAAAGGTAGAGGCAGAGAGGTTTAGGGAGGGAATTCCAGAGCTTAGGACTTAGGCAGCTGAAGGCATGGCCGCCAATGGTGGGGCAAAGGAAGTCGATGATGCTCAAGAGGCCAGAAGAGGGTTGTAGGGCTGGAGGAGGTTACAGAGATAGCTATCTGCTTGGTGAAGCAGAATCTTTTTCGCTCATCTACACCTGACCATCCAAGTTAATGACATTCTTCGGAACATGGCTCCGAACACCTTGCTCCTCCTGCTGTGTCCTGCTGATATCCCACATCGATTTTTAACAAGGAAGATAAACTGAGTGTATTGACTGGGCGCCATTGTTATCACATGTTACTAATCTGCTTCCAACCTTTATAAATCTGCACTTCGCTTTGTGATTATGAAGAGGTTAAGCACTCTGATTTTACTTGCTTGTCCTTTTGTTTTGAGTTTTTGCTCTCTCCCTCTTTTCAGGATGTCTATACCATGTCCCATGTTCCAACCAAGAGAGTGTTTTCAAGATGGTCACTACATTGTGCCCTGTTCACCTCTCCTCCCTTTGGGGATGGGTTGTGCCCCTCCTGTAATGTTGTGACTACCCAGCTGAAATTGGAAACTTGTGTGTGTGGGGAATGAGAGGAACATTGTGACATCAAGGGATGAAATAAAGAAAGAAAAAACCTTGCATTTCCAACTCCATTATCACTGTATTATGTGACTACCAGGATAGTAAAAAGGGAATGTGATAGACCTTGGACTTTTCTCGTCTAGCTATTCCTATGTTCCTATTTGCATGATGCCTTGTCACATCTCTGAGCAAACTGTTTCATGTACAGTGAACTACTTTGAAATGCAGAGACAAAGAGTAATGTAAAGAAAAACCAGGTAATTCTATTTTTGAAGGAATTTTAGCTCGGATCACTGGGAGTACACCCTGCTTTTCTTCAAATACTTCTTTAACAACCACCTTTATAACAGGCAGACAGGACCTCGGTTTAACATCTCATCTCAAGCATGACACCTCCACAATGCAACACGCCCACGAGCAGTGCACCCGAGGTGTCCCAGTCCATGAGCAGTGCACCCGAGGTGTCCCAGTCCATGAGCAGTGCACCCGAGGTGTCCCAGTCCATGAGCAGTGCACCCAAGGTATCCCAGTCCACGAGCAGTGCACCCAAGGTATCCCGACCCAGAATCAGTGCACCCAAAGTGTCCTGGCCCAGAATCAGTGCACCCGAGGCGTCCCAGCCCAGAATCAGTGCACCCAAAGCATCCCGGCCCAGAATCAATGCACCCAAAGCGTCCCGGCCCAGAATCAGTGCACCCGAGGCATCCCGGCCCAGAATCAGTGCACCCAAATTGTCCAGGCCCAGAATCAGTGCACCCGAGGCGTCCCGGCCCAGAATCAGTGCACCCGAGGCATCCCGGCCCAGAATCAGTGCACCCAAATTGTCCAGGCCCAGAATCAGTGCACCCGAGGCGTCCCGGCCTGGAATCAGTGCACCCGAGGCGTCCCGGCCCAGGAGCACTGGTATTTCTTGTCCTGGACCAATAATGGTAAAATTGCTATCCTCCCATTTCCCCTGACCTTTGCTCCTGGGGAAGTAGACGTCTCCACTGAGTACAAAGGTCAGTAAAATGAATTCCACCATTTTTAAACATGGTGGGGGGGGGGGGGTAACGTTCAAATTTGGCGGGGGGCCGAATACCAGTGGGAGCAGATCGGTCACCCGTTATACACCCTACCCCCCCCAACCCCGAGTGGGTGGCTGATCCTTGGCCGCCAGTTTCCTGCCTCCGGCAACGTTGAAAATTTCCCCCAGTAATTTGGAACATTCAGAGTGAGTTAAATCCGAAAGCAGAAGCAGGGGCACTGATTCTGGGCCGGGACACCTCGGCTACACTGCTCGTGGGCTTGGGACACCTCGGCTGCACTGCTCGTGGGCTTGGGACACCTCGGGTGCACTGCTCGTGGGCTTGGGACACCTCGGGTGCACTGCTCGTGGGCTTGGGACACCTCGGGTGCACTGATTCTGGGCCGGGACACCTCGGCTGCACTGCTCGTGGGCTGGGACACCTCGGCTGCACTGCTCGTGGGCTTGGGACACCTCGGGTGCACTGCTCGTGGGCTTGGGACACCTCGGGTGCACTGCTCGTGGGCTTGGGACACCTCGGCTGCACTGCTCGTGGGCTTGGGACACTTCGGGTGCACTGCTCGTGGGCTTGGGACACCTCGGGTGCACTGCTCGTGGGCTTGGGACACCTCGGGTGCACTGCTCGTGGGCTGGGACACCTCGGGTGCACTGCTCGTGGGCTTGGGACACCTCGGGTGCACTGCTCGTGGGCTGGGACACCTCGGCTGCACTGCTCGTGGGCTTGGGACACCTCGGCTGCACTGCTCGTGGGCTTGGGACACTTCGGGTGCACTGCTCGTGGGCTTGGGACACCTCGGGTGCACTGCTCGTGGGCTTGGGACACCTCGGGTGCACTGCTCGTGGGCTTGGGACACCTCGGGTGCACTGCTCGTGGGCTTGGGACACCTCGGGTGCACTGCTCGTGGGCTGGGACACCTCGGTTGCACTGCTCGTGGGCTGGGACACCTCGGGTGCACTGCTCGTGGGCTGGGACACCTCTGGTGCACTGCTCGTGGGCTGGGACACCTCGGGTGCACTGCTCATGGGCTTGGGACACCTCGGGTGCACTGCTTGTGGGCTTGGGACACCTCGGGTGCACTGCTCGTGGGCTTGGGACACCTCGGGTGCACTGCTCGTGGGCTTGGGACACCTCGGGTGCACTGCTCGTGGGCTGGGACACCTCCGGTGCACTGCTTGTGGGCTTGGGACACCTCGGGTGCACTGCTCGTGGGCTTGGGACACCTCGGGTGCACTGCTCGTGGGCTTGGGACACCTCGGGTGCACTGCTCGTGGGCTTGGGACACCTCGGGTGCACTGCTCGTGGGCTTGGGACATTTCTGGTGCACTGCTCGTGGGCTTGGGACACTTCGGTTGCACTGCTCGTGGGCTGGGACACCTCTGTTGCACTGCTCGTGATTTCCGGTTGAACCTCTTGCTGCGGAGAGTAATTGGTTTGGCAGGACACACTGGAATAAGTATCGAAGAATCCTTCACCACAGCAGCTCCAGGCCAAACTTTGCGAGGCTTAAATTGACGTCCAAGTTTCTGTCAGTTTTACAAACCGCTGTGCTTCATGCAATGTTTGAAAGTAGGAATTGCGTCAAGATCTCTTCAGTGGAAAACTTTGTGGTTTTCTCCATCCACTTTTCATCTAAACTTAAATTACGTTGATTTATTCTCGCCCCAAATTCTATCAGCCAGAGTCTCTGTCAATATGCTTCTTAGTTAACAGTAACGACTTGATAAAAGGTCATTTTAATTTGTGGCATGCCAGCAGAGCAATTTTGTCAAATTTAAAATCCTAACGGCATGGGAACATGGGAACAGGAGGAGGCCATTCAGCCCCTTGAGCCTGTTCCGCCACTCAATTAGATCGTGGCTGATTTGTATCTTAACTTCCTTTATCCACCTTGGTTCGGTAACCCTTAGTACCCTTGCCTAACAAAAATCTATCAATCTCAGTTTTTACATTTTAAATTGACCCCCAGCCTCAACAGCTTTTTGGAGGAACACATTTCCAGATTTCCACTCCCCTTTGTGTGAAGAAGTGCTTCCTGACATCACCCCTGAACGGCCTAGCTCTAATTTTAAGGTTATGCCCCCTTGTTCTGGACTCTCCACCAATGGAAATAGTGCCTCACTATTTACTCTATCAAATCCTATCTATCAGCAACACAGCTTGAGCTGTTAGAGAATTTTTTTTTTTCTTTAGGAATTACCAAACCCTCTGCAGCATCAAGTTATGGCTGAGTGGGGCTGCAAAGCTTTGGAACATTGGGATCTTGATTCCTGCTAAGGCTAAACCCATTGGAGCCTGTGCCCAGAGAGCATTGAAACTGCACAGGCAACCTGAGGGACCTTTATCACATGCAGCACAACCAACAAGAATACATGATACCATACAGAGTATATGGTACAATACAGAATACACGATACAGTACAGAATATATGGGACTTGCAGATACATATATTGAACGTGTACGCAGCTTTATATATGTAAGTGGTATGGCCCTATGCTCTGGAATTTCCTCCCTAAATCTCTCTGCCTTTCCACCTCTCTCCTCCTTTAAGACCCTCCTTAAAACCTACCTCTTTGACCAAGCTTTTGGTCACCGCTCTTAAAGTCTAATTCTTTGGTTCGGTGTCAATTTTTGGCTGTTTACTCTCCTGTGAAACGTCTAGGGGCATTTTACTACGTTACTGGGGCAAGTTGTTGTTGTTGTTATTGCTCATAGAGTAATAAAAATAAATCATTTTTGACGGTTTGCTTGCTGAAATAACAGTAGCAAAAGACTGCACCACTGAGATGAGGCTGGGGGAGTTGAGGGGGGGGGGGGGGGGGGGGTTGAAAATTGCTTACGGCTCATTGTTGGCACACACCTTGGAGATAGGAGGCCTCCCCGAACTTGGCCCACGGGCCTCATTATCAATATTTGGGCGATCCAAAGACAGCTCGAGCGCACACTTGACAAGGGTGAATGTCGCCAAGTTGCTTGCCTCGCTGGCAGTGGCCCGAAGGTAAGTCCCGCAAGGGAAGGGGTAGAGGGCAACGTGGGGGAGGGGAGGACTCTGGAGTTGGGAGAGAACTCCTACCCCTCCTGAACACTTTTTAAAAAATGTCTTTAATCAAACTTAACCGTTTGTTGGTGGCTACTGCTTAGGCCGCTGAAGAATCCTGAGGGGAGCAGGCCGGGCAATTTCCCTTAGCTGGGTGTTGGCCCCTCACATGCAGGGGGCCTAACACCCATTTTTAGGTGGCCTCCCACATTTTGGGTGCAGGCTGTCCCACTGCTACATTTGTCAGCGTTGCGCCCGCTTTTACACCCCATAAACAGGCTCAACGCATATGCAATACTACCTCAGTGAATGTATTGCTAGCTCTAGCCGAGCTTGGTTATTTTTTAAAAAGGAGATACAGAAGTCAAAAACTAGGGGGGTAATTTTCATCTCCACCGCTTCAGGTAGATTTTGACTTGGTGTAAAACGGGTGATAGGGAGTGGGCGGCCCGTTCTACATCTCTCCCACTGACTTCAATGGAAATAAAAATTGGGAGAGACGTAAAATGGGCTGCCGTCTCACTATCACCATTTTACACTACTGCACAACCCTTGGGTAGTAAACTGCTAGTGGATCATCTCCCCATATAGAACCCGCCCAGGTTTCCTCTCCACTGGAATCTGCTCCACCTGTTTACCGTCTGAGGGGAAAATAACCCCCTAGCTTTAAGGCGCACATAAATGTTTTAACTAAAAACATTGTCTTGCCAAAATATTTCAGTTTAATGATATTTGGGTACCTCATCACAAGGAGAGAGATTCCAAAACCCTTATCAGATGTTTCCGGAACTGTCAATACCAAACCAACTTTTAGAGGAGCTTCAATGTTAACATTCTACATTTTTCACTTTGTAAATATTGTTGCTATAACTTAGAGTTTCATGCATTTCAAGGCTGCATAGTTGCGATTCATCGACTCCTTGAACTTTGCGTTGTTTATTTGTTTGGAATTTGCTTTGTTTTTTGATTCTTTAGATTCTTTGACTCGACGCCTCTGGGCCAAATTCTCAATCGTTTTTCCGCTGACACAAACATTATAGATCAGGTATGAATGTTAAGTACCTCAGTCCCTGGGGGGGGGGGGGGGGCAATGTAACCTAATTGGCTTCTGGGGAGCCCTTTGCCCTTAAGAAAATGGAACATGTGATCTGAACCATCTGCAAATCCAAGAACCCCGATTGCCATTGTAGTTCAGAACTGGTTGGAACATGCACCAGTTCATAAGAAATAGGAGCAGGAGTAGGTCATATGGCCCCTTGAGCCTGCTCCGCCATTCAATAAGATCATGGCTGATCTTCGACCTCAACTCCACTTTCCCACCCGATCTTCATATCCCTTGATTTCCTTAGAGTCCAAAAATCTATCCATCTCAGTCTTGAATATATTCAATGACTCAGCATCCAGAGCGCTCTGGGGTAAAGAATTCCAAAGATTCACAACCCTCTGAGTGAAGAAATTTCTCCTCATCTCAGTACTAAATGGCTGACTCCTTATCCTGAGTCTATGCCCCCTAGTTCTAGACTCTTCACGAGCGATGGAGCTGAAGAGGCCCAGCCAAGGTATGTTTGGAATTATTTTTGTGGGACCTGGAAGAGCACTGCTGCTTCTACGGGCCCCACAAAAATAATCTGGGCCACTGCTGCCTCAGGGCCCCCACCCATGGCGATCGCGACCCCCCCCCCCCACCCCTTGCAAGCGGTCGGGGCAGCCCGATAATGGGAGCTGCATCAAGATGCCAGTTTGGCACCCCGTGGCTCACCGGCCCGATAGTAATGAGGCCAGAGCCTCAAAACCACGGCCATCTCTTCACCGCGGGTACAGCCGATCGGCCGGACGGTGACCCAAAAGTCAAAATCAACCCCATGTGTGAGCACACTTAGCAATTGATGGACATTAACTGTTGGTGAGGAGGACGTACGATGCAGCTAGAGATGGGATGTGAACCAGCAACCAGAAAATGTAAAAGGAATGTCGATAAGCAAACTGCAGGCTGGTCTGAGCAGAAACAGCCGTTCTAGACCGCATGAGATTACGACATCTGTGACATCCATTGTGAGCAAGACCTTGCTGTCATTGCAGTTTCCTCTTTTTCAGCAGAACTCAGATGATTAATTAAGCCAAATATTAACTCATTCACTGTTGAAGACACCATTTTACATTATTCCCATTGCAGCCCTCTGTCTCTCAAGAAGATCCTTAGTGGGGGCTGTATGGGATTTTATGCGTCCCACTGTTCATCCATAGAGGGCATACCTTTGAAATATGACTGGGAATGTTAATTTGCGAGATGAGATTAGTAACTGTTGCCTCTTTGTACACAGCATATCCCACCAACACTGGAGTCCCTGACCAGATCAACCTTCCTCTGCCTGTCAGCAATAGGTGTGATCTCGTATGTGACGCCAATCTTCCTTGTGGCTTTATTGCCTTTTGGTGTTGCCTTTTACTTTATACAGAAATACTTCCGGGTTGCCTCAAAGTAAGTAACAACCAAATGCATTAGTCTTTGAAACGCTTTCTGAAGCAGGTTACTGTGAAACTCTTCCTTTTATTTAAGACTCATACAATATCATCAGATGTTTAAGTTGAGCTCACAATTCCATTAGACGAGATGTGACCTGTTTTCGTGTGGAACATGTCTCTTGTGATAAGTTCTAGTGTGCCCTTCATCCATTGCAAACGATATAACAGACTGAAAATTCCTGGGTCCCTGATGCCAACGTTGGTGGAGCAGAACCCCAGCCCCCACCACCCTGCCTGTTCAAGGCCTGGGACTCTGTAACCCTGTCCCAAATTCCAGGGATGGGGTCATTTGCACAGCCAGGGGTGGGGGGCATTGGTGAGGCTATTGGTTCATTGTGTATATAATTGGCTGTCTAGCATGGATTTCCTTTATGCCAGCCTCACACTTCCTATGTCACACTTCGGCTTTAACACTTTGATTGGCTGAAATTAAATTAAACACAACTCTGTAACGATGAACACTGAGGAAAATCTAACAATAAAATACAAAAAGTAACCGATCAAATCACTCAAACTGCTTTTTCTTCCAAAAATCTTTCATATGCCAATTTACTCCTCTCTGGCGAGCTTTACTGGACAGAGGTAATAAAGAAACTACTTATAAAAATAACATCTAAAAATATAAATAATTTAGAACAAATATTTTAACCTCTCCATAAAATGACCCAATTTCTGTTTAAAATGCTTCTATTAACTTTAACCTTCCCCCGAGGCCTAGCCTCCCTCACAGGCCTGGGTCCTAATTCTGCCTCTCATTTCGCTGCCTCTTCTCTTCCTGTAGCAAGTCTCCAGCCATTTAAATGGTACCGGTCAATTCAAACAGGGTATAACAGAGTTTGATCTACCAAAAAAAAGACAGGTATATGTTGCCCAATGGACTATTCCAGCCCCTAACAGTTCTTGGGCTGACTCCCCTCACCCCAACCTGAGTGCAAATCATACAGAGCCTGCCCAATGCAAAGTTCAGTTCATTCTATTAGCTCCACACGGACCGCAGCGGTTCAAGAACGCGGCTCACCACCACCTTCTCAAAGGCAACAGGGGATGGGAAATAAATGCCGTCCTTGCCAGCGACGTCCATATCCCGAGAATGAATTAAGATTCTCTGAATGAATTAAGGTGGTTAAGAAAGCATATGGAATACTTTCCTTTATTAGCTGAGGCATAGAATAAGAGCAGGGAGGTTATGCTAGAACTGTAAAACACTGGTTAGGCCACAGCTTGAGTACTGCATACAGTTCTGGTCACCACATTACAGGAAAGATGTGATTGCTCTAGAGAGGGTACAGAGGAGAATTATGAGGATGTTGACAGGACTGGAGAATTTTAGCTATGAGGAAAGATTGGATAGGCTGGGGTTGTTCTGTTTGGAACAGAGGAGTGCTGAGGGGTGATTCAATTGAGGTGTATAAAATTATGAGGGGCCGAGATAGAGTGGATAGGAAGGACCTATTTCCCTTAGCAGAGAGGTCAATAACCAGGGGGTATAGGTTTAAAGTGATTGGTATAAGGATTAGAGGGGAGCTGAGGAAAAAATTTTTCACCCAGAGGGTGGTGGGGGTCTGGAACTCACTGCCTGAAAAGGTGGTAGAGGCAGAAACCCTCAATTCATTTAAAAATTACCTGGATGTGCACCTGAAGTGCCGTGACCTACAAGGCTACAGACCAAGTGCTGGAAAGCGGGATTAGGCTGGGTGGCTCATTTTCAGCTGGCGCGGACACGATGGGCTGAATGGCCTCCTTCTGTGCCATAAATTTTCTATGATTCTATGAAGATAAACTTGCTGTGGGCACCTCTGTGTTTGGGCTTCTGGAAGCAGAGATCCAGGAAGTTGAGTCGAAGGCAGATGACATCAGTCCCGCCTCATTTCCACACTACTTGCATGTTATTTTGCCTGTGTCGGGCGAAAGCACTCCCCCCCCCCCCCGAGGGAAACCCCAAAGAAGTGTGCGTGTAGTGCAAAGGAGGGGACGCAGAGACCTCCATCATACCCCAGGTTCAATACCAAGGATAATTGATCATCTTAGTTCCAAATTACTACCATATGTAACCATGGGCAGAAAGTCTTGTACCATCTTAACCCTTTCTTTCAATTGTATATTTGTGAAGGGATCTTCAGGAGCTGGATGACAGTACGCAGCTACCTCTACTGTGCCACTTCTCAGAAACTTCAGAGGGGCTTACCACAATCCGTGCATTCCGGTAAGACGGTGGTTGCCAGTAACGGATGAGAATACTGCAGCACAGTCTTCTTTGTGTTGGCCACCACACTTGTTACAACCTGCAAAGCTCTTTGAGGGGCGTTCACTCTGAATGGGTTATCATTCACCCCAGGAGACATAGAGGGTGATTTTCTCGTGTCGTGTAGATTAGGCTGGCAGTGGGTGGAGCTTCCGCTGCACCTGCCCGATGACGTCATTATCATTGAATAGGCAAGCGAGGCGTCAGTGCTAATATAGGCAGCTTGCCATTTGGGAGGGCGGGAAATCCGGCAGGGCAAAGACTTAAAGGGGAGGGCTGGATAAAGATCGGGGTGATGGCTCCTTTAAGAGGGGCTGGAAATAGCTGCCTCCCAACTGCACCGCCCACAATTTGTTGCCAGGTTGAAGAAGTCGCGGTGGCAGCGCTGATTGACATGAAAATCGCGCTGGGGTCGTAACCGCATCATATGACCGCTTAAATCAGAACTGGCGGTAAGTGCTTTTTTTGCAATTTCCAGCGCGCACAACCACGTTTACCGGATGTACAGGCATAAACAGGGCAGTAGCGAGATGAAAACCAGTCCCATATAGATCAAAATTTATCGCAGAGTATATTAAAGTAATTTTAGCCAGCACAGCGCTGACTGGAGATAATATTTTTGCACTGTTCTGATAGACAAGTGTAGGTAAGCCGTTTGCTTGTACCAGAAGAGTAGATAATTGGGCCCAGTGTGTTGTCAGACTATAACCTAACGTGTAAAAAGTATAGTTCTTATTGACGGATTCTTTCTAAGAGATGTTTATCGCTGGTGGGATTCAAATAATTTCAAAGAAGTTGGTTGCCCACTAAGCTCTTGAGCTCGGGAACTGAACGTTCTACTGGTGCAAGGGCCAGGAACAAGGGATGGAGACTCCGTTAGCGTCGCTTTGGGATTCACGGGGCTTTTCTTGTAGGGGTGGAGGCTGGTCTGTGCTGGAGGGTCCTCAGGAGTTCTGGAGGGAAGGCTGAAGATCTACTCCCCATCCAGAAGTTTGCACTACAGTTTTGAACCTCTGGCTGCCAATCTCCATCAGCAGGCAAAAGGTCCCCGTCACCCAGTCCAGAGAGGCAGCTGCAGTTATGAGAGGCCAACAGCGGTCTCTGAATTACCAGGCCTTGATGCTGGAACAGGGCCCTGCCAGGGGGCGATAGAGTTGCCAACCCTCCAGGATTGTCCAGGAATTAAAGATTAATCGCCTGGACACTGATGCGAGCAACACAGGAGAAAAATCAAAGGGACATTAAAAAAATTGAGTTTTATTCATTTTCTTTGAACATTTTTGTTTATTAGTTGTAAAAATATTGGAGATGGAAATAAAAGGCTGTTTGACCAGGCGGGATGGTTGGAGATGGGAGGTCATGTGATGAAACCTCCAAGAATACATCCAACCAGAGTTGGCAACCCTAGGGTGTGGGCCTGTGCCAGGAATGCCTCTGAGCCATTTAAGTGGATAGATGGGGGCCCAGGAAAATTGGGCCTTATTAGTCTTTCTGTCAAAAGCAAAGATCTTTTCAAACAGCACTGTATCAGGAGCTTTAAAGCAGGAGAAATATATAATGTACCTGGAAAAATCCTGTCTTGTTTGAACTCCATTATCGCAGTGAACTAAACAATTGAAACTGGGTACAAAACTGTTGCTATAGTCTGTATATGGAGCCCAGAGAAATATACAATCACAGAATGAATTGAAGAAAGGAATCTGTTCTGTTGCAGACACGAAGCCAGATTTAAACAGCGTATGCTGGAGCTTACGGACGCCAATAACATTGCCTACTTGTTCCTCTCAGCTGCCAACAGATGGTTGGAGGTCAGAACGGTATGAGGGGAAAGATTTATACTCTAAACCTTCACAATTGCAAGTAAACAGACCATTGGTTTGACAAGTCATAAGAAAGGAAAATAAATGTGTCAGTGTTACATCATCTTAAAATAGCACAGGGTCCTTTTAAGTCTGCGTAGGAGTGTGGGCTCTGTCAGTTAACGTCTGCCCAGCACCCTTCCAAATTGCCCTCAGTTACAAACCGTCAAAGTGTCGTTCAGTTCAAGTGTAGGTTTGCCAGGCGGCGGTGTAGAATGTGTATGAATGTTCTGCACCTCTGCAGGACAGATGCCAACAAGGCCCGTCGCTGCTCAACGTTGCCACGCTGGCAGAATTTTAGATGAAATGTTGGCTACAATGTGTGTTTATACTGTTTCTTACCGGTGAAGTATCAAGAGTTCAGATAAAGGCAGCCCAATGAATAATTGCTCCATGTGTTAACTCCTTCCCTACAGAAGGACTTTTCACTTGTAGCACTTTAAATAATTCCTTATTATTATTTTGTTTGGCCGACAATACATTGCATCAGGTATTAGTTTGTAGCGGTGGCTATATCCATGTGACCACAGAGGGCGATGAATGTGTTAGCGATGTAGATCAGCTATGAAAAAAGAAACTTTTTTTAATGCAATGGAATGGTGTTGCTAAGATTATTATTTAAGTAGGTGATGGTTTCTGAATGTGACACAAGTCAACATCCATAAAAACAGACTAGGCGGAAGGATTGGCCATTGCAAAGCAGATGTTTTTATATACACAATGGTGTCATGGGATAGTTCTGTAACTACTTTACCACAGTTACTACTGAGGTGGCTGGCTGGTCCTGACCGCTGTCTGGTACTGAGCAGAGCTGGCAAGGAGGCTAGACAGGTTGAGCCTGGTATCGCCCTGATAACGGTTTCATGTGCCTACTCCAACCATACCCCTGGCGCTGAGCACTTCTTGTGCATATCCAGTGATCTACATGGGAATAGACCTCGGAGAACCAATGGGGTTTGTGAAGCCCAGTCTGATAGCTGTCTCCATCTGGTTCCCAGCATGAAGCCAGACAGGAGAGCTAGATGGAGATTGCCATCCAAGGCCTTCATAGCAGAAGTGTGAGCAGTCGTGAGAGGTACTCCTACTGTGTAAAGGACCTCTGTCACTGGAGGCTTCACTGGAGATTTCTGTTGAGTTGACAACACAAAGAACTGCAGTTCAAAGAGACAGTTCATGCACAAATGCACAGATGCACATAGTGACTTTCTCCAGTTTTGGTGTCAGAGCCAGCAAGTTGCTTTGCACACTTTCAAATAAATAAATAAGGTATGAACTGTGGCTTAGTGATAGCACTCTCTCCTCTGAGTCAGTGGGTTCAATTCTCACGCCAGAGATATGAACACAAAATCTAGGTTGACACACCAGTGCAATACGGAGGGAATGCTGCACTGTTAGAAGTGCTGTCTTTCAGGCTTATCTGCGCTCTCAGGTGGATGTAAAAGATCCCATGGCACTATTTCGAAGAAGAGCAGGGGAGTTCTCCCCGGTGTCCGCTGGTGACCATTGTTCATGTGTTGTCCTAGACAGTGAGCATCAGCAAGCAATTCATCTGTGGAGGGCGTTCAAAGTCAACTCTGAGCCTGCCCTGAGCCGACATCCACACTAGCAGTTCGGAACAGGAGCCCTTGCTGGTTTTTCCCCTCCCCTAGTCCAGGGACGCAGGGGATACTGTGGCATCCCCAACTGCTGGGCTGACTGGGGTCAGCCAACTGAACACAAACTGAACCTGGGGCCTTTCAGTTTAATGGTTTAGTACCACACCCCAAACTACATTCAACCACTAAAGCCATGAGGAGAGTCAAGCCTAATCTTCTAAAGGTTAATTGTTGGTAGCTTGCAATGTTACAGAAAACTAATTTATTCTTCCTCTTCATTTAAACAGGACTATCTCGGTGCTTACATTGTACTCACTGCAGCTCTGGCCTCCATATATTCTTCTTACTCTGAACTTCCAGCCGGCCTTGTGGGATTTGGTCTTACCTATGCATTAACGGTAAGTAAAATTGTTTGTCTTTGTCAAATATAATGATCCCACAAATCCTCGGTACGCAATCCCAGCAGCTACACCAGGATCGCTGACCTGACTGTGCACCCCTGGTCTGACCCCGCCAAAGTTTGTATGGTCAATGGAAGGTGCCCACATACCCCATGCAGCATGGAAATCGTTGCCTGATCACCACAGGGACTTTACCAAGGCCACGCCCCTCCAGACTCCAGCCACATTCCCCTCAGACCCCCCTCCACCGCCTCGTGTAAGGGGGCCGATCGAGATATGCTTTTTATTAAAATTAAAATTTCCCCTTTGGTGTCTAGTCCGCATACCCTAGCCTGGACCCCATTGGTGGGGCTCACTTTCACCCAGCTGGAATACCTCCACTCACTGGGCGTACTAGCCAGGCCTCATTGCGCCAGGGAAGTGGGAACTCCCGACGCAGGAAGTCCCCACCCCTCCCCCACCACTGCCCCCCCCCCCATCCCTCCGATTACATTAACCTTGCAACAGGCGGACAGACGTTCAGCCCCTTACTGGACATATTGGAAAATTCAAGAAACGGCAGATGCTTGGCTCAACCTGATCTTTGCCGTTAACTGATGGGTTCAGTAAATCTCCCGCTGGAGTCACAGGAAGAGGTCGGCGGAATCCCTGCTGATTTCTAAGGCCTATGTTTTCCAGCTAGCAGATCATAGCTATTTGGCAGGAAATCCTTCCACTGTGTACTAATGCTGAAGCATTGACCTTAACAGGGAGAAAAATCCTCCACGGTCACATTGAGTGTAATAATCGTTTTGATTGTGAGCTTATTAGAGGATTCCCAATTACACAAAGTCTGGAATGGCAAATTAGTCTCTTAATTGCTTCTGAGACCTTAATGACCAGAACAGATCTCGCCCAGACTGTTCATCGCTGTAGGGATATGCGTGGCAGGGATATGCACATTTTGTGTGAAACTCCACAGCTGCATTATTTCTATGGGGCTTTACACCTGAGAAACATAGGGAGATGTGTGGTCAAATTTTGAGGTCTAGGGAAAAAACAGTGCAACTTCCTTTGATTAGTTGATTAGTGAATTGATGCATCATTAAATCTTTGTGCTCATCCAGCTGTGAGACGGGTAATGGGTTAAGAACATAAGAAATAGGAGCATGAGTAGGCCATACAGCCCCTTGAGCCCGCTCTGCCATTCAATAAGATTATGGCTGATCTTCTACCCCAACTCCATTTTCCCATATCCCTTGATTCCTTTAGTGTCTAAAAATCTATCGATCTCGGTCTTGAATGTACTAAATGACTGAGAATCCACAGCCCTCTGGGGTAGAGAAATTCCTCCCCATCTCAGTCCTAAATGTCCGACCCCTTATCATCCCTAGTTCTAGATTCTCCAGCCAGGGGAAACAGCCTCTCAGCAGCTACCCTGTTAAGCCCTCTCAGAATCCTATGTTTCAATGAGATCACCTCTCATTCTTCTAAACTCCAGAGAATATAGGCCCATTCTACTCAATCTCTCCTCATAGGACAACACTCTCATCCCAGGAATTAATCTAGTGAACCATCGTTGCACCGCCTCTAAAGCAAGTATATCCTTCCTTAGGTAAGGAGACCAAAACTGTACACAGTACTCCAGGTGTGGTCTCACCAAAGCCCTATAAAATTGAAGCAAGTCTTCCTTACTCTTGGCCTTTATTGCAAGGGTGTTGGAGTACAACATACCATTTGCCCTCCTAATTGCTTGCTGTACCTGCATATTAACTTTCTGTGTTTCATGTACAAGGACACTCAAATCCCTCTGAACACCAACACTTAATAGTTTCTCACCATTTAAAAAATGTTCCATTTTTCAATTCTTCCTACCAAAGTGAATAACCTCACATTTCCCCATCTGCCACCTCTTGCCCACTCACTGAACCTGTCGATATTCCTTTTCAGCCTCTTTGTGTCCTCCTCACATCTTACTTTCCCACCTAACTTTGTATCATCAGCAAACTTGGATACATAACATTCGGTCCCTTCATCTAAGTCATTAATATAGATTGTAAATAGCTGAGGCCCAAGCACTGATCCTTGCGGAACCCCACTAGTTACAGCCAGCCAACCTGAAAATGACCCGTTTATTCCTACTCTGTTTTCTGTCCATTAACCAATTCTCAATCCATGCTAATATATTGCCCCCAACCCATGGGCCCTTATCTTGTGTAACAAGCTTTTATGTGGCACCTTATCAAATGCCTTTTGAAAATCCAAATATACTACATCCACTGGTTCCCCTTTATCTACCCTGCTAGTTACATCCTCAAAAGCTCTAATAGATTTGTCAAACACGATTTCCCTTTCATAAAACCATGTTGACTCTGCCTAATCATATTATGATTTACCAAGTGCCCCGTTGCCATGTCCTTAATATTCCAATATTTTCACGACTACTTATGTCAGGTTAACTGTTCTCTGTTCCTTGTTTTCCCTAACTGTTCCCTGTTTTCTCTCTCCCTCCTTTCTTGAATAGCGGGGTTACATTTGCTACCTTCCAATCCCCTGGGACCATTCTAGAATCTAGAATTTTGGAAGGTCTCAATCAATGTATTCACTATCTCTGCAGCCACCTCTTTTAGAACCCTCAGATGTAGGCCATCAGGTCCAGGTGATTTGTTTGCTTTTAGTTCCATTAATTTCTCCAGTACTTTTTCTTTACTAATATTAACTATTTTAAGTTCCTCACTCTCATTAGACCCTTGGTTCCCCACTATTTCTGGGTTCTGTCACCCAGTGCCAGTATTGCGCGCTCCCACTGTAATCCCAATCTCCAAAGGGCATCGCTTGACCGATGTGAATCTTCATTCCTAACACCAGCCCTCCTGTTCATTCTTTGACTCAAAGTTCCCACTTAGAGACTACGGGGGTGAAACTCGTCAAAAGAAAATGGGGCGGGGTGTAAAACAAGCTGCTTATTCGTTATCGCCTGTTTTGGGCTCAGGACAAATTTCACCCCCAATTTGTGCTGAATTTGAGCAATGTCCTGCAGCAGCTTACCAAGTGAACCGCAGTTTGAAGAACATAAAACTGCCAGCTTCTGATCAAACTGAAAGTTTCCTATGTGTATTAACTAGGTTTGTGTTAAATGTAAAATTAATTGATCTATCAGTCAGTTATGTGACATTCTTTACTTTGCTGTCTTAAGACAGATGTGTCTCCACCATTTGTCTTAATCAGGTTTTCATGAACTAAATTGAAAGTAAATACAGACCAAATGAATCCTCATTAAACCCCAGTAAACAACATGTGACGGGGAAGATGCTGTAAAGGAAGTTGTTAAATATATTTATTGTATAATAGGGTCTCTCATGAGTTATGCAGGTCTCCTTTATGTTTTGATTTTGATTTGATTTGATTTTGGATTAGATGTTAAACCGTCTGCTCTCTCAGGTCCCATGACACTATTTTGAAGAAGAGCAGGGGAGTTCTCCCCGGTGTCCTGGCCAATGTTTATCCCTCAACCAACATCAGTAAAAACAGATTAGCTGTTACATTTCCCTACATTACAACAGTGATCACATTACAAAAAAGAACTTCATTGGCTTTGAAGCACCTTGGGACGTTCTGAGGTCATGGAAGGCACAGTATAAATGCAAGTTCTTTCTTTGTGTAGGTTTGCAATTACCTTAACTGGGTTGTGAGAAATCTGGCTGACCTGGAAGTGCAGATGGGAGCTGTGAAGAAGGTGAACAGTTTCCTGAACATTGAGAGCGAGAATTATGAAGGAACCATGGGTATGATTTACAAATATAATATGTCCCTTTTTGGAATGTGAACCTAGCAGTGAAAAGAGATAGTAGATAGATGTGTCCTTGTTAGAGTACACAATATTGCTACGTTTGGTTATAAATAAAAATGCACTTTATACAAATTGTTGTATGTTGATATTCTCAGATGTATAAACATTAAGCACAATGGCCAAATTGTGTATTAACTAGTGCAATGCATTTATTACTGAATACAAAATTTTTTGTTACTCTAATTTTCTCTCCTCCCTTCATGCTGGGGTATCAAACATGGCCAACCTCCAGTCCTTCAGCCTAGTCAGTGAGTGTCCTGGGGCCATTCAACCATGAGGGCATCACAAGTCTATCCTAATCTGCTTGCACTTTCTAGCAGTCACTGGATGGTAATCAGCAGCAGGAACTGAGTAATCTTTCCTAGCCTTCCCTAGCCCTATGACTGTTCCAGCTGACTTCATTCCAGGGATCATCTCTGGAGCCTTTCATTCCTGCGAGGCTCACTTCCACACTGGCCAACAAATTTATCAAATAAGACATTGGGAGACTCGTCCGAGGTCAATTTTTATAGCTATTCTATTTCACGGAAGTTCATGAGAAAACTTGCACTGGCCTCCTCAATATGTGCATGAATCTGCTATGTGGTGATTTCACCTCATCAGGTGTGTGATGTCATAAAAGTGGGCGATTCCACGATCCCATGCCCCCCCAGAGGGGAGCCCCGTTTTCAGGGAGTGCGGGTTGGAGAATCAGCGCTACAACATTGTAACCCTGTGCGTAACCCATGCTCCCAGCTGGGAGCACAGAATCACCCCAAGACATCTGTAGAATCCAAGTAAATGGGACTTCTTTGCACCAAGAATTTAAGTCAACTGTGCTCTTCCATGTTGTGCAAAAGGATTAGAGGAGTAAGATTTACAAATGAGCACTCCCCACACAGAGCTTCACATGGTGGGTGCTGATATCAGGAGTTTGCATGTGCTGATCTCTGCACTCGTATTTCTGACGTGCTCTCCGATTTGTGCTCCCATTGCATGAAACTCTGTGCCAGAAATGCTCATTCATGAAATCTAGTTACAGGTAGTGTGTATCAACGGGTCAGTTAAAATATGTATAAATATACTGATGTGATGTGATGTATGATAGATTATATTGGGGTTATTTTAACCAAACCCACCTATCTAATTGAATGGCAGAACAAGCTTGAGGGGCTGAATGGTCTACTCCTGTTCCTATGTTCCTAAGTCAATGAAGAGTAAAATAGGGTGGGGTGTAAAACTCACGTTCAATCCGAACCTGTCAGTATCCCACCAAGAAATTATGTTCCAGAAGTTTTTCTGGAGTTGCTCCAGATCTAAAGACAATAAGAGCAGTTCTGTGAGGTGGAAAATCCACAAATTATACCATTGAGTCCTAGTAAGCTGGTTGTCACCTATGATTCCCCACAGGCTAAGTTTCTGATCCTGGTTGTCAGTTTAGATGGAAGAACCCAGTGTAGGTGGTGCTTCCCTATAGGAAGGGAGGGAAAGTCAGCACATGCGTTGTCCTGACCTGTTCATATATGCACTGGTTTAGAACAAAGAGCAATAGATTAAAACTAATTCCGAAGACCTTTAAAAAGATCCCAATTAACAATATCTGCTTGAGATTATGCATCCACTCTAGATCTTCATATTCTATCCAGATCCATCCCAGGTCCCAGAAGACTGGCCACAGCAAGGAGAGATAAAGATTCAGGATCTCTGTGTTCGATATGATCCCACTCTCAAACCTGTCCTTAAACATGTCAAAGCCTACATCACACCTGGTCAAAAGGTAACTAAGAGAGTCTTACAAATATTTTGCTTTTGTCTTACAAATCTTGTTCTTCAAAGGTCCTCCTAAGAAGTCAGAGAGATGTTGAAAATTTATCGTAGGCAAAAGGGCAGTTGCTGCACTACAAGAGGAAATGGGAATGAAAAAGAATCGATTACATCGTCCGTGTAATCCAGACTAACCCATTTTAAGAAATTTCATTTTCAAAGTTCAGATTCAGTGTGAACCTCATAAAGTATGTTATGCAACAGGCTTGTTTTGTTACTCAAATCAGAGGTACAGAATCTTATTCATTCCGTCATTTTCACTGATTTGCGCATCGTGCTATTTTAGACCCACAGCCAGACGGAACTGAAATCTGGATATTTTGACTGGGCCAATAGTGCTCTCTCTTTAGTCATTTAATGTTTGTTTTGCTTTTTAACCAGCTCAGAAGATTGAAAGAAATGTGAAAACAATGCACCTGCACTGTGTATATTTGTAAATGGTTTATTACTAGAAGTAACTTTTACTAGTGTGTGTAAAAGTTCATAGTATCACATTCTTGATTTAGAAACTTAATTCCTCCCCCTCCACACAATGTAGAGTGAAGTTACTCACATTGTACAGGCAGTGAGGTAAATGGGAGCTCAAATTGTTACCCATTTTTCACCACATTTAGATAAAGCTCAAGTACGTTAAGGTACACTAAAAATTACAAAAAGAGGGACCAGTTGAAAAGTACGTGCAAAAAAGCTGCTGGATGAGCTAAACAGTCACTTAGTCAAAATAAATAACGCACCCTGGGTCATTGCAGCTCTGGAAGTCCCGGGTCCAATGGAAAGAGGGTGTAGAAGGTGTGAAGTGCATCAAGATCTGCAGGTTATGGTTGATAAGGAATTGGTGTCTATGGGGTGAAATGGCAAGCCATGAATGCCCAGAGGGTGAAACAGGGAGGAAAGCCATCACAAGAACTCAACTTGGCTTATGTTCCAGAAAGTCTGGAAGGATATGTGGAAGAAGATGACAAACTTAAAGAAAAGAGCAAATGTGAGAGACTGAGTATGAATAAACCTAGCCACGATATCAATCCACGTAAATTACAGATGTCATATGAGTATCCTTGAGTACCTGAGAATGCTTACGGTGAATTTATGCAGTAACCTATAGGAAATGCCACACACAAGGAAGTAATAGAGCACTAACCCAGTCAAGAAAAGAGAATGTGGAATGATGCAACTGAGAAATGTCGCAGAACACGCAGGGGAGTTCTCCCCTGTGTCTTGGCCAACATTTATCCCTAAATCAACACCTAAAACAGATGATCTTGTCATTTATTTCATTTCTGTTTGTGAGACATTGCTATGCGCAAATTGACTGCTGCTTTTCCTACATTATAACAGTGACTACACTTCAAAAGTACTTTATTGGCTATAAAGCACTTTGGGACGTCCTGAGGCTATGAAAGGCGTTACATAAATGCAATTCTTTCCTTTCTCTCTTTCTATTTTTTTCTTTCCTTTCTTTCTTCATTGTCAGAGATGTTGGCATAAGAGTTAACCCGAGGCCCCATCAACTCTCTCAGGTGAATATAAAAGATCCCATGACACTATTTGAAGAAGAGCAGGGGAGTTCTTCCAGTGTCCTGGCAAATATTTATCCCTCAATCAATGCCATCAAAACTCTGTAAATTAACTGGTCATTCATATCATTGCTTTTTGTGGGACCATGCTGTGTACAAATTGGCTGGTATGTTTGCCTCTAACAGTGACGACACTTCAAAAGTAATTCATTGGCTGTAAAGCACTTTGAAAATGAAAGGTGCTATATAAATGTAAGTTCTTCCTTCCTTCCTTTCTCCCTCGTAGCCTTCTCATACATTGCTTCTCAATGAATCAAGCTAGCTTTGTCGCTGCTGATACACAACCTGTCTGGGTCGATAATGAATCCACATGGTGCTCCTATGGTCTTTGATTTCTGGCCTACTACTGCTCCACCAACTAATCCAGCAAAGTGAGATTTCTAACGTATCCATGTTGCTGTGAGAGTTGAAACAGTTGAATTGCTCCTTTTGATCATATGTGCTATGCTCTGTACTGGATCTCTGCTGACTGTTTCTATTATGTTGACATTACTTTTGTAGTGGGTACCATTAATGCATTATGGCTGGAAGTGAGCACTTGAATTGGTGCTTAACAAGCTATTAGCGAGACAAAAAAAACAAGTAAATATCAAGTATGTGCATTAATTTGCATCAAGCTCATTCAGTCTCGAGGGATTTTTGGAATTCAGATTGAAAATTCACTAAAGCTCCATTAATGATGACACACCAAGTGGTAGAAGTTCTGCTCAGTGTGAACAGTTCTGCTGATGGTAACTGGGCGAGCAGGACTAGAAAATCGCAGAATCCCAAACTCGCTCCTACCTGCTGATTTCAAACACTGGGCAAAGGCACATACCTGGTTTTCTGCCACCATTGTTTGCTGTCTTGTAGAATGTGCGAGGGCTTCGTTACATATATATATAAAGGCATACAGTGAGGGCATTGGAATGCAGCTGTAGATTTCCCATGTATCTTGTAAAGATTCCACCCAGCATTAAGTCCACTAATTGAAAGGATGTTAAAAGCCAGCAATTTTATCACTTGTCAAAAAGGAGCACTGAAAAGTGCATTGTCACTTTTTCAAAGGTCAATTTTTGCAAGATATGAGGATTGTTTTCAAAGTACCGCATGTCAGGATTTCATTGCAAGAAGACAAACAAGATGCCAAAGAAATCAGATGACAATAGAGCCGAATGGCCACACCCACCATTCAGCCTCCAACCATATCTAAATAATCATCACATTCTACCTGGCAATGATTAAGGGGACCTGTCACCACGGGCTGCTGATCAGTTGCCGAGATGCACTTTTGCTACAAAGAGACCTGCAGCCAACCTGCACCATAGGGACTGGACTGTCAGTGGCAGTCTATTTCTACCTCTGCCTCCTTCCACGTTAGCATGGAAATCATCTGCAGTATTAGTCAATTTCCTGTCCACAGATGTATCAAACAAGTGACTGATGTATGGCCAGCAATTCCGTTGCCTTTCCCACTGAATAGCAACTGAAGCATGACTTGGCTGCCCAATTTTGCTGCAGAGTTGGATTTCCCAAAGTACAGGGGATTGTTACCACCATCCATGTGGCCATCTAGGTAGCGGCCACAGTAGTGCTAAGGAACACTCCTGCTTCTCCTGACTCCACATTAAGGTAAGTATTTTTGCAAATCTTATCTCTGATGGTGACCAATGGTGGTCCCTTTAAGGACTGCAGGTTTGGTCTCATATAGATCAGGTAATCCTGAGCGCAACAGGCCCAATGACTGCTCCGCTCAGGGCAAACAAATTTCTGGAATGGGTCCTAAAAAGGCATCAGGCCCTTCATGAGCACATTATAGGAGTCTGGTTTAGGTGGACGCCTCTACAGCGCCGAACCAACTGTCCTTACCTGGTCTGGCCTATATGTGACTCCAGTCCCACACCAACCTAGTTGACTCTTAACTGCCCTCTGACTGGCCTCACATGACAGCAGCTCACCTAGGGATGGGCAATAAATGCAGGCCTTCTCAGTGATGCCCACATCCCAAGAATGAATAAAGAATAAAGTTCCCTATAGTAAGTACCTGTCGCAAACAGAGAGGCCTCAGGTCTGCTGTCTTTTTCGACATTTTCAGTCGTCTTCTGGACATTGCAGACAGGAATCACCCTGTCACCTATCTGTAGCCAGGCATTACTTCCTTGGGGAGTGTGCCCTGAGTGCCAACCCCCAGGACAACGCCCTGTTGCCTCATTGCATGCATCGGCATCTCAAGGACACCATCCAGAAATGTGTGCTTTCAGAACCCTCCATTGATGAGAAACTTTTAATCCCCTTCTCTTCAGTTCACATGAAACGAGGGTTTAATTCAGAATATTTATTGACTTCTCATTTTTTAAAAATTAATTAATGTTTTTTATTGGTACGGCATGAAAGAAAACCTTTAAGAGTTTGTTCTCCCAGCTTGCTTATTACTGCATTCACAACCAACTGAAGTTCCCTTTTTAATGAACCAAAGAGGTGACAAATTTCAGACCAAAAAAAAAGATTCTGCCTTTCAGTACAAAATGCAAACAAGTGATTTCAAGCAATTGGAAGATGCTGAGTACTCAACATCACTAAAATGTAAAATGCCTTTTTTCATTGGATTCGCAATCTACTGATTAGTTACTCTTTTAACTTTTTGTACAGTCTTTATTCTAATTAACATCGCCCGTCTTCCCCCCGCCTCAGCTTATCTGCTGCCAAAACTCTCATCCGAGCCTTTGTTGCCTCTAGACTCGACTATTCCAATGCTCTCCTGGCCAGCCTCCCACCTTGCATCCTCTGTAAACTTGAGCTCATCCAAAACTCAGCTGCTTGTATCCTAACTCCTATCAAGTCCCGTTCACCCATCACCCCTGTGTTCGCTGACCTACATTGGTTCCCGGTCCGGCAACGCCTCGATTTTAAAATTCCCATCTTTGTTTTTAAATCCCTCCATGGCCTCACTTCTCCCTATCTCTGTAACCTCCTCCAGCCTTACAACCCTCCGAGATCTCTGCGCTTCTCTAATTCTGGCCTCCTTGTGCATCCCCGATTTTCATCGCTTCACCATTGGCGGCCGTGCCTTCAGCTGCTTCGGCCCCAAGCTCTGGAATTCCCTCCCTAAACCTCTCCGCCACCCTACCTCTCTCTCCTCCTCCTTTAAGACAATGCTTAAAACCTATCTCTCTAACATAGCTTTTGGTCACCTGTCCTAATATCTCCGTATGTGGCTCATGTCAAATTTTGCTTGATAATCGCTCCTGTGAAGCGCCTTGGGACGTTTTACTATGTTAAAGGCACTATATTGTTGTTTTAATCTGTGATCCTCTGGCCACTTTTTTTTTCATTTTGCTATGAATTCAATGTTAATAACTGTTGCTGTCCCCATTAAAAAAAATTATTAACTTTCGTGCTGCTGTCACTCCTGAACCTTGAAGGCAGGAAAGGCAGTGGACAACAGGTATCACACGCAGCAGAATGTTCACTCTTAAATTAACACAGATTAACACACACTTAGCATGTGTGTTAGGTCCGATGAACATATTTGTTTTATCCCTGCTGCGTTTGAGCAAAATATTATAAAAGTTGGTTTCCAGTTAATAGTTCACACATTAAAGCCCATTTGACATTAACAAAAGAACGTGCAATGTTTGAACATGGATTGTATTCTTTTCCAGGTTGGGATCTGTGGGCGCACTGGCAGTGGAAAATCTTCCCTGTCTCTGGCTTTTTTCAGAATGGTGGATATATTTGAAGGTCAGTCTTGCCGTAGATCACGCAGTCTGTCAACGCTGTAAAATAGCAAAGTGTACGGTAAGCTTCTTGTTTAATTATTGCAAGAATTCAGGACACTATCTCAGGAATTGATTTCCAGCTTTGTCTCCACAGGTAGGAGTCATTTGGTTGTTATTGTTTATAGTTAAATAATCTACTTTTTTCACTGGCTGCTCCTGGTTAAGGCTCACAATCAAAGGACGTAAGGATTTAATAAATCTGTAAATGTGATTTATTTAACTGGAAAAAGACCAAATGACATGAGTAACAATAAATTTGTGAAGGGGTTAGGCACTTTAAGAAGAACATAACCTATTGTGCTTTGTATTTATAGTGTTTTGTATTTATATAACAGGCAAAATCGTCATTGATGGAATAGACATCTGTAAGCTCCCTCTTCATACTCTTCGCTCCAGACTTTCCATTATTTTGCAAGACCCTGTGCTTTTTAGTGGATCCATTCGGTAAGCAAGCACTTAAGCAATTGCTGGCTCCACGTCCATAAGTGTTCTTTTCTTGGTCTTGGAAAGCATCCCAGAATATGCCATAAATAGGAATGGCACATCTGCTCAGCTGCTCTATGTCAAATTGAACATTGCAGTTTACATTAAGCACGGAATCTCATTGCAATGAAAATGTGAAAGTTAGCAAATGTCTAAAGAGTTGAGGAGAAAGCAAGAAAAGTGGATGTAGATCCGAGTGTGCTTTTAATTCCGAGACTGCTGTTTCACAATGTTAGATTACTCCACCTGATCAAAGTAATCTCGACTGTCCGAACCTTTCTATCATAGGTCTTAAAACCTCTGTCATCCTGACCATGTTCTCCAGCCGTGCCATTAATTAAGTACAAGTCTAAACACTCATGGAAAATTGCCAGTGGAAATAAAGTCATGCTCCCACTGGTATGACACAGCAAAAGCAAAAGAAGTAAACCACTTTATAATGGTTTTTTTGAACTATTAATAGTTGATAAGAATGCTCTGTGACAGTTTTTTTCTTAGTCAAAAACTCACCAAATTATTTTGAACAGAATAGGTATAGACACCAATGTGATAGGAAAAGATATATCTATGTGAGGCTACATTAACCTGCTGATGAATTGCTTGAGCAGTCATGTAACCTATTTCTCAGTCGCATATCTGTACCTTTATGACCTTTTAAAGGAAACACTCCTTGCCACCGATAAATTGTGCAACTCAATCTCTGTGTTATGACACAGAATATGACATGTTGTGGTAGGTGTAACAGGCTTGAGAGGAACAGGTGGCTTTGGACCAAGCTCTCCACCATTGGGGTTTTCCTCACCTCATGTCTGGTTCTGTTGTAGACTAATTGATGGAGATTGATTGCTATAATTAGGCAATAACTCCATTATCGTTGTATCATTAGACTACCAAGAAGGCGAACTGGATGGACCTTGGTCCATTTCTATTTCTATTTCCCTACATTCTAGCCTTGATAGTTTCCCCCACCATAGTTTCAGCAAGAGACCGACATGACCCCCAGAGAATCAGCGTCAACGGATAATTTTAGCCATTTACGTCATTTCTCTTACGGTTCCTCCGGTCTCTCTCGTCAACGTTACAGCAGGAGAAGGGGAGACGTCCTCTCCCACCCCGTGGAATTTCCAGGTCCACTTTATTAAAAATTGTTCTAACCTGAGATGTGATCATTGTGCCTCTGATTTCTAAAGCACTTAACTCCTCGTCAAAAAAAAGTCCAACACTTTTTATTGATAGTCTGCTAAAAAGTTGTTTTATATCCCGATTTTTAACTCCTTTACCTCGCATTACAAATCCTTGTTGAAGATGAAGGAATGATTTGAGAAGTGGACGTTTGTAAGACTTGACCAACTTGTAAACGGTCTTGCAGCAGGCAGAAACCAGGCTAGCACTGGGTTTCCGTTCTCTGTGGCAGCTTGAGAGTTGCCACCTAGTTTATTTTTCACACAGACCTAGCTGGGATTTTGAGGTTGCTACTGGTAGCTGGAGTGACCGTTTTTAATGTTTGTTTGTTCAAGGAATTATTTTAAAAACAGGGCCAGATAAAGCTGGTTCCCATCTACCGGTGAATATGAAAACCCAAGCTGGGTCTGTGAAAAATCAGCCTGGAGGGAATGCTGGACTGTATATATAGTTGTGGTAAATGGAGCTAATGAGAGAGCTGGGACAAAGTGATGCTAACTTGACATTCTCACTCAAAGGCCACAGGACTACCTTCACTATGAAAACTGACCCTCATACATGAGATGCTGTCCTTCTAAGGTTGGGGTTAATTTATTTTAAGGGTGCAATGGGGAGGAGTTTGCTTTGGATCTCACCCCTGTTTGATTTTGATTTGGTGCCAAAACTAAATCTCTAAAACTGAGATCCTCCCCTTAATATACACAAGAAGACTAAATCTATTAAAACAATTTAAAATGTGATTACAGTGATATTTTTACGACCTCTTGTTTTTCTTTCAGCTTCAACTTGGACCCCGAGTGCAAGTGCACTGATGACAGACTCTGGGAGGCATTAGAAATAGCTCAGCTCAAGAACATGGTCAAGTCGCTGCCGGGAGGATTAAGTACGTCTGCGCAACTCCATTAAACTTTTTGTAAGATGCCAGAATTAAAACTATCGAGGACGAGGTTTGATGGTTTAATACTGATTCTCACAGCACTGAACCCTGGCATTGTTCAGTTTGTTTCACCCAGTACCTCGTAAATCATCCTATGACATCCTTATTGCTCAGGGTAAAGCTCAGTTATTTAGTTAATATCTCGTGCCGTTAAACAACGAAATATATATACTCTAAAGCATGATCCGAAAAATATCTTGGTGAGGCTGTTTTTTTTCTTTACTTTTCCTTTATTTTCTTGGCACGCAGCCTCTTTCAGTTGGAAGGGGAGGTTGTCGACACAACAGATTTATCCTTCACTAACTTTGGTGCTTTATTTTAACCCCTTGGTATCATGGAGTCAATGTAAAAGCTTATTTTTTTTTATTATTCGTTCATGGGATGTGGGCGTCGCTGGCAAGGCCAGCATTTATTGCCCATCCCTAATTGCCCTTGAGAAGGTGGTGGTGAGCCGCCTTCTTGAACCGCTGCAGTCCGTGTGGTGAAGGTTCTCCCACAGTGCTGTTAGGTAGGGAGTTCCAGGATTTTGACCCAGCGACGATGAAGGAACGGCGATATATTTCCAAGTCGGGATGGTGTGTGACTTGGAGGGGAACATGCAGGTGGTGGTGTTCCCATGTGCCTGCTGCCCTTGTCCTTTTAGGTGGTAGAGATCGTGGGTTTGGGAGGTGCTGTCGAAGAAGCCTTGGAGAGTTGCTGCAGTGCATCTTGTGGATGGTACACACTGCAGCCGGTGGTGAAGGGAGTGAATGTTTAGGGTGGTGGATGGGGTGCCAATCAAGCGGGCTGCTTTGTCCTGGATGGTGTCAGGCTTCTTGAGTGTTGTTGGAGCTGCACTCATCCAGGCAATTGGAGAGTATTCCATCGCACTCCTGACTTGTGCCTTGTAGACGGTGGAAAGGTTTTGGGGAGTCAGGAAATGAGTCACTCGCCGCAGAATACCCAGCCTCTGACCTGCTCTTGTAGCCACAGTATTTATGTGGCTGGTCCAGTTAAGTTTCTGGTCAATGGTGACCCCCCAGGATGTTGATGGTAGGGGATTCGGCGATGGTAATGCCGTTGAATGTCAAGGGGAGGTGGTTAGACTCTCTCTTGTTGGAGATGGTCATTGCCTGGCACTTGTCTGGCGCGAATGTTACTTGCCACTTATCAGCCCAAGCCTGGATGTTGTCCAGGTCTTGCTGCATGTGGGCACGGATCGCTTCATTATCTGAGGGGTTGCGAATGGAACTGAACACTGTGCAATCATCAGCGAACATCCCCATTTCTGACCGTATGATGGAGGGAAGGTCATTGATGAAGCAGCTGAAGATGGTTGGGCCCAGGACACTGCCCTGAGGAACTCATGCAGCAATGTCCTGGGCCTGAGATGATTGGCCTCCAACAACCGCTACCATCTTCCTTTGTACTAGATATGACTCCAGCCACTGGAGAGTTTTCCCCCTGATTCCCATTGACTTCAATTTTACTAGGGCTCCTTGGTGCCACACTCGGTCAAATGCTGCCTTAATGTCAAGGGCAGTCACTCTCACCTCACCTCTGGAATTCAGCTCTTTTGTCCATGTTTGGACCAAGGCTGTAATGAGGTCTGGAGCCGAGTGGTCCTGGCAGAACCCAAACTGAGCATCGGTGAGCAAGTTATTGGTGAGTAAGTGCTGCTTGATAGCACTGTCGACGACACCTTCCATCACTTTGCTGATGATTCAGAGTAGGCTGATGGGGCGGTAATTGGCCGGATTGGATTTGTCCTGCTTTTTGTGGACAGGACATACCTGGGCAATTTTCCACATTGTCGGGTAGATGCCAGCATAGCTGTACTGGAACAGTTTGGCTAGAGGCGTGGCTAGTTCTGGAGCACAAGTCTTCAGCACTACAGCCGGGATGCTGTCGGGGGCCCATAACCTTTGCTGTATCCAGTGCACTCAGCCGTTTCTTGATATCATATGGAGTGAATCGAATTGGCTGAAGACTGGCTTCTGTGATGGTGGGGATATCGGAAGGAGGCCGAGATGGATCATCCACTCGGCATTTCTGGCTGAAGATGGTTGCAAATGCTTCAGCCTTGTCTTTTGCACTCACGTGCTGGACTCCGCCATTATTGAGGATGGGGATGTTTACAGAGCCTCCTCCTCCCATTATGTTCAAAGCTTATGTTCAAAGATATCAAAGAAAAACATTGGTGATGTTTTACCTGGTATTTTTAGTAAGGGGTTGTTTCTTTTCCTCTTTCTCTTACTCACTTTCTTTGATAACAAAGGGTTAAAATGAATAGCATAGTCACTATGGATACCCATTTCATTTCATTCATTGGCGAGGTTTGGGGAAGGAATTCCAGAGCTTTGGGCCCAGACGGCTGGAGGCACGGCCGCCAATGGTTGGGCGAAGGAAGTGGGAGATGCACAAGAGGCCAGAACATGCCATTTCCAAAATTTGGTTGCTCAACCAATGCTGTGAACATTGTACTAATTCTGTCAGTTATTAGGAGGTTGACCGCAAGATAGTCTTGTGTAGTACTGAAGTAAAGGGGAAGTTAGAAGAGAAAAAAAAACCCTGAAGAATAAGTGTGTAGAAAAAAAGTAGTTAAAAATGTAGATTAGGTATTTAAGTGTAGGAAAACCGCAATTCGGATTATTGAAACAGAAGTATAGAATATTCAAATTTGTGGTAGAATTTGATCAATTGTGTGGTTCTCCGACCTTTCTCAGTACAACCAAAGTGAGAGAGTGAGAGAGAAAGAACGTGAAAGAAAGAGAGGGAGAAAAAAAAGTCCTTACTGGAGATCCATAAAAAAACCTCTCCTCTCCTTAAGATAGCCACTCATAAGTAAAAACTGCAGTAGATTTGACACTGGCCTTTCACCTCTGGGACCTGGGTTTAAATCCAGCCCGGACTGATGAGATGAAACTCCACATGCTGGCTGTATGTGAGATTAATCTAGGCATCAAACATAGGCCTACAGCACAAAACTGCTTCTAATTTGGCAATAATTGGCGGTGTCGCACAATTTGGCTCGGGTGGAAATTGGGGGGGGAATGCCACATTTGTGCAGTAGAGGGCGCTCTTCTGAGTTTGGGGCTGAAGCATGCCGTTGGGCCAATGTGGACGGACCTTTTCTCTGCATATAGCTGTGCTACACTTGACCTGAGAGTGCTTGATCCTGACATTATGAGCCTGACATGGATTATGTTCCATTCCCAGCATTAACATCTTCTTTTGAAAAAGAGATGGTGGCGCATACTGCTTTGCAATTCCATACGTGCCAGAAGGCCCTAGGCACCTCACCTAAGTGACCATTTCCTCGGGTGTGAATCTTTACAACCTGGGGCTGAAATTGGTCCATCCCAGTTCAGTGAAATGGGCTCATAAGGAATCGCGAAGCTGTTTTACACTGCGCCTGATTTTCTATGTCACTGAAGTCAATGGAAGAGAAAAAGTCTAGCGTGGTGAAAGAGGTTTGCTGATTCGCGATGAGCCTGTTTCACGCTACTGGTGAAGACAAATTTCACCCCCTCTGTGTTTGGTGGGCAAGTCTGAAGTCATCCACTTTGGATCCAAGAAAGATAAATCAGAGTATTTTCTAAATTATGAGAAACTAGGAACTGTAGAGGAGCAGAGAGATTTGGAAGTTCAAGTACACAAATCATTAAAAGCCAGTAGACAGGTACAAAAATAATCACAAAGATTAATAGAATGTTGGCCTTTATTTCAAGCGGTCTGGAATACAAAGGGGAGGAAGTTATGCTTTAGTTGTACAGACCCTTGGTCAGGCCCCATCTGGAGTACAGCATTCAGTTTTGAGCACCTTCCCTCAGGAAGGGTATATTGGCCTTGGAGAGGGTGCAGTGCAGATTCACCGGAATCATACCAGGGCTTAAAGGGTTAAATTATGAGGGCAGGTTGCATAAACTTGGCTTGTATTCCTTTGAGTATAGGAGATTGAGGGGTGATCTGATCGGGGTGTTTGAAATGTTATAGATATAAAATGAAAAATAAATGTTAGTTGCGGTTTATGTGAGAAAATAAGATGCTATTTGGCAGTAGTGATATTATTCAGTGAGGAGAAAAATGTATTGACTTGACCGTGAATATAAAATCAAGAACTTTGTGCTGCAGAGCCAAGCACATAATCTAGACTGACACTCCGAAGAAGAGCAATGGAATTCTCCCGGTGTCCTGGCCAATATTTATTCAACTGATCGTTCATCTCATTTTCTGGTTGAGGGACCTTGCTGTGTGCAAGTTGCCTGATGCATTTGCCTATATACAGTGATCACACTTCAAAAATAATTCATTTTGGACGCCCTGAGGACATGACAGATGCTATATAAATGCAAGTTCTTTCTTACTGTGAGAAACCTTTCAAAACACAGTAAACTACTGATACTGTCTATCATTTGTGTATTAACGACCAGTGAAAGCCCAAAAGTTGAGTGCTGTGCTTCAAAGTCTGTACAACACTTGACCTATGGTTTGATCCTGTAAATGTTGTTTGCTGGTTCTTTTTGCAGATGCCATGGTAACTGAAGGTGGAGAGAACTTCAGCGTTGGACAGAGACAGCTCTTCAGTTTGGCCAGAGCCTTTGTACGAAAGAGCAGCATTCTGATCATGGATGAAGCTACAGCTTCCATTGACATGGCTACAGTAAGTTAGACAGACCTTTGAGGACTGACCAGCACTTCACTATCACATAACAGAAGACATAAGGTTAGACCTTTGGATGGGTTTATAAAATCTATATGAAATAGTCCACTTAATTTTGACTTAATGGGGATAAAATTCAATTTTGGCTTGATCGTAATATGGGCAGTAGCGGATTGGCCGCCTGTTATACATCCTGTCCGATTTTTTCTTTCCATTCAAGTCCCCTGCCGCTGATCTCCATTTTCTCCACGACCGGCGCACTGCCTCTTGGGCCCACGACCGGTGCCCCCAGCAAGCCGGTCGTGTCCTGATGTCGCAAGAAGACCAATTTCACGTGGTCCCCCTCCTCATCAGTTTCGACGCGGTGGTTCATGGCTGCCGCTCGGTTCGTGCTGAAGTCGGGCGTGGACCACTGTCTAGGCCCATGGCTTTAGCTCCGCCTAACTAGAAACTTGGTAAAGCAACTTCTTCATGAAAGGTCAAAAATCTATGATTTTTTTTCTTTCCGTTTTCCATACGTTTAAAGGAGAAGGAAAGTGTAGGAGAGCGCAATTATTCAAAATACACACCTTTTTATAGAAGATTTGTCTTTTCTTTTAAATGCCTGATTATACATCAACTATGGGGAACATCCCTGTGCATCTTGCAGCACCTTTACTGCAAACAAAGGGGGCCACAATTTCAAACCAGCCCAAGAGCTGCCCTATATCAGGAAATCATTCAAAGTTTGGGAAGTTTGCATTGTGGAAACCAGCCTGTAGCGTGCTTTACTAGGGTCGGCTGGTTAGGGAATGCTTTGAAGCCACACATCCTGCTGTTTGCAATGGGCCCACTCCAGGGCGCTCCCTGTAACTACAATCACTGGAAGGGCCTAACAGAGAGGGAGACCCTACTCAAGGGTCTGCATGCCAACGGGAAAATTGATGTTTCTTTAAAAACAAATCTTCAGTGCAATTTTGTAGTTAAGTTAAGCCATTTTTGTTGGGACATTTCTAAACTAACAGACTCTGTGTGATTTCTAAATCTATTTTTGTTTACTAGGAGAGCATTTTGCAGAAAGTAGTAATGACAGCCTTTGCCGATCGCACCGTGGTGACAATCGCAGTAAGTACAAGTGATTACACTGAGTATTTGTGTTATTGTAGTCTTCATAGTCAATCTTCATTTGTGAGTTCCTCATTTATAATGCATTGACTACTCCGATGTTGTGGATATTTATGGATGTTTGCGGTTTATAGTTTTACTCTTTACCACTGTATCACATTGCTTTGTCTTTTCCACTTTCTGAATTGGTTTATTTCAAGGCGATTTATATCTAATTGATGGCATCAGCTTTAAGTGCCAATCAATGATTAGGGTTATCACAGCACCTTTTTTTTATCTTGCTGAAATCTCCAGGATAAAATGATGGACCAAGTACAAACCGTGAAATGCCTGCCTCATATTGTATTATTGTGATTACATGAATAAAAATTATGTCAAAGAAGAAAAGGAAGCATCAGTTCTCGCTGACATCAGTCTTGACAGGAAAGATGTCATCGCAAGGCATGAGGGGTATAATTTCCATCTTCAGCTTTGCCCAGAGGGAGGTCACATCATGATTTTATGACCATTAAAACGAATGAATTCACAATGTGCACTCCTAGTATGGGAAGCCCTGCCTCAGCATCACTGAAGATGAAAACTACCTTTAGCTCCAGCAGTTAGAATCAGAGTCTGAGAAAGCACAGTGGGGTAGATCTTGACTTTGCGCGATGGTGTCAAACGGGCAATAGCGAATCAACAGCCCACTTTACATCTCTCCCATTGACTTCAATGGAAATAATAATCGGGAGAGATGTGAAACGGGCTGCCGACTCGCTAGCACCTGTTTTATGCTATCACACAAGATCTACCTCAGTGAAAGGAAAAAATTAGATAGTGTAATTAAATAAGTGAATTGAGTAAACTTGTCATTCAACACCATAAGGTCAATGGAATAGAGGCATCCACTTAAAGCCCAGAATGAGTCAGAAAACAGCACTGTCTGGGTTTAGCCATTATAAAACAGCAGATTGTCTTAGCTCAATCTACCAGTCAGCAGCTCTCAAGGAGTGTTCCTCTGAAGCAGATGGTTTCCTGTGATTCTTCATTACTTGTGTTTCGTGCCTCTTTAAGTTTCTGCCATGTTTTAACAATCTTCCTTTTGTTGTTCTATTCACATGATTATTCGTCTCTCTCCTTCACTATCCCAGCCATTCACCTTTTGTTTTTCTCTGCTGTTTCTCCTTCCAGCATCGTGTGACTTCCATTCTGGATGCAGACCTAGTGTTAGACTTTTGCGAGGGTATTTTAGTGGAGTGTGGTGATTCCTCCAAATTGCTCTCCCAGGAGGAGAGCATCTTTGCCTCTCTGGTGAAGTCCAACAAGTAGAGGAGTCCAGTGCACTCTATTGGCACAGAGTCCAGCTATTGGGTTGGTAGACTTGATGGATACTGGCATCGGCCATGGAAGCTTTGATCTTTGTTTTTCAGCTGGAATCTTCATAAACACGCAAGCTTACTGCGTTTCAAGCACCAAAGTTGATATGCTGCCGTTGCGTGGCTTTTGTACTTTGAGATTTGTGCAGCTTTTATAGTTCAAGATCTAGGTCAATGCCTTGTAAAAAATTGTGCTTTAACTTTCATTTGTTGAGCAAAACTTAATCTTATCATGAAGAAGTGAGCTGTTAACCCCTAGAGCCCCCAAATATTATTTCAGACTTTTACTATCATTGAAAGAAAGAGTTCACATCTGGTACGTGACTATCAAAATACTGTTAATTGTAATACATTAGTTGTAATTCAGATTTTTGTTAATAAAGCCATATTGCAAGGTAAACAGTGACTCTAGAAACTCATCACAGGCACAAACAACCTTTGAGGCGATTGGCAATTTTTTTGATTCCTCAGCCAACCTGCTCTTAACTTCATCGATTGAAAACTTTTCAATTTATCATTATGTTCCATCTGTGCTTGCTGATTGCAAAATATAATTTCTGTAAGCAAACACTATTTAACTAATTAAAACTGCTTTCACTTTAATTTGATGCATTCACAATGACAAAGCCCACATTCACAATGGTTCCCCCCCCAAAAAACTTACAGGGGTGTATTTTCCTCTGGATGCTAAGTGTAATAAGAAAATAGACATCAGTAAACAAGTAAACAAGACAAGTAATAAGTGGAAAGCAAAATACTAATGCTGGAAATCTGAAATAAAAACAGAAAATGTTGGAAAAACTCAGCAAGTGAGAGGCAGCACCTGTGGAGAAAGAAACAGAGTTAACATTTCAGGTCAAAGACCTTTCATCAGAACTGGAAGAACTGATGAACAGCTTCCAGTTCTGACGAAAGGTCCTCGACCTGAAATGTTAACTCTGTTTCTTTCTCCACAGGTGCTGCCTCTCACTTGCTGAGTTTTTCCAGCATTTTCTGTTTTTATTTAAGTAATAAGTAGAAATGGACTAAAAAGTTTGTTTCTAGCGCTATTCTGTGTCTTGCTGTCAACATATAAAAGTTGTCAAAGACTATGAAAGTTTTTTAGAGGCCAATTGCGATAATATTGTGCAACCTCACATGGAGGAAATGGAAACTGAGTTCTGAACTCCCATTTAGAATGAGAATTAGCCATTTCAAAGTAGTCCTTACGGTTGCAAAAATAATCTTTGGGGGAATCAGGTAGAATCCAGGACATGTAGCACTGACCCAGTCCAACTCCTGCTAGCAGCCATGACTTGATCTGATTCCCATTAGCAATCCTAACCTGACCCAGTTCCCACTGGATACCCATACCTTGACTTGATGTGATCCAACTCTCACTGGCATCTCATGCACTTGAATGAACTTGCAGCTGAAAATCAGCCACGTTTAACATGGAGAGCATGGACATATATGGCTGATAATGCTATGAGTGTTCGTTTTTTAAAGATATATGAATAAAATAAATTAAAGACTCACACACAAATGAATGAATTTACAGCTGACAAGTTGAAGCAAACTATCAAAGACAATCTCTACTTCCCGATCTATCGAATGGACTTTGTAAAAGCTTTGTTGGGCCATTTCAATTAAGCTCTGCACACACTACACGGCAGGGTGAATGAAATATTAACCATTTATACAGTTACATGCCCATTTAGCTGCATGAGAAGTGTAAAATGACATTGTTACAGGCACACGTTGGGAGCGGTAGCCTAGTGTTTATGGTACTGGACTAGCAACCAGAGTAATAATCCCACCATATCAAACTTTGACATTGAGTTCAGTAAATCTGGTCATTTGTGGGCTAACACTAGAAAATTAGCCATGAAACCTGCCGGATTGTTGTAAAAGCCCAACTGGTTCACTAAGGGAAGGGAAGAGGACCCTACCTGATCTACCTACATGTGACTCCAGTCCCACGCTATGTCATTGACTCTTAATGCCCTCAGTGATGCACAATAAATGCTGCCTTGTCAGAGTTGGACAAGACTGGCCAAAATAATTTTGGGAGCACCCACCATTTTGATTGGCAGCCATTAAACATGAGCAGAAGTAAATTAAGTTTTCTTTGCGCAAAAGAGGAAAATATAACCAATAAAGTCTAAAATTCAAAAGGACCAATTTTGCTAGTTCATACTACTGGTGGGTGAGTGTAGCCTGTCGGACTTGTATATTGGGAAATCACAGGGACACTGCCCATGATTTTCCAGTCATTAATATTAAAGGACTGAAAATGGAGGAGAGGGTGCCTGTGATTTCCTGACCAGCGCAGATAGTGGGTCCCACCTGGTAATGCGAACAGCAAAAATGAATCTTTAACACTTAGCATTTTGTAATTTCTTCTTACTTTTGTGTATATGGGCCAAGATATTACTGCACTAACCTGGTGTGAAACTAACAAACATAAATACAGAATAATTATCCCTTTATTACATGGAAGGGGACAGTTTACCCAATGCACTCTCCTGGCTCCCAGCTTCACTCCACCGGAGTGCTTATCAGCAAATTGTAGGCGCACTTCACGCAATTTTCCATCCACGATGGGTGGAAAATCCGGGGGAACATGCCCACGGTTTCCTCGATACGTGCTTCTGCTGAGTGAGGCTCCTCGCCAGGCGAGCACATTGAGAAAGTCGGCCCTTACATTGTCATGAGGTAAATTTTCTGTGTGACTTGGAAGCATTTCTGGACACACTAAGTTCAGCTTCTGTATTTTTTAGTGTTCGTGTGGGCTTGCTGTGCTTTTTTTGTTTAATTTTTTTTTGATAAGTGTTATAAATCTGTGATTGTTATGAAATACAGAAACATGAGCTGTGTTGTCTCCTTTAACTCGCAGCTGCAATTGGTCACGCAATCCAGGCATTTTCCACAATTTTGTTTAAGTGTATCAATAGTTTTAAGTCCCAGCAACTGAGGCGGGTAAATGGAGTTCAGATACAGATCAGTCATGATTGAATTGGATGGCGGAGCAGGCTCGAGGGGCTGAATGGCCTTCTTCTGTTCCAAGATATTCCCTTTTCAGAATGAAAAAGGGACTTAAAACTTCTGATCCACAATATGCATGTAAATATTATGATTTAATTTTGACTGATTTAAATGGACTTGGGTCACATCCTAAAATGCTCTTCTTCTTCCTGCAGCATCGTGTGCACACCATACTAACTGCGGACCTGGTCATTGTGATGAAACGGGGGAACATTCTCGAATATGATAAACCTGAAAGTCTCCTAGCCCATGAGGGTGGCATCTTTGCATCTTTTGTTAAGGCTGATATGTAAATCTGCCTGAGCTCTCACATTGCATGTCGATATGTATTTCATCTCTCTCTTTGCACCAATAGTTTTGTATTTTTTTATATAAAGTTTACAGTAGTCTTCCTTAAAAATACCACGTTTTTATACACTGACTCTAAGAATAACAAAGTTGTAGCTCTGTCGCTTTAGATCAGTGACTCTCATCATAACAGTCCCATAATATGTCACACCCCACTAGCTATAGATACTAGCACATGCAGATACAGCAAGCAATTAGGAAGACAAATGGTATGTTAGGCTTTATTGCATGGGGGTTGGAATATATGAGTAAGGAGGTCTTGCTGCAATTATATAGGGCTCTGGTGAGACCACACCTGGAGTACTGCGTACAGTTTTGGTCTCCTTACCTAAGGAAGGATATACTTGCCTCAGAGGGGGTGCAACGAAGGTTCACTAGAATGATTCCTGAGATAAGAGAGTTGTCCTATAAGTAGAGATTGAGTTGAATGGGCCTATATTCTCTGGAGTTTAGAAAAATGAGTGGTGATCTCATTGAAACGTATAAAATTCTTAGAGGGTTTGACAGTCTAGCGGCTGTTTCCCCTGGCTGGAGAGTCTAGAACTAGGGGTCATAGTCTCAAGATAAGGGGTCAGCCATTTAGGACCATAATGAGGCAACATTTCTTCACTCAGAGGGCTGTGGATGCTCGATCATGGAGTATATTCAAGGCTGAGATCGATAGATTTTTGGACTCTGGGGAATCAAGGGATATGGGATTGGGCGGGAAAGTGAAGTTGAGGTTGAAGATCAGCCATGATCTTATTGAATGGCGGAGCAGGCTCGAGGGGCCGTATGGCCTACTCCTGCTCCTATTTCTTATGTTCTAATGTTCTAGCACTGATGGAGGGTCCTTTAATTCTTGAGCCTACACAAACATTAACCTTAAAATAAGTGACCTTTCAAAACTTTAATGAGCTACAGAACACAAAAACAATATTGCAGGGAAATGTCATTTTTCATGAACTAATGGATTTATTCAAACTTTACAGAAACACTCGTTTCAAGATGCAGTAATGATTAGAAAATATTTCAGCATGGTATCAGAATGGTTTTTATATTTTAAATGTGATAATCTATCTGAAGTTAATGTCAATTTGAACGTGTGTCTCGATACCTATTATGGATCGCTTTGTTTCAAATACTCATTTATTCAAGTTAATAAAATAAAGTTACTGGAGTTTTGGCAAGGTATGCAGATTGCAGATGTCTATTAGAGGAGGAAACTTTAAAGTTTAAAAATCGAAAATATCAGATTCAATCTGGACAGTGGCTGCAACATGGGGCACTGGAACCAGACTCGATCTTGGTCAAATAGATACATTAAACACATGGGCACAGCAACTACATTTGGCAGCTGAATTCTATCCTTTTGTTAAAAAATATAAAAGGTGACTATCAGAAGTGTGGAGGGGGGGAAATGTTACTGCAGATACATAGCCTTCATCATCCACTGTGCAGTATTTGGAAATGATCACATCCAAACAGCTACAGTGACTTTTCCACTCATTTGGATCTAACAGGATGTCCAACTCTTGTTCACATTGAGGTGATGAGCAGGTTTAGCGCGGTGACGACTCGCCGTTTGATCGAGTGCCAATTCAGGACATGTAGCTCCCAGCTGGAACACCGTATTCCATTGACAATCTTCGGTTGTTGCCTAGCAGTGGTCGCTTGATAGTCACCTTGAGTCACATTAATCGCAGCCTCCTGTCTCGCTCCATATCTTGAGTAGGACTCTCACCGCGCAGTTTGAAAACCTCCTCTAGATCCTTATGATAACTCTTGTATTCTCACACTGTCCAAGCAATAACAGTATATGCACCCTGAATAATTGGATACCTCATTTAGAAAGCCAAGTTCTGAAATTATCAGGGTACGTTTGTCAAGAATATTTGAGTTGCACTGTGGAAAGATTATTGAATTATTGTTGAAAGCTACAATATCCCCATTTAAATACCAGATCAATGGCATTGAAGCATGGATGTCAAACAGTAAAGCCCCCCCATTTGTAATACATCACAGAGGACAATAGCATTACAATAAGACTTGAATGTAAGAAGGTTGACTGTTACTGTAAAATTAATAGCAAGTGTAAAACATGCACATTATCATTGGTGCATTCAAGTTTACTGCATGTAGCGTATTTAAGTAATTACTTAGTTTATATTCCGGCCAGCTATGCCAATGGCTTTTAATAATCCAGTATATTAACTCTATTATCTGGCCATTCCTTTGTTTGCTGTATGTGGGATCTTGCTGTGTGCACATTGGCTGCTGCATTTGCCTCCAAAACAAGGGTGACTCTACTTCAAAAGCAATCCAATGGCTGTAAAGTGCTTTGAGACATCCTGAGGACCTGATATTAATGCACGTTATTTCTTGCTTGCATTACAGCCCCTCTCTTTCTATCCCTTCCTGTTTTCCTAGCATGTAATTGGAAAATAATTGTTCACGATTTATTAAGATGTGAGTTGGTATAAAAGACTGATTTAAGTGAAATATTTAGCCACGTTTATAGCACAATGCTTTATTACCAACAATTAAGAAAGGACAGGACTCTATTTACTGTAAGACAGCATCATTCTTCGTTAAAAGTTACTCTTACTCTGTAGAGCATCTTTGCAGAAACCCATTATACACAGTGTAAAATCCTGATAAACTTGTCATTTAAAATGTTGACAAGCTTGCATTTTATGTTTGGTCTGTTTTTGTTTTGGAAATTGATAAATATTTAAAAGTCAAATCAGTTCTGAGAAGCAGATGTCTGTGTATTTTAAAAGGAGATTTTATAATGGGTATCAGAGTGATAGTGTACGATAAGAAAAACATTGTACAATTTAGCTGAAATCATTTTGGAATGAATTGTATCACTTTTAACTTGGTTGAACTAGTACATCAGGAAGCACTTGTGTTATGTGAGTAATACTGATAATATTTTCATTAATAGCAAATAGGACTGCACGGTGCAGACACAATCAATTACTGGATATGCAATGACGTAATGAAGCGGCGTTGACCACTTTAATATGGCACAACACTAACCACTTTTGTCATACTGTAAATATGTATCTCGAGATTCTGTATTAGTTTTGAATACAAAACACCAAAACTTGTGCCTCGGCTGCTTTTACACTTTCTATTCAATAAAATTCAGACTTTGCTTGATTGTGCTGTGTGGTGTACTGATTGTTAACTACTGATTTTCTGTTCAACTTAAATGGCCATTAACTGGACAAAAGATACCCTTGGCCAAAGAATTTGTTTTTTTTTAGAATTATAGTATATATAATTATAGAATGAAAAGTGCAAGAGGCCTGATTCTGGTTGGGTTGAAAATCATACTTGGTCATCCAGTGTTGCAAGGCTGGGTTGGGTTGCAAGAAGGAGCCCCTCATGTTAGCAGACTTGGCCCATCGGTCCTGATGGTGCAGTGTGCTGGTGTACTAATGTGCTGGGCCCATGGTGTTGTAAAGTGTACCTTCAATTATTTTAACTCAATGGTGGGGGGGGGGGGGGGGGATTTTCGTGTCCCTACCGCGCTGGTAGTGCTTAAAAACAGGGTGATACTGGGACCAAAATAGTGCATGGAACAGGAGCACTAACATACCACCAGTTTCCTGCTCATTACGATTTTCAGGCAGACCTCAATCTAAGCAGCCAGAGATTCCCCCGGATACAGGCGGCAGCCTCATTAATATATGCTAATCGGAGGCAAATAGAATAGTTACAACCTCCCAAGCCATTTTTGTCTCCGCCCCTGTTGCTACCGCCAATTCCTGTTTCCGCCCACAAACCGCGAGGGGTACAAGTCAGGAGGTGGCCATTTCCAGTGGAACCCTCAACTGCTCTCAGGTAAAACTGTAGAAGGTTTTGGGAGACATTTAGCTTGTATTAGATGGTGCTTGCAGGAATCCTTACCCTCCCAACAGAGTATATAAGCCCTTGACAACCTGCCTGCAGTTCTCAGAGGGACAATGCATAAAGAAGCTGTGTTCCTCTAGAGACCTGCAACCAACTGCTGCAGCTAGCACAGCATTGCCTATTCCTGTCAAGGTCGCTGCGGTCCTTAAGTTCTTTGCCTTTGGCTCATTACAGGTTGCAACAGGGGATATCAGTAACATCATTCATACTGCAGTTCATACTTGCATTAAGCAGGTGACTGATACCTTGTTTGCTAAAGCAAAAACTCTCATCACTTTCCCCACAACCAGAAGCAGCAAGTTAGGACTTTGGGTTCTCACAGATTGCAGGTTTCTCCCAAATCCAGGAGATCATTGACTGCACCCATATCACCCCATGGGCTCCTTCACACAACCCCACTGTCTACATGAATCACAAGGGCTTCCAATCCATTGATGTGCAACTGGAACCAGCAGTGAATCTTGCAGGTCTGCGCCCGCTTTCCTGGCAGCTGCCATGACACATTTATACTGTGGCGACCCTTAAACCCCCTGCAACACTCTTTGCCCCTGTACAGAAAGTGAGAGGTTGGCAGTTTGTGGACAAGGGCTATCTCCTGCAAACTTCACTCATGATTCCTCTCAGAAACTCATGCTCGGATCCATCTGTAGGGGGTGGTGGTGTGTGTCAGCTTCACCTCTGACTACTGAGCGGTCCGAATCGCTCCCACTCCCTGGGTTCTAGACCTTGGACTTATTTGGGGGTTGTGACAAAGTGCAGCAGACAACTGGTTTTGGTGCAAGAAACTTTGACCTTTATTCAAGAGAGGAAATACAACACAACAGTCTTAACACTCTAATAAAATGGGGAACACTACAGTACATGCGAGGGAAATTACAGTAGAAGGATACCTCACCCCTCTCAATCCCACTGTACTAGCTAGGTTGGACTCTAAAGGACCAGGGATAATGCTCACCAAACGAACCCTTGACAGTAATTCACCCAGAGGTAAGTCAGAAATAGATTGTAGAGTAGTAACTTTGCGGGTCTTCGGTTTTCTCCCGAGTTGGTTCTCTTTGGTCGCGGTGGCTCAATATTACCCGGTTGGTTGGTGGTAATATTCGGTTGGTTGTTTCGTAAGGCCCTTGTTGCCGCGAGGTTTCTGACGGTCACTGGGACTGTTGCTCTGGTTTCTTCTTGTGTGTCGGCGTGCTTCTAGAGCTGCTGACCTTCCCTGTCGAACTGCTTTCCTTGTTGTCTGCTGGAAACTGCTCTTCTTTCCAGACACAGGCAGAACCAAGACAGTTTCTTCTTGTGTGTCGGCCTGCTTCTAGAGCTGCTGATCTTCCTTGTCAAACTGCCTTCCCCTCGCCTTGTTGTTTGCTGGAAACTGCAAACTGCTCTTCTTTCCAGACACAGGCAGAACCAACACAAGCAGCCCACCAGAGCTAGCAAGCCAGAGAGCGAGAGAGAGAGAGCTTTCGCCTTGTGGCTGTCTCTCTTACAATGGTCTGTTTAAACAGTTCTTACAAAGTTCTTTGATGGCCTTTTGATGGTCCCAATCATAATGCAAATTGCTTCTCCCAATGTGTCATTGTTTTAATTCTGATTTAGAGCTTGTCACATAAGGCTTCCTTTTGTATCCAACGTCCTAGGTGTTGATAGGTTTTGCATTAAAACAAAAGCACGGCCCCACCAGTCTGGAAAACATTGCCTCTTTCAATGGGTTTACAGTAATATATGGTAATATATGCAACGGGCAGTTGCAGGGGCAGTCTGTAAACACCATGTATTATTGTTCAATATGTATAAATGCGTAGGCTTCAAGGAGATCTTGAAACATTTGCCTGAGGAAGGAGAAAATCTCCGAAAGCTTGTGAATTTAAAATAAAATTGCTGGACTATAACTTGGTGTTGTAAAATTGTTTACAATTGTCAACCCCAGTCCATCACCGGCATCTCCACATCTTTCAATGGGAGTCATGATGTGGAGATGCCGGTGATGGACTGGGGTTGACAATTGTAAACAATTTTACAACACCAAGTTATAGTCCAGCAATTTTATTTTAAATTCACAAGCTTTCGGAGATTTTCTCCTTCCTCAGGCAAATGTTTCCTGAGGAAAACATTTGCCTGAGGAAGGAGAAACATTTGCCTGAGGAAGGAGAAAATCTCCGAAAGCTTGTGAATTTAAAATAAAATTGCTGGACTATAACTTGGTGTTGTAAAATTGTTTACAATCTTTCAATGGGAGTGATTGTCGACCCCCTGCGGTCAGTTTTGCATGAAAACAGAGACATGTCTGAAGCAGTAATTCTCCCACCTTCCACGTGTGGGTTGTGGATTTCGTCTGGTGACCTCTCAACTATCCTTCCATTTTAGGATTATAGTCAATGGCCAAAGTTTTCCCATACTCAGGGTAAAGGTGAATTTCTTTAGGGTTTTTCTCTGAGTTTTTGGGGGATCTGTGAATTTTTGAGAATCTTACACATCGGTCAACCAGAGCAGACCAATGGAGTCCTCAAGCAAGGATTCTGATGGCTGGACAGGTCAGATTATGTCATGCAATACGGCCCACAAAGTCCATTCCGTGTGATTGTGGTTTGCTATGCAGCCTAGAATCTTGCACTGGTTTAAAGAGATTTGCTCTTCATGCTTCTTCATAAAATGACACACTGAGGACCTAGTGAATGATCCCCCCTGTGCAATAAATACTCAAGTATGCAAAAAATAAATAGGTCCAATTTGGATAGAAAGGGTTGATAGAGAAAAAACATTTCCTCTGGTAGGAGAGTTCAGAACAAGGGGGCATAACCTTAAAATTAGAGCTAGGGCGTCCAGGGGTGATGTCAAAAAACATTGCTTCACACAAAGGATAGTGGAATTCTGGAAAACTCTGCCCCAAAAAGCTGTTAAGGCTGACGGTCAATTGACATTTTATTAACTGAGATTGATGGAGTTTTGTTAGGCGAGGGTATTAAGGGTTATGGAACCAAGGCGGGTAGATGGAGTTAGGATACAGTACAGCCATGAACTAATTGAATGGCGGGACAGGCTCGAGAGGCTGAATGGCCTCCTCCTGTTCCTATGTGCCCAAGTTCCTAATCAGATTTTATTTCATTACAATGAGACAATTGTAATGGAATCAATTTCATTGGGCAGAAATTTCCTCTGAGCTGCACCCACTCCGTTTACACGTTTTCGCCGCACTTCAGCGAAATTACAGCGGAAGCAGCTCCGAGGAAATTCCGAGCCATTATTTGCTATGGAATTATAAGTGCCGTATTTCAGTTGAAACCTGGGTGCAGTCTATAATTGTTTTGTAGATCGGTTACCTTTTTGTTTCATTGTTGGAATGGAATCTAATTTTATGTCAGCCCTCTCGTGTCATGGCTGTAGAATATAACTGTTATAAGAGTGGCAGTTCCTCAGTTAAATTATTTGCCTTTACCCTGATGTTCAAGCAGGCCGATTTGCTGAACAAAAGGTTTCTTTTCTCAATGGTCAAGCAATTAAAATCTGAGCCATTGCCTAATTGAATAGGTTGTCAGTTGTAATCTCTTTGCCATTTAATAAGTCTGTTTGCTTTTGAAACCATAACATTATCTGATTGGGATGGGCTGGAGTTAACATATAAAATAACCATTAGCCTTTATAGGACCTACCATTTGATTAGTTTGTGTTTAAAGGCCACTGGGGCTTCAACCCAAACACCCAATCTGTGATCCTTCATGTTGAATTTTGGTAAGGGAAGACAATTCAATTTAAACTCTAGCTATTCTTAAATTAAGATACAATTTTCTCTGTTCCTTCCTATGTTTGCCACAGTTTTCAAAAATTACTTTAATCAAAGGCACTACCTCTCAAAGCACTAAGCGAACAGCTACAACACTAGAGACTTCTAGCACTGATTGAAGTCCATCAGAGTTAAGTGCAGATTCACAGGTCTCTTCTATATCCTCGACAGCTCCATGTAGCCAAGTACCAATGCAACCCCTTCACTTCGACAGAGAAGTTCCTCATTAATGATCTTTAACAAGTTAAATTAGGTCTTTTGTTTAAAAAAAACTTTTTGCTAGCATTCTTACTCCTGTTTTTGAAGAGTTGGAGTGCCCAGAACATGAAATATGGACGATCAGTCTGTTGCCTTTTTCTCCTAACATTTCCCCATTACTATCTATGTTTTTTGTTAAGTTTCACAAACAGAGGAATATTATCCCCAGTGTCCAATGTCTTTATAGTGAAATCTAAAAATAGCAATAGAGAAATGCAAGAGTAAACTCTGAGTCTATGAGGGGACTAACAGTAAATAAAAAGACAGAAGAGAAATATAACCTTGTTAGAAAGTTAGTATTATTGGGCTGACTTATAGGGGTAAATTTTAACCCCGAAGAACGGGTGGGTTGGGGGCAGGGGGGCAGGGGGGCAGTGAAAATTTCAGAATTTGGGAGTGGGAATGAATCCCAGCTCCAACCCATCGACTTCCGCGTTTGACCCAGACGCATCTGGGTGCGTGCTTGCTTCTGGAACCCGGACGCCCTGCCGGCTTGATGACATTTGAAGGTGCAGTTAAGGTAGTTGAAGTAGTTGAGGACATTACATTTTAGTGTATTGAGGCAGACAAACAATTTTAACTCTACCTGAACGTGTCTCCTGTGGCCTCTGAAAGACGCCATGGAAACACAGGTGAGTTGCAGCCGTCCGCCATTTGGACCTTTAAACCAGTGATTGACACGTGAAGAAAAGGTGAGTTTTTGCAGCAGGGCAATCAGTTCTCTCAGGCAAACCTCTGGCTGGGAGTTCTTTGTGATTAGACTGAGATTTCTTTGTTCACATATATTTACCTTCATTTTGGACCCCCTCAACCTGACATCTTCAGGATGGGGGGGCGGGGGGGGGGGGGCGCAATGGATTTATTCCACAGTACATCTGAGGAGGAGGCACATCACCATTCAAGGCAGGCACGGTGTGCAGTTCTGGGAGTTGCAGCTCCACAAGACAGAGATGCGCCACAAGGACCTGCAGAAGAGCAGAGAAGGAACCAGCGGAGGGACCGAGATTGCAGGAGGCACTACCCACGTGCGAGGATCTACAGATAGAGCTGAGCTTCCTGGACCTCTCTGAGGAGCGGTGCCTACGAGGGCTCAGATTGAGTCACCAGGTGGTTGCAGACATCTGTAGGCTCCTTCATGCAGAGCTGCTCCCAGCTGGGCCTGGTGGACACGTATTGCCCGTCACAGTTAAAGTCACCACTGCCCTCAATTTCTTCACCTCCGGATCCTTTCAGGGTGCCACCAGTGACATCTCCAGGATCTCTCAGTCATCTGCACAAAAGTGTATATGACAGGTCATGGATGGCTTCTTTGCCAGGACATCCCACTACGTCAACTTCCCCATCGACGACATCAGCCAGACTGAGAGGGAAGTGGGTTTCCACCCTCTGGCTGGCTTCCCACGGGTGCAGGGCGCAATTGATTGCACACATGTAGCAATCCGAGGACCTGTACATGAGCCAGGACTGTTCATCAACCGAAAGGGATATCACTCCCTCAATGCTGGTTTGCGACTACTGGAAGAGGTTTCTGCAGTAGTGTGTCAAATTCCCTGGCAGCTGCCATGATTCCTTCATTTTGTGCGAATCCAACATCCTGGCCCTCTTCCACGTACAAGACAGACTTAAGGGCTGGCTCCTTAGAGACAAGGGATACTCCCTGCAGACGTGGCTCATGACACCTGTGAGGAACCTCACCAGCGAGGCACAGCAGCGGTACAATAACAGTCACATCACCACCAGATCTGTCAATGAACAAGCTATAGCAATGCTGAAGATGCGCTTCAGGTGCCTGAATCAATCTGGGGCAGCACTTCAGTACGCACCAGCAAGGGTGTGCAGAATGATAGTTGTATGTTACTTCGTACACAACATCGTTCAACAGTAAGGGTTACCGGTGGATGAGGTCCCATGTGCTCATAAAGCAGCTGCACCTACCATCAACATTGAAGAAAATGAGGAGGAGGAGGACAATGGGTGAATCATCGGCAGAGCAGCGTCTCAACTGGCTGCTAGTGATGCCAGGGAATCACTCATATTTGATAGGTTCTTATAAGGAGATCTGCAACGTGAAGATAGTCAAGTAATCAGACCGCCTGGAACAATCACCACGAACACCAGCCTGGCTCCCCCGCCCCCCTGCCCGCAGGTTGCACAAAACAGTCCTACAACCACACATACGTCCATTGTAAACTCGCCCAATCGGTGGCATCAAGTCTCGCCGTTCATGATGAAGCACATGAAAGCGTTTTCATAAAAGGGACTCAAGAATGGGCAAGACGTGGCTGTGGTGGTGAGAATTAGAACATTTGATATGCATTTAACAAAAAACAAATATAAATGAAAGACATGAATTCTGTCAGACACCCTTGTGCATACCCTTGGTGATTACAAAACCTTAGACTTCCTCTTCCTACTACTTCTCATGGTGCAGCCCCTGTGGCTGCAGCAGAGGTTGTGGCAGGTTGCTCATGTTCATGCCCTGACTGCTTAGATGCTTTCGGCCTACGCCTCTGGGTTTCGGTGCCCGTGAAGGCCCCTCCAAAGACTACTCCATCTGCACCTGTGCAGGGGCAGACTCGGCCACCTGGAGAGGAGGCAGCATTGTGGGTACTGGTTGAGGGGGGCAACGGGTGAGACATGGGAGCGCTTTGAGTGGCGTCCCCACTTCCATGTCCCCTTTCGCCATCGTCCCTCTCCTGGGCCACGGCCACATCACTCCTACCACTTTGCTGGACAACAGTTTGGAGGACATATGTGATGCCTTATAAGACCAGTGCTAATGTTTTTGTCTGCCTGTTTAAGGTGGCAGAATGTTGTTCAGCCTGAGTCTGCACAGCCGTTGCCAGGACCTGAATGAACTCATTTGTGAGCCGTGCACGAAGCACAATGGAGGCTGCCATTCTCTCCGTCGCAGACATTCCCGCATTTATCTGCACCGCCAGTCCGTTAATGCTGGAGGTGAACTCCTCCATTCTTTCCACTATTGTGGAGAGTATGCGTGGCAAGTCTTCCGGTACGTCACATAGGTACATCTGTACCTCGATCATTCTCCTTCTCAAAGATGGTCCCCGGGGTTCAGTCTCTGTGTCCAGCTGAGCAGAGCCTGGAGAGGAGTGCGCCCTCCGACGCAGACTCTCCACCGCTGCCCCTGCCACCAGTGTCTGCTCGTGCTCACTTGTATGTGGTGACTCATTAGGTGAGAACCCAACTACCTCTCTACCAGGACCCACCGAGGTGTGCGTGTCTGCGCTGGTGCATGGCTCGTTATAATGTGACGCTGCGCCCTCAGAGGCAGGGAGCTCCTCTGAGGAATCGCCCTCGTCCACATCGTCACTCCTTGAAGGCACTGGAAGAGAACACACAACAATATTAAGAATCATCGCAGAAGTAATGTTCCGATGAGCAGACTAAGTTGTGCAACAGGCCAATCATTGATAACATCAATTCATATTGTGTGTGAGAGATGTTAAACTTCTATCACCAGACGTTTGCGGAGTGCCAGTCTTGGTATCCCCGACGGCCGGGCACTCCACTGTTCAGCTGATGTCCAAGGCTTCTTCCTCCGCCTCTGTAAGGGCTACTATTTGTGGTGGCCGCCCCCTCCAGTCCTCGTACTCTCCTTTGCATTTTGAACTCTCTTCTCCTACAAGGGGAGAAAGTACAGATGTGTGAGTGAGTGAGGGTGATAGGGTCACCCGATGGATGCATTGCTCTGGGTCAGGCTGACAATGGAAGAGATGTATCAGAGGGTATCAGGTGGATTGATCATATTGCATCAGGATTGGGGTGAGTGGGAGCGGTGGGTGCACAAACGAGGAGGTCAGGAAGTGCACAAAAAGTGAAGGCAACTTGACACTGAGCCTTAAGTGGGTGTGAGGAGTGATGTGATGGAGTAGGCTGGGCAGGGCAGAGTGTGAGGGGGGTGATGTGCACCACAGAGTGCAGGTGAATCAGCAACTATACTCACTTTTCCTAACCTGGTTAGGTCATTGAAGCGCTTCCTGCACTGCATCCACGTCCAGGCGATAGTGATCCTGCTGGTCACCTCCTCTGCCACCTCATGCCAGGCCTTCTTGGTGGCAGAGGCAGAGCGCTTCCTCCTGTCTGCCGGGTACAAAGTTTCCCTCCTGCTCCTCACACCAGCTAACAGCAACTCCAGCGAGGAGTCACTGAACCGGGGTGCTGAACTCCTAACTCTGCTGCTCCAGCTCCTTAAATCACTCCGTTCTCCTTCAAATCCCAAGGTTGCAATGGCCCTTTAAATAATCCAGGTCCCAGCATATCATTCGGGTGCGCAGTGCGCCCACTGCGCAGCCTGCGGACGTAAAACCCGGAAGCCACATTAAGGGCCTTTAATTAAGTCATGATCGCTTGAGAAACGGTACGAAAATTTCTTATGGGTTTCCCACATGCACATTGACCCCCACCTCGCTGAGATGCCACCAGGATGTTAAAATTTACCCCATAGTGTCAGCCTTGGTTCAGTGTAGCACTCTTGGTTCTGAGTCAGAAGGTCAGGGTTCAAGCCCCACTTCAGACATTAAAGCACACATTCTGGGCTCACACTTCAGTGCAGTACTAAGAGAGTGCTGCACTGTTATAGATGCTATCTTTTAGATGAGACATTAAACCAAAGCCCTGTCTGCTCTCTCGGGTAATGTAAAACATTCCATGATACTATTTGAAGAAGAGCAGGGAGTTCTTGGTGTCCAGGCCAACATTTATCCCTCAACCAACATACCAATACAGATTATCTGGTTATTTATCTCATTGCTGTTCATGGGACCTTGCTGTGTGCAAATTGGCTACCATATTTGCCTACATTACAACAGTAATTATAATTCAAAAAAGTAATTCATTGATTGCGAAGAACTTTGAATAAGGTTGTCAGAAACAACAATGAGGCTGAAAAAAATGAAAAACAAAGACATAGTAAGGACTTTGAGTTCTGCCAGAGCTAGTCGGAGACAATTGACATGATGATATAAAGAGGTAAGAAGAAGATAGAGCTGTGGATTAATGAAAGCAACAAGGCAGATCAAAATGAATATTTTAGCTGTGTGTAAAATATAGTGTCAAAGACCAGACTGGATCTTTTGAATGGTAAGATTAATGTAAATGTCATGGTGGAAGTCAGGAAATGGCATATAGATTCAGGCAGTTTGTTACAAATTCCAGGTCCAGTTAAAATTCATTTAAAAAGTTGATAACAAGTCATTTTAATAATCAAGGCGGCAAATGGAATGTTGGCCTTTATATCTAGAGGACTAGAGTACAAGGGGGCAGAAGTTATGCTGCAGCTATACAAAACCCTGGTTAGACCGCACCTGGAGTACTGTGAGCAGTTGTGGGCACCGCACCTTCGGAAGGACATATTGGCCTTGGAGGGAGTGCAGCGTAGGTTTACTAGAATGATACCCGGACTTCAAGGGTTAAGTTACGAGGAGAGATTACACAAATTGGGGTTGTATTCTCTAGAGTTTCGAAGGTTAAGGGGTGATCTGATCGAAGTTTATAAGATATTAAGGGGAACGGATAGGGTGGATAGAGAGAAACTATTTCCGCTGGTTGGGGATTTTAGGAGTAGGGGGCACAGTCTAAAAATTAGAGCCAGACCTTTCAGGAGCGAGATTAGAAAACATTTCTAATCTCAACACAAAGGGTTGTAGAAGTTTGGAACTCTCTTCCGCAAACGGCAATTGATACTAGCTCAATTGCTAAAATTAAATCTGAGATAGATAGCTTTTTGGCAACCAAAGGTATTAAGGGATATGGGCCAAAGGCAAGTATATGGAGTTAGATCACAGATCAGCCATGATCTTATCAAATGGCGGTGCAGGCACGAGGGGCTGAATGGCCTACTCCTGTTCCTATGTTCCTATGTTCCTTCCTATAACCCTTTATAACCCACAAGTTGCGTTACACGCTTGGATAATTGGGAGATTCATCCTTTATGTATAATGAACTCGTAATCCTGTTTTTAAAGAATGTGCTTACTATTTTGCTATACCTATCCCCAGGGGGAATCTTTCCCACCATTATATGCATTTGGGTACCTTACTTTTAAAATAATGACAAGGAATATATCAGGAATCAAAACATCAAAGGGTCATTTTACAAATTTGCACTCCTGATGCAGATCTTCGGATGACACAAATTCACATTAGGAACTCGGTTCACTGCCTGACCAATTTTGCATCCATTCATTTCTGTGGACGGAGAACTGTTTGGGCTGTGAGTCAGGCAGTCTGTTCTTTGCGTCTCACACTGCTATTTCCCACATGTGGGAAGTAATGGTTATGGTATTGGATTAGCAATCCCGGGGTCGTGAGTGCAAATTCCACTAATGGCAAGTTGTGAAATTGAAATTCTCTTAATGTGTGGGTTTGTTTGTGAGTAAAGCTGGTAGCCCCGCAAGTAAAGACACTCTTACCCAGTCCAGCCTATATGTGATTCCAGTCCCACACTATATGGTCAACTTTTAAAAGCTAGCATTATAAGCTACTCAGAAAGCAGCAATATATGTGGCTTTGCCAGCATTACCCACAGCCCAAGAACAAATATATTAAAAGAAACACTCACAGTGTGCAAAGATCTGTACTGAAAGCACACCCAAAAAACGAGCCCCTAAATTAAAAGGATCAGCTGTCGTTTGGGGGGTGCAATTATCTGGTATTCTTCTCCAGAATTTGGTCTGACAGGACGGAATATCTGGTCAATATCAAACGGTAACTCACAGAGAGAGTGAGAAAGGGAGAGAGAGGGCTTCATTTTAGCACCCGCTATCGGGTGCGTTCCTGGCAGGGGTGGGGGGGCTCCGAAAATCGGGGAATCCCGGAGCGGGTCTGGAGCCCGGCTCCAACCCGCCCACTTCCGGGTTCCCCACAGACGCGCCGACTTGCGCGCGCAGCCCCCGCATGTGGGACTCCCGCAGGCAATTAAAGCCAGCGGGGTGCCACTTGACAGTATTTATCTAACTATTTCAGGTCATTAACAGACCTGATTAAGGGATTATGTGAGGAGGGGTGGATTTTACAAATAACTGGGACTGTTTCCCATACTGGGGGAAACACTCCCAGTTGAAATGGACCTGTTGCAACCATCAGCCTGTGGCAGCTGCAAAGGTCCATTTGACAGGTGGTGGCGGGAGACCCTCACTCATTGCAGGAGGCCACTCTGTCACTTGGGACAAAGTTTGGCCTCCACCACCCTCCTCCTGACAAGAAAATTCACCAACTTGCACACTTACCCCGGGGTCCAGACACATGTACCTACCTTGCGGACCCCCTCAGATGTACATCTTCCGGATGGGGGCTGCCGTAGCTGCAGTCATGACCTCTTCGGAGTGCGAACAGCATCACCAGCCTCACCAGCCTCGCCGTCCACCTCTGACACGTGGAGCTCCACAACAGAGTGCTGTGACACATCCACCTGCACAGCAGGAGGGAGGGCAACCGCAGAGAGAGATGCGTCGCAGAGGGCACTACCCTCGCCACAGGGTCCACAGACCGAGGCTCAGCTTCCTGGACCTCTCCGAGCAGCAGTGCACACGGAGGCTCAGAGTCACTCGACATGTTGTCGTGGACATCTGCAACCTCCTTCATGCCGAGCTGTTCCCGGTTGGCCCAAGCACCATCTTCTTACCTGTCGCTGTCAAAGTCACCACTGCCCTCAACAAATTCTCCTCCGCATCCTTCCAGGGTGCCACCGGGGAGATCGCCGACGTCTCCACAAAAGAGCCCTGCAAATACACCTATACCCACTCTGCAGTGACACAATGGGTGTCATCAGTTGTGGGTCTTCATTGTGATCCTCAGGAAAGGGCATTATTGCACAAACCAGACAAGATTCGCAAAGACGTGGCAGTAGTGGTGCCAATATATGTAATGTGAGTTGGTCAGAAATTCAATATAAGTAAAAACCATGACAAAACCTCAAACACCCTTGTGCATCCCCTTCATGCTCACGACACGTTTGCCTTACGCTGCCTACTGCACATATGTGATGCATGCCCTGTGGCTGCAGCACAGGTAGTGGCAGGTTGAGTGAGGCTGACCGTGAAAGAGATGCACGAGAGGGTGAGTGTGAGATAGAGCCATGAGATTGTATGAGGATTGGGTTGAGTGGTAGTGGCGGGATGAGTACTGGTGAGGTGAGTAAGTGCAGGTAAGATGAGGATGAATCAATCTGGGGCAGCACTTCAGTACGCACCAGCAAGGGTGTGCAGAATGATAGTTGTATGTTACTTCGTACACAACATCGTTCAACAGTAAGGGTTACCGGTGGATGAGGTCCCATGTGCTCATAAAGCAGCTGCACCTACCATCAACATTGAAGAAAATGAGGAGGAGGAGGACAATGGGTGAATCATCGGCAGAGCAGCGTCTCAACTGGCTGCTAGTGATGCCAGGGAATCACTCATATTTGATAGGTTCTTATAAGGAGATCTGCAACGTGAAGATAGTCAAGTAATCAGACCGCCTGGAACAATCACCACGAACACCAGCCTGGCTCCCCCGCCCCCCTGCCCGCAGGTTGCACAAAACAGTCCTACAACCACACATACGTCCATTGTAAACTCGCCCAATCGGTGGCATCAAGTCTCGCCGTTCATGATGAAGCACATGAAAGCGTTTTCATAAAAGGGACTCAAGAATGGGCAAGACGTGGCTGTGGTGGTGAGAATTAGAACATTTGATATGCATTTAACAAAAAACAAATATAAATGAAAGACATGAATTCTGTCAGACACCCTTGTGCATACCCTTGGTGATTACAAAACCTTAGACTTCCTCTTCCTACTACTTCTCATGGTGCAGCCCCTGTGGCTGCAGCAGAGGTTGTGGCAGGTTGCTCATGTTCATGCCCTGACTGCTTAGATGCTTTCGGCCTACGCCTCTGGGTTTCGGTGCCCGTGAAGGCCCCTCCAAAGACTACTCCATCTGCACCTGTGCAGGGGCAGACTCGGCCACCTGGAGAGGAGGCAGCATTGTGGGTACTGGTTGAGGGGGGCAACGGGTGAGACATGGGAGCGCTTTGAGTGGCGTCCCCACTTCCATGTCCCCTTTCGCCATCGTCCCTCTCCTGGGCCACGGCCACATCACTCCTACCACTTTGCTGGACAACAGTTTGGAGGACATATGTGATGCCTTATAAGACCAGTGCTAATGTTTTTGTCTGCCTGTTTAAGGTGGCAGAATGTTGTTCAGCCTGAGTCTGCACAGCCGTTGCCAGGACCTGAATGAACTCATTTGTGAGCCGTGCACGAAGCACAATGGAGGCTGCCATTCTCTCCGTCGCAGACATTCCCGCATTTATCTGCACCGCCAGTCCGTTAATGCTGGAGGTGAACTCCTCCATTCTTTCCACTATTGTGGAGAGTATGCGTGGCAAGTCTTCCGGTACGTCACATAGGTACATCTGTACCTCGATCATTCTCCTTCTCAAAGATGGTCCCCGGGGTTCAGTCACTGTGTCCAGCTGAGCAGAGCCTGGAGAGGAGTGCGCCCTCCGACGCAGACTCTCCACCGCTGCCCCTGCCACCAGTGTCTGCTCGTGCTCACTTGTATGTGGTGACTCATTAGGTGAGAACCCAACTACCTCTCTACCAGGACCCACCGAGGTGTGCGTGTCTGCGCTGGTGCATGGCTCGTTATAATGTGACGCTGCGCCCTCAGAGGCAGGGAGCTCCTCTGAGGAATCGCCCTCGTCCACATCGTCACTCCTTGAAGGCACTGGAAGAGAACACACAACAATATTAAGAATCATCGCAGAAGTAATGTTCCGATGAGCAGACTAAGTTGTGCAACAGGCCAATCATTGATAACATCAATTCATATTGTGTGTGAGAGATGTTAAACTTCTATCACCAGACGTTTGCGGAGTGCCAGTCTTGGTATCCCCGACGGCCGGGCACTCCACTGTTCAGCTGATGTCCAAGGCTTCTTCCTCCGCCTCTGTAAGGGCTACTATTTGTGGTGGCCGCCCCCTCCAGTCCTCGTACTCTCCTTTGCATTTTGAACTCTCTTCTCCTACAAGGGGAGAAAGTACAGATGTGTGAGTGAGTGAGGGTGATAGGGTCACCCGATGGATGCATTGCTCTGGGTCAGGCTGACAATGGAAGAGATGTATCAGATGGTATCAGGTGGATTGATCATATTGCATCAGGATTGGGGTGAGTGGGAGCGGTGGGTGCACAAACGAGGAGGTCAGGAAGTGCACAAAAAGTGAAGGCAACTTGACACTGAGCCTTAAGTGGGTGTGAGGAGTGATGTGATGGAGTAGGCTGGGCAGGGCAGAGTGTGAGGGGGGTGATGTGCACCACAGAGTGCAGGTGAATCAGCAACTATACTCACTTTTCCTAACCTGGTTAGGTCATTGAAGCGCTTCCTGCACTGCATCCACGTCCAGGCGATAGTGATCCTGCTGGTCACCTCCTCTGCCACCTCATGCCAGGCCTTCTTGGTGGCAGAGGCAGAGCGCTTCCTCCTGTCTGCCGGGTACAAAGTTTCCCTCCTGCTCCTCACACCGGCTAACAGCAACTCCAGCGAGGAGTCACTGAACCGGGGTGCTGACCTCCTAACTCTGCTGCTCCAGCTCCTTAAATCACTCCGTTCTCCTTCAAATCCCAAGGTTGCAATGGCCCTTTAAATAATCCAGGTCCCAGCATATCATTCGGGTGCGCAGTGCGCCCACTGCGCAGCCTGCGGACGTAAAACCCGGAAGCCACATTAAGGGCCTTTAATTAAGTCATGATCGCTTGAGAAACGGTACGAAAATTTCTTATGGGTTTCCCACATGCACATTGACCCCCACCTCGCTGAGATGCCACCAGGATGTTAAAATTTACCCCATAGTGTCAGCCTTGGTTCAGTGTAGCACTCTTGGTTCTGAGTCAGAAGGTCAGGGTTCAAGCCCCACTTCAGACATTAAAGCACACATTCTGGGCTCACAATTCAGTGCAGTACTAAGAGAGTGCTGCACTGTTATAGATGCTATCTTTTAGATGAGACATTAAACCAAAGCCCTGTCTGCTCTCTCGGGTAATGTAAAACATTCCATGATACTATTTGAAGAAGAGCAGGGAGTTCTTGGTGTCCAGGCCAACATTTATCCCTCAACCAACATACCAATACAGATTATCTGGTTATTTATCTCATTGCTGTTCATGGGACCTTGCTGTGTGCAAATTGGCTACCATATTTGCCTACATTACAACAGTAATTATAATTCAAAAAAGTAATTCATTGATTGCGAAGAACTTTGAATAAGGTTGTCAGAAACAACAATGAGGCTGAAAAAAATGAAAAACAAAGACATAGTAAGGACTTTGAGTTCTGCCAGAGCTAGTCGGAGACAATTGACATGATGATATAAAGAGGTAAGAAGAAGATAGAGCTGTGGATTAATGAAAGCAACAAGGCAGATCAAAATGAATATTTTAGCTGTGTGTAAAATATAGTGTCAAAGACCAGACTGGATCTTTTGAATGGTAAGATCAATGTAAATATCATGGTGGAAGTCAGGAAATGGCATATAGATTTAGGCAGTTTGTTACAAATTCCAGGTCCAGTTAAAATTCATTTAAAAAGTTGATAACAAGTCATTTTAATAATCAAGAAGGCAAATGGAATGTTGGCCTTTATACCTAGAGGACTAGAGTACAAGGGGGCAGATGTTATGCTGCAGCTATACAAAACCCTGGTTAGACTGCACCTGGAGTACTGTGAGCAGTTGTGGGCACCGCACCTTCGGAAGGACATATTGGCCTTGGAGGGAGTGCAGCGTAGGTTTACTAGAATGATACCTGGACTTCAAGGGTTAAGTTACGAGGAGAGATTACACAAATTGGGGTTGTATTCTCTAGAGTTTCGAAGGTTAAGGGGAGATCTGATTGAAGTTTATAAGATATTAAGGGGAACGGATAGGGTGGATAGAGAGAAACTATTTCCGCTGGTTGGGGATTTTAGGAGTAGGGGGCACAGTCTAAAAATTAGAGCCAGACCTTTCAGGAGCGAGATTAGAAAACATTTCTACACACAAAGGGTGGTAGAAGTTTGGAACTCTCTTCCGCAAACGGCAATTGATACTAGCTCAATTGCTAAATTTAAATGTGAGATAGATAGCTTTTTGGCAACCAAAGGTATTAAGGGATATGGGCCAAAGGCAGGTATATGGGGCCCGATTTTAGCAGGGCTGCGGGTTCTCGGCGGGTGGTCTATCGGGCGCGTGGAAAACGCGGCCGGTGAATTGAGTGCGCCCCCCGCGCGATCACAGGATAATTGAGGTCATTAAGCTGTGGTTACGGGTTCTCTGCTTCTCAGCTGCGCGCCGGCGGCCTGCGCATGCGCAGTGACGTCTCAGCGATGGTGGAGCTTTATTTAAAGGGGCAGTCCACCAATGCCCCTCCAGCTGCAAACAAGAAGTAGCGCACCATGTAGCACCCCAGGGGTAAGGCTGCCCCACGATTCTCTGACCACGTTGGACGGGGCAAGGAGGAAGAGGGAGACGTTGTTCCCCAGCGACGGAAGGAAGTGCCCTGCCTCCGCCACCAGGAAGGCATGGGCGGAGGTGGCCGCGGAGGTTAGCAGCAGGGGCAACACCACCAGAACATGGATCCAGTGTCGGAAGAGATTCAATGACCTCACTAGGTCTGGCAAAGTGAGTACACTAATGCACTCTCCCACACTCCGTCTTCCACATCACCTCAAACACCTCACAACCCCGTCTGCACTGCCACCACAGCGCTCCCACATCAATCCTCACAGCCACTCAACTATCATCCTCACCGTGCCTGCAAGTACCCACCGTCCCTGTCCCCACTCGAACACTACCACACACCCCAATCCCCATACAATGGGATGGCCATGTGGCACACGCATCCTCCCATCCATCTGCCACACACTCAACCCACCCACACCAATGCTTGAAGCGTCTCACAATGCAATCATCACTCAATCACGCATCTGTGTTTTGGCTTGACAGGAGAAGAGATGCAAGAAATGCAAGAACGCCCGGGAAAGGGCACGCACCGGAGGGGGCCTTCCACACCAGGTGGTTCTGACGGACGCAAAGGTGGACGCGTTGGAGATCAGCCACACGCTACATTGCCTGTCCGTGGCGGATGGCGAGGCTGGGGCTGCAGAAACGTTTGGTAAGGGAAAGCTGACACTCAGCACTCATGATCGCGAATGATCTTAGCATCGCCTGGCATCTGCCGCACCGCAACATTTGTCCACATGCCTGATATTGCCCTCTGTTCTCTTGCAGGGCCGTCTGCGAGCGCCGTGGAGGGCGATTCCTCAGAGGACATGCCGGTCTCTGAGGGTCCATCGTCACATATGAGCCAAGCATCCACCAGCGCAGATACACACACCTCGGTGGGTCCCCCTCCTCAATTAGTTGGGATTGCACATGGTGAGTCACCGCGCACATGTGAGCATGAGCAGACCCTGGTGGCAGGGGCAGCCACGGAGGGTCCGCGTCGGTGGGAGCACTCTTCTCCAGGCTCTGCTCAGCCGGACCCAGATGCTGAACTCAGGGGGCCACCAGTCAAAAGGAGAGTCGTCGAGGGGCACCAGCACATTGCCGAGGTACTGGGAGAGGTGCCACGCGCACGGTCCACAATCGCGCAGGTGATGGAGGAGTCCAACTCCTGCATGAGGGCAATGGTGGCACAAGTACAGGAGGATATCAGCGAGATAGTGTCGCGGGTAGGTGCGGGAACGTCTGCGGTGGAGGACAGGCTAGCCTCCCTCGAGCGTCACGCACAGCTCAAGATTGAGTCCATGCAGGCCCTGACAACGGCTGTTCGGATTCAGGGTGAGCAACATTCTGCCGCCATAAGCAGGCTGACAGATACATTGGAGGTGGCCTTGCAAGGTCTCACACAGGTCATCCAAACTGCCGTCCAGCAGGGTGGAAGGGGTGATGTGGGCCTAGGCCATGAGAGGGAAGATGGTGAACGGGGACATGGAAGTGGGGACGCTACTCAAGGTGCCCCCACGTCTCACCCGTTGCCCCCCTCTCAACCAGTACCCGCAATGGTGCCTCCTCTCCAGGTGGCCGAGTCTGCCCCTGCACAGGTGCAGGAGGGGCAGTCTGTGGAGGTGCCCTCACGGGCACCGAAACCCAGGGGGCGTCGGCCCAAAGCATCTACCCGGTCAGGGCACGAACAAGAGCAACCTGCCACTACCTCTGCTGGAGCCACAGGGGTAGCACCACGTAGGGGTTCCCGCAAACGTAAGGCAAAGGTGTTATGAACACAAAGGGAATGCACCAGGGTGTATGACAATTTGTTATGTTTTTATTTATAGTCGTTGACTGCACATACACAATAAACACAATTGTTCTCACCACTGCTGCCACCTCTTGTCCATTCTTCAGCGGCTTGTGCAATAGGTCCCTTCCATGCGGCTCATCATGACGACGAACACCTGGTCCCACCCATTGGGCACACTACAGTGGGTGCAGGAGTACTGGCGACACTCTTCTGTGGAGGGGGCTGGTATGGCCCCTCGTCTATGCACGTGATTAGATGTGAACGCCTCAGACAGTCTGATGTTAGGAGAACCGTTGACATATGAGTGCCTCCCTGGCCTGACGAGCATCCAGGTGAGCCGGTGTTCGGCCCATGGGTCGTTCCTCCTCCTCTCGCTCGTCCTCCTCCTCCTCCTCATCGTCGTCCTCAATGTGGGTGGCAGGTGTGCATGGGGCCTCCTCCAGCGGCACCCCTCTCTGTAGTGCCATGTTATGCAGGGCACAGCAGACAACTATAATTCGTCCCACTCGGAGTGGCATGTATTGGTGCGCTCCCCCAGAACGATCAAGGCACCTGAAGCGCATCTTGAGCAGCCCTATAGCCTGCTCAATTGCAGACCTGGTAGCAGTGTGGCTGTCATTGTATCGGCGCTGCGGCTCGGTGATGGGGTTCCTCAGAGGTGTCATAAGACACGTGTGCAGGGGATATCCCTTGTCGCCGAGGAGCCAGCCGTTGCCGGTGTTGGGTGCGTGGAAGAGGGGCGGGACGGTGGACTCCCTGAGGACGAAGGCATCGTGGCAGTTTCCAGGGTATCTGGCGCACATGTGTAGGAATCTCTGGCGGTGGTCACAGATGAGCTGGGCGTTCATGGAGTGATACCCCTTCCTGTTGATGAACAGCCCTGGCTCATGTGGAGGTGCCCGTATTGCTATGTGGGTGCAATCGATTACACCCTGCACCCGTGGGAAGCCGGCCACAGCATGGAATCCAACCGCCCTCTCCATCTGGCTGCGCTCATCCATGGCGAAGTTGATGTAGTGGGAGGCCCTGCGGAACAACCCATCGGTGACCTGCCTTATGCACTTGTGTGCAGACGACTGAGAGACCCCGGTGATGTCCCCAGTGGCACCCTGGAAGGATCCGGATGCGAAGAAGTTGAGGGCAGTGGTGACTTTGACGGCGACGGGTAAGAAGATGCTGCTTGGTCCATCCGGGAGCAGCTCGTCATTAAGGAGGCTGCAGATGTCGGCGACTACCTGGCGAGTGACTCTGAGCCTCCGTATGCACTGCTGCTCAGAGAGGTCCATGAAGCTGAGCCTCGGTCTGTAGACCCTGTGCGGAGGGTAGTGCCTCCTGCGACGCATCTCTCTCTGCGGTTGCCCTCCCTCCTGCTGTGCAGGTGGATGTGCCACAGAACCGTGTTGTGGGGCTCCGCGTCTCTGAGGCGGACGGCGTGGACTGCGAGGCTGCTGGGGCTGGTGATGCTGTTCGTCCTGCGAGGATGTCAAGGCGGCCCCCATCTGGAAGGTGTAGGCCTGAGGGGTTGTGCACGGTGGAAAAGTGTGTCCTCGCACCGGGGTTGCGGTTCCACGTCGGTGAATCTTCTTGCTAGGAGGAGGGTGGTGGAGGGCAGGCGTTGCCCAATGTGACGGAGTGGCCTCCTGCGTTGGTGAAGGCTCTCCCCCCCCACCTGTGGAATGCACCTTGCCAGCTGCCACAGGCTGCTGGCTGCAACACGTCCGTTTGGAGTGAGAGTGTTTCCCCCAGTATGGGAAACTGTCTCAGTTCAAGGTAAAATCCCACACTTCCTAATAAAACAGCTCAATCAGGTCAGTTAATGACCTGAAATAGCTAAATAAATACTCTCAAGTGGCATCCCGCTGGTTTTAATTGCCTGTGGGATTCCCACCAGCGGGGGCTGCGCGCGCACGCCGGCGCGTCCGTGGGGAACCCGGAAGTCGGCGGGATCGAGGCGGGCTCCGGTCCCGCTCCAGGATTCCCCGATTTTCGGCCCCCCCCCCGCCGAGAACGCACCCGATAGCGGGTGGTAAAATCGAGCCTATGGAGTTAGATCACAGATCAGCCATGATCTTATCAAATGGCAGCGCAGGCACGGGGGGCTGAATGGCCTACTCCTGTTCCTGTATTCCTTCCTATAACCCTTTATAACCCACAAGTTGCGTTACACGCTTGGATAATTGGGAGATTCATCCTTTATGTATAATGAACTCGTAAACCTGTTTTTAAAGAATGTGCTTACTATTTTGCTATACCTATCCCCAGGGGGGAATCTTTCCCACCATTATATGCATTTGGGTACCTTACTTTTAAAATAATGACAAGGAATATATCAGGAATCAAAACATCAAAGGGTCATTTTACAAGTTTCCACTCCTGATGCAGATCTTCGGATGACACAAATTCACATTAGGAACTCGGTTCATTGCCTGACCAATTTTGCATCCATTCATTTCTGTGGACGGAGAACTGTTTGGGCTGTGAGTCAGGCAGTCTGTTCTTTGCGTCTCACACTGCTATTTCCCACATGTGGGTAGTAATGGTTATGGTATTGGATTAGCAATCCCGGGGTCGTGAGTGCAAATTCCACTAATGGCAAGTTGTGAAATTGAAATTCTCTTAATGTGTGGGTTTGTTTGTGAGTAAAGCTAGTAGCCCCGCAAGTAAAGACACTCTTACCCAGTCCAGCCTATATGTGATTCCAGTCCCACACTATATGGTCAACTTTTAAAAGCTAGCATTATAAGCTACTCAGAAAGCAGCAATATATGTGGCTTTGCCAGCATTACCCACAGCCCAAGAACAAATATATTAAAAGAAACACTCACAGTGTGCAAAGATCTGTACTGAAAGCACACCCAAAAAACGAGCCCCTAAATTAAAAGGATCAGCTGTCGTTGGGGGGTGCAATTCTCTGGTATTCTTCTCCAGAATTTGGTCTGACAGGACAGAATATCTGGTCAATATCAAACGGTAACTCACAGAGAGAGTGAGAAAGGGAGAGAGAGGGCTTCATTTTAGCACCCGCTATCGGGTGCGTTCCTGGCAGGGGTGGGGGGGCTCCGAAAATCGGGGAATCCCGGAGCGGGTCTGGAGCCCGGCTCCAACCCACCCACTTCCGGGTTCCCCACAGACGCGCCGACTTGCGCGCACAGCCCCCGCATGTGGGACTCCCGCAGGCAATTAAAGCCAGCGGGGTGCCACTTAACAGTATTTATCTAACTATTTCAGGTCATTAACAGACCTGATTAAGGGATTATGTGAGGAGGGGTGGATTTTACAAATAACTGGGACTGTTTCCCATACTGGGGGAAACACTCCCAGTTGAAATGGACGTGTTGCAGCTGTCAGCCTGTGGCAGCTGCAAAGGTCCATTTGACAGGTGGTGGCGGGAGACCCTCACTCATTGCAGGAGGCCACTCTGTCACTTGGGGCAAAGTTTGGCCTCCACCACCCTCCTCCTGACAAGAAAATTCACCAACTTGCACACTTACCCCGGGGTCCAGACACATGTACCTACCTTCTGGATGGGGGCTGCCATAGCTGCAGTCATGACCTCCTCGGAGGGCGAACAGCATCACCAGCCTCACCAGCCTCGCCGTCCACCTCTGACACGTGGAGCTCCACAACAGAGTGCTGTGACACATCCACCTGCACAGCAGGAGGGAGGGCAACCGCAGAGAGAGATGCGTCGCAGAGGGCACTACCCTCGCCACAGGGTCCACAGACCGAGGCTCAGCTTCCTGGACCTCTCCGAGCAGCAGTGCACACGGAGGCTCAGAGTCACTCGACATGTTGTCGTGGACATCTGCAGCCTCCTTCATGCCGAGCTGCTCCTGGCTGGCCCGAGCACCATCTTCTTACCTGTCGCTGTCAAAGTCACCACTGCCCTCAACAAATTCTCCTCCGCATCCTTCCAGAGTGCAACCGGGGACATCGCCGACGTCTCCACAAAAGAGCCCTGCAAATACACCTACACCCACTCTGCAGTGACACAATGGGTGTCATCAGTTGTGGGTCTTCATTGTGATCCTCAGGAAAGGGCATTATTGCACAAACCAGACAAGATTCGCAAAGACGTGGCAGTAGTGGTGCCAGTATAATATGTAATGTGAGTTGGTCAGAAATTCAATATAAGTAAAAACCATGACAAACCCTCAAACACCCTTGTGCATCCCCTTCATGCTCACGACACGTTTGCCTTACGCTGCCTACTGCACATATGTGATGCATGCCCTGTGGCTGCAGCACAGGTAGTGGCAGGTTGAGTGAGGCTGACCGTGAAAGAGATGCACGAGAGGGTGAGTATGAGATAGAGTCATGAGATTGTATGAGGATTGGGTTGAGTGGTAGTGGCGGGATGAGTACTGGCGAGGTGAGTAAGTGCAGGTAAGATGAGGATGAGCTTTGAGTGGGTATGAGGGGTGATGTGACAGAGTAGTGTTGGCAGTGCAGAAGGAGATGTGGGGCGGGGGCGGTGATGTGGCAGATGGAGTGTAGGGGAATGAGTAAGTGTACTCACTTTGGCTGACCTACTGAGGTCATTGGAGCGCCTCCTGCACTGTATGCAGGTGGGCGATATGTTGGTGGTGCTGGTGACCTCCTCTGCCACCTCGAGCCAGACCTTCCTGGTGGCAGAGGCAGGCCGCTTCCTCCTGCCCACCGGGGGGATGATCTCTGTCCTCCCCCTCCTCCACACCCCATCTAATGATACCTGGAGTGAGGCATCATTAAACTGGGAGCAGCCTTCCCCCTGGGCTGCTCCATGCTGTAATTTTTTCTATTTGTTGCAGCATCTGTCAGTGGAGGACTGCCCCTTTAAATAGAGCTCCTCCAGCTGACAGGCCTTACTGCGCATGCGCCGTCTGCCCGACGCACAGATCAGCAGTGGGGAACCCGGAAGACCAGGTAAGTGGATCCAATTAGGCTGCGATCGTGCGGGGGGCTGATTTCACCGGGCGCGTTACCCACGTGCCCAATAGCCCCCCCCCCCCCCCCCCGCCGCGAACCCGCAGCCCTGGTAACATCGGGCCCAAAGTTTCTGATTCTGCACATGTACCTTAATCCAAAGTCAAACTTATTTTGCTTCAACTATGAGCCAAATACTCTCCCAAGGTTGAAGCCTGCTCCATCCACTCAACCTCTCTACTGACCTCAAGTCAAATGTTCATGGAATCAAAGGATCGTACAGCATAGAAGGAGGCCATTTGGCCCATCCTGCCTGTGCTGGCTGTTTGAAAGAGCTACCAATTAGTCCCACTCCCCTGCTCTTTCCCAGTAGCCCTGCGAATTTTTCCTTTTCAAGTATTTATCCAATTCCCTTTTGAAAGTTACTACTGAATCTGCTTCTACCACCCTTTCAGGCAGGGCATTCCAGATCATAACAACTCGATGGTAAGCAGATCATAAAGAAAATGATTCAATTTGCCAATATTGCTGGGAGATAAATGTCAAATATAATTCCTAAGAGGCTGAAGTCAAAATAATTACAATCACTAACCGCACAATGATTTGTTGCTCGTGATTTTTTTTTAGCAAATTCAAATTAAAACTAGAAATATTTTAACACGTGTAGTAATTATGTTAGAAATGTTACAGAACCTGGACGTTCTTGGACTGACTGAACTCAGAACAAAGAAAGTTTGAGAGTCCGATTGTGGAGGGCTTGTTCAAGGAGTTACTTTTTCCGAGAATCTATTAGCCTGCGTCATGAGACTGCAATTTATATTAACGTAGTATCGCAAAAGGAGTGATTTTTATATGCCCGATAATTTCTAAATTGCATTGCCTTTACAAAGTGTGTGTATTTTTTGTTCGAAATTAAATCACTGATGTAATAACGATTTCCTGGTTTAATTTCAGGGGAAAATGTAATAATTGTCTCCATAACCAAAGAGTTCGGAACAATGCGTCACTTTCCCATCACCCGTTCCTCATTTACTGGAATCGGAAACGAGCAGTCACGGCTCATGTGCGGGAATTATTAATTTAAGAACACAAACCTGTGAATCTGATGGGGCACCAGGTACGGGACTGATGTGGCTATCGGAGAAAACTTGGCTAAAATCCACCTACATGATTGGTAACTTTTAAAGAAAGTCATTTCCAACTTTTACTTAAAGTGATCGCCAACTTTTTTACTGAAAATAACCTCCAACTTCTTTGCCCTCCCCCAAATCATTGTGTTCTAACCGCACAAAATGATACAAAACAGGCACTGAGTGCAAGTTGATCGGTGGGAAATAGGTCAGGGCCAAATTCGCAGCGGCATCAGCGTGGGGGCGGGCGGTGATCGCTCTCACCAGATCTCTGTTTATTCTGTGCCTTCTGCCAAGCCTTTTAGGTTTAGCTGAAGTGTTCTGACCCTAAGCAGGCAAGAGCCTCATTTTAATATGTAAACCCATGCTAATGAGGAGGGATAAGAGAAATTGAGACTTTTTCCATTAGAAAGAAGGTAGAGATCAGTTAGAGATTATGAGGAGTTTTGATAAGGTCATTTCTGGAAGGCTATTTTCACTGGTTGATGAGTCGGTAACTAGAGGGCATAAATTTAAGATGGGGGTGAAATTTGACTTGGGCGTAGCGCAAAACGGGCGATAGCGAATCGGCAGCCTGTTTTACACACCGTTCAATTTGCTTTTCCATCAATGGAAAAGAAGATTGAGCAGGGTGTAAAACGGGCAGCTGATTCACTATTGCCCATTTTGGGCTACTGCCGAAGACCAGTTTCACCGTCGTGGTTTCTAAAAGGATAAAAGGAGAGGTTAGGAGATTAGTGTGTGCCACTAATGTTTGTGGATTGATGCTTCCCTTTGATGCTGCTGTATGTTTTTGTGTGTTCCACAGCCTCATCTTGAACGCCCATGTTGGCTCTCAGTCTGGCAATGCCTTTAATTTAAAATTCTCACCCCTGTGTTCAAATCCCTCCATGGGCTCGCCCCTCCCTATCTCTGTAACCTCCTCTGGCCCTACACCTCTCCAAGATCTCTGCGCTCCTCCAATTCTGGTCTCTTGCACATCCCCACTTTCCATCGCCCCACCATTGGCGGCCGTGCCTTCAGCTGCCTAGCCCCTAAGCTCTGATTTCCCTCCCTAAACCTTTCTGCCCCTCTACCTCTCCTCCTTTACGATGGTCCTTAAAACCTACCTCTTTGACCAAGCTTTTGGTCACCTGTCGTAATATCTCTTTATGTGGCTCGGTGTTAAATTATGTCCAATAACAATCCTGTGAAGATAGGCCATCCCCGATGGACAGGCCCTACGAATACACAGGATCTGCTCAGACGAGGAGGAACGCGATGGACACCTACAGACGCTGAAAGACGCCCTCGTAAGAACGGTATATGACGCTCGACTAGTCGATCGACAGTTCCGACGGGCCGCAGCGAAGAATCACATAGACCTCCTCAGAAGACTAACACGGGACACAACCAACAGAGTACCCTTCGTCGTCCAGTACTTCCCCGGAGCGGAGAAACTACATCATGTTCTCCGCAGCCTTCAACATGTCATCGATGACGACGAACACCTCGCTAAGGCCATCCCCACGCCTCCACTACTCGCCTTTAAACAGCCACCCAACCTCAAACAGACCATCGTTTGCAGCAAATTACCCAGCTTTCAGGAGAACAGCGTCCACGACACCACACAACCCTGCCACGGTAACCTCTGCAAGACATGCCAGATCATCGACATGGATACCACCATCACACGAGAGGACACCACCCACCAGGTACATGGTTCATACTCCTGTGACTCGGCCAATGTTGTCTACCTCATACGTTGCAGGAAAGGATGCCCCGGAGCATGGTACATTGGCGAGACCATGCAGACACTGCGACAACGGATGAACAGACACCGCGCAACAATCGCCAGACAGGAGAGTTCCCTCCCAGTCAGGGAACACTTTAGCAGTCAAGGACATTCAGCCACCGATCTTCGGGTCAGCGTTCTCCAAGGCGGCCTTTGAGACACACGACAATGCAAAATCGTCGAGCAGAAGTTGATAGCCAAGTTCCGCACCCATGAGGACGGCCTCAACCGGGATCTTGGGTTCATGTCACGCTACACGTAACCCCACCAGCAAAAAGGGAAAAAAAAGTTATGTATTTTAATATTCTCTCTCTCTCTCTGCCATTTGGGTCTCTTTCTTTCTGTCTGTGTAATTGACACAATGTATATCCAGTGTACTGGGACGTGCTGTTCTCTGTGACTGGCCTGTTTGAACAACAACGACACCTTTTGATTGGTGTGATGCTGTCCCAGCCTAATATAAGATATGCGATTTGAGAACCTTTCACTCATTCACCTGATGAAGGGGATAATCTCCGAAAGCTTGTGATTTTAAAATAAATTTGTTGGACTATAACCTGGTGTTGTAAGATTCCTTACATTAATCCTGTGAAGCGCCTTGGGACATTTTACTATGTTAAAGGCGCTATATAAATGCAAGTTATTGTTGTTGTTGTAGTTGTAGTTGCCTCTCCAGTGGCGGGACTAAGTGATGGGGCACTTTGTTGGGTGTAATTGGCAGCCTCTAGGAATGAGATGGCCCCATACCTCATTGAGCGGATAGGATAGCTCAGCAACTAATGCTGTGACAGCCTCTGCTGCGGTGACTGGCTGGTCCTGTCTACTTTCTGGTGCATGTTTTGTCATTTAGGTATGCTCCCGCCTATTATGCAGCCTTGTCCTACTGGAAAATACCATTTAGATGTTGGAAGTATAAGGAACACGTAAATCAAGACCCAAATGTCCACCCTATGTCCCAGATTGCACATGAGTAAATGAGCAAGCATCATGCAGATAGATTGTGAGATTGCAGTATACGGTTGGTTTGTGGGCTCCAGTTTGCCTCTCCGCCTCTCTCTGCTCCTTTAAGATGCTGCTTAAAACCTTCCTCTTTGACCAAACGTTTGGTTACCTATTCTAATATCTCTTTCTTTGTCAACTTTTGTCTAATTACATTACTGTGACGTTTTACAATGTTAAAGGCGCTATATAAATGCAAGTTGTTGTAGTAATAATAAGGCTTTCCTAGCTGCAATATGGGCATGCATGTGGAGCGTATAAAGAACTGTTTTACGAGTGCTCAGTTTATAGCCTCAGTCATGGTTTGACAGGGTGAGAGAAAGCTCATTGTGGTGTGGAGAATTTGCTCATCTATTTTAGTATAATGAAATATTGGCCAGCCTGAGGCTATTAACCTTTTTTTCTATCATCTCCAACTATGTCCTTTGGCTGTTTATCATAACATTTACTTTGCCCAGCACCTCCTGCCAAGCAGACTGTATACTGCTGCTGTGCGTGTATATGGGAGAGGGGGAGGTGATGTGCTTGGGATCCCAAACAGGGCCTCCTTTACTGCATTTCTTACAGAAGCACCTTCAAAGCAGCATCTGCAAATAAAGGTGCTCTGCATGGTCAGCTAGTCAAATTTTCTGCCCAACAACAACGAAGCAGCTGCTTTAACCAATAGCTACAGCCTTTAAGAGGTGCAGCTAAGTTGCCCACTGCTGATGGCAAGCTTCTGCCGATAGGCACAAATTGGGTCAGGAGTTTGCTGTGTATGAATCATGAGGTTGACTTCCAGTGAGTTTGGCTCAGCACCAGTGCTAAGTTCAGTATGCTCCGGTCTTGGTGCTGAAAATTGGCCCTGAAGTGTTAGGGTGGACATCCTGTCTGAGAGTCATGAATTTGTTCGTCCATTGACATTGAAGAAGACAACTAGAATATCATCTCATTTTGTGCGGTGAGTTCTTTGATGACTGATGAGACCTATTTTTGCTGGGAATGAGTGTCCGCACATTGAACAGTAGATCCCGGATACACCAGGTTGGGGATCTTGAGTTTTCAAGCGAGACTTCCTCAGCTGGTGTCCACATTCAGCATCAACAATGCAACGGGCCTCATAGTAGGAGGTGTCTTCACGGATGGTTTTTGGTCCATGCTTTCTTATCTTCAGCAAATCGTTCCCATTTATGGACGTCTACTTCGCACTGTTTCAGAGTCGCTTTTTAAGCTGTCTTTGTATCTCGTTTTCTGTCCACCACGAAATCGATTCCCGGCTGCCAATATGCCATAAAAGATCTTCATTGGGATTCGTTCATCAGACAGTCGCACCACATGACCTGACCCTCGTAACTGTGCCTTCATGATCAGAGTATCTATGCTATCAGGTCAGCTTTCTCCTTCCTGAAATAAAAGGGTAGTTTTTATTATTCATTCATGGGATGTGGGCATCGCTGGCGAGGCCAGCATTTATTGCCCATCCCTAATTGCCCTTGAGAAGGTGGTGGTGAGCCATCTTCTTGAACCGTGTATGTATGGTCTATAAGATAAAAATGGAAAATGCTGGAAACACTCAGCAGGTCAGGCAACATCTGTGGAGAGAGAAACAGAGTTAACGTTTTAATTCTATGACCTTTCATCAGAACTGGAAGATGTCGGCAATAAACAGCTTTTAAGCAAATACAGAGCCAGTGAAAAAGGGGGCAGGAAAAGAAAAAAGGGAGAGGTCTGTGATAGGGTGGAGGGCAGGAATGATTAAATGATAAAATGACAGTCAAAGGCAAAAGGAGTGATAGTGAGACAAGTATAGAAAAAACTATAATAGAGTCTATTATAAAGGATGTGATAACAGGACACTTAGAAAATATCAACGGGATTAGACAAAGGCAACATGGATTTATGAAAGGGAAATCGTGTTTGACAAACTACTGCAGTTTTTTGAGGATGTAACTGGTAGAATAGATAAGGGAGAACCAGTGTATGTGGTTTATTGGTGGTAATATACTGGCATGGACTGAAAATTGGTTAACAGACAGGAAACAGAGAGTAGAAATAAATGGGTCTTTTTCAGGGTGACAGGCGGTGACTAGTGGGGTACCGCAGGGATCAGTGCTTGGGCCCCAGCTATTCACAATATATGTCAATGATTTGAATGAGGGAACCAAATGTAATATTTCTAAGTTTGCTGATGACACAAAACTAGGTGGGATTGTGAGTTGTGAGGAGGATGCAAAGAGGCTTCACGGCGATTTAGACAAGTTGAGTGAGTGGGCAAATACATGGCAGATGCAGTATAATGTGGATAAATATGAAGTTATCCACTTCGGAAGGAAAAACAGAAAGGCAGAGTATTATTTAAATGGTGATAGATTGGGAAATGTTGATGTACAAAGGGACCTGGGTGTCCTTGTACACCAGTCACTGAAAGCAAACATGCAGGTGCAGCAAGTAGTTAGGAAGGCAAATGGTATGTTGGCCTTCATTGCAAGATGTGGAGATGCCGGTGATGGACTGGGGTTGACAATTGTAAACAATTTTACAACACCAAGTTATAGTCCAGCAATTTTATTTTAAATTCACAAGCTTTCGGAGATTTTCTCCTTCCTCAGGCAAACATTTGCCTGAGGAAGGAGAAAATCTCCGAAAGCTTGTGAATTTAAAATAAAATTGCTGGACTATAACTTGGTGTTGTAAAATTCATTGCAAGAGGATTTGAGTACAGGAGCAAGGATGTCTTACTGCAGTTATACAGGGCCTTGGTGAGACCACACCTGGAGTATTGTGTGCAATTTTGGTCTCCTTACCTAAGAAAGGATATACTTGCCATAGAGGGAGTGCAGCGAAGGTTCATCAGATTGGTTCCTGGAATGGCAGGACTGTCATATGAGGAGAGATTGGGTCGACTCGGCCTGTATTCACTCGAGTTTAGAAGAATGAGGGGGGATCTCATTGAAACATCTAAAATTCTGACAGGACTAGACAGACTGGATGCAGGGAGGATGATTCCACTGGCTGGGGGGTCCAGAATGAGGGGTCACAGTCTCAGGATATGGGGTAGGACATTTAGGACTGAGATGAGGAGAAATTTCTTCACTCAGAGGGTGTTGAACCTGTGGAATTCTCTACCACAGAAGGCTGTGGAGGCCAGGTCACTGAATATATTTAAGAAGGAGCTAGATAGAATTCTAGGCACAAAAGGCATCAAGGGGTATGGAGAGAGAGAGCGGGAATATGGTATTGAGATAGAGGATCAGCCATGATCATATTGAATGGCAGAGCAGGCTTGAAGGGCCGAATGGCCTACTCCTGCTCTTATTTTCTATGTTTCTATGTTTAAAAAGGTGGATCCAGAGGAGGTGTAAATGTTTACAGCAGAGTGGCAGAGGAAGAGGGAAGCAGGGAAAATCTGGCAAAGTGGGAGAGGGTTGCCATAGCCCGATTATGTCTGGTCTATACCCATTTGAAAAAACAGGGATAAAAGTTTGAAGCGGTCACAAGCTTGCAATGTGTTTTTCCGTAACATAAACTGAGAAGCTGGAGAAGGGCTCTAGTATTTGAATACTGCACCTAATCTGTAACCCTGATTGATGTCAGCCTCTTTGATTGTCAGATAAGTGGTCGGGATTCAGAGCAAAGAGAGTGCAAATGCATTATATTACTACATGCATGAAATTTCTATTCCTACATGTAATGTCTGGGACGTCTTGAGATTGTGAAAGGCATTATATAAATGCTAGTCTTCCTTACATGGACATGAAGGGTATTTGCACCATCCATTTGAGTGGAATTTCATATCTGCCAGAAATCATAATAGGGAATCCAGTGAGTGAACCTGACCCAACAGAAAAAAAGAGCAAATAGTTTAAAATGTTTAAATAGGTCATTTAAAAAGTCAGAAATGCTGATTGGGCAAAGGTAAACCTATGCTGAAAAACAATGCAGCTGAAATACAGCTGAGAAAATCGTGTTCCACGGATATTGCCTCATGAGTGGAATAAAGGTGTAAAATTTTATTTATGCATCAAATAAACAAAGGCCTGCTTTGTGGGTAAAATATTGTCAGTTTAATAACATTTCTTACTTAATGTTAATTTTATTATTAAAACTCCAATGTGTTGGGCTGTGAAGACGTTTGATTTAGGATTTTGAAACAAAAAGGATTTCAGGTTGGAGCTCTTTTTTCTAGAAAAGAGAAGGCTGAGGAGGTGACATAATAGAGGTCTTTAAGATTATGAAGGGGTTCGATAGGGTAGACATAGAGAAGATGTTTCCATTTGTGGGGAAGACCATAACTAGGGGCCATAATCGTAGAATCATAGAAAGGTTACAGCACGGAAGGAGGCCATTCGGCCCATCAAGTCCGTGCCAGCTCTATGCAAGAGCAACCCAGCTAGTCCCACTCTCCTGCCCAATCTCTGTAGCCCTGCAATTTTTTTTCTTTCAAATACTTATCCAGTTCCCTTTTGAAGGCCATAATTGAATCTGCCTCCACCACCCCCTCGGGCAGTGCATTCCAGATCCTATCCACACACTGTGTAAATAAGTTTTTCCTCATGTCACCTTTGGTTCTTTTGCCAATCACCTTAAATCTACATCCTCTGGTTCTTGACCTTTCCGCCAATGGGAACAGTTTTTCTCTATCTACTCTGTCTAGACCCTTCATGATTTTGAATACCTCTATCAAATCTCCTCGCAACCTTCTCTGTTCTAAGGTGGTTAGAACAGAGAAGGTGTTGTAAGATTCCTTACATTTGTCTACCCCAGTCCATCACCGGCATCTCCACATCATGTTCTAAGGAGAACAACCCCAGCTTCTCCAGTCTATCCACGTAACTAAAGTCCCTCATCCCTGGAATCATTCTAGTAAATCTTTTCTGCACCCTCTCTAAGACCTTCACATCTTTCCTAAAGTGCGGTGCCTAGAATCGGACACAATACTCCAGCTATGACCGAACCAGTGTTTTATAAAGGTTCATCATGACTTCCTTGCTTTTGTACTCTATGCCTCTATTTATAAAGCCCAGGATCCCCTATGCTTTTTTAACTGCTTTCTCAATCTGCCCTGCCACCTTCAACGATTTGTGCATTTATACCCCCAGATCTCTCTGTTCCTGTACCCCTTTTAGAATTGTGCCCTTTAGTTTATATTGCCTCTTCTCAGTCTTACTACCAAAATGTATCACCTCACATTTTTCTACATTAAATTTCATCTGCCACGTGTCCGCCCATGCCACCAGCCTGACTATATCCTTTTGAAGTTTATCACTATCCTCCTCACTGTTCACTACACTTCCAAGTTTTGTGTCATCTGCAAATTTTGAAATTGTGCCCTGTACACCCAAGTCCAAGTCATTAATATATATCAAGAAAAGCAGTGGTCCTAGTACCGACCCTGAGGAACACCACTGTACACCTCCCTCCAGTCCGAAAAACAACCGTTCACCACTACTCTCTGTTTCCTGTTACTTAGTCAATTCTATATCCATACTGCTACTGCCCCTTTTATTCCATGGGCTTCAATCTTGATGACAAGTCTATAATGTGGCACTTTATCAAACGTCTTTTGAAAGTCCATATACACCACATCAACTGCATTGCCCTCATCTACCCTCTCTGTTACCTCATCAAAAAACTCAATCAAGTTAGTTAAACACGATTTGCCTTTAACAAATCCATGCTGGCTTTCCCTAATCAATCCACACTTGTCCAAGTGACTGCTAATTCTGTCCCGGATTATCATTTCTAAAAGTTTCCCCACCACTGAGGTTAAACTGACTCGTTTTATAACTGGTTTTATAAATATAAAAACAAACAGTCATCAATAAATCCAATAAGGAATTTAGGAGAAACTTCTTTACCCAGACAGTGGTTAGAATGGGGAACTCGCGACCACAAGGAGTAGTTGAGGTGAATAGCATGATGCATGGATGCATTTAAGGGGAAATTAGATGAGTACTTGAGGTAGAAAGGAATAGACGGATCTGCTGATTGTGTTAGATGAAGTAGGGTGGGAGGAGGCTCATGTGGAACATAAACGCTGGCTTAGACCAGTTGGGCCGAATGGCCTGTTTCTGTGCTGTAGACTCGATGTAAATCTATGTAATATGTAAAATCTTTCCAGATTTCAGGTGAGCATTTTTGATATCAAAGTGAAAAATGGTTGGTGTAGTAAAGATAGTCTCCCCTAAATATCATAAGCAGATCTTGTAAATATAATTTAGTATAGGACTTACTAAATGTGATAGTGGCATCTACTGGCTAAACATTAATGCTACATAGTCTTTATATTATCAAGTTATCCCCGTTTGTGTCTCTTTTACATTGCACACAGTTTGAAATGTCAACTAGATGCTTGAGTATATAATCAGATTTAACACTGGATTGCAAAGTTACATCTTGTCATGTTTCACAGACTTAATGAATTATTAATATGCTGATGGGGTTACATGAAGAGGGGTGGGAGGAGACTCGTGTGGATGGACCTGAATGCTGTAAATTCAATATAAATTCACTGTAACTCGATGATGTGATTCGATGTAATCTTCCATTTATTTAAGGAGTCTATCTAGATCAACAAAAGAGCAAAATACTGCAGATGCTGGAAATCTGAAAAAAAGAGAAAATGCTGGAAACACTCAGCAGGTCAGGCAGCGTCTGTGGAGAGATGCAGGATTAACATTTTAGGTCAATGACCTTTCATCAGAACTGGAAGATGTTTGAGATGAGCAGCTTTTAAACGAATACAGAGTCAGGGAAAAGGGGGGCAGGAAAAGAACAAAAGAGATAGGATGGAAGGCAGGAGTGATTAAATGATAAAAGGGATGATGGTGCAAGGCAACAGAGGGTTATAATGGGACATCGAGATTACATGTTTGTACAGTGAAAAATTAAAATGTTTCGCATAATACCCCCATCACCACTGTAAAGAATCTCCTAAATTTTAAACATCAATATCAGCAGAATGGATTTTAATTTTTTTTATACAAGATAGCTTGGAAGCAGTGCTTTTACAATGAATACGGAAGATGTTTTCAAACTGAAGTCATTTATGTGATTGGTAATGTGTGAGTACAGTTATAACATTTCTGTAGTATTCAAAGTGTTTGCATCAACAGCAACCAGTGTTTGCATATCTATAGCATTCATTCCTACATTACAACCGTGATTGCACTTTTAAAGTACTTCATTGGCTGTGAAGCGCTTTGGGATGTCCCGAGGTCATGAAAGATGCTATATAAATGCAAGTCTTTCTTTCTTGAGATACCTCATACTGCTTGACAATGTAATGTAACTCGCAGACATTTTTACAGTTTTCTCAGGCTGTTAATAAGCCAGCACAGTGACGTCACCTTGTCTAAACACTTGCCTGATTTCATCAGTAAAGGAATGTAGGATTTTCTTACTTAAATGATGCTAACTGCTTTATAAAAAAAGGGGAGAGCTAGATACACATCTGATTGATAGCAGGACTGGAGGGTGAGCATCAGAAGAGATATCAAATACTTTAAAGGACATGATGTTTCTCTGCTCCTGGGTGCCTGCAGAAAGCAGCAGGTTAAGGCAGACAGAATAGTCTGTCAGCTACTGGTGCCAAACAGAAAAAAAAAATTGAAAACAAGCTAACCATCCCCAACAATTCCACAGCATATGTTATAAAGAAAACTGGTTAAAGGTAGCAGCACGGCAATAATCATATTGAGGTGTTCGGGGTATGGTAGTGTAGTGGTTATGTTACTGGACTAATAATCCAGAGAATGTGAGTTTAAATCCCAACGTGGCAATTTGAGAAATTGAATTCAGTTTTAAAAATCTGAAAATAAAAAGTGACCATGAAGCTGTCAAATTGTCGTAAAAATCCAACTGGTTCACTAATGTCCTTTACGGAAGGAAACCTGCCATCCTTACCCGGTCTGGCCTATATGTAACTCCAGTCCCACACCAATGTGGTTGACTCTTAACTGCTCTCTGAAGTGGCCTAGCAAGACACTCATTTGTATCAAACCACTGAAATGTAGCGGTTCAAGGAGAAGGCCCACTATCACCTTCTCAAGGGCAACTAGGGATGGGCAATAAATGTTGACCTTTCCAGCGATGCCCACATCCTGAGAATGAATCAAAAAAGTTCAAATAATGCTATGAATCTTACTATGAGAATTAAGTTGAAGGAATGTATTATTAATATCACCTACACCCCAAGGTGAAAGTACTTCCTGGAAATCATTCTCATCTATCTGTTATCTTCTAGTGCCATTCTGTGAAGTGCCTTGGGACGTTTTTCAATGTTACAGGCACTATATGAATGCAAGTCATTATTGTTCTTTGTAGTAGAAATCGGAGTGGGTGGACCATTTATATTTTGTTTTCGTTCCTACTTTGTCAGTGGCAAATTTCACAGAAGCTAGTGGCGCCCAGGACAGTCTCTGTGGTTGATTCATTGTGATGTGTCCTTATAGAAGTTTATAGAGTTTAATTTTAAGTGGCAGTCTCACGGTCAGCACCATGTTTAAATGACAATAACAAAAAAAAATTAGAACTAACCTCAAAACCACATTTGTTTTAGTTCCTATCCACCTGTCAGTGTTAGGGGTGCAATCGATAACCTTGGATATTTCAGCAATCTTTTCATTTCAATTGTATATTAGTTCAGCTTCTCTAGACTGTCTGGCTTGCTATCTCCTCCAGGCTAAATATTCCATGTCATGAAAGCCTAACAAAAAGGCAGGAAATGCAAAAGGATGTTCCAAGTCATTCAGTCTTTTGCAGCTCATTTTAAGAAACAGTTGCTGATGGTAACAAGTTACTACTTAATCTTGAGTTGTTAAAAACAATGTTATTTAAATCTTACAGATTTGTGTGAACTATACTGAAAATGATAAAATAATTCTGGTTTTCCAGCCTTGGTCTCCTTTGTTGATCAAGAATGTTCCAAACACTGTCACAGCTACACATCAGCTTCCCCGACACATTTTCATTCCAACAAGGTGCAGTGTTTGTAAGAATGATGTAAGAACATATCCCTGTCCAACTCCCACCAACAAACACCCTGATCCTGAAGCCTGTAATGCCACTGTATCACCATGTGCTTCTATGCAAATATTGTATCAATGTATACACCTACAAACAAATGTAAGGAGTCGCACAACACCAGGTTATAGTCCAACAGCTTTATTTGAAATCACAAGCTTTCGGAGCTTCGCTCCTTTGTCGAGCAAAGCTCCGAAAGCTTGTGATTTCAAATAAAGCTGTTGGACTATAATCTGGTGTTGTGCGACTCCTTACATTTGTCCACCCCAGTCCATCACCGACATCTCCACATCATACCTACAAACAAGATATACAGCTGCAACATTATGTAAAACAGTGTCAAATTCTTATTAATGAAAACACATGTCAACAACAACAACAACTTGCAATTTATATAGCGCTTTTAATGTAGTAAAATATCCCAAAGTGCCTCACAGAAGCATTATCAAACAAAATTTGACATTGAGCCACATAAGGAGATATTAGGACAGGTGACCAAAAGCTTGGTCAAAGGGGTAGGTTATCGGCTAGAATCTTGAATTAAGAACGTTATTTTCTCGCTTTCTGGGAACGAGTTGGTGAGGAGCAGATAGTCTCAAACCCATTTCACATGCACCATAGTCTGGCTCTTTAACCAATGCTCATGTTAAATCCCTTTTAGCATCTTACAGCATATGTAGCAGTTCACATTCTCAAAGGTTACACACTCTCGCTGAATAAAAATGGAAATAACAAAACAATGACAAATGATTACAACGGAACAAAAGGATTTAAAGAATGTAAATTTAGGATAAGGAAAGGACTTGCATTATATGGCGCCTTTCATGACCTCAGGATGTCTCAAAGGGCTTTACAGCCAATGAAGTGCTTTTGTTGTGTAGTCACTGTTGCAATGTAGGAAACGCAGCAGCCAATTTGCGCACAGCAAGGTCCCACAAACAGCAATGTGATAATGACCAGATAATCTGTTTTTTTTTTAAGTGATGTTGGTTGAGGGATAAATATTGGCCAGGACACCGGGGAGAACTCACCTGCTCTTCTTCGAAATAGTGCCATGGGATTTTATACATCCACCTGAGAGGGCAGATAGGGCCTTGATTTAACGTCTCACCCGAAAGACAGCACCTCTGGCAGCGCAGCACTCCCTCGGTTCAGCACTGGAGTGTCAGCCTGGATTTAGTGCTCAAGTTGCCAGAGTTAAATTTTAAAATGAATTACAGGCAAAATAATAAAATGCCAAATCATAAAAACTGCCTGAATGATTGCAATAACAACTGCCTGTGATTATAATACGGAGCACAATGTATGTGGCTTGTGTTCACTTTGATGTCATCTTGTGATCTGCACTGTGTATGTGGCACTGTGCCTGCGATGCTGTGAAGTGACAGGCCCAGTCCTACACTAACAGTCCTACACGCCAGTCTCAGCTGGTGCCTGGGAGGTTAGAGCAGGCCACATCCCTGTCACAAGGATTGGGAAACCACTTATTGATTTAGTTCGCACCAACGATTGATATGTGGGCATTTCACTTCCATATTGTTCTGCTCCAGTTTTAATGCTTGACAATGCAAACTTTTATCAAAATCATCCAAAAGTCAATCTTAAAAAGGAAAATTCACTTTGGAAATATTTTTTTTTTTAAACTCTGCATGTTAAATGTTTGAAAGTTGGACTTGCAGTTACACTGACACTTTTTACATGGAATCACATAGAATTTACAGCACAGAAACAGACCATTCGACACAACTGGTCGATGTCGGTGTTTATGCTCCACATGAGCCTCCTCCCACTCGACTTCATCTAACCCTACTAGCATGACCTTCTATTCCTTTCTCCCTCATGTGTTTATCTAGCTTCCCCTTAAATGCATCTATGCTATTCGCCTCAACTATTCCATGAGGTAGAAAATTTCACATTCTAACCACTCTCTGGGTAAAGAAGTTTCTCCGGAACCCCTGATTGGATTTATTAGTGACTATCTTATATTTATGGCCCTTAGTTTTGGACTTCCCACAAGTGGAAACATCTTCTCTACGTCTCCCCTTTGAAACCCATTCATAATTTTAAAGACCTCTATTAGGTCACCCTTCACCCTTCTCTTTTCTAGAGGAAAGAGCCTCTTTGCATTGATTCAGTGTGATTTGGGGTATTCATCAACAATAAACTGGCAATAGAATTGGTCAGTTCTCTGACTCCTCAATATAGTAATGACCAGTGATGAGACTCCCTTGCCAGGAGACCCCCTCACACTAGGCTGTGTTCCTCCTGGGTGCAGTATAAGACCAGTCTTGTGTAAAGCCACATTTCAAAAGTGCAGATAAGGTCCACTGGACCTATTTTTTTTAAGTTTGAAACTTAGCACAAGCCGGTATGCTTCTGTCTCTCTCCTAACATTAAAAACCCACCCAAGCAAACACGTGGTTGAGTCTAGTATGAGCTGCAATCGGCAGTATGACGAGGGTCTGAGGATATTTTAAAACCAAACAAAATTAACAGGGACTGTTTTTTGCTGTGAAACTATATTACAAAGATTGCATGGCTGTTTAATGTTAAAGAAAAAGACTATCGGTGTTTATAATTGCGATTTAATCTCGAAGATGCGGCGCCGGTCCCCTCTAAGGTGTTAATTTCTGGCAGGCTCCTTTTGACAAGAGCAGAAGCAACAAATTCAGGTCCGCCCATTCACGTCAGAAAGTTTATGGCCTCAGGCTAAGAAAGTGGAAAGAAAGTGTGCTGATATGCACACGTCAGCTGCCCACACTCCCCCTCAAAAATAGCTGAGAGGAGAAAGAAGTCCCAGTATATGACAGCCTTACATTTAGGATTACAATAACCCTGGTGTGTCCGTCTCGACACTCCACACCTAGATGTACAGATTTCGGAAACGACATAATTCATCACGGAGGAGGTGACATCTCCAGGTGATTTTTGTTTTTCTACGGCCATTTAACCCTGAATTAAGATTACAGAGCAATGAGTGTTAATAAAACGAGTCCAGACATCCAACGCTTGTCTTAATCAGATTGTTCAAAGGCAGACCTTTGGGTAACTAAATGAGGAGCCGGAATAGGACAGTCCATGCGAAGTCCCCGTCTCCCACATTACCTTTGTAACCCCAAGACTATGTTCCCAGAATGTTGGCCAGGAAGAGCATCATCCCAGAGGAATATGTCCTGGCTCGGATCGCAGCTGAGAATGTCCGGCAGCCCCGCTACACCGTCCGGCCGCGCCAAGCTCGGTTCATCGCCAAGAACGGGGCTTGCAACGCGGCTCATAAGAACATCCGAGAGCAGGGCCGCTTCCTGCAGGATGTCTTCACCACCCTGGTGGACCTGAAGTGGCGCTACACCCTCTTCATCTTCACCATGTCCTTCCTCTGCAGTTGGCTCCTCTTCGCCATGATTTGGTGGCTGGTGGCGTTTGCCCACGGAGACCTGGACCACCATCGGAACTCAGTCTTCGAGCCCTGTGTGACCAAAGTGAGATCCTTCACCTCGGCTTTCCTCTTCTCCATCGAGGTGCAGGTCACCATCGGCTTCGGGGGCAGGATGATGACCGAGGAGTGTCCGACAGCCATCACCGTGCTCATCACGCAGAACATCTCGGGTCTGATCATCAACGCCGTTATGCTGGGCTGTATCTTCATGAAGACGGCACAGGCTCATCGCCGGGCCGAGACCCTGATCTTCAGTCGCCACGCCGTCATCGGGTTGAGGAACGGCAAACTCTGCTTCATGTTCAGGGTGGGCGACCTGAGGAAGAGCATGATCATCAGCGCCTCGGTCAGGATGCAAGTGGTGAAGAAGACCACCACCATCGAGGGAGAGGTCATTCCCATTCACCAGATCGACATCCAAGTGGACAACCCAATGGACACCAACAGCATCTTCCTGGTGTCCCCACTCACCATCTGCCACGTTATAGACAGGCGCAGCCCCCTCTATGAGATCTCGGCCAGCGACCTCCAGAACCAGAACCTGGAGATGATTGTTATACTTGAAGGGGTGGTGGAGACCACGGGCATCACAACTCAGGCCAGGACATCCTACATAGTCGAGGAGATCTTATGGGGATATCGGTTTGTCCCGATGGTGACTGAAGAGGACGGCATCTACTCGGTGGATTATTCCAAGTTTGGCAACAGGATCAAGGTGGCGACTCCTCGCTGCAGTGCCCGAGAACTGGACGAGAAACCGTCCATCCTGATCCAGACTCTGCAGAAGAGCGAACTCTCTCACCAGAACTCCCTGAGGAAGCGCAGTTCGATGAGGCGGAACAACTCAATGAGACGGAACAATTTCTGTTTCTTAAATAAAGTTCAGTATTTTACGCCCGAGAGCACGGAGTACTGATTAATTCTAAAATTAATTGGGATATAAAACCAAACCATCTTCCAGAATACACGAGGTGAACGCGTTCACTGTTTGAGAATCTATGTGTTTAAGACCAATTCACTAATGATTGTTCTGTAGTGTAAGAGAATTCGCTGACAAGGTTTTTATTGTAATATTATTCGTCCTATCTGCGCCTGGATTAAATCAGAACACGGACTGAAAATATATTTCAGCACTCTGAAGTGTAGACCTTTGTTTCTGTTGGATATTATGAAAACCTTCTGTATAGAATAAAATTAAAGTACTATGTCTGATGAACGGATTGGACAGGGTTAGATGGAGATGGATGCTCGTTTGGAATGTAAACGCCAGCATAGACCAGTTGGGCCGAATGGCCTGTTTCAGTGTTGTCATTTCTATGTAACATGGGCCTGCCTGTCTGTCATGTTTCTTGGATTTCATTGGCCTCACGTCTTATAATGACAGGACTGCCAGCCAGGTGCAAGATGTGGGACAGTCCAACCACCAATCAATTAAAAGGCGGATGATCTTTCAGCTACCGCTTTGTTCGGTTGGTTTAGTGCCAATGTTGTATCATTATCAGCAGCCTTTTATTTTTGTTAGAGCTGGCACTACACTCACTATATGGAGCTTGTACTCACCAAAGTGCTTCTCCTCATGTCGTTCGCCCGTGCACCTTTCCCCAGCCCCCCACACTGCCTTTGGTCTGTGCTCCACTCCTGAGCTTATGCCTTACCTCTGCTCCACCTCCCAGATTGCAGCGCTGTGGAAATTCCTTGAATTGGCATTCATTTATCTCCCTTTAATTAGTTCAGCTGAAATAAATAGGCTAAACAAAGTGCAAGTCTTATTCGTACGGGTTTTCACCTGTGCTCTTAGCCCAGAGAGCACAGCACAGGAGGAAGAGAGATAGGTGTTCCTGGAAGGAGAAAGGGAGACAGATTCTATTAAGAGGGAATAAGGAAGACGTAGAGAAACTCCTTTGAAGGGGAGAAGACCGCAGCAAGCAGATGGGAGAGGGAGATAGACCTTGTTATAAGTAGGGAGTATCCCTGCCTCTGCTGGGATTGTGAAGGGTGGTTTCTGTTGGCGTGTAATAAAACATTGCGCTGGCTCACCGGGAGCAATGCTCTGGGAGATCCGGTTTTATGTTTGATGTATGCTGAGAATTATCTCGAGTCTTAGAGTAAGTGGAATGTAAACAATGCTGTGCTGTAACTCTTATCACTCAAATATACCCATTAAAAATAAGAGGAGTGGAGACATTAATGTATGAAGAGCCATAAAGATTTCAAAGCATCTGGTGGTTTATTAAACAGCATGCTATTTATTATTGAAAGAGTTCCAATAATCATTAAACTGTCCACAGCTGTTGGATATGAAGGAGAATTGGCTCATTGTGTGTGAGCATGTGAACAGTTATAAATATTAAAGTGTGACACTATTTTTCCAACCACTGCACTGCTATAATGCCATTAAAGCTGTGCTTGTCTGGCTCTTTGAGACAAGCTAGAAAGCTAAAAACGAAACATCATCCTGAACATGACTTTTTTTTACTAATTTAAACCCTGGTGAAGGTAATACTTCAAAATACAGTTCTGCTCAATCATCCCTTACCAGGGATTATAAATACCTCCTTTAACACAATACTTGAAAACATTTTGCTAGCGGATTTCCTGTAGCTGGTTACAGAAATTCAGAGGATACACTGATTAGTAAGTAGAGCAATGTTACACCATGTAACACAGAATGGAATATGAAGCTGCGTCTAAGATACGTCCGGTCCCTTTCGGACCATGTATTCTGATTGCTGTGAATAGGTATATCCAAAGGTCATCTAGAGACTAATTGCTTATAGATTGGCAGATGCTTGTAAAACCCTGGCTGCTATTCAAGGTTTCAAAAAACAGCAGGGAATGACTTGCTTTCCTTTTTTAAAAATGTTTTTGACACTTTGGTGATGTCGGTAGTGTGATGGGAAATGCTAGACACAAAACCTCTGCATATAGGTGTTTTATGGTACAGTTGAAATATAGCGTATGAACACAGGTTTTCTTGATACCCCATTGCCTTCCCTCAGTATTCTCAGCACCTTTCCTCTCTTAGTGCAATGGTTGAATCAGTGGGGTCAATTTTCACTTGTATCACCTGGTGTTAAAAGGGACAATAACGGCCCCAAAATGAGATTGGTAGTCTTACAGCCCAGTTAACACCAGCAAACAGGCCGGCGGCATTTTGAATGGTGGCGCCCCGATTGCCATTTTAGGTTGGAACTGGTCAGAGCGATGGAGCCGAAGAAACACAGCCAAAGTAAGTTTGGAATTATTTTTGTGAGGAGCAGGACTGCACCTCCGGGCCCCACAAAAATAATCTGATGGGAGGCCTCAATCCTACAAGCTGCATTGGGATGCCTGTTTGGTGCCCCACAGCTTGCCAGCCCAATGTATATGAGGCTGGTGCCTCAAAATCACGGCCACCTCTTCACCACGGGTATGGGCGATCGGCTGGCATGCTCCACCAGTCGGTCGACCAGAAGTCAAAATTGACCCCACTGTATCTCAATCTCCTCCATTACTTCCAATGAGGCAATTAACTTTCTGATTCTCTTCCTCAAGGACTCAGTTTCTTCATGTTATTGACCAGTCTGACCAACCTTTGATGGCTTCATCCTTAGTGTTTCTTCATCTATTAACACTCTTGGTTTCACTTTCTCCTCTGATCAGCCACAATCTCATTGACTGGCGGAACAGGCTCGAGGCGCTAAATCATAGAATCATAGAATCATAGAAGTTTACAACATGGAAACAGGCCCTTCGGCCCAACATGTCCATGTCGCCCAGTTTATACCACTAAGCTAGTCCCAATTGCCTGCACTTGGCCCATATCCCTCTATACCCTTCTTACCCATGTAACTGTCCAAATGCTTTTTAAAAGACAAAATTGTACCCGCCTCTACTACTGCCTCTGGCAGCTCGTTCCAGACACTCACCACCCTTTGAGTGAAAAAATTGCCCCTCTGGACCCTTTTGTATCTCTCCCCTCTCACCTTAAATCTATGCCCCCTCGTTATAGACTCCCCTACCTTTGGGAAAAGATTTTGACTATCTACCTTATCTATGCCCCTCATTATTTTATAGACTTCTATAAGATCACCCCTAAACCTCCTACTCTCCAGGGAAAAAAGTCTCAGTCTATCCAGCCTCTCCCTATAAGTCAAACCATCAAGTCCCGGTAGCATCCTAGTAAATTTTTTCTGCACTCTTTCGAGTTTAATAATATCCTTTCTATAATAGGGTGACCAGAACTGTACACAGTATTCCAAGTGTGGCCTTACTAATGTCTTGTACAACTTCAACAAGACATCCCAACTCCTGTATTCAATGTTCTGACCAATGAAACCAAGCATGCTGAATGCCTTCTTCACCACCCTATCCACCTGTGACTCCACTTTCAAGGAGCTCCAATATACCATCTTGCATATTCTTCTTCCATTCTACATCCTTTCTGTGTTCAAATCAAGACATTGCACAGTCTCCTACTCTAATTCATTCCCTTCCAGGACCCCAAAACTGTGGAAATTTTTACTTCTTTTGACCTTTCCTTCTACCTACAATCTAAAGGTTTTTTAAAAGTTGAGCTGGGAGTCATTTAGTCAGTACTTGATGATTCACCTCACTTTCTCCTTTACTCTTTTGAACCTTGCTGGTAGGACATGGACCATGGAGCTCGCTCTTCACTATGCGGTCTTAATAAAATCAAGCATATTTAAGCAAACGTTGTTAATGCTTAATATTTTTTTTATCAGTGTACTGCTGTATTTTTTAACAGTAGTCCTAAAGTTACTGTTGCTGTGCTGGTCAGAACATTGCTATTTAATGTTATTTATCTATTTATTTAGGAAACTTAGACGATTACTATTTATATAGTGATGTGCCCAGCACTGTTTGGTAGGGGTAATATATTTAGCCTAATTATCCCTAGCTTTTCCTTCGAGGCTGATGTAAAATTTCATGTCGCTCTTCTAATTATCAGCCATGGTTCAGTAGTAGCACTCTCACCTCTGAGTCAGAAGGTCATTGGTTCAAGTCCCACTCCAGAGAATTGAGCACATAATCGAGGCTGACTCTCCAGTGCGCACTGACTGAGTTGCTGTCTTTCAGATGAGAAGTTAAACTGAGGCCCTGTCTGCCCTCTTAGGTGGATGTAAAAGATCCCATGGCAGGGGAGTTCTCCCCAGTGTCCTGGCCAATATTTATCTGTCAACCAACATCATTAACAACAGATTCTCTTGTCATTGTGGCACCTCTCTGTGCGCAAATTGGCTGTCGCATTTCCCTACATTACAACAATGACTACACTTCAAAAGTACTTCATTGGCTGTAATGTGCTTTGTGGCGTCCTGAGGTCATGAAATGCGCTATATAATTGCTAGTCTTTTTTTCCTCTTTTTAGTTAAGTTTGTGATCACTGAAAGACCAAGTTTTCACAATCCCCAACTATAGAGTAGAGTTCTCGATGTGGGGAGACACTAGTCTGTTGTCGTTTTCCACTCAGATCCAATGGAAGAAAATACTGTAATCTGTGACTGCTTTTGATTTAGCTTCTGCTTTTCTTTCAACTTTTATGTACAATTTATTTTTCCAAGCCGCTTGTAATCTTTGGCTGCAGTAATGAGATCCAAAAATATCTCCTGCTGCTCTGATTTATTGTCTTAATTAACAATAATGCCGTGCCATTATTATTTCCCACATAAAAACAGTGACTTCACTTCAAAAGTACTTCTTTGGCTGTAAAGCGCTTTGGGACATTCTGAAGTCACAAGAGACGCAATAAAATTGCAAGTCTTTCTTTAAAAATTTCATGTGATGTCCAGACCCTGAACAACTCTTTCTACTGTACATGTGTATATATTGCAATAGTTTTTTTAAAATTATCTTATTTAGTTGCCAAGGCTCATATTTTGGGGGTACTGGGAGACCCCATCAGGCACTTGATAGAACTCCACAATTTGCCCACATTTTCATTTAAAAAAATCACGATTTATAAAATTCCTGACAAAATTGGATCCTGTTAGTGAAAAATGTTAAAGTTAAGCATGCCAGCAACGTCTTTGGATAAATCAGCCTTATTTAGAACACATTTATGGCACATAGCTCCTTTTAAAATTGAGAATGACTGAACATTTGTGTTGAAAGAAGGAACTAGTTAGTGACACATTCAGATTACTGGTACCACATTTAAACATAACCAGTATTTTAATATAAGTTATTGTTCACAGCTGGAGAAATGAATGTCAGAATTGCAGTTTCATAGCAACAGTTGACAATTACATCCATGTTAATTATACTGCTCACCTGTGAAATGTTTTATAGAAACTGTTTTCTGTACCTGAACTATGTGGTGATGGCTAAGAAAAAAATAAAATTAAACACATATTTTTGTTGTATATATTTTTCATTTAATATATTATGGAGGTTATCTTTCTCTCCTCACTGGCTGGCAAAGTGGCTTGGCATACTAACCTCATGGACCTGGTGCCATGTTCTTTGGGTTTTTACGCAAGGTATTTTGGCGGGATTGGTGTCACTGGTTGCATCCATAAGCGGACCTCGTGTTCCTTATGATGTGGAGTGTACCTTTTCCTGCCCCGCAGAAATAATAGTGAGACCCATTGATCACAAAAAAGAACTCCTTACTCTGTACAACGACTACTGAAATGATCAAGTGCCATCACACAAATTCTTCTTTCTCTCCAAACAGTGAACTAGATAAGCATTCTTATCAAATTGAGATACAGGCTTTGGACCAACAAAAGTGGTTACATTTACATAAGGCAGATGAGTGAACAGTAACGAGTATAATATTGTGAAATAGACATTTCTTTGAATATATAAAAGTAATAAAGATGCAACACGCTTTCTGAACATAGACCTTGAAAACAGGCTTTCTGGTGATCTAGCTTAGCACCCTGGCTAAACTGACACCGACTTTTCAAACATAAACAGGCCTTTGGCTGTTCGCTGTGAGATTCACATTCACTGGCTGAAACTGGCTGTCGACTGCCAATATAATTCTGTAAGAGGAGGGCCCTGACTGCAATCAATCAGGACTTCAGCCAATTAATGGCCCTGCCCACATTTTAAACAAGGTTAACAGCTGTTAGTCAAAGTCACTAACCCAAGGCTGGGGCCTACGCCTTGATCTGTGATCAGATGATTTATGAACAGCTCCCTACACGTCCTGATGCAAAGGCTGCTAACAACTGCATCTCGTAAGTATATTAGATCAAATATTTATTCATCATTATTGAACAAAGGGAAGCTTTGACAATGGTAAATATGCCTGTCATTGAATATGATAGCTCCATCCAACTGACATCTAGGAGATTAAATATATTTTGGACAGTATCGCAAAATGAGTGCTAGTGAATTAACAGCCCATTTTACATTGAGGTCAATGGAAAAGAAAATCCAACCGAGAATTTAAGAGGTCGCCAATTTGCTGTCGCCCATTTTGTGCGACCACACAAAACAAATTTTACCCCCCTTAAATTTACTATTGTGCTTAGTGTTCCCAATTTACACTTATGAAGAACACTGCAGCCAGCTTGTCTGGAACTGAATGGGTATGTTTTCCTTTGAGAAATACACTGTGTGATCCTGGTTTAACCCCTTAAATGCTGATTCTGGGAGTACAAAATGTAAGTTTAAAAAGTTCAGCACAGAAAAGTGTGTTTTTTCACAACTGGGTTCAATATTCAGTCCAGAGTGAAAGGATGAAAGTATTTTTTCCTGATGACTGCAGGTTCCTACTGTTACATTAGTCACACCTGTATTACCTGAATTTGGAATCAAGTTGCTAATAAGTATAAGCATAGAACATCAAACTGCTCATTATTAGCTGCTGATTACTCTAGTATTGACACTATCCAACAGAGAGGCAACAAGGAAAGTTGGTGTGGAAAATGCAAATACCACACTGGTGAAGGTTGAGGTGCCCTTCTGAGATTGGAATTAAGGCATATTGTTGGAGCAGTGCAAATAAAGCTTTATTGTATATTTGACTTGTGCTGAACCTGAGCTGGAGCTGTCGGGAACAGATCATTCCCAATTTTTACCTACTCAACTGAGCAGGGGGCAAAGACACATGCATGATGGGTCCCTATGACATCACCAGGACTTGACTGCAATTTAAACTTGATGACCTGAGCCTTTTCTACCTGCACTCACAGCTTTAAAGGTTTTCTGCACTCCTACATCTTTCTGTTCTTCAACTCTGTCAAGACTCTTGCCCTTTATGATACACTTTCTTTCACAGTTCTTTTCCTCAAAACGTACTACATATTTCTCTGCATTGAACTGCACCTGCCACCTATCTGCCCACTCCATTAATCTGTCTTTGTCCTCCTGCGATTTCTTCTTTAGTCTGCTTTGCCTCCTAATTCAATATAATCATCAAACTTCAATATAATTTCTCCTGTGCCTATGTCCAAGTTATTTCTTATAAACAGAAAAAAAATCAGTTCCCAGCACAAATCCCTGGGCACATTACTTCTCATGAAGCCAGAAAATCCATTTAATCCCATTCTTAGCTTTCTGCCCATTTCTCTATCCACGTGGCTAAATTCCCTTTAAGGCCACCTGCTGTAACAAATTTGTTATGCGGCTCTTCAGCAAATGCTTTCTTAAACCCCTTTATCTATTCACGCTATGATTTCCTCACGAAATTCAATTAAATTAGTCAAGAAGAACCTTCCGTTAAAAATCCATGCTGAATATCCCTGATTAGGCTTACGACTTTCTAACTGTTTACTAATTTCATTGCGTAGGATGGACTCTAAAGGCAGAATTTATTACTCAGATTATACCACCACCCCATGATTGGACTGAGACAGAGAATCCCTGCCCAGAAGGTTACCCACAGTGTAAGTAAGACTAACTGGCCAGTAATTTTTTGGCTTATCCTTTTCCCTCTTTAACCCAACCAGTCCACATGAGCAGTAGTTCTAATTCCACATGCCTACCCTGCTCCCAAATTCCTTAATCCCTTTTTCCTTAAACCACCTATATAACCTATTCTTAAAAGCTGACATGGTTTCTGCTTCAGTCACTAACTCTGGCCTGGCAACGCCTCGATTTTAAAATTCTCATCCTTGTGATCAAATCCTTCATGGCCTTGCCCTTCCCTATCTCTGTAACCTCCTCCAGCCCTACAACCCTCCGAGATCTCTGCGCTCCTCCAATTCTGGCCTCTTGCTCATCCTGATTTCCTTCACTCCACTATTGGCGGCTGTGCCTTCAGTTACCTAGGCTCTAAGCTCTGGAATTCCCTAATTAAACCTCTCTGCCTCTCTACCTCTCTCTCCTCCTTTAAGATGCTCCTTAAAACCTACCTCTTTGACCAAGCTTTTGGTCACCTGTCCTAATATCTCCTTATGTGGCTCGGTGTCAAATTTTGTTTTATAACGCTCCTGTGAAGCACCTTGAGATGTTTTACTACGTTAAAAGTGCTCAATAAATGCAAGTTGTTATTGTTGTAGTGCATTCCACACACTCACAACCTTCTGTATAGAAAGGTTAATCTTACTTTCTGTCCTAAATCTCTTAAATTTTAACTTATATCTCTGTCCCCTCATTCTAGCCCCCTCAATCACTGGAAAGTCTGTTTCTATCTTCTCTGTCCCATCCCATCATAAATGTAAACACTTCAAACAAATTTCCTTGTAAATCATTTGCTCCTTCTCTTTATGTTGACTACCAGTCTTTATTTATATACCCCCTGTTGGCCTTCCTAATCTCCCTTTTTGCTTCCCTTCTCAGAGGCGCCGTCTTTCAAATGAGACATTAAACTGAGACCGCTTCTGCCCTCTCAGGTGGACGTAAAAGATCTCCACGGCACTATTCCGAAGAAAAGCAGAAAAGTTGTCCCAGTATCCCTCAGCTAACGCCATCAAAAACAGATTATCTGGTCATTTATCTCATTACTGTTTGTGGGACTTTGCTGCGCACAAATTGGCTGCCACGTTTGCCCACAAAGCAACAATGACTACACTTTTAAAGTAGTTCTTTGGCTGTGAAGCATTTTGGGGCAACTTGAGGGCGTGAAAGGTACCATATAATTACAAATTCTTTCTTTTCTTTCATGTTTTTATGTTTCTTACAATTTCCTTCTGCATTATCCACTAATATCATCTGCCTCTTTTGTTAAAGCCTCATTTTGCTCTGACTTCTTTATTTCTCCACGGCATCCTAGCTTCTGACCCACCCTTTAACCCTAGTAGGAATGTATTGGAATATCAGCTACTGGTGGTCCAATGTTTGATGAGCAATTTTTTTCCAACCAATTCAACTGGACTTGGTTTAATTTCATGCTACTGAAATTAGTTAATTGTCAGTCTGACACCATAACCTTGTACTCCTCTTTATCTTTATTTTCAATGTGAACCTTATTATGTTATCGTCACTATTTCCCAAGTGTTCTTCTACCTTCGGGTTGTTTACTTGTCCAGCTTCATTACCCAGGATCAAATCTAGTGCTGGAACTTTTCTTGTTGGACTTGCAAAGTACTGGTTAAGGAGACAGTCTTGGATGTATTCTACAAACCATTTCCCACCCTGACCACAAACTTCTATCTTAACCTAGCCTACCTTAAGTTTAAATTCCCCCTTATTATAGCTCTGTTCCTACTGCTATCCTCTCAAAACTGCCTACAAGTCTCTTCCTCAATTTCCATCCCATTACCTGGTGGTCCATAGTATACTCCCAATATGGTAACCTATCCCTTATTACTTCATAACTCTACCGAAACAGACTCTATCTGGGCACCACTATCAATAAAAGCTTTCCTTTCTACGGCTGTCTCTTATTAATAAGGCTGCCCTCTCCCTTTTTCACTTCACTCTCTCGCCTGAAGATTTTATAGCCTGGAATATTTAGTTCCCAATCTCCCCTTGGCTGAGGCCAAGTTTCCATCTTGATGACAGTGTCATGATGACATTGTGATGTGATCTAAGATGTCGAGCTTTCCTTAGGCACGTTCTTTAGGGGTATAGCTGACTGCAGACAAAGATGTGGGCCTGAGATTTTGTTTATGGGATAATGCTGCTGGTTTTATATGTGCATTTTAATGGAGTTACTGGTATTAGACTAATAGCTGCAGTGTCAGTTTCCCATCGACACTGGTTGAAACTCCAATTCTCCTGTCGAGGAGACAACCCCATGTTTGGATACATGCACTATAGACTTTCAGCAATTAATATCACACTTTTTCACTCAAAGGGTAGTAGAAATCTGGAACTCTCTACCCCAAAAGGTTGTGGATGCTGGGGGACAATTGGAGCTTTCAAGACTGAGATCAATAGATTTTTGATTGGTAAGGGTATCAAAGGCTATTCAGGAAAGGCAGGTAAATGGAGTTGAGGTGCAGATCAGCCATGATCTAATTGAATGGCGGAACAGGCTCGAGGGGCTGAATGGCCTACTCCTGCTCCTAATGCTCCTATGTTCCTAATCCTTTCTTTGTGAGAGCTGCCCATTCAATCCCACACTTGTGAAAGAAAGAACTTGCATTTATATGGTGCCTTTCATAACATCTGGATGTCTCAAAACCCTTCACAGTCAATGAGGTACTTTTTTTAAAGTGTAGTCATTGCTGTAATGTGGGAAAACGCAGTCGCCAAGTTGCGCACAGCAAGGTCCCACACAGGAATATGATAATGACCAGCTGTTTTTTTTAGTGACGTTGGTTAAGGGTTAAGTATTGGCTAGGGCACCGGGAGAACTCCCCTGCTCTTTTTCAAATATTGCTTTGGGATTTTTATACCCACCTTAGAGGGCAGACAGGGCCTCGGTTTAATGTCTCATCCGAAAGACGGCACCTCCGACAAAGCTGCACTCCCTCAATACTGCATTGAAGTGTCAGCCTGGATTATGCACTCAAATGTCTGGAGTGGGACTTGAACCCACAACCTGCTGACTCAGGCGAGAGTGCTGCCACTGAGCCATGGCTGACACCTAATATACTCCGAGCCGGGATACATTTTCGTGAATGTTCACTATTCAAAGAGCAGAGGGCATAGCCAGCATTCCTTCCTCAGCCGTCGGAAGCAAATTGGGCAATCATAATGCCTTTCATCCCCGTGAAATCAGCTACTACTGGGATTTGGACGGGTCGCCACCTCAAGCCAGAAAATGCATCTGACTTTTATAGGATGGAGTCCCAATGGACACCCAAATGCTGATTCATTCGGAGGTTCTGTTTCACTCTCTCATCATTCAACTTAACATTCAATGACATTACTTTTTCCTGGATAAGTGGCTGTTAAATTCATGCTGACATAATCACCAGTCAATTGGGATTGGCCAGCTATGCAGCATTAACATTCTACAAAAAGGGCAAATATTTTACCAACTGCAATGGATGGGAGTTTTTAAATGGAAGCAATTCAGCATTAATTTCCTCAAAAATAGGGTTATCAATACTAAATCAGAAAGTTTCTATAACGGGTAACCAATCCTGAAAGTCACTTTTACAGGGTGTGGTATGTTGAAAATCTGCTCTATTGTGTTTCTACGGAATGTCAACAGTTTTCCATAGGATCCAACTGGACTTGTTTATATCTGATGAATAGAATGAACATGGCATCCCATTGCTTTCCATTGTGCATTGTGTTTATACAATGAGCCTAAATTTAGCTACACGTTAAACTGGGACAACAAACCTCAAATAGGCAAACTCCAGTGGTGCTCCTCAAGATGTCAGTGGTACAAATAACACACAAATAAAAAATAAAATACAGTGTGCAATTCAAAAAGCAGTTGCAAGACGTACTTTCAGTTTGACTGAAGCAAATTTGAGTACTGTGGAAAAAATGTCAAACCAGCAAGTGTGACCCTAAACTGTTCTTATGAAATAAAATTGCAATACAAATTGGTCACCCATTTTCCACTGTTAAAAATTTCAAGCAACTATTTAACTCTTCCGTTGTGTGAGATGCCGGCCCCATCTGACGTTGTATATTCCAACTCTGGCTGCATCTGTCCCACCTGATTCCATGTTTTACCAGTTGTATATGATAGTTCAGTAAACTGCCAGTAGGATTTTATCCTTTATTTGCAGTGGCTGTAAGAACAGGCACTTGCATTACCTTTGATGTGTGCTGCCTTGTCGGCCTTGGCTCAGTGGTAGCACTCTCACCTTCGAGTTAGAAGATCAAGGGTTCAAGTTCCACTCCAGAGACTTGAGAATATAATCTAGGCTGACACTTCAGTGCAATACCAAGGGAGTGCTGCATTGTCGGAGGTGCTGTCTTTCGGATGAGACGTTAAACCGAGGTCTCGCCTGTCATCTCAGGAGGATGTAAAAAATCCCATGGCACTATTTGAAGAAGAGCAGGGAAGTTCTCCTGGTGTCCTGGCCAATATTTATCCCTCAACTAACACCTAAAACATATTATTTGGACATTTATTTCATTGCTGTTTGTGGGAGTTTGCTGTGTGCAAATTGGCTGTCATGTTTCCTACATTACAACAGTGACTACACTTCAAAAATACTTAATTTGCTGTAAAGCACTTTGGGACGTCCTGAGGTTATGAAAGGCGCTATATAATGCAAGTCCTTTCTTCCTCCTTTCTTTATTAGGTGATCATGATTATTAGTTTGAGGCTGGTTTTCAGTTCTGGTGACTATCAGAGCTAATGGGAGAGCAGATGTGCCAAAAACATTTCATCTTACGGTATTAGTAAGACTAACAGGATAGCCTATACAGAGTTCTCAGTTTAATTCACATGATTCAGTTGTAGAAGTCTGTCGTCTGTTACTGTCAGCCATGACACCCACTGCCAAAAACAGGAACCTCATCAAAAATGGCATAAAGAGCAGCAGTATCGTATTCCAAAGCAAAACAGAGTTTAGGTTTGAGCTGAGATTACTAAAACACTCAAGCTTTATGGATGGACTTATACTAATTACATTGCGGTTGCAATAGTGACTACACTTCAAAAGTGCTTTATTGGCTGTAAAGCGCTTTGGGATGTCTTGAGGTTGTGAAAGGCGCTATATAAATGCAAGTTTTTCTTTCTTTCCTCCTCTTTGAAATCAGCAGCACTCGATACAATGTCCACACTCAAGATCAGCAAAAACAACAATTGATTTATACAATACTTTTCATGTAGAAAAACATCCCAAGGCGCTTCAGAGGTGTAATCAGGCAAAAATAGCCACCAAGCCAAAGAAGGATATATTAAGAGGGGGAATCTAAAGCTTGGTGGGTTTTAAAGAGGGTCTTCAAGGAAGAGGGGCTTAGGGAGGAAATTACAGAGCATTGGGCCTAGCATAGCTGAAGGCACGGCCGCCAATAGTTGGGTGAAGGGAGGCCTGAGTCAGAGGAATGGAGGGGTTTTGAGCTGGAAGAGATTACAGATCTTTCTGCCATTAGGCCATTCATGGGTGGGATTTTTTATACAAATAAAAACAATTGTTATAAATGGAACCCCTTAAAACAAGGTCCCAATGCTTGTTTTCTGAAAATGTTTATTTTAAATAATCCACAGTAATTTCAATTTTTCTTGTTTAATACTGCAGGCATTAGACCAAGAGTCTGCTTTTGGACGGATGTGAGTTCTCAGCCTCATATACGCGGTCTTTTAAACAAAGCAGAGCTCCATGCATGCATACTTGAACACTGATGCAGACTGATGCAGACCTCTGCTCTCCAGCATCTAACTCCCAGTGACATTCCCAATATTGGAAAGCAGCTAATCTTACATCTTACATAAGCATTAATGTTAAGGATTAAGAAGTTGGCTTTGTACCACTTGCGTTATATTTAGTGAAACTGATATTACTTCCTTATTGCAATTTACAGGTTTTTATGCTAGATATCTCCTTGGGGTTCAGTGTCACCAGTCACTCCCATAAGGCAACCTCATGTGCCTTACAATCTGGAGTGCAACTTTTTCTGCCCAATATCTAGTTAAACAATAACATGATCCAGAGAACATTGACTCATTACACCAGTCACTGGAAAGATATCACATACCACCATGTTAATTCTCCTGTTTTTACAGAAGGTGAGTTGAATAAACACTATAACAAGACGAGGCACAGCTTTTGAACCAATAAGTGCTTTATTTACATAAAATGTATGAACAAACAGTACAGAGTTTTCATAGTGAGGATATATTTTTCCTTACACTCCTTGATATACGAAAAAACAATAAAAATGCAACTCACTTTCTCTCTAAACATGGGGTCAATTTTAACTGGAGACGTGTTTGGGATGGGCGGAGGTGGGAGGAAACTCCCACGGGAAGCTCAGTTTGAGGCCTGCATCATTTTAACTCCCAGGCCTAAGTTAAATAATCCAGGACAGTCTCTCATCCGAAGCCGGCAAGAGTGTTAACAGGGCTGGTGGGCAAGACCAAAAATCAGGTCGAAGCCCAAGGACACCAGGGATACAAGGGAATGGTCCACGGAATAAAATTAATGGTAGACAGGGCTTTGGAAGCTTTGGGAGGTAGAGACAAGTTTGGGTCTGGGGAGACTCAAGGACTCCTTGTGGACCTCAGTGGGGGAGGGGGGGAAGAACCCCTGTTCCTCCAGGCCCACCTGGTTCCCACAGAAAAGTAATTTTTGAAAACTATCCGTAGCCTATTCTCGTCATTCTGCGGACTCCCACTGTGGTTCTGCTGTCGGGGTTGGCCCCATGCAGACCTGCCGAGTCCAGAGGCTAAAATACAGTCGGGGCCGTGACTTTTCGACGTAAAGTAGGTCCCTACCTGCCGGGGGGTGGGGGGGCAGGGGCGGCCCTCCTGTGCCTGAATAAAGGTGTGGGGGATGGGTACATGGCGCAGCACACCTCCCCATCATCTTAACCCCCTGCCCGAACTCCCACTGTAGGGCACACCAAGTTTTATCCCATTCCAATCTTTGGGATGAAAATTGGGTGGGATGTACAACGAGCGGGCCATTCATTCTGGGAAGGTGAAAATTACAGCCATTAAGTTTTGAATGCTGAGAATGAATTAGGATTAGGGCCCAGTAATTTGAAAAACACGCTATATAATAAATGTAACTTATCTAGTATCTTGGTATGGAATTGCACACAGAAAAAATCAAAATAGGGGAATTGGTGGCTCACCATGTTCAAAGTTAAAGAAAAGGAAAGAGCTTACATTTATATAGCACCTTTCACGACTTCAAGATGTCACAAAGTGCTTTACAGCGAATTAAGCACTGTTGAAGTATAGTCACTATTGTAATGTAGGAAACACGGCAGCCAATTTGTGCACAGCAAGGCCCCACAAACAGAAATAAGATAATGACCAGATAATCTGTTCTAGGTGTTAGTTGAGGGATAAATGTTGGCCAGGAAAATGGGGAGAACTCCCCTGTTCTTCTTCGAAGAGTACCATGGGATCTTAATTAGTCTTTGGAACCTGGGATCAAATCCAGTCCCACCTGATCAAAGAAACATCTTTTTTTCCTGTCCTGTGCAATTGACTATGTTATTTTAATTTCAAATACAATCCAAGAGTTTCCATTGCGATACCTTACCCACTGAACTATCCGGTTTGACTATCTGTATCATATCAACTTGTACGAAATTACATTCTAGTTAGCATTTATTGTAACTTTCCAACTGTGTAAACATGTTCAGTATTAATTAATTGGAATTTAATAATCTCAAGCAAATGTTTCCTATGAACGTGTATACAAAACAGATCATTCATTAGGCTAATAAATAAATGCTAATGCATGGTGAAATTTTGCTTTAATTTTCAATGTTAGGCATCCAACAATGATATGTCATACTTAAGCACTAGCCTGAAGTGACTGAGGACAGCTGTCTAGGTTTGAGGAGAAGGACTGTCACCAATTTCTCATTGGAATGCACGGAAAGAAAGTTCATACTTCTTGTTCGATTGTGCTTTCTCGGAATAATAAATTAATATTATTTTCCTTGTTAGTAGAAAGTACAACCCAACAAAAAATAACCCAGAGCCAACGAGGGGGAAAAAAACTCGGGAAAATTCCTCTCCGACCCCCCCCCACCTCCCCTCATACCATTCCAGGTGATCACATTGACCGTGCGTATGTTAATTGTTAATCCACTTACCTCCCATGTGATGCTATTTGAAAGGAAGCCTCTTATGAACAAGCACTAGTTTCCCATTAGTCAGCAGTTAAAACTACAACTTTAGGATCATGGTGTGAAACTCTTAGGGTGGGAGGAGGGGGCCTAACCTCGCCCCCATTATGTTTCACTACAGTGTAAATCCACTACAGGGGCCAAACTTGGTTTAACCCTAGGACTCATGGACACTTTTGAAACTGACCTGGAGCCATTTTAAGTGTGTAGGCAAGCCTGCATTTTAGAACATTTATCTTTTAACTGCTGAGAGAGGAGCTCATTGCATGCAAGTCACCACAGAGCCCGAGCGCTCCCTTGGGCAGGAGAATCAAAGTTTCACGCAGTGTAGAAAGGGTACTTCAGAGCTGGAACTCAAACTGTAACTACCATTCCGACCAATAGCTACAGTATTAATGTAACTTAAAGGAGCTTGCAATACAGAATCCAATCCTACAGAAATTAACTGAGTTAAGGAATGCACTATTCTTAAAACAAAGGCAAATATCCCTGGCTATCAAGTTTCTGGTAAGTAGTTATGTACTTTTATTAAAAGGTCATTGGAAATTTGCAAACATAATCTTGTATTAACTTTCAAACGCTATTACAACAACAACTTGCAATTATATAGCGCCTTTAACGTAATAAAACGTCTCTGGGTGCTTCACAAAATTTGACACGGAGCCACATAAGGAGATATTAGGACAGGTGACCAAAAGCTTGGTCAAAGACGTAGGTTTTAATGAGCATCTTAAAGGAGGAGAGAGAGGTAGAGAGGCGGAGAGTTTCAGGGAGGGAATTGCAGAGATTAGAGCCTAGGCAGCTGAAAAACACGGCCGCCAATGGTGGAGTGATGAAAATCCGGGATGCGCAAGAGGCCAGAATTGGAGGAACGCAGTGGTCTCAGAGGGTTGTAGGGCTGGAGGAGGTTACTTGCCTATTTTGTTAGTGCTATAGTGCTGCTGTAATATGAAATCAAGTGAACTAGTGTAAACACAATCTGTTCCTACAAATAATTTTGTAAATGATATACATTCAACTGTCCAACCTCCGACAGAAATCAGAGCTACACCTAGAACCGATCCAAGTTAAGTTATTATATCCCAGCTCAATATTTTACGTTTTCGAGATATACCAATAAATCAAAGTGTCAACGTAACTTTCAAAAAACAAGGCGGCAAAAAAGTGGCTAGTACTGAGCGATTGCTTAAAGACTCGTTCTCAGTTAAATTATTCTTCGATTTAACCGATATGAAGGGGAAAGGCAAAGATTCCAAATGTGAAGTAAATGGTTTGCATATTAGTCTATATTGTGACCCTCTTTAAAATGTAAAGAAATTCATCTAAGCAGTGAATACTTGAAATCCTGATTTTGCATAAATTAAACTCTGTTATCAACCACATCAGGATTAGTCTCGGGCGTAAAGAATTGAACTTTAGGGACTACCAGAGAGGAATTGTTCCGTCTCATTGAGTTGTTCCGCCTCATCGAACTGCGCTTCCTCAGGGAGTTCTGGTGAGAGAGTTCGCTCTTCTGCAGAGTCTGGATCAGGATGGACGGTTTCTCGTCCAGTTCTCGGGCACTGCAGCGAGGAGTCGCCACCTTGATCCTGTTGCCAAACTTGGAATAATCCACCGAGTAGATGCCGTCCTCTTCAGTCACCATCGGGACAAACCGATATCCCCATAAGATCTCCTCGACTATGTAGGATGTCCTGGCCTGAGTTGTGATGCCCGTGGTCTCCACCACCCCTTCAAGTATAACAATCATCTCCAGGTTCTGGTTCTGGAGGTCGCTGGCCGAGATCTCATAGAGGGGGCTGCGCCTGTCTATAACGTGGCAGATGGTGAGTGGGGACACCAGGAAGATGCTGTTGGTGTCCATTGGGTTGTCCACTTGGATGTCGATCTGGTGAATGGGAATGACCTCTCCCTCGATGGTGGTGGTCTTCTTCACCACTTGCATCCTGACCGAGGCGCTGATGATCATGCTCTTCCTCAGGTCGCCCACCCTGAACATGAAGCAGAGTTTGCCGTTCCTCAACCCGATGACGGCGTGGCGACTGAAGATCAGGGTCTCGGCCCGGCGATGAGCCTGTGCCGTCTTCATGAAGATACAGCCCAGCATAACGGCGTTGATGATCAGACCCGAGATGTTCTGCGTGATGAGCACGGTGATGGCTGTCGGACACTCCTCGGTCATCATCCTGCCCCCGAAGCCGATGGTGACCTGCACCTCGATGGAGAAGAGGAAAGCCGAGGTGAAGGATCTCACTTTGGTCACACAGGGCTCGAAGACTGAGTTCCGATGGTGGTCCAGGTCTCCGTGGGCAAACGCCACCAGCCACCAAATCATGGCGAAGAGGAGCCAACTGCAGAGGAAGGACATGGTGAAGATGAAGAGGGTGTAGCGCCACTTCAGGTCCACCAGGGTGGTGAAGACATCCTGCAGGAAGCGGCCCTGCTCTCGGATGTTCTTATGAGCCGCGTTGCAAGCCCCGTTCTTGGCGATGAACCGAGCTTGGCGCGGCCGGACGGTGTAGCGGGGCTGCCGGACATTCTCAGCTGCGATCCGAGCCAGGACATATTCCTCTGGGATGATGCTCTTCCTGGCCAACATTCTGGGAACATAGTCTTGGGGTTACAAAGGTAATGTGGGAGACGGGGACTCTCTGGCAGTTGTTTCTGTCTGCAGCTACTGTCAGCCTGAATGACAGGGGCGACCCGGCAGTTTCCAGGCTCGGGTACAACTCCGATCTTCACTTGTCTTCAGGTCCTCGCAGGCTGGTTGAATGCACGCTGATCAAACGCCACAGCTGCTCAGGGAGCTGGACATTCGCCTGGTTGGTGTTTTGTCCAGGTGCAATGGGGAGCCTGGCACTGCTACCTTCTGTGCCGTGCTGTAAAGCTCCCAGGGGCCGCTATCCAAGAGCTGGGCAGATCCGACAGCTGCACTTCAGAACGCAGCTCAGGGAGAGAGTCATCGTTGGAGGGAGTTCCGCACATCCACACCGCCAGTCCCGGGGATGTGTGTGTGTGTGTGTGTGTGTATGGCGGGGTATGCCGGCCTGGGAGACGAAGTCCTCTGATCGCAATGAGTCCAAAGCAACTAATGCCACAGATTGAGCCGGTTTTCAACCCAGTTCCCGAGCCCCGGCTCGAACTTTCTGACGTAAATGGGAGGATCTTTCCCCCTTGTTCCCAGAGGCAAATCCAGAAAATTACGTCGGCCGTTACCATTAACCCTCTCAGATCACCAAAATCATCCATTTGTAGCATTTATATCCGTTCTGCATTTTTAAAATTTGCTTTAACTACTTAGTGAAACTGGAGTCAACTCTTTTGACTTCATTTGATTTCAGTCAGAGCTGATTTTTCAGCTTTCACCCTGGAAATCATAAATCCCACAGCCTCCCAGTCCAGTCAGTACCGAGTTACTGCGAAGTAATGGGGAATGGACACTTGGCTGTTGTCCCACCTCACTCCCGCTCTGCTGAATTTGCTCTGAGTCTCCTCTCTGGGCTGAGTCTCCCCAACACACACTGCCCGACAGACACTCCGAGCGGCACAGCCGACCAAATCAGCCGGCTTCATATCAATAACACATTCTGACCCGTCCCTGCCCACTCGGTGTGTGTTAAATGGCACTTGAACTAAAATCTCCTGCCTGCCACTCAAAGGTTTAGAGGGTGGGGGGAGGGACACGTGGGGCAATTTTAGGACCGGCAATCTGAAGGAGAGCGGTCATTAATAGGGGAGAAGAGGAAAGGAGAGGAGAGAGGAAAGGAGAGGAGAAGAAAGGAGTGGGGAAGAGGAGGGGAGGTGAAGAGAAAAGAAGAGGGGAGAGGCTGGGAGGGGAAGAGGAAAGGAGACGGGAAGAGGAAAGGGGGTGGGGGGTAGAAAAGGAGAAGTGAAGAGAAAGAGGAAGACATCCCACTTACCCACTCGGTGATTGAACCTATGCTTTGATTTATCGGTTCTATTGAGCAACCTTGAGGCTGAAATCTGTGCTGAGACTAAATTGGTTTTGCCTCTTTGTGTATGCAAAAGCAAGTCAAATTTCAGTTCCTCCATCTTTATAATGTAAATAATAAAGATAGTGACACATGCCCTTTACACATGAGGGAAGGGGCGGTGGAGGGAGGAGGAAACGGTCACATCACTGAGTTCAGGGCTTGCAAAGGAGGCAGGCGGTGGTCGATGGTTACCAGAATCGAGTTGAATCGTTCAAGAAGAAATCACTTTCAGATAGGAAGGAATTTATTGAAAATAGTTACATCCACTATAAACATTCTGGCTTCAGTTTTAAGTGTGAAATAGAAATTTGCATTAGTCGTGTGTGATGTCTGGAGTGTATTAATGATAGATAGATAGGTAGATGATATGTGTGTATATATATATATATATATATAAAGTTAGATAGATAGATAGGCAAATATGCTTCATAAATCTTCTAGAAACATCTATTGAATGAAATATATTTTATCTACAATAATTTTGCATGTAATTCTCTACATTTTATTTAACACACCTTTGAAGATAACCATGCGAAATTTCATAAATATTATCCCGATAGACAGATCGTGTTTTTAGATGTTTTTTTGGTTATGCAGGGAGATCCAGCATAACATCGGGCGTGGGGGCAAGAAAGGAGCAGCACCAAATCGATACATTCATACTGGAGGTTAACATTGGAGAAATGGGTGTGAAAGGATGAGTAAAATATCTGTGAGTGGAGTGGGAAAGGAGGAGCACAACATCAAGGAATGGGAGAGAAGCAGTTGGGGAATGAGGTGGCAGAGGAAGAGCATGGCATTGTGAATTTTGTTTTATTCATTCGTGGGATGTGGGCGTCGCTGGCAAGGCCAGCATTTATTGCCCATCCCTAATTGCCCTTGAGAAGGTGGTGGTGAGCCGCCTTCTTGAACCGCTGCAGTACGTGTGGTGAAGGTTCTCCCACAGTGCTGTTTGGAAGGGAGTTCCAGGATTTTGACCCAGCGACGATGAAGGAACGGCGATATATTTCCAAGTTCAGGATGGTGTGTGACTTAGAGGGGAACGTGTTGTTCCCATGCACCTGCTGCTCTTGTCCTTCGGGTTTGGGAGGTGCTTTCGAAGAAGCCTTGATGAGTTGTTGCAGTGCATCTTGTAGATGATACACACTGCAGCCACGGTGCGCCGTGGTGAAGGGAGTGAATGTTTAGGGTGGTGGATGGGGTGCCAATCAAGCGGGCTGCTTTGTCCTGGATGGTGTCGAGCTTCTTGAGTGTTGTTGGAGCTGCACTCATCCAGACAAGTGGAAAGTATTCCATCACACTCCTGACTTGTGCTTTAGATGGTGGAAAGGCTTTGGGGAGTCAGGAGGTGAGTCACTCGCCGAAGAATACCCAGCCTCTGACCTGCTCTTGTAGCCACAGTATTTATGTGGCTGGTCCAGTTAAGTTTCTGGTCAATGGTGACCCCCAGGATGTTGATGGTGGGGGATTCGGCGATGGTAATGCCATTGAATGTCAAGGGGGAGGTGGTTAGACTCTCTCTCTTGTTGGAGATGGTCATTACCTGGCACTTGTCTGGTGCAAATGTTACTTGCCACTTATCAGCCCAAGCCTGAATGTTGTCCAGATCTTGCTGCATGTGGACATGGACTGCCTCATTATCTGAGAGGTTGCGAATGGAACTGAGCACTGTGCAATCATTGGCGAACATCCCCACTTCTGACCTTATGGTGAAGGCAAGGTCATTGATGAAACAGCTGAAGATGGTTGGGCTTAGGACACTGCCCTGAGGAACTCCTGCAGCGATGGGACAGAAGAGGAGGAAGACAACTTTGGGGAATGGGGTAGGACAGAAAGAGCTGAACATTAGTGAATGGGGCCAGGTAAGGAGCAGCATAACAGGGCAGGAAAGGGGCTACAACATCAGGGAACAGAATGGGAAGAGGAGCTGCATGACTTCAAGAAATGAGGTGCAAGAGCAGAAGCGCAACTTTGGGGAAAGGGGGGATTGAGGAGAACTGATAGAATATTAGGCAACAGAGCAAGAAAATAATTGGCACAATATCAGGGAGTGGGGTGGGAGAGAACTGGCAAAACATCAGGGAGCAGAATGGGAGAGAACATTAGGATTGGAGTGGGAGAGAATTAACACAACTTTGAGGGAAAGGTGGGAGAGAAGCTCACAATATTAGAGAGTGGGGTAGGAGAGAACTGGTACAACATCAGGGAGAGGAGCAGGAGAGTAACAACAGCACTGTGGGTCAGGGTGAGAGAGAAGTGGAAAATGAAAGAGAGACTTGCATTTATATAGCGCTTTTCAAGTCCTCAGGGCATTCCAAAGCTCTTTACAGCCAATGAAGTATTTTTGAAGTGTAGTCACTGTTGTAGTGTAGGAAACGCGGAAGCCAATATGCGCACAGCAAGATCCCACTAACAGCAATTTGATAATCTTTTTTTTAGTGATGTTGGTTGAGGGATAAATATTGGCCAGGACATCAGGGAAAACTCCCCTGGTCTTCTTCGAAATAGCGCTGTGGGATCTTTTACATCCACCTGAGAGGGCAGACAGGACCTCGGTTTAACATCTCATTGGAAAAACACCATGGTGGGAGATAATGAGCAAAGTATTGGGAAGTGGGTTGGAGAAAACTGGCACATAAGGGAGTGGGGTAGGAGAGAACCAGCAAAATATAAGTAATCAGATGGAGGGAGCACTGCTGATGGCACAAGAAAACAGCCATCAAAACCAAGTCAATAATTAAAGTTCTCGGCAAGTGCCCCAAAGCTGTGCCCCAAAATGGCAGTTAGCCTCGTCAAGAAAATATTTAGCAGGGATTTACAGCCTTGTACAAATAACTATAACTGTGCATATAAAATATGCATTTTACTCAATTGTTAAATTTTTTAGGGGCTGAAGTTCTAAGCGTTACTATTACCTGTAAATTTTCAGTTGGGTGATCTCATTGGTTGGTTTCTGTTACCAGTTCAAGATTGGTCTTTCCTTTAGTTTTCAGTACAGAGGGAAAAATCGATCAATTGGAGTTTTCTGCTGCTCATTCACCCCTCATTACTACTTACCAACTGAAACTAACTACTTTTGATTCATTGGCGTTTAGCCTTGAGATGACAGCTTCACTCATTTACTTTCTCTTTAAGGCATATCATGAGGGTAATTGTCAATTTCACGCCTGGGCAGTAAAGTCCCCCTCCCCTTAGTTATACAACTCATCCGATTTTAATCCTATTGAAATCGATAAAATGAATACACCACATTACCACCCAGATGGTGAAATTGACAATTGCCCGTCATCTCTCAACTGTGGCTATAGCAACTGGATTTTCATAACCTTATTGGTTGAGCAAAACATATGATGCTGTACAGTGCAGAGCAAAGCTTCCATTACAATCACTCACCTTGGTGGCTTTCTACATTTTTTCTATATTTCTTTGACATTCTTTTATACACTAAGTTGGCTCACCTTATGTGTTATTTAACCTGACGACCGAAATATTTGATGCCTGTGAGTCAGCACTTCCTCCGTGAGTATAGATACAACACAGGTCAGTAAATCACACTTCGCTTGTCTGGGTAGTAACAGCAACAACTTGCATTTATATAGGGCCCTGAACATAGAAAAATGTCCCAAAGCACTTCACCAAGGCATATTCAAAAACAAGTGAACACTGAGGAGATGTTAGGCAGGGTGACCAAAAGCTCAATCACAAGATGGGTTTTAAGGAAGGTCTTAAAGGAGGAGAGGGAGGTGGAGACACGGAGGGGTTTAAGGAGGGAATTCCGGATATGGGGCCCAGGCAGCTGAAGGCACGGCCACCAATGGCGCGGAATAGGGAGGAGGCAGGATGCATAAGAGGCCAGAATCAAAGGAATGGAGAGTTTAGGGGGGAGGGATGGGGTGGGGTTGCGAAGGTTACAGAGATAAGGAGGAGTGACCAAAGTCTCCTAATCCCTCCCTCCGTAGACGTATCAGGGGCTGGAGCCAAATTTGCCGCAATTATTAAGACTGCCAAGCCACTTAATAAATGCCTAATAGCCCCACGCTGATTTGCAATTTGTTTATTTGTCACTAACCTGTGTGGCATGGGGAGCCAAATGATTGCTCAGTGGAGGGCATGGGCAAGATTATTTACCTGGCAACAACACCACTAAAGGACGAATTTTGAAAAAACCTACTCGAAAACTGTGTGCTAACTCTGCCTCATCATGTACTTCAATGCACTATCAAAATGAAACCGTTGACGGCAGATCATTGTTCAAGTACGAGCTATTGCTAAGTATGTTTGAAGTAACTCGAGAAACTGTTTATGTAAATGTATTAGTCATATTGTTTGACCTCTCTGCTCTATTCAGCGAAGCTCTTGAAAGATTCATGGAAGACTTGGCAGGGGAATTGCACACTCTCCAGAACCTCTAGAATGCAATAACTGCTTGAGGAAAGGCTCAGACGACTGTCTTTCACTCCCACAAGATCATCCTTCGTCATCATCATACCCAGCGAATTCACTTTTCTACTGTAGGCTCAATAGACTGATGTGACCAGTAAATGCTCTCACATGGCAATGAAATGCCAGGGTATATCATCCCACAGGTGTACCATCAGAAGTAATGTTTAGGGTGGATAATATGGTGGCAGGTCCTCGCTCCTTATATTAGTGGGCTCGGAGACCTGAGACCTCCAATGTGTCCGGGGGCACCCAGCGCATCCCAGTATGAATTGAGAGTTTAAAGGGAGCTTTGGCACTTTGACATTAGGCTCATTAAACCTGCAACTTTGAGAAATTAGGCAGCTATCCCATAATACAGTTGGAGTGCCAGATCAGCACTCCAGGTGCTCAGCGGGCACACAGAAGCTTTTTACTGGCTGCATTATTAGACTGTTAGTGTGATGGGTAGGAAAACTCTCCTCATCAGTACTAATTGGACACAAAGCCCACTGAGACATGGTATTCCAAAGTCCAGTGTCCAGTTGAATATGATTATTAGGTGTCAGCCGTAGCTCAATGGCAGCACTCTCGCCTCTGAGTCAGAAGGTTGTGGGTTCAAGTCCAACTACAGAGACTTGAGCACATAATCAAGGCTGACACTCCCAGCGCAGTACCGAGGGAGTGCTGCATTGTTGGATGCCGTGTTTCCTACATTACAATAGTGACTACACTTCAAAAGTACTTCTTTGGCTGTAAAGGGCTTTGGGACATCCTGAGGTTATGAAAGGTGCTATATAAATGCAAGTTCTTTATTAGGCAAACATGATTAGTGGTTGGAGGCTGGTTTTCAGTTCTGGTGACTATCACAGCTAATGGGAGAGCAGATGTGCCAAAAACATTTCATCTCGTGGCACTAGTAAGCCTACAGGACTCCTCATAGTTCTGCAAAGACTATCTTGTTCCCATACAATGTGCAGTGACATAAACTCTGATATTACTGTAGAACAAGTTACATGCTACAGCAACACCTCAATTTAATTCAGAGTATTCAGTTGCAGAAGCCTGTTGTCTGTCACTGTCAGCCATGACACCCACTGCCAAAAACAGGAACCTCATCAAAAATGGGATAAAGAGCAGCAGTATCGTATTCCAAAGCAGAAATAGAGTTTAGGGTTGAGCTGAACTAAAACACTCAAGCTTTAATGAACGGACTTATGCTGATTACATTGCGGTTGCAATGCAGACAAATCTTTAAAAGAAAGACTTGCATTTTTATAGCGCCTTTCATGACCTCAGATCATCCCAAAGTGCTTTACAGCCATGTAGTACTTTTGAAGTGGAAGACTGGAGGATTGCAAATGTTACAACCCTGTTCAAAAAAAGGGGAAAGGCATAAACCCGGCAATTACAGGCCATGTAGTCACTGTTGTAATATAGGAAACGCAGCAGCCATTTTGCATACAGCAAGATCCCTCAGACAGCAATGAAATCATGACCAGATCATTTTTTTTTAGTGTTGTGGGATAAATGTTGGCCAGGACATCGGGGCAGCCTTCCCTGCCCGTCTTCAAAACAGTGCCATGGGATCTTTTATGTCCACCTGAAAGGGCAGGCTGGACCTCAGTTTAACGTCTCATCCAAAAGACGGCACCTTCGACATTATAGCATTCCCTTAGTACTGCATTGGAGTGTCAGACTAGATCTTGTGCCCAAGTCTCTGGTGTGGGACTTGAACCCACAACCTTCTGACTCAGTGGCGAGAGATTTGGGGATGGTGCCGGAGGACTGGAGGATTGCAAATGTTACAACCCTGTTCAAAAAAGGGGAAAGGCATAAACCCGGCAATTACAGGCCAGTCAGCCTAACGTTGGCAGTGGGGAATCGTTCAGAGACAATAATCCGGGACAAAATTAATTGGCACTTGGAAAAGTATGGGCTAATAAATGAAAATCAGCACGGATTTGTTAAAGGAAAATCGTGTTTGACTAACTTGATTGAGTTCTTTGATGAAGTAACGGAGAAGGTTGATGAGAGTAGTGCGATTGATGTGTATATGGACTTTCAAAAGGTATTTGATAAAGTACCACATAATAGATTTATTAGCAAAATTAAAGCCCATGGAATTAAAGGGTTAGTGGCAGCATGGATACAAAATTGGCTAGGGAACAGAAAGCAGAGAGTAGTGGTGAACAGTTGTTTTTCAGACTGGAGGGAAGTGTACAATGTTGTTCCCCAGTGGTCAGTATTAGGGCCACTGCTCTTTTTGATATATATTAATGGACTTAAGGTATAGAGGGTACAATTTCAAAATTTGCAGATGACATGAAACTTGGAAATATAGTAAACAATGTGGAGGATAGTAACAGACTTCAGGAGGACATAGACAGACTGATGAAAAGGGCAGACACATGGCAGATGAAATTTAATGCAGAGAAGTGTGAAGTGATGCATTTTGGTAGGAAGAATGTGGAGAGGCAATATAAACTAAATGGTACAATTTTAAAGGGGGTGCAGGAACAGAGAGACCTGGGCGTGCACATACACAGATCTTTGAAGGTGGCAGGACAAGTTGAGAAGGCTGTTAAAAAAGCATATGGGATCCTGGGCTTTATTAATAGTCATAGAGTACAAAAGCAAGGAAGTTATCCTAAACCTTTATAAAACGCTGGTTAGGCCTCACCTGGAGTATTGTGTTCAATAGTGGGCACCACACTTTAGGAAGGATATCAAGGCCTTAGAGAGGGTGCAGAAGAGATTTACTACAATGATACCAGGGATGAGGGACTTCTGTTATGTGAAGAGACTGGAAAAGCTGAGGTTGTTCTCCTTAGAACAGAGAAGGTTAAGGGGAGATTTGATAGAGGTGTTCAAAATCATGAATGGTTTTGACAGAGTAAACAAGGAGAAACTGTTTCCAGTGGCAGAAAGGTCGGTAACCAGAGGACACAGATTTAAGGTGATTGGCCAAAGAGCCAGAGGTGACATGAGGAAACATTTTAACGCAGCGAGTTGTAATGATCTGGAATGCACTGCCTGAAAGGGTGGTGGAAGCAGATTCAATAATAACTTTCAAAAGGGAATTGGATAAATACTTGAAGGGAAAAAATTTACAGGGCTTTGGGGAAAGAGCAGAGGAATGGGACTAACTGGATAGCTCTTTCAAAGAGCCGGCACAGGCACGATTGCCGAATGGTCTCCTCCTGTGCTGTACCTACTATGATACTATGAGAGTGCTACCCACTGAGACACGGCTGACACAAGACACAAACCTAGATTTTCTGATTGGGTGTTAGCTTGACTGGAAGTCAGGACCAGTGTGTGAAGAGCAGTCACTTGACCTCGTGCTCACTCACTGGATATTTCAGGAACGTAGTACATCATGATCACTACAGGGAGGGCAAGGGAGACCAAAACGTGAGACATACCTGCAACATTCCAACACTTCATTGGTTCAAGCTGCATCTGCCTCCTCTTACTTTGGCTAACTTGGTGAGGTCATTGGACTTCTCCCAACGTTGAGTAGCTGCACAGGGGTTAGCAGAGGTGGCATTCATTGCCAAATCCTCCTCCTTCCACTGAGCCTTTCCTCTTTTGGGCATCCTTTCCTCTGTGTGAAAAAGATCGGTCATACTTTGGCAGATTGCAGCCAGCAACACCTCAATTGAAGAGTGCATAAATTTGAGGGCTCAGTGCCTTGACGAACCAACAACCTCAGACATTATTTTTTATATTTGCTCTCACGGTATGGAAGACACACTGGGAAGGCCACAAAATGGCTGCCAGTTCCTCTTAAGCTGCTGCAGCTAGTTTGATACTGAATCAGAACAGGATTTCCTCTTCTCCCACCGAGATGATCTCCCAACAAAGGGCACAAATAGCGCTTAGAATCCGCTGGCAATATTCAAGTGAAGTTGGCCAAGGAAAATTGGGTGGGATCATGATGGGGTCACAGCAGTGGGTGAAAGGGCCGTCTCAGCACAATTCTGACAGTAAACCCACCATGGAGGAAAATCTAATCCAATGTAAGATCCTTCTGCTATGCTTCGATCTTGCAGACCAAAAGTGCCCCAGCTACTCGCAAAGCTTGCATTTGTTGATTAAATTACACAATAAAAGGAAGCATTTTAAAATTTTCTGGTTCAAAGATTTCCTGGGACTTCAATCATTTGTTTACTGTAGGGAAGTAATTACCACTAAATATTGGAAGCTCTTGTTGTGATCCTGAAGGAACATTTATGACATTGCACTTCAATGTAATATCAGTGCGTCAGCTGGAGTTTTTCTCTTTGACATAGTTTGTGCAAAAGACAGACTTTGTTTTTTCTGCAAATTCCTTAAAGCAACTTCTCAGGCTTGTTTGTCTTCTCTGTGTCCAAGATGTGTTATCCTGGGATATAAATCTTCTCTTACTTTTTCTTGTTCGGGAGAAGCATCTGGTTCAAAAAACATTGCATCAGCACTTTAAACAGATGGTGTCTGATATGTATGAGACATTTTCTTATAGAAATCATCTTGAATGATTCGTTTGGTAAAAGCAGCACGGAGCCTTTGAAAGGCAGAAGGTTCCCAGGTTATCAGGTGAAGTGAGAGTGCAGGGATTATGGTTGGTCTCAAAGCCACCAGGCTAGGGTGAGGGAAATAGAACATCAGCAATGACTTCTCCTCCTCCTGATGTTTATGCAGTAATCCCTGCTAGAAGGGTGCATGCATGGGCGTCAGGTACGGACCAGTCAGCTGTGATAGCCCTATGGGCAAGTAGCATGAAGAATGGCTAGTTGGGCGAGGAACTGGAGAACAACAGCCTGTGGACTTGTACCCCTTCAGGAGAGACAGGGTGAGGAGACGTCTAGCTATTAAGGATGCATGCTGAACTGAATTACAAACCCGAAGTGAATTAAATTGGATTGGCCTGGTTTAATTAGCTAGTCGAACTTAGCCTATTTTAGGTTTGGATGTTCTTTTCTCTTTAAAAGAGGACATCAATGCATAGGTGCATTTTCAGAGAGATGTCGGAAGGACACCTGCCACCCTTACACGGTCTGGCCTATATGTGACTCCAGGCCCACACCAGTGTTGTTGACTCTTAACTGCCCTCTGAAGTGCCCTGGGATGCCACTCAGTTTTATCATACTGCTCAGCTGTTCAAGAAGAAGGCCCAGCATTACCATCTCAATGGGCAATAAATGCCTGCCTGGCCAGCGACAGCCACATCCTGAGAATGAATAAAAAGAAACGTTCTTCGAGCTTGGATTTTTCTCTTTGGTGTGATTACTGGTAGACTTGTGATGGGGCAGGACTTTGCCTGCTGAAATGCCCCAGCATTGAACCTGCCAAAGTCTCCTGAGTCAGCCTAATTTTAATATTCCGGGCAAAGTCCCAGTTTTGACAGTTTTGGCTCAGTATGGCATTCTCGCCTCTGAATCAGAAGGTTGTGGGTTCAAGCCTCACTCCAGGGACTTGAGCACATAATCCAGGCTGGCGGAGGCAGTACTATTCCAAGAAGAGCAAGGGAGTTCTCCAGATGTCTTGGCCAATATTTTTCCCTCAACCAACACCTAAAACAAATTATCTGGTCATTTATTTCAATGCTGTTTGTGAGACCTTGCTGTGCAAAAATTGGCTCCTGTGTTTCCTACAACAGTGACTACACTTCAAAAGCACTTCATTGGCTGTAAAGCACTTTGGGATGTACTGAGGTCATGAAAGGCGCTATATAAATGCAAGTTCTTTCTTTCTTTGTCTATGCATTGCATGATAACCTCATTAAAAAGCAAACGTGGTAAATTGCTGAAGTACTAGATAATGTACATTTATCTTCTTAACACAATGCCTACGAAGGACCTTCTCGTGAGAAAAGCAGGTTGTGATTGCCTTCAAATGAAGAGTTACCCGGGCAAGAATTCATAGAGATAGACAGTGAGCAGAAGAACAAAGTGTTATCCTCAGTGTTAAGGAAATAGTAGGGTGACGCAGAGATATGGGGCAAATTCAGGTTCCAGAGTACGGGTCGGAGAATTGGAGTCACATTGTTACAGCCTGATCTCCAACTCGTGCTCCCGCCAGTGATCTCCACTTCAGGAGTGCAGTGTTGATGAACTTTCCCTTGTAACTGAAGTGGCACCACAAGCGTTACGCTTAGCCTGGATTCTATAGGGTTAATTATACAATTGCACAAGACTGGCGAAGAGTCTCGAGCACGGTGAGGCAAAAGTTTCTGTCTATTATGGGTGCAAAATCATGGTGAAAGTGCTGGTGATTTGAGGATATGTGTTCCCGGTGGGCAAGGTGAAATTGATCCTTTATATTTATGTCAGGAATACAACAAAATGCTGCAGTTTAACATTCTGTATCAACTCAAAATATCCTCACGGAATACCTGCACTGAAGTTTCACACACCACTTCTGCTAAATAGTGCCCATTACCTAGAGGCCTGTCTTGTAAATATAGAAATTCAAACGTAATTGAGCAAGTGATGCTAACATCAGAGTATGGATTACATCGAGTTACATCGAGTCTACAGCACAGAAACAGGACAGTTGGCCCAACTGATCTATGCCGGCGTTTATGCTCCACACGATCCTCCTCCCACCCCTCTTCATCTAATCCTATCAGGATAACTTTCTACTCCTTTCTTCCTCATGTGTTTATCTAGCTTCCCCTTAAATGCATCTATGCTATTTGCCTCAACTACTCTTTGTGGTAGCGTGTTCTACATTTTAACTACTTTCTGGGTAAAGATGAATTTCCTGAATTACCTATTGGATTTATTAGTGACTATCTTATACTTATGACCTCAAGTTTTGGACTCCCCCGAAGTGGAAACATCTTCTCTACATCTACCCAATCAAACCCTTTCACTATCTTAAAGACCTCTATCAGGTCACCCCTCAGCCTTCTCTTTTCTAGAGAAAAGACTCCCAGCCAGTTCAGCCTTTCCTGATAATTATATCATCTCAGTTCTGGTATCATCCTTTTGAATTTTTTTTCACCTTCTCCAGTGCCTCTATATCCTTTTTATAATATGGAGACCAGAACTGTTCACAGTACTCCAAGTGTGGTCTAACCAAGGTTCGATACAAGTTTAATATAACTTCTCTGCTTTTCAAATCTATCCCTCTAGAAATGAACCCCAGTGCTTGGTTTGCCTTTTTTTAATGGCCTTATTACCCTGCATTGCTACTTTTAGTGATTTGTGTATCTGTACCCCATGTTCCCTTTGCTTCTCTACCCCATTTAGACTCTTATTATCCAAGCATAAAAACATAAGAAATAGGAGTAGGAGTAGGCCATATGGCCCATCAAGCCTACTCTGCCATTCAATAAGATCATAGCTAACCTTCGACCTCAACTCCACTTTCCCGCCTGATCCCCATATCCTTTGATTCCCCTAGAGTCCAAAAATCTATCTATCTCAGCCTTGAATATACTCAATGACTGAGCAATCACAGCCCTCTGGGGTATAGAATTCCAAAGATTCACAGCCCTCTAAGTGAAGGAATTCCTTCTCTTCTCAGTCCTAAATGGCCGAACCCTTAACCTGAGACTATGCCCCCTAGTTCTAGACTCTCCAGCCAGGGGAAACAGCCTCTCGGCATCTACCCTGTGAAGCCCTCTTAGAATCTTATATGTTTCAATGAGATCACCTCTCATTCATCTAAACTCCAGAGAGTATAAGCCTATTCTACTCAATCTCTTCTTATAGGACAACTCTCTCATCCCAGGAATCAATCTAGTGATCCTTCCTTGCACCCCCTCTAAGGCAAGTATATTTTTCCTTAGGTAAAGAGACCAAAACTGAAAACAGTACTCCAGGTGAGGTCTCACCAAAGCCCTATACAATTGCAGTAAGATTTCCTTACTCTTTTACTCCAACCTCCTTGCAATAAAGGCCAACATGCCATTTGTCTTCCTAATTGCTCGCTGTACCTGCATGTTAACTTTCTGTGTTTCGTGTACAAGGACACCCAAATCTCTCTAAACACCAACATTTAATCGTTTCTCACCATTTAAAAAAAATCCTATTTTTCTATTCTTTCTGCCAAAGTGAATAACCTCACATTTCCCCACATTATACTCCATCTGCCACTTTCTTGCCCTCTCACTTAACCTGTCAATATCCCTTTGCAGGCTCTTTGTGTTCTCCTCACAGCTTACTTTCCCACCTAGCTCTGTATCATCTGCAAACTTGGATACATTACACTCGGTCCCTTCATCTAAGTCATTAATATAGATTGTAAATAGCTGAGGCCCAAGCACCGATCCTTGCGGCACCCCACTGGTTACAGCCTGCCAACCTAAAAATGACCCGTTTATCCCTACTCTTTGTTTTCTATCCATCAACCAATCCTCAATCCATGCTAATATATTACCCCCAACACCATGAGCCTTTATCTTGTGTAACAACCTTTTGTGTGGCACCTTATTGAATGCCTTTTGAAAAAAGTAGTTTGTGACCTCCTTATTCTTCTTATCAAAATGCGCGACCCCACAATTATTCTTTATTGAAATTCATTTGCCAATTACATGCCCATTCTCCAAGTTTATTAATGTGTTCTTGCGTTTTGACACATTCTTCCTTTGTATTAACTACACCCCCCAATTTGGTGTCATCCGCAAATTTTGAAATTGTGCTTCCGATTCCCGAGTCCAAATAGTTAATGTAAATTGTGAACAAGCACTGATCATTGTGGATCACCACTTCCCACATTTTGCCAGTATGAGTAGCTACCCTTAAACCCCTACTCTCTGTTTTCTGTTTTGTAGCCAGCTGCTACCTGTCCCCTGACTCCACATGCTCTGACCGTCGTCACGAGTCTACAATGCAGTACCTTATCGAAGGCTTTTCAAAAATCCAAATAGTTTATATCTACTGCATTACCCTTGTATACCCTTTCTGTTACTTCTTCAAAGAATTCAATAAGGTTGGTCAAGCATGACTTTCCCTTCTGAAATCTGTGCTGACTCCTCTTTCATTTTTCATATTTTCATTTTCTAGATGTTTTTCTATTACATCTTTGAGTAAAGAGTCTTTCCTACCACCGACATTAAGCTAACTGGTCTATGGTTTCCTGGATTTGTTCTATCTCCCTTTTTAAATAAAGGAGTCACATTAGCTGTGGGAAATCTTTGACCTGCCCGTTGGTGCCTTAGTGCAATTTATCTAAGTCATTTTGTGCTCCCAGAAGACAGTGGAATCAAATTCGTGAGGCATCTGTCATCTTTCCAGTTGTCTCCAGCTACACCCTCTTGCAATGTCATGTACTATGAATACATCATAAGTGTTAAGGGAACAGCAAGTTTAGATGGGAATGCCTCTATTTAGTGTCTAGCATCCATCGGCTAGCCTCCATAGTGGGGGGAGATGAACTGGGAGTCTTTGAGGTCAAGTTGGCACCAAGAGACGTGCTTGGTAATGGAAAATTGGAAGTGAGTCAACCCTCTCTGATAGACTTGGTAATCCGATGCCTGAGCCAAGCAAATCTCAGTAGTTCAGGCCATTGTTCATGATTGATCAGCCAGCCCAGCTGATTAATGGGAGATGGAGAGGTGGGACTGTCACTAGAGACTGGGTTTCTTCCCATTCAGCTCCAGATAACCCTGCAAGACAATGCCATAAGAGGTAGGGTGGTTATGGCTGGACACACAGCAGGAAGCTGGCCTGTTTCTCTATGCTGGTAAGCTATATGGTTTTTGCTCTTAAACCTTGATTCTTGCCAACTTGCTACCTAAGCTCTCTGGACTTAGATAGGTTGGGTCTGTCCCTTTGTGAGAGTGCATACAGTCCACATTGGGCAAACGGCAATGTGGATTACTCAGCAGCTTGGTTCAAAGACTGTTAAGTACAGTGATGTTTTTCTGCATTTGTCAGACACCCAGCTGACCAAACAATGGCAGCAAACTGATTCATTTTCTGGTATACAATCAATTTCTATGAGAATGTTGTCAGAGGTAGTATGGTATTGTGATACAGTTTTACTATAAATGTAATTTAAATGAGGTGCAATGTGACTATCATTACTATGTTATGGCAGCATTTCAGCATTTTGATCTCCAGAGACACTTAAAATTCTTATCCTTGTCTTCAGATCTCTTCATGGCCTCGCCCCTCCCTATCTCCATTCCCTTCGCTCCACCGTTGGCGGCCATGCATTCAGCTGTCTAGGCCCTAAACTCTGGAAGTCCCTCCCTAAACCTCTCCACCTCTCTACTTCTCTCTCCTCCTTTAAGTCGCTCCTGGAAATCTACCTCTTTGACCAAGTTTTTGGTCACCTGTCCTAATATCTCTTTATGTGGCTCAGTGTCAAATTTTGTCTGAATACCTTCCTGTGAAGCGCCTTGGGACGTTTTTGTTACGTTAAAGACAAATGTAAGTTGTTGTTGTACTTGCTGTACAATCAAATTCTTACAGTCCATTATAATTAGCCTCACACAGTAGAATCAACAGGGACAATTTTCCTCTTGGCGATGAGCTCCCACAAGGTGCCCGACGAGCACAGTGGGGATGAAATTGGTCTTTGCCTGGTGCGCAATTTGACTTCAATGGAAAAGAAAATGGGGTGCAGTGTAAAACCGGCGGCCGATTCGCGACGCGTCCGTTTCATGCTAGTGGCGAAGGCCAATTTCACCCCAGTGTTCCTGAGGCGAACTGCACCTGTCAGGGGAGATGCACCCACCATCTTTCTGGCTGATGTGCATAGCCCGGGCGCTCGTCTGGCGCAGGCCCTCCCCCTCGCAGGGCCTTGCGCTGAAATCGGGAGGCGGAAGTAGGAGTGTAGCTGCCTTTCTCAGAGGCCCGTAACTGTGCTGCTGGCTGCTGCTGGAGAACCAGAAGGCTGTGAAGCCTAAAAACTGTCCAGATGGGGGAATTCCGTAGAAACTTTGTCTTCTATGATCTTCGGGCTGCCGTCAGGATGCCTGCAGGTTGTCCGATTCATGGAAGGCCCTGGCATAAGCCCAGCTACCATGTTTATTTGATGTCAATGGAGTGCAAAGTGGGCGGGGTACAAAACGGGCATCCAACCCGAACCTGCACCATTCCCGCCGGAATGTGAGCGGAATTGGTGTAGGATCACAACAACTTTATCCTACAGACCCTGCGTATTAAACCATGACGGCCAGATTCCCATCTGCAATCATGAATCCAGCAATGAAGTGTAGTCACTGTTGCAGGAAACGCAGCAGCCGATTTGCACACAGCAATGAGATAACTGGCCAGATCACCTGTTTTTTAGGTGTTGGTTGAGGGATAAATATTGCCCAGGACAAGTCTTTCGTTTATTGTTTTGTGCAGTAAAGTCCTCAGCTAAATCTCTTGTCATTGCAAGCAACTTTGTGCATCCTTGGTATTTATACACAGTCTGGAAAACACCTCTGCCCTCTAGTGAAACAAGTATAACATTCACATATAATTTATTTTGAGCTTGTTTCTTGGATTTCATGGTCAGCTCGTACAATTATAGTCGGGATTGTATAAAAGACAGTCAAAGTTGCTGATGTGATGGTAGTAATAGGTAAATTCACTGAACCAACAGAATTATTTCAATACAAGAGAAACCAATTAATGCCCTATTAAAAAAGTCAACTAGTGGAAGCGTTGAGAGGGTCTGCACTTTAAATTGGGGCTCCATATTCTATGAGACAGGTGTCAGCTGTGGCTCAGTGGTAGCACTCTCGCCTCTGAGTCAGAAGGTCATGCGTTCAAGCCCTTTGAGCAAATAATCCAGGCTAACATTTGAGTGCAGTACTGTGGGATTGCTGAACTGTCAGAGGTGTCGTCTTTCAGATGAGATGTTAAACTGAGGCCACTATTGGAAGAAGAGCAGGGAAGTTATCCCTGGCGACATGGCCAATATTTATCCCTCAACCAACACCTAAAAACAGATGATCTGGCCATTTATCTCAGTGCTGTTTGTGGGAGCTTGCTGTGTGCAAATTGGCTGTCATGTTACCTACATTACAACAGTGACTAATTCATTGGCTCTAAAACACTTTATGATGTCCTGAAGTTGTGAAAGGTGCTATATAAATGCAAGTCTTTCCTTTTTTTCCCTAGGGACAGGATACTTTTTGGTTCCCTTGAATTTGGATTTATTAATGTAAAGAGGTTTAATAACAATTTCACCCTTTCCATAGGGACACACATCACTTAACCTAAGCCCAGAGAACTCCGATATAGGTTGGCAGTAGCCCAAGTTTCAGGTACACATTATGCTGGAGTTTAACCAGCTAAAATCAAGCAGCTTTCAAACACTTGGCCTTGGTAAGCTTTTTCCCTCTGTTATCTTCATTCCAAAACATGGCCTTATTTGTCTCTCAAAAAATGCTATATCCTGAGACCCACATGCTTTTCGCTGAAATAAAATTTTATATTGCCAAATTTCTAAGTGATGGGTCGGATCTATAATTCTATTTACATGCAGGATTTAAGATTACAATCAATGTTTTGCCACAGTAGGGAAAGATGGAAAACTACAGGAATTATCAGGATGATGATATAGACCACCTCCCAAACCTTCAACAAGTGCACAATGATTTTATTGTTATTGTCCAGAGATCATAAACTATATGCTATTGACTACCAGGTCAGCATAGGAAGGGCAAATTTTCTCTATGAAGAGATAGGAAGGGTATGTGAAAATAGGAAAGTTACTTTAATGGAAGGCTTCAACCGACCAAATATAAACTAGAAAAATTCAATAGCTAAGGGTGAAGCTGAAAGAGACCCAGGAGTCTTAGTAGACTCTACGCTCAACATGTCCAACTAATGCAGAGCAGAATCAGCAAAGCCAATAAGGTGTTCAACTATATAGCTAAAACAATAAGTCAGAGGAGGTAATGATCAAACTTTAGAGTGCTCCAGTCAGGCCGCACCTTGAATATTGTGAACAGTTCTGGTCGCCAAGCATGGTTCAAGTATTGGAGGCAGTGCAGAGAAGAGCAATGAGGACAATGTTCAGTGTAAGAGTTATGAGAAAAGATTGGAGACACGTGAGCTTTTCTGCCTGGAAAGGAGGTGTCTGAGAGGTGACCTCATAGAGGTCAAAATCCTGGAACTCCCTACCTAACAGCACAGTGGGAGAACCTTCACCACACGGACTGCAGAGGTTCAAGAAGGCGGCTCACCACCACCTTCTCAAGGGCAATTAGGGATGGGCAATAAATGCAGGCCTTGCCAGCGAGGCCCACATCCCATGAACGAATAAAAAAAAAATTGTTGAGAGTATAGATAAAGTTAACCTAGAATATTACTAGGGGGCAGAAGTTTAAACCAGAGAAGGCGATTTTTAGCACAGATATCTGGAAATTCTTCTTCATACAAAGAATGTAGAATAAACTTCCAGATAAAATTGTGGAAGCTAAAAACCCTGGAATCATTTAAGAAACAATTGAATGCTATAATGGAGAGGGGGGGAGCATAGGAACATAGGAACAGGAGTAGACTATTCAGCCCCTCGAGCATGTTCCGCCATTTAATTATATCGTAGCTGATCTATAGCTTAACTCCATTTACCTGCCTTGGTTTCATAACCCTTAATACCCTTGCCTAACAAAAATCTAGCAATCTCAGTTTTGAAATTTTCAATTGACCCTCAGCCTCACAGCTTTTTGGGGCAGAGAGTTCCAGATTTCCACTACCCTTTGTGTGACTAAATGCTTTCTGACATCACCCTTGAACTGCCTAGCTCTAATTTTTAGGTTATATCTCCTTGTTCTGGTCTCTCTCACCAGAGAAAATGGTTTCTCTCTATCTACCCTATCAAATCCTTCAGTCATCTTAAACACTTCAATTAGATCACACCTTAATCTTCTGTATTCAAGGGAATACAAGCCTAGTCTATGCAATGTGTCCTCATAAATTAATCATTTTAGCCCTGGTATAATTCTGGTGAATCTGCGCTGCATCCCCTCCAAAGCCAATATATCCTTCCTGAGGTGTGGTAGCCAGAATTGAATGCAATATTCCAGATGGGGTCTAACCAGAGCTCTGTACAGCTGTAACATAACTTCCACCCCTTTGTATTCCAGCCCTCTTGAGATAAAGGCCAAAATTCCATTAGCCTTTTTAATTATTTTTTGTACCTGTCCACTAGCTTTAGTGATTTCTGTACATTGACCCCTAAATCTCTCTGCTCATCCACAGTTCCTAGCTTCTCGCCGTTTAAAAAATGCTCTGATCTATCATTCTTCGGTCCAAATTGGATAACCTTACACTTTCCCACATTGAACTCCATCTGCCACAGTTTTGTCCACTCACTTAATCTTTTAACGACCCTTTGCAACTTTCTGCTCCCATCTACACTATTTACTGTGTCATCAGCAAACTTAGATATACGGCTCTCTATTCCTTCATCCAAGTCATTTATAAAAATATTGAAAAGCTGAGGCTCCAGCACAGATCCCAGAGGGACACCACTAGTCACACCCTCCCAATTTTAGAACATACCCATTATCCCTACTTTCTGTCTCCTACCTCCTAACTAATTCCCTATCCAAGCCCATAGGTTGCCTCTAATTCCATGCATTCTCATTTTTTGTTAACAGTCTCTTATGTGGAACCTTGTTGAATGCCTTCTGGAACTCCATATAAATAACTCCCTTATCTACCACACTAGTTACCTCCTCAAAAAATTCAACTAGGTTTGTTAGACATGACTTACCCTTTACAATCCATGCTGGCTCTCTCTGATCAGCTCATATTTGTCCAAATGCTCAGTCACTCTGTCCCTAATAACAGATTGTAGTAATTTCCCCACAACTGATCTTAGACTAATAGGCCTATAATTTCCTAGTTTATCTCTTCTTAAATTGTGAAACGCTAGGATCTTTCTGGATGGATGAATCAAATGGGCTGAATGGCCTTCCTCACCCATAATTATCTTGTGCCTGATTCGAGAGAGTGATGTCGGTCCTAAAGCATGTCCATTATCTCAGAGCCTGATAGGTTTTGGTCAGACTATTGGGCCTTTGATAGATACTTTTTCAAAGTTAATTAAAGAACAAACAGCTTTTGTAAGGATATTTAAAAAGATAGCTGGATGAAAACACATAGCCCTAATTCGTGTTATGTTCTATGGCCATTATGAGGAAAATACACAAGAATGGAAAATATAGAATAAGAAAAGTCCTTGAGGACTATCAAACCTGCTTCTTCCACATGCCATGTACCCCATTGTGGACTCTATCCACCTATTTACTCTCCTGAAGCAAAGTCTGCATATACACACCTTGATCTTCACAAAATAATAAAACGAAACTACAGAGTATGTCTTCATTCTCATATTTCCACTATTCAACTGTGTACTGCTGCTCTCAAAGGTCAACCCCATCAGCAGCTACAGCGTGGGAACTATTGGGAGCAATTTTTATCGTCACCACCTGGGTAATAATCTGGTGGAACGGTTTCCCCACCCATTGTAGAACCTTGTCCCCTGCCTACCCCTCCCCCCTCTGCACACCTGAATCACGCCAATGAGAACAATCTCGTCAATTATCTTATCATTAACAAGCAATATAAAGGGAGACCACTTGGATCTTATATCCTTCAATCTGTCAATAACAATCTCTGGTTTACATCAGAGCTACACTTTGACCTGAAAGGTTTAACTGAACAATAAGAACATAAGAAATAGGAGCAGGAGTAGGCCATACGGCCCCTCGAGCCTGCTCCATCATTCAATCAGATCATGACTGATCTTTAACCTCAACTCCACTTTCCTGCCCAATCCCCATATCCCTTGATTCCCCTAGAGTCCAAAAATCTATCTATCTCAGCCTTGAATATATTTAATGACTCAGTATCCACAGCCCTCTGGGGTAGAGAATTTCAAAAATTCACAACCCTCTGTGTGAAGAAATTTCTCCTCATCTCTGTCTTGAATAGCTGACCCCTTATCCTGCAACTATGCCTCCTAGTTCTAGATTCTCTAGCCAGGGGAAACAATCTCTCAGCATCTACCCTGTTAAGCACCTTCATAATCTTATATGTTTCAGTGAGATTACCTCTCATTCTTCTAAACTCCAGAGAGTATAGGCCCATTCTGCTCAACCTCTCTTCATAGGACAACCCTCTCATCCCAGGAATTAATCTAGTGAACCTTCGTTGTACCGTCTCAAGGCAAGTATATCCTTCCTTAAATAAGGAGACCAAAACTGAACGCAGTGCTCCAGGTGAGGTCTCACCAATGCCCTGTACAACTGTAGTAAGACTTCCTTACTCGTGTACTCCAACCCCCTTGCAATAAAGGCCAACGTGCCATGTGCCTTCCTTATTGCCTGCTGAAATGAGAGAGATCCTGCATACATAATGAAACAGAAAGGGTATAGGTTTTAGAGTGTTGGCATTTTATAAAATAGGGTTTTAGAAAGAAAATAATTGATGCAAGTTAAATTTACAGTACAAAGGAAGCTTTGTAACAAAAAGATTGCAGTTTTTTATATAGCCTTTCTGTATTCTTTTAGTAAGTACACATAACTTCAACCTTAGTGCTAATAAATGATCTCAAATTCTATTATACAACCTGAAGGATTGCAGTCTTTTAGAATCAGTTGGTTCTACCTGTATAAAAGGTTTTGTTTAATGGTGGCGTGGATAATAAAGATTTAGCCACACCCCAAATCTTTCGCATTAGAGGGCATTTCGGAGATGCAGCAAGCTTTCTGTGAGATTGCTCACATCGCATAACAGGATGCAGCTGGAAGCAACTGTAACGAGGACAGAAATCTCTCTTAAAACCGACCCTGGTGGTTGCTGAGAATGCAGGAAGATTTGGAATTTTTTTTTTTACTGGGGTACCAATGAGTAAGTCAGAGCTTTCCCACGACCTAATGCATGCTCCACAGAGCTCTGGTTCAGTAAATGATGGTTAACTCTCTTCAGACCTCTGCATAGAAGGGACTGTATCCAGGAGGGAGTTCCACATCTTTTAAAATCTCAGCAACGGTACAAAATTATTGGTAATTTAGGGCTTTGCCACATGGAGTGGCTGAGGCAGAGATTATTAAATCTTTTTAAGGATAAATATTTGACGCAGAGAATGATACAGGGTTATGGAAAGACAGCAGGGCAATAGGATTAGTTTTGGCTTGCTCTAGCAAAGGACCAGCACAGAAACGATGGCCCAAATGGCCTCCTTCTGTGGTGTAATCATCTATGGTTTGTGGATTGGCGTACAAGGCAAGATTATTGTTCTTTACACCAGCTAATCAAACTTCGATAATCTACTAATCTTATTTTAATACTATTTTTGGAGTACTTTAGAGTGTTTTCTTTTTCTTTGAGATAGTGACCAATATTAAACGTGAACCTCTAGATTAAATCAATTCCAGAACAAGGGCAGAAACAGACCAGTTCCAGTGGCTATTTCAAAGGTGTGGTTTAAAGTAGACATTAATTCTACAGGTAGATAAGCGAAGCAACTGTAAGTATTCACTCACTTTCTTCTCTTGTGCAGTTGAAGTGTTGCTGGGCAGTGCAGTGGGTTAGACACTGGCTTTTTACCTCTAGGCTGCAGTCCAGCCAAAATTGAGGGGGTTAATGTTTCCACTGTTAGGATTCTATGTGGGATAATGTCCTCTGGTTCGAAGCAGGCAGTCTCAATACAGTTCCTCATGGCTACTGGGCCATTACACAAGTCACAAGATAATTACAGATGAGGAGACCATTTTTTAAAAATTCGTTCACGGGATGTGGGTGTCGCTGGCGAGGCCAGCATTTATTGCCCATCCCTAATTGCCCTCGAGAAGGTGGTGGTGAGCCGCCTTCTTGAACCGCTGCAGTCCGTGTGGTGACGGTTCTCCCACAGTGCTGTTAGGAAGGGAGTTCCAGGATTTTGACCCAGCGACGATGAAGGAACGGTGATATATTTCCAAGTCGGGATGGTGTGTGACTTGGAGGGGAACGTGCAGGTGGTGTTGTTCCCATGTGCCTGCTGCTCTTGTCCTTCTAGGTGGTAGAGGTCGCGGGTTTGGGAGGTGCTGTCGAAGAAGCCCCCCTACCCCTGCTTTTAGTTGGTGCTAACACGATGTGCCCGCGATATGGAATGGACGGTTTATCACCTCCATCTACAACACTCCTGATGTTCGGAAGAAAGAACTGAAATATCAATTAAACAGATTTAGCGCTAAAACAGCAACAGCTACATATATAAAAAAACCATTTATGAAGATTCAGCTTTTCCTTTATAGAAGAACGTAATGGTTTTGGATATTTTAGAATATTCCTTTGGTAGGTATAGTCAGAAAGCTGAAAAATAAATGGTAAGTGAGGTACTGGGGTAAGGATCGGCAGCGGTGGTCGTACTACAGCAGAGATCAAAGATTATCTGCCAGATATTTTGTACTTTGGACCTTGATCAGGCTCTATTTACTTTGCTATTGCAAGTCAGTGCTAAGTGCTGGAAGCTGTAACCTGACACCAGTTAGAGGTGATTATGTAGACCAGGTAATTGCACCTTGACGAGGTACAAACAACTGAATGAACACCTGTTTCTGCCCAAAATACACGGGCAAGCAGCAACTTTGTAATTGACTATAATGGAAATGGAAAATAGTTAGTGTTTTTTGGCCAACTTGAACGATTGCCCGATTTAAAGGTGGGTGGTTTAAGTGGTGGGGACTGTACCTCTATAAAATCACCTCTCAGATGCTTCTCCAGTCTTTTCTCATAACTCAGATCTCTGACACTGGGGATCAGTCTCGTGGCTTTTCTCTGTGTTGCTTCCAGTGGTTGACTCTCTCCTTTGTTTCTCAGTGACCTGGCCAGGACACTGACATCAAACCGAAGCCCCGTCTGCCCTCTCAGGCGGACGTCAACGATCACATGGCACTATTTCGAAGAAGAGCAGGGGAATGCTCCCCGATCACCTGGCCAATATTTTATCTGTCAACCAACATCACTAAAACATAGTGGGGGTTAAATCGGTTAACCCCAGAAAACAGGCGCTGGAATCGTGGTGCGCGATTAACCCACGCCCGGTTGTTTGAATGCAGGCAGCACGTAACATTCGTGCTGCCTGATGATTTCTACGATTGGTGCGTGCAGTCAGCTCTGCCTACGCTGTTGATTAGCTGCATGCACCAGCAGGGGGCCCCGATATCGGGAGTGGCCAGCACTACTTAAAGGCAGCCTGCACCTCTTAAATGAGGAATGGCTGGGCCTGCGAGAGAGCGTGCACCAAGGTTCTTCAACGATGCACTAGAGGCCTCAGTGCAAGAGGTGGACGCATGGACGGGCATCCTTTACCTGCAGGGGGGCAGAAAGCCCTCCATACATGTACTGAAGAGGCAGTTGGAGGCTTTGGCGGATGAGGTAAATGCCAGGAGCATCGCACTACCCACATGGATGCAATGCAGGAAGAAGTTCAATGATTTGACACGGGTGGTCAAGGTAAGTGACTTCAACTGTCAACTGGCATATCCTACCAACGACACCACTAGCCTCATCCACTGCTGCACGCACTATACCCCCCATCACCCACTTACCAACAAACTCTTTCCATCATTACACAATTCTTCAAATCAGATGCTGCATCTCACTCTCACACTGTACCACTCTTGCAAGCCGCACACCCACAACTCACAGGTCACACACACTGGTAGCTATTCAACCATGACAGCCACATCACCCAAACATCTTACAGGACACTCACTGACATACTTCCCTCTTTCTTGCAGGAGAAGGTGGCACATAACAACAGGCAGCAGGAAAGAACTGGAGGAGGACAGGCTCGCCTACACGTCCTCACCCCAATGGAGGAGACAGTGCTGTCCATCATTGGAAGGGCCATTGCTGAGGCCGTGGCCACTGGTGGTGCTGGAAGTATCGATGACGAGGGTCTCTGCATACCTAATCCTCTTTCTCACTCCCCACTTCTCTCTCATCCGACAATCTTTTCTGACCCATGTGCTGCAGATGGTCTGAGCACACACGTCTTACTTTCTCCTCTCCCCTCACCACAACTCAACCCGTCTCCCTTTGTCATTTCAGATACCCAAGAACTGGAACCGCCATCGACAGAGGAGGCAGAGGAAGTTCACAGTGATGATGCAGATACACTGTTACTCAATCTTACACTCACAGCTACCAGCTCAGAGACTGACACTGCGCATACTTTAGAGGCTAGGATTGAGGAGGGATCTGCACGTGGTGAGACACCGGGCACAAGTGCGCAGGAGCCGGGGCAGGGGGAACGGATACCGCGGATTCTGTTGCCGATGAGTCAGATGATGACTTCGATGGGCCAGGCTACAGAAGAAGGCTAATGGGCGTACACAACCAAATGCTTGGTGCACTGGAAAGCCTGCCAGGAAGCCTGCGCACAATGTCAAGGGGCAAGAGGAGTCCAGCTCCAACTTGGCACAGGGCTTTGCGCAGAGCTTGGAGCCCAGCTGCTGCTATCGTGGCTCTGGGGACCACTGTGGAACGGGCCTTCTAGGGCATCACAACACTCCAGCAATCTGTTCTCCACCAGATCACCAGGATTGCTGAGGCACCGCCCCGGGAGAGTGGCAGTGGCGCCATGGAACACGAACCTGCTGACCTCTCTCAGGATGACAGTATTCCTGCTCCCCCCCCCGCCACTCCGCCAGTGCCCTTGCTGTTGCCTGTCAGCCAGCCAGGCCAGACTGCTGCAGCCCAGGCCGAGATGGTGCAGTCTGCAGCCGGGCCCTCCCGGCCCAGAGCTGCTCGAGGTCGTCCTCCAAGGCCATCTATACTCTCCTCCATTGAAGGCCAGCAGCCTCTCACCACCCGTGCTCCAGCCACTGGGGATGCACCTCGTAGGAACGCTAGGAAGGGAAAAGGTTCACGAACAACAGGCACTAAGTGAAGGCACAAGTTTCATTTTGTTTGAATTATGACGTGTTAATTTATAAATTCAGATTTGAATTAGCATTTGTTGTTGGTTTTCATTTTTGCGATGAGCTGAGGGAAGAAGCAATGTGTAGTTATAAGGAGGATGATTTGATGGTCATGTAGGAGCGGAAAGGTAAGGCATGTACCACTGTTGGTGAGTGGGGAGGTGTCGTTGAGGTTACTGGTATCGCTCATTAATCAGCTGATCACACAGAGTCCTGGCAGAGAGGGCCTGTCTACCTTGTTGCCTATTTGCCTCCTTGCCCCTTCATCCACTTCCTTCTCTACTTCCTCCTCCTTCTCTACTTCCTCCTCCACCTCTTCCTCCTCGTCCTCTGCCTCTTGTTCAGGTTCTCTCCTGATAGGCGGTAGTAAGGGCTGTTCCCTCATAATGGGCGAGATTGTGCAGCATGCAGCATACAATGAAAAATCTTGATACCCGCTCAGCTGAGTACTGCAGGGCTCCTCCAGAGCGGTCCAGGCAGCGGAAGCATTGCTTGAGGACTCCTGTGGTGTGCTTGATGATGTTCCATCTGACAGCATGGCTGTCATTGTACCCCTGCTGTGCATGTGTGCGTGCGTTCCAGAACGGAGTCATGAGCCACTTCATGAGGTGTAGCCCTTGTCACCCAGTAGCCAGCCTTTGACTTGCCGTGCTGGTTGAAATATAGGTGGCACATTGGACTGCCGCAGGATGAAGGAATCTTGACTGCTGCCAGGATAGCGGACATTGACCTGCATGATGCACTGCGTGTGGTCACACACCAGCTGCACATTGAGGGAGTGGAATCCCTTTCTGTTCATGAAGATGGCCGAGTTCAGATGTGGAGCACACAGGGCAATATGCATGCAGTCAATGGAACACTGCACCGTGGGGAACCTGCAATGTGAGTAAACCCTCGTGCTCGCTCATGCTGCTTGTCTCTCTCCAGAGGAAACATGATGAATCTGTTTCTGAGTGCGTACAGAGCCTCAGTGACCTCCCTTATACAGCAGAGCACTGCAAACTGTGAGATGTTGCTTATATTGCCAGCAGCAGCCTGAAAGGAGCCAGAGCCGTAAAAATTAAGTGTCACAGTTACCTTGACAGCCACAGGCAATGCTGTCCTTGCCCTTCTCTGAGGCTGAAGTTGTGGCTGCAGCAGTTAACGAAGCCCAGAGAAAGTGCGGGAATCCCCCCCCAGCGGCCGGGAATTCCGCCCAGTGGCCAGAAATCCCCCCAGTGGCCGGGAACATCCACTCAGTGGCCTGGAAAACCCCCAGTGGCTGGGAAATGGCCCCCCCAGCGGCCGGGAAAATCCCCAACGGCCAGGAAAACCCCCCAGCGGCCGGGAAAACCTCCCAGCAGCCGGGAAAACCCCCCAGCGGCCAGGAAAACCCCCCAGCGGCAGGAAAACCCCCCAGCGGCCGGGAAACACCCCAGTGGCCAGGGAAACCCCCCAGCGGCAGGGAAAATCCCCAGTGGCTGGGAAATGGCCCCCCAGCAATCTGGAAACCCCCCCCCCAGTGGTCTGGAAACCCCCCCCCCAGTGGTCTGGAAACCCCCCCTCAGCGGTCTGGAAACCCCCCCCCCCCAGCGGTCTGGAAACCTCCCCAGTGGCCGGGAAACCCCCCCAGCGGTGGTATAAAGGGACAACAGAGAGAGAGATAATCGAGAAGTAATGCTGCAGGACAACAGGTAGGTGATTGGTTGGTGAGTATTACTGTTTTGTTGATCTCTGAGCTAGGGCAGTGGTTTAAACTACGAACTGGGAAACCATAACTTGCTATTAAATCAATAACTTAATCTAGATAAACTAATTAGTTAATAAAACTAAAAATCTCGAGGGAATAAAAGCTTTAACTAATTAAATATATAAAACATATATTGGAGGAGGAGAAATTTCTTCACTCAGAGGATGTGAATCTTTGGAATTCTCTACCCCAGAGAGCTGTGGATGTTGAGTCATTGAGAATATTCAAGGCTGAGATCGATAGATTTTTGGACTCTAGGGGAGTCAAGGGATATGGGGATTGGGCGGGAAAGTGGAGTTGAGGTTAAAGATCAGCCATGATCTTATTGAATGGTGGAGCAGGCTCGAGGGGCCGTATGGCCTGCTTCTGCTCCTATTTCTTATGTTCTTAAATTTCAGTCATGACCTCTTCCGTGAACCGCAGCCGTCAGATGCACTGGTCGTCGCTGAAGTTGAGATAAGAGAATTGGTCCCTGAAGGCGCTCAATGGATGTGGCCTCCTGCTGAGTGCCCTGCGCCTCCTCCTCCTCCCTCTTCTAGCAGTTTGTCCTGCTCCGCGTGGTCTCTCTGCACGCTCCCAGTCATGTTCAATTCTCAGAGGAAGCCCTAGCAGGCCACTCATGTCTGAAAGCAATTTTGTTCAGCACACTATTTTAAATGCCACTAACAGTACTGCATGGCCAGCCAGACCACTCTCTGTAAAAAAAAAGCAACTTTCTCCAAGTATAGGAAACTTCCACAAACGCCTACAATTGTACCAACAGCCAGAATAACTAATCCAGCAACTATCCTGTAACTCCTGCATGATCTCTTTAAATAGCGCTGGTGGGGTTCCTTCATGCCCTTGAACTCTTGTTCAGCTGTGCGAGGTTAAGACAATGCGTTGACTGGAGCGGAGAGTCCAAAAATGCTGCCAGCTGCTTCGAATCAGCGTTGCACACTGATTAATGTCATAATCTCCCTACTTTACATGCAACCGGCGTTCATTAGGTGCGCGTGCACACACACCTTTACCAAGATGGCATCCTGCGCATGTCATGCCAGGAGCGTGCGCGCACATCTTGGACACCATTTTTGGGGCTTAGGTATCCACATAGCACCACATTTCCTACATTAGAACAGTGCCTACACTTCAGAAGTACTTCATTGGCTGTAAAGCACTTTGGGACGTCCTGAGGTCATGAAAGGTGGGATATGAATACAAGTCTTTCTTTTTTTTAATCTACCACTGAAAGTGCTTTTACACTGGGGTTTGTTAAATTGTGGGTCTGTGAGTCAGCCCCACATATTTACAGTGCTGGATGTAGCTTCCTAATCCTGACAGAAGAATTGTAGACCACTCCCCAAAAAAGAAAAGGGCCTATGTTTCTGCCGCCGGGATAAGACAGCTGGATGTAATTGTGTGAACGCGGATGGTTGTTCTCCCAAAATCTGAATTAAATGTAAACAATTTTACAACACCAAGTTATAGTCCAGCAATTTTATTTTAAATTCACAAGCTTTCGGAGGCTTCCCCCTTCGTCAGGTGAACGATGTGAAGGGGGAAGCCTCCGAAAGCTTGTGAATTTAAAATAAAATTGCTGGACTATAACTTGGTGTTGTAAAATTGTTTACAATTGTCAACCCCAGTCCATCACCGGCATCTCCACATCCTGAATTAAATGAGCCTTAGTGTAAAAGGGAGTTGGGTGATAATAAAGCAGAACCAGTGCAGAAAGTGGTAAAATTCACACCCCTGAAGAATGGGATACCCTTCGGAGTTTGGAGCTAAGCAGTGTTATTGAGGCATGAATACACACAATTTGCTCTGCAGTTGGCTATATTAGAGTTCATCTGGGAGGACTTGATGGTGATACCAAATTGGACAAAGGGTTTTACTCCCCAGCGCTGATGTACAGCGCCTCAGTAATACAGAATTCAGCCAAGTATTACTTTTGAAAGTATTTATCTTAACACGGTCGCTTCACGGAGCCCTGTATAACATCCATTATATCCCAGCAACAGTACAGAGGACATGTTGGGTGATGCCAGCCAAGAGGAACCTTTTGAAGTTTACTCCATTCTCTAACAAAATCAATGTAAACAGGATCAGTTTTTCGAGAAGTGGAGTATGGGTCATGTGTTCCCAGTCTGCACCATTTAATTTGTTCTAGCAAATAGTCAAAAATGAATAAACCAGGAGTCCCAAAATCCCACAGACGCTCTTAATGACCGGCCTTCCTCCAAAGGCTTCTATCACTGTGCTGGAATGAAATGGGGGGGTATACAGGATTCCACAGTCAAAATATCTTTTAAGAAAGAACTTGCATTTTATTTTCAGTTTTGAGAACAGCTCGTCAGGAAGGATATATTGGCCTTAGAAGGGGTAGAGCACAGGTTCACCAGAATTATACCAAGGCTTAAAGGGTTAAATTATTAGGATAGGCTGCATAAACTTGGCTTGCATTTCTTTGCGTTTAGAAGGTTGAGGGGTGATCTAATTGAGGTGTTTAATACGACCAAAGGATTCGACAGACTAGATACAGAGAAGCTATTTCTGCAGGTGGGAGAATCCAGAACAAAGAGGCACAATCTTAAAATTAGAGCTTCAAGAGTGAAATCAGGAAGCACTTTTTCACAGAAAGGATAGTGGAAATCTTGAATTCTCGCTCCCAAAAGGCTGTGGAAGTTGGGTCAAATGAAATTTTCAAGGCTGTGATCGATAGATTTTTGTTAGGTAAGAGTATCAAGGGATATGGGCCAAAGGCATGATCAAATTGAATGGCAGAACAGGCTCAAGGGGCTGAATGGCCTACTCCTGTTCATATACATATTGCAAGTTTTTTTGAGAAAAATAGCATTTTTGAAAATATTGGGATTAAGATAGTTGTTTCATGGCGTCCATTTTGTCCCTCTAACAGTAGAGCAGATGTGTCAGGTGATGCCAGCCGAGCAAATCACCTTGGAAGCACTCATTCCATAACATGTCCCAAGGTGCTTTGCATCCAATTAATTACTTTTTGAAGTATAGTCACTCTTGTTTTGTGGGTAGATGCAGCAGCCAATTTGCACCCAATAAATGAGAGAAATGGCCAGTTCATCTTCTTTTGTTAAGGGAGGTATGTTGGCCAGGACACCAGCAGAACTTTCTGCTCCTCTTCAAAAAGTTGCCATGCGATCTATTATATCAGGGACTCAGTTAGGGGTCCATGTACACAGATCACTAAAATGTAGTGATCAGGTACAAAAAAAAACAAAAAGACCAATGGAATGTTAGCCTTTACAACTAGAAGTCTAGAATATAAAGGGGAGGAAGTTTTGCTACAACTCTTCGAGCCGACACAGACACGATGGACCGAACGGCCCCCTTCTGTGCTGTATCTTTTCTTTGGTTCTATGGTTCTAACGATACAAAGCCCTGGAGTACTGTGTACAGATCCGGGCACCGCACTTTAGAAAGGATATACTGGCCTTGGAAGGAGTGCAGCGCGGATTCACCAGAATGGTACCAGGGCTCCAAGGGTTAAGTTATGAGGAGAGATTACACAAACTTGGCTTGTATTCCCTGGAATATAGAAGGTTAAGAGGTGATTTGATTAAGGTTTTTAGGATTTTGAAAAGAATCGATAAGGTAGATAGAGAGAAACTTTTTCCACTGGTGGGGGAGGCTAGAACACGGGGACATAACCTTAAAATCAGTCATGTCATTCAGGATAGAAGTTCTTCACACAAAGGGTGCTGGAAGTGTGGAACTCTCTCCCATAAAAAGCAGTAGATGTTAGCTCAATTATTAATTTTAAATCTGAGATCGATAGATTTTTGTTAGCCGAGGGTATTAAGGGATATGGAGCCAAGGCAGGTAAATGGAGTTAGGATACAGATCAGCCATGATTTCATTAAATGGTGGGAAAGGCTCAAGGGGCTGAATGGCCTATTCCTGTTCCTACACTCCTACATTCGTTTATTCAATATCTCAGCCCAGAGACGGCACGTCCAAGAATGCAGCATTGCCTCGGTACTGCGCTGAAGGGTCACCTTAGGTCATGTGCTCATGTCTTGGAATGGAGCTTGAACCCATAACCTTCTGAGTCAGACGCTAGAGTGTTGAGCTAAACTGACACTGTAATTTTTCTTTTAAATACATGGAGACAATCTGAAATTCTTGGTATCAATGGAAGACGTAACATTTCATTTCAGTCTGTTTATAATTCTGTTTTATTAAGCTCAATTCAAAACCTGTATTTTTAATTCTGGCAGAAGTTCTATCTTTTATCTTTAATAGAAGAAGAGGAGTGGATCATTGTGAATGATAATGTGGAGAGCATTTAGCAGCGTACATTATACAGCTTCTTGTTGGAGGATGAAACTGAACTGTCTTCTGTTAAATGTAATCCTCCGACAGGAAATTACATGTCAGTAATTTGTCTGGTGCAGTAATGGAACCTATAATGAGGGGGAATTTAGGAACTTTTGTTGTAAAAGTATTTAAACACGGTGGAGTAGGCTAGATTAATCACATATTAAAGAGTGCTGATGGGCTAGTTTCCATAATAGTTCAGTGAGTTTATACTGGTGAGTGGCTAAGAGATCCAGACTATGGAAAGCCCTGAGTTCATTAGCCTCAGTGTCCCTGGGTTAGACAGGGGACAGTCAATCAATGTTCTCACTCCTGGTTGCTGTCCTTTGTGTAGATGTGATTGGGGACAGAATTGGGCTCAGCTGTGTTGCTCAATGTGGTTCAATCGTCGGCTGACACTCACTAGTGAGGCTTGTATGTTAATAAGACCCATTTGACTGAGATACTGGAGGCCCATGTAATTATATAACGTCAGCCGCCATTAATTTGGCCTTGTATTAATTCAGATTCCGATAAGCTGGAATCTGTGAGCCAGCTCCTCACATTTACACTGCTAAATCCATCTCCCTTAGCCGAGCAGCAAGCTTATAGGTTGAGGTCTTAGATCCAGCTTTTTGTGGGGTAAAGGAGTTGTGTTTAGTAACCTATACACCCAAGATCTGACTTACCGATGCTTGTATCCAAAAATCCAAATTAAAAGTAAAAGGGGCCAATAAGCCTAGAGCTATGGCCAGCAGATGGTGTGAAGCAAGTCGAGCCGATTCAAAAATTAATATTGTTTTATTTGAAACTTTATTTTGGCCGAATTATTTCCTCACCTTCTCCGAAAGACGTCTTGGGGGTAATTTTCGGTTTTGGCGCAAAGTGGGCGATAGCGGATTGGCCTCCTGTTATACACTCCACACGATTTTCCTTTCCACAACTCTTCATTACAGTGGTGCTGGAGTTAGTTTCCTCTGAATGAACTTTGATGATCAACTCGTGGGACAGGATTCTAGGGGAGACAGCAAAGACTGATTCTCTACAGTACTTCAAGGCGATAGATGGACTTCTGTAAAATAAGGTTATCATGGCAAATGGAAGGTAGGAGTAAATCATTCTGGACAATAACTAACGGTTGGGCCCTTCAGGGATTTTCCTGATCACCCATGAGGAGATAGAGACGATTTTTTGACAGGGATCTCCTGAATCGGCTCTCCATTCTTTTTTTACCTCTCCCAGTAAGTGGGGAAAGGCATGGTTATACATGGGGTTCTTACCAGCAGAAGGAGGGGAATGGGAATGGGTATCAGCCGTGGCTCAGTGGTAGCACTCTCTCCTCTGGGTCAGAAGGTTGTGGGTTCAAGCCCCACTCCAGAGACTTGAGTACATACTCCAGGCTGACACTCCAGTGCAGTACTGAGGGAGCGCTGCAACGTCAAAGGTGCAGGGATTGGATTTGCAGTTTCTAAAGGAAATGGTTTTAGGACCTGCTGCATGTTTGGAAGGTTGAGGGATGATCTGGTCAAGATGTTAAAAAGGATTTGAGAGGGTAGATACAGAGAAACAACTTCCTCTGGTGGGGAAGTCCAGAATAAGGGGACGTAATCTTAAAATTAGAGCTAGGCCATTCAGGAGTGAAATCAGGAAGCACTTTTTCACACAAAGGCTGGTGGAAATTTGGAACTCTCTCCCCCAAAAAGCTGGGGATGCTGGGGGTCAACTGAAGCTTTCAAGACTGAGATAGATAGATTTTTGTTGGGTAAGGGTATCAATGGATATGGAACAAAGGCAGGTAAGTGGAGTTGAGGTACAGATCAGCCATGACCTAATAGAATGGCATAACAAGCTTGAGGGGCTGAATGGCCTACTCCTGTTCCTATGTTCCTACGTGCTTCTCTTCTACAGTGGTGCTGGAGTTGATTTCCTCTGAACACCGCAGGCATCGGATCACAGTAAAGCTCAGATAGTGAAAGTGAGTAAAGAAAGTGTAACAGTGGAGTAACACCAGGAGGAGCTGGGGGAGGAGATCAGCGGGCAGCAGTGGATTTGCTGATTGCTTTGCTAATTTATAAGTGGATGGGGAAGGGGAATGGGAGAGAAGTGTAAAATAGGGGAAAGGGGAAGAAAGTGGCTTTGGGCCTTGGTAAGTGATTGCAAAGAGTCTACAGGAGGACAACAGAAGGGGAGCAAGTGTAGCCAAGAAGTGCCTGTGGGAGGAAACTGGGGGAGCAGGATTAGTTGCAGACTGCAGTAGTTGGTTAAAAAATGACTAAGAGCATAGAAAAGGGGGAAGGCGGGGTTGAGTGGTGTGAGAAACAGGCTGGGACTGGTGAGGAAGGAGAGAGCCTCACTGCACAATGCTGATGTAGGATAAGAACGGACAGGTAAACTATGGAGAAGTTTGAACTCAACGGAGGTGATTTTAAACCCCCAGAACGGATGGGTTGGAGACGGGTGGGAGTTGAAAATAGTTGTTTTTTGGGTCGCGACCACAACCTGGCTTTATTTCTGGGTTTAACGTCGGCATGTAAAAGTCCGAAAATTTTGCGGTCGCGACCCGAAAAAACAACTATTTTCAACTCCCACCCACCCCCAACCCACCCTTTCTTGGGGTTTAAAATCACCCCCCACATCTTGGTTCTTGATAATCTGCTGCAGCTAATAGGGAGTCAGACCTGAGAGGACCGGGGCTCAAAGTAAAGTTAGTCACATGGTAAGAATCATCCAAACAGAGGTAACTATAGGATATTTGTCTAGACTGGAATAAATTTAGGTGTGATTATAATGGGCCGGAATTTCCTGCGAGCAGCGAACGGACAGCACTCGCCATTTGTTAGACTTACACTTGTCCATGGACTTTTCATGGGCTTTTGCATGGCAAGTTCCTCTCATAGGGCCCTCAGTCCAACATGGCCCCTTCTCCCAGCATCTGGGACCTGTGTGAATGGGACAAGCAACTGTTTATCCCCTTAATCAATCAGATCGAAGCATTTTAATAAGCCACCCGGAGTCAGAATCAGGGAGTATAAGTTAGAATAGTGAATTCATTATCAAATCAGTTACAGAAAGCAAAATAAAGGGAAGATAAGAAATATTGAATTAAAAGACAGAGATAAAAGAGACAGACAGAAAAAAAAATAAAAATTATAACTTTTTTAAAAATGTCCAACAATTAAAAGCTGAAGGAATGAGACTCCCAGGGCTAGAAATTGGGTTGTCTAGCCCCGTTGTTTCGGTGCCACATGGCCTTCCGAACATCCAAGATGGCGTCTTGAATGCGCACATGACGTGCGCCGGACGCCATCTTGGTAAAGGGTTTAGCGCATGCACAAATAACAAATGTTGGCAGCATGTAAAGTAAGGAGAAAATGCATTCAATCAGTGTGCAACATTAATTTAAAGTGATAGACACCATTTTGGTACTTAACACTCAAGTCAATGCATTGTCTTAACCACAACCATTTGAACATGTCTTAGAGTGCCTGGAGGACCGCCCACCAGCGCTATTTAAAGGGACCATGCAGGATTTACAGGTTAGTGGCTAGGTTATTGCTTCTGGCTGCTGATGCATTTATAATATTTTTGGAGGTTTCCTATACTTGAATACTAGAACTAGGGGATTTATTTTTTATTCGTTCATGGGATGTGGGTGTCGCTGGCGAGGCCAGCATTTACTGCCCATCCCTAATTGCCCTTGAGAAGGTGGTGGTGAGCTGCCTTCTTGAACCGCTGCAGTCCGTGTGGTGAAGGTTCTCCCACAGTGCTATTAGGTAGGGAGTTCCAGGATTTTGACCCAGCAACGATGAAGGAACGGCGATATATTTCCATGTCAGGATGGTATGTGACTTGGAGGGGAATGTGCAGGTGGTGTTGTGCCTGCTGCCTTTGTCCTTCTAGGTAATAGAGGTCGCGGGTTTGGGAGGTGCTGTTGAAGAAGCCTTGGCGAGTTGCTGCAGTGCATCCTGTGGATGGTACACACTGCAGCCACAGTGCACCGTGGTGAAGGGAGTGAATGTTTAGGGTGGTGGATGGGGTGTCAATCAAGCGGGCTGCTTTGTCCTGGATGGTGTCGAGCTTCTTGAGTGTTGTTGGAGCTGCACTCATCCAGGCAAGTGGAGAGTAGTCCATCACACTCCTGACTTGTGCCTTGTAGATGGTGGTATAGCCTAACATTTAAAGCCAGGACGTGCCGGAGTGAAGTTAGGAAATGCTTCTACACGCAAAGGGCGAGAGAAGTTTGGAACATTCTTCTGCAGTCAGCAGTTGATGCTAGCTCAATTGTGAATTTTAATTCTGAGATTGATAGATTTCTGTAAACCAAGGGTATTAAGGGATATGGGGCTAAGGCGGGTATATGGAGTTAGGTCACAGATCAACCATGATCTCATTGAATGGCGGAACAGGCTCGAGGGGCTAAATGCTACTGCCTCTTGCTGGAACCTGTTATGCGCCACCTTCTCCTGCAAGAAAGCGGGACTTGTGTCTGGGTAATGTGCCTGTCATGTTTGAATAGCTGCCAGTATGTGTGGCCTGTGAGTTGTGGGTGGGCAGCTTGCGACAGGAAGCATCTGATTGGAAGAGTTGAGTACTGATGGAAAGAGTTTGTTGGTATATGGTGATGGGGGGTGTAGTGCGTGGAGCAGTGGATGCAGCTAGTGGTGCAGTTGGTAGGTGATGCCACTTGCCAGTTGACCTCACTCATCTTGACCACTCGTGTCAGAGCATTGAACTTCTTCCTGCACTGCATCTATGTTCATGGTGCTATGTGCCTGGTATTGACTTCATCCCCTACTGCCTCCCACTGCCTTTTGAGCATTTTTCTGGAGGGCCTCTTGCTCCACCCCCCCCCCCCCCCCCGCCCTGCGGATATAGAACTCCCCTCCTTCTGTCCACCTCTTGCACCAAGGCCTCTAGTGAATCATCAGAGAACCTTGGTGCACGCTCTCTCGCAGACCTGGTACCAACTCGGACCGGCAGATTGGTGAGGTCTGGCATGCAGATTGGAGGATGTGGGATTTAGTAGTGCGCAACCTTTATTCAATGTTTTAACATAACTCATCAGTGTGTAAACATAGGGACGGGACCTGCATCTGTGTTTTACGTCTGCGATGTGTGATCTCCGTTCAGAGAGACATCCTGGCTTTAAGAAAGTCAGGCTCCCCCTGCTGGTGGAAAGTGCAAATTTTGTGGAATCGTAGTGACAAGGCCAGGATTTTTCACATGCACGAGGTAAGTTCTGTGATAGCACGAAAGTCCCGTCCTACCTGCGACAGGCCGACCAGGCCCGATACCCGTGCCTGTTTTCGGGAGTTAACTAATTTAACTCCCAGATGTGTAAAAGTAAATTTCCAGTGCCAGAGAGGTTGTTTGACAGTCATTAAGACTTACCACGCCGTTAAAAGTTTGCTTAGATTTTTAAAACTTGATGTACCTTTTTTTGGCGAGATTACTTTGCTTCCATCAGGACAGGAGAGGAACTTCACGCTGTTGCATTCATTTTAACGTGAGTCACCTGGAGAGAGGCAGTTCTCGTGAAGCTTATGGAGGAACAGAGCATCTGGTAGAGGAACATACGGATTTCTGCGTTTAACTGCACATGTGCGGTTGCCGGAAGTTGCTGTACCAGATGCACTGAAATGGCGGTGAGCCCTGTTAGGCTTGCCATAACTTTCAGAGCAAAATCCGGCCCACTAAGTTTGACTATGATTAATTGTGACTGAGAAGCGTTACAGAAAGTATCACACACAGGATGTATCTAATGGCATGTGATATACACAAATGTATTTATTTTTATTCCTTAACTGACTCGTTTACAGTCTTGGGGGTGAAATTGGTCTTTGGCGTTAGCGTAAAATGGACGATAACAAATCAGACATCAATGGAAAAGGAAATCGGGCAGGGTGTAAAGCCGGCCGCTGATTCATTATCGCCCATTTTGCACTACTGCAGAAAACCAATTCAATCCCCTTTAGTCTCTTGTTGGAGCTGCTGTGTTTCAAATGAGATGTTAAATCGAGACCCCGCCTGCCCATTCCAGTGGTTCAGGTGAATCCCTCGACACTACTCAACGAAGAGCGGGGAGCTCTCCAGGGGTCCTGGCTAACATCCCTTCTCAACCAACACCATCAAAACAGATTAACTGGTCATTCAGCTCATTTGCTGTTTGTGGGAGCTTGCTATGTGTACATTGGCTGCCACATTTGCCTACATAACAGTGACTGCACTTTAATAGCAATTTATTGGTTGCGAAGCACATTGGGGTGTCTAGAGGATGTGTCTGGGCATTATACAGATCTACACTTACCGCTTTCTCTAATTTTACATAAGGTACAATTATAATGACTGCAGCGCCCTCATGTGGAAACATTTTGTCATTTAAAAATTATTATTAAGTCTTCTGTCTCTGGACTCATTGTAATATTTTTTACACACTGTAAACATTATGCAAAACAATTTGCTTTCATTGCCCACGTTCTCTAATATTTATTGGCATCTCAGTCCCTCGCTAGGCTGTTGGTGACCTGTGCCTCATAGCGCTGGAGGCTGTAGAGAGGGAATCTGCCACTGAAAGTTCTCTCCTACCAGTATATACTCAGAAAATTACCCTCTGTTTCTTCCATAGCAATAGTTATGCCTAGCAATGGGAGGGGGAGAGGAGAGAGGGGGGGTGATGGTGTGTGTAAGTCACACCATGATAGTTCCTCCATGGCCTCGCCCCTCCCTATCTCCTCCAGCCCTACAACCCTCAGATCTCTGCGCTCCTCCAATTCTGGTCTTTTGCGCGTCCCCGATTTCCATCGCTCCCCCATTGGTGGTCGTGTCTTCAGCTGTCTAGGCCCTAAGCCCTGGAATTCCCTCCCTAAACCTCTCTGCCTCTCTCTCCACCTTTGAGGTGCTCCTTAAAACCTACCTCTTTGGCCAAGCTTTTGGTCACCTCTCTTAATATCTCCTTACGTGGCTCGGTGTCAAATTTTGTTTGATAATCGCTCCAGTGAAATGGCACTATATAAATGCAAGTTATTGTTACAAGACAAGCTCGATGGATCAGTTGGTCTTTTCATGTCATTCTTTGAATATTCATGAGTGTAATGATGGCCTATGCCTCACCTCTCTGGTGGTCTAGTGATGACTTCTGGGGTGGGGGGGCGCTTATTGGTGATCTATGTGTCACAATGTAGGAGAGGAAGGTGGAGGAGATTCGGGATTGAATTCCAGAGCGTGGGGCATAGCGGCTGGTGGCATGGCTGCCAATTGGAGGGGGGGGCAACAAGAGGGAGTTGCACAATAGCCCAGAATCAGATGGGAGTTCAGGGAGTAGGGGTTGTAGGGCTGGAGGAGGTTAGAGAGATAGAGGGATATGGCCATGGAGGGATTTAAACAAGTTTCAGGATCGTATTCTTATTCAGAACTGATAAATGAAAGATGAGGAAGAATTTGATTAGAATCTGAAAAGGGGGGAGGGGAACCGGGAAAAAAAACTTACATTTTTTTTAAAGAAACAACCCAACAGCAATAGCAAGTGATCCCTGAAGTTAGGAAGGACCCATAGATTCAAGAATTGTGCCTTTGGATTGGAAAATGGCACTTTCATCATTGAAGAAGAGAGGGAGGGTGAAACCAGGCCCTAAATTTTAAGCCTGAAGAACGGGTGGGTTGGGGGCAGGGGGGGCAGTGAAAATGTTTTAAATCGAAAACCCGCCTCCAACCCGCCCACTTCCGGTTTCAACGGAGGCGGGACGAGGGGCGGGTGACCAACCTGCTCTTAGGAGGCAGGTCGGTCACTGAAAGCTTTCAAGGAGGAGTGGGCCCCCATTTTTACAGCTTTTTTATTTTTAACCCCTTGGGGGTCGGGATTCCTGGGCCTTCTGCTTCACGCCATGTGAGAGGAGGTGAGAAGGCCCAAAACTGCAGGTAAATGCCTTTATAGCACAGCTTGTGGGCCTAGAGGAGCAGGAGTGCTCCCCCCAGACCCAACAAGCCTACCTGCAGCGACCCCCCCTCCATGATCTCCAACCCCCTGATGACTCCCGACCCCCCCCAATGACTCCCAACCCCCGAACCCCCAATGATTCCTGACCCCAACCATCCCCATGACCGACCTCCCGATGACTCCCGAACCCAACCCCCCCCCCCCCCCCGGATGAATCCCAATGACCCCTGACGCCCACCCCATGACCGACCACACCCCCACCCCCCCAATCTAAGACTTACCTTCTCCCATCCTCTTCCTTCCTCTTCTCCCGTCTGACTGACGGCCAGCCTGTCAATCAGTCGGGCCGGAAACCGACAAAGAAAAAATAAAAGACATCCTTATGTCAAAATCGTAAGGACATCCGAGAAACCCGTACTTCCCCCTGCCACCCTCGCCGTCTTCCCAGCTCCATGTTAAAATTTAAGCCCTGATAACTACAGACCTAGCAGATTAACATCAGTTGTAGGGAAGATACTGGAATTTATCATCAGAGGCAGAGTGGTTGAGCACTTGGACGAGTATGAGCTGATCAAAGAGAGTCAGCATAGATTTGTGAAGGCAAGTCATATCTGACTCATCGAGTTGAATTTTTGAGGAGGTCACTAGCATGGTTAATAAGGGTGTGTCTATGGATGTTGTCCATATGGACTTTCAAAAGGCAGAGATTATTAGCAAAAATGAGAGCTTACGAATTGGAGGTAACCTTGTGACATGGGTTGGTAATTGGTCAGGAGATAGGAGACAGAGTAGGGTTAAAGGGGACATTCTCCGATGTGACAATGGTGTTCCCCAGGGATGTGTACTGAGGCCCCAGATTTTCCCCAGATATATCAATGACTTGGATGAAGGAATAGAGAGTCGTATATCCAAGTTTGCACGTGACACTAAGTTAGGAGGCACAGTAAGTTGTGGAGATGGGAACTGGAAGTTACAAATGGACATAGACAGACTAAGTGGGAGGGCAGAAGTGTGACATATCTTGGGGAAGTGTAAGGTCATCCACTTTGGATCCAAAAAAGGCAAATCGGAATATTTTCTTAAGTGAGGAAGTGATGCTCCAGTTGTGCAGAGCCTTGGACAGACCCCATTTAGAGTACTGCATTCAGTTCTGGGCACAGCACCTCAGGAGGGGATATATTGGCCTTGGAGGGGATTCAGCGCAGATTGACCGGAAAGATACTGGGCCTGAAAGGGTTAAATTATGTGACCAGGTTGCATTAACTTGGTTTGTATTCCCTTCAATATAGAAGATTACGGGGTGATCTAATCGAGGTCTTTCAAATAATTAAGGAATTCGATGGGTTAGATACAGAGAAGCTATTTCCTCTTGTGGGGAAGTCCAGAACAAGGGGGCACAATCTTAATATTAGAGCTAGGCCTTTCAGGAGTGAAATCAGGAAGCACTTTTTCACACAAAGGGTAGTGGAAATCTGGAACTCTCTCCCCCAGGCTGTGGTGCTGGGACAATTGAAGGCTTCAAGATTGAGGTCGATAGATTTTTGTTAGGTAAGGGTATCAAGGAATATGGTGTAAATGGAGTTGAGGAGCAAATCAGCCATGCTCTAATAGAATGGTGGAACAGAGTCAAAGGGCTGAATGGCCTACCCCGTCCCTATGTTCCTTGAGACTCCCCCTGACTCAGCCGAACTCGTCAAATTATCCGGACCCTCAAATAGTGAGTAGTTCCATCAAGTACCCTCCACTTTTGATTGTGTCTGTTTTAATTAACGAGTGGAAGATTAGGGGCCGATCAGATCTTTGACGGTGTCAGGGGCTTTCAGTTGTATGTTGCAGCTTGTGCCCTGTTGCAGTAATGGGTGAGAAGCTGTAAAAGAACAAAAAGGTTTTGTTAACAGCTTGGCTAGCAATAAATGTTGACGGGGAATACTTGGGCTATCTACCTGGTAAAGGCTCTTACCTTGGCAGCTTTCTTAAGATCATCTTCTGCATCGGTGTGGGTAATGTGCACAATGTGAGTCTGACCACTACCTCTTGCCAGGCATACTGAACAGCTGTCCTCTGGTTATGTGGCTCGGTGTCAAATTTTGTCTGATTACGCTCCTGTGAAGTGCCTTGGGACATTTCACTATGTTAAAGCTGCTATATCAATGCAAGTTGTTGTTGTTGTTGTTGGGGTGCCATGGAGTGCTAAACAGGGCAATCCTTCTCCCCCACTTCATGCAGCAGCTATTCCATTTTGACAGCCATCAAACAGGGGTTTAGGTGCTGCACCATTTCTTCACTTGCCCACAGACTCTGTTTTCTACCTCCAGATTTGTTCTACCTTCCCTTAATTTTTGCCCGACACTTCTGTTTCCCCCTCCCCCTTTGAAAAGGCTGAACGATACATTAATTGATCGTGAGTTGTGAGGAGGATGCAAAGAGGCTTCAAGGCGATTTAGACAAGTTGAGTGAGTAGGCAAATACATGGCAGATGCAGTATAATGTGGATAAATGTGAAGTTATCCACTTCGGAAGGAAAAACAGAAAGTCAGAGTATTATTTAAATGGTGATAGATTGGGGAATGTTGATGTACAAAGGGACCTGGGTGTCCTTGTACACCAGTCACTGAAAGCAAACATGCAGGTGCAGCAAGTAGTTAGGAAGGCAAATGGTATGTTGGCCTTAATTGCAAGAGGATTTCAGTATAGGAGAAAGGATGTCTTACTGCAGTTATACACGGCCTTGGTGAGACCACACCTGAAGTATTGTGTGCAGTTTTGGACTCCTTACCTAAGAAAGGATATACTTGCCATAGAGGGAGTGCAGCGAAGATTCACCAGACTGATTCCTGGGACGGCAGGACTGTCATATGAGGAGAGATTGGGTCGACTCGGCCTGTATTCACTCGAGTTTAGAAGAATGAGAGGGGATCTCATTGAAACATATAAAATTCTGACAGGGCTAGACAGACTGGATGCAGGGAGGATGTTTCCCCTGGCTGGGGGGTCCAGAACAAGGGGTCACAGTCTCAGGATACGGGGTAGGACATTTAGGACTGAGATGAGGAGAAATTTCTTCACTCCGAGGGTGATGAACCTGTGGAATTCTCTACCACAGAAGGCTGTGGAGGCCAAGTCACTGAATATATTTAAGATGGAGCTAGATAGATTTCTAGACACAAAAGGCATCAAGGGGTATGGGGAGAGAGCGGGAATATGGTATTGAGATAGAGGATCAGCCATGATCATATTGAATGGCGGAGCAGGCTCGAAGGGCCGAATGGCCTACTCCTGCTCCTATTTTCTATGTTTCTATGTTTTTATATGCAGCCTTTGGAGAGGTTAGGAACATAAGAACAGAGGAAAAAGCCATTCAGCCCCTCGGGCTTGTTCCACCGTTCAATTGCTGATCTGTATTTTGACTCCATTTATGTGCCTTGGTTCCGTAACCCTTAATACCCTTACTTAACAAAAATCTATCAATCTCAGTTTTGAAATTTTCAATTGGCCCCCAGCCTCAACCGCATTTTGGGGGAGAGAGTTCCAGATTTCCACCATCCTTTGTGTGAAGAAGTGCTTCCTGACATCACCCCTGAATGGCCTAGCTCTAATTTTAAGGTTATACCCCCTTGTTCTGGATTCCCCATCATAGGAAATAGTTTCTCTCTATCTACCCTATCAACTCCTTTGGTCGTATTAAATACTTCAATTAATTCACCCCTTAATCTTCTATACTCAAGGGAATACAAGTCTAGCTTATGCAACCTGTCCTCATAATTTAACCCTTTTAGCCAGGAATCATTCTGGTGACTCTGCGCTGCACCCCCTCCAAGGCCAATATATCCTTCCTGAGGCGTGGTGCCCAGAACTGAATGCAGTTCTCTAGATGGGGTCTAACCAGAGCTCTGTACAGCTTGTATAACTTGTATAACTTGCAGTCCTCTTGAGATAAAGGCCAACTTTCCATTAGCCTTTTAAATTATTTTTTGTACCTGTCCACTAGCTTTTAGTGATTTCTGTACTTGGCCCCCTAAATCCCTCTGCTCTTCTACAGTTCCTAGCTTCTCGCCATTTAGAAAATAATCTGATCTATTTTAGGTCAAAAGCAGTTGACCTCACACTTTCCCACATTGAACTCCATCTGCCACAGTTTTATCCACTCACTTAATCTTTCCCTTTGCAACTTTCTGCTCCCATCTACACTATTTATTGTGCCACCTAACTTAGTGTCGTTAGCAAACTTAAGATATACAGCTCTCCATTCCTTCATCCAAGTGATTTATAAATATAGTGAAAAGCCAAGACCGCAGTACAGATCCCTAGGGGACACCACTGGTCACATCCTGACAATTTGAGTACATACCCATCATCCCTTCTCTCCATCTACTACCTCCTAACCAATTCCCTATCCAAGCCAATAGATTGCCTCCAATTCCTTTGTGTTCCAAGCCCCCTGGAGATAAAGGCCAACATTTCATTAGCCTTTTAAATTACTTTTTGTACCTGTCCACTAGCTTTTTGTGATTTCTGTACTTGGACCCCTAAATCTCACTGCTCATCCACAAGTTGAAGCAATTTTTGTCCCCATATGTGACCACTTACCTTTAAGTAGCCACATACCCATTAAAGTTCGCCTGCAGTCCTATAAGGTTTGGTGATGTGCAATTTTCCATCCCCCACCGCATCGATGAGCTCCCAGAGCCAGGTCCAGTCTAAGGCTGCAGCGTGCCATACAAGGCTAATTAGGGACAGCCTTGGGTAGTTCTGCAAGGTTGACTTGGCACTAATTTGACGAGCAGTAAGCTTTCTGCACTCCAATGCCATGAACGGAAAATCAGCCCATCTATTTTGTCCACAAGAATATCTAGCACGACAGCTTCTGGGATAGGCTACATGACATCAGCATAAACATATTGACCACCTAGGCTGGTTGGATTAGAAACTGCTTTGTTTGAGTAATTGGCATTGCCCCTTATTTATCATAACTGCTTACCCCCTCTGTTTCTGGTCACGTTCCAAAAATATCAAGGACCCCATCACCAACAACGGTGCAACAGCACGGTTTGCTTTCTGGGCCTTCTTCTTGAACCACTGCAGTCGTTATGGTGATGGTGGTCCCATGATGGTGCATTACATAAGATCGTGCTAAAGCTACATAGTGTTCTGATCAGGTCGCACCTTGCATACTGCATTCAGTTCTGACTACCAAGGCACCAGGGAAACATCAAAGTCCTGGAAGGTGGTGCAAAGAAACAAGGCTTATCCCTGTTGTCAGAGGACTTGGTTGTGAGAGAAAATTCACTCTTCAGCCTGAAGGAAGGCCATTGACAGAGGGGCTTTGTGGGGATAGGTAAGTTATCAAGTAGCATCGAGAAGATTAATGCAGAGCACTCTCTAAAATGAAAGAGGACAGAAGGTGAATTCAGGACTGAACATCAGAAAACATTTCCTCGTGCAAAGAGAGATTTACACATGGAATAGTCTTTTGGGTAGGGTTGTGGATTCTGGAATCATTCAAGAGGCCATTGGATACTGCAACTGTAGATTTCAATGGAAGAATGAGCTAGATATTCCTTCACTGTCACTGGGTCAAAATCCTGGAACTCCTGACCTAACAGCACTGTGGGAGTATTTTCACTCCTTTACTGCAGTGGTTCAAGAAGAAGGCCCACCAACACCTCCTCTGGGGCAACTAGGAAGTGGCAATAAATGCCGGCCTTGCCAGCGACACCCATATCCCAAAGAATACATTTTTTAAAAATAAAAGATGGGCCAAATGGCCATCCTCATCTATATTTATCTTAGTCTTAGTAGCCTTGGAAAGGCTCTTAATCCAAGATTCCTAACATGGGCAAATCCTGGCATATCTTGTAGTCTCCCTGGCGCAACCAAGCAATAGATATCTACAGCTAGTGACCACATTGATAAAGATTTCCAACTCATCTGTGCTAAATCCGTCAGTTGTTTTTGCATCTGTGTCATTAAATCTCTGCTGGCAATTATTTGTTACTTGTATGTTTACCACTTGTTTGTGGACCTGCTCATTTTCTCACTTTCTAAATAATTGCTTGTAATTTGTGGAGTGGAAGGTGCATTTTCAGAAAAATTACTGAAAACAGCCAGGTGAACATTGAGTCAGAGCAACAGCACAGTCCTGGGCCAGTCGGCTCTGACATCCAGAGATGTGGGTTATAAAGAGATTAATGCTTTTGTCCATCCCGATCTGTTGCATTCTTTTTATGTATCAAAATCATAATGCATAAATTGACATTACCATGGTAAATGAATGGGGGGAAAAAATAACCTATCAAAAACTGGTAAATCATGGCAATGTTTGCAATGCAAAAAGAGTAAACAAAATGTAATCATTTTATGGAAATCAGCGTTTTGTCCAGAATAGGTTATTTTTATATATTATTTATGAAGTGGACCTCTTGAAACAATGAGCTAGTTAGCCATCATTGTAATTCAAATGTGTGATGCTGAGTAAAGGACTGAACCCTATTACTAATGGGGGATGATTCACAGTAACGAAACACATGTTCAAAAGCATTTTTGTTTGTTGTTTTTGAACAGGTCTACGCACTTAACACAAAGCTGATTGTAAAAAGCTTTCTGGAAATTAACTCACAAAATTCAGGTTAATTCTATCCCCTATGCTACCTGGTTGAAAAATATCACCAAAAAAGACAAGACAACTGTATGTGACTCAAGCAAGCTTCAGGAATACCCTACATATGCGCACTAACAAGTAGTTTTTGAAGAAGAGTAGGGAGCTCCCCTCATGTCCTGGCCAACATTCCTCCTTCAACCAATACCAGAAACTGGTCATTCATCTCATCGCTGTTTGCAGGATACCACTGTGGGCAAAATGGCTGCTGCAAATGCCTACATAACCAAGGTCACTGCACTTCAAAGTGATCCATTGTTTCTAAAAGGACTTGATACCTTTCAGAGAGGCAGAATAAAGTGCTGTATAAATGCAAGAGTTTTCTTTGTCTCAATTTTTAAAAATACAACTGTTAGAGGCACAAGGCAGAGATTAAATCTTAGGGTTCAGATGGCAAAGAAAACAAGATTATTATTCTTTTTTGTTCTTTTTTGTTCTGTCCTAAGGCAGGCCCTACCTCAAGTATCTCACTTGAGCCACCATGAAAGAATAGCTGAGGTGGTTTCCTATTGTCTTCCTCACGGTTTTTATCTTCAGAGTACCTTCTCCTAGGTGGGCTACAACCAAGCCAAAGAGTCTCACCTACCCTTACAGTGAAAAGAGGGGCCACTCACACCCATCAAACATGTGTACCCATGGAATCATAGAAAAGATACAGCACAGAAGGGGGCCATTCAGGCCATCGTGTCCGCGCTGGCTCGAAGAACAACCAGGTGCCCATTCTAATCCCACCTTCCAGCACCCAGTCCGTAGCCCTGCAGCTTACAGCACTTTAGGTGCAGGTCCAGGTACTTTTTAAAAGAGTTGGGGGTCCCTGCCTTTACCACCAATTCGGGCAGTGAATTCCATACACCCACCACCCTCTGGGTAAAAAAGTTTTTCCTCATGTCCCCTCTAATCCTTCTGCCAATCAGCTTAAATCTATGTCCTCTAGTTCTTGAACTCTCCGCTAGTGGAAACAGGTACTTCCTGTCTACTCTATCTGGGCCCCTCCTAATAGAATCATAGAAGTTTACAACATGGAAACAGGCCCTTCGGCCCAACATGTCCATGTCGCCCAGTTTATAACACTAAGCTAGTCCCAGTTGCCTGCACTTGGCCCATATCCCTCTATACCCATCTTACCCATGTAACTGTCCAAATGCTTTTTAAAAGACAAAATTGTACCCGCAATTTTGTACACCTAATTTAGTACACTTCAATCAATTCTCCCCTTAGCCTCCTCTGCTCCAAGGAAAACAACCCCAGCCTATCCAATCGCTCCTCATAGCTGCAATTTTCAAGCCCTGGCAACATTCTTGTAAATCTTCTCTGCACTCTCTCCAGAGCAATTACATCTTTCCTGTAATGTGGTGACCAGAACGGCGCACAATACTCCAGTTGTGGCCTTACCAGGGTTTTATACAGTTCCATCATTACATCCCTGCTTTTGTATTCTATACCTCGGCAAATAACGGAGAGCATTCCATGTGCCTTCTTCACAACCTTATCGACCTGTACTGCCACCTTCAGGGACCTGTGCCCATGCACTCCAAGGTCTCTCACTTCCTCCACCCCTCTCAATATATTCCCGTTTACTGCATATTCCCTTTTACTATTTGCCCTCCCTAAGTGCATTACCTCACACTTCTCTGGGTTGAACTCCATTTGCCACTTTTCCACCCACTCCACTAACCCATTAATATCTTCTTGGAGTCTACATCTATCCTCTTCACTATCAACTACACGGCCAACTTTTGTGTCGTCTGCAAATTTGCCGATCATGCCCCTTACATTCAAGTCCAAATCATTAATATATACCACAAACAGCAAGGGACCCAACACTGAGCCCTGTGGCACACTACTGGAAATGGATTTCCATTCACAAAGACATCCATCAACTTTTACCCTTTGTTTCCTGTTACTGAGCCAATTTTGGATCCAATTCACCACATTTCCCTGTATTCCATGGGCTTTTACCTTTCTGACCAGTCTGCCATGTGGGACCTTGTCAAATGCCTTACTAAAATCCATGTAGACAATATCCACTGCACTACCCTCATCAATCCTCTTTGTCACTTCCACAAAGAATTTAATCAGATTTGTAAGGCATGACCTTCCCTGAACAAATCCATGCTGACTATCCCTGATTAAATCATGCCTTTTCAAATGACAGTTTATCCTATCTCTCAGTATTGATTCTAATAGTTTGCCCACCACCGAGGTAAGACTGACCGGCCTATAATTGTTCGGCCTTTCCCTCATACCCTTTTTAAACAATGGTACTACATTTGCAGTCTTCCAGTCCTCCGATACCTCCCCTGTATCTAGTGAGGATTGGAAAATGATCCTCAGAGCATCCGCTATTTCCTCCCTGGCTTCCTTCAATAGCCTAGGAAACAATCCATCCGGCCCTGGTGACTTATCAACTTTCAAGGATTCCAGTCCCTCTAGTACTTCCTCTCTCGATATGTTTACCTTATCCAATATTTCACATCTCTCCTCTTTAACTACTATGTCCGGATCATCCCTTTCCCTTGTGAATATGGAGACAAAATATTCATTTAAAACCCTACCCACATCCTCTGCTTCTACGCACAAGTTACCCTTATCATCCCTGATAGGTCCCACCTTATCCTTAGCTATCCTCTTGTTCTTAATGTACTGATAAAACATCTTTGGGTTTTCTTTAATCTCACTAGCTAATATTTTTTCATGCCCTCTCTTTGCTTTCCTTATTTCCTTTTTTACATCATCCCTGTACTTTCTATACTCCTTTAGGCTTTCTGCAGTATTTAGTTTTCTGTGACAGTCATGAGCTTTCTTTTTCTGCTTTATCTTGCCTCGTATACTTCTAGACAAACAGGGGGCTCTCAATTTGGCAGTGCCACCCTTTTTCTTTGAAGGAACGTGTCTGCATTGTACCCGTAGAATTTCACTTTTTTGTGCCTCCCACTGGCTTGCCACTGATTTCTCCTCAAGTAGTTGTGTCCAGTCCACTTCTGCCAAATCACCTCTTAGTAAAATTTGCCTTCCCCCAATTTAAAACGTTTACTCCTGATTTAACTCTGTCCTTTTCCATAATAATGTTAAAACTAACTGAATTGTGGTCTCTGTCCCCAATATGGTCACCCACTATCACTTCACCCACTTGCCCATCTTCATTTCCCAGGTCGAAATCTAGAATTGCATCCCTTCTTATTGGGCTTGTCACGTACTGGCTAAAAAAGTTCTCCTGGTCACCGATCAAGAATTTTGCGCCCTCTGTGCCCCTCACACTGTTTGAATCCCAGTTGATGTTAGGGTAGTTGAAGTCCCCTACTATTATTGCCCTCTTATTTTTGCACTCAGAAATTTGCCTACATATTTGTTCTTCTATCTCCCTTTCGCTATTCGGGGGTCGATAGTACACTCCTAGTAGTGTGACTGCCCCTTTTTTATTTCTTAGCTCAACCCATATGGCCTCGATTGATGATCCATTTAGCATTTCATCCCTTCTCACAACTGTAATTCATTCTTTAACCAATAATGCTACCCCCCTCCTTTTTTATCCATGATGTGGAGATGCCGGTGATGGACTGGGGTGGACAAATGTAAGGAATCTTAGAACACCAGGTTATAGTCCAACAATTTTATTTTAAAATCACAAGCTTTCGGAGATTATCTCCTTCGTCAGGTGAGTAGTGAATGAGAGCTTCTCAAATTCGCTCACCTGACGAAGGAGAAAGCCTCCGAAAGCATGTGATTTTGAAATGAAACAGTTGGACTGTAACCTGGTGTTGTAAGATTCCTTACATTTGTCAACCCCAGTCCATCACCGGCATCTCCACATCATGGGCTCGATTTTACCGTCGGGTTTCCTGTGGGTTTCCAGCGGGAGGGCCCCGAAAATCCCAATATCCAGGCACGTGACCGGATCGCGCCACGATCCCGCCCACTTCCGGGTTCCCCGATGACGTGCGGGGGTGCGTGCGTGGCCCCCGCTGGTGGGAATCCCGCAGGAAATTTAAAGCCAGCGGGATGCCACTTGAGGTTATTTATTTTGCTTGTTCAGGTCATTAACTGACCTGATTAAGGGACTGTGTGTGATTTTGGGGAAACATGGGACTGTTTCACACACTGGGGGAAACAGTCCTAGTTGAATGACAGGTGGGGGGGGGGGGGGGGGGGAGACCCTCACTCATTGCAGGAGGCCACTCCGTCACTTGGGACAAAGTGTGGCCTCCACCACCCCCCTCCGGACGGTCAAAGTCACCAACCTGCACACTCACCCCGGGGTCCGGAGACATGTGCCTACCTTGCGGACCCCCTCAGATGTACATATTGCGGATGGGGGCCGCCGTAGCTGCAGTCATGACCTCCTCGGAGGGCGAACACCATCACCAGCCTCACCATCCACGCCGTCCACTTCTGACACGTGGAGCTCCACAACAGAGTGCTGTGACACATCCACCTGTACAGCAGGAGGGAGGGTTACCACAGAGAGAGACGCATCGCAGAGGGCACTACCCTCGCCACAGGGTCCACAGACCGAGGCGCAGCTCCCCGGACCTCTCTGAGCAGCAGTGCACACGGAGGCTCAGAGTCACTCGACATGTAGTCGTGGACATCTGCAGGCTCTTTCATGCCGAGCTGCTCCTGGCTGGCCCCAGCACCATGTGCTTACCTGTCGCTGCCAAAGTCACCACTGCCCTCCACAACTTCTCCTCCGCATCCTTCCAGGGTGCAGCCGGGTACACCGCTGATGTCTCTCAGTCGTCTGCGCGGAAGAGCCCTGCAAATACACCTACACCCACTCTGCAGTAACACAATGGGTGGCATCAGTGGTGGGTCCTCATAGTGATACCCAGGAGCGGGCATTATTGGACACAACAGACAGGATTCGCGGAGACATGGCAGTGGTGGTGCCAATATAATGTGTGATGTTTGTTGCTCTGAAATTCAATATAGGTAACATGGCAAACCCTCAGACACCCTTGTGCATCCCCTTCATGCTCACGACACGTTTGCCTTACGCTGCCTACTGCACATATGTGATGCATGACCTGTGGCTGCAGCACAGGTGGTGGCAGGTTGAGTGAGGCTGGCCGTGAGGGAGATGCACGAGAGGGTGAGTATGGGATAGAGCCATGAGATTGTATGAGAATTGGGTTGCGTGTTAGTGGCGGGGTGAGTACTGGCGAGGTGAGTAGGTGCAGGTAAGATGAGGATGGGGTTTGAGTGGGTATGAGGGGTGATGTGACAGAGTAGTGTTGGCGGTGCCGAAGGAGATGTGGGGTGGGGGCAGTGTTGTGGCAGACGGAGTGTAGGGGAAAGACTACGTGTTCTCACTGTGGCTGACCTACTGTGGTCATTGGAGCGCCTCCTGCACTGTATGCAGGTGGGCGATATGTTGGTGGCGCTGGTGACCCCCTCTGCCACCTCGAGCCAGGCCTTCTTGGTGACAGAGGCAGGCCGCTTCCTCCCGCCCGCCGGGTGGAAGATCTCTGTCCTCCCCCTCCTCCTCACCCCATCTGATGATACCTGGGGTGAGGCATCATTAAACTGGGAGCAGCCTTCCCCCTGGGCTGCTCCATGCTGTAATTTGTTCCATTGGTTGCAGCATCTGTCAGTGGAGGACTGCCATTTTAACTAGAGAGCCTCCAGCTGACAGATCGTACTGCGCATGCGCAGCCCGCCCAACGCGCAGACCAGCAGCGCAGACCCCGGAGGAGCAGGTGAGTGATTCCAATTAGTGGATTGCCTGCTACGATCGCGCGGACAACCCACTAATTTCACCAAGCGTGTTGACCACGCTCCCGAAACCCAACCCGCCGGAAACCCGCAGGCCTGGTAAAATCAGGCCCCATGTCTCAAACAAAGAATAAGATGTGGGTCTACTATACACATCCCCCATTGCTAGTCACCTTAATATACTGAGTGTCTGTGGCTATCCCCAGTAGAAGTCCCTGATACAGCCTTATAATATGTGTGGTTACATACTAAATGTATGTCATGCTACATACATTGCGTAAAAACAATTCTTTGATATCTGTTACACTTGTAGCACACACCTGCGTAATCTAACAGTCGTCACCATGAGGCCTAAAGACTTTAGTCTTGAGTCCTTACCTCTTGATTAATGCTGCTACTTCATGATAATACATGTGCTATGACAACCATCGCATTGCACTCTTGAGCCAACACACCGTAGTAACTAAAACAATTAATACAACTATTTAACACTCAACAAAGCATGTGGAATTAAATGGGCAAAATTTCCAACTGCTTATAAGGCATCTGTCTGAAGGGTAATGTTTTATTTTCTAACATTGTGGGGCCTAACAGACACCAATACTTTATCCCCAATTTAGTCATTTTTGGGTGGTGTGAGGCAAAATGTTGATCGACAAACCCGATGTAGTGTAATGCCATATCGTCCTCTCTTGGAATATGCCATATTCGTTCTCCAAGTTCCATCAATCGACCTGTAGAGGGCAGTTTGGGGATTCTTCATCCAGGGTGAAGCCACCTGCTAACGATGAGCTCTGCAGCACATTACAGCTGAATAGCCACTCCTGGACCAGCAAAAGGTATCTTGGACTTTCCAGACTCCCTCATTCCCACGGTGTCCTTAGATAGTTCACAAACTCCTCATGTATATCCTCCAAAAGTCTATCAAGTCCACTTTAAATATTTCAATCAGTCTTTCATCACAGATAGTGATGACACTGCCACTGTTGCAGGAATCCACCTGGAAACGATGGCATTTTGCTTCCGTCTTCCTGGCATAACACACTTATCGGAGTCTTCACACCTTACACTAAATCATATTCCCATGTGATTTCCAGATTGTTTTTTAAAATAAAATTTGGGATCCAATAGTTTACCAATACCATTTAACCCCTTTTTGGATCTGATTTAAGTAAACAAAAAAAAAGCCTTCATACATAATTGCCTTTGAGCAGTTGTTCCTTTCTAAAAATGGTTTAACCACAGGGGACGAATAATATTGGACTGAAACTGTTAGACTGCCTGCCTTTTGGCGTCCGCTAGACATGTGAGGACTTTGAGCACAACCCACCGGGGCCCTGCCCATACCATCTCCCATCAATGGCCTGCCCATACCATCTCCCATCACGGACCTGCCCAAATCATCTCCCACCAATGACCTGCCCATACCATCTCCCACCGGGACCCTGCCCATACCATCTCCCACCGGGACCCTGCCCAAACCATGTCCCATCGGGACCCTGCCCAAACCATGTCCCATCGGGACCCTGCCAATACCATCTCCCACCGGGACCCTGCCCAAACCATGTCCCATCGGGACCCTGCCCATACCATCTCCCACCGGGACCCTGCCCAAACCATGTCCCATCGGGACCCTGCCAATACCATCTCCCACCGGGACCCTGCCCAAACCATGTCCCATCGGGACCCTGCCCATACCATCTCCCACCGGGACCCTGCCCAAACCATGTCCCATCGGGACCCTGCCAATACCATCTCCCATCGGACCCTGCCCAGAATGCCACAAGCTGCTGCTGCAACTTGAACTCTCCCTGTTTCAACAACTTCTTGCGGCGCATCACTTCTGGCGTGGCGTCCGCCATGTCAGCGCTAATACTGTTGGTGAGTAACAATTCTGCCCACACACCCTTTCGGTTTCCTACTTAGACCCTTCACTGTACGGGTGAAAGAGTCCTAAGCCTGACTTCACAACAAAGTACTATACCCCCAACAAGGTACTGTAAACCACCATTGGTCAACTCTTGCCTGCGCTCATCAATTTATTGGGAATATATATACGGCCTTAGGGAGACCCTGCTCCGCCACTCATTTCCCGGTTCCAAAAGATTTGAGTCGGCCACAATTGGTTACTGTGGCACATACTTTACTATGAAGAATGGTTTAATACACTCAATATTTAAGCAGCAGTTTACAGAATGGAAACTGGAGATATATTACCCGCTTCCACTCTGGGTAGAGCTCACGCCTTGGCCTCTCGCCTCTCGTGGCCCTCAGGGTTCCACCCTCTTGGATTCTGCCTTCTTTCTACATGGGTGTGGGGCTCCTGCCAGCGCATCCGCCTTAACATCCTAGCCTGCTGTCTCTGGAGGGATCCTCTATGCTGCACCTTTGTTTGAGCTGTGTCTTTATACACTGTTTAGCAGGAAGTCTTGTGGTGAGCTGATTAAACATCCTCAGAATAGTTGATGATGCCAGATGTAGTCCATCAGCTTGACGAAAGAGATCCTGACTGGCCGGCACCTGACCTGACATCATCGACTTGCTGAGACAATGAGCAAGACATTTAACCTCATCAAGAGAAGATGGCTACTGATGCTAACAACACGAGACAATAGCAAGGTACTCAATCTCATCAATATAGTTGGGTTCTTATCTCCCTGGGAGAAGGCGGCCCGCCCGTTCCCAGTCGTCTCAAACAGAGTGAGCTGTGCGTCGACAATATACATCCCCCGAGCCAATCCCCTTAATATACTGAGTGTCCGTGGCTATCCCCAGTAAAAGTTCCTGGTACAGACTTATACTATGGGCCTGATGTTAGCAGGGCTGCGGGTCCTCGGCGGGGGGGCTATCGGGCGCGTGGGTAACGCGCCCGGTGAAATTAGTCAGCTCCCCGCGCGATTGTAGCATCCAATCCACTAATTGGATCCACTTACCTGCTCCTCCGGGTTCCCCACTGCTGATCTGCGCGTCGGGCGGGCTGCGCATGCGCAGTAAGGTCTGTCAGCTGGAGGAGCTCTATTTAAAGGGGCAGTCCTCCACTGACAGATGCTGCAACGAATAGCAAAATTTACAGCATGGAGCAGCCCAGGGGAAAGGCTGCTCCCAGTTTAATGATGCCTCACTCCAGGTATCAATACATGGGGTGAGGAGGAGGGGGAGGACAGAGATCTTCCACCCGGCGGGCGGGAGGAAGCGGCCTGCCTCTGCCACCAGGAAGGCCTGGCTTGAGGTGGCAGAGGAGGTCACCAGCGCAACCAACATATCGCCCACCTGCATACAGTGCAGGAGGCGCTCCAATGACCTCAGTAGTTCAGCCAAAGTGAGTACACGTAGTCTTTCCCCTACACTCCGTCTGCCACATCACTGCCCCCACCCCACATCTCCTTCAGCACTGCCAACACAACTCTGTCACATCACCCCTCATACCCACTCAAACCGCATCCTCATCGTACCTGGAATTACTCACCTCGCCAGTACTCATCCCGCCACTACCACTCAACCCAATCCTCATACAATCTCATGGCTCTCTCTCATACTCACCCTCTCGTGCATCTCTGTCACGGCCAGCCTCACTCAACCTGCCACTACCTGTGCTGCAGCCACAGGGCATGCATCAGATATGTGCAGTAGGCAACGTAAGGCAAACGTGTCGTGAGCATGAAGGGGATGCACAAGGGTGTTTGAGGGTTTGTTCATGGGTGTTACTTATATTGAATTTCTGACCAACTCACATTACATATTATATTGGCACCACTACTGCCATGTCTTCACGAATCCTGTCTGTTTTGTGCAATAATGCCCTCTCCTGAGGATCACAATGAAGACCCACACCTGATGCCACCCATTGTGTCACTGCAGAGTGGGTGTAGGTGTATTTGCAGGGCTCTTTTGCGCAGACGACTGAGAGACATCGGTGATGTCCCCGGTTGCACCCTGAAAGGATGCGGAGGAGAAGTTGTTGAGGGCAGTGGTGACTTTGACAGCGACAGGTAAGAAGATGGTGCTCGGGCCAGCCAGGAGCAGCTCGGCATGAAAGAGGCTGCAGATGTCCACGACTACATGTCGAGTGACTCTGAGCCTCCGTGTGCACTGCTGCTCAGAGAGGTCCAGGAAGCTGAGCCTCGGTCTGTGGACCCTGTGTCAAGGGTAGTGCCCTCTGCGACGCATCTCTCTCTGCGGTAGCCCTCCCTCCTGCTGTACAGGTGGATGTGTCAAAGCACTCTGTTGTGGAGCTCCACGTGTCAGAGGTGGACGGCGTGGATGTCGAGGCTGGTGAGGCTGGTGATGCTGTTCGCCCTCCGAGGAGGTCATGACTGCAGCTACGGCGGCCCCCATCTGCAAGATGTACATCTGAGGGGGTCCGCAAGGTAGGTACATGTCTCTGGACCCCGGGGTAAGTGTGCAGGTTGGTGACTTTGACTGTCAGGAGGAGGGTGGTGGAGGCCAAACTTTGTCCCAAGTGACAGAGTAGCCTCCTGCAATGAGTGAGGGTCTTCACCCCCCCACCTGTCAAATGGACCTTTGCAGCTGCCACAGGCTGATAGCTGCAACACGTCCATTTGACCTGGGAGTGTTTCCCCCAGTGTGGGAAACAGTCCCAGTTTGCTCTAAAATCCCACATAATCCCTTAATCAGGTCAGTTAATGACCTGAAATACCTAAATAAATACCTTCAAGTGGAACCCCGCTGGCTTTAATTGCCTGCGGGATTCCCACCAGCGGGGGCTGCGCGCGCACGCCGGGGCGTCAGCAGGGAACCCGGAAATGCGCGAGTTCGGGGCGGGCTCCGGTCCCGCTCCGGGATTCTCCGATTTTCGGAGCCCCTCCGCCAGGAACGCACCCGATAGCGGGTGCTAAAATGAGGCCCATGTTTGTATAATATGTGTGGTTACACACTAAATGTATTTCATGATACATACATTGCGTAAAAACAATTCTTTAATATCTATTACACTTGTAGCACACATCTGCATAATCTAACACTCAGAGGCAGAAATGCTACCCCTGAGCCAGTGGTCACTCCATCCAGACGCAAGTACCTCGCTGGATGTCAACCCAGTATGTGGAGACAATACTCTAGTCTCAAGATTAACTTATGGCTGGTATTTTACTGTTAGCTTAGGTTTACAAGGATGATACCAGAACTGAGAGGGATACAACTATCTGGAAAGACTGAACAGGCTGGGGATCTTTTCTCTGGAACAGAGAAGGACTGAGAGGTGACCTGATGGAGATCTTTAAAATTATGAAGGGGTGCTGTAGCGTAAATGTAGAGAAGATATTTCCACTTGTGGGGGAATCCCAAATTAGGGGCCATAAATATAAAATAGTCACTAATAAATCGAATAGTTCAAGAGAAACTTCTTTGCTCAGAGAGTGGTGAGAATGTAGAACTCGCGACCACATGGAGTGGTTACGGCAAATAGCATAGATGCATTTAGGGAAAGTTAGGTAAGTACATGAAGGAGAAAGGAATAGAGGGATATGTTGATAGGGTTAGATGAAGTAAAGTAGGAGGAGGCTCGTGTGGAGCATAAACAGCGGCATAGATCTGTATCTGTGCTGTAAAATTCTATATAATTGTATATTACAGCAATGTCCACAGCCTTTTAGGCAAACCAGCCATCATGTCCGCTTGTGCTTCCTAGTTCTGTTAAGTGATGTAAAGAAAGAAAATGGCCTGGATACCCAGTGAGACCCACATCCACTCATCTGGAGGCCAGTACACCTCATCTCATGCCCCCTCAAAAATGTAGAGGGCAAGATTAAGAAGTTTGCAGATGGTACAAAAATTGACCTTGTGGTTGATAGTGAGGACAAAAGCTGTAGACTGCAGGAAAATATCAATGGACTGGTCAGGTGGGCAGAAAAGTGGCAAATGGAATTCAATCCAGGGAAGTGCGAGGTAATGTATTTGTGGAGGGCAAACAAGGCAAGGGAATACACAATAAATGGGAAGATACTAAGAGGTGTGGAGGAACAGAGGGACCTTGGAGTGCATGTCCACAGAACCCTGAAGGTAGCAGGACAGGTAGATAAGGTGGTTAAGAAGACATATGGAATGCTTTCCTTTATTAGCCGAGGCACAGAATATAAGAGCAGGGAGGTTATGCTAGAACCGTATAAAACAGTGGTTAGGCCACAGGTTGAGTACTGCATACAGTTCTGGTCACCACATTACAAGAAGATGTGATTGCACTAGAGAGGGTAAAGCGGAGATTTACGAGGACGTTACCAGGACTGGAGAATTTTAGCTATGAGGAAAGATTGGATAGGCTAGGGTTGTTTTCTTTGGAACAGAGGAAGCTGAGGGGAGATTTGATTGAGGTGTATAAAATTATGAGGGGCCTAGATAGAGTGGATAGGAAGGACCTATTTCCCTTAGCAGAGGGGTCAGTGACCAGGGGGCATAGATTTTAGGTAAATAGTAAAAGGATTAGAAGGGAGCTGAGGAGAATTTTTTCACTCAGATGGTGGTGGGGGTCTGGAACTCACTGCCGGAAAGGGTGGTAGAGGCAGAAACCCTCAACTCATTTAAAAAGTACTTGGATGTGCACTTGAAGTGCCGTAACCTACAGGGCTACGGACCAAGTCCTGGAAAGTGGGATTAGGCTGGATAGCTCTTTCTCAGCCAGCACAGCCACAGTGGGCCGAATAGTGTCTTTCGGTGCCATAAATTTCTATGATTCTGTGATCTCCCTTGGCATACTGGGCTATGCTGGGCCCTGACTGAGTCAGCGAAGTGGGATCTCCAGGCATAGAGAATCCTCACTTCTGCTCTGTCGCAGGGCCACTCCCTGACAATGGGGCAGAGTTGAGGAAGCTCTGCTCTGCATCTGATGCTGACTGGGGAGTGCTTGATGCTGGCTCTGGCTACCTGAGGTAAAAAGTCTTCCATTCTCCCATAAAGACATCCCTGACCTTGATGGGAACTAAAAGAAGTAGCTTCTCTTTGCACTGATGGGTGTCTCCTGGAGGTGGTGGTCTCACAACTTGTCCCTAAATTGGACTCAGACAACTGTTGACCTGAATTACACTGCACAGCTTACATCAATACAAAGCCAATCAGACAAATGGAAGGGAGCAACACTTGATAGTGATACAGTATTTCCAATGACCACCAGATGGCACTCAACAACAACAACTTGCATTTATATAGCACCTTTAACGTAGTAAAACCTCCCAATGCCCTTCACAGGAGCGTAATCGGACAAAAATTAATACCGAGCCAAAGAAGGAGACGTTAAGACAGGTGACCAAATGCTTGGTCTAAGATGAAGGTTTTAAGCAGGGAGGTGGAGAGGCAAAGAGGTTTGGGGAGGGAATTCCAGAGCTTAGGGCCTAGATGGCTGAAGACACGACCACCAATGGTGCAACGAAGGAAGTGGGGGATGCACAAGAGGCCAGAGTTGAAGGAATGTAGAGTTCTCGGAGGGTTGTAGGGCTGGAGGAGGTTACAGAGATAGGGGGTAGTCATGGTGGGATTAAGAACATAAGAACATAAGAAATAGGAGCAGGAGTAGGCCAATCGGCCCCTCGAGCCTGCTCTGCCATTCAATAAGATCTGATCCTAACCTCAAATTTAAATTCATGTCCGATTTGAACACGAGGATGAGAATTTTAAAATCGAGGCATTCGGGGAGCATGAGGCCAGCGAGTACAAGGGTGACGGGTGAATGGGACTCGGTGCAACAAGGGTACTTTCAATTGTGCTGCAAATGATCCTGTTGGCACTATTGCCAGAAAGCTTGAGGAACAATGGGCCCAAAACCCTTCTGTTCAAGCAATGTATTGAGAAAGTAGACATTCAATAAAAAAGTGCTATCTGACAATTCATTTTATGTGTGGCATTTCTCTTGCACTTCCTACCACTGCAAAATAGATTAATAAGCTTTAATGAAAGCCATTAAGTGGGAGATCAGGTTGCATAACCTTGGCTTGTATTCCCTTTGAGTATAGGAGATTGAGGATGATCTGATTGAGGTGCTTCAAAAGTTAAAAGGATTCAATAGGGTAGATATGGAGAAACTAATTCCTCCGGTGGGGGAATCAAGAATAAGGGGGCAAAATTTAAAAATTAGAGCTCGGCCACTCAGGAGCGAAATCAGGAAGCACTTTTCACACAAAGGGTAGTAGAAATCTGGAATTCTCTTCCTCAAAAGGCTGTGGATGCTGGGACAATTGGAGCATCCAAGACTGCGTTAGATAGATTTTTGTTAGGTAGGGGTTTCAAGGGATATGGATCAAAGGCGGGTAAATGGAGTTGAGGTGCAGATCAGCCATGATCAAATTGAATGTTGGAGCAAGCTCAAGGGGCTGAATGGTTTTGTCCTGCTCCTACGTTCCCAGGAGCCATTTTATGCTTTTTAAGGAGGTTAGAAGGGAAGTTGTGCAGATTCCAATTGCTATACATCAAATTAAGAAATATTTCACTCCAGGTCAAACTTGGTATTGCAGATCTGAATGAATGGAAAGAGTTCAGAAGCTCGTCACAGGCAGAGAGAAACTCATTGAATCTGGTCATAGATTCACTTGTCAGGTCAGAAATGGGCCATGGTACTATAGTGGTGAAATAGAAGAGGATAATAAAGGATTAAACTAGTTAGTAAATTGGTGGCTATTCGACTTAACTTCAAAAGCAAGGGGGCAGCAGTGAACAAGTTAAACTTTCTGCTCAGGCCTTGAGCACATAATCTAAACCGACACTTGAGTGCTGCACTGTCGGAGGTGCCGTCTTTCACATGAGACCACAGACTGCCCTCTCAGGTGGGTGTAGAAGATCCCACAGCTCTAATCAAAGAAGAGCAGGGGAGTTCTCCTTGGTGTCCTGGCTGACATTTATCCCTCAACCAACATCACGAAAACAGATTATTTGGTCATTATCTCAATGCTAATTGTGAGACTTTGCTGTGCACAAATTGACTGGTACGACTGCCTTTGACCACTCTTCAAAGGTAATTCATTAACTGTGAAACACTTTGGGACATCCTGAGGTTGTGAAAGGTGCTGTATAAATGCAAATTTTTTCTTTTCTTTCTTATTTGTTTCAAGTTACCCTGTTCCAAATATACACTGGAGGATTTATGGAATCTAATAACTGACCCTCTGTTGACGGTAAAGAATACTTTCCTTCTGCATTGCGAAGTTATCATTATCTTCAAGTTTTCCATTCTAGTCTCCTGAGTTTTTAATCGAGGCACTGTGGAATTTGTGAGCACTGAATTATTAAATGAAAATGGTGCTTATAATCCTTCTACCCTCCTGTGCCATCAGATGCTGTTGACATAATTGACTTAACTAGTACAGGATCTCAGCACTAATTTTTATTATCGGTGTGAATTGTGAAGTGACTACATAAAAAGGGTAGCTCATAAACATCGTACTCCAACTCTCCGCTCGCCATTTAAAGTGGCAAAGATCGTTCCAGTGTGGAAATCCCATCCCCGATTCCTGTATAAACCTGATCAAGATCCAACATGCCCTGGATTTCATGGTGTTTATGCATGAATATAATTCTTTCAAACGCACACTATAATGAAAGCCTGACGCCTGCAATAAGTTGGGAGAGATAGAAAAGCCATTTTTAGCCAGAATAACGAGCATTTAATTAAGCGCCTTAGAACAATGGAGCGAGAGCAGCTCCGAGGAAATTCCAGGCTGTTGCCTGGATAATGCGGGTCAGAGGTCAATTAGTTGGGTAGTAACGTAGCTCTGAGTTCGGCTCAGTCCACATGGGTTGAAAATATTAGGTCAGGTGGAGTTGAAGTCCTGTTTTATTTGAAAGTTGTTTTAACATTTTAATTTTAAGACTCCTGGTGCTACAAATAGAACATTGTATGCAATCTTGAGTAGCCTACCTTGAGAAAGGACATTGATGTGTTAGAGAGGCTTCGGAGAAGGGTAACAAGGATGAGGAACAAGGACTTAAGAACCTTAGGTTATGAATGGAGATCTGCACATGTTTTCATTGGAGAAAAGACTGAGAGAAAACGCCATCTATGTTTTTAGTATGCTGAGAGGAATTAGAGATACAAACCCATTTTTTAATTTGGATTATGAGGGCACATGGATATAAAATTAACAAGGCTCAAGTAAGACTTGAGATTAGATAGAATTTTTTTTCCCAGTACAGTGGTTTCATTGAATAGATTTTCAGCAAAAATAAGACCATAAGAGATAGGAGCAGGTGTAGGCCATTCAGCCCTTCGAGCCTGCTCCGCCATTTAATGAGATCATGGCTGACCTGATTTTTACCTCAACTCCACTTTCCCACCCTTTCCCCATATCCTTTGACTCCCTTGCTGATCAAAAATTTGTCTAACTCAGCCTTGAATGTGTTCAATGACTCAGCCTCCACAGCTTTTTGGGGTAAAGAATTCCAAAGATTCACGAAAAATAGTTAATATTATTGATTACTGATGAATAACATTCGAGACACAAATGAGGGCTATGAGCGTAGAAAAGAAAGAATAAAGAACTTGTATTTATAAAGCACCTTTCACATCTTCAGAACGTTCCAACACACTTCACAGGAATGAAATACTTTTGAATTGTAGTCACTGTTATTTTGTAAGCAAACGCAGCAGCCAATTTGAACACACAAACAGCAATTGTAATAGATAACTAGATGATCTGTTTTAGTGGTGTCTGTTGAGAGATAAATGTAGGCCAGTGCATAGCAAGAAAACTCACCTGCTCTTTGAATAGTGCCATGGGATATTTTTAAATCCACCTGAGTAGGCAGACAGGGCCTCAGTTTAATGTCTCATCTGAAAGCAGGCACCTCTGACAGCGCAACACTGAAGTGTCAGCCTGGATTATGTGTTCAGGACTCTGGGGTGCGTTTGTGAACCCACAAGCTTCTGACTCAGAGGTGAGAGTGCTACCACTGAGCCAAGACTGACAACAGGGGGGTAATTTTAACCTAACTCGCCGGGCGGGAAACCCATGGGGTCGGGTGGAACTCTGGTTTTACACCTCGTCCAATATTAATCTCCACTGACTTCAATGGAGAGTAAAATCGGGCAGGATGTAAAAACAACATTGCACCCAATCCTGTCAGTTCCCCAACAGGCAGGTTAGGTTAAAATTGTCCCCAAGCTTGTATCAGAATGTTGTGTAGGAACATAATGGTTCTTGAGCTGTTAGCAGCAATGGAGATGTAAAGACAGCTCGGATGCATAATCTAGGATGTAAGGATTATAGTGTTTTGTTTATTTTATCTTGAAGGAAGCAGGGAGAAACTTTGCAGAGCTCACCTCAGTTGCGGGGTGGGGTGGGGGGGGGTGCGGAACGATCGTTTTTGGTTAAGTTTTGTTCTCGGGTTATGCGGAACGCTAGCAAGACCACAAAGTGAATACATTGCTAGGCCACTTCAGAGGGCATCGAGAGTCAAGCACATAGCATGTGACTGGAGTCATGTGTAATGGCGGTGGGTTCATTTCCCTGAAGGACATTAGTGAACCAATTGGGTTACCACAGCAACCCAATAGTTTTCATGGTCATTACTTCTTCCTGGTGCCAATCACAAATTACCTGATTTATTGATTTTCAATTTCACAACTCGCCATGGTGGGATTTGAACTGATGTTTTGGGGGTTATTCAGTTACTACCGTAAACATGAGACTACTGTATGAACAGATACAGGTCATAATAAAACAAATTGCATCTGATCTATGGAAGGAACAGGCTTGGTGGGTCAAATGGCCTCTCTTGTTCCCAGCTGCCTTATGTTGGCTGAATTGCAACATTGGAAAATCCATTGTGAACAATGACAATTGAGGTAACATTTTCTATGGTAACAGCAGCCCTTGGAATGGAGGGGGAGAAGCATCTTTTGAGTGAAGCTTCCATCCATTCAATTCATGGGTGTGGTAGCCTAATGGTTGTGGTAGTGGATTACAATTCCAGAGGTTGGGAGTTCAAATCCCACCATAGCAAGTTGGGAAATTGAATTCAGTAAATCTGGTAATTTGTGGGCTGGCATCAGATAAAATGACCATGAAAGTTGCTGGATTGTTGTAAAAACCCAACTGGTTCCCCACTGTCCTTCAGGGAGGGGAACCTGCCACCTCTACCTGATCTGACATACATGTCACTCCAGTCCCATGCCACATGGTTGATTCTTAATGCCTCAGGGAAACAAGGGATGGACAATCAATGCAGCCTTGCCAGTGTCGAGAACATCCCGAGAATAAAGATTTTTTTTAAATATCTCACTATTCAACTATTCAATGTGCTGTTGTTTTTGGATTGAGTATCCGAGTTTTGTGTTGACTGCTTCTCCTATCTGACATAGTGCCAGCGTTTCCTTGGCATCATTTAATGAGCTGCCATTGTTAAACAGTCATTGTGTTCACTGTACACTTTTATAGCCAGCAGTTCTGGTCAGGTGACAAACATAATACTATCACACCTTTTGGTGTAAAAATGAAGCCAAATTTAATATTTATGAAGCTTCCTGAAAAAGATCACATCTGTCATATTCCTCCTTTAGACAGTTATCTAATTCAATTTCTGGACCAACACTTATTTGATTTTGTTGATTAAATGTCAATGCTGTTTAACTTTCGTAACTCGTGTTTTAAAGGTGGCCAATATAGATACGCTTTTACTACTTAAGTTACTCCAATTAAATATTGTGGTGGAGAAGCCAAACCAGGGCCTAAATTTTCACTGGGAGCCAGGAAGACGGCTGGGGATGGGGGTGGGGGTAATTCCTGACAGAAAACCCGGAAGTACAGACATCCTTACGATTTTGACAGGCTGGCCTCAGTCGGATGGGAGAAAAGGAAGAAAGCAGATGCAACAAGGTAAGTCTTAGATGGGGGGGAGGTCAGTCATGGGGGGAGGGGTCGAGGTCGGAGGTCATTGGGGGAAGTCAGGGTCGGGAGTCACCGGAAGACATCGGGGGTCGGGGTCGGGGGGTCATCGGGGGGCCGGGGTCGGGAGTCGGGGTCAGGGTCGGGGGTCATCGGGGGTCAGAGATCGTGGGAGGTCGTAGAATGTGGGAGGGTTGCAGATTGTGGGGGTGTCGTAGATCATGGAGGGGGTGGTATATCATGGTGGGGATTCACCGCAGGCAGGTTTGTTGGGCCTGGGGAAGCACTCCTGCTCCTCTGGGCACACAAGTTGTGCTATAAAGGCACTTACCTGCTGTTTCGGGCCTTCTCACCTCCTCTCACATGGCGTGAAGTAGAAGGCCGGGGAATCCTGACCCCGGGAGTTAGAAACAAAAAAGCTGTAAAAATGGAGGCCCGCAGCATCATTGAAAGCCTACAGTGACCGAACTGCTTCCTAAGAGCGGGTTGGTCGGTCGCCCCTCGTCCCGCCTCCATTAAAACTTGAAATGGGTGGGTTGGAGGCGGGTTGAGATTGGGTTTTAGATTTTTTAAATTTTCATTGCCCCCCCTCCAACCCATCCATTTTTCTGAGTTAAAATTTAGGCCCAGATGTTAGTAGTTTGGATTTTAGTTATAATTTACCAGAGTGCATGGAATGCTATGGTACAATTGTGACTACAATCTAATATCCACCTGATCAGGTACTTCAATGGAGATTAAATTCAGTTATTTTTGTTTGATTTTATGTAAAACAGAGGGGGAAATCAGGTGTGAAACAATTTGAGCTTCGCACTGACATTAAACTTGTGTAATGCTGTTTTTTCAGAAGAGACATTAAACCAAGGCCTGTTCAGGTGGATGTGACAAAATCCCTTGGCACTCTTAGAGGAAAAGCAGGAAGTTCTCCTGGTGGCCTGGCCAACATTGCTCTCTCAACTAACACCATCAAAATACATTCCTTTGCTGTTTGTGGGACCTCACTGTGCAAAAATTGGCTTCTGTGTTTGTCTACATAACAACAGTAACTGCACCTCAAAAACAGACAGTAATCAATTGGTTGTAAAGCACTTTGCGATGTGATAAGGTGTTATATAAATGCAAGTTCATTCTTACATTTTTATAATTACAGGAGTGTTAGACCATGAAATGCAGAACGTGATTACAGTTAGGGCAAGTAAGCTGTGGTGCTACAATCAAATCCGATGATTTTCACCCTAAAGTTTGGCCTTCCCCATCAGTTTCTATACTTACCGATACTTTAATTTTAATCAGCAGTATGTTTTAAAGTGCCAGTGTTCTTGCCTCTCCCAGTTTTTCTAAGAATGAAGAAAACTTCCACTGGTTACTATAACAACCATTGACACATGCTCTACGTACCAGCAATCTAATCCAAATTCTAATGGTAAACCGTGCAGGTGAGCTGAGTGCTCGCCAACTATATTACCTGCTATTACAACTGGAAACTTTCTTCAGTGTTCGGCCAGATGAGACAAACAGAGCACGGGCATTTTAAATCAAGCTGCTGATTAAAATGGTGGGGGTGGGAGTGGGGGTAGGGGGAGGGATTGATTGGGGCTCTGGGAAAAGTAAGTCAACCTATTTTTCCCACAATTATTGTACGATGGTCACTTAGTCATGAGAAGGACATGGTCCTTGAAAGGATGAACAGTTGAGCATTAATGATCATTAGAGGTATTAAGGACTTAAGTTTAAGTTTGGCTTGTTTTTGATTTGGAAAGGGGGAAGAGTTTGAGGTGATCCATTTGACGTTTTCAAAATTATAAAGTAAACTGACAAAATTGATGCAGGTAAATTGTTTATTATGGCGAGGGGTTCAAGTACCAAGGGGTGCAAATCAGAAATGAGGAAGTTAGGAGAAAGAAAGGAAGTTGGGTAGATCTTTTCAACACTGGAATGTTGTGGAATAAGTTTATCGCTGGAAAAAGGATTGTCTTCTTCAACCTTGTAGTCTTTTCCTGCACCTAAATAAAAATCTTCAACTCTAAGATATTCTACTTAGCGACGGGATAATTATCGCAAAGAACCCAAGAGCTCCTCCCGACACATACCCTTGGCATGAGGGAGTAAGACAAAGATCCACCCACTCCTATACCACCGGAATTAAAGGGCCAGTGCCAACAGTGCAAAATCCTTGGAGAGGGTGAAGAGGAGATTTGCCAGAATGATGCCAGGGATGAGGGACTTCAGTTATGTAGGGATACGAGAGAAGCTGGGATTGCTCTCCTTAGAGCAGAAAAGCTTAAGGGGAGATTTAATAGAGGCGCTCAAAGTGATTAAGGGTTTTGATAGAGTAAACAAGGAGAAACTTTTTCCACTGGCAGAAGGGTCAGTAACCAGAGCACTCAGATTTAACATAATTGGCTAAAGAACAGAGGGGAGATGAGGAGAGATTTTTTAACGCAACGAGTTGTTATGATCTGGAATGCACTGCATGAAAGGGTGGTGGAAGCAGATTCGATAGCAATTTTCAAAAGGGATTGGATAAATTCTTGAAAAGGGAAGATTTGCAGGGCTATGGGGAAAGAACAGGTGAGTGGGACTAATTGGATAGCTCTTTCAAAGAGCTGGCACAGGCACGATGGGCTGAATGGCCTTCTGTGCTATAAGATGCTGTGATTCTAACCCAAATTTCTGGCCACCACAGGGCTTCCACCCTCTCTGGCCTGAGAAAATTCAGAGCTACAGCACCAAGCTGGCAAATCTCTCATGGCTTACTTGGAAAGGGAGTCAATAACATTCAAATTTAATCTTCTTAAAGAGCGACAAAATCCTTGTGCTTTTCTGAATCACCTTAAACTGTGAATATTAAGACCTTTTAATATAAAATGTTACCATCAGTATGAATAACAGCATATTTCTATTTGATATTTTTATTACACATGAACCAAAATTAAATTAATTAGCTTTACAGAGCTTAATAATTGTGTTTTCTACTGACGGGATATTTGAATAGAGCAAGGGCTGTTCTGATTGTTTTTGAAAATGGAAGTGTTGCATTAACAAGAACAATGTCACATTTCCTAGAATTCACTCGGGGGGCCAAACATATGACAACAGACTTGTTTATCCTAAAGCGCCTAAACAGCACCAAGTGGGCTAGTTCGTAAATGTGACACTCATTTTTGCTCAATTTTAAAACGCACAGAATTCCCCACATTCATGCTATTAGATACTGAAACAGAGTTAAACCCAATTCTGTGATGCTAGGGCTGTTTTGTAGCCATTTTAGCTTTTATTGGATAATAAAGTTAAAAAGTTTCAAACTCAGGAAGTTTTTATTCCATCCTAGAATGATATAGATTGCTGTGTTCTTATGCTTACTACCTCCGCAGTTTGAACTAATCTCCCTATGTTGTTTTATTTGAGGTTTTAATCAACTGGGTACTTGTGATAAAAAGCTAAAAGTTTCTGAAGGTGTCAATGAAATGCAAGACTTTCTAAATAATGAAGTTGATTAATCCACAGTAGCTTTGGGAAAGAGTCCAGAGTGAACTTTCAGCTGTAAGACTTGGGGTGATGAGATGGGTGCCTTTCTTTCCTGTCAGCTGTAAAGATGCTAACTAAAGTGGGGCTACACTGAGTTCATCACAAGGTCACAAGACCAGCCCTACGCTCCTCTCAATTGCTGCACCTAATTGTTTCTTAAATGGTTTGACGGGTTTTTGCCTCCACCACCCTGCCCTGAAGTCCATTCCAATTGTTGATCACTCCCTGTGAAGAAGAACCTCTTGATATCAGTCCTAAAGTCACCTGTCACTAGTTTGAACCTCTGACCCCCTTGTCCTATTCTCAATTTAATTTAAAGTAGCATTCCAGTTTGACCTTTTAGAATCTTAAAATCCTCTACAAGATCAATAAAACAACTACGTGCATCTATAAAGCTCCTTTAACGTACTTAAACGTCCCAGGAGCGTCATCAGTCAAAAATTGACACCGAGCCAAAGAAGGAGACTTTAGGACAAGAGGTAGGTTTTAAGGAGTGTCTTAAAGGAGGAAAGAGAGGCAGAGAAGTTTAGGGAGGGAATTCCAGAACTTGGGGCCTAGACAGCTGAAGACACGGCCTCCAATGGTGGGGCAAAGGAAGTGGGGGATGAGCAAGAGGCAAAGCTGCCTCCTTTCCAGGCTGAAAAGCCCTTAGGGGATAATTATTAAATTTTTTCACCTGGAATCAATTACAATAGGCGGGCAATCCATTCCGCCAGGTTACCATCCACACAGTGAAGTTGAAAATTACCCCCCAAGTTTCTCCAGTCTTTCAAACATACAACTTGCAAACTTGAGTCTTTCACGACCTCAAGACGTCCCAAAGGGCTTTACAGCCAATAATGTACTTTGGAAGTGTAGTCACTGTTGTAATGTAGGAAACCGAGCAGCCAATTTGTGCCCAGCAAGATCCCACAAACAGCAATGTGATAATGACCAGATAATCTGTTTTAGTGATGTTGGTTGAAGGATAAACATTGGCCAGGACAGTGGGGAGAACTCCCCTGCACTTCTTCGAAATAGTGCCATGGGATCTTTTACTGAGAGGACAGACAGGGCCTCGGTTTAACATATCATCCTAATAACTCGGACCCCTGACACTAGGGACCAACCTTGTAGTTCTTCTCTACACTGTCTCCAGTCCTTGAATACCTCCCTTTGTTTCTTGATGATCAGAACTGGACACGATAGTCAAGGTGCCTTGTACAGTTTGATCACGACTTCCTCTAGTTTATAAAATAACGAAGGGACTAGACTGTGGTTCTGTGGACCAATTATTTCAACTGGATAGGTTAGGGAAGACCAGGGGTAGGGCTTACAAGTTACGCAAGGGCAGAACTAGATTAGATTTTAGGCAGTTCCTCTTCCCAGAGAATAATGGACCTGTGGAATAGATTGCCAACTCGTGCGGTGAACACTGATTTGCTGCATTCTTTCAAGGGAGAGCTGGACCTGTTTCTGGCTGGGACGGAGATCACCTCGTACAAGAAATAAGTACTCTGTATAACATTAATCAGAGTCACTGTGATCTCCTGGACTAAGGGGGTTGGAGAAGAGTTTTCCAGGTTGTTTCCCCTTATTGGCCTGAGTTTGTGTCTGGTCTTTCGCCTCTCCCAGAAGATTACACAGCTCCGGGTGGGTAGGGAGTGTCTGCATTGTGATGCATAGGGCATCACAACTATATGGGACAGGTTAGATGCACCAATGGGTCTTTTCCTCTCCGTCCTTTTTGTATTCGTGTATTTGTACGTACGTGACATCATAAAACAAAAATATTGTGCAATATATAAGTACTATGGCACCATTTGGGAGGTGCTCTACATATTATTTTGTAAGAGTTGGCTGTAATCTCCAGAATAAAATTTGATAAGCACTAGGTGTCTAGGGGTAGAAATTCAATTCACACCGGAAGCCCGATTGGTGTGCATTGGTGTTCCAAGTTCCAGATGTGGCTTAGGTCATATTCCCTCATTATAGAGGAAACGGCAGCATGTACAATCTGAATCAACTGGCCAAACACAAATTATACACGCCCACTAGAATAAAAGGGTTACAATTGGAGAGACAAATGAAATCCTTGTCCTCCTTGACCCCTCTGCTCCTTTGGACACTCTTGACCGCTCCATTTTTCTCCAGTGTCTTGTCTCCATAGTACCACTCTCCCATGGATGCACTCCTGCTTGTCTTAATGCAGTCACTACAAGTGATTGCACACTCATCTCTGACGTGCCCCCAGGCTTCTTAGCTTATATTCTCCCATGCTATCCTTTGGTGGCATACAAACATACAAAGATGACAGGTAGGAAAAGACCAGCTGGTCCACCAAGCCTATCCCACATTCATGATGGCTGGAGCATTATTGCTAAACACTTCCTACTCCTCCCCTGCCATTCCCCCCCACCCCCGGCCTCCGCAGCCATGTAATCTCCTGGGAGAGGTGAAAATTGAGAGAAAATCCCTGGGGCCATTAAAGAAAAATACTCTGGAAAATTCCTCTCTGACCCCCTCAGTTGATCAAAACCAGTCCAGGAGATCACATGGATCATGTGTCATCTGTAAAACCTTCTCACCCAGATCTCTGCTAATGTTGGCCAACTTTACCATTACCATTGACTCCAGGGCTGTTGCACTATTTGATTGCTTGTCCATCTGGCTGGAAGGACATAGGCAGAAAGTAGTTATAGATGGATCTGGATCTGTTTGGAGACCGGTCACCAGCAATGTCCCGGGGATCGGTGTTGGGACCATTGCTCTTTACTCTTTTTATTAATGATCTAGATGTAGGTGTTGGGGGTATGATCTGCAAATTTGCAGATGATACCAAGATCTGTGCAAGTGTCAGGACTGTAGACGATGCTTGACTGCTTCAGACGATTCTTGATATGTTGGGGGACTGAGCTTGTGACTGGCAAGTTAATTTAGAGAAGTGCAGTGTTATGTATGTGGGCAGGACAAATGCTCAACATACATACACACACCCTTCAGGGAAAAGCTTTAAAGCAGGTGGAGAAAGAAAGAGATCTGGGCGTTCTTGTACATAGGTCTCTAAAGGTTAATGAGCAATGCCGTGAAGAGCAAATAGGGTGTTGGGGCGCATTTATAGGACAATTGACAATAAGACAAAGCATAGTATTTTATCCTAGTACAAGACCATGGTCAGGCCTCATTTGGAATACTGGGCGTTAAATTGGGCCGTGTAGCACCTGTTGTTTCGGTTCTACACGGCCTCTCCGACATCCAAGATTGCGTCTTGGGTGCGCACGCACGTTTCCAGCGAGACGTGCGTCAGACGCCATCTTGGTATAGGAGTTAGCGCAGGCGCAGATAATGAATGCTAGAATCATGTAAAGTAGGGAGAAAATGGCTTCAATCAGTGTACAACGCTGATTTAAAGTGATAGACACCATTTTGAGACTTAACGCTCAACTCAACGCACAGTATTAACCCCGGCCATCTGAACATGTCTTAGAGTGCTGGAGGACCCCCCCCACCGGCGCTATTTAAAGGGGCCATGCAGGAATTACAGGTTAGTGGCTGGATTATTGCTTCTGGCTGCTGTGACATTTGTAACTGTTTTTGGAGGTCTCCTACACTTGAATACTGGGACGCGGGGACATAGCCTAACATTTAGAGCCAGGACCTGCAGGAGTGAAGTTAGGAAATGTTTCTACATGCAAAGGGTGGGAGACGTTTGGAACGGTCTTCTGTAATGCTAGCTCATTTGTGAATGTTAAATCTGAGATTGATAGATTTCTGTGAACCAAGGGTATTAAGGGATATGGGGCTAAGACGGGTATACGGAGTTAGGTCACAGGTTCACCATGATCTCATTGAATGACGGAACAGGCTCGAGGTGCTAAATGCCATGGCCACTTGCTGCCTCTTGATATGCGCCACCTTCTCCTGCAAGAAAGCGGGACGTGTGCCTGGGTGATATGCCTGTCATGGTTGAATAGCTGCCAGTGTGTGTGGCCTGTGAATTGTGGGTGGGCGGCTTGAAACAGTGGTAATGTGTAAGGGTGAGAGGAAGCATCTGATTGGAAGAGTTGACTACTGATGGAAAGAGTTTATTGATATGTGGGCGATGGGGGTGTAGTGTGTGGTGCAGTTGGTAGGAGGCACCACTTGCCAGTTGGCCTCACTCACCTTGACCACTCATGTCAAAGCATTGAACTTCTCCCTGCACTGCATCCATGTTCATGCTGTGCGCCTGGCATTGACTTCATCCCCCGCTGCGTCTCACTGCCTTTTGAGTATATATCTGGAGGGCCTCTTGCCCCACCCACCCCCGCGGATATAGGATGTCCCTCCTTCTGCCCACCTCTTGCACCCTAGGTCTCTAGTGCATCAGCAGAGAACATTGGTGCATGCACTCTTGCAGGCCTGGTACCAACTCAGATCGGCAGATTGGTGAGGTCTGGCGTGCAGATTGGAGGATGTGGGCTTTAGTAGTGAGCAATCTTTATTCAATGTTTTAACATAACTCATCAGTGTGTAAACATAGGGATGGGATCTGCATCTGTGTTTTATGTGTGCAATGTCTGATCTCTGTTCAGACTCCATGCCGACAGTACACTGTTATTTTCAGCAAATAACAGGTACCAGCTACCTTTAAGAGATTTCTAAGAAACATCCTCCCTTTAAGAGATGGAGCTCCCTCTGGTGGTGGAAAGTGCGAATTGCATTGATTTCACATGCAAGACCTGAAAAGGGACGCCAATTGCAGGTAAGTGCTCCCTTGGGTCCAAACTTGCGTCCTGCCTGCCCAGGGTCTGTCGGGCGCGGGGTGTTAACGCGTCACGCTACCATCGCCCAGAACAGACCCGTATCCAATTTTTCCCCCACTGTGTCCAGTTTTGGTCTCCTCACATGGTGGGTGATATTGAGGCTTTGGAAAGGGTGCAGAGGAGGGCCACTACACTAATTCCCAGCTTAAAGCATCATAGTTATCAAGATGGGCTTAAAGATCTGGGTCTCTACACTCTAGAGGCTTAAAGATCTGGGACTCTACACTTTAGAGAAGTGTAGACTTAGGGGTGATCTGATTGAGGTTTATAAGATGATGAAGGGAATAGATTGTGCTCCAGTTGACAGTTTGTTTCAATTAAATACTTTAGGGAGGACCAGGGGTCACAATTTTAAGTTGTACAAGGCCAGATCGAGGTTAGATCTCAGGAGGTGGTTCTTTTCCCAGAGAATAGTTGACCTCTGGAACAGGCTGCCGGCTCGTGTGGTGGACGCCGATTCGCTGAATTCCTTCAAGCAAGAGCTGGACCTGTTTCTGACTGGAGCGGAGATCACCTTGTATAAAAGGTAGGTAATATAATGCATAGAATTATCAGGGCCAGACTGATCTGGACTAGTTTTGATTGCCTAAGGGGTTGAAGAGGAATTTCCCAGATTTTTTTGACCCAAATTGGCCAGGGATTTTGTCCAGTTTTTCACCTCTCCTAGGAGATCATGTGGCATGGGGTGCAGAGTGTATATATTGTGATACAAAAGGTATCATGATTGTGTGGGACAGGCTGGATGGACCAGAGGGTCTTTTCCTGTTTGTATGTTCTTATGTCTAATGCTGGATGAATCAAAGCCTCTTACAGTTCAACATTGGCAGAGTGAAGCTTTTCTGCTCAGCCTTTGCCAACTCTGGCACCAACTCTATCAATCTCCAAGGCTACTTACTTAGGCTGGATGCCACACATCTGATCTGTACCAAGACCGCTGCCTTCCACTTCTGGGAAACTGTCCAATTACGCTCTACATCAACCCTTATCAACACCTTCATCACCTCAAGGAATGATTTCACTATGCTCTCCTCCCTGCCTTACCTCCTTTACAAACTTCAGTTGCTCCAGAACTTTGGAACCCATGCTTTCTCTGGCACAAAATCCCACACTCCCATCACCCCTGTTCTTGCCCAATTACATTGGTCCCATGGGAACGCAGGGCTACAACACCAAATTGGAAGTTCTCTGATCCACGCTCCCTACATATGTAGCTCCCTGCTGGGAGCACCAAAGTTATCTTGTGGAGCCAGGGTCCGTGCTTTGAATAATGCCACCGCCTTGCCTCAAAAATGGAATTAGAGCATTTCACTGAAACAAATGTTTTGGTTTCTCCTGCATCAGTACAAGTTCAGCACAACAGTTCTGATTGAAACTAAAAAGCAGTAACAAAAGAAGATCACATGTTCACTAATTCAAATACCGTAATCCATTGCACTTTGCTTTGTCTTAGAATATGGTTATAATTTAATCTCTTTGTGTTCCGAAATGAATCAAATTGCACTAATTCAGTGTAACAAAAAAATCACATGTTTTTTCATTTAAATTTATTTTGTCTTTTAAACATTCAGCCTCTCTAAACTGAGTACTGAAAAAATAATAATTGGAGAAGGGGGTTATATTTAGTTGCAGACAAACATTTTAAATGTCATTGCTGCTTAACAATCTGGATCTTTTATATCTGAAATGTCACCTGTACTGTCACTAAAAACTGTTATCGGTCCAGCAACGCCTCAAATTTAAAATTCTCTTCCTCGTGTTCAAATCCCTCCTAGGCCTCGCTCCTCCCTATCTCTGTAATCTCCTCCAGCCCTATAACCCTCCGAGAACTCTGCATTACTACAATTCTGGCCTCTTGCATATCCCCCACTCCCTTCGCCCCACCATTGGTATAATACCCTTATTATTACAAAGCGGATTATCTTCTGACTCCAACACCATGGAAAATCAGCTAGTATACATGAAATACAGGAGTGTTATATTCAGTGACACACAAGCCAGCAAGATTGGTCTTGCCAGTGCAGAATGAGTGCGACATGTTTTGTAAATCAGCAGCAATCCATTTTGCTGGATCCCCACTCGAATTACACTGTGTGGTAATTTCCAGCTGGTCTTTTAAGTCACCTTAAAATGTTCTTGTACGCAATGTGTAATAGCTTAATTTAAATGATTATTTTAATATTAATGAGATGCAAATGAGTCTTGGATTGTTTGATTGCTGCAATCTAAATTCTGAATATGGGAATTGCTAAGGGGGCTACTCAGTGTTTAAGTTCTTCAGAGGAGGATGAGCGGAGTGATACATTTTGCACCAAGTACAGACTGCCCACATCTACCTTTATCCATACGGCCACCTGTACAGACCTGGCCAAACCTACCCTGGAAGGTCAGAGGATAACTGCCTTTGCAGGCTCTGTTTCACCAGGGAGACGGTGACTGAGTGGTGCATATGCCAGAATCAGAACTACAGGCAACATTGACCACAGGGACAACACTGCCACTGAAGATTATCACCGCTCCTTTGCAATGTAGAAGAATGATATGCTAGGCCCTCATGAACAAGTTATTTGCCTAAATGCCTGGACAGTCTAATACACTAACAATCCTATCCATGTGTGTACCATTGTAAACAATTTTACAACACCAAGTTATAGTCCAGCAATTTTATTTTAAATTCACAAGCTTTCGGAGATTTCATCTTTCCTCAGGCAAATGTTTCAAGAGCTCCTTGAAGCCTACGCATTTATACATATAGAACAATACATGGTGTTTACAGACTGCCCCTGCAACTGCCCGTTGCCAAGGCAATCACCGTGTTCAGACAGAGAGGTGTCACCTGCAGAACCCCCGAATACACATTCAACAAAAAAACAAACAGGGAAAAAAAAACAGAGAAAAAAAACAGAGAGAGGCAGAAACATCCGGAAGGCAGAGAGAGCCAGCAAATGACCCATTATATTAAAAACAGATAACATTTGTTCGCTGGTGGGGTAACGTGTAGCGTGACATGAACCCAAGATCCCGGTTGAGGCCGTCATCATGGGTGCGGAACTTGGCTATCAATTTCTGCTCGACGATTTTGCGTTGTCGTGTGTCTCGAAGGCCGCACGACAACGCAAAATCGTCGAGCAGAAATTGATAGCCAAGTTCCGCACCCATGAGGACGGCCTCAACCGGGATCTTGGGTTCATGTCACACTACACGTTACCCCACCAGCGAACAAATGTTATCTGTTTTTAATATAATGGGTCATTTGCTGGCTCTCTCTGCCTTCCGGATGTTTCTGCCTCTCTCTGTTTTTTTTCTCTGTTTTTTTTTCCCTGTTTGTTTTTTTGTTGAATGTGTATTCGGGGGTTCTGCAGGTGACACCTCTCTGTCTGAACACGGTGATTGCCTTGGCAACGGGCAGTTGCAGGGGCAGTCTGTAAACACCATGTATTGTTCTATATGTATAAATGCGTAGGCTTCAAGGAGCTCTTGAAACATTTGCCTGAGGAAGGAGGAAATCTCCGAAAGCTTGTGAATTTAAAATAAAATTGCTGGACTATAACTTGGTGTTGTAAAATTGTTTACAATTGTCAACCCCAGTCCATCACCGGCATCTCCACATCATGTGTGTACCACGCAGTGGCCCAATAAACCTTCACTAACATTGTTCTCTGCACTGTCTCAACTGCTATGAGCACCTGTCCTTTAATCTGCTGCTACCCCATTGGGCACCATCTGAGGTAAAATATGAAATAAAGTGAAACCAATCTATTTTCCTATAATCGTTCAGTCGTGCTTTATCCACGTGCTTCTGCTTGATGACGGTGTATCTCCTAGAAACTAACCTAGTGCTCTGTCTAGATGTTTCCCCAGTGGGAGGAGTAAGTGTGGTGGCTGGATGTCAGTGGGATTAAGGGGGCCCTGTACCACCTTGTGATGGATCATGAGATCACCCTGCAACTGCTTCTGTTACATCCTCTGCTGCAGCGGTTGCCTAGTCCTGGCTGTTTTATGGCATATCTTCTATTATTTGAGGGAGACTGGATAGATAGCAACAAATTGAGAAACTGCAGTCTCCTCCTTGCTTACTCAAGCTGCATTGCTGCTATTGGGCACTCCTTCAGCGTGTTCACTGTGTAAGAATATGGACATGTTTTTACTTTTTTTTTTAAAGGCAGAACAGTTAATGTAAAAATCAAAATTGTTTTTGACCTGTACCCTGGCAGATTTTATCTTTTGATCACAATGACAAGCCAGGACAAAAGCTATGGTTCAGAAAGAGCAAACATAGGAAGCAAAGGATGAAACTGTCGACAATGTAACAGAATTTCAGGGCCGAAGACATTGTACTCTGTATGGATAAACATGTATAGATTATTCAATAGAATAAGCTAATTGACATTACATAGAATTATATAATATTGAGCTAGAGTTGTTAGGTTAAAATACACCAGAAATTCACAACAGCTGAATCAGAGAGACTTTAGTACAGCAGTGTGATAACAAATGTGTTTCCTTGCCAATGGAGATTGGAAGAGAGCAGCAGCAATCCATTTTGCTGGATTCCCACTCGAATTACACTGCATGGTAATTTCCAGCTGGTCTTTTAGGTCACCTTAAAATGTTCTTGTACGCAATGTGTAATAGCTTAATTTAAATGATTATTTTAATATTAATGAGATGCAAATGAGTCCTTGTGGGATTTCTTGATCTTCTGGCCAGGAATGCTCCATAAGCTTAGGTCACCCATATAAAATGGACAATAAAGGTTCGTGATTTTCTTGGCATTTTAGGAAGTGAGTACTTGAAGCCATAATTGTTGGATTGTTTGATTGCTGCAATCTAAATTCTGAATATGGGAATTGCTAAGGGGGCTACTCAGTGTTTAAGTTCTTCAGAGGAGGATGAGCGGAGTGATACATTTTGCACCAAATACAGACTGCCCACATCTACCTTTATCCATATGGCCACCTGAGCAAACATAGGAAGTAAAGGATGAAACCATAGACAATGTAACAGAATTTCAGAGCCGAAGACATTGTACTCTGTATGGTTAAGCACGTAAAGATTATTCAATAAGCTAATTGACATTACATAGAATTATATAATATTGAGCTAGAGTTGTTAGTTTAAAATACACCAAAAAGACACAACAGCTGAACCAGAGAGACTTTTAGTACAGCAGCGTGATAACAAATGTGTTTCCTTGCCAATGGAGATTGGAAGAGATAAGACATCAGGAGTGCACGCAACAGAGGGTAAGAGTTAATAAAGTAAACAGCAGCAGATGTGTCAACAGGATACATGATGATACATGATACCCACATTTGTCCTACATAATAAAACCTACAAGAATGCAATTCACTGAAGCTCAGTAGGAACTTTAGCTTCCTTCAAGTCGAGGTACCATGAACAGCTTTGGATAAGTGATTGCTCATGATTCCTGCAATGTTCTTTACATGCGAGGTCCTTGACGTAGGACTGCGTGTACTACTCTGAATTTAGTCTTAAGATGAATATTTTGAAACAATAATAAATGTAGTTAATTGTCAGACATATTACTGTCCCTAGATTTTTGAATCTGTTATTAAAAAGGATAAAGGATTTATTCTAACACACTGGTCTACATGGGAGTAGAATTAGATCACAGTATTTTTGTGGATCCAGGAGGAGCACAATTTTCCATCCATTAAATTTAATGGTGGGGGGTGGGGGGTGGGATCATGAGGAATTCACTGATCTCGGCACTCAAATTTCTGATTTTTGCTCCTGTCGCACAATGCTCTGTGCTGGGAGAGCTAATTTGTAAAATCCACCCCAGTCTACATTGGTGCCTTGGGTCTTGTGTGTTGAATTGTCATTGTACTTATTTGGGGCTGATTTCATGAGAACAGAAGAGATTACGGGGTGATTTGACAGAGGTGATTAAAATTATGAAGGGATGGGATCGAGTAGATAGATACAGACAGTTTCCAGTGGCTGAGGGGTCTAGAATGAGGGGAGATATGATTATATGTAAGAGATTTAAGACAGAGAGCAAGAGTCATTTTTTTTTAAACACAGAGTCTGTACAATGCACTACCAGAAGCAGAGATTATGTCAACATTTCAGAATAAGTTAGATAGGTGGATTAAGGCAAGGGAGATAAAGGGGATATGGGCACATGGGATTAGGACTACTGCTCATGTGGAGGATGAACACCAACACGGACGGGTTGGGCCAAAAGGCCTGTTTCCATGTTGTAATTTCTAAGTAAGTCTATGTATGTACGTGGATGTCTATATGTTTTGAGGTACTTGTTTATGTGTTTAAGGAAATAATTTTAAAAGAACCAAAGCAGAAAATAAACTGGATTGCATACATTATTGGTCTCCATTTCTATACAGGAACAATAATAACAGTGCTTGAATAAATATAGACAAGTTATTTTTGTCCTGTAGATGGCAGGCTACTGACAGAGCAATGATGCTATGAATTGTAGTTCAACAAAAACATTAATATGCGATACATTAACTCCATCTCTTCAACAGTAATTATCTTAATCCCAAATATTGAGAGTGAAGTGGCACAGTATTAAATATAGTGATAACTGATTAACAAGGGAGTCAAAGGTTATAGTAGGTAGACAGGAAAGTAGGGTTGAGATCACGATCTGATCAGCCGTGATCTTATCAAATAGTAGAGCAGGCTCGAGGGGCCGAGTGGCCTACTCCTGCTCTTAATTTGTATGTTCATATGCATGTATTCTATTAATAAAGGTTACGGTATTGCAATAAACTGTACGTGATGGGATGCTGCTTACAGCAATCAGTGTGAATGCTAATAGTTGCTCTGGTAAGATCTGGTTAGCTGTTCCATCATAGAAATTCCAGTTATTTCTTACCCTGGCTCCTAGTGGTCCAGGGATGTCCAGGCTTCTGTCTCTGTGGGCCATGTAGGTGCATATCATGAAGCCTTGAGGCCACATAGAAAGTTTAAGTGAATAGTCCCAGTAAAGTGCATGTATAATTCAAATTGTCGACAGTAACAGATTTTGATGTTCACTTTAAGCTTTAATCCACCAATGAAACAGTACTAAACACAGCCCTTCCCAAACCTCTAGCCCCACAAAAATCAAACAGGACAAACCAACAACTAAGAACTATAAGTACAAAGGGATTGGGTTGCCTGGGGTTCAAGGGTCAGATTGCCTGGGCTCAGGGGCAACAGGATGGACACCCTTGGTCTAGGTGAACAACTAAGGGCTTCCTAAATATTTTTGATGGTGGATGAAAAGATGTTTATTTATGTAACTCTTCATGCAATACTCCTGTTGTTGTACCTGTGACTACTGTAAAGTTACTAGGAAACGTAACATGAATAACAAAGGCGATATAAAGCTTAGTAACAGTTGTTCCTGAGTGCAGATCACTGGTGCAGTAGGAAGAAATTGCCTGGAAATGTTGGTGTTAAAATCACTGCAGATCTGAACTGGTGGTTAACCATAAAGTAATTTTCAAAGCACTGAAGCTGTCGGATTGTCATAAAAAACAAACTGGTTCACTAATGTCCTCGTCTGCGAAAGAAAACCACCTGAATAGATTGTGCTGAGTTGCACTGTTTAGTACGTGTTAACCATTTCCAATAATACGGTATTTTCTGCCTGTGCTCAGACGTTATTTCAGAGCATGAACACCCTGATGATTTTACTCTTTGTTTGTAATAACACATTAGATTTATCTTTTCAATTCCAATTTTCTCACCTTTTCCGTTACAGTTGCCAACTCACAGCACAGTGGAATTCTCACTTGTGATGGTAATAGTTCAGTACAACACCCACGTTGCCATTGTTCATATGACTGCCATGACAGTGAGTGAGTATTCAACTATGGACGATGTCACAGCAAATTCCCCCAGCCCCTTTCCCATCTTGCCCTCACCCAGTGTCCACGTTTGCACTGTCCAGCTGGGGACATTGGATAATGAAGTGCGATTGCGCTAGTGAGGGTCCACGAGCAGATCAGTAGCAGATGTTACACATCTGTCAGGAGACATTTTACAATATCTTCTTAGTTGTGTGCAAGTATTTCAATGTACATGTGCAGACATTTGTACCCAGGATCCTTCGATATCCAGCAATGGCATAAAACTGTTGCTGAGTTTCTAACTTTTGTCGTTTGTTTCCAAGAAATCATTTAATCTGATGTACACTCTGGACCAAGACAACAACAACTTGCACTTGTACAGTACCTGAAATGGAGGAAACAGCCCAAGGTTTGCAACAGAGGAGAAACACATGCCTTTCATCCCTGCTCTGTACCCAGGAAACAAGTGTTCCCGGGGCAAACAGCAGACGAAAATTGGCCCCTGGATCGTCTGAAACTTTACATTTTAGCTAGAGTCAAGGAAATAAATCTTGACCAGAGAAAGGAGAGGCAGTTAACTTTTACAAACTTTGAGAACCCTTACTTTACACTTTACATGAGCATCCCACTGTGTTAACCTGCTCTGTACATATCTCTGCTTTGAACCCACAAAGCACACCTACATGATTGAGCTACCTGACATCAACAGCCTTCATTGAACATGAACAATGTGCTGTGTGCGACAGGCTGAAAAGAAAATTCAAACCTTTATGTATAATTCTATTTTAAATTTTCCATCCGTATAAGGCCTTACTCATCTGGGAATTCAAACCATCTCCCAATTCCTATTCAGTTACATTTAGTAATGACCCCCTCCACTATCTAAATATAATCCTTTCATTTTTAAATGCACTGTTAAAAATAATCAGGTTTTTATTGGAAATGATAAATTGCAACAATGGTGAACACATTTAGTGAACAGTAAACTGCATTAATCATTTTGTACATTCATCCCAGCAATCGGACCGTTGAAACTTATCCATGAATCAGACTCTAAATATAAACTTTCAAGTGCACATGAATCTGGGAATAAGACTTTGAGATTAACCAAAAAACAATGTTCAACTCCAATTCTTACCTATAAAATAGAACAAAGGAACAGAACATCCTGAGACACACCAGTTTTTAACGGAATGAAAGAAATTGATATTTTATTTTAAATTCTTTTATATAAACTGTTTGAATGTAATGTCTTAACTGGACATGCACACACACACAAATATGCACATACACATACACACGAGTGACCTGGAAACGACTGCTGGCGTTATTAATGGGCAAACACTCTTTCATGCACTGCTTTCACCCATTTAAAATAAATGGATTAACCCCTGTGCTAAAATAGCAGACAGTTCTTTAAAAGGGACCTGGATGAATTCCTGGGAGTTGAGGACCTCCTTAGTTATAGTAGTAGGTAAAGGTTAGCTGTAATTAGTGTTATCGGTTACTGCAGTCCCATGGAGCTTGCTTGATTGTCTCCAGGGGCCAGAGGGCAATTCCCCAGAGATTCTTCCAGAATTGACCTAAAGCTTTTTCTCTGTTTTTTTGCCTCTTCTACGAGATTGTGTGACTGGGGGATGGGTTGATGGCGCATATAGGCTGCACAGTGACTGGATGGAGTAGGCTGGTTTTAGGCTTGACATTATGGGCTCGATATTAGGAGGGCTGCGGGTTCACAGTGGGGGGGCGACTGGGCGCGTGGGTAACGCGCCCGGTGAAATCAATCTACCCCGCTTACCTGGTCTTCCGGGTTCCCCACTGCTGATCTGCGCATCGGGCGGACTGCGCATGCGCAGTAAGGTCTGTCAGCTGGAGGAGCTCTATTTAAAGGGGCAGTCCTCCACTGACTGATGCTGCAACAAATAGAAAAAATTACAGCATGGAGCAGCCCAGGGGGAAGGCTGCTCCCAGGTTAATGATGCCTCACTCCAGGTATCATTGGATGGGGTGAGGAGGAGGGGGAGGACAGAGATCCTCCCCCCCCGGTGGGCATGAGGAAGCGGCCTGCCTCTGCCACCAAGAAGGCCTGGCTCGAGGTGGCAGAGGAGGTCACCTGCACCACCAACGTATCACGCACCTGCATACAGTGCAGGAGGCGCTGCAATGACCTAAGTAGGTCAGCCAAAGTGAGTACACTTACTCATTCCCCTACACTCCGTCTGCCACATCACCGCCCCCACCCCACATCTCATTCTGCACTGCCAACACTACTCTGTCACATCACCCCTCAAACCCACTCAAACCTCATCCTCATCTTACCTGCACTTACTCACCTCGCCAGTACTCATCCCGCCACTACCATTCAACCCAATCCTCATACAATCTCATGGCTCTATCTCATACTCACCCTCTTGTGCATCTCTTTCACAGTCAGCCTCACTCAACCTGCCACTACCTGTGCTGCAGCCACAGGGCATGCATCACATATGTGCAGTAGGAAGCGTAAGGCAAACGTGTCGTGAGCATGAAGGGGATGCACAAGGGTGTTTGAGGGTTTGTCATGGTTTTTACCTATATTTAATTTCTGATCAACTCACATTACATATTATATTGGCACCACTACTGCCAAGTCTTTGCGAATCTTGTCTGGTTTGTGCAATAATACCCTTTCCTGAGGATCACAATGAAGACCCACACCTGATGCCACCCATTGTGTCACTGCAGAGTGGGTGTAGGTGTATTTGCAGGGCTCTTTTGTGTAGACGACTGAGAGATGTCGGCGATGTCCCCGGTGGCACCCTGGAAGGATGCGGAGGAGAAGTTGTTGAGGGCAGTGGTGACTTTGACAGCGACAGGTAAGAAGATGGTGCTCAGGCCAGCCGGGAGCAGCTCGGCATGAAGGAGGCTGCAGATGTCCACGACTACATGTCGAGTGACTCTGAGCCTCCGTGTGCACTGCTGCTCAGAGAGGTCCAGGAAGCTGAGCCTCGGTCTGTGGACCCTGTGGCGAGGGTAGTGCCCTCTGCGACGCATCTCTCTCTGCGGTTGCCCTCCCTCCTGCTGTGCAGGTGGATGTGTCACAGCACTGTTTTGTGGAGCTCCATGTGTCAGAGGTGGACGGCGTGGCCGGCGAGGCTGGTGATGCTCTTCGCCCTCCGAGGAGGTCATAACTGCAGCTACGGCGGCCCCCATCCGGAAGATGTACATCTAAGGGGGTCTGCAAGGTAGGTACATGTGTCTGGACACTGGGGTAAGTGTGCAAGTTTGTGAATTTGATTGTTAGGAGGAGGGTGGTGGAGGCCAAACTTTGTCCAAAGTGACAGAGTGGCCTCCTGCAATGAGTGAGGGTCTCCCCCGCCACCTGTCAAATGGACCTTTGCAGCTGCCACAGGCTGATAGCTGCAACACGTCCATTTGAACTGGGAGTGTTTCCCCCAGTACGGGAAACAGTCCCAGTTGTTTCTAAAACCCCACCCCTCCTGAAATATTCCCTTAATCAGGACTGTTAATGACCTGAAATAGCAGAATAAATACTGTCAAGTGGCACCCCGCCAGCTTTAATTGCCTGCGGGAGTCCCACATGCGGGGGCTGTGCGCGCACGTCAGCGCGTCTGTGGGGAACCCGGAAGTGGGCGGGTTGGAGCCGGGCTCCCGACCCACTCCGGGATTCCCTGATTTTCGGAGCACCCCCCGCCAGGAACGCACCCGATAGCGGGTGCTAATATCGGGCCCTATATGACGATATTGAGGCAATAGAGGATACAGTGTAGATACATTAGGCTGCTACCTGGTATGAAGAAATACAAATACAGTCCCAACTCTTAAAACATCCATGTTTAAAACGGACAGCCGCTTATATTGGTCAAATAGTGATAACCATTACCCATTTACATTAATGCAATTTCAAAGTTGCCGGTTAAGGTGTCTTAAGTGCTTCATTTATTTCGGGCATGAACAGGTGTACTTACTCACCAGTTCTCACCTCATTAAGGTACACTGAATGCAGGAACAAACATCAGTAAATAGCAAACTCAAAATATTGCGAATGCTGGAATTCTGAAATAAAAACAGAGAATGCTGGAAACACTCAGCAGGTCAGGCAGCGTCTGTGGAGAGAGAAACAGAGTTAATGTTTCAGATCAATGACCTTTCATCAGAACTGGAAGATGTTGGCAATGAACAGCTTTTAAGCAAATACGGAGCCAGGGAAGGTGGGGGGGGGGCAGGGAATGAACAAAAGAGAGAAGTCTGTGATGGGGTGGAGGGCAAGAGTGATTAAATAACAAAAGGATTAATGGTACAAGGCAAAAGCAGGTGATAATCGGACAAACATGGAATCAAAAGATGGGTTCAGAGGAGGTGTAAATGGTTACAGAATGTCCGAGAAGAAGTGGGAGCAGCAATTAAGGTCTAAAGTTACAGCTAGGCTGTAAAATGCCTAACGCTTTAAGTAAATAGCATATCATATAGGCGAACTAAATGCAAGAACAAGCATAAGTAAATAGCATGTGTTATTTTTCAGTTACCTTTTGTGTACATAAACCTTTCTAATCCCCTATCAATGCTGTGGGGTTAGTACTTTGTACTAAGCACTGACTGCAGTTTAAATAAAGCTAGTTGCATTGCATGCAGTCTTGTTTAGTTTATTCATGACCTACAACATTCTAGTTATATAACAGAGTATCATAGAATCATATAAATTTACGGCACAGAAGGAGGCCATTCGGCCCATCGAGTCTGTGCCAGCCGATAAAGAGCTGTCCAGCCTAATCCCACTTTCCAGCTCTTGCTCCGTAGACTTGTAGGTTTCAGTACTTCAAATGCTTTTTAAATGCGATGAGGGTTTCTGCGTCTACCACCCTTTCAGGTAGTGAGTTCCAAAACCCCTCTGGGTGAAACAATTTCTCCTCAACTCCCCTCTAATCCTTCTACCAATTACTTTAAATCTATGCCTCCTGGTCACTGACCTCTCTGCGAAGGGAAATAGGTCCTTCCTATCCACTCTATCTAGGCCCCTCATAATTTTATACACCTCAATTAAATCAGCCCTCAGCTTCGTCTGTTCCAAATCTTTTCTCATAGCTAAAATTCTCCAGTCCTGGCAACATCCTCGTAACTCACTCCTGTACCCTCTCTAGTGCAATCACGTCTTTCCTGAAATGTGATGACCAGAACTGTACGCAGTACTCTAGTCGTGGCGTCACTAGTGTTTTATACAGTTCTAGAATAACCTCCCTGCTCTTATATTCTATGTCTCGGCTAATAAAGGAAAGTATCCCGTATGCCTTCTTAACCACCTTATCTACCTGTCCTGCTATCTTCAGAGATCTGTGGACATGCTCTCCAAGGTCCCTCAGTTCCTCTACACTTCTCAGTAACCTCCCATTCATTGTGTATTCCCTTGCCTTGTTTGCCCTCCCCAAATCCATTATCCCACACTTCTCCAGATTGAATTTCATTTGCCACTTTTCTGCCCACCAGACCAGTCCATTGATATCTTCCTGCAGTCTACAGCTTTCCTCCTCACTATCAACCACACGACCAATTTTTGTATCATCTGCAAACTTCTTAATCATGCCCCCTACATTTAAGTCTAAATCATTGATGTATATCATAAAAAGCAAGGGAGCTAGTACTGAGCCCTGCGGAACCCCAGTAGAAACAGTCTTTCATTCACAAAAACACCCGTCAACCATTATCCTTTGCTTCCTGCCACTGAGCCAACTTTGGATCCAACTGTAGTACTATAATAGCACTACCACGTACAACAGGCAAATCATGTTCAGACGAGCACACTCGGTATAAGTGGTGGGTAGTGTACATAGAAACATTTGGGACTTTTTTCATTAGAACAGAGGAGATTAAGGAGTGCTTTGATAGAGGTGTTTAAAATTGTGAAGGGATGGGACAGAGTAGATAGAAACATAGATGGTTTCCAAGGGTGAGGGGTCCACAATGAGAAGATGTAGATATAAGAAAAATGTAAGAGATTTAGGATAAAGAACAGCAGACCCTTTTCAGTTGAAGATTGGGAGACTGTGGAGTTAGTGATTGAAGCAGAGACCATGTCAACATTTAAGACTATGTTACATTACATAGAATTTACAGCACAGAAACAGGCCATTCAGCCCAACTGGTCTATGCTGGTGTTTATGCTCCACACAAGGCTCCTCCCACTTTACTTCATCTAACTCTATCAGCATATCTTTCTATTTCTTTCTCCCTCATATGCTTATTGAGCTTTCCCTTAAATGCATCTATGTTATTTGCCTTAACTGCACCATGTGGTAGCAAGTTCCACAGTCTAACCACTCTCTTGATGAAGAAATTTCTCCTGAATTCCTTATTGGATTTATTAGTGACGATCTTATATTTATGACCCCTAGTTTTGGACCCCCCACAAGTGGAAACATCTTCTCTACGTCAACCTTATCAAACCTCTTCATAATTTTAAAGACCTCTAGTAGGTCACCCCTCAGCCTTCTCTTTTCTAGAGAAAAGAGCCCCAGCCTGTTCAGTCTTTCCTGATAATTATAACCTCTCAGTTCTGGTATCATCCTTGTAAATCTTTTTTGTACCTTCTCCAGTGCTTCTATATTCTTTTTGTAATATGGAGACCAAAATGTGCACAGTACTCTATGTGTGGTCTAACCACCTCCTCACACTTATCTATATTGAAATTAATTTGCCAATTACACATCCATTCTGCAAGTTTATTAACATCTTCTTGTATTTTGTCGCAGATTTCCTCAGTATTAACTACTCCCCCCCCCCACCCCCCCTGCAATTTGGTGTCATCTGCAAATTTTGAAATTGTACTTCCGATTCCCGGGTCCAAATCGTTCATGTAAATGATGAATAACAGTGGCCCCGATCCCGATCCCTGTGGAACACCACTTCCCACCTTCCACCAGTCTGAGTAAATAACTTTAACCCCTACACTCCATTTTGGTTTTGTAGCCAGCTTACTATCCATTCTGCTACCTGTCCCCTGGCTCCACATGCTTTGACCTTAGTCATGAGTCTACAATGCAGTACCTTATCGAAGGCCTTTGGAAAATCCAAATATATTACATCTACTACATTACCCTTATCTTCTTTTTCTGTTACTTCTTCAAAGAATTAAATAAGGTTGGTCAAGCCTTTTGAAATCCATGCTGACTATTCTTTATTATATTTTCAGCCTCTTGATGTTTTTCTTTACACCTTTGAGTAAAGATTCCATTTTTTTTCCTGCCACCGACGTTAAGCTAACTGGTCTGTAGTTCCTTGGATCTGTTCTATCTTCCTTTTTAAATATGGGAATCACATTAGCTGTTTGCTAGTCCTCTGGCACTATTACCTTTTTTAATGAATTTTTCTATGCATGTAGTAGTGCCTCTGCTATCTCTTCCCTAACTTCTTTTAATATGCGTGGATGCAATCCATACAGATTAGGGGTTTTATCCTCTCTAAGATGGACTAGTTTATCAATTATTGCCCCCTTTCTATCTTAAATGTCTTTATATCTTTTTTGATCTCTTCTTCTAATGTCATGCCCACCATATTAGCCTCCCGATAAATACTGAGGCAAAGTAATTATTTAATATTTCTGCCATTTCACTGTCATTACCTGTGAGTTTATCATGCGTATCCCTTAGTGGCCCTATCCCTATCCTGATTTTTCTTTTGTTATTTACGTATCTATAGAATGCTTTATTATTTTTTTATATTCCTTGATGATTTCGTAGTTTCTCTTTGCCTTCTTAATTGTTTTTTTGACTTCTTTCCTAATCTTTTCGTATTCCTTTTTATTATCCTCTCCTTTGTTGTCTATGTACTTGGTGTATGTCTTTTTATTTAATTTCAATGTTGCCCTTATTTCTTTATTCACCTGTGGTGTGTCATTACAGGCTAGTTTGTTCTTGTTTTTTAATGGGATATATTTCTCCTGGACTCTATTGATCACCGTTTTAAATGTTTCCCCCTGTTGTTCTATTTCTTTGTTTGTCAGTAAATTTTTCCAGTTTATTTTCCTTAGTTCCATTCTCATCCCCTTAAAATCAGCATTTTTCCAATTTATTATTTTGGTCTTTGTCTTACTTATGTCCTGCTCAATCTTTATCTTAAACCTTATTATGTTGTGATCGCTATTGCCTAGATGTTCCCCAATGCTTACTTCCCTTATCTGTTCTGGTTCTTTTCCCATTACTAGATCCAGCAGCACTTCCTCTCTTGTTGGGCTTTTTACATACTGGGTAAGAAAGGAGCCCTGCACACATTGTAAAAACTCCATTCCCTGTACTCCTTTACCTACCTCTTCTTGCCAATTTATTTGGGGGTAGTTAAAATCTCCCATGATTATTATTCCATGTCCTTTACTCATTTCACATATTTGCTCACATATTTCTTCCTCCACCTCCTTTCCACTATTAGGTGATTTGTAGTATACCCTATTAGTGTGATCGATCCCTTCTTATCTTTTATTTCAATCCATATGGATTCTGTTTCTATTCTATTAGTTATGTCCTTTTTTTCCACTGCCATTATGTTATCTCTAATCAGCACAGCTACTCCACCCCCTTCTTCCTTCCCTCCTCTTTCTGATTATGTTATAACCTGCAACATTTAGTTGCCAGTCCTGTTCTTTTTGTGGCCATATTTCAGTTATTCCTCCTACAGCTGGTTTCTTGCTATGGATTATTGCCTCCAGCTCCCCCATTTTATGTTGGACGCTGTCTACATTGCTGTACAAGTAGTTTAATTTGCCTTTAATAGTTATTCCTTTTACTTTATTTTTAACAGTCCTTTTATACTTCCGTATTTGTTCCTGGACCTTTTATGTTATCTTTGTTCCTTACCCTGCTCTGCCCTTTACACTCATTTCCTGTTTCTTTTATTTTTAGGCTTTTGTTATTGCTACCAGATCCCTCCCCACATCTTGCTAGTTTAAAGCCTTATCCACCGCTCTATTTATCCTTTCCAATAGGACTCTGATCCCATTCCGGTTCAGGTGGAGCCTGTCCTAGCGGTACAGCTCCTTTCTGTCCCAGTACTGGTGCCAGTATATTTTATACACATATAATAGTGCCTCTGCTATCTCTTCCCTTGCTTCTTTTAGTAGGCACTGCATCTGGACCAGAGACTTTATCCTCTCGAAGTTTGTTCTATTAGGTTAGATAAGAAGTTGAAGGGAAGGAATAAAGAGATATGGGCAAATGGGATTAGGACTGCTGCTCGTGTGAAGACTAAACACCAACACGGACTGGTTGGGCCGAATGGCCTGTTTCTTATTTATATATATTAATAATGTATGTATATTTAAAGACTAGTTGGTTTTTTCTTGTACATACAAACATATGAAAAAGGACGTTCATATGTATGTTCGTATTTGTGTTTGTATGTCACAAAAATGCAGCAAGCCAACCAATATCACCAACAGTAACTTCTTGGCAAAGCTTGCCCAAATTGTCAAACATTTGCAGTTTGCATAAGAGAAAGAGACTGTTTCATTTATCATTTCTTGTTTTAAGATTTTTTTTCTCCGATTCCCTCTTTCTTAATCTCCTTACTATCTTCAGGCAAGACAGATAACCTGCTGCCAAGCCTTCACCAATGTAAATCCGCAACCATTGTGTAAGAGATACATGTTTTTCAGGCTTTCAGTTAAAGATTGTTAAAGGCACCAACAAAATGTGCGTGCGTAATTGTCAACCTTTAGCTAAAGATTGTTTATGAGACCAGAGCGGCGGCGGACCTGAACGGGAGCAGGAGAGAGAGACCGAGAGCGGGGATAAAAGAGCGGCGGCCCGAGACCCGAGACCAGAGCGGCGGCGGACCTGAACGGGAGCAGAGGAGAGAGACCGAGAGCGGGGATAAAAGAGCGGCGGCCCGAGGCCCGAGACCAGAGCTGCGGCGGACCTGATCGGGAGCAGAGGAGAGAGACCGAGAGCGGGGATAAAAGAGCGGCGGACCGAGGCCCGAGACCAGAGCGGCGGCGGACCTGAACGGGAGCAGAGGAGAGAGACCGAGAGCGGGGATAAAAGAGCGGCGGCCCCAGGCCCGAGACCAGAGCGGCGGCGGACCTGATCGGGAGCAGAGGAGAGAGACCGAGAGCGGGGATAAAAGAGCGGCGGCCCGAGGCCCGAGACCAGAGCGGCGGCGGACCTGAACGGATCAAAAACAACAACAGAAAACCAAGGAGTGACGTCACAGGACAGCAGGTAAGTGATTGGTTGGTGAGTATTACTGGGTTTTTTTCTCTAAATTAGGGCATTGGTTTAAACTAAGAGCTGGGAAACTAAGCAGGTTTTATAGCAGGTAGTGTTTTTTTTAGTGAACCTAGGTCCCTAGTATAGTTAACATTTTCTAATTTCAACGTAGTTTAAAAGGGGTAACTAAGCTAAGGCAAGTCATGGCAGCAGACCTCGCACCCGTGATATGCCCCTCCTGCAAGATGTGGGAAGTCATGGACACTACCAGTGTCCCTGCCGACCATGTGTGCAGGAAGTGTGTCCACCTGCAGCTACTGACCGATCGTATCTCGGAGCTGGAGCTGCGGGTGGACTCACTGTGGAGCATCCGCGATGCAGAGAAACTCGTGGATAGCACGTTTAGCGAGTTGGTCACACCGCAGGTAAAGGGAGTACAGGCAGGAAGTGAATGGGTGACCACCAGGCAGAGTAAGAGGTGCAGGCAAGTAGTGCAGGGGTCCCCTGTGGCCATCCCCCTCTTAAACAAGTATACCATTTTGGATACTGTTGTGGGAGATGGCTCACCAGGGGAAGGTGGCAGCGGCCAGGTTCATGGCACCGTGGCTGGCTCTGCTGCACAGGAGGGCAGGAAAAAGAGTGGCAGAGCTATAGTGATAGGGGACTCGATTGTAAGGGGAATAGACAGGAGTTTCTGCGGACGCAACCGAGACTCCAGGATGGTATGTTGCCTCCCTGGTGCAAGGGTCAGGGATGTCTCGGAGCGGCTGCAGGACATTCTGGAGGGGAAGGGTGAACAGCCAGTTGTCGTGGTGCATATAGGTACCAAAGATATAGGTAAAAAATGGGATGAGGTCCTACAAGCTGAATTTAGGGAGTTAGGAGTTAAACTAAAAAGTAGGACCTCAAAGGTAGTAATCTCAGGATTGCTACCAGTGCCACGGGCTAGTCAGAGAAGGAATGACAGGATAGCTAGGATGAATACGTGGCTTGAGAGATGGTGCAAGAGGGAGGGATTCAAATTCCTGGGACATTGGAACCAGTTCTGGGGGAGGTGGGACCAGTACAAATTGGACGGTCTGCATCTGGGCAGGACTGGAACCAATGTCCTAGGGGGAGTGTTTGCTAGTGCTGTTGGGGAGGGTTTAAACTAAAGTGGCAGGGGGATGGGAACCGATGCAGGAAGTCAGTGGGAAGTAAAGTGGTGACAGAAATAAAGGCAGTAAGGGAGAGTGTACAAAACAAGACCGGACAGATGGTCTGAGAAAGCAGGGCAAAGACCAAGGGAAGTCTAAATTAAACTGCATTTATTTCAATGCAAGAAGTCTGATGGGCAAGGTAGATGAACTCAGGGCATGGATGGGTACATGGGACTGGGATGTTATAGCTATTACTGAAACATGGCTAAGGGAGGGGCAGGACTGGCAGCTCAATGTTCCAGGGTGCAGATCCAATAGGAAAGGTAAGAGCAGGAGGTAAGAGAGGAGGGGGAGTTGCGTTCTTGATTAGGGAGAACATCACAGCAGTAGTGAGAGGGGATATATCCGAGGGTTCGCCCACTGAGTCTATATGGGTAGAACTGAAAAATAAGAAGGGAGAGATCACTTTGATAGGATTGTACTACAGACCCCAAATAGTCAACGGGAAATTGAGGAGCAAATATTTAAGGAGATTACAGACAGCTGCAAGAAAAAGAGGGTGGTAATAGTAGGGGACTTTAACTTTCCCAACATTGACTGGGACAGCCATAGCATTAGGGGCTTGGATGGAGAGAAATTTGTTGAGTGTATTCAGGAGGAATTTCTCATTCAGTATGTGGATGGCCCGACTAGAGAGGGGGCAAAACTTGACCTCCTCTTGGGAAATAAGGAAGGGCAGGTGACAGGATCATTTTGGGAAAAGTGATCATAATTCCATTAGTTTTAAGATAGCTATGGAGAATGATAGGTCTGGCCCAAAAGTTAAAATTCTAAATTGGGGAAAGGCCAATTTTGATGGTATTAGACAGGAACTTTCAGAAGTTGATTGGGAGAGTCTGTTGGCAGGCAAAGGGACGTCTGGTAAGTGGGAGGCCTTCAAAAGTGTGTTAACCAGGGTACAAGCTAAGCACATTCCTTATAAAGTGAAGGGCAAGGCTGGTAGAAGTAGGGAACCTTGGATGACTCGGGAGATTGAGGCCCTAGTCAGAAAGAAGAAGGAGGCATATGACATGCATAGGCAGCTGGGATCAAGTGGATCCCTTGAAGAGTATAGAGATTGCCGGAGTAGAGTTAAGAGAGAAATCAGGAGGGCAAAAAGGGGACATGAGATTGCTTTGGCAGATAAGGCAAAAGTGAATCCAAAGAGCTTCTACAAATACATAAAGGGCAAAAGAGTAACTGGGGAGAGAGTAGGGCCTCTTAAGGATCAACAAGGTCATCTATGTGCGGAACCACAAGAGATGGGTGAGATCCTAAATGAATATTTCGCATCGGTATTTACGGTTGAGAAAGGCATGGATGTTAGGGAACTTGGGGAAATAAATAGTGATGTCTTGAGGAGTGTACATATTACAGAGAGGGAGGTGCTGGAAGTCTTAACGCGCATCAAGGTAGATAAATCTCCGGGACCTGAGGAAATGTATCCCAGGACGTTATGGGAGGTTAGGGAGGAAATTGCGGGTCCCCTAGCAGAGATATTTGAATCATCGACAGCTACAGGTGAGGTGCCTGAAGATTGGAGGGTAGCAAATGTTGTGCCTTTGTTTAAGAAGGGCGGCAGGGAAAAGCCTGGGAACTACAGACCGGTGAACCTGACATCTGTAGTGGGTAAGTTATTAGAGGGTATTCTGAGAGACAGGATCTACGGGCATTTGGAGAGGCAGGGACTGATTAGGAACAGTCAGCATGGTTTTGTGAGAGGAAAATCATGTCTCACAAATTTGATTGAGTATTTTGAAGGGGTAACCAAGAAGATAGATGAGGGCTGTGCAGTAGACGTGGTCTATATGGACTTCAGCAAAGCCTTTGACAAGGTACCGCATGGTAAGTTGTTACATAAGGTTAGATCTCACGGGATCCAAGGTGAGGTAGCCAATTGGACACAAAATTGGATTGACGACAGAAGACAGAGGGTGGTTGTAGAGGGTTGTTTTTCAAATTGGAAGCCTGTGACCAGCCGTGTGCCTCAGGGATCGGTGCTGGGTCCGCTGTTATTTGTTATTTATATTAATGATTTGGATGAGAATTTAGGAGGCATGGTTAGTAAGTTTGCAGATGACACCAAGATTGGTGGCATTGTGGACATTGAAGAAGGTTATCTAGGATTGCAACGGGATCTTGATCAATTGGGCCAGTGGGCCGATGAATGGCAGATGGAGTTTAATTTAGATAAATGTGAGGTGATGCATTTTGGGAGATCGAATCGGGCCAGGACCTACTCCGTTAATGGTAGGGCGTTGGGGAGAGTTATAGAACAAAGAGATCTAGGAGTACAGGTTCATAGCTCCTTGAAAGTGGAGTCACAGGTGGATAGGATGGTGAAGAAGGCATTCAGCATGCTTGGTTTCATTGGTCAGAACATTGAATACAGGAGTTGGGATGTCTTGTTGCAGTTGTACAAGACATTAGTAAGGCCACACTTGGAATACTGTGTACAGTTCTGGTCACCCTATTATAGAAAGGATATTATTAAACTCGAAAGAGTGCAGAAAAAATTTACTAGGATGCTACCGGGACTTGATGGTTTGACTTATAGGGAGAGGCTGGATAGACTGAGACTTTTTTCCCTGGAGAGTAGGAGGTTTAGGGGTGATCTTATAGAAGTCTATAAAATAATGAGGGGCATAGATAAGGTAGATAGTCAAAATCTTTTCCCAAAGGTAGGGGAGTCTATAACGAGGGGGCATAGATTTAAGGTGAGAGGGGAGAGATACAAAAGGGTCCAGAGGGGCAATTTTTTCACTCAAAGGGTGGTGAGTGTCGGGAACGAGCTGCCAGAGGCAGTAGTAGAGGCGGGTACAATTTTGTCTTTTAAAAAGCATTTGGACAGTTACATGGGTAAGATGGGTATAGAGGGATATGGGCCAAGTGCAGGCAACTGGGACTAGCTTAGTGGTATAAACTGGGCGACATGGACATGTTGGGCCGAAGGGCCTGTTTCCATGTTGTAAACTTCTATGATTCTATGTTTCTATGAGACACCATGGGGGTAATTTTAACCCCCATGGATGGATGGGTTGGGGACGGATGGGAAGGTTTTAATGAATGCGGGTCGGGGGTCAACCAATCCATTCACAGGAGGCGGGTCGGTCAGTAAAACCCCCCTGAGGCTGCGGGCGTCCATTTTAATGGGTTTTTTATTTTTAACCCCTAGGGGCCGGGAATCCTGGGCCTCCTGCTTCACACCACGTAAGAGGAGGCAAGAAGGCCCAGATCAACAGGTATTTATTGCATGGCTTATGGGCTAGGAGGAGCAAGAGTGTTTCCACCAGGCCCAATAAGCCTACCTGCCACATTCCCACACACGAGATTGGCCGACTCCCACCTCCTATGTCCCACCTCCCTGATCCATCCACAGTCCCTGTCCGATGTCCAACCCCACCCCGATGTCTCCGATCCCACCCCCGATGACCGACCCCTCCCCCCACGCTGTCTCCGACGCCCCCGATGACTGACTGCCCACCAATGTCTGACCCCCTCCCGATGACCAATCCTTCCCCCCCCCCAACGACTGACCCCCCGATGTCCGCCCACCCCACCGATGTCCGCCGGCCCCCCTGATGACCGACCCCCTCCTCGATGTCCAGCCCCAAGCCCCCGATGTCAGACTCACCTCCAATCCACTCCCCTGGCTGCTTTCCCACCTGACGGGCATCCAGCCTGTCAATCTGTTTCGCTGTCGGGCGAGAAACCTGCTGAAAAAATTTAAAAGATGTCCTTACGTCAAAATTGTAAGGACGTCTGAGAAACCCATACTTCTGAGTTTTCCATCCAAAAATGCTCCCCCCCCAACTCCCCGCTCTCCACGGCTGGTCCTGAAAATCCAGGCCTACATGTCTGCTGCACCGGTGTCATTTCCTGGGAGGCGTCATTGTTTTTATAAAGGACAATTAAACTGCTTGTACAGTGACTGCTCTTACCACACAGAAAGCTGTGACTCAGCAGATTGGAATGCTGGAAGCTGAAAAGGTGTCAGACCAACTTCTTAAAATGGTTAAGTACTTCTTTCCTGTCAAAACCTTGGGGTGTGGAGGAGGAGTCGATCACAATAGCAGGTCTCAGGCTTGCAGTAGCCAAATTAAGAAAACAGTACTTCGTAAACGTTCGAATTGATTTAAAACAAGACCACGCATCTTTACTTTAAACATATAATGCAATAGCAGTTTTTAGCTGTAATCCAATTAAAACAAATAAACCCATACCAGCGTCTCTAATTAAAAATGTGAAGCACAGAGGGTTTGCTCATATCTCCTACATTTTGGGGCCCAATCTTAAATTGAAATGAACATACTCAACACTTCCATGCACCTTAAAAATATTGATCCCTGTAATCGGTTATGAACTCAGAAAGTGCCAAATTTTATGTTATAATCCCAGGTCTCGAGCCCAAGGAATGTTCACACAGTTCAAATAACAAGCTGTCTGTAGTGGCCATGCACAGAAAACCAATTTCTTAATTTGATAATTTAATCAAACACTCAATCTGTCAATTACTCCAAATCAGTTCAAAACCAAAAACAAAAGGACTCCATATCTCAAAAATAATATGCTTATAGAAAACACATTGTGCTAGAATTCGCTCACCTCTAGACTCCGTTCCATAATGACGTCCTCTCTCTCCACCGGTGAATCCAGGAAGCAAGTTCACGAACGTGCACAGAAGCACTAAAACCCGGAAATCGTGAACTTGCTCCCATTGGTTCGCTGGCGGTTTGACAGCTGCGAATTGAAGGGGCATTATACGCTACAATCACTGAAATCATTCAAAAATCGTAAACTTACCCATCTGCCCAGCTGGACTGAAAATACTTACGCAACCAAAAGATATGCTGAAAAATACCAGCTCCACCTTACTTTTTAAAGGCGTGATGACTCTTAATGACTGCGAAAAAACTAAAAATTAAATTTTAAAAATGTGGAATATCATATTACTCTTATTTTAATAGTCTTTGATCATTAAAGCAAAAAGTTAAAAATTAAAAATTAAACATTTTTTTTTACTTTTAACTTCTGTCTGTTTCATTAAATTAAATCATTTGCTTGACTTTTTGTAATAAGATAAGTTACATTTTTATTTACACTGATATACAGAAGTTTACTTTAAATGAATGATTTCTACTTGCCTGCTAGTGGGGACATTTCCCATACAAACCCTCGCTGTTCAGAGGTTGGGCTGATGTCGCAATTTTTTTTCAAAGCTTCAAAATCACCCAAGATTACGCCACGGATCTGCGGTAATTAAATTCGTACATTTTATTCGCAGGAGCTGCTGTGAACGTTGCCACGTCGATGTGAGCAATTTCCAGCCCTTTGATTAAAATGCTTAAAATACTCCCCTCATCAAAGACAAGACTACAGAGGGTTAAACTGCTTTTAGTTCTGTGAAAATGAAAGAGGGTGGAGCTGACACTGAAAACAAACATCACACAGACACATTTTCAAGAGAGACTTTCAAGCAAAAGAAATGCTGTAGCTTGTTAAACATTCATAGCATTCTTAATGCTAAGCTATCAGCAAATTTCCATAACATAAGGAATTGGTTAACTATCCAAAGGTATTGGCAAAGAATGGGGAAACCTGAGTAGCACTGCATTTATCTTCTTGTACTCTGGCCAAGGGCACATGGATGTGTCGGTATGATGACACCCAGAACAGTGTCCAAGCTCGTGGTTTCACCCTGGATGAGCACTCTCCTAACTGTGCTAAAGATGGAAATCGGGATGAGCAAGACACGGATACATTGGAAGAGGTCGTTACTGTGTGACGACATCGCACATGGCTTACCGTCATGGGAAGCAAGAGTGCCCTGTATTAACTCCATCAATTTGCTTTACTCCTGAGTTACCAACAAGAATTGCAAGTTCCGACTTGATCCCAGTAAATGTTTCTAATGCTACAGAAATTCAAGTGGAAATTGGTTTAAGGGAGGAAGCCAAGAAGGCGATTATACAGTTTGGACATCCGATTCCACCACTGTCACTGTGTCTTAAAACTGTACTTGACCAGACGGTCATATCTGAGCGACATCTAATTGATCGACAACAATGGAATGCGGCCATAAAAAGGGATATAGGAGAGCTAGGGGAACAAAAATGACGGGAGACAATGCATAATGTAGGACAACATCCCTGGGCTAGAATTCTCTCACAAGTTCTAGTTCACATTCAGTTGATTCTTATTGTAACTGCTATTATAATGCTTTGTGTAGAATCCTCAATGTATGAAAAGCTGAATGGATTTATTGCGCCATCGAACCATGAGCTAAGGTTGGGGTGGACAGGTGAGCCTAAGAGTATTAATTGTTGAAATCTTCACCGGGACTGCATCCCGGTTCCAACGCACCCACTTCCGGGTTTAACCCAGGCGCGTTTGGGTGCACGTGTGCAACAGAAACCCGGAAGTCCAGTCCCCACTTAAAGCCGACAGGCCGATATTTAAAGGGACAATGTACCTCATTGCAATAGTTGAGGCATTTAATTTTTTATGTATTACAAACGTATAATGTATTTAACCTTACCTGTTCGGGTTTCCCATCACTTCTGATTCACGTTGGGTGATAGCAGGTGGGAATGGCCGGATCCATGAGGTGAGTGCCTTTATTGCACTGCTTGTGGACCCGGAGGAGCACGAGTGCTTCATCCAGGCCCAACAAGCTCACCTGGCCCACAGGACCCCCACAATCGGCCAACCCCCCCCCCACCCCGATCTTCTCCAAGGCCTAGCCGATGTCATTCACGTCCCCCCACCCCCCGATTTCTTTCACGGCCCACGATCTCTCTCTCCCGCCTTCCTTCCCTCCTCTCCAATTTGCGGCCCCTTTCCCTTCCGACAGGCAGCCAGCCTCTCAATATGGTTGCCTGGTGCGTCGGAAACCCGGAAACACAATAGAACCATAGAATCATAGAAAATTTACGGCACAGAAGGAGGCCATTCAGCCCATCGTGTCTGTGCCGGCCGAAAATGAGCCACCCAGCCTTATCCCACTTTCCAGCGCTTGGTCCGTGGCCTTGTAGGTCACAGCACTTCAGGTGCCCATCCAGGTACTTTTTAAATGAGTTGAGGGTTTCTGCCTCTACCACCCTTCCAGACCCCCACCAACCTCTGGGTGAAAAAAACAATTCCTCAGCTCCCCTCTAATCCTTCTACCAATCATTTTAAATCTATACCCCCTGGTTATTGACCTCTCTGCTATGGGAAATAGGTCCTTCCTATCCACTTTGTCTAGGCCCCTCATAATTTTGTACACCTCAATTAAATCACCCCTCATCGATGAATGAGTTGATTATATTACCCGGTCTGGCCTATATGTGATTCCAGTCCCACCCCAATGTGGTTGACTCTTCACTGCCCTCTGAAGTGGCCTGACTTGCCAGCTCAGTTGTACAAGGGCAACTCGTGATGGGCAATAAATGCCGGCCATGACAGTGACGCCCATATTTTGAGGACGAAAGAAGAAAAAGATTTTCCTCTTTTTGCACCTGGGCAGAGCACATGAAGGAAAATTGGATGGGAAATATGCCAAGCCTGTAACAGAATCGGCCCAGTTCTCCTCTATGGATGCCACCTGATCCTTTGTGCCAAAGCACTATAAGAGAAAAAAATCTGCCCTATATCAATGTGCTATCAACAGTTTGAGCAATTTTGAAATTTTTGATGCCATTTTTGTAATCGGAAGAAGTTCCATTTAAAGTGCCTTATCGAATCTCAACATACTTCACAAGCCAAGAATTACTGTTTCAAGTGCAGTTGCTATTGTTATGTAGAGAAATGTGACAGCCTATTTATTTACTGAATCATCCACCACGAGCAACAGCATGTTACAGCACAGAATCGGGCCTTTCAGTCTGTTTTTTTCCAAATGAGGCACTAAATTTAATTCCACTCTCACTTGCTCCCCGTAACTTTTTCAAGCAACTATCTAATTCTCTTTTACAAACTGCAAATGAGATCAGTGAGCAGTTGATCTGTTTTTTGAGTTGAAGCCATTTTGGTTGAGGGTGGAATGTTGGCTAGGATATCGGAAGAACACTTTGAATACTGCCATGGGATCTATTACATCCACCCGAACAGGCCTTGGTTTACTGTCTCATGTGAGAGGCAATGGGCTAGAAATTGGGCCGTCTAGCGCCTGTTGTTTCAGCGCTATGCAGCCTCCCAGAGTGCCAAGATGGTGTCTTGGCTGTGCACGCACGTTTCTAGTGGACGTGCGCCGGACACCATCTTGGTAAAGGGTTTTAGTGCATGCGCAAATAACGAACGCCGGCAGCATGTAAAGTAAGGAGAAAATGCATACAATCAGTGTGCAACACTGATTTAAAGTGATAGACACCACTTTGGGACTTAACGCTCCACTCAACACACAGTCTTAACCGTGACCATCCGAACATGTCTTAGAGTTCCTGAAGGACACCCCCCCCCCAACCCACCCACCAGCGCTATTTAAAGGGACCAAGCAGGATTTACAGATTAGTTGCTGCATTATTGTTTCTGGCTGCCGAGGCATTTGTAACTGTTTTTGGAGGTCTCCTACACTTGAATACTAGGACGAGGGGACATAGCCTAAGATTTAGAGCCAGGACGTGCAGGAGTGAAGTTAGGAAATGCTTCTACACACAAAGTGTGGGAGAAGTTTGGAATGCTCTTCTGCAGAAGGCAGTTGATGCCAGCTCAGTTGTGAATTTTAAATCTGAGATAGATTTCTGTGAGCCAAGAGTATTAAGGGATATGGGGCTAAGGCGGTTATATGGAGTTAGGTCACAGGTCAACCATGATCTCATTGAATGGTGGAACAGGCTCGAGGGGCTAAATGCCACTGCCACTTGCTGCCTGCTGTTATGCGCCACCGTCTCCTGCAAAAAAGCGGGACGTGTGTCTGGGTGATGTGCCTGTCGTGGTTGAATAGTGCGTGTGGCCTGTGAATTGTGGGTGGGCGGCTTGAAACAGTGGTAATGTGTAAAAGTAAGAGGAGGCATCTGATTGGAAGAGTTGAGTACTGATGGAGAGAGTTTGTTGGTATATGGGTGATGGGGGGTATAGTGCATGCAGCAGTGGATGCAGCTAGTGGTGCAGTTGGTAGGAGACGTCGCTTGACAGTTGACTCATTCACCTTGATCACTCGTGTCAAAGCATTGAACTCCTTCCTGCATTGCATCTATGTTCGTGGTGCTATGCACCTGGCATTGACTTCGTCCCTTACTGCCTCCCACTGACATTTGGGCATGTGTCTGGAGGGCCTCTTGTGCCCCCTCCCCCCCCCCCCCCGCGGATATAGGATGTCCCTCCTTCTGTCCACCTCTTGCACCAAGGCCTCTAGTGCATCAGCAGAGAACCTTGGTGCACGCATTCTTGCAGGCCTGGTACCTATTTGGACCGGCAGATTGGTGAGGTCTGGCATGCAGATTGGAGGATGTGAGATTTAGTAGTGCGCAACCTTTATTCAAGGTTTTAACATAACTGATCAGTTTGTAAACATGGGGACAGGACCTGCATCTGCGTTTTACGTGTGTGATGTCTGATCTCCAGACACTAGACTGTTATTTTCAGCAAATAAGAGATTTTTGGCTGCCTGTCAGACAGCCATCCTCCCTTTAAGAGATTGGGGCTCCCCCTTCTGGTGGAAAGTGCACATGTCCTTGAACCCTTGTGTCAGGCCTGGTTTTTAACGCTGCTTGCAGGTAAGTATTCAGGCCGGACAAATGTCTCGCCCTGCCTGTGCAGGAAGCACCAGAACTTAAACCCACAACCTACTGACTCGGAGAAGTGGATACTAACAATCAAGCCAAGCTGACACTTAATTTGATCTTGCGTTCTAATCATAATGATGGCCCTCGATAAAAGGCATTTTGTTTCCCGTATCTAAGAATATACATGGGGGGAATTTTAACCCCAAAGAACGGGTGGGTTGGGGGTGGGTGGGAAGTTTAAATGTTTAACTTTTGGAGTGCGACTACAACCCACCTCCAAAACGCCCACTTCCAGGTTTATCCGAGACGAGTTTGGATGCGTGCAAGTAACCTGCTTGCTGGAGTCGGGACTGTAATTAGTGCAGGCGGGTGGGTATTTATAGCATCATTTAATGTCTTTGTGAGACATTAAGTAGGTCTTTTTAAATTGAATTTGACTTAACTTTAAATTTATTGCCTCCAGCATGGGATTCCCAGGGCTCATGAATTTCGCCAGTGAAAAGGAGGTGAGAAGGCCCGGATCATGAGGTAAGTGCCTTTACTGCACGGCTTGTGGGCCAGGAGGAGAGGGAGTGTTTCTCCCAGGCCCAACAAGCTTACCTGATGCGATCAGACCCCTGCAATTGGCCGACCCCCCCCCCCCCGATATCCAAGATCCCCCCCCCCCGCGATGTCCAAGACCCCACCCGATGTCCAAGACCCCACCCGATGTCCTAGACCCTCCGAATGCCGAGACCTCACCCAATGTCTGAGAACCCCTCCCAGTGTCCGAGGCCCCCCACGATGTCAAAGACCCTCCCCTCATGTCCGAGACCCACCCTCAAGTCCGACTGCTCACCTCCTTAACGATGGCCAACTGCACCCCCCCCCAAAACCCAACAAGCTTACCTGCCGCAATTGGACCCGTGCCATTGGCCAACCCCTCCCCCCGTTATCCGAGACCCTCCCCAATGTCTGAGACCCCCGATGTCCAAGACCCCCCCGATGCCTGAACCCCCAATCTCTGAGATTCCCCAGATATCCGAGATCACCATGATGTTCGAGACCCCCCAATGTCTGAGACCTCCCGATGTCCGACTGCTCACTTCCCCATTGAAGTCTGACTGCCCCCCACCACCCGCGATCGCCCTCCCCCCCACCCCCATCCAACTCCCAAAGACCCTGATCTCTCCCTGCCGCCCCCCCCCCCCCCCATCCAACTCCCAAAGATCCCGATCTCTCCCTGCCCCTCGCCACACCCATCCAAAGCCCGAAGACTCTGATCTCTCCCCAGCCGCAGGCAGGCGCGAAACCCAGAAGTAAAATTGTTATCCTTCAATTAAGTTACGATGGCAGATTCCGACCCACCAAGATCACTTCCGGGTTTCAAATCCGATAACCTTCTCCCCCGCCCCCCCCTCCGCCCCCCCCCCCCCACCGCCCCACCACCATCTCTTCCTGGCTCCAGGTTAAAATTCAGGCCATGGTCATTTTCTTTTCTCATTAGAAAATGGCAGAAATCAGCAGTTGAACGAGAAAAAAAAACAGGTTAAAGTTTTGAGTGGTGGCCATTTGTTCGAATTGGAAAATTCCAAACATGGTAATTGTTTTGTGAGTGGTGATAAAGTCCATGTGGAGGATTAAGTCTCCCATGGGTTAGTTTTTCAACTCCAGGCATAAAACGGACATTGCAGATCGACCATCTGTAATAGCAACCATCCAATTTTCATTTAGCTCGAGCAGCAAGTTGAGATTTTGTCCTGAGTGTCTGCAGTGGACAGCATTCTCCTCTCTCTATCGTCTGTGCAGAGTGGAAAAAGTTGTCATTTACATGGGGCGAAGTGGCTTCTTCCACTAACAAAAATGATAAGACAGTTAAGAGGTGACCTGGTAGAGGTCTTCAAGATTATGAAGGGCTATAACAGGGTAAATAGTGAATGATCGGTTCCACTGGTCAGCAGAACGTAACAACAGGGCACAAATTTAAGATAACCACAAAAGAGATTTAAAGGGGAGGTTGGAAAAAAAAAATTTACGCAGAAGGGTAGTTAGAATGTGGAACTCTCTGCCACAAAGCAGAGTCTGTAAATTATTTTAAAAGGGAATTAGATAGTTTAAAAAGAGGAATATTAAAGGGTATGAGGAGTAAGCAGGAGAATGGGATTAGAGTAGCAGGGCCGGTTTTTTCATATCTGGTTAATTGCAACACATCTTCCATCGGGCAGGACATCTGCCCGGCAGTTATGCTCCCCTGATCCCAACCCATCTTCCAACCTTAGGGTTATTGGAGGCAGTCTCCCTGGTGTCTGTGGGCAAGTCCTGCCAGATTGGGGCCGAAGTTTCACCACAGTAGGTCTTTAAAGGTCTGCCGCTGCACAGGAGTGCGGGCAACTTCCAAGCTGACTGTAAAAGGGGCTGAAATTTTTCATAAAGACTCGTTGGCCCATGCAGTCCATCGCTCTTTGATTTTAGTGATAAATATTGGCCAGTGCACCAGCGAGAAATCCACTACTCTTCTTCAAATAGGAGATCTTTCATGTCCAACTGAGAGGGCAGACAGGACCTTGGTTTAATGTCTCATCCAAAAGGCTGGCAGCTCAGATAATGAAGCAGTCCGTGCCCGAATGCAGCAAGACCTGGACAACATCCAGGCTTGGGCTCATAAGTGGCAAGTAACATTTGCGCCAGACAAGTGCCAGGCAATGACCATCTCCAACAAGAGAGTCCAACCACCTCCCCTTGACATTCAACGGCATTACCATCGCCGAATCCCCATCAACATCCTGGGGGTCACCATTGACCAGAAACTTAACTGGATCAGCCAAATAAATGCTGTGGCGACAAGAGCAGGTCAGAGGCTGGGTATTCTGCGGCGAGTGACTCACCTCCTGACTCCCCAAAGCCGTTCCACCATCTACAAGGCACAAGTCAAGAGTGTGATGGAATACTCTCCACTTGCCTAGATGAGTGCAGCTCCAACAACACTCAAGAAGCTCGACGCCATCCAGGAAAAAGCAGCCCGCTTGATTGGCACCCCATCCACCACCCTAAATATTCACTCCCTTCACCACCAGCGCACTGTAGCTGCAGTGTGTACCATCCACAGGATGCACTGCAGCAACTCGCCAAGGCTTCTTTGACAGCACCTCCCAAACCTGCGACCTCTACCACCTAGAAGGACAAGGGCAGCAGACATGGGAACAACACCACCTGCACGTTCCCCTCCAAGTCACACACCATCCCGACTTGGGAACATATCGCCGTTCCTTCATCGTCGCTGGGTCAAAATCCTGGAACTCCCTTCCCAACTGCACTGTGGGAGAACCTTCACCACGCGGACTGCAGCGGTTCAAGAAAGCGGCTCACCACCACCTTCTCAAGAACAATTAGGGATGGGCAATAAATGCTGGCCTTGCCAGCGATGCCCACATCCCATGAACGAAGAAAAAAAAACCTGCTGACAGTGCAGCACTCCCTCAGAACTGCTAGCCTAGATCTTGTACTCAAAGTCTCTAGAGTAGGACTGTGAATCCACAATCCAACCTCGTAATCAGAGGCAAGCGTGCTACCACTGAACCACAGTTTAACACTAAATTATAAGCTGAAATTTATAGTGGGTCATGAATGCACAACTTTCTAATTTGGATGATAGAAATACTACCAACTGCAGCAAGCTGATACTATGTTAATTTTATGCTAATTGTAAAATCCTTAAGCACAAAACAAGAGTTTGCAATCCGAAAGCAGAAGGGAAGAAGTTTAATGTGAATATATAAGAGGAATACATTTTGAGAATCAGACTCTGGTGTGGTGTTCTTTCTTGAACCATCTCTAATTATAGCACACACAATCGAAGGTGGGGGTCATACATTTCGCTCTAGATTAGGATCACCAAGGGGAGAGATGTATCTCTCAAGAAGCCTCACAAATCAGACTGATTCGCCCAAATCAAAACTGGAATTCCCAGCTTTCAATAACCGGCCTGCAATCTGCGCTGCTTCAGCGGAAACATCCAGCGTTCCAGCCGTGTTATGGGAGGTGGCGTCTGGTTATGTATTATAACTGTTTAATAAAAAAAAACAGATTTCCCCACCTCCGGAAGGATGTGCGCACAAAACAAAACAAACAAATCTCCCTCTTGTTAAAGCAAAAAAGGAAACAAGAAACAATCTCTGGACAGTGACATTCGCCAATGTCAAAAGTTAGAACTGAAATCCCAAATAAGTAACAAGAGGTTGATGCCAAAAAGGAGTAACTAGTCCCATTCAGTCGGATAGAGGCACGTTCGGCTGCCAACCCTCTGCAAGAGGACGCTCGGCCCCCCCAGTTTCCTTTCTGTCACAGTGACGTGCTCGGCCAGTCACATGAAGCAAGGAGTTGCAAGAAGTTCATTTCGTGCAAAAAAACACGCACAACGGTCAGAGACAGCAGTAGAGAGGCAAGGAGCAGCATCGTGGGCACACAATAAGATCCCTGGTACGTGTCGCTACTCAAACATTGCTACTAACTTAACACTTTTGACTATTTTTTTCAAGTGCATTTTCCAGTTGATGCTGCTGTTAACTTAGATTTCACTTTTTTTGTTGCATCTATGTAACTGGACTCTAAGATTACTTCGCCCTGGTAAAGTGGCAGTATTTGCACTGTTCTGTTTCGTCTTTAACGAAGAAAGCCACGATCTTAATTGGAAATTTAAGAATGAACCAGATATTTCCAAGTCGAAAGTTCTCTATCTTTAATAGTTGGGATTTGATGGGTAATCTGAAACTTGCAATCCGAGGAAGGAGAAATAACCTGAAATACACGCGTGTGTTTAGTCGTGCGGCACTATTGTGTCGGTATTTGATGGGTGCCTGTGTGTCCTTGGGTCTGTTTGCCAGCGCAGTGTTTGGCGTCCAGCCCGATTGCTGTGCCACTTCTGGCGAGTAATCCCGACCTTGAATAAGGGGCGAGTACAAGGAGCCGGAGGCACTGTCAGTTAGAGGCGGTTTGTAACTCACAAACAAGTCATGGAGGGAGAGAAAAAAATGCAGCGCCAATATAAATGAGTTGGAGATCATTTTGATACTGATAATTTTTTAATGCAAGTTTAATTAGCATTGAAGTCTGCATTAACTTCCACGTATCACTTTTCACTTTTCTTTCATCGCTCGAAGTCTCAGTCCGCCTGAATCATGCATTATTTTCGACTTGTGATAAGACATCTTTGTGTTGTCTTGTATCTGTACAGGAAGCGCGAAAAAGGGGACATTAATTCCTAAAAAGTACACTCTTGAAAGGCTTTCAGTGCAAAAAGACGCTCTGGACTGAGATACAATGCACAAGTTGCAATCCTTAAATTTTAATGAGTTTGGAAATGAAGCGATGCAGTTAATGGCATGGTTCCAACCCACTAATGCTTGAACAATAACAGGCCGGCGCTGAATGTCACCTTGTACCGCATAACTGGGACACATAGTTGCACTCTGAAGAGGCCCTTCCGATTGGTATGCCGTATGTTCCATTACGCTGTATTGTAAGGTATCGCGGGATTGCCTTGCTGAAATTTGAGTAACTTGTCAGTTTTCACGAAATGGTCAAAAGATTTTGGCCTAAATTTAGAAAACGTAAAGACAAACTCAGACTTCAGTATGTGTTTGGTTATATTTTATTTTAGCTTTTAACAGAGGGATAATATTTGAGACTGTTCTTCAGACTGTTCCAACTTGCATTTATATAGCGTCTTTATGGTAGTAAGACATCCCAAGGCACTTCACAAGAATGTAATCAGGCAAAAAAAAATTGACACCAAGCCAAAGAAGGAGACATTAGGACAGGTGACCAAAAGCTATTTTTGTATTCGTTCATGGGATGTGGGCGTCTCTAGCAAGGCCAGCATTTATTGCCCCATCCCCAATTGCCCTTGAGAAGGTGGTGGTGAGCCGCCTTCTTGAACCGCTGCAGTCCATGTGGTGAAGGTTCTCCCACAGTGCTGTTAGGTAGGGAGTTCCAGGATTTTGACCCAGCGACGATGAAGGAACGGCAATATATTTCCAAGTCGGGATTGTGTGTGACTTGGAGGGGAACGTGCAGGTTGTGTTGTTCCCACGTGCCTGCTGCCCTTGTCCTTCCAGGTGATAGAGGTCGCGGGTTTGGGAGGTGCTGTCGAAGAAGCCTTGGCGAGTTGCTACTGTGCATCCTGTGGATGGTACACACTGCAGCGACGGTGAGCCGGTGGTGAAGGGAGTGAATGTTTAGGTCAGTGGATGGGGTACCAATCAAGCGGGCTGCTTTGTCCTGGATGGTGTCGAGCTTCTTGAGTGTTGTTGGAGCTGCACTCATCCAGGCAAGTGGAGAGTATTCCATCACATTCCTGACTGGTGCCTTGTAGATGGCGAAATGGCTTTGGGGAGTCAGGAGGTGAGTCACTCGCCACAGAATGCCCAGCCTCTGAACTGCTCCTGTAGCCACAGTATTTATATGGCTGGTCCAGTTGAGTTTCTGGTCAATGGTGACCCCCCCCCCCCAGGATGTTGATGGTGGGGGATTCGGCGATGTTAATGCCGTTGAATGTCAAGGAGGTGGTTAGACTCTCTCTTGTTGGAGATGGTCATTGTCTGGCACTTGTCTGGCGCGATTGTTACTTGCCACTTATCAGCCCAAGCCTGGATGTTGTCCAGGTCTTGCTGCATGCGGGCACGGGCTGCTTCATTATCTGAGGGGTTGCGAATGGAACTGAACACTGTGCAATCATCAGCGAACATCCCCATTTCTGACCTTATGATGGAGGGAAGGTCATTGATGAAGCAGCTGAAGATGGTTGGGCCTGGGACACTGCCCTGAGGAACTCCTGCAGCAATGTCCTGGGGCTGAGATGATTGGCCTCCAACAACCACTACCATCTTCCTTTGTGCTAGGTATGACTCCAGCCACTGGAGAGTTTTCTCCCTGATTCCCATTGACTTCAATTTACGAGTGCTCCTTGGTGCCAAATGCTGCCTTGATGTCAAGGGCAGTCACTCTCACCTCGCCTCTGAAATTCAGCTCTTTTGTCCATGTTTGGACCAAGGCTGTAATGAGGTCTGGAGCCGAGTGGTCCCGGCGGAACACAAACTGAGCATCGATGAGCAGGTTATTGGTGAGTAAATGCCGCTTGATAGCACTATCGATGACACCTTCCATCACGTTGCTGATGCTTGAGAGTAGACTGATGGGGCGGTAATTGTCCAGTTTGGATTTGTCCTGCTTTTTGTGGACAGGACATACCTGGGCAATTTTCCACATTGTCGGGTAGATGCCAGTATTGTAGCTGTGCTGTAAGAGTTTGGCTAGAGGCGCGGCTAGTTCTGGAGCTTGGTCAAAGAGATAAGTTTTAAATGTAGCCTTAAAGGAGGAGAGGCGGAGAGGTTTAGGGAGGGAATTCCAGAGCATAGAGCCTAGACCGCTGAAGGTACAGCCGCCAATGGTGGGGCAAAGGAAGTCGGTGGTATGCAAGAGGCCAGAAGTTGAGGAATTTAGAGATCTCGAAGGGTTGTAGGAGGTTACAGGGATCGGGATGGGTGAGGCCATGGAGAGGTTTGGACACGAGGATGAGAATTTTAAATTTGAGTCATTCAGGGATGGGGAGCCAATGTGGGTCAGCGAGCATAGGGGTGATGGGTGAACGGGAGTTGGTACAAGTTAGGATATAGGCGGCAGAGTTTTGGAAGAGCTCAAATTTATGGATAGTGGAAGATGGAAGGCCAGCCAGGAGAGATTGGAATAGCTGAATCTGGAGGTTACAAAAGTATGGATGATTTACACATGTTTTTGCATTGGTATGGGACATCAGAAAAGAGGCAGATTACATTCACATGAATCTAGCAACTCAATACTACATCTGTTCTGACATTTAACTTAGTTGCAGTTTTTGTTGTGGGTTGATACTGTGAGACTGGCTTTTCTACAAGATCATTTGAATGTAGCCAAGTTTCGGAGTCATTGCTTGTGTTAGAAGTAGTGTGGGAGTGGGGGGGGGGGGGTGCAGTGAATAACTCTCTGCTGGTGAAATGCATCATTTTTTCTTTTCTCGGTTCTTTTAAAAATAAACTCGCTGAGAAAGCTAGGCCTGGGACTTGGGTTCAAACTCAGCCCAGACTGAGCGCTGGCTGCGAGGATCCTATGTGAAAGGAGTTTGTGCATTCTCAATCTGGTTCCTAAGGGGGCCTGGGCCTACAGCACAGAACTGTCTCTCTCTCTCTCAGGGTGGATGGTGTGGCAAATGGGACATAAGGTGTCACCCCTGGTGAGTGCTTTTGAAGCTGGGGCGGAGTAGATGGAGCTTTAAAAGTGGAGTAACAGCCAATCTTGTGCTACATCAAACTAGCCCATTCATGTAGCACCTATTACCAACAGTACGAGGAAGTTTGCGCTACGGTGTGCTTCGAAGACCACTATATACAAAACCATGTCTTAACCCTACAGTTCTGTGTATTCCTGCTCCTCAGGACCAGGTGTCAGTGTTGGAGGTTTTTCCATTTTCCTACATCAGGAATTGCACTTTTGCGTTTGTCCTATTTTGAATAGATAAAGAAAGAATTTGCATTTATTTCGCGCCTTTCCTGACCTCAGGACGTCCCAATCGCTTTAAAGCCAATGAAGTACTTTTTGAAGTGTTGTCGCTGTTGTAATGTAGGAACCTGGCTGTGCTACGCCTGACCCTCACCTGGGGATATTTGATGCTGGCACTGAAGCAGAATTTTTCTAAAAATTCAGTAGTTTATAAAAGTGAATTTTAGCGTGTTTAAAGGTGGTTTAAGTACTGTTGCCAGCCTTCTTTAGTACTATAAAGGTTTCCTTATAGTTGTGCTGCAGGCTATTTTCATGCAGATAAACTATTCATGTGGTTTGTTCTAGTTTAGGTGAAAGTATTTTTTCTTAAAACTGGGTGGAACTGGCAGAGTAGTTAACCGCACCATATTTAAACCTTCAACAGTACTTGTTGATAGGATATGGCCATTTACTTTCTTCATATTTGTTCACATCTCAACAAATTTTGTTTTATTTTCAATGTTCCAATAAACCATTTGTTTTTTTATTTAATAGGACAACATGGCAACTGTGCAGCAGAAACTTATCACCCCAGTCTCTCAAGAGCGATCTGATGCTTCAAGAAATAAGGTCACTGTTGTGGGTGTGGGCCAGGTTGGGATGGCCTGTGCTGTTAGCATTCTTTTAAGGGTAAGTTTGGTCCCTCCTGCCCTCTTTTTCTTTAATGTAGTTTCTATTGTAGAATCATTGACTCTTACTGCACTGATCTGAGGCATGGTACAGCATCTGATTTGGAGAAGGATTTATTTTCGAAGAGTTAACCCTGTAAACTGATAGTTACGAGTGTGCAATCCTCAGGATTTTAGCTGATAAACTTCTACACTGGGATAAAGCCTAATTCACAGGATAACAAATGATAGAATCATACAGCACCGAAGGAGGCTATTCGGCCCATCATGCCTGTGGCGGCTATTTGAAAGAGCTATCCAGTCAGTCCCACTCTGCCACTTTATCCCCATAGCCCTGCAAATTTTTCCTTTTCAAGTTTTATCAAATTCCGTTTTGAAAGGCTGCATTGAATCTGCTTCCACCACCCTTTCAGGCAGCGCATTCCAGATCACAACAACTCGCTGGTTATGGATTCCCCATCCATCGGGAACATCCTCCCTGCATCCAGTCTGTCTAGTCCTGTTAGAATTTTATATGTTTCGATGAGATCACCTCTCATTCTTCTAAACTCTAGTGAATATAGGCCTAGTCGACCCAATCTCTTTTTCTGGCAATTTTATATGTCTCCTCTTTGGATCTAATATTATCCCTAATTTCTTTTGTAAGCCATGGTTGAGCCATCTTTCCTGTTTTATTTTTGCGCCAGACAAGAATGAATAATTGGTGTAATTCCTGCACACGTTCTTTAAATATTAGCCATTGTCTATCCACCGTCATCCCTTTTAGTAAAGTTCCCCAATCTATCATAGCCAACTCACACCTCAAAATTTCATAATTTCCTTTATTTAGATTCAAGACCCTAGTTTCGGATTCAACTACTTCACTCTCCATCTTAATGAGGAATTCTATCATGTTATGGTCGCTCTTCCCTAAGGGACCCCGCACAACAAGATTGTTAATTAATCCTTTCTCATTGCACAATATCCAGTCTAGGATCGCCTGTTCTCTAGTTGGTTCCTCAACATATTGGTCTAGAAATCCATCACGTACACACTCCAGGAATTCCTCCCCCACAGTATTATTGCTAATTTGGTTTGACCAATCTATCTGTAAATTAAAGTCACCCATGATTAAAGTTGTACCCTTCTTGCATGCATCTCTAATTTCCTGTTTAATGCCCTCCACTACATCTCCACTACTGTTTGTGGGCCTATAGACAACCCCCACCAACGTTTTCTGCCCTTTGGTGTTTCTTAGCTCCAACCATACAGATTCCACATCGTGATTTTCTGAGCCAATATCCTTCCTCACTATTGCATTGATTTCCTCCTTTACTAACAACGCTACCCCACCTCCTTTCCCTTTTTGCCTGTCCTTCCTAAATATTGAATACCCCTGGATGTTCAGTTCCCATCCTTGGTCACCTTTCAGCCATGTCGCCGTAATCGCAACTAGACCATACCTGTTAATATCTATCTGCGCTGTTAATTCATCTAGCTTATTGCGAATGCTCCGCGCATTAAGACACAATGCCTTTAGATTCATAATTTTGAACACCTCCAATAAATCTCCCCTTTACCTCCTCTGCTCTAAGGAGAACAAACCCAGCTTTTCAAGTCTCCCCACGTAACTGAAGTCCCTCAGTATCATAATTTCCAAATAGTTTGAAGTAGTATTTATGACCTTTTTTAGTAAAGTCCTGATGGAAAATTTTACTTTCTGATAGAAGCTGCAGTGTTATTATCTCGGACTAAGCGTGCCTCTTATTGCAAATATTTGGGAGTTTGCTTTGAATGCAGAGATTACTATAATGGGTGAAAAGTTCTGAGTGGTACCTCTGAATGGTGGGTTTTCTGCCATACTAAAACATTTCTGTTAGACTCTATTACCTAAGCTATCCATATTGGTGGTGGGAGGGGAGGAGGTTGCAGGGTTGGGAGAAAACACCATTGTAACAAGACCCCACTTCCTTTCTCAGGAACTTACTGATGAGATGGCCCTGGTTGATGTTCTGGAAGACAAACTGAAGGGAGAAATGATGGATCTCCTTCACGGTAGTCTGTTCCTCAAAACTCCGAAGATTATTGCTGACAAAGGTAACTTGGGTTTTTATGACACCATACGGATGGCAAGAAATAATTTGCTATTCTTTTTTAGTTGAGTTCCAAAATGCAGTGAACTGAGGGTTTTAAAAGTCAACGGAATCAAGTTCGAAAATTGTAGTCCGTCTGTTATCTTTACCTTGCTCTTGTGATTTAACTGTTTGATTTCTCGTTTGTACAGATTATGCAGTAACTGCTAATTCTCGGGTAGTGGTTGTTACTGCTGGAGCACGTCAGCAAGAGGGTGAGAGCCGACTGAATCTGGTCCAGAGAAATGTGAACATCTTCAAATTCATCATCCCCCAGATTGTAAAATACAGCCCCAACTGCACGATCGTCGTGGTTTCCAATCCAGGTGACTGCAGCTATAGCTTCCAACGACAACAACTACTTTTATATAAGAAAAAAAGAAAGAACTTGCATTTCTATAGCATCTTTCATGGCCTCAGGACTTCCCAAAGCACTTGACAGCCAATGAAACTATTTTGTGGTGTCAATGTTGTAATGTGGGGAAACGCAGCAGCAAATTTGCACACAGCAAGGTCCCACAAACAGCAATGAGATAAATGATCAGATAATCAGTTTTAGCTTTGTTGGTTGATGGATGTGTGTTGGCCAGGAGAATACCCCTACTCTTTTTTTCCAATGGGATATTTTACATTCACCGCAAAGGGCTGATGGGGCCTCGGTTTAACATCTCATCTGAAAGGCCACACTTCTGACAGTGCAGCACTCCCTCAGTACTACAATGGAGTGTCAGCTTAGATTATGTGCTCAAGTCTCTGGAGTAGGACTAGAAGCCACAAGCTTCTAATTTAGGAGCATGTGCACTCGCACTGAGCCAAGCCTGTCTCTCTTTACCATAGTATATGGTGCCCTTAATGTAGAAGAGCATCTTGAAGTGCTTCACAGAGGTGTAATCAAAAAATGGATGTTGAGCTAAAGAAGGAGGGATTAAGAGGGTTGACAAAGACTTGGTCAAAGAGGTGGGCTTTAAGGAGGGTCTTAATGGGAGGAGAAGGAGATGTAAAGATGGCATGGTTTAAAGAAGAAATTTCGGAGTGTGGGATCTAGGCAGCTGAAGGCACGGTCACCAATGGTGAGCCGAAGGGAGGGAGGTTGTAGGGCTGAAGGAGGTTACAAAGAATGGGAGGGGCGAGTCTATGGTGGCATTTAAACAAAAGGATGAGAATTGAAAATTTTAGGTTTTGTGGGACCAGGAGCCAATGTAGATCAATGAGGACAGGGGAGATAGCTGAGCGGGACTTAGTGTGGGTTAGGATACAAGCAGCAGAGTTTTTTCATGAGCTGAAGTTTGGAGAGGTTAGAGGATGGAAGGTCAGCTACAAAATTGCTCCTTACAAAAATGGTAAAAGAGAAAAAGAAAGAACTTGCATTTATACAGTTCCTTTCATGACTTCAGGACATCCCAAAGTGCTTTACAACCAATGAAGTACTTTTTGAAGTGTAGTCACTGTTGTAATGTAAGAAATATGGCAGCCAATTTGCACACAGCAAGGTCCCACAAACAGCAATATGATAATGACCAGATAATCTGTTGGTTGAGGGATAAATATTGGCCGGGGAGAACTCCCCTGCTCTTCTTGAAAATAGCACAATGGGATCTTTTACATTCGCCTGAGAGGGCAGATGGGGCCTCAGTTTAACATTTCATCTGAAAGACAGCGCCTCCAACAGTGCAGCACTCCCCTGAAGTATCACTTTAGATTATGTGCTTAAGCCTCTGGAGTGGGGGCTTGAACCCACAACCTTCCGCTTCAGAGGCAAGTGCATGCGCACTGAGCCACAGCTGACACCAAGTTAAACCTTGTTGAGTAAATGCATTGTTAACAAGAGTGGGGCCTGGTTTTTTTTCCCCCCTCAGCGCTCATTGGGAAATTCAACACTGTCCTCCCTCGCTCATAGTTTTGTGCCCACTAATTGGCCCTGATATTTATGGGGAGGGAGTGGGGGAGCATGGTTGCAAGGGGGGGATCTGGGAAATCCCGGGAACGTGGAGATCCTGCCGAATTTTATTTTGTTACTCCGTTTCCCACCTGGCAACTGGCCAGATTGACAGCGGTAGAAGACCACAGCCGGGGACCGTTGGGAATGATCCCTGGCAACCAGGAAAGATCGGGGGGTGGGGGGGGAGAAAGGGAGGTCGGACTGGCAACCGGTGGGGGGAGCGAGTGAGATCATGGTGCAGAAGGGGGGGGTCGGTCACAGGTTTGGAGGGGGTGATCGGCCGAACGCAGCAGAAGATTTGCTTGAGAGGCCTGTGGGGAAGCACTCCTGCTCCTCCTGGCTCACAAGCGGTGCTATAAAAAGCACTTACTTGCCTGATCCGACTGCTCCCGTCTCCATTTAGCTGCCGGGCTTCCTGAGCCCCGGGAAACCCGACCGGCAACCATTAAATTTAAATCAGGCTCCCAACTGCACTATGGGAGCCTGATTTAAATATTATAATGAGGTGTCCTGACTCTCGAAAGCGGGACACAGACACGGCTCGCAACCCACCACTGTAAAAATGGCGGCAGCCACGTACATGGTGGGTTGTGGTCAAGTTACACAATTTTTAGTTTTTAACCCCCCCCCATCGACGCTCTCCCACCCATTTTGGGGAGGGGGGTTACATTCCCCCCATTGAGTTTCTACTGCAAAGAAGAATGGTTAAAATAATTATTTAACCCTACTTCTGTTTGAATTGCTTTACTGAGCCGTGCCACTGTGTTGTATTTGCTCTAATTGCAAATCCAAGTGCTCATACGTTTTTGTTTTTTCTGGTTCTAGTGGACATCCTGACTTACGTAGCTTGGAAGATTAGCGGTTTCCCAAAGAACCGTGTGATTGGCAGCGGCTGTAATTTAGACTCTGCCAGATTTCGATACCTGATGGCCGAGAAACTCGGTCTCCATCCGTCTAGCTGCCACGGTTGGGTGCTGGGTGAACATGGAGATACCAGTGGTAAGGCTAAATGGTCAAATCCTGTGATGCCAAATTGCTACACGTAATAGAAGTCGCACACTTTTTAGTTACATCAAACAGGGAGTCGATTTTAACCCTACCATCTGGGCGGGTGGGCAGTTAAAACCAAGCAGGTTAGTTACCCACTTGGAACTCGTCCCATTTCCAGCCGAGGTCTCCCCTGCCCCAGTCTTTCTGCCCCCCATGCCCGTCCCACCTGTGAAACCCTCCCAGAATTCCCTCCCCATGCTTGCTGGTGAGCCATCCTTTTGGTGCCGGCCGGCTGGCCTGAACTTCCTCTCTGGCCCACCGTCCACCTGCCCGTTTTTGGGCGGGCAGCTGACCGGAAGCATGCAGGTGAGGCCCGGGAGTTAAAATGCTCCCGGGGCTCAAATTTAGGCCGATGAGTGGGTTTTGCACTCGCCCTGCCCCACCCACCCGAAACCAGTTTGGGGTTAAGATTGACCGTGCGGCACTAATGCCATTTAATAAGACTATTATATGAATTTAATTTTTAAGGAGCTTAGGAGTGAATTTGGCATTGCTAAAACAGTTAATTTGCTGTTGAGCTTTGTTTGGCATAAGACATATGCTTTGTTGATTAGTTCCTTGTTTTTAACTACATATCTTAATTTGCTCACCAAAAGCTTCATATGTTTGAGTTGGAGACAACATGCGATATACAAACTAGCCTTTGCATAAAGGTATTAAATTGAAGGGAATTGTATCATTGAATGCGATGTGCAGTATGTCCCATTATACTTCTAACAAGTGGCACAAAATTATCTCTCACGTGCTGCGATTAAATGGCAGTTTGCCAGTGGATCTCTGGAGCGACAGCACAAGAACTGTGTACATTCAGCTGCTTTGCATTTGCAGTTCCTGTTTGGAGTGGTGTCAATGTGGCAGGAGTTGGACTGCAGCAGCTGAATCCTGATATTGGAACTGCCCAGGACAAGGAGAACTGGAAAGATGTCCATAAAATGGTGGTGGAAAGGTACAAAATAAAGTCTTATGAAATGATGAGCAAAAGATACTGTTGAAAATGTATTGGGCTGATATCAGTGTCCTGACTTTTCTTGAAATCGTATGAATCTTTAACCAGGCACACAGAAATATGAGCCAAGACTCGAGAGAGATTTAGAAGGTAACATATTTAAAATGTACTTGGGGAAATAATATTATCAGTTTCTGTCAAATGGTAGCAACTTTTTTTTGTTAAAAGATGTAGTCTTGTATAGTTCAGTTAAAAGGTAACCAAATGATTGGCAGTTACATTAGCAGATCAATTATTGCTCCCGTATCTAAAGTGTGCAGAAAATTAGAATTACAAAATAATGAGAATCCAAAAATTTCCAACATGAAAGAAAGAAAGAGCTTGCATTTATATTGTGCCTTTCACGACCTCCACACATCCCAAAGTGCTCCACAGCCAATGAAGTACTTTTGAAGTGTAGCCACTGTTGTATTGTAGGGAACATAGGAACAGGAGTAGCCCATATCCATATCCCTTGATACCCTTACTGAACAAAAATCTATCGATCTCAGTCTAGAAAACTCCAATTGACCCAGCATCCACAGTCTTTTGGGGGATGCAGTTTCAGATTTCCACTACCCTTTCTGTGAAGAAGTGCTTCCTGATTTCACTCCCACAGAGAATAAAGGTTTCAGTTCATAAGAGACTCAGTCTGCTGATGGAATCTGTCGTCAAGGCGGGGGAGGCTGAACTGTAACAAGTGTCACAGATTTTAGACTAAGCACTGCTGGTGTGAAGATAAAAATGTTACTTTTAAGTTCAATATCTGTGCTCATTATGATCGATTCAATCGAAAAATTGTGGACGTTTACAGCACAGGAGACTGCCGTTTGGCCCATCGTGTTACGAATAGTCCAGTAAGACCTAGCTAACAGTAATGAGTTAATCTGAACATTGACAGCTGAAACTGGCAAATTTAGAACCTGTCTCCTGTAAGTTTTGAACGTTTCACTTCAATAGATACAATATATAATCATAGAATGATTACAGCACAGAAGGAGGCCGTTCAGTCCCTCGAGCCTGTGCCATTCAGCCCATCAAGACCAGGACAAGCAACATCACTTTCACTGATTTTGTATCCTAGTGTCAGTTAGGTAGTCTGCACAATGTATTGTTTTATATATTGAATGGTGCAGTAGAGCATCATTAATTCCAGTTTGCACTGTTAATGAAACTAGTATTAAGAATTTCTCGCACATTTTCAGTTGAGACTGTTATCAGATATGTAAATGTCTGTTATAAACTCTGCTCTTTGCTAGTGCTTATGAAGTGATTAAACTGAAGGGATATACTAACTGGGCCATTGGCCTCAGTGTCGCTGAACTGACTGAATCCATGGTGAAAAATCTGAAGAGGGTTCACCCAGTATCCACCATGGTAAAGGTATGAAATGTTACTGCATTGTTAAATGATTCATTTAGTATATTACCTGGTTTATAATAAATGAAGAAACTCTTAAGGGTGCTTAATAGCTGGTGTTGGGATCTCCACACTGACATCTCTATCTATTAGACACTGAATGTTGTTGTATTGTACATGTTTAGATTATGCCAAAATGTTAGTGGGGAATGATTTCCATACCACTGTAGTTTGTTACAATTGAGGATTTGAGATAAGCTTTTCTTTCTGCAGTCATTCAATATTCTCCCCTTTCCCAACAAATAGGAGTTGTATGCATTATGTGCTTTCTCCTACTGAGATTATGTGGTCCGCTCAAACAATTAACCCAACTCAGTAAATTGTGTATTGGCTTTAACCTGTAGTCCTTTTGATCTGTGTATCGATATCAGTTTACCAACATTGAAGAGGTACTTGGCTCATATTACCTCTACATGTTGGTAAACTGATAATGATACATGGATTAAAAGGGCTGCGGGTTAAAATTGCTCAAAGTTATTTACAAATTGTAAGAGCACAGAAAAGCAGTATTATTAGTACTAACCAAATGCTATCAAGTATGAAGGAACGTTGACATGCATGAAGCAATGAAACCTGAGTTAATTATCATCAATTCTTCAGCAGAAATATTGTAAAGCTTTGGTTAAACTGAGTTTTGTTTAATGCACATGATAGGAAAACATTCATCAAAATGCTTCTCTTCATTAGAGGCAAAATGATCCCCCTTATAGAATCATAGAATCGTTACAGCACAGAAGGAGGCCATTCGACCCATCGAGCCTGCGCCGGCTCTTTGTAAGAGCAACCCAGTTAGTCCCATTCCCCTGCTCTTTCCCTGTAGCCCTCCACATTTTATCTCTTCAAGTATTTATCCAATTCCTTTTTGAAAGCCACGATTTAATCTGCTTCCACCACCCTTTCAGGCAGCGCATTCCAGGTCATAACTACTTGCTGCATAAAAAAGTTTTTCCTCATGTCGCCTTTAGTTCTTTTGTCAGTCACCTTAAATCTGTACCCTCTGGTTCTTGACTCTTCCGCCAGTGGGAAAACTTTCTCTTTATTTACTTTATCTAAACCCGTCATGATTTTAAACTTCTATCAAATCTCCTCTCAACCTTCTATGCTTTAAGGAGAACAACACCAGTTGCTCCAGTCTAGCCCTGTAACTGAAGTCCCTCATCCCTGGAACCATTCTCGTAAATCTTTTCTGCACCCTCTCTAAGACCTTCGCATCTTTCCTAAAGTACGGTGCCCAGAATTGGACACAATTCTCCAGTTGTGGCCGAACCAGTGTTTTATAAAGGTTCAACATAACTTCCTTGCTTTTAAACTCTATGCCTCTATTTATGAATCCCAGGATCCCGTATGCTTTTTTAACCGCTTTCTCAAACCTGTCCTGCCACCTTCAAAGATTTGTGCACATATACCCCCAGGTCTCTTCCAACACCCGCTCTTGTCACTTGATAATTGGACACCTTGTCTAATTTTGACGTCACATGATCTCTTCCCCCAGGTAGCTAAAAGATTTAGCTTTTAACCTCAGGTTTTCTTGAAGTCTGATTTGCAATGAATGGACCAATATGGTTTTGACACATTGCAACATCTTTTTAAAACTGTAAAATTAAATGTAGCATCCAATGGGTGGGGGGAAACACAACAATGCTAATGAAGATTTTGACTCGCATTGTCTGGAACCTGATGGGAAGCGTTTCTATATAATGACTATATGTATTTAAACATGCATCTGTTCTCTAATATTTACAAATCTTCATTCACCAGATTTAGTATGATGCACCTTTCAAATTACAATGATATAAAACCATGAATATTTTAAAATACAGTGATATAATCTTAAAATCAGTGACACGCCATGCGACATGTCATATTTGTTTTTCATTCTCGGGCTGTGGGCTTCACTGGTCTTACCAGATGTTGCATGCATGGAGTCACGTTCTGGTTCACTTGCAGGACTGGGACAAATATCTACTGGAAACCTAAAACCATAGCAGGTAGCTTAAATCTAATGAGCACTGTTTCTTCATACACAAACAGTCCAATAGGTACGGTAGTGTAGTGGTTTTGTGATTGGACTACTGTAATTGGCTTACTGAATCACAGACAGCAGAGGAATAAACACACTGACCATGTCATGTGGGCTGTAAACTACAAATAAGATTTATTAAAAATAGCAATTAGATAGCAATTCAATGCAGCACATTTTATTTGATTACAGAACTTTTAATTTCTATCTCAGGTACAAAAATATAAGATGCAGCCCTTTGCTTATTCTATCAATAGTACTAGACCTGGACCAGCATTTGTAATGTAACTTGTACATGAGGTTTAATCCACTAATGCAGTCGCTAAACTCTATCTCACTGGACTTAGAAAACTAAAGAACTAACAGAAAATGGTCAAATACATCTCTGCCTGGGTGAAGAACCGTCAATTATTCTTTACCCCGAGAAGCACCCTGTGAGATCAAGGCAGCCCTTAAGGATGAGGATACAATAAATGGCTTTCTTGCAAAAAAAGAGTGACTGATAACTCGGCCATTGGGAACGACTGTATGTATCTATAGAAATGACTATATGTATCTGTAGGAACAACTATATGTATCTATGGGACCAACTATATGTATCTCAGATCTGTGACATCCTGCTGTAAGCTGAAGTGATTCAGAATCAATGAGCGGATTGTTTAACACACTAATGGAAGGCGAACTGGACCCCACCCCCTCCAGTATATGATATTCCCAGATATACCTGAGGAATGTGAATTTTCTTCCAACTGGATAATATAAACCTCCACAAAGTATGACTAAAGGGACTAGAGTCATAAGTAAATAATAAAATGTACAGACTTTGATCTGAATTCGGTAACAAGATGATGGAAGAATGGAGTCCATTGTATTTAAGATAGCAAACTGTGATTTAAAAATGGTTCAAAGGCTTACTTCAAACTCTGCTCGGAGCTCTTATATAAAAGTAGGATCAGCTCAACTTTATACTTTGTATCTGCACCGGATATTTTGCTTTAGGCGTGAGTGTAACATGTTTATAATCTAGTTGTAGCTGCAAGTTTTCCCTATTTGATACAATGGAGCCCACATAAGTACTCAGTGAATAAATGCACACTTTTTCCAGATTCCCAATTCTTTTGCCATTAACTCAGTGACATCAGTTCAATGAGTTAAGTTTACATATCCCTTTATCAGCCCGTTCTGCTATTAAGACAGTGGGGGAAATTTTAACATTCGACAGTGGCATAAAACGGGTGATATTGGATCGGCTGCCCGTTAAACACCCTGCCTGATTTTCCTATGAATTGAAATCAATGGAAAGAAAAATCTGGCTGGGTGTATAAAGGGCAGCCGATGCAAAGCAGTGGGGGTTTTTTTGCCTGTAAATAATGCATTGCAATCTAGTGATTCTGTAATTGTATCTTTAACCCCAGGGCATGTATGGCATAGAGAATGAGGTCTTCCTGAGCCTGCCCTGTGTCCTGTGTGTTGATGGTCTGACTGATGTCATCAATCAAAGGCTGACAGACGATGAGGTGGCCCAACTGAGAAAGAGTGCTGAGACCCTTTGGAATATTCAGAAGGAACTGAAGGATCTGTAATTTTGAGGCTAACTGCAGTGCTCCTTCACTGAAGCTGCAAATCAACCAACTAGGGCAAAGTGTATCTGTATTCTCTTGTACACGATTTGTAGTGAGAGCGATGTTGTTACCATGTAAACCCAAAACGGTATAACTATATCCAAACTGGTCACATATAAAAATAAAATGTGTGAACCTTCTATTTGTCTTTCAACTGCTTCAAAAATATTGATGTCCTTATCATAGTTAATGCAATTTCTGTATACTGCAGTATATAAAGGATAATATATCCTTTTCGCAAAGACGAGCACGGATGAGGGAGGCCAGTCAACCCATTTGGTTCATCCTTCTACAGAAACTTACAATTTCCTTCCCCCAACCCGATTGCAACATCTGACTGCCTGTGGAACGACTCCAGAGTTTTGCCCCACTCCCCAACCCAGACGTCTAGTCCAGGTATGAGTCACATACTTTGTATGAAGAAGTGCTTCCTGACATCAGTTTTGCCTGTTGCTCTGACCACATTTAGTTTATTCTACAATCACTCATAAAACGATACAGCACAGAAGGAGGCCATTTGGCCCATCGTGCCTCTGCGGCACTTTGAAAGAGCTATCCAATTAGTCCCTCTCCCTTGCTCTTTCCCCATAGCCCTGCAAATTTTTCCTTTTCCCTTTGGAAAGGCTCTATTGAATCTGCTTCCACCACCCTTTCAGACAGTGCATTCGAGATCATCATAACTCACTGCGTTAAAAAATTTCTCCTCATTACCCCTCTGGTTCTTTTGCCAATTATCTTAAATCCGTGTCCTCTGGTTACCGACCTTCCTACCAGTGGGAACAGTTTCTCTTTATTTGGAAATATATCGCCGTTCCTTCATTGTCGCTGGGTCAAAATCCTGGAACTCCCTTCCTAACAGCACTGTGGGAGAACCGTCACCACACGGACTGCAGCGGTTCAAGAAGGCGGCTCACCACCACCTTCTCGAGGGCAATTAGGGATGGGCAATAAATGCCGGCCTTGCCAGCGACGCCCACATCCCGTGAACGAATTTAAAAAAAACTCTATCAAAATCTTTCATAATTTTGAACACATCTATTCAATCTCCCCTTAACTTTCGCTGCTCTAAGCTTCTCCAGTCTCTCCACGTAACATGTGAAGTCCCTCATCCCTGGTATCATTCTAGTAAATCTCCTCTGCATCCTCTCCAAGGCCTTGACATCCTTCCTAAAGTGTGGTGCCCAGCTTCTCCAGTCTCTTCTACAAGGTTTAAAATTTTGCAGACAAATTAACGAGATTAGGGGACAACAACTTACTTGTGAAGGGTACAATTCTGCATGGTTTTTAACCTAATCATTTCTAATATAACACAGGGCTGTAACCTAAAAGGAAAATACTCCATCGGGATACCTCTGCTAGATTCAGAAAACCATTTGAGCATGTACTTGCAATGCTGCCATTTAGTAAAATGTATCCATAGAGTAGAACCCAGTGTCTGCATGTGTCAGCCACTAAAGCTTCCCACTTATACTAAAAGTAGCAATTTGCTGAGCTCATTTAAAAGGTAACACCTCTGTACTCAGCAGAAAAGTGGCTTGTGGATTAACAGGCAATCTTGTGCTACATCAAACTAGCCCATTCACGTAGCACCTATTTGCAACAGTACTAGGAAGTTTGCGCTAACCTACGGCGTGCTTACAAGACCATCAGATACAAAACCATGTCTTAACCCTACAGTTTTGTGTATTCGTGCTCCTCAGGACAAGGTGTCAGCGTTGGAGGATTTTCCATTTCCCTAGGTCAGGTATTGCACCTTTGCAGACGTCCTATTTTTAACAGATAAAGAAAGAGCTTGCACAAGCTTAGCACGTCCCAAACCGCTTCACAGCCAATGAAGTACTTTTTGAAGTGCAGTCACTGTTATAATGTAGGGAAATATGGCAGCCAGTTTATACACAGCAAGCTCCCACAAATAGTAATGAGATAAATGACCAATAAAACTGTTTTACTACTGTTGATTGAGGGATAAATGTTGGCCAGGACACTGAAGAGAACTCCCCTGCTTTTCTTTGATAGTGCTGAGGGATCTTTTACATTTACCTGAGGGGGCAGATGGATCCCAGGCTTAATGTTTCATCCAAAAGACAGCACCTCTGACACTGCAGAACTCCCTCAGTACTTAACTGAAGTGTCAGCCAAGATTATGGGCTCAAGTCTCTGGAGTGGGGCTTGAGCCCACAATATTCTAACTTTGTGACGAGAGTGCTGCCACTGAGCCAAGGCTGACTCCTAACCCAATAGTGTCCTCTTTTAAACTCCACTCTCTGAGGTCCCCTGTGCTGGTGTAATGTTTCCAGTTTCTACAATCATTCCCATGGCCTGTCTGTCAGTTTTAGTTCCAATTGGTGCTGATTGCCTGTTTTGTGCTGTGGGCCCTGATTTAATAGGAGCTGATTTTAAGGTGCCATAGCTTGTTTCCAACCATCATATTCAGAACTGGGGCCTAGAGATGAAAGTTTCCTTTCAGGTACATTATAAGAGCCTTGTAAGGCTCCCTATATGAAATGCGTATAGTCTCAAGCCCCTGCATGGGCCCATACATTAAGCTGCCTACAAATTGCCACTAAGATGTCTAATGCATGGGGAAATGGAAAATTTCACATGGACACTGCAGCAGGTGCTTGAAGCCGAGACAAATTCGAGGAAACTTTACTCTGTATCCCACCTGTTTCATACCTTATCTGGGAGTACTCAATGATGGACACTGGGTGACAAAAGAAGAATGTTGTTCTATTTGCCCCAGCACTTTTGTTTAAAACAAAGAATCAAAATTATAAATTGTCAAATAATATGGAGCTGACAACTCAAACAGAATCTGTTTCTAAAATAAAAATTATTTGAATAAGATGGGGGCGCACACAAGGAGCAGCACAGTGTTGCACAGGTGACCTGAGAGTTGCACTGGGTGGGGAGAGGACATTTTCAGTGATAGTTGCAATAGTGTCAGTCATGGCTCAGTGGTAGTTCTGTTATCTGCTGAGTTAGAAGGTTGTGGGTTCAAGTCCCACTCCAAAGACTTAAGCACAAGACTTAGGCTGACAGTGCAGTGCTGAGGGAGTGCTGCACTGTCAGAGGGATGTTGTGTAAGGTGCTATATAAATGCAAGTCTTCTTTAATTTCACTGTCTCAAGATTTTGGAACCTGTAGAGTAGAAACATGAACACAAACAATTGTTCAGTATTCTCTGTCCTCTATGGTAATGAAACATGCAATGAAAGAAAGCTGGACAGTTTCCACACTCGATGCTTAAGAAGAATAATAGAAGATATGATGGGAAGACCAGATAAGGAAACTACCAAAGTCAACTAAGCAGAGAGTGAACAACAACGTTTGAGGAATAGGCTTAGATATCTGCAACACATCAAGTGGAAGCTGACCACGAGATTCTAAGGCAGAAACTTGATTGGAGCCAAAGAACTACAGACGGAGGGGAGAACAACATCTGACTTGGAGGATAAAGATCAAGAAAGGTGGAGAGCTCATGAATACCAGCTGGGACGAGTTTATAGGCCTAGTGAAAAATGTGTATATCTGGCAACACTTAGTGGCCTCATACTACTTGGCACAAGGGATTGAAGCTTAAGTGCTCCTTACGCTCATCTGGGAATGTTTTCCACCAGCAATGAAAAATGTTAAACTATTGCAACCTTTACCTCGAGAGTTGGTCGCTAAGCCTTTCCAAAACATAATTTAACGCCCTTCTTTCTGTCCTTTGTGTCACCTTTCTGGGTTCTTTGGGAAGCTTTCCTCGAGCGTTGAGTGCTCACAAACAGGAAAGTTTTGCTCCAACCAAGAATAATCTCAGAGCAGGAGAAAAAAACTATGTCCTTCAAACATAGCTAAATAACAAAGAATACAAGAGTATTGATTATTTTGATGGAATACTGTGAACTTCATGATTGAGGTGTACAAAATTATGAGGGGCACAGATAGGATGGATACTAAGGAGCTTTTTCCCTTCGTTGAGGGTTCTATAACAAGGGGACATAGATTCAAGGTAAAAGGCGGGAGGTTTAGAGGGGATTTGAGAAAGAACTTTTTCACCCAGAGGGTGGTTGGAGTCTGGAACTCACTGCCTGAAAGGGTTGTGGAGGCAGGAACCCTCACAACATTAAAGAAGCATTTGGATGAGCACTTGAAATGCCATAGCATACAAGGCTACGGACCAAATGCTGGAATATGGGATTAGAGTAGACAGGGATTGATGGCCGGCGCGGACACGGTGGGCCAAAGGGCCTCTATCCGTGCTGTATAACTCTATGACTCTATGACTCTATAACAGTGTTGCGTTGAATTTGTATTGGAGAATGGCCTTTTCTTTCATTCCCGGGGATGTGGGCGTTGCTGGCAAGGCTGGCATTTTACTGCCCTTCTCTAATTGACCTTGAGAAGGTGGTGGTGGGCCTTCTCCTTGAACTGCTGCAGTCCGTGTGGTAAAGGTGCTCCCACAATTGGCTGCCATTCACACTAACGTAGAAATGTTTAAAGGAAAAGAAAGTTGAAGTTTCATCACTGTTGTAATGTAGGGAAGCATGGCAGTCAATTTGTGCACAGCAAGGTCCTACGTACGGCAATGAGATAAATAACCAGATAATCTGTTTTTTGGTGAAGTTGGTTCTGGCCATTTGGCCTCTCAAGCTTATTTGTCTCTGAGGCCCAACTAAGCTATTTTCCTGTAAAAATCATTCATCTATCTCTGCCGCTCGGGCTATTATTTATTTATTTTTCCTTGTTAGATCTGCCCTTGTAGGCTGCCCATCATCTGACCATTAATGGTACTCTGTAACTGCATGTCCTGAAATGCGGGTTCAAGAATGGTGACCATAATTATCTGCTGTTCCTTTCCTTTTTTAAGGTTGAGCACTGCTTTGTCATGTGAAGTTCCCTTCAGTACCCAGGTAAGAATGGACTAAACTCCTTTCCCTTCCTCCTCCTCACCCACCCCACTCCTCGGAGTGGCAGGTAGGTCTGGGCTTTGGAATACAGCTTTCTACTTGGGGGTCTAATTGCCGTCACTGAGCTGGTAGGTTGTCACAGTCTCCACTTTATTTCCTGATTTTTCTTTCATTTTACACCAAGTGAAAGAAAAGGAACTTTTGATATTTTTGAGAAGCCATCATTGTAAAGCTGATGTTTTCTATGAATTTCACTCTAAAGCCCAGAATAATGGTTAAAAGTAATGCAGTCTATTGAGCAGATTCTCTCTTTCTCCCCTTTTCTATACTTTCTGTACAGTTTTATCACATGACCACTAAGTAGTCTCAGTAATACAGCCCAGAATTAGACATCATAATGTTGGATGTTAGCACAAAGCGAGGTAATAGTACATCTGATATAAATTGCCTGCAATTTTCCTGTCAACTGTACATTATGTGAACATTCTTTACCAAAGGAAATGTATAACAAGGGAACACTGACTCTGGGACACATCTTGTGATAAATCGATGTGCAGTTTCTTGGCAACTAATTTTCCAGGTAGCTTTCCAATATCATATTCACACAGCTTCTGCCATATCTTCAAAAGGCAGTGGTTCTATAGAGTAGTCCACAGTATTCTCACGGTCTTCATGTCAGTGCTGAGAACAATCCAGCCTGGGTGTGTGTTTGGCATGAACTGAGCAGGATTGAGCTGGATCTGATTGCTCTGAGCAAGTCATCAATTCCTTTAGTGCTTGGATGTCCAAACAGTGACCATGAGTTCTGCAAGCCCTGCCAATCTGACCCAGGGAATCCGGGCAACTAAATTCTACTTGCCCTTATAATTCTTGCTTGCTGGTTTGGCCTGTTTGTTAAGCCTTGAATCAGGACACCCAGTATCTATTGGTATCCTTACCTTAAGATATATGCAAATTAATGGGACCTTGGGCCCTGATTTCACCTCCAGGCCAGTTTTTGGTGGGTGAGTAGCAGTATGAATTAGAAACTCACCCACTACTCCAGAAATAAAGCCTGGTGGTATTTTAAGTCCTGGGTCTCATTTAAATCCCGCTGACCCACTTCCCACCCATTCTGGCCAGCGGGAAGCAGCAGTAAATCACATGGCACATAGGCCACCCGTAGAGACCAGGTAGGTGGTGGGGCCTCCGGGAAAGGCGGGGGGGGGGGGGGGTTTGTCTGTAGCAGGGGTAGCCTAAACTTTCCTCGTAGGGGAAAGCACTCCTACTCCTCCTGGCCCCACAAGGAAAGTAAAAAAAAGTTACAAAAGACATACCTGTTTGGGCCTCTTCTGTTCCAGATCCTCTTTCACCTAGTGGGAAACTCACTGCTGCTTTCCATTCAGGCCCAATAAATTTATGTTTCATAAATCATGACTTAAATTTCCAACGGATTCAGTGCCGTCAAAATATCATTCAACGGATTGGAAGTTAATCTAAGTACAAATAGGATACAGATAAAACTGAAAGAGGTAGACAAGGTTCAGGAAGGTTGGTGATAGGATAAAAGCCTCATGAATAGTGTAGGTACGACATGACTTGTATGTGAATTTATTCAATGATCTTCTAACAGATCGAGCTGCATCAGACACAGGCAAACTGTATATTTGGATGGATCGACGACTGTCGACGTGGCTATAATCAAGTTAGTGCATTTGCCCTCCGTTAAATGTGTATTTAAGTGCTTTGTTGTCTCTATTCACTGTTGCCCTACTGGGGGAAAGAATGAGTTACGGGGGATGATCAGGAGAACTCCCGCAGGAAGTCACCCCCAAATACTATACTATGGTATATTCCCCTCATTCGACTATGATTATAATGCAGCAGCCCATATTTAGGTGGGTGTGTTATACGCCCAACGTCACTTGGAAAATGGCAGAATCCATTAGACTTAACAGGCTGGGATTTTTTTCTCTAGAAAAGAGAAGGCTGAGGGGTGACCTAATAAAGGTCATTAAAAATATGAAGGGGGTTCGGTAGGGTTGACGTAGAGAAGATTGTTTCCACTTATGGGGGAGTCCAAAACTAGAAGTCATAACATAAGATGGTCATTAATAGATCCAATAAGGAATTCAGGAGAAACTTCTTTACCCAGTGAGTGGTGAGAACGTGGAACTTGCTACAACAAAAAGAAAGAAAGAAAGACTTGCATTTATATAGCACCTTTCATGACCTTAGGACGTCCCAAAGCACTTTACAGCCAGCTAACTACTTTTTGAAAGTGTAGTCACTGTTGTAATGTAGGAAGCATGGCAGCCAATCTGTGCACAGCAAGCTCCCACAAACAGCAATGTGATAATGACCAGATAATCTGTTTTTAGTGATGTTGGTTGAGGGATAAATATTGGCCAGGACACTGGGAATAACTCCCCTGTTCTTCTTCAATATAGTGCCATGGGATCTTTTACGTCCATCTGAGAAGGCAGACGGGGCCTTGGTTTAACCTCCAACAATGCAGCACTCTCTCAGTACTACACTGAACTGTCAGCCTAGATTTTGTGCTCAAGTCTCTGGAGTGGAGCTGGAACCCACAACCTTCTGACTTGGAGTAGTTGAGGTGAATAGCATAGATGCAGCGGAAGCTAGATAAGTACACGAGGGAGAAAAGAATAGAAGGATATGCTGATAGGATGAGATGAAGTAAGGTGGGAGGAGGCTCGTGTGGAGCATAAACACCGGCATAGACCAGTTGGGCAGAATGGCCTGTTTCTGTGCTGTAAAATTCTGTGTAACTCCATGTATGTAATGGGGGAGGATGGCGATCTAGCAGACCAGCTCCTGAAGAATTGTCTGATGCGCTTTTTTCAAGTTACACCTGGGCGCTGGGCGTAACGCGAGTAAAAAATATTGGCCCATAAATACCTTTATGGTTCAGCAGTCTTGTGTATTGTAAAACTATATGATTAACAGTCAAGATTACTGCCCTTTCCTTTACTGTTAAACTAAACAATCTTTTATTTGTTAGAAGATGTGTTCAATTCCACTGATCAAACTAGGTAGAGTTTTGCTAACCTCCAGGTAGGACAGTGAGGTGTATAGTAATTCTTAGCCCTTCTAACAAAGATGGTGTTCCACCTACACAGTACCGATCACTAAATTGCCACTTTTGTCCTACTGAGATAGGATGACCTTATGAACCATGGGGAACAGGACCATATGGGTGTTATAAAGCTGTATTGCACTGCACGCAAAGGGCAGTGGAAATCTAGAACACTTCCTGCACCTCCCGCCCCCCCCCAATAGCCTGTGGATGCCGGGTCAATTGAAATTTTTCAAGACTGAGATTGATAGACTTTTGTTGTTGAGGGTATCAAGGGAATATGGAGCAAAGCCAGATAAATGGAGTTGAGGTACAAGTCAGCCATGATCTAACTGAATGGCGGAACAGGCTTGAGGGGCTGAATGGCCTCCTCCTGTTTCTATGGTCGCCACCTCCATGATGCTACATAAAGTGGGCAGAATTCCCACATATTTTCTGGTACCGCTCACTCGATTAAACTGCTTTGACAGCAGCTGGCAATGAGAAATCTCAGCATAAATATCGATGGCTGGTGGCAAGCTACCCAAAACTTCAGCATACATGCGACATGAGGATAAATATTCAATTGCACGCCCTCTCGTGTGCACATGGCCCACGATTTTGGAATCCTGGAAAATCTTGCACGGCATACGTGTGATTTCCCGATGATGTGCTCCTGGCAGGTGAGGTTCCATCCTGGGAATACACAATCGGAAAATCTACCCTATTAGGGTAACCTTATTCATCACACTTCAACAACAACAACAACAACTATTATTATTGCTACTACTACTACTACTTGTATTTATATAGCGCCTTTTACGTAGTAAAATGTCCCATGGCACAACACTGGAGCGTTATCAAACAAAATTTGACACTGAGCCACATAAGGAGATATTCAAGGAGGTAGGTTTTAAGGAGCGTCTTAAAGGAGGAGAGAGAGGTAGAGAGGCAGAGAGGTTTAGGGAGGGAATTCCAGAGCTTAGGGCCTAGGCAGCTGAAGGCGTGGCCGCCAATGGTGGAGTGATTAAATTCAGAGATGCGCAAGAGGCAAGAATTGGAGGAGCACAGAGATTTTGGAAGGTTTTAGGGCTGGAGGAGGTTACAGAGATAGGGAGGGGTGAGGCCATGAAGGGAATTGAAAACAAGGATGAGAATTTGAAAATCGAGGCGTTCCCAAAGCAGGAGCCAACGTAGGTCAGTGAGCAGAGGGGTGATGGGTGAATGGGACTTGGTGGGAGTTAGGATACGGGCAGCAGATTTTTGGATGAGCTCAAGTTTATGGAGGGTGGAAGATGGGAGGCCGGCCAGGTGATCATTGGAATAGTGAAGTTTAGAGGTAACAAAGGCATAGGTGAGGGTTTCAGCAGCAGATGAGCTGAGGCAGAGGTGGAGACTGGCGACGTTACGGAGGTGGAAGGAGGCGGCCTTGGTGATGGAGCAGATATGTGGTCAGAAGTTCATCTCAGGGTCAAATAGGACTTTACTGAGATCAACTGACAGTTTATTGGGTAACTGTCCTGCCTGGTGTGCTACTGACTTATACAGGTCTAGAAGGTTCCATGTTTACTCCTTAGTTTGTATTGGGTTAGCTGATACTAGCCACAGTAGAAATGAGGTTCTATAATTGGCCTTGGCACCCCTGACCTAGATAGGGGGGATAGTGAGGGTTCCTGCTCTTGATAACAATCCAGCGACTCCTGTTGGAGACCGTGCATATGTGAACATCAGATTAGAACAGGATTGGGCTCAGCTGTGAAGCCTCCACAGTTAAATAGCCTACTGACCCTGTCTAGACTCATAGATGAAGGATGGTCACTTGGACAAGGCACCAGACGGTCAGCAATTGGGTGGTGCAGGGGATTAGATATCAATCTTTCACTTCTGGGATCGACATTCTCAATCCAGGTTCTGCTGAGCACAAAACTGCTCCTAGCTTGTTCCAAATTGGCAATGCTACTCAGGCAGGCCTAGGAATGGTTGCTATAGAAAATGTGCAATAGTGACGTGGTGTCTAGTTTGGAGCAGAGTAGAGAGAGCTTTGCTCGGCATCTAGTTGTGCTATACCTTTGCCTCCTGGGAGTGCCTGATGCTGACACTGGGTGCCTCCCTCAGCACTAATATTTCTCTCTTTGATGAGCACAATGGGCCAGAATTTACTGCAGTTGGTGAACGAGCGGCACCTGCCGTTCGTCAGACTCGCCCTCGCCCGTTTAATCTCCATGAGATCTTGCACTGGAAGTTGCTGGAAGTGGGAGAGGGATACTGCGTGGCGCCCCCTACAGGACATCTGGGATCTGTGTGAACAGGGCAAGCAACTGTGTATCTCCTTAACCAATCAGATTTAAGGATTGTGAAATGAACACTGAACCAGGAAGTATAAGTTAGAATAGTGAATTCAATGTCAAATCAGGGACAGAAAGCGAAATAAAGAGGGAAAAATCGGAGTAAGAGAGAGAGAGAGAAAAGAGACAGAAAGAAAAAGTTAAAGAAAATGTAATTTAAATTTTTATATCTCCAACAACAATTAAAATCTGAGGGAATGAGACTCCACACTTGTAAAGGTTAATTTTCAGTACCAGAGAGGTTGTTTGGCAGTCATTAAGACTTACCACACCGTTTTAGGTTTTGGTTGGACTAAAAAAACTGGACATACCTTTTTCTGGCGAAATTAATTCGTTTCCAGCTGGGCAGAAGAGCAAGTTCACGCCATTGCAGCCATTGACCGGTGGGTCAGCCAGCGAGATTTCCTTCCCGCGCAGCTTTCGGAGGAGCAGAGCATCCCGGAGAGCAACTTCCGGATTTCCTCGTTTGACTCCGCATGTTCGCTCGCCGGCAATTGCTCTTCCATTTACCCTGAAATAACGGTGAGCCCTGTTAGCATCGCTGTTATTTTCAGAGCAAATTCCGGGCCACCATATTTCACTGACAGCCATGACAAAGACGGAAGTGGCTTTTTCCGTATTTAGATGCATTTAAAAGAGAAAAATGTTTCTGCACTTATGCATTTTTGTGTGCAACACACAATTGGAATTATCTGCTTTCTGTGCTGCTGCTCAGAACACATCAACGATGGTTTGTAAAATACACATAACTGGACAACATTTAATAACCTGAGCTGAAAACACCCTGGAACAATTCAACGGTTCAATCACTATCACAACATCCACAAAAAGGAAAAGCGTTTATTCATCTGCACAAGCAATACCTTTATCCAAACATGCAATTGCAAGTTTGTTGTCATTGTGCTCACATAGGACTAATTGAACCTTCTGGGCTCTACATTGATTTCAATAACTTCAGATCATGACCACTGCTCCCATTTTTTCGGACAGCGGGTGCTGGTAATGTTTCTGCTGTTGCCATTTACAGCTACTCTAGACCCATCTTTTGTTTCTTAACCTGTCCCATTACCACCCTCCTTGCCTTGCATCCTCATCCCTTTTGTCATGTAATCTCTCTTGCCCTCTACCCTATCACAGACCTTCCCCTTTGTTCTTTCCTCCTCTCCTCCCCTCCCCCCCTTTCCCTGACTCTGTACTTGCTCAAAAACTTTAACTCTTTTAACATCTTCCAGTTCTGCTGAAAGGTCATCGACCTGAAACGTTAACTCTGTTTCTTTCCCCACAGATGCTGCCTCACTTGCTGAGCTTCTCCAGCATTTTCTGTTCTTATTTCAGATTTCCAGCAACCGCAGTATTTTGCTTTTGATTCAGTGTTTAATTTACGGCCTCTTCTCTTCCAGGAATGCCCCACCTTGAAGAAGTTCTGCTCTTCTCTCCGACGGGATTTCCGTTTGTCTCTTTTACCTTGTTCACCTTCATTGCTTTCTGTTTCCTTTCTCATGTTTGAGATGTATGGGTCCCAGCTGTGCCTGCCTTTTTGTGAGATATGTGAAACATATGTGAAACATTCTTTGTTCCAGTCCTACTCAGGACCCTCCCTCACCTCTTTTTCAGGTTGATGACTGTATCGGTGCCATTTCCTGCTCTCGCCCCGAACAGGAAAATTTCATCAACTTTGCTTGCAATTTCCACCCTTCCCTCGCCTTCATATGGTCCATCTCCAACTCTTCCCTTCCCTTCCTCGACTTGTCTATCTCCATTTCTGGGGATAGGCTGTCAACCAATATCTACTATAAGCCCATTGACTCCCACAGCAACCTTGATTACACTTCCTCCTGCCCTGCTTCCTGTAAGGACTCTATTTCCTTCTCCCAGTTTCTCCACCTTCCACACCAGTGCTTCCGATATGTCTTCCTTTTTCCTCAACCGAGGATTCCCCTCCACTGTAAGTTGATAGGGCCCTCGACCATGTGCATCCCATTTCCCGCACTTCTGCCCTCATGCCTTCCCCTCCCTTCCAGAACCATGATAGGGTCCCCCTTGTCCTCACCTTCCATCCCACCAGCCTCCACATTCAATGTATCATCCCCCACCATTTCCGCCACCTCCAGTGCGATCCCATCACCAAACACATCTTCCCCTCCCCTCCCCTTTCAGCATTCCAAAGAGACCGTTCCCTCTGCCACACCCTGGTCCACTCTTCCATCACCCCCAACACCCGCTCTCCTCACGGCACCTTCCCGTGTGAGCTCAGGAGATGCAACACCTTCCCTTTCACCTCCTCCCTTCCCACTGTCCAGAGCCCCAAACACTCCTTCCAGGTGAAACAGCGATTTACTTGCACTTTTTTCAATATAGTTTACTGCATTCATTGCTCACGATGCGGTCTCCTCGACACTGGGGAGACCAAACGCAGATTTGGTGATCGCTTTGCTGAACACCTCCCCTCTGTCCGCAAGCGTGACCCTGACCTGCCGGTCACTTGCCATTTTAATTCCCCGTCCCACTCCCACTCTGACCTCTCTGTCTTCGGCCTCTTACACTGTTCCAATGAAGCTCAACGGAAGCTCGAGGAACAGCACCTCACCTTTCAATTAGACACTTTACAACCTTCCGGACTCAACATTGATTTCAATACCTTCAGATCATAACCACTGCTCCCATTTTTTCAGACAACAGGTGCTGGCAATGGTTCTGCTGTTCCAATTTACAGCGCCCCAGACCCATCTTTTGTTTCTTTACTTGTCCCATTCCCACCCTCCTTGCCTTGCACCATCATCCCTTTTGTCCTGCCCTCCACCCTATCACAGACCTTCCCTTTTGTTCTTTCCTCCCCTCTATTCCCCACCCCACTCGCCCCTTTGCTTGGCTCTGTACTTGCCTAAAAACTATTTTTTAAAATTCGTTTATGGGATGTGGGCGTCACTGGCAAGGCCAGCATTTATTGCCCATCCCTATTTGCCCTTGAGAAGGTGGTGGTGAGCTGCCTTCTTGAACCGCTGCAGTCCGTGTGATTAAGGTTCTCCCACAGTGCTGTTAGGAAAGGAGTTCCAGGATTTTGACTCAGCGACGATGAAGGAACAGTGATATATTTCCAAGTCGGGATGGTGTGCGACTTGGAGGGGAACGTGCAGGTGGTGTTGTACCCATGGGCCTGCTGCCTTTGTCCTTCTAGTCGGTAGAGGTCGCGGGTCTGGGAGGTGCTGTCGAAGAAGCCTTGGCGGGTTGCTGCAGTGCATCCTGTGGATGGTACACACTGCAGCTACAGTGCGCCGGTGGTGAAGGGAGTGAATGTTTAGGGTGGTGGATGGGGTGCCAATCAAGCGGGCTGCTTTGTCCTGGATGGTGTTGAACTTGTTGTTGGTGCTGCACTCATCCAGGCAAGTGGAGAGTATTCCATCACACTCCTGATTTGTGCCTTGTAGATGGTGGAGAGGCTTTGGGGAGTCAGGAGGTGAGTCACTTACCGCAGAATACCCAACCTCTGACCTGCTCTTGTAGCCACAGTATTTATGTGGCTGGTCCAGTTAAGTTTCTGGTCAATGGTGACCCCAGGATGTTGATGGTGGGGGATTCGGCGATGATAATGCCGTTGAATGTCAAGGGGAGGTGGTTAGACTCTCTCTTGTTGGAGATGGTCATTGCCTGACACTTGTCTGGCATGAATGTTACTTGCCATTTATGAGCCCAAGCCTGGATGTTGTCCAGGTCTTGCTGCATGCAGGCTCGGACTGCTTCATTATCTGAGGGGTTGCGAATGGAACTGAACACAGTGCAATCACCAGCGAACATCCCCATTTCTGACCTTATGATGGAGGGAAGGTCATTGATGAAGCAGCTGAAGATGATTGGGCCTAGGACACTGCCCTGAGGAACTCATGCAGCAATGTCCTGGGGCTGAGATGATTGGCCTCCAACAAGCACTACCACTGTGCTAAGTATGACTCCACCCACTGAAGAGTTTTCCCCCGATTCCCATTGACTTCAATTTTACTAGGGCTCGTTGGTGCCACACTCGGTCAAATGCTGCCTTGATATCAAGCGCAGTCACTCCCACCTCATCTCTGGAATTCAGCTCTTTTGTCCATGTTTGGACCAAGGCCGTAATGAGGTCTGGAGCCGAGTGGGCCTCGCGGAACCCAAACTGAGCATCGGTGAGCAGGTTATTGGTGAGCAAGTGCCGCTTGATAGCACTGTCGACGACACCTTCCATCACTTTGCTGATGATTGAGAGTAGATTGATGGGGCGGTAATTGGCCAGATTGGATTTGTCCTGCTTTTTGTGGAGGACATAGCTGGGCAATTTTCCACATTGTCGGGTAGATGTCAGTGTTGTAGCTGTACTGGGACAGTTTGGCTAGAGGGGCAGCTTGTTCTGGAGCACAAGTCTTCAGCACTACAGCCGGGATGTTGTCAGGGCCCATAGCCTTTGCTGTATCCAGTGCACTCAGCCTTTTCTTGATATCACGTGGAGAGAATCGAATTGGTTGAAGACTGGCTTCTGTGATTGTGGGGATATTGGGAGGAGGCCGAGATGGATCATCCACTCGGCACTTCTGGCTGAAGATGGTTGCAAATGCTTCAGCCTTGTCTTTTGCACTCACATGCTGGACTCCGCCATCATTGAGAATGGGGATATTTACAGAGCCTCCTCCTCCCGTTAGTTGTTTAATTGTCCACCACCATTCACGACTGGATGTGGCAGGACTGCAGAGCTTTGATCTGATCCGTTGGTTGTGGAATCACTTAGCTCTGTCTATAGCATGTTGCTTCCGCTGTTTAGCATGCATGTAATCCTGAGTTGTAGCTTCACCAGGATGGCACCTCATTTTTAGGTAAGCCTGGTGCTGCTCCTGGCATGCTCTTCTACACTCCTCATTGAACCAGGGTTGATCCCCTGGCTTGTTGGTAATGGTAGAGTAAGGAATATGCCGGGCCATGAGGTTAGAGATTGTGCTGGAATACAATTCTGTTGCTGCCGATGGCCCACAGCGCTTCATGGATGCCCAGTTTTGAGCTGCTAGATCTGTTCTGAATGTATCCCATTTAGCACGGTGGTAGTGCCACACAACACGTTGGATGGTGTCCTCAGTGCGAAGACGGGGCTTCATCTCCACAAGGACTGTGCGGTGGTCAATCCGACCAATACTGTCATGGACAGATGCATCTGCGAAAGGTAGATTGGTGAGGACGAGGTCAAGTTGGTTTTTCCCTCATGTTGGTTCACTCACCACCTGCCGCAAGCCCAGTCTGGCAGCTATATCCTTCAGGACTCGGTCAGCTCGGGTCAGTAATGGTGCTTCTGAGCCACTCTTGGTGATGGACATTGAAGTCCCCAACCCAGAGTACATTCTGAGCTCTTGCTACCCTCAGTGCTTCCCCCAAGTGGTGCTCAACATGGAGGAGGACTGAAGGTGGTAATCAGCAGGAGGTTTCCTTGCCTATGTTTGACCTGATGCCATGAAATTTCATGGAGTCCGGAGTCAATGTTGAGGACTCCCAGGGCTACTCCCTCCGGACTGTATATCACTGTACCGCCACTTCTGGTGGGTCTGTCCTGCCGGTGGGACAGGACATACCCAGGGATGGTGATGGAAGAGTCTGGGACGTTGGCTGAAAGGTATGATTCTGTGAGTATGGCTATGTCAGGCTGTTGCTTGACTAGTCTGTGGGTCAGCTTTCCCAATTTTAGCACAAGTCCCCAGATGTTCGTGAGGAGGACTTTGCAGGGTCGACTGGGCTTGGTTTGCCGTTGTCGTGTCCGGTGCCCAGTGGTCCGTCCAGTTTTATTCTTATTATGACTTTTTTTAAGCGAGATTTTACAACTGAGTGTTTTGCTAGGCCATTTCAGAGGGCAATTAAGAATCAACCACATTGCTGTGGGTCTGGAGTCACATAAAGGCCAGACCGTGTAAGGACAGCAGGTGTCCTTCTTAAAGGATATTAGTGAACCAGATGGTTTTTTTTGACAATCCGCTGGTTTCATGGTCACCATTATTGATACGAGTTTTTTTTTAAATTCCAGATTTTATTTGATGAACAGAATTTAAATTCCCCAGTTACCGTGGCAGCGATTTGAACTCATGACTCCGGATTACTGGTCCAGTAACATAACCACTATGCTACCGTACCTCTATAACTGTTTAACTTTAACATCTTCCAGTTCTGACGAAAGGTCTTCGACCTGAAACGTTAACTCTGTTTCTTTCTCCAAAGATGCTGCCTCACTTGCTTAGCATTTCCAGCATTTTCTGATTTTATTTAGGACTAATTTCATTTGTGCAGATTAACACATGTCTTCTCTCTGCAATTTCCTGTTCATTTGCTGACTTAGTACCTTTCACTTAGGGAGAATTCCAATCGTTGGCTGTGTGCCCAACAATATAAAACATGAACTGCTTCTAATGAGCACATATGGTAATAGAATACAGTTAAACTTCTTTCCTTGAGAACATTCTGCACAGGAAAGTTAGAAACAAGTGCGTTAGGCTCCATAAGGTTTGTACAAGGGGACATTAATCCCCTTGTTATATCTGATCTTCTCGTGTAAGCAAGCTGAACTCAGTGATGCTAATTGCATTAGCCAGGTTGTGACCAACCACACATAACCTTCAATTGGTAGACACACATCAGGTTCACGAGTTCAAAAGAGCTTAGCTATTCCTGCATGTCGCAGCAAAGACTTGGAACATCAGGAATGAAGAATTGGCACAAAAAACTATGGAGCACCAGGGGAAGCAATGTGAGAGATATAGATAATGCAAGTTGTTGTTGTTTTGTCCTCGGAGTTCACCATTACTAAGATAGGGAGAGTACATGGGCAACAGGACAAAATGACAACCTGGAGCATAATAAGTTACTTTCTCCCAGGACGTCTCTGTGGAACTAAACCAGGAATTCATAGAATCATAGAATCATAGAATCATAGAAGTTACAACATGGAAACAGGCCCTTCGGCCCAACATGTCCATGTCGCCCAGTTTATACCACTAAGCTAGTCCCAATTGCCTGCACTTGGCCCATATCCCTCGATACCCATCTTCCCCATGTAACTGTCCAAATGCTTTTTAAAAGACAAAATTGTACCCGCCTCTACTACTGCCTCTGGCAGCTCGTTCCAGACACTCACCACCCTTTGAGTGAAAAAATTGCCCCTCTGGATCCTTTTGTATCTCTCCCCTCTCACCTTAAATCTGTGCCCCCTCGTTATAGACTCCCCTACCTTTGGGAAAAGATTTTGACTATCGACCTTATCTATGCCCCTCATTATTTTATAGACTTCTATAAGATCACCCCTTAACCTCCTACTCTCCAGGGAATAAAGTCCCAGTCTGTCTAACCTCTCCCTGTAAGTCAAACCATCAAGTCCCGGTAGCATCCTAGTAAATCTTTTCTGCACTCTTTCTAGTTTAATAATATCCTTTCTATAATAGGGTGACCAGAACTGTACACAGTACTCCAAGTGTGGCCTCACCAATGCCCCGTACAACTTCAACAAGACATCCCAACTCCTGCATTCAATGTTCTGACCAATGAAACCAAGCATGCTGAATGCCTTCTTCACCTCCCTATCCACCTGTGACTCCACTTTCAAGGAGCTATGAATCTGTACTCCTAGATCTCTTTGTTCGATAACTCTCCCCAACGCCCTACCATTAACGGAGTAGGTCCTGGCCCGATTCGATCTACCAAAATGCATCACCTCACATTTATCTAAATTAAACTCCATCTGCCATTCATCGGCCCACTGGCCCAATTTATCAAGATCCCGTTGCAATCCTAGATAACCTTCTTCACTGTCCACAATGCCACCAATCTTGGTGTCATCTGCAAACTTACTAACCATGCCTCCTAAATTCTCATCCAAATCATTAATATAAATAACAAATAACAGCGGACCCAGCACCGATCCCTGAGGCACACCGCTGGACACAGGCATCCAGTTTGAAAAACAACCCTCGACAACCACCCTCTGTCTTCTGTCGTCAAGCCAATTTTGTATCCAATTGGCTACCTCACCTTGGATCCCATGAGATTTAACCTTATGTAACAACCTACCATGCGGTACCTTGTCAAATGCTTTGCTGAAGTCCATGTAGACCACGTCTACTGCACAGCCCTCATCTATCTTCTTGGTTACCCCTTCAAAAAACTCAATCAAATTCGTGAGACATGATTTTCCTCTCACAAAACCATGCTGACTGTTCCTAATTAGTCCCTGCCTCTCCAAATGCCTGTAGATCCTGTCCCTCAGAATACCCTCTAACAACTTACCCACTACAGATGTCAGGCTCACTGGTCTGTAGTTCCCAGGCTTTTCCCTGCCGCCCTTCTTAAACAAAGGCACAACATTTGCTACCCTCCAATCTTCAGGCACCTCACCTGTAGCGGTGGATGATTCAAATATCTCTGCTAGGGGACCCGCAATTTCCTCCCTAACCTCCCATAACGTCCTGGGATACATTTCATCAGGTCCCGGAGATTTATCTACCTTGATGCGCGTTAAGACTTCCAGCACCTCCCTCTCTGTAATATGTACACTCCTCAAGACATCACTATTTATTTCCCCAAGTTCCCTAACATCCATGCCTTTCTCAACCGTAAATACCGATGTGAAATATTCATTCAGGATCTCACCCATCTCTTGTGGTTCCGCACATAGATGACCTTGTTGATCCTTAAGAGGCCCTACTCTCTCCCTAGTTACCCTTTTGCCCTTTATGTATTTGTAGAAGCTCTTTGGATTCACCTTTGCCTGATCTGCCAAAGCAATCTCATATCCCCTTTTTGCCCTCCTGATTTCTCTCTTAACTCTACTCTGGCAATCTCTATACTCTTCAAGGGATCCACTTGATCCCAGCTGCCTATGCATGTCATATGCCTCCTTCTTATTTTTGACTAGTGCCTCAATCTCCCGAGTCATCCAAGGTTCCCTACTTCTACCAGCCTTGCCCTTCACTTTATAAGGAATGTGCTTACCCTGAACCCTGGTTAACACACTTTTGAAAGCCTCCCACTTACCAGACGTCCCTTTGCCTGCCAACAGACTCTCCCAATCAACTTCTGAAAGTTCCTGTCTAATACCATCAAAATTGGCCTTTCCCCAATTGAAAGGTTCCTTTGTTCCTGTTCTGAAACTTAAAATTTAGGTCCACTCTGTTCAAGTGGATGTACAAAAAAGTCCTACAGAACTATTTGAATAAGAGCACATAGTTCTCCCGGTGTCCTGGCCAACATTCCTCCCTCAACCAACACCACCAAAGACAAAAGTTAGAGTCTAAATGTGGTAGAGGAGCAAAGGGACCAGGGGTTCAGACACACAAATCACTAAAAGTAGCGACACAGGTTAATAAGGCCATAAAAAAGCAAACCAAGCAATGGGGTTCATTTACAGAGGGATAGAATTCAAAAGCAGAGGAGTTATGTTAAACTTGTTTGGAACCTCGATTAGACCACACTTGGAGTACTGTGAACAGTTCTGGTCTCCATATTATAAAAAGGATTAGAGGCACTGGAGAAGATGCAGAAAAGATTTACTAGGATGATACCAGAACGGCTGGGGCTCTTTTCTCTAGAAAAGAGATGATTGAGGGGGTGACCTGGTAGAGGTCTTTAAGATTAGAAAAGGGTTTGTTTGGGTAGATGTAGAGAAGATGCTTTCACTTGCAGGGGAAACCAGAACTAGGGGCCATAAATATAAGATAGTCACTAATAAATCCAATAGGGAATTCAGAAGAAACTTCTTTACCCAGAGAGTGGTTAGAATGTGGAACTTGCTACCGGAAGGAATAGTTGAGGCCTATATATGTACTGGTATAGGTACATTTAAGAGGAAACTAGATAAATATATGAGGGCGAAAGGAATAGAAGGATATGTTGATGGGGTTAGATGAAGAAGGGTGGGAGGAGGTTCATGTTGAGCATAAACACCAGCATAGACTTGTTGGGCCGAATGGCCTGTTTCTGTGCAGTACATTCTATGTAATTCTATGTAAAAATTGACTGACCACTTGCTATTTGTTAAATCTTGCTGTGTGCAATTAATTTCCGTGTTTGCCCATGTAACAACAGTGCATTTCAAAAATTCTTCAGTTGGATGTCAAGGACCTAAGGACATTCTGAGAGATGTGATGGGGCACTGCAAGTTCTTTCTGTTTTTCCCCAACTCCTGCCAACGTTGCTCTCAACTGGCAGCAAAGAGGCACTTGACAAAACCAGATTCCTTCACTCTGTGGGGTAGAATTTAGCTGAGATTGGGCACTCAGTGGTGTGTGGAAGTGGGGCGGGGGGGAGATTTAAACCTGCTGCCTTTATATTCCATCAATCATTATCGCCAGCTCAGTGACTCACGTCAGCATTTTTTTCTTCATTTTGACTTTTCTTAAATGCATTTGGATGTAACAAGGAGAACGTGGTGGTGGTGGTGGTGGTGGTGTGGGGAAGGGTTGGAGCGGGGGGAAGAGTGAGAAGAAACTTTTTCACGCAGGGCGGTATTAGAAGAGGGAAATGCTTTACCACAAGTGTCTATTGAGGCAAAGACAATAACATTGATTAAAAGAGAATTGGATATGTATTTGAATAGGAGGGAAATAAAATGATACAGGGAACTGGAATTAGAATATATTGTTGCAGTTGAGGAGCTGTTATAAATTCTACGACTCTAAAAGTTTCAGGGTAAAGTGCTCAACGTTGTACCTGGATAATACAATTAGCTCTCATTGTGAAAGATCTTACATTATACAATTCAATCCATAGATAGATATTTGTCTGGCATGTATTTTTTTTTACTGTTAATATGTGTGGTATGAATGAGTGGAATGTTTTTTTTAATGAAAGTCCTCTGAGATTGAGCAAATTAATAAATGTAAATTCCAGGGCATGTTTTTATTCTGTTTATGACTCAATATTATGCATCGGCCAGCCAGCTAATACTTATGCCCTTTATACTTAGAAAAGGCAGATTTAAAGTGGGCAAATGTCAACAAACTCACAAATAATATGAAATGTAATTAACAGGTAAAATGTAGAAATTGCTTTTGATGTCCACTGTTGATGCTGTAGTAAATTACTGTGATTTACAGATGGTCACATTACATACTAAATTGGTAAAATACTCATTTAAAAAATAATGTTATCAAAGTAAGTAAACTGTATGAAGGAACTAACTCACAGCCCTATACACAGCTGTGCAATGGAACAAACTAAGAGCTTTATGCACAATACACAATCGGCTTTCAGAGTGATACTTCTTTTCACCAAGTTACCCTGGCAACTGTGAGTGAAGTGCATTCTGTTGTGTCTTGGTGCAAAAGCTGATTCTCAAATTATAGACTCTGTGTCGTTAGTATTTGGACCAGGAGGACTACGACTTGATGGGGAATTTTTAATTTTTATTTTGAGCTTGTGTCCTGTTCCAGAACTGAGTAATTCCTTCAGTAATTCCCTTTTATAATCAATTATTTCCCATTTCCCATTTATCATGTCAGAATAATGATCTCACTGTATTCAATGTGATGTGTTTCACTGTTTGCTATCTAGATGTTCTTCTGTAAAGGGATATCCTCTGTATTGGAGCAAGGACACACACTAATTGTGTATGAAAGTGCAGAAACTTTGTGCGTTAGCTTTAATGGACCGATTGCCAACTAGAGTGGGGGGGTGTAGTTAATACAAAGGAAGAATACGTCAAAATGCAAGAAGACATTAATAAACTTCAGAATGGGCGTGTAATTGGCAAATGAATTTTAATATATGAGGTGGTGCATTTTGATAGGAAGAATAAGGAGGCTGCATATTGCTTGGATAATAAGAGTCTAAATGGCGTAGAGGAGCAAAGGGATCTCGGGGTACAGATACACAAATCACTAAAAATAGCGACGCAGGTTAATAAAGCCACAAAAAAGGCAAACCAAGTACTGGGGTTCATTTCTAGAGGGATAGATTTGAAAAGCAGAGAAGTTACGTTAAACTTGTATCGAACCTTGGTTAGACCACACTTGGAATATTGTGCACAGTTCTTGTCTCCATATTATAAAGAGGATATAGAGGCACTGGAAAATGTACAAAAAAGATTCACAAGGATGATACCAGAATTGAGAGGACACACTGATCAGGAAAGGCTGGACAGGCTGGTACTCTTTTCTCTAGAAAAGAGAAGGCTTGGGGTGTGGGGACGTCAGCTGATAGAGGTCTTTAAGATAATGAAAGGTTTGATAGGGTAAACGTAGAGAAAATTTTTCCACTTGTGGGGAAGTCCAAAACGAGAGGTCATGTATATAAGATAAGAACATAAGATGAGAACATAAGAAATAGGAGCAGGAGGAGGCCATATGGCCCCTTGAGCCTGCTCCGCAATTAAGATCATGGCTGATCTTCGACCTGAACTCCACTTTCCCGCCCGATCCCCATATCCCTTCATTCCCTTAGAGTCCAAAAATCTATCTATCTCGGTCTTGAATATACCTCTGCAGTCCGTGTGGTGAAGGTTCTCCCACAGTGCTGTTAGGAAGGGAGTTCCAGGATTTTGACCCAGCGACGATGAAGGAACGGTGATATATTTCCAAGTCGGGGTGGTGTGTGACTTGGAGGGGAACGTGCAGGTGGTGTTGTTCCCATGTGCCTGCTGCCCTTGTCCTTCTGGGTGGTAAAGGTCGCGGGTTTGGAAGGTGCTGTCGAAGAAGCCTTGGCGAGTTGCTGCAGTGCATCCTGAGGATGGTACACACTGCAGCCGGTGGTGAAGGGAGTGAATGTTTAGGGCGGTGGATGGGGTGCCAATCAAGCGGGCTGCTTTATCCTGGATGGTGTCGAGCTTCTTGAGTGTTGTTGGACTGCACTCATCCAAGCAAGTGGAGAGTATTCCATCACACTCCTGACTGGTGCCTTGTAGATGCTGGAAAGGCTTTGGGGAGTCAGGAGGTGAGTCACTCGCCACAGAATACCCAGCCTCTGACCTGCTCTTGTAGCCACAGTATTTATATGGTTGGTCCAGTTAAGTTTCTGGTCAATGGTGACCCCCAGGATGTTGATGGTGAGGGATTCGGCGATGGTAATGCCATTGAATGTCAAGGGGAGGTGGTTAGACTCTCTCTTGTTGGAGATGGTCATTGCCTGGCACTTGTCTGGCGTGAATGTTACTTGCCACTTATGAGCCCAAGCCTGGATGTTGTCCAGATCCTGCTGCATGTGGGCACGGACTGCTTCATTATCTGAGGTGTTGCGAATGGAACTGAACGCTGTGCAATCATCAGCGAACATCCCCATTTCTGACCTTATGATGGAGGGAAGGTCATTGATCAAGCAGCTGAAGATGGTTGGACCTGGACACTGCCCTGAGGAACTCCTGCAGCAATGTCCTGGGGCTGAGATGATTGGCCTCCAACAGCTACTACCATCTTCCTTTGTGCTAGGTATGACTGCAGCCACTGGAGAGTTTTCCCCCTGATTCCCATTGACTTCAATTTTACTAGGGCTCCTTGATGCCACACTCGGTCAAATGCTGCCTTGATGTCAAGGTTCAGTCACTCTCACCTCACCTCTGGAATTCAGCTCTTTTGTCCATGTTTGGACCAAGGCTGTAATGAGGTCTGGAGCTGAGTGGTCCTGGCGGAACCCAAACTGAGCATCGGTGAGCAGGTTATTGGTGAGTAAGTGCTGCTTGATAGTACTGTCGACAATATCTTCCGTCACTTTGCTGATGATTGAGAGTAGACTGATGGGGCGGATTTGTCCTGCTTTTTGTGGACAGGACATACCTGGGCAATTTTCCACATTGTTGGGTAGATGCCAGTGTTGTAGATGTACTGGAACAGTTTGGCTAGAGGCGTGGCTAGTTCTGGAGCACAAGTCTTCAGCACTACAGCCGGGATGTTGTCGGGGCCCATAGCCTTTGCTGTATCCAGTGCACTCAGCCTTTTCTTGATATCACGTGGAGTGAATCGAATTGGTTGAAGACTGGCTTCCGTGATGGTGGGGATACCGGGAGGAGGCCGAGATGGATCATCCACTCGGCACTTCTGGCTGAAGAAGGTTGGAAACGCTTCAGCCTTGTCTTTTGCACTCACGTGCTGGACTCCGCCATCATTGAGAATGGGGATGTTTACAGAGCCTCCTCCTCCCGTTAGTTGTTTAATTGTCCACCACCATTCACGACTGGATGTGGCAGGACTGCAGAGCTTTGATCTGATCCGTTGGTTGTGGAATCGCTTAGCTCTGTCTATAGCATGTTGCTTCTGCTGTTTAGCATGCATGTAGTCCTGTGTTGTAGCTTCACCAGGTTGGCACCTCATTTTTAGGTACACCTGGTGCTTCTCCTGGCATGCTCTTCTACACTTTTCATTGAACCAGGGTTGATCCCCTGGCTTGTTAGTAATGGTAGAGTGAGGAATATGCCGGGCCATGAGGCTACAGATTGTGCTGGAATACAATTCTGCTGCTGCTGATGGCCCACAGCGCCTCATGGATGCCCAGTTTTGAACTGCTAGATCTGTTCTGAATCTATCCTATTTAGCACGGTGATAGTGCTATACAACATGTTGGATGGTGTCCTCAGTGCGAAGACGGGACTTCATCTCCACGAGGACTGTGCGGTGGTCACCCCTACCAATAGTGTCATGGACAGATGCATCTGCAACAGGTAGATTGGTGAGGACGAGGTCATGTTAACTTTCAGTGTTTCGTGTACAAGGACACCTGCATCCCTCTGAACACCAACATTTAATCGTTTCTCACCATTTAAAAAATATTCTGTGTTTCTATTCTTCCTACCAAAATGAATAACCTCACATTTCCCCACTTATACTCCATCTACCACCTTCTTGGCCACTCACTTAACCTGTCTATATCCCTTTGCAGACTCTTTATGTCCTCTTCTCAGCTTACTTTCCCACCTAGCTTTGTATCGTCAGCAAACTTGGATACATTACACTTGGTCCCTTCATCTAAGTCATTAATATAGATTGTAAAAAGCTAAGGCCCAAGCACTGATCCTTGTGGCACCCCACTAGTTACAGCCTGCCAACCTGAAAATGACCAGTTTATTCCTACTCTCTGTTTTCTGCCGTTAACCAATCCTCTATCTATCCTAATATATTACCCCCAACCCCATCAGCCCTTATCTTGTGTAACAAACTTTTCTGTGGCACCTTATCGAATGCCTTTTGAAAATCCAAATATACGACATCTACTTGTTCCCCATTATCTATCCTGCTAGTCACATCCTCAAAAAACTCTAATAGGCTTGTCAAACAGGATTTCCCTTTCATAAAACCATGTTGACTCTGCCTGATCATATTGTGATTTTCTAAGTGGCTCGTTACCACGTCCTTCATAATAGATTCCAGCATTTTCCTGACTACTGATGTCAGGCTAACTGGCCTGTAGTTCCCTGTATTCTCTCTGCATCCTTTCTTTAATAACGGAGTTACATTTGCTACCTTCCAATCCACTGGGACTGTTCTAAAAACTATGGAATTTTGGAAGATCACAACCAATGCACCCATTATCTCTGCAGCCACCTCTTTTTTTACCCTAGGATGTAGGCTATCAGGTCCAGGGGATTTGTTGGCTTTTAGTCCCATTAATTTCTCCAGTACCTTTTCTTTACTAATATTAATTACTTTAAGTTACTCACTCTCATTACACCCCTGGTTCCCCACTATTTCTGGTATGCTTTTTGTGTCTTCTACCGTGAAGGCAGATATAAAATATTTGTTTAACGTCTGTGCCATTTCCTCATTCTCCTGTCTGCACCTCTAAGGGATCTTCCTTTTTTCCTACTTGTAGAAGCTCTTACAACCTGTTTTTATATTTTTGTTAGTTTACTCTCATATTCTATTTTCTCCCTCTTTATCAATTTTTTGGTCATCCTTTGCCAGTTTCTAAAACTCTCCCAATCCTCAGGCTTACTATTCTTCTGGCAACATTACAAGCCTGTTCTTTTAACTAATACTATCCTTAATTTCTTTAGTTAGCCATGGATGGATCACTTTTCCCATGGAGTTTTTATTCCTCAATGGAATCTACATTCATTGAGAATTATAAAATATTTCTTTAAATGTTTGCCATTGCATATCTACCATCATATCTTTTAATCTAATTTCCCAATCAACCTTAGCCAATTCGCCCCTCATACCTATGTAATTGGCTTTGTTTAAGTTCAAGAATCTAGTTTTGGACTTAAGTACGTCACTCTCAAACTCTTGAAATTCTATCATATTATGATCACTCCACCCCAGAGGATCCCTTGTTATGAGATTACTAATTAACCTTGTCTCATTACACAAGCCAAGATCTAAAATAACCAGTTCCCTGGTTGGTTCCATGACGTATTGTTTTTGGAAACTGTCTCAAATGCATTCCATGAATTCGTTCTCCAAACTACTTTTGCTAATTTCATTTACCCAGTCTATATGAAGATAGACTTGAGTGTCCTCATACAAGAAACACAAAAAGTTAGTATGCAGGTAAGGCAAGCAATTAGGAAGGCAAATGGCATGTTGGCATTTATTGCAAGGGGGTTGGAGTACAAGAGTAAGGAAGCACTGCAGCAACTCGCCAAGGCTTCTTCGACAGCACCTCCCAAACCCACGACCTCTAGATGGAGAAAGACAAGAGCAGCAGGTACATGGGAACAACACCACCTGCACTTTCCCCTCCAAGTCACACACCATCCCGACTTGGAAATATATCGCCGTTCGTTCATCGTCACTGGGTCAAAATTCTGGAACTCCCTTCCTAACAGCACTGTGGGAGAACCTTCACCACACGGACTGCAGCGGTTCAAGAAGGCGGCTCACCACCACCTTCTCAAGGGCAATTAGGGATGGGCAATAAGTGCCGGCCTCGCCAGCGAAGCCCACATCCCATGAATGAATTTTTAAAAAGCCTTACTACAATTGTACAGGGCACTGGTGAGACCTCAGCTGGAGTACTGTGTACAATTTTGGTCTCCTTATCTAAGGAAGGATATACTTGCCTTAGAGGCGGTGCGATGAAGGTTCACTAGATTAATTCCCGGGATAAGAGGGTTGTCCTATGAAGAGAGGTTGAGTAGATGAGCCTATATTCTCTGGAGTTTAGAAGAATGAGAGGAGATCTCATTGAAACATATAAGATTATGAGGGGGCTTGACAAGGTAGATGTTGAGAGATTGCTTCCCCTGGCTAGAGAGTCTAGAACTAGGGGGACATAATCGAGGTCGACCATTCAAGACTGAGATGAGGAGGAATTTCTTCATGCAGAGGGTTGTGAATCTTTGGAATTCTTTACTCCAGAGGGCTGTGGATGCTGAGTCATTGAATATATTCAAGGCTGAGATGGATAGATTCTTGGACTCGAGAGGAATCAAGGGATATGGGATTCAGACGGGAAAGTGAAGTTGAGATCAAAGATCAGCCATGATCTGATTGAATGACGGAGCAGGCTCGAGGGGCCATATGGCCTACTCCTGTTCCTGTTTCTTATGTTCTTATTAAAGTCCCCCACAATTATTGAATTACCTTCATTACAAGCTCCTCCTATTTCTTGGTTTATACTCTGTCCAACGGTATTGCTACTCTTTGGTGGCCTATAAATTACTCCCCGCTGTGTTTTCTGCCCCTTGTTATTTCTTATTTCCACCCATACTGATTCTACTTCCTGATCTTCTGAGCCAAAATCCTTTCTCACCACTGTCCTTATGTCATCCTTTATTATCAGGGATATCCACCACCCCCCACCCCCTTCCCTTTTCCATTTTGTCTTTTCGAAAAGTCAAGTACCCTGGAATATTTAGTTCCCAACCTTGGTCACTTTGCAACCACATCTCAGTAACGGCTATTAGATCAAACCCATTTATCTCTATTTGTGCCACTAATTCATCTATCTTGTTACGAATGCTTCGTGCATTCAGGTAAAATGCCTTTAATTTTAACTTTTTACTATTTTTCCCTGATTTGACCTTATTCACTGATGCACTATTATCGTTAAACTCCCTGTCCCTTCCTGACACACTCAGCTTATCTTTACCTAAATCGCTACACTGCTCTATGACTTTGACTTTTTTTTAGATTCATAAATTTACCCTTACCTGAACCCACCCCCCCACCCCCCTTTTTAGTTTAAAGCCCTATCTACCGCCCTAGTGATTCAATTTGCCAGGACACGGTCCCAACCCGGTTTAAGTGAAGCCCATCACAATGGAACAGCTCCCTCTTTTCCCAGTACTGGTGCCAGTGCCCCATGAATTCAGCCCCCTGTCTCCCACACTACTGTTTGAGCCACACATTTAACTCTCTGATCTGTTTGTCCCTCTGCCAATTTGTACGCGGCTCAGGTAGTAATCCAGAGATTATTACCTTTGAGGTTCTGCTTATTCATTTGGGCCCTAGCTCCTTAAACTCCCCTCAGCAGAACCTCATTCCTAGTTCTACCTATGTCATTGGTTTCTACGTGGGCCACGACAACTGGATCCTCCCCCTCATGCTCCAACTTCTCCTCCAGCAGCGAGGAGATGTCCTTAACCCTGGCACTGGGCAGGCAACACAGCCTTCGGGACGCATAGTCGTGGCTGCAGAGAACAGTGTCTATCCCCCTGACTATACTGTCCACTAACACTACCACATTCCTTTTTACTCCCCCCACTTGAATGGCCTCCTTTACCATGCTGCCGTGGTCAAATTGCCCATTCCTCCCTGCAGTTTTTGTTCTCATCCATATATGTAGCAAGTACCTTGTACCTGTTGGACACGGTCAAAGGCTGAAGCTCCTCCATCACTACATCCTGGGTCCCCATACCTGCCTGACACGCAGTCCCACCCTCCTGCCCCTGACCACATCTAAACTGGTACCTAATCTAAGGGTTGTGACTGCCTCCTGGATCAAAGTGTCCAGATAACTCTCCCTTTCCCTCTCCCTCTCCCTCTCCCTCATGCATCGCAGTGTCTTCAGCTTGGACTCCAGCTCAACAACTCTGAGCCGAACTTCCTCGAGTTGCAAACACTTACTGCAGATGTGGTTGCCGGAGATCTCACTGGTCTCCACCAACTCCCACGTGTTGCAGTTACGACACATCACCTGCACAGCCATCCCTATCTAAACTTGCTTTATACATTTAATTAGTTGAAGTTTTTATTCACTCGATATTTTTAGTTTTATTAACTAATTAGTTTATCTAGTTTAAGTCATTACTTAATAACGTAATAGCAAGTTATAGTTTGTCAGCTCTTAGTTTAAACCACTGTCCTAGCTTAGAGAGCAAATAAACTATTATAATCACCAACCAATTACCCACCTGCTGTCCGGTGAAGTCATTCCTTGATTGTTTTTTTGTTTGTTTTATTTTGTTTTTGATTTCACGCTTTTATAGGGAGTGGTTCCTGGGCCTCCCACTCAGGTCTGCTCCCTCGTGTTACTGCCTCCACCCCCTCGCCGCTGCTTTTATAGGGAGTGGTTCCTGGGCCTCCCGCTCAGGTCCACTCTCTCGTGTTACTGCCTCCGCCCCCCTCGCCGCTGCTTTTATAAGGAGTGGTTCCTGGGACTCCCACTCAGGTCCACTCTCTCGCAGGTAGTCACTAATAAATCCGATAGGAAATTCAGGAGAAACTTCTTTACCCAAAGAGTGGTAAGATTGTGGAACTCATTACCACAAGGAGTGGTTGAGGCAAATAGCATAGATGCATTTAAGGGGAAGCTAGATAAACACACGAGGGAGAAAGGAATAGAAATGTATGCTTATAGGGTTGGATGAAGTAGGGAGGGAGGAGGCTCTTGTGGAGCATAAACGCTGGCATAGACCAGTCGGGCCAAATGGCCTGTTTCTTTGCGGTGGACTCGATGTAACTCGATGTAATGCCTCCCTCACTTAAAGCTGTTGCCGGAAATAATTGGTGTTACACACTTTAATGCTCTGAAGTGGTTTTTAAATATCAATTAACATTAAATGCCCAAATTTACTCAGAATTTGCTTCATTTATACCTTGAGTTAATTTTGCACAATGGAACTTGGCATTAGGAAGAAGAAGTTGAATTTATACAATATCTTTCACGACCTCAGGGCATGCCAAAGTGATTCACCACCAAATAAATACTTTTGATTGTGTTCACTGTTGTAATGCAAGGAAACATATCAGCCAATTTGCACACAATTACCTAAAAATTAAGTAGCAGAGGTTACACAGGCAATTCAGTCTATCACTGTAAATCAGCATTAACATGTGCTGAGTATTAATTATAACAATGATCAGGATCTGAAATTATTACAATTACATAAAATTACATAGAATGTACAGCAAAGAAGCAGGTTATTCAGCCCACAGGTCTATGTCGGTGTTTATGCTCCATACGAGCCTCCTCCCACCCATCTTCATCTAACCCTATCAGTATATCCTTCTATTCCTTTCTCCCTCATATATTTATCTAGCTTCCCCTTAAATGCATCATTTGCCTCAACTAGTCCCTGTGGTAGCGAGTTCCACACTGTAACCACTCTCTGGGTAAAGAAATTTCTCCTGAATTCCCTATTGGATTCAAAGGTGACTATTTTATATTTATGGCCCCTAGTTTTGGTCTCCCCCGCAAGTGGAAACATCTTCTCTACGTCTACCCTATCAAACCCTTTCATAATCTTAAAGACCTCTACCAGGGCACCTCTCAGCCTTCTCTTTTCTAGAGAAAAGAGCCCCAGCCTGTTCAATCTTTCCTAATAGGTATAACCTTTCAGTTATGGTATCTCATAATTGGTGAGGTTATTTTAGGGTTGAATCCCTATATAGCTGACAATTAACAGCCTTAGATAGCCAGTTGATTGACTAGCTCAATGTCAATGTGTGTGAATAGCAATGTTGCAAAACTTATGCGACCTTGTCCTTATGAGCGTTGTGGCTGAGTCGATCTCCTTCCTTCCCTGGGACTCCGAACTTAGCTTCTGGAGCATCAATTCAATGAGCCCCCTCAGCAGCGGGGTTAGCTGTCCACTTGAATCCCCCGTTCTGGTTTCCTACCTTCACATGAACGACAATATCTGCTATCTGGCTTAGCCATCCTTATTCTCAGGCACTTTTACAGCTAAGTGACGCACTAATCTCTGCCTGTAAGTGGCTAGTGTAGCCATACGTTTGACTTCTGTAACCTCTGACTCTCTGTCCTGAACACTTGTACTTGTAAAGATGCCTTTCTACACCTGCTAGGTAAAAGTTACTTATAGAAGGAGATTAGGGAATATTCTATCCACAAAGAGAAACTATATCTAACAAACAGATTCGAAGAGAATCTAACGAAGACGAAGAGAAGCTATCTCTGCTACAGTCTACTACTAAATTTGCACTCCTCTAGGAAGAGGAACCCCCTCCATACATTTAATCAATCTGAGTGACACATGTATCAGAAGTGTTCACCCCTTTTCCTGTCAATCAACCCCAAGAGTCAGTAAGTATCTTGGGAAGTATTTTAAGCCACAGATGTGGAGATGCTGGTGATGGACTGGGGTGGACAAATGTAAGGAATCTTACAACACCAGGTTATAGTCCAACAGTTTTATTTGAAAATCTTACAACACCAGGTTATAGTCCAACAGTATTATTTGAAAATCACAAGCTTTCGGAGGCTTTCTCCTTCGTCAGGTGAGTATGGGATTCCATGAAAGGTACCGCATATGCGGTACCTTTCATGGAATCCCACACTCACCTGACGAAGGAGAAAGCCTCCGAAAGCTTGTGATTTTCAAATAAAACTGTTGGACTATAACCTGGTGTTGTAAGATTCCTTACATTAAGCCACAGAAGCATGGATTTCCAGATTGGTTGGCTTCACCATAGAACTCCCCTTATCTTCCAGCCTCATCTTTAACACAGGATCAGATAAGGTGTGAAATGTTTGTGTCACCCCCTGGGCTATTCTTTGCACCTGAGTCTCCCAGGTGGTTTCCAACACTACCTTCATAATGTAATTAACTTTTAAAAAAACTTTATAGCTCGATTAGCTCAAAAGCTTGGAAGTTTGTGTTGACCAGTCACCTCCCAGCCTTTAGTTCAACAGCTGAACTCCATACTGAGGGGGCAGCTTTCAGCCACTACTTTCCCGCCAGGCTGAAGCAGGTCGGCAGCTGGTGGGAAGGACGGAGACCCTCCGAGGTAAGTGTTAAACTTTCCTTTGTGGGGCCAGGAGAAGCAGGAGTGCGCCTCCGAGTTCGACAATGAAAGTTGTGGCCTCACATTGACCCGGATCCCCCCCCTCCCTCCCGCGAGAGCCTCCCAAAACCCTCTCCCCACCACTTAGCAACTAGCCAGCAGAGAGGCCGAGGGTCATCCGATCTGTCCCTGCCGACAGCAGGAATGGTCAGGATGGCGGCCGGCGGCATTTAAACGAGGCCCGGGAGTTCCATTACACCAGGCCTGCAACTCGTGCCAGCGAATGCATTTTGCACTCAGCCTGCCCGCCTGAAACCCGCTCGAGGTTAAAATCAACCCCCACCTTTCCTACATTACAACAGTGACTACACTTCAAAAGTACTTCATTGGCTGTAAAGCGCTTCAGGATGTCCTGAGGTTGTGAAAGGTTTTATATAAATGCAAGTTCTTGCTTTCTTAAGCGCTTCAATTTTTTTGTCTTATATTTATTTCCATAAGTTACGATATTGGGTCTTGTTAGTAATCTGATTCACAGTGAGTCAGAACATCACATTTGTCCCCTTGCATCACTCAGAGAGTTCTGTACCAACATATTTCCATACAGTGCCTACTAATTTTAAGTAAGGGTGATATTCATAAAGTGTCACAGCATATTGTAATGTGAACTTGTAGCAGGTGTCCTTTATAAATGGCACAGATGAACCAATTAAGGAAAAAAGCTGGAACAAGAGGCTCTGAATTTATTATAATTGTTAGCTATATCTGGTGAATCAGTCATTACGAATTAACCTATTTTACTCTAACTAATTAATTTCATTTAAAGCATTGTTACAAACTAAAACTTACTTCAAAAAATTATTTTATCACTAAAAATTCATCAAAAAAATGAACAATACAAATTCCAGTAGGGAACAAGGCAACACAATGAAATAAACAGTCACAACTTTCTTCCCTTTTCCCACAAAAACTGTACTTAAGTAAGACCTGGATGGCTCAGTGGGTAATTGAGTACCCATTGTAGCAGGTGTGTTGGTGTTAACACGATTCGCGCACTAGACGCAATGGACAGTAAAACTATCAGAGGTTCCAGGAATGAAACATTAACCACAGACTCATACCAGAGGATTTGGGGTGTAAACTGCTGGCTGGGTTTTGCACACGGGGGGAGGGGATTTTTGAAATGATTAAACCACTAAAGCAGTACAGCAGAGCCCCGCTGTCAGATCCACGATACTGACATCTGCTGTCCATTGTAAACAATTTTACAACACCAAGTTATAGTCCAGCAATTTTATTTTAAATTCACAAGCTTTCGGAGACTTCCTCCTTCCTCAGGTAAATGTTTCAGGAGCTCCTTGAAGCCTACGCATTTATACATATAGAACAATACATGGTGTTTACAGACTGCCCCTGCAACTGCCCGTTGCCAAGGCAATCACCGTGTTCAGACAGAGAGGTGTCACCTGCAGAACCCCCGAATACACATTCAACAAAAAAACAAAAAAACAAACAGGGAAAAAAAACAGAGAAAAAAAACAGAGAGAGGCAGAAACATCCGGAAGGCAGAGAGAGCCAGCAAATGACCCATTATATTAAAAACAGATAACATTTGTTCGCTGGTGGGGTAACGTGTAGCGTGACATGAACCCAAGATCCCGGTTGAGGCCGTCCTCATGGGTGCGGAACTTGGCTATCAATTTCTGCTCGACGATTTTGCGTTGTCGTGTGTCTCGAAGGCCGCCTTGGAGTACGCTTACCCGAAGGTCGGTGGATGAATGTCCATGACTGCTGAAGTGTTCCCCGACTGGGAGGGAACCCTCCTGTTTGGCGATTGTTGCGCGGTGTCCGTTCATCCGTTGTCGCAGCGTCTGCATGGTCTCGCCAATGTACCATGCTCTGGGGCATCCTTTCCTGCAACGTATGAGGTAGACAACGTTGGCCGAGTCACAGGAGTATGAACCATGCACCTGGTGGGTGGTGTCCTCTCGTGTGATGGTGGTATCTGTGTCGATGATCTGGCATGTCTTGCAGAGGTTACCGTGGCAGGGTTGTGTGGCGTCGTGGACGCTGTTCTCTTGAAAGCTAGGTAATTTGCTGCGAACGATGGTCTGTTTGAGGTTGGGTGGCTGTTTAAAGGCGAGTAGTGGAGGTGTGGGGATGGCCATAGCGAGGTGTTTGTCCTCATTGATGACATGTTGAAGGCTGCGGAGAACATGGCGTAGTTTCTCCGCTCCGGGGAAGTACTGGACGACAAAGGGTACTCTGTTGGTTGCGTCCCGTGTTTGTCTCCTGAGGAGGTCTATGCGATTTTTTGCTGTGGCCCGTCGGAACTGTCGATCGATGAGTCGAGCGTCATATCCCGTTCTTACTAGGGCGTCTTTCAGCGTCTGTAGGTGTCCATTGCGTTCCTCCTCGTCTGAGCAGACCCTGTGTATTCGCAGGGCCTGTCCATAGGGGATGGCCTCTTTGACGTGGTTAGGGTGGAAGCTGGAAAAGTGGAGCATCGTGAGGTTGTACGTGGGCTTGCGGTAGAGTGAGGTGCTGAGGTGCCCGTCTTTGATGGAGATTCGTGTGTCCAAGAAAGAAACTGATTCTGAGGAGTAGTCCATGGTGAGCTTGATGGTGGGATGGAACTTGTTGATGTTATCGTGTAGTCTCTTTAGTGATTCCTTGCCGTGGGTCCATAGAAAGAAAATGTCGTCGATGTATCTGGTGTATAGTGTTGGTTGGAGGTCTTGTGCAGTGAAGAAGTCCTGCTCGAACTTGTGCATGAAAATGTTGGCGTATTGGGGTGCGAATTTGGTCCCCATGGCTGTTCCGTGTGTTTGGGTAAAGAACTGGTTATCGAAGGTGAAGACATTGTGATCCAGGATGAAGCGGATGAGTTGTAGGATGGCGTCCAGAGATTGGCTGTTGTTGGTGTTGAGTATTGATGCTGTCGCAGCGATGCCGTCATCGTGGGGGATACTGGTGTATAGTGCCGAGACGTCCATCGTGGTGAGAAGTGTTCCTGGTTCAACTGGTCCGTGGGTACTGAGTTTTTGTAGGAAGTCTGTAGTGTCGCGACAGAAGCTGGGGGTTCCCTGTACGATGGGTTTCAGGATGCCCTCGATGTATCCAGAGAGGTTCTCACACAGGGTTCCGTTGCCTGATACGATGGGACGTCCGGGTGTGTTGGCTTTGTGTATCTTTGGGAGGCAGTAGAAGTCTCCCACGCGGGGATTACGTGGGATGAGAGTGCGTAGGATGCTTTGAAGGTCTGGATCGAAGGTCTTGATCAGTTTGTTGAGCTGGTGGGTGTGTTCTTTGGTCGGATCTGCGGGTAACCGTCTGTAGTGTTCCTGGTTGTCCAGTTGTCGGTATGCTTCTTTGCAATAGTCTGTTCTGTTCTGTATGACTATGGCTCCTCCTTTGTCCGCTGGTTTGATGACGATGTTGCGGTTGGTCTTGAGAGCGTTGATGGCGTTGCGTTGTGCTCGGGTGACATTCTGGACTGTCTTCTGAGTGCGGCTGATGAATCTGGCATTGACGCATTTCCTGACAGCTTGAGCATACATGTCCAGCTGAGGGCAGCGACCCTCCGGAGGAGTCCAGTTTGACTCTTTCCTCTTCGGTTGCTGTACCGCGGATCCCTCTGTCTGCTGTTCCGGATCGTCGATTGTCTCATTGGGTTCGCTGCTGAAATCTTGGGGTTTGTGGTAGAATTCCCGGAGCCTCATTCTCCTGATGAATTCCTCTGTGTCCGCCACGAGACTAGTGGGGTCCATTTTGGTAGTGGGGCAGAAATTGAGCCCTCGGCTGAGAACTTCGATTTCGTCTGGTTGAAGGGTGTGGTCGGATAAATTGACAATAGACTTCCCTGTGGTTGCAACCGTGGTACCAGGGGAAGCTTGGTCGTTGCTGGTGGTGATGCCGAGTTTCTCAAGCTTCCTGCTCTTGGTTTTCATGTAGGCAGCGTAGTTCCGTTGCCTCGTCTGTTTGGCGGTATAACGTAGCTGGTCTGCTGTGTCCTGAGTACAGGTTGAGAGTATGGACTCTATCTTGGTTTCGAGGTTGTGGCGTCTGCTGTAGAGTTGGTGTATGAGATGGTTGCGGAGAGTGCGAGAGGTACGGCGGCAGAGTCTCTCAGCGTAATCCGAGTTGTATGTGGACTTGAGTGGGTTCGTGATCTGGAGTCCTTTCGGGATCTTGTCTGCTTTCTTGCAGCTCTGTAAAAACTTGATGTCTGTGTCTAAATGCGCGATCTTCTTGGATATCCTTTCCACTGTGAGCCGGCAGTTTGTGGTGTCGATGGTAGTCATGATGTGGAGATGCCGGTGATGGACTGGGGTTGACAATTGTAAACAATTTTACAACACCAAGTTATAGTCCAGCAATTTTATTTTAAATTCACAAGCTTTCGGAGACTTCCTCCTTCCTCAGGTAAATGTTTCAGGAGCTCCTTGAAGCCTACGCATTTATACATATAGAACAATACATGGTGTTTACAGACTGCCCCTGCAACTGCCCGTTGCCAAGGCAATCACCGTGTTCAGACAGAGAGGTGTCACCTGCAGAACCCCCGAATACACATTCAACAAAAAAACAAAAAAACAAACAGGGAAAAAAAACAGAGAAAAAAAACAGAGAGAGGCAGAAACATCCGGAAGGCAGAGAGAGCCAGCAAATGACCCATTATATTAAAAACAGATAACATTTGTTCGCTGGTGGGGTAACGTGTAGCGTGACATGAACCCAAGATCCCGGTTGAGGCCGTCCTCATGGGTGCGGAACTTGGCTATCAATTTCTGCTCGACGATTTTGCGTTGTCTGCTGTCCAAACATGGGTTTTACTTCCTCTACAGGCCAAACTGGCCTAACCTTTGGCATAATATGAAGCTTGGTTTTCCAATCATACCTGTTAACTGTCAGGCACACTATTAAATGAAGCTTCAGAACTTGGATCAATCACATCCCGATACTGACTGGGGATTTTTGAACGGATGACGTCCATGTATCAATGTATTTTAGAAAATGTCAAAACGGCTTCTTTGCTGTGATACATAATTGTAAACAATTTTACAACACCATGTTATAGTCCAACGATTTTATTTGAAATCTACAAGCTTTCGGAGGCTTCCTCCTTCCTCGAAAGCTTGTAGATTTCAAATAAAATCGTTGGACTATAATTTGGTGTTGTAAAATTGTTTACAATTGTCAACCCCAGTCCATCACCGGCATCTCCACATCGTGATATATAACAGGAAGTTTGTTACAACATCGATAAGTACAGGTGATTGAACTGTCCAAAATAGCCGGCGCACTTAATACATTTTAGGAATGCAAGAACATTAGGAACAGGAGTAGGCCATTCAGCCCCTTGAGCCTGTTCTGCCATTCAATTACATAAAATTACATAGAATGTGACAGCACAGGAACAGGCCATTCAGCCCATCAGGTCCATGCCGGTATTTATGCTCCTCACAAGCCTCCTCCTTCCCTGCTTCATCTGACCCCATCAATGTATCTTTCTATTCCTTTCTTCCTCATGTGTTTATCTCGCTTCCCTTTAAATGCATCTATGCTAGTCGCTTCAACTACTCCTTGTGGGAGCGACTTCCACATTCTCATCACTCTGGGTAAAGAAGTTTCTCCTGAATTCCCTATTGGATTTATTAGTAGCTATCTTATCTTAGATCAGGACTGATCTGCACCTCCGGTCCATTTACCCACCTTTTCTCCATATCCCTTCATATTCTTGATATCCTTACCCAACAAAAATCTGTTGATCTCAGTCTTGAAAGCTCCAATTGTCCCCCAGCACCGGCAGCCTTTGAGGGAGTGAGTTCCAAATTTCTACTGCCCTTTGTATGAAAAAGTGCTTCCTGATTTTGCACCTGAATGACCTACTCCTAATTTTTAAACTGTGTCCCCTTGTTCTTGATTCCCCCACCAGAGGAAATAGTTTCTCTGTATCTACCCTATCAAATTCTTCTAACATTTTAAACACCTCGATCAGATCACCCCTCAATTTCTTATACTCAAGGGGATACAAGCCAAGTTTACGCAACCTGTCCTCATAATTTAACCCTCCAAGCCCCTTTTATGTGATGCCATTATAATTGACTCCTATGGTAATGGTAAATGGTTAGCGCCATTTGCTCTACGTAAGCAGCTGTCCATGATAAGTGAGGACGGTGTAGTGGTGGGGACTGCATAAGTCATAAGACCTGGAAGTCACAGGTTTGCTCCCTGGACTGTGCTATGGTAGTTGGTCTCAACTGGAACATTAGTTGGGGGAAGGATAATTGGCCTCAGAGCCCCTGGGCTAGGGATGGGAAAAATCACTCAGAATTCCTGCTCTGGATCACTGTGGCATGGCCCCCTACTGGAATATTGTGCATGTATATGATTTGGACTCGGGAATCGGAAGTACAATCTTAAAATTTGCAGATGGCACCATATTGGGGGATATCATTCATACTGAGGAAGACTGTGACAAAATACAAAAAGACATTAACAAACTCGCAGAATGGGCATGTAAATGGCAAATGAATTTCACTGTAGATAAATGTAAAGCGGTACATTTTGGTAGGAGGAATAAGAGTGTAAATGGGGTAGAGGCACAAAGGGATCAAGGGGTTCAGATTCACAAATCATTAAAAGTGGCAATGCAGGTTAACAAATCCATGAAAAGTGCAAACAAAGCTCTGATGTTCATTTCTAGAGGAATAGAATTCAAAAGCAGAGCAGTTGTGTTAAATTTGTATAGAATCTTGGTTAGAGTGCGCAAAGTTCTGGGGCCCGATTTTACCAGGAGTGCGGGTTCCCGGCGGATGGGCACGCGCCCGGTGAAATTAGTGGGTTTCCCACGCGATCGCAGCAGGCAACCCACTAATTAGATTCACTTACCTGCTTCTCCGGGATCCCCGCTGCTGATCTGCGCGTCGGGCGGGCTGCGCATGCGCAGTAAGATCTGTCAGCTGGAGGTGCTCTATTTAAAGGGGCAGTCCTCCACTGACAGATGCTGCAACCAATAGCAAAGATGACAGGGGGAAGGCTGCTCCCAGTTTAATGATGCCTCACCCCAGGTATCAATACATGGGGTGAGGAGGAGGGGGAGGACAGAGATCTTCCACCCGGCGGGTGGGAGGAAGCGGCCCACCTCCGCCACCAGGAAGGCCTGGCTCAAGGTGTCAGAGGGGGTCACCTGCGCCACCAACATATCACCCACCTGCACACAGTGCAGGAGGCGGTCCAATGACCTCAGTAGGTCAGCCACAGTGAGTACACGTAGTCTTTCCCCTACACTCCATCTGCCACATCACTGCCCCCACCCCACATCTCCTTCGGCACTGCCAACACTACTCTGTCACATCACCCCTCATAACCACTCAAACCCCATCCTCATCTTACCTCCACCTACTCACCTCGCCAGTACTCACCCCGCCACTACCACTCAACCCAATCCTCATACAATCTCATGGCTCTATCCCATACTCACCCTCTCGTGCATCTCTCTCACGGCCAGCCTCACTCAACCTGCCACCGCCTGTGCTGCAGCCACAGGGCATGCATCACATATGTGCAGTAGGCAGCATAAGGCAAACATGTCGTGAGCATGAAGGGGATGCACAAGGGTGTTTGAGGGTTTGTCATGGTTGTTACTTATATTGAATTTCAGAACAACTCACATCACACATTCTATTGGCATCACTACTGCCATGTCTTCGCCAATCCTGTCCGGTTTGTGCAATAATGCCCGCTCCTGGGTATCACTATGAGGACGCATCACTGATGCCACCCATTGTGTCACTGCAGAGTGGGTGTTGGTGTATTTGCAGGGCTCTTCTGCGCAGACGACTGAGAGACATCGGCGATGTCCCCGGTTGCACCCTGGAAGGCTGTGGAGGAGAAGTTCGGGAGGGCAGTGGTGACTTTGACAGCGACAGGTTGGAAGATGGTGCACGGGCCAGCCAGGAGCAGTTCGGCATGAAAGAGGCTGCAGATGTCCACGGCTACATGTCGAGTGACTCTGAGCCTCCGTGTGCACTGCTGCTCAGAGAGATCCAGGAGTCTGAGCCTCGGTCTGTGGACCCTGTGGCGAGAGTAGTGCCCTCTGCGACGCATCTCTCTCTGCGGTAGCCCTCCCTCCTGCTGTACAGGTGGATGTGTCACAGCACTCTGTTGTGGAGCTCCACGTGTCAGAGGCGGACGGCGTGGATGGCGAGGCTGGTGAGGCTGGTGATGCTGTTCGCCCTCCGAGGATGTCAAGGCAGCACCCATCTGACAGCTGTAGGTCTGAGGGGTTGTGCACGGTGGAAAATTGTGTCCTCACACAGGGGTTGCGGTTCCACGTCGGTGAATCTTCTTGCTTGGAGGAGGGTGGTGGAGGGCAAGCGTTGCCCAATGTTACGGAGTGTCCTCCTGCATTGGTGAAGGCTCTCCCCCCCCCCCGACCTGTGGAATGCACCTTGGCAGCTGCCACAGGCTGCTGGCTGCAACACATCCATTTGGAGTGAGAGTGTTTCCCCCAGCATGGGAAACTGTCTCAGTTCAAGGTAAAATCCCACACTTCCTAATAAAACAGCTCAATCAGGTCAGTTAATGACCTGATATAGCTAAATAAATACTCTCAAGTGGAACCCCGCTGGCTTTAATTGCCTGCGGGATTCCCACCAGCGGGGGCTGCGCGCGCACGCCGGCGCGTCAGCATGGAACCCGGAAGTGGGCGGGATCGAGGCGGGATCCGGTCGGGGTCCTCCAGTTCGTGATTTTCGAGGCCCCCCCCCGCCGAGAACGCACCCGAGAGCGGGTGCTAAAATCGGGCCCCTGGTCTCCATATTACAAAAAGGATATAGAAGCACTGGAGAAAGTGCAAAAAAGATTTAGAAGAATGATATCAGAACTGAGAGGGTACAACTATCAGGAAAGACTGAACAGGCTGGGGCTCTATTCTCTAGAAAAGAGAAGACTGAGGGGTGACCTGATAGAGGTCTTTAAAATTATGAAGTGATTCGATGGGGTACACATAAAGAAGATGTTTCCACTTGTGGTGAGTCCAAAACTAGGGGTCATAAATATAATAAATCCAAAAAGGAATTCGGGAGAAACTTCTTTACTTGGAGAATGGTGAGAATGTAGAACTCGCTACCACTGGAGTGGTTGAGGCAAATAGCATAGATGCATTTAAGGGGAAGCTAGATAAGTACATGAGGGAGAAAGGAATAGAAGGATATGTTGATAGGGTGAGATAAAGTAAGGTGGGAGGAGGCTCGTGTGGAGCATAAACACCGGCATAGAGCTGTTGGGCCGAATGGCCTGTTTCTTTGCTGTAAAATTCTATGTTTGGCATGAAGGGGAAGAATGGATCAGGCTTGGCTGTCATACACGTGTGAGTAGTCTGCCAAAATACTATACTTGAATAGCTTGTCAGATGTCTAGGCTTTACAAGTGAAGATCAGCCACTTTGAAGTACTGGATAATGGAATTAAAATTGGGCAGTTACTGTTATGGACGTGCGCCACGCTGGTTCTGGGAGGGCCAGAAATTGCCTGGCTCCCAAACTGAGCAGGCCAGCAGGTCGGGTCTGGGAGGGGGGTGGGGGAGGAGTCAATTCAGCGGAGGGTCTTGAAGGGGCCAGCAATGGGCCAGAGTTTTTTCCTTGACCCAGGAGGTGCACTTCTGCTTCTCCTGGGCCCACAGAAATCAACATTAAAAATTTGACTTAACTAAGCAGTCTCTGGTGGTCCCTTTAAGGACCACTATATATGCAGTCCCTTTAAGGACCACTATATATGCAGTCCCTTTAAGGACCACTATATATGCAGTCCCTTTAAGGACCACTATATATGCAGTCCCTTTAAGGACCACTATATATGCAGTCCCTTTAAGGACCACTATATATGCAGTCCCTTTAAGGACCACTATATATGCAGTCCCTTTAAGGACCACTATATATGCAGCTCAATGCCTCGTATAACTAGGCAGAGCATCCACGGCCCATTTATACCTAAAATTTGCAATCAGGGTCCTACAACCAGCGTTAGACCCTGATTTACACATTTAAGCAACCTTACGCCTGTTTCAGGCAGGCAGGCTGCTCACCCATTTACAGACCCATCTGAAAATTGCATCAGGCAGGCCTTAGACATCATTGGGGTGGCCAAGGTGACACGGCCCCCATCCCCGCCCCCCCTCCCTCCCATCCCCGCAATTTCCAACTGTTAGCCGCCCATTTTTCAGGTGAGAAACAGGCAGCCATGAGTTGAAAATCTCCGCCCCCCCCCCCCCCACCCCATTAACACCTGTGTTTAGAAACTTGCAAACAACTGACTCAAGTCTCTGGGCACAACTTTGAAGTAAGACCAAAATGGCTTGTGTCAAAAGCCTAACTGGGTTACATGAATTTCTGGACAAAGCAATTGCTGCAAATGGAAAAGACCCAATTGGGTTTCAGATAGAGTTGACCTCTCAGTCTATTATAACCTCCTTTCAAAGAAATGTTGAGGATCATCAATTTTCTGCCATTAGATGTTAATGCACTTCACAAATACTGCAACAAATTTATTCAACCCACTGAAAATATCAAGATGCAATAATTAGCACTTCACATATATTGATTTTATAAAGATAATAAAACAACTTGTAAAGTTTTGGGTTATATATTTACCTAAATAGGTATGTAAGATATACTAATCGGTCTCCCTTGATATCTACACATGGGGGCTTGGATTCTTCTCATGTTGGCGGGTTTACAGCAAGAATGTGAAACCGCCACTAATCCATTGCAATCTCCTCCCAGAACACTCGTAGTCCATGCAGGCCTTTTGCAGGCCAGAAAACCATCCTTAAGTGGCTTGCCACCACTGGGAGGGAGTAGTAGATTAAGCACTAGAGTAAGTGGGGGGTAATTTTAACTCCCGGGCAGGAAAGCAGCCGAGCGATCGGCCGGCCCATCTGATAGCGGCAGCGGGAGGACCGTCTGATTTAAACGGCCGGCACTCGTTAATGTGCCACTGTTGTGGGAAAGCTACTAGAATCTGTCATTAGGCATAGAACGATTGAACACTTGAACAAATATGAGCTGTCAATATAGAGCCAACTTGGCTTTGATAAGGGTAAGTCATGTCTGACTAATCTACTTGAATTTTCTGAGGTCACTAATAAGTTGGATAAGGGAGTGTCGATGGATATTATCTATTTGGACCTCCAGAAAGTATTCAATAATGTTCCACACAAGAGATTATTAGCAAAAATAAGAGCGCATGGAATTGGAGGTAGCCTTTTAGCTTGTGTTGGAAACTGTTTGGGAAGTAGGAGACAGAGAGTGGAAATAATGAGTTGGTACTCTGATTGACACAACGGTAACAAGTGATGTTCCCCAGGGATCTGTTCTTGGGCCTCAACTTTTCGCTATATTTATTAATGACGTGGACGAAGGAATAGTATATCCAAGTTTGCAGATGACACTAAGTTAGGAGGGACAGTAACGGCAGATGGGAGCAGAAAGTTGCAAAAGGACATGGACAGATTAAGTGAGTGGGCAAAGTTATGGCAGATGGCGTTTAATGTGGGCAAATGTGAGGTCATCTACTTTGGACCAAAGAAAAATAAATTGGAGTATTTTCTAAATGGTGAGAAACTGGGGACTGCAGAGGAGCAAAGAGATTTGGGAGTCCAAGTACATTGAAATCCAGTAGACAGGTACAAAAAGCAAACAAAAAGACTAATGGAATGTTGGCCTTTATCTCAAGGGGGCTGGAATACAAAGGGGTGGAAGTTATGTTATAGCTGTACAGAACTCTGATAAGACCCCATCTGGAGTATTGCATTCAGTTTTGGGCACCGCACCTCAGGAAGTATATATCGGCCTTGGAGGAGGTGCAGCACAGATTCACCAAAATTATACCAGGACTTAGAGGGCTAAATTATGAGGACAGGTTGCATAAACCTGACTTGTATTCCTTTGAATATGGGAGATTGAGGGATGATCTGATCGAGGTTTTAAAATGTTAAAAGAATTCAATAAAAGAATTTTATATGGAGAAACTATTTCCTCTGATGGTGGAAATCAAGAACAAGTGGACTTAATCTTAAAATTAGAACTAGGCCACTCAGGAATGAAATAAGGAAGCAATTTTTCACAAAAAGGGTAGTAGAAATTTGGAACTCGCTCCCCAAAAGGTTGTGGATGCTGGGGGACAACTGGAGCTTTCAAGACTGAGATCGATAGATTTTTGTTAGGTAAGGGATTCAAGTGATATGGAGCAAAGGTGGAAAAATGGAGTTGAAGTGCAGATCAGCCATGATCTAATTGAATGGCGGAGCAGGCTCGAGGGCCTGAATGGCCTCCTCCTGTTCCTAATGTTCCTATGAGTGGAAGCAGATCCATTGTGAACACGATTAACTATTTTTTAAAGGCTTGAGTCTCATGCAGAATCTTGGCCTTTTGCACACGTCCAACCTCTTTCATTGCTAAAAAATTGCGAATGTTTATTGTGGCAGTAAGATTATGTTCACTCATTGAATTTAGAGAAGCTGATTCAAATTTAAGCAATAAAAATCCCTAGTATTGTTTTCTTCAGTAACTTCCTGTCACCGGATTTTTAACTTTGGCTGTGAATTTTGTTAACGTGTAAGGCCTTTCTTTGAGACAGTGAATTTGATTATCTAAAATAGGTGGTTTCAATCTAGTTTGAATTTCAGAGCCTTTAATAGAGGCCAATTTGAGAACAATCTTACAAGATGTATCCACAGTCATTACCAAAAGTACAAAGCATCCTTGTAGACCTACTCCAGTTGCACTATGTACTCTTGAAACCCTTAGAACTGCTAATGTGCAGCTCAGCTTGTTCAGTGAAGTACTTTACAGTTGGCTATTTTTTCCAAATTGCACAGGTAATTCTTAAGTATTGAAAACTGTTGCTTTGAGTGCATGGCACAGTTCCACAAACAGTCACCCTCTGGTACCAAGGCCTAAGTGACCATTATCTACACACGAGTCTTGACAGTTGGTGCTGGCAGACTATTCAACTGTGGAAGACGTCATTGCCAAGCCTGATCCTGTCCTCATCTAGCATCCACACGCATGCACTCCCAACAGGAGTCAATGTACAGTGATCAGGGAGGAACATGGGCTGATTTTCCTTTTCTTCCTATCTCTAACCCGGGGTGCTGTGGTCAAATGTAATGCATCTAACTGCTGCATGAATAATGGCCTCTTACAGAATTATGGAATGGTTACAGCACAGAAGGAGGCCATTTGGCCCATCAAGCCCATGCTGGCTCTTTGTAAGAGCAATCCAGCTAGTCCCATTCCCCCGCTCTTTCTCTGTAGCCCTGCAATTTTTTTCCCTTCAGGTATTTATCCAATCCCCTTTTGAAAGCCACGATTGAATCTGCTTCCACCACCCTTTCAGACAGCACATTTCAGATCATAACTACTTGCTGCATAAAAAAGTTTTTCCTCATGTTGCCTTTGGTTCTTTTGACAATCATCTTAAATCTGTGTCCTCTGGTTCTCGATCCTTCTGCCAATGGGAACAGCTGCTCTTTATTTACTTTAACTAAACCTTTCTTTATCTCTGTAATCAGGTCAAACCACCGTGTTACCAAATCCAGCCCTAATATATTCTCAGTTATATTGAAGTACCAACTGCAGCTCTTAATAGGTTCCCTGTTATCACCAGGATATAAAACTACTCATAAACTTTGTTCTAAGTTTATACAAATGTATTTCTGTTTTTTTTCTTGCTGAGCTGAGGGATGTTAATGATGCAAGATGACACTTATTGTTTTCTGTTGAGCACTGAGTATCAAACGTTGCCAAGTCTGTTACCCTATGGTTGGATGCAGAACAAAGCCCCATTGCTCCGTCCCAGTAATATGTCTCAGTAGAGTATTGCCGACTATAGAGGCTCGGCCAAGACAGATACAATAAAGGAAAAGGAAGCAAATATGGAGAGACGCAGACAAAGAAACAGTGAGACTCAAGCAGAGAGAGAAAGAAACTGATAAAACACAATAAGCCTGGGGAGTAAAACAGAAACTGAGACAGTAGGATAGAAGTGTATCACCTCACACAAGAGGTAGGTATTGTATAACATTAATCATTGCCAGAGTGATATCCTGGACTTGTTTCGATCACCTAAGTGGGGGTTGGAGAGGAATTTTCCAGGTTTTTTCCCTAACCAGCCTGGGTTTTGATTTGTTTGTTCACCTCTCCCAGGAGATTATATGGTTTCTGGGTGGAGTGGGGAGTGTATATATCGTGATATACAAAACATCACAATTATATGGGACAAGCTGGATGGACTAGCCTTTTCCCCCCTCCATCCTCGCCGCTGATGCCCTGTTTAAGGAGCTAATTGACTTTCTCACCTCTAAAATTGAGGCTATGTGTTTAGCTGCCTCCACCATCCATCTGCCAACATAATCATCAAACATTCCCTTCCCTCATGCATTGTCCCCCTTACTTTTAAACTTGACATCATCACCCCACTTTCTAAAATGATTAATCTGCCTTTTGAGTCACCGCCACATCTCCAACCTTCAACTGCCTAACTCCAGGCGTATCTCTCCTCCCACTTCCTGATGGAGTTCCCCCTGTCTGGTTCCTGTACCATGGCATCCTGATCATAGTAACCAACAACATCCTATATGACTGCGACCACAGTCGGCTATGCTTTCTCATCCTGTTTGACCTCTCCGCACCTTTCAATTGAATCAACTCTTCCCCCACTCTGTCTCCTCTATGTTTCACATCTGGCCTCTTTGACCCATATTCCATCCCACACAGAGACCCACCTTCCATACACCCATCTTCCCAGCTTCACCATCCCCCACCAGCCCTTTATTCCCCAGCACAACAATTTCATTTTTTCAAATTCCCCACACACTACCTCATTGCACCGTGCTACCTCTGAAATCTTTCCTAGCCCTACCTTCTACAATACATTCTCCACTCTTTCAATACTGGTTTACTTTGAATTCCCCCTCCCTAATTCCACCATCAATACTAGACCCTTGCACTCCCAACTTCTCTTCCTAACCCTTTTGTTTCTCCCCCTCTTTTCCCATCTTCAAAAGGCTCCTCAAAACTTTCCTCAAAACTTTCTTCTTTAGCCACCTGCTCCAACTTGTCTCCCTGCTTCCACTCGATGGCCAAATCCCTCCTATGGGGAGAGAGGTGGCAAAGCAAAAGGGTTTAGGAATTCCAGCCATATTTAGGAATTTACAGCCAATTAAGTACTTTTGAAGATTAGTCACTATTGTAATGTAGGAAACGCAGCAGCCAATTTGCTCACAGCAAAGCCCCACATACAGCAATATGATAATGAAGTGATAATATGTTTTTTAGTGATGTCGGTTGAGGCATAAATATTAGCCAGGACACAGGAGAGAGCTCCCCTGCTCTTCTTCAAAATACAAAGAATAAGGGATTGGCTCTTGAACCACCCACTGATGCTACAATTGAGTTCAGCTGCGGTAATATATTTTCAATTGTGTTATTAAAAGCATTTTAACTAGATTAATGATCAATACTTCATCTCTTTCAGTTGTAGTGGTTCATGATAGAATGAGATGAGTCCCTATGGAGAGGAACATGAGCCAAAACACTGCTATGCTGCCTGTTACTGTGCAGTACTGCTGATTTTAAACATTAGAACTGCAACGGTACTGTAATGCCATTATAAGCACAGGTTACTTTTTGTATATATGCGTGAAAGTGGAAGAAGCTGTAATGTCTCATTTCTGAAATAGGTCATAACCATTGTCTGAAAAATTGTCTATCCTTGAACCAGGGGTTTGACTCTAATCCAGGTGAGAATATTGGTTCTTGACAAGAAGCCTATATTTTACAAGGACTGTAGACATTCTTATCCCTTAGTTGCTATTGTGGTTTTGTTCCAAATCAAACTTTTCACACAGGAGTTAAAAACAATTTGACATTCACTATTAAGCCTATTTGATATGTAAAGTCTCTGAGAAAGAAACATTTATTAAATACTATATATTTTATGTATTCTATGAGTTTATTGTTCCAATGAGGAATCTTGTTGAACTGTTAGGATTTTCCATAAACCTATTTTGAATGAATAGATTCCAATTACCTGGTGCTTACTTTGTCTGATTGTTTCCAACGATTGGAGTGTGTTGACATAAGTTGACTTCCATCATAAATTTCAACTGATCTTGCGGGGACCACCTTTAGGTCCTTGAGAGATTATTCTGCTGCTGAACAACGGTGATTAGATTAACGGCAAAGAAGATCTTCCAGATGTTTGTATGCGCCAAGTGCCTTTGATATATAGATGCACTTTTCTCAGTTGCTGTACCCTAGTTGCGGTTCAGCGAGTACAGGAGAATATAGGGTTCTCAGTATTTTGCATAACGTTAATGAATTATCCAACTATGTTTTCAAATGCTAGTATATATTTGGGGGAATTAATACTCCAGCGATTCAGAGAAAGCCTATTCCATTTCTTAGGACACAAGTTGCTCTGTTCTATGTCCACTCATAAGTTTAGATTTAAAACTTTATTTTTGGGCCGTAAATATAGGACATGTTTTTGAGCTTTTAAAAGATACACGTATAGCAAAAGGTTCTCTAATACATTGCCCATACCGATATTATAATAGAAAGCAAAATGAACTTGATGCCTCATTTATAACAAGACAAAAACGGGCATTGACCAGTAATGAACGGTAGAAATAATTCCAGAATGAAACTAAATGAGATCAATACTTCCTCCATTTCTGTTGATATTGAGTTCATTCAAAACGCACGCCTATTAAATTTGTGAATTGATCCAATGCTGCTACCTTTATTGTACCTGTAGAGAGCGTTTACTTGCTTTACATGATATTATACATATCATACAAAAATGATGCAATTCTGCTGAATTTATCATGGGAACAGGACAGATAACAGCGAGTCACTATTGGTCTCCATGTGTGCTGTAGTTTTACATCGCATTAATTCGAACCAAAAGTACAGTGAACACTCAACAAGCCTCTAATACAAAATCTAGCGTGGCACAACCCGTTCAGCAGTTGCTTTGAGAATTCTTACATGTTGGGATCTTGTGTTTCCAAAGATAAGGCAGCTTGTTCCCATTTACAATCAGGGTCTTCCAGTTAACTGAGCCGGCGTCGCCTCTCTTCCCGAACCGTAGTCCAAAAGGATTGAAGTTAAATTTACTCCTGGTGAAGCGGAGTTTGCAGGAAATCTGACTCTCCAAGTCGCTCTCCTGCATGAAGTAGCACATGCTGGACTGTTCGGATGAGTTCTGAGCGTCTAAGTTCCGAGCCAAGGCATGGGAGTTCGCCGGAAATTGAGACTTGCGGGCCGGGTACATGGCATCTAAGACCAGGAGTTCAAATAACACTGCTGAATACAACGGGCCGTTATATAACTCATTTGCATCCAGGGCTAATTCTGTGTAATCCCAACTACACCCCTTCACATTAGTACTTAGATAGCTATGTATTAAAATAATACCCTTCCCCAGAGCAAAAAACAGAATTAAAATGATGCCGTAGGGAAGCGAAGCCAGGGCATTATTAAGATATGAAGCACAGTGAGGCAGTTTGTCGCCCAATGGAATGTTCTAAAATTCGGAATCCCTGTAGAGTTAATAAACACAAATACATATCTATAAACTCCTGAAACGATATATTTCTCTGTATTTTGCTACTGAGCCAAAAATCGAGTCAAGGGCTTTTACTTCAGATCTGTGTTAACAGGGATTTCAACATAGGAACAGGAGTAGGCCATTCAGCCCTTCGAGCCTGTTCCGCCCATTCAATCGGATCATGGCTGATCTGTAATTCAACCCCTTTTACCCGCCTTTGATCCATTTCCCTCGATACCCTTACCTAACAAAAATCTATCCATCTCAGTCTTGAAAGTTCCAATTGTGCCCCAGCATCCCCATCCTTTTGAGGGTTCCAGATTTCCAGTACTCTTTGTGTGAAAAAGTGCTTCCTGATTTCACTCCTGAATGGCCTGGCTCTAATTTTAAGATTGTGCCCCCTTTTTCTGCATGCCCCCACACCAGAGGAAATAGTTTTTCTTCATCTACCCTATCGACTCCCTTTATTATTAACGCAGTTGATTGAATAGGTAGCTGGCTGCTAAGAGTTTTCACTAAAGGTACAGGATGTAACAGTGACCACTGGGTACGGATCCAACGCCAGCGTTTCTATTAGGGTTTGCAAAAAACTGACACTGTAACCATATTATCTGATACCGCAGCCCTGTCTTTCCTCCAGCCTCACCAAGGGGCTTATTATTAAATCGTCCTAGTCCAGTAACCAGACTTCGTTGGACTATAGTTATAACTTCATACAGCCATTGAGGATTCAAGAATGCGTTATACAGTTACATTTTATGGTATGTGTGAATGTTTAACTCTCATTTATCTTTGCAGTATCAAATATCTCTGCAAATCATGGTATTAAAATAAAACCATGCACTATTGGATTAGACTTTTGTCGCACTCGCCCTTCCTTACCTGGGATGCGACTGTATAATTTGCCAACCTTAATGTATAAACCGATTGCAGCACTCACCCACAGAGACGAACTGCTCACTGGAGACCGGTTTTCCCAAGTATCCATTCTGGCAATTTACTATAACAACCACGAACAGCAGCAGCCTGGTCATGTCACGTCTCTGCAGAGAGAGGAGAAGGCACAAAGCACACTGAGATCGTCCCTGCTAATCTGATTTCCTAACTTGTTGGAATTTCTGGTTTGAGGACAGAAATGGATCTCCAACACATAAAGGTAAGCTTCTCCCAACATTGAAGTCCTTCAACTAACTGATTATTGCGACGCATTGAGGTCCATAGACAATTAGATTCTAATTTGAGATGAAGACCATTTACGATCTTCGTGCTTGGGAATAATCAGCAATCTCCCCAAATTATGCAATTGTAAAGAGAATCTACGGTTCATCTTACCTGCATTTAAACACCGACTGTTGATAAGGAGGGGGAAAGGTGAGGTTCTGGGCAAAATCGAAAATTGTCCCCACAAGTCTAAGGACAGTAGGGACTCGGACCTTCTCTGACGGTGTGAGTGCTGTCCCCTGATAGGGGTGCTGAAGTGGAACTTCAAACACCCAGGAGTACTCCGCGATAGTCCAACCCAGTCACCTAGCTCAGTTCTAAAGACAAGACTTGTTTTTTTCCCCTCTCTGTTCTGAAACGCTGCCGTGATATCTCCCACCTTCTGATGTGCGTCTATTTAAATTTTACTAGCGATTTTTTTTGGAAGCCCCGTGAAATATGGGCGGGAGATGTTAAATTCTGAAGTTTGTTAGCAACGTTTAAAAGTTACTTTTTTATGCTTTGCTGGACCCATTTGCTTTGGGAATATTATTTACATATCACACAATGCCACTTATTGAGCGGCAGGTAAACCAGATGAAGCGAAGTAACAGATATCGCCATTGAAGCGAAACTGCACATTGTTCCGGCTGCTTTCACCTTACAAGCTGAACTGAATCTTGTTCAGTATTTTAAATACCGCGAAACAGAAGAATTGTTACCAGCCAATTTACGAACTGGGCCTGTTTTGTTGCTGTCAATGTTTCCCACTTTACACGGATCACAGCTCAGAGATATATTTCCATCACGGCTCATTTATCATCATAGAAAGAGGCCATTCGGCCCATTGTGCCTGTGCCGGCTCTTTGAAAGAGCTATCCAATTAGTCCCACTCCCCCCCAATTCCCTTTTGAAAGCCACTATTGATTCTGCCTCCATCGCCCTTTCAGGTTGTGCATTCCAGATCACATTTTAAACTAGCCAGCAAACCTCGATCGAAATGTTATAATGCCAATGTGTTAATCCGTTCAGAAACGGCTAACATTAATTCTGTTCAAATTGCTGGCGCTGAATTTTGATCAGCTATATTAACGATTTCTAAATTCTGTTCCTTCTCCTGTTAATTGAACGGCTCACCGTGTTGTGATGTCTTGCTTGGCGCCTCTTCTGATCTGTGGTCCAATATTTGACGAACCTTGTTTTTAACTATGCGTGAGATTCGTTTTCGTGGGCTTCATGAAACTCATCCTCTGTATGACTCATGTGTGGAAAAAATATCCACTGATCGGTAACAAGTCAGGAATGGTGACAGTCCTATTACATAATAGATGTCGCCTCCCACAAAACCGTTGTTTCCACTAAGTATACTTTTGTTTGGAGTTTCTTCCGTGTGCACACATCGCCCGGTTTTCAGACAGTGTTTACACATCATTAAATGTTGTCCATTCATTGCGCGGCAATCTCCGAGAGAAAGGAACTTTTAAAGTTGTGTTTTGATTGCTCCAAATCGCCTATATCAACAAAGTTTACAAAAATAGAACAACGGACAACTTTTTAGTTACATTTCAAGATTGATTTCGTTTGATTTTTACTGATAAGAACTAATTACAGGTTCTTCTACACTTCTAATAGAAGCTTACTGTAAGGATTCTCGCATTAACAATTGATGTGCTGGGTGTACACATAAAAATATTTGCGATTTTCAATATCTATTCCCTTGAAAGCGAGGCTAACCGAACGGGTCTTCACTTAAATTGAACAGACACTAATGGTTTTGTTGCACCTGAGATATCCTTATCTAACGAGTTGTACTTTTATTGCATCTTAGTTTACAAATACATTGGTATTTGGTGATGTTATGAAGTCAACACAGCTTGTCACAATAATAAATGTACTCATACAGAGCGGCGCTACCTTTGCATACAGGAAGTGGGTAGATATCACTGCTTTGTCAAGTAAAGACTATTGAACTGTAGAAATAACAGAGCAAAGTTATAGTTAAAATGACCGCAAAAACACAATTAAAAAAAAACTGAAATGTTCCCCACTTTCCTTTGTAGATACAAAGTTATTTTTATTGATATTCCGTTTTAATTGAAAGCAAATCTTAAAACAATTATTTCGAGTCCAGCGAGCACTACTTGTTGCAAATGCTTTTACATTGTTACTACCTGCAATTCCTATAAGTAACTTGTATTAAGAAAGTGTTACTCATTTATAAGTTCTCATCAGAAATTCACAGTGAAATAAACAAAACCCACAGCAGGTTCTTATCAACTTTTAATAGGAGCTTATCATCAAAATTCTTGCATTAACAATTAATGCACTGGGTGCACACATAAAAGGATTTGAGATTTTCAATGTATATTCACTTAAACGCAATGTTAACTGAACGGGTCTTCACTTAGTTGAACTGATGCTAATGGTTTTGTGACACCTTAGAATATCCTTGTCTAACAAATTGTACTTTTATTGCATCTTAGTCAAACATACATCTTTAAAAAACGTAAATTACTCTTTAGAAGTACAAAGTACAAGAAAATCGTTATGGTATAGATTTTTTTTAGTATAACACAATGCTTTATTAATCCAATTAATTAAAGGTTTCTTTGAAATTGGAATGTAAGTTTACTACGTGCAAGAGAGACTTTCCCTGGAGTTAATCGGGGTTTAAAACAAATGGCTGCACCAGGTATGAAATTACTCTTAACAATTAGGTATGAACATATCCGTATTGGGATAGACCGTTTTGAAGTCTATTTGTGCTGATATAAAAGACTAAATTGCGCCTGCGTTTACTCTGCCGATCGGTTTGCTCGGGGGTAATTGTGTGGGGGATGGGGGAATAATTTCTGCACAGCTTTGGGGAGGAGGTTCTGTCGTCTTTGTGGCCATTTCTAAGGCCTCTCCAGAAATTCCGCTTTCGATATTGATAAGAAACAGATAAAGCAATCTTTCAGCTAAAGGTCCTGTTGATCTTTTCAAGTGGCCGTGTAAAATCCATTAAGATTCCCTTTCCATGTATGTGGACCTGTTGATTTGTCTCCCCTTTCTCTGTGCTTCACATCAAACGAATGTGACAGTAAAAGTGCAGCTTCTGCCTTTGCAGTGCAACCAGGAACAGAGCTATCGTGCAATTCAAGCTGGAGATACCTACAGCATGGGTACCTCTGCAAGCCTCCGTCTGATGATTCTGGTTAAGAAAAAGGAGCAGAGGGTGACCCCAGACCGAAGGGTGGGGATGCACAGGATCAATATGTACTTCCCCATGGTAGCTATTGAGTCCAAAGAGCTGTGCAATGGAAAACTCCAACTCAGCAGAGAGGCAGTCACCGATATCCTGTGTTCCCTGTCACCAGATTCGGAGACACAGTCAATCATTGTGACAACTTTAACTCTAGCAATGCAGACCTGTTAGGTCTCTAGCTCCTAATGCTGCTTCTTTGACAGCACCTCATAAATCAGCGACCTCCACCACCTAGAAGGAAAAGGGCAGCAGGTGCATGGTTGTACCGTCATCTCCAAGTTCACCTCCAAGTCACACATCATCCCGACTTGGACATATATCGCTGTTCCTTCATCGTCGCTGGGTCAAAATCCTGGAACTCCCTACCTAACAGTACCTTGGGAGCACCTTCACCACACGGACTGCAGCGGTTCAAGAGGAAGGCCCACCACCACCTTCTCAAGGGCAACTAGGGATGGGCAATAAATGGTGGCCTTGCTAGCGATGCCCATATGAATTTTAAAAAGTACTTTTTAAGTTGTAGGAAATGTGAACTGCATAATGTAGCATTGGTCATCTTACAAATGCCCCTTATGGACACTGCAACACCTTTATCCAAATCAGCAGTAACAACAGGAGAGATACATTCCATTTTATGGTCAGTGACTTCCCTGAGTGCAAGGTGCCATAGATTCTACACCCGTGGCTGTCTGAGCTCCAGTACAATATGCAATATCATCAGCAATGAAAAGGGATCATAAATGTGAGGATTGTCTGCGACCACTGCTTTAAAATCGCAGCCGCAGCTCAGTGGTAGCACTCTTGCCTCAGAGTCAGAAGGTTCAAGTCCTGCTCCAGAGACTTGAGCACATGATCCAAGCTGATACTTCAGTGCAGAACTGAGGGAGTCTTGCACTGTTGGAGGTGCCGTCTTTTATTAAACCAAGGCCCTGTCTGTTAATTGTATCCAGATGATTTATATCAATTAGTGTTAATTGTATTCAGATGATGTGTATCAATTGGGGACTTTCTTGTATCCTTTTATATGAGAGCTTATCTAAGATGTGGAGTGGGTAATGTTGATCTCTGTGAATAAAGGCTCGGAAGCAACTGAAGACCAGGCTCTAGTATTCTATCCTTCACCACCTGGCTATCCAACTTATAACATCATTTGCCCTCTCAGGTGGACTTAACAGATCCCACGGCACTATTTTGAAGAAGAGCAGGGGAGTTCTCCCCGGTGTCCTGGCCAATATTTATCCCTCGACCAACATCACTTCAAAATCCCAGATTATCCGGTCATTAACTCATTGCTGGTTTTGGAACCTTACTGTGCACAAATTGGCTGCCACATTGCCTACATTTAAAAAGCACTTCACATCCTGAGGTTGCGAAAGGTGCTATATAAATATAAATTCTTTCTCTTTTTCTTTCCTTCCTTTCTTTTCTTTCTTTCCACACATAGAAGCACACTTTCCTGTAGCTATTCATGACACCTACATATTGAGGCAAAGCAGCATGCCCCAATTCTTTCAGGTAGATGGCAGATTTGTAGGATGGAAGACTGGCACCAAGGGAACCATGCTTAAACCCTGCTCCTGAGACCTATACAGCACGCTTAAAACCCAACACAGAACAGGCACAAGGAGGCACTTGGTGTTTCACCAAACAAATCTTTAGCACCCTGAAGCCTCTTGCATTGCTGCATGACTAATGGCCTCACAGGATCTCTGTTCTGTCACAGCTGTGATTCTTCAACCTCCACCTGTGCCCCTTCTTAATCCACACTCCCTGCATCACCCCGTGATCCCTGCTTTGAATCACTAGCTAGGGCATCCTCTGGTATGGTGCTTGTTTGAGTTGGTGGTCAAGCTCAACTTCTGTGGAGTTTGAAAAAAGGAAAGAAGGGATGTTAGCAATTCTCAAAGGACAAGATTATATTCCTTGGTCATGGCACAGACCTACAATGGGGATTGGGTGACTGCTTTGACAAATACCTCCATTCTGTCTGAATGTATGATGCTGACCTCCATGTTTCTCACCATTTGAACACCTCCTCCCAGTCACACTGATCTTTTCACTATTCCAAGCAAACTTTAGGAATTGTATCTTTCACCTTGACACTCTGTCGTACTCTAGTCTGAACATGACATCAGCAACTTCTCATTTTAGCCCATTTTTCTCCAGTTGTCCCATTCACCTCCCTTTTTGTTCCTCTTCACTTTGGAGCTGTTTTCATAATATATGTTCTTTATCATGTCTATTACTGCCCCACTGAGCTGTTTTTACACCCCTTTTGTTTTTCTAATGCTCTTTCCCTGCCTGGCTAACGTGATCCTTTTATACAGTTCAACAATTTTCCACCTCCTCATGCTTTTGAAGAAAACCTGCTTGCAGACTATTAAACCAATTAACTGCCTCCTTTTGTGATAGTGGTTTGCAAGCCTGATTCTCAACTCCCCTCGGTTGTGTGTTTCACCCCTATAAAGGGGATTATTTATCTTCCAGTTTCCAATTCTGATAAAGGTGTGTGTTAGGTTTTTGCCCCCTAATAGGCTAAATATATATTGGGTTTTTACAGGATAATCCGTATCCAGACCCCTTTAAACAAGCTCGAAAACTAGGAAATAATGAGATGTCGGTTTAATGCTTTTATTCATATTACACAACCCACTATATACAGTGACCATGAGATTACTGGCACAGACAGTTGCTCACAGGAGGACTCACCAGGAAGAGTTGTAAGCATTGTAAGTAGTTCTAATCTGCTTATGCTGATCGAAGCTAGAACTTCAAGTCCCCTGAAATTTTGTGTGTTGTACCTTTTATAATCTTAGTAACGTCTTGCTAACATGATGATAACATGTCAACACATTCTGGTTATTTTTAATTAATACATAATAGGTTAACCCATTAAGTCATCATGTAAATGATGTAATCCTTTTTAGTGCATCTGCACGACACTATCATTGCTTTTCTCAAGGTTTGTACCTTACCGTCTCATCTTTTCTCATACCTCCTCTATTAGTCTACTGTACCCATTCAGTCTTTTGATCATCTGACTGCTTGGCATAGTGCCTAGAACATACCATGTCTGTCCTTTACATAGAATTACATCGAATGTACGGCACAGAAACAAGCCATTCGGCCCAACAGGTCCATGCTGGTGTTTTTGCTCCACAGGAGCCTCCTCCCATCATTCTTCATCTGACCCCATCAACATATCCTTCTATTCACCTTCTCCCTCATGTATTTATCTAGCTTCCCCTTAAATGCAACTATACTAGTTGCATCAACTGCTCCTTGTGGTAGCAAGTTCCACATGCTAACTACTATCTGGAGAACAAAGTTTCTCTTGAATTCCTTATTGGATTTATTAGTGACTATCTTATATTTATGGACCCTAGTTCTGGTCTCCCCCACAAATGGAAACATCTTCTCTATGTCTACCTAATCAAACCCTTTCATAATCTTAAAGACCTCTATCAGGTCACCCCTCAGTCTTCTCTTTTCCAGAGAAAAGAGCCCCAGACTGTTCAATCATTCCTGATAGTTATAACCTCTCAGTTCTGGTATCATCCCAGTAAATCTTTTTTGCACCTTCTCCAGTGCCTCTATAGAACTGTTCACAGTACTACAAATGTTGTCTAACCAAGGTTCTATACAAACTTAATATAACTTCTCTGCTTTTCAATTCTATTCCTCTAGAAATGAACCCCAGTACTCGGTTTGCCTTTTTTATGGCCATATTAACCTGCATCACTACTTCTAGTCTGTCCTTTCTGTTACTTCTTCAAAAAATTCAATAAGGTTGGTCAAACATGACCTTCCCTTTTGAAATCCATGCTGAATTTTTTATTATATTTTCAATTTCTAGATGTTTTTCTATTACATCATTGAGTAAGGATTCCATTGACGCTAGTTCCCTGGACTTGTTCTGTCTCACTTTTAAAATATGGGAATCACATTAGCTGTCCATCAGCCCTCTGGCAATATTCCCTTTTCTAATGAATTTTTATATATATGTAATAGTGCCCCTGCTATCTCTTCCCTAACTTCTTTTAATATGTGCGGATGTAATCCATCCAGACCAAGGGTTTTATCGTCTCTAAGTTTGATTAGTTTATCAATTATCTCCCACTTTCTATCTTAAATGTCTTTATATCTTTTTTGATCTCTTTTTCTAATGTCATGCCCACCATGTTAGTCTCCCTGGTAAATACTGAGGCAAAGTAATTATTTAATATTTCTGCCATTTCGCTGTCATTATCTGTGAGTTTATTGTGTGTATCCCTTAGTGGCCCTATCCCTATCCTGATTTTTCTTTAGTTATTTATATGTCTGTAGAATACTTTACTTTTTTAATATATTCCTTGATAATTTAATATTGTAGTTTTTGTTTGCCCTTCTAATTTTTTTTTACCTTCTTTCCTAACTTTTTTGTATTCCCTTTTATTATCCTCTCCTTTGTTGTCAATGTACTTAGTGTATGCCTTTTTCTTTAGTTTCAATGTTGCCCTTATTTCTTTATTCATCCATGGTGTGTCATTACTGATTAGTTTGTTCTTGCTTTTTATATTTCTCCTGGACTCTATTGATCACCATTTTAAATGTTTCCCACTGTTGTTCTATTTCTTTGTCAGTAAATTTTTCCAGTTCATTTTCCCTAGTTCCATTCTCGTTCCCTTAAAATCAGCTTTTTTCCAATTTAGTACTTTGGTCTTTGTCTTACTTATGTCCTTCTCAATCTTTATCTTAAACCTTATTATGTTGTGATCACTATTGCCTAGATGTTCCCCTACACTTACTTCTTTTATCTGTTCTGGTTCATTTCCCATTACTAGATCCAGCAGTGCTTCCTCTCTTGTTGGGCTTTTTACATACTGGGTAAGAAAGGAGCCCTGCACACATTGTAAAAACTCCACTCCCTGTACCCCTTTACCTATCTCTTCTTGCCAATTTATTTGGGGGTAGTTAAAATCTCCCATGATTATTATTCTATTCCCTTTACTCATTTCACATATTTGCTTACATATTTCTTCCTCCACCTCCTTTCCACTATTAGGTGGTCTGTAGTATACCCTATTAGCATGATCGATCCCGTCTCTTTTATTTCAATCCATATGGATTCTGTTTCTATCCTTCTGTTAGTTATGCCCTTTTTTCTACTGCCATTATGTTATCTCTAATCAGTACAGCTATTCCACCCCCTTCTTCCTTCCCTCCTCTTTCTGATTATGTTATAACCTGCAATATTTAGTTGCCAGTCCTGTTCTTTTTGTGGCCATATTTCAGTTATTCCTACTATAGCTGGATTCTTGCTATGGATTATTGCCTCCAGCTCCCCCATTTTATGTTGGACACTGTCTACATTGCTGTACAGGCAAATTAATTCATCTTTAATAGTTATTCCTTTTACTTTATTTTTAACAGTCCTTTTATACTTCTGTTTTATAACTGTATTTGTTCCTTGACTGTTTATGTTATCTTTGTTCCTTACCCTGGTCTGCCCTTTACACTCACTTTCTGTTTCTTTTATCTTTAGGCTTTTGTTATTGCTACCAGATGCCTCCCCTCATCTTGCTAGTTTAAAGCCTTATCCACCGCTCTATTTATCCTTTCCACTAGGACTCTGTTCTCACTCCAGTTCAGGTGCAGCCCGTCCCAGCGGTGGAGCTCCTTCCTGACCCAGTACTGGTGCCAGTGTCCCATGAAATGGAACCCCTCCTTCCCACACCAGTCATTCAGCCATGCATTCACCTTCCTGATCTGCCTATCCCTATGTCAATTAGCACGTGGCTCGGGTAGTAATCCTGAGATTTCTACCTGTGAGGTCCTGCTTTTTAATTTAGTTCCCAGGTTCCCAATACCCTGCTGACTAACATCCCCTCCCTTACATGTCGGAGTGTTTCTAACTTGCACTCCAGCTCAAACACTCAAAGCTGGAGTGTCTCAAGCCAGAGACATTTAATGTAGCTGTGGCAATCCGGGACAGTCTTGCTGTCCACAAACTCCCACACATTACAGTCCTGACACATAGCCTGTATTGTTATTTCTATTTTTTATTAATTTATGGTTTCATCATCAGTAGTTTATTTCTAGGTCTAATAGTAATGGATTTAGCTTCATTGCATAATAATTAGTAATTATTTAGTCTTTTTTTATTTTAGGTTTTTTTTAAATTTGAGTTTTAAAAGTTGATAGATTAGTTTATAGTCCCTTGGTTTAAATCACACCGCACCTCCTCCCCCTCTGCATATAATTCCCACTCTCCCAGTTGAAAGTCCTAACTCTGTTAGCAATTCATTCTGTTAGAAGTTCACTCTTTGTCCTCTGTGCTCAATCTTGCAATTTATTAGTCCATTAATGTTTGTTCACAGGTTCTAATCGTCCTGAATATGATCTCTTAGAACCTGCTTATTCCATGCAGATTCTTAGTTTTAATATGTGTAAGTGTCTTTAATATTAAGAAATGTTTAATACATTTATTAGAATGATTAGGTTCTTCCCCAACTAGCCTACCTTTGTCTACAGATGGTACCTTTCTGTCTTCTAAGATGATGGGAGAACATCCCACATATTCTCCAATAAGCAAGTTATTGAGATTTAGGTTTAACTGTTGTACCTGGGCTACCCTAACCAATACAGGAGAGAATAATGATGCAACTTTAAATTCTTAAGAAATGCAGTCTGCTTCAAAGACTGCTTTTATTGGGATTATGTGTTGATGATAGAACATAAAAGGACAGTGATTGTTGGACTGTTGGTATGATTGCTTGTGAATGATGCTAACCCTGTGTGAAGGAAGAAGTCCTTGATTCTCTGTTCCACAGGCGATGGCAGCTCTCACTCTCCAATAGCTCACATGGATGGCCATTTTTGTATCTCTCTCCCTATTTCCTTCCCCCCAGGACCTGGTTTAATGCATACCCTGGATGCTTATCATAAGTTGGAGGTGTGCGTCTAATGATCCAGTCCCAACCATTAAGTCCCTTTCCCCAACCATTGAATGGTTCTGTCCACCCATTTTGGGGGTTATGGAAGTGTGCAGAAGCCACCAGAGGTGGCCCCGCTTTGTGAGTTCATGCAGACATTTACCAATTCACAGGAAGGCTGCATGTTCTGCACAATAGGCTGGCGTCTTGCTTTTCATGAAGTGAACTAATCAATGCAGAGGTGCAATTATCATAGTTTAGCACTTTAAGTAGGAAGACAGCCTGGTTGGCAATCCAAATGTACTGATCAGAAACTTTATAATTACAGTTCAGGAATATTTCAGATGATGCCCATTTCAATGACATTGAGGTGTCAATCATTGTTGGAAGAGGTATTGACCAAAAAGGCAGCAATATTTGCTTTAGTTGTGCATCTTTCCCTTACGAGCTATACATCAGGCTGGGAGAACTTCACCAATAGTGTCTACTACCTGCAGAACCTGGCAGAAGTTCAAAAAACATTTCATTTACATGTATATAAAAAAATAACAGTAACAAATACTTTGTTCATTATCCCCAGCCACATATTATACTCAGTTCTGCACAGTCTCATATTTTGACATCTATTTGTATTAACTTGCATTTAACAGTATGAGATGCCATCTACCAACTCCTGTCAAATTAATATTTTATCCAATTTACCATTCATCATTTATTCTGAGATCTTCACTTTTGCTATAATATATTTTCCAAAGAGCCTTAACAAAAGTCTTCTGAAAGTCACGATACATAATGTGAACTATATTGACTCCATTAACTTGCTAACATGGCTCATACTTTCAACAAAAGAAACCTAACAAATTCCTTGTTTATTGCCTTTGATCCTATCAAATAATACTGAATTGTTTCTTTCATAACTGAATCCAATATTGATGTCAGGCTAATTGGTCTATTAATCCCCTGTAATCTCTTTACAATTGGATTCATGTAAGCAATTTTCTTGTGAGATTGGCTCTATTTTTAGGGAACTAAATAAAGTTTCCCACAAACTCTTCCTCTGATGTAAGTACTCGGGTCCAGTCCACCAAGGGCAGAGTCTTTTTGAGTTTTCAATTTCCTTAGCATCTACGGTAACTTCCAATATCATCAAATTCTGTCCAAACACCCAGCAAATAACTACTGGATTAGAGTTACTTTACACTCTTGTATCGTGCGCAGAGATCAAAAGGCATTATTAAAAAGGTCAAACTATAGCTTTTTGATCTCTTATTCTTCAGTGAGTCCTGTGCTCTGTTATTTTATAAGGAGTCGCACAACACCAGGTTATAGTCCAACAGCTTTATTTGAAATCACAAGCTTTCGGAGCTTTGCTACTTCGTCAGGTGAAGTGAGGAGGAGTTGCATAAAGGCACAGCATATATAGTCAGATAACAATGCCTGGTGATTACAGATAATCTTTCTAACTGCCCTTTATCACACCTCGGCAGACAGATTGCTGTGATTATCTGTCTGCCGAGGTGTGATAAAGGGCAGTTAGAAAGATTATCTGTAATCACCAGGCATTGTTCTCTGACTATATATGCTTTGCCTTTATGCAACTCCTCCTCACTTCACCTGACGAAGGAGCAAAGCTCCGAAAGCTTGTGATTTCAAATAAAGCTGTTGGACTATAACCTGGTGTTGTGCGACTCCTTACATTTGTCCACCCCAGTCCATCACCGGCATCTCCACATCACTGTTATTTTGTGGATCACATGGTCACACAGGACCCTCTGAGGAAGAGATCTCAAACTTCATACCGTCCAATTTATTTACAGGTTTAATTTTGCGTACCTCTGACTTAGAATCATAGAATCATAGAATGGTTACAGAAGGAGGCCATTCAGCCCATCGAGCCTGCACGGGCTCTCTGCAAGAGCAATCCAGCGAGTCCCACTCCCCCTGCTCTTTCCCCGTAGCCCTGTAAATTTTTCTCCTTCAGGTACCTATCTAATTTCTTTTTCAAAGCCACAATTGACCCTGCTTCCACCACCCTTTCAGGCAGTGCATTCCAGATCCTAACCGCTCGCTGCGTAAAAAAGTTTTTCCTTTTGCCAATCGCCAGGCAGAATATAGAAAGTTCAGAGGGGAAGTGAAACAGGAAATAAGAAGGGCAAAGAAAGAGTATGAGAATAGACTGGCGGCCAACATAAAAGGAAATCCAAAAGTCTTCTACAGGCATCTACAGGATGCACTGCAGCAACTCGCCAAGGCTTCTTCGACAGCACCTCCCAAACCCGCGACCTCTACCAGTTAGAAGGACAAGGGCAGCAGGCACATGGGATCAACACCACCTGCACGTTCCCCTCCAAGTCACACACCATCCCGACTTGGAAATATATCACTGTTCCTTCATCGTCGCTGGTTCAAAATCCTGGAACTCCCTTCCTAACAGCACTGTGGGAGAACCTTCACCACACGGACTGCAGCGGTTCAAGAAGGCGGCTCACCACCAACTCCTCAAGGGCAATTAGGGATGGGCAATAAATGCCGGCCTCGCCAGTGACGCCCACATCTCATGAACGAATAAAAAAATGTGAACAGTAACTGGGTAGTAAAAGGAGGGGTGGGGCTGATTAGGGACCATGAAGGAGATCTACTCATGGAGGCAGAGGGAATGGCCAAGGTACTAAATGAATACTATGCATCTCTCTTTACCAAGGAAGAAGATACTGCCAGAGCCTCAGTAAAGGAAGATATAGTTGAGATACTGGATGGGCTAAAAATTGATAAAGACGAGGTACTAGAAAGGCTAGCTGTACTTAAAGTAGATAGGTCACCCGGTCCGGATGGGATGCATCCTAGGTTGCTGAAGGAAGTAAGGGGGGAAATTGCGGAGGTACTGGCTATAATCTTCCAAACATCCATGGATACTGGGGTGGCACCAGAGGACTGGAGAATTGCAAATGTTACAACCTTGTTCAAAAAAGGGTGTAAGGATAAACCCAGCAACTATAGGCCAGTCAGTTTAACTTCAGTGATGGAGAAACTTTTAGAAATGATAATCCGGGACAAAATTAACAGTCACTTGGACGAGTGTGGATTGATTAAGGAAAGCCAGCATGGATTTGTTAAAGGCAAATCATGTTTAACTAACCTGATAGAGTTTTTTGATGAGGTAGATGAGGGCAATGCAGTTGATGTGGTGTATATGAACTTTCAAAAGGCGTTTGATAAAGTGCCGCATGGTAGGTTTACCATCAAGATTGCGGCACATGGAATAAAGGGGGCAGTAGCAACATGGATACAGAATTGGCTAAGTGACAGGAAACAAAGAGTAGTGGTGAACGGTTGTTTTTCAGACGGGAGGGAGGTGTACAGTGGTGTTCCCCAGGGGTCAGTGCTAGGACCACTGCTTTTCTTGATATATATTAATGATTTGGACATGAGTGTACAGGGCACAATTTCTAAACTTGCAGATGCCACAAAACTTGGAAGGGTATTAAACAGTGAGGAGGATAGTGATAGACTTCAAGAGCATATAAACAGGCTAACGGCATAGATGGACACATGGCAGAAGAAATTTAACGCAGAAAAATACGAAGTGATACATTTCATTGGAAGAACGAGGAGAGGCAATATAAACTAGAGGGCACAGCTCTAAAAGGGGTACAGGAACAGAGAGATCTGGGGGTATATGTGCACAAATCATTGAAGGTGGCAGGGTAGGTTGAGAAAGCAGTTAAAAAAGCATACGGTATCCTGGACTTTATAAATAGAGGCATAGAGTACAAAAGTATGGAAGTCATGATGAACCTTCATAAAACATTGGTTCAGCCACAACTGGAGTATTGTGACCAGTTCTCAGCACCGCACTTTAGGGAAGATGTGAAGGCCTTAGAGAGAGTGCAGAAGAGATTTACTAGAATGATTCCAGGGATGAGGGACTTTTGTTACGTGGATAGACTGGAGAAGCTGGGGTTGTTCTCCTTGGAACAGAGGCAATTGCAAGGAGATTTGATAGAGGTATTCAAAATCATGAAGGGTCTAGACAGAGTAGATAGAGAGAAACTGTTCCCATTGGTGGAAGGATCAAGAACCAGAGGACATAGATTTAAGGTAATTGGCAAAAGAACCAAAGATGGCATGAGGAAAAACCTTTTTACACAGCGAGTGGTTAGGATCTGGAATGCACTTCCTGAGGGGGCGGTGAAGGCAGATTCAATCATGGCCTTCAAAAGGGAACTGGATAAGTACTTGAAAGGAAAAAATCTGCAGGGCTACAGGGATAGGGCAGGGGAGTGGGACTTGCTGGATTGCTCTTGCATAGAGCCGGCGCGGACTCAATGGGCCGAATGGCCCCCTTCCATGCTTTAACCTTTCTATGATTCTATGATTCTATGATCACTTTAAATTTGTGTCCTCTGGTTTGTGACACTTCTGCCAGTGGGAACAGTTTTTCTTTATTTACTTTGTCTAGACCCTTCATAATTTTGAACACTTCTATCAAATCTGCTCTCAACCTTCTCTGCTCTAGGGAGAACAATCCCAGCTTTTCCAGTCTATCCACATAACTAAGGTCCCTCATCCCTGGAACCATTCTAGTAAATCTTTTCTACACCCTCTCTAAGGCCTTGACACCCTTCCTAAAGTGCGGTGCCCAGAATTGGAACCAATACTCCAATTGTGGCTGAACCAGTGTTTTATGATGGTTCAACATAACTTCCTCGCTTTTATACTCTATGCTTCTATTTATAAAGCCTAGGATCCCGTATGCTTTCTTAACCGTTTTCTCAACCTGTCCTGCTACCTTCACCGACCTGTGTACGTTTACCCCCAGGTCTCTCTATTCCTGCACCCTCTTTAGAGTTGTACCTTTTAGTTTATATTGCCCCTCCTCATTCTTCCTACCAAAATGTATCACCTCACAATTCTCAGCGTTAAATTTAATCTGCCACGTGTCCGCCCATTGCACCAGCCCGTCTATGTCCTCTTGATGTCTATCGCTATCCTCCTCACTGTTTACTACACTTCTAAGTTTTGTGTCATCTGCAAATTTTGAAATTGTGCCCTGTACACCCAAGCCCAAGTCATTAATATATATCAAGAAAAGCAGTGGTCCTAGTACTGACTCCTGTGGAACACCACTGCATAACTTCCTCCAGTCTGAAAAACAGCCATTCACCACTACCCTCTGTTTCCTATTACTTAGCCAATTTCGTATACATGTTGCCACTGCCCCTTTTATTCCGTGGGCTTCAATTTTATTGACAAGCCTATAATGTGGCACTTTCTCAAACGCCTTTTGGAAGTCCATATACACAATATCAACCACATTGCCCTCATCAATCCTCTTGGTTACCTCATCAAGAAACTCAATCAAGTTAGTCAAACACGATTTGCCTTTAACAGATCCATGCTGGCTTTCCCTTACTAATCCACACTTGTCCAAGTGATTATTAATTATGTCCCGGATTATTGTTTCTAAAAGCTTCCCCACCACTGAGGTTAAACTGACTGACCTGTAGTTGCCAGGTTTATCTTTACATCCTTTTTTGAACAAGGGTGTAACGTTTGTTCTTTCCTGCTTCCTCGCTTTGTCCTAGGCCTTTAATTCACTTCAATTGGCTCCTTCTCTCTCCCGCTCTACCAGGCTGCTGACTCTGAAGCAACTCAAAGTCTGGGGACTCTTTTTCAACAGATAGGATACGGATCCAGGTAAGATGTGTTTGGAGGCTTAATTTATCGCCAAACAATGGAACGACATCTTCAGGCAGGTACTACAACACCTTTTAATGGATGCTCTGTATACATTCCATTGTAAATTAAACAGGTGGTGTATTAACAAGGCTCGCCACCTTCGATTTGACGGCTATGATTTTCTGTCCAAAACAGTCTTTTCTGAAAGTATGACCAGAGAATGCAATAGAAGGAAATCCTTCACCCAACCATCTGCAGCTGTCAAGACATAGGAGCCTATATTTAGATAAACATAGAAATTTCGATACGGAAGGATTGATCCATCATACTGATGCCAGTGCAAGTGTCCCCAGCAGAACATAGGAACATTGGAGTAGGCCTTTCAGCCCCTCGAGCCTGTTCCACCATTCAGTTAGATCATGGCTGATATGTATCTTAACTCCATCTGTCTGCCTTGGTTCCGTATCCCTTAATAACCTTGCCGAACAAAAATCTATCAATCTCAGTTTTGAAATTTTCAATTGATCTAGCCTCAACAGGAAGAGTGTTCCAGATTTCCACTACCCTTTTTTGAAGAAGTGCTTCCCGCCATCACCCCTGAATGGCCTAGCTCTAATTTTAAGGTTTTCCCCACCAGAGGAAATAATTTCTTTCGATCTACCCGATTAAATCTTTTAATCATCTTAAACACCCCAATTACATCTCCCCTGTATCATCTATACTCAAGGATATACAAGTCTAGTCTATGCAGTCTGTCCTCATAATTTAACCCTTTTATCCCTGTTATTATTCTGAAGAAATAAATCTGATTTCATTTTCCCTCGTTTTCCCCATATCCTTAATATTATCTTCTTTAGATGTTTACCTAATTCCCCCTTAAACGTTACGATTAACTCAGCTTTAATATATACTTCTGGTAAAGCATTTTAATTCCTTTCTAACCTTCACTGCCAGAGGAAATAATTTTTCCATATTTACCTTCCATAATTTTGAACAAACCAATGGATCCTCCCTCAAACTTTTTTGCTCCAGTGAATACAGCCCAAGTTTTAAGTCTCATTATAACTCAATCCTCTCATTTCTGAATATCAAATCTATGTTGTGAGTTTTAACATGACTCCAATATCCGTTCTGTAACGTGGTATCCAAAAATACACACAATCGTGTAACTCTGACCGTACCAACATCTAGTACAAATTGCTTATTACCTTCTTGCTTTTGTATTCAATGTCCCTATATTTAAAACCCAGAATCCCATTTGTTCCCCAGATCTGTGTATCTGACCCCTACATCTGTGTATTTGGCCCTAGATCTGTCTATCTGCCTCCTGGATCTTCGTATTTAGCCCCTACATCTGTATATCTGCAACTCTAGATCTGTGTATCTGCCCCCTACATTTGTGTATCTGAACCCCTAGGTCTATGTATCTGCCCCCTAGGTCTGTGTATCTGTCCCCAAGATTTATGTATCTGCCCTCTACAGCTGTGTATCTGCACCCCAGATCTGAGTATCTGCCCTCTAATTCTGTACATCTGCCCCCAAGATCTGTGTATCTGCCCTCTAAATCTGCACATCTGCCCCTAAATCTTGCATCTGCCCCTAGATCTGTTTGTTCTTCAAAGCCATTCAGAATGTTATCATTTTGAGTATATTTCATTCCCTGTTCTTTTCTCCAACTTATACTACTTCATGTTAAATTGCATTTGCCACATATCTGGCCAGTCCCCAAAATTTCCTCCTGCATTCTTTACAATGCCCCCTAATTTGGTATCATTGGCAAATTTTGATTTTATTTTCTTCACATCTATGTCCCACTCACATATGTAAATAGATATGTAAACTCCCAAAACAAATCTTTGGAGCAAACCACTAACTATATCTTACCAATCCGTAAAACATCCATTGATTCCAATGTGCTTTAAGGCACCTTCTTATCTTCTGTCTATTTTTGCCTCCGTTATAAATAGAAGCTGAATGGGCATTGTCTGAAATCATTTCACTCCTTCTCTGGGATTATCTGTTGACGATTTGCAGCCCACTGCTCGTCAGCTGTAATAGAGATGATATCATCTATTCATTCTCATATTGTATAAGTAGGTATGACGATAAACGTACAATGATTCAACTTTTAGATAAGTGGCGGAAGTGAAAATCATGAAAATTATTACTGGGGGAGATGTTAGGAGGAGCAGAGTTGGTTGAAAAGCAAGAGAATGCGTGAGGGTGCCTGAAGATTCCCATCATAAGTTCAGTGGGTGTCCGCTGCGAAATGAGCTGAGATCCGACAGAGTTGAATCCTGGCCTTCAGCCAGAGTTTCTGGGATGGCCTTGTAGGAGCAAAGCCTCCACCTATTCTACAATTACCCCATAAGGCCAGCGACTTAAGAGGGAGCAGGGACAGGAGGAAATGAATTCCCTAAGTTGGGAGTTTGCACGCCCTGGTCCTCAGTTGAGACCTTGGAAAGTGGTGGATGTGGAGCCCACCTGGTGGGGTTCAGGCCAAAGTCAGGGCCTGGACTTTTGAAGATCAGTGGAGGGGGCAGAAATTTTTTGGGTGGCATAACCTGGCACTACTAACCTCGCCTGCTGCCCCTCAGCTGTCTCACCAGCTCCGCTAATTCCCATATCTCCATGCTTAACAACTCCTTTGTTTACAGTGTTCTCATCTCTGCCTATTCCCTCATGGTCTTCCACCTCTGCCATTCCCCCAGTACAACATCAACCTCTACATCCTCAAATCTAAGGCCCATGGGCTCAAGCGTACATGACATACCCCTTCCTTCAGCAACCTTCTAATGTCATCTTCATCCTTAACTCCAAAGCCAACTGTGACAAACTCATGGATTTCTGAAATTGGGGGTATCTGCTTGGTTGCCTCAGCCCCTCCGACACTGACCTCGATCACACAGCACTGTAGCTTCTCCCCAACTCCTCCCAGCCCTTACCAGCCTTCTCAATGAGAGCCACTTCCTACTCCCTTTACCAAGGTCCTGACCCCTCAAGTACCTGACCTTGGCTCAATGGTCACTGGTCTCGGAAACTGCTCACTCCCCTGACATAAGGGCTGACTATCGAATCAAACATTCCAAGGGAAGAACAGCAATCACAGAGGGCAATGGTTGGGAAATCTTGAGGTTGCAGTGCCTGACTTTTCATCCATTTACATTAATGGATGGGAAACTAAGCACTGTTGGCCTGCAGTTTCTTGACCAATGCTCCTTGTGAGCACTAGTCATCACCGGGAACACCTGATCAGAGGATCAGCCCTATTGTTGACCCCTCTTCAAAACAGCTGTCATCACCCCCATCCTTAAAAAAACTGTCTCAAACCTTGTCATGGTCATTGGATACACCATTGCCACCCAACTCCTTGCTGACCTCTCCAAACTCTCTGTTCAAATCCCTTTGGTCAGTTCCCATCTTACCCACAGCACAAAAACCACCTTGACCACCAACAACATTCTTCGTAACCGCAACTACAGCGTGTTATCTCTCCTCGTCCCTCTGTGCACTTTCCACAGCCGTTGATATGCTTGACCATTCTTCCCTCCTCCACTGTCATAGTAGATTGATTCCTGGGATGAGAGGGTTGTCCTATGAGGAGAAATTGAGTAGAATGGGCCTGTACTCTTTGGAGTTGAGAAGAATGAGAAGTGATCTCATTGAAACATATAAGATTATGAGGGAGCTCAACAGGGAAGATGCTGAGAGGTTGTTTCCCTTGGCAGAAGAGTCTAAAACTAGGGGGGCATAGACGCAGGATAAGGGGTCGGCCATTTAAGACTGAAATGAGGAGGAATTTCTTCAATCAAAGGGTTGTGAATCTTTGGAATTCTCTACCCCAGAGGGGTATGGATGTTGAGTCATTGAATATATTCAAGGCTGAGATCGACAGAATTTTGGACTCTAAGGGAATCAAGGGATATGGGGATAGGGCAGGAAAGTGGATTTGAGGCCAAATGTCAACCATGATCTTATTGAATGGCGGAGCAGGCTCGAGGTGCAGTATGGCCTACTCTTGCTCCTATTTCTTATGTTCTTTTGCATTCCACCTACCTCTATACTGCCCTCCCCTGGTACACTCCTACCTAGCCCAACACAGTCAGCATATCTCGTTCAAAGGATTCTCTTACTGCTCCTACATGGTCACCTCTGGGATGCCTGAGGACTCCATCCTTGCTCCCATCCTATTCCTCATCTACATGACGATCTTCTGTGACATCTGTAAGCACGGGGTTAGGTATAAGCTGACAGCACTAACATTACTTCACCACCAGCATGCTTGAAGGAGTTTGGACTTTTCAATACCAGTTTTAAAGGAAACTAAAGGATTGGCTAGAAACCTGGTTTAATTACCGGTTAAAGGAGCTGAGTTTGGTTAAAAGTATTAATTCAGCAAAGGAACTGTTAAACTGACTGTTCAAGGCGGCACGCTGGGAAAGTTGACCACATTCGAAAAGTGTTATTCAGACTGTCTGTAAGGCTATGGATAAGGAGGCCTCGAGGTACTGTGGGAAACCATTGTAAACACCTGGTGCTGTTTCTGTAGCATCAGTCTGTGTAACCATGGGGAAGTGAAAGGGGAAAGTTACTGAACTGCTGGTTATTGTACGCGCGAATGGTGTAAGAGCAGCCATTCTAAAGTGAAAGAAGGAAGAAGAACTCGAAGACAGTCCAGAAGAACACCACGGAGGACATCAACAAAGAATTAACTTCTCAATCTCCCGAAGCAGAAGAATTGGCCATTTTGAGTTTTGAGTTGTACTTCTAATTAAGGTTATATGAATCTCTATCTGTAAAACTTGTTGTATTTTAATGTTAATAAAACCAATTGTTAGAAAAGTTTAAAGCCTTGGTTGATCTTAACCTTTGATTACCCTAAAGCAGTAAAGAGAGAAACAAAAACCCTACACTCTTGATTCTACGACTGTTACAGTGCTGTCTGACTGACTGCTTGCTCGACACCAAGTTATAGATGAGGCAGAACTTTCTCCAGCTTAACATTCGCAAAATGCCATCTTGTTCATCTCCTGCTAGAGACTCTGGAACTTGGACCATTGTCCTCCCCCAGCTGATGGCTCAGACTGAATCTGTTGTTTTGCGAACTCTTACTCTCTGAGCTGAGTTTCAAACGCCACATTCTATCCCCTGCCAAGACCAGCTGCTTGGAACCTCTACAGCACCATCTGCCTCTGTCCCTACCGCACCCCCGCCACAACTGCAACACTCTCCCATGCCCTCATCATGTCAACACTCTCCTACCCAGCCTCTCGAGTTCCACCGTACACACACTCCAGTTCATTCAAAACTTTTCTGCCCTTATTCTATCCTGCACCAAGTGCTGCTCATCTATCACCCCTGTCCTCACCAACCACCACTGGTTCCCCATCCAACAATGTATTGATTTCAAAATTCTTGCCTACATTTACAAATCCCTCCATAGTCTTGCACCACCCTTCATCACAATCTCCTTTAGCTTTACATCCCAGCTGTTCCAATGCTGGCCTATTGTCCCCCCCCCATCATTATTAATGACAGAGCCTTAAGCCAACACAACCAAGCACTTTCAAATTCTCTTTCTAATCCCCCTTGCCTTTTCACATCTCTCCCCATTTCTAAAAACCTCCTCCAAATCTATCTCTTTGGCCACATTTTCCCCCTAGCTCTTCGAACTTCTGCTCAATATCCTTTGACTCCCTTTTCCAAAGTTTCACCACATTATTTATCCATGTAAATTGTTATGTGTTACTTTAACTGAGATACACATTTTAGGTGAATACAAAAATAATTCCAGACTTATCCTTGGTTGGGCCTCTTTGGCTCCGTCACCCGTGGAACAGGCTGGAGTGTACCCGGCCCAGGCTCTGACCTAAAATGAGGTCCTACGACCCTGATTTGCATATTAAAAGGGGCCTACCACCTGAAATAGGCGAGTGCTCCACACGCCCAGCATTAGGCCCTTTTCAAAATGTCGCTGGCCTGTTCGCCAGGGGAGTAAAGTGACCGACCCCATTTTGAGGCCGTTATCTCCTGCCCCTAGCCCCCCCCCCCCCCACAACATAACACCAGGCGATGGAAGATGACCCCAAAGAGTGAGCAACACGTGGAATAGACTTCTAGCAAGAATAGTGGAGGCAAAAATTCTGGAATTATTTAAGAAACAATTGGATGCTGAAATGGGGGATTCTGGGGTCTCTCGGGATTTGTGATTACCACAGATTTAATTGCAAATCTCCTACAGTGGAGTAATGTTAATCTTCGTATGAAGAATCAGCAGCAGCAGCAACACTGCAGCTGAATCTGTTCCTCTCACGTGTGCTCTTGCTCCCAATGATTAAATTACCCCCAAGAACAACTCGCCCTGACGTTTTCAGCCATAGAGACTCAAGTCTCTTTCAGTCGGTGTACGGTGGCCACCTGCTGGCAAAACAATGTCATTGCAGAAAATGAGTAACTGATTCTGGAGCATCTATTAGATTTTTGGGAACCTTATACAAAACGCAGAAACAATGCATTTTGCATATATTGAATGACCAAGTCAGTACCATAGTGAATATCGAAACTGATTTATTTTATATGGAATTATAAGATAGGCAGTGGTGGATTCCAATTACCCTTACAAAAACTAATAGGCAGTACAGTGTGCAGCAAAATACCAGGGAAACTGACCTGGGCAAGTACTGGAAAGAAAGAAGAAAGAACTTGCACATATATATGATCTCAGGACATCCTAAAACGCTTTACAACCAATGAATTACTTTCGAAGTGTAGTCACTGTTGTAATGTAGGAAACGTGGCAGCCAATTTACACACAAGGCCCCACAAACAGCAATGAGATAATGGCCAGATTATCTATTCTAGTGATGTTGGTCAAGGGATAAATATTGGCCAGGACACCTGGTAGAACTCCCCTGCTCTTCTTCGAATAGTGCCATCCGATCATTTACATCCACCCAAGAGGGCAGACGGGACTTCAGTTTAATGCCCCATCTGAAAGCTGATGTCAATCATAAAAGTCAAAGTACACATTTACACTGGGGTAAAAAGTGGAAATAGAGACAGCAGCAACAAGCAGAGTAGAAATGTAAAACAAGGAAAGGAACTGAGAAAATATTTGTGGTTAAAGGTAAAAAAAAAATTAAACAGTTGGTTTGGATGTCTGAGAGGAGAGAGCTATTCTCACCCATTTTATGCTATAAGTCTATGTCAAGTGCCCCCTATGTACCACTAAAGGGTTAAATGCCCTTGGTTATTTCAAGGTAATCTAATTTTAGCGTTTGGGTAGGTGTAAGCTACTTACACTTTGTTCCCTGTTTCATGATGTCACCAGCCCGTTAAGGCTGCTTTGTAACATTAGAAGTTTAAAGGTAGTCCAGCCAACCATCTTGTAAACTTTGAAAAGTTGATTTCACATAATTAGAGTTATACTGCAAGCAGTGTGAAGTTGACATGCTGGTGAAAGTACCTGCTCAAGAGAGAAAGTAAGACTTGCATTTATACAGCCCCTTTCATGGCCTCAGGACGTCCCAAAGCGCTTTACAGCCAATGTAGGAAACGCTGTAGCCGATTTACGCACAGCAAGATCCCACAAACAGCAATGTGATGATGACCAGATAATCTGTATTAGTGATGTTGGTTGAGGGATAAATATTGGCCAGGACTCCCCTGCTCTACTTCAAAATAATGTCATGGGAGCTTTAACGTTCACCTGAGAAGACATTGAAGGTGCAATAAAAATGCAAGTTGTTATAGTTTTAATTATATGTGAGATAAATTGGGTTATTAGTTGACCTGTATATTTTATATTCAATTAGTTTATTTGTATTTACTACAAAATTAAACTGAGAAAAAGGAGGAACTCTTGCCCCAAAGAATAGTCATAGAGTGTGAGCTTCTGTCAATAAACATGTGACTATGGCTGAATGCCAAGCCTCCACTTCTTTGCTTGTATTAGTTGACCAGTTGAATAAATGGTATATTAACATCTATGTTTGTGTTGCAAGTGAGCAGAATAATTCAGTGCTGGAACTAAAGGTCAGTTTTCCGTGAAGAAACTATCTGAATGAATGTGTTTTATAAATAGTGCCCGTGCAAAGCATGCAATCAATTTTGTTTTTCTTTTCCAAACGGAAGACATGAATTGCATCTGAAGAGCAGGCTTAGAACTGTTTAATTTATTTATATTTACACTGAAATGGCTCTTTCTCACCAGGAGCAGTACATTTCTTGCCTTGCGAGGGGGCCCGTGCAAAGGTTGGTTTGAGGGACCCTACGTTTTACTAGGCCAAGCTGCTAAACAAATCCCCACATGTACAATCGCAGAAAGGCACGTTTTCAATCGGTGATATAATAGTGGCGATGATGATCAGGGATCAGCTATTACCATTCTGTAGGTGTCCTTTTGCTTGATCCAATTGGCGGCCCATGCAAATACACAGGTTGCATGGTCCTAGTGCTAGCCCTGTTTCCCTCAAGCGGGCACTATTCAATTAGGCTTGTATATCTTATATGCTTATATTGGTCTTTTAAAAGTTGCGGTGGCCCAGTTCTAAGATGAAGTCCACCCACTTCATTGAAAACTGAAGTAGTTGCTCAGGGATAGGAACATAGGAACATAGGAACAAGAGTAGGCCATTCAGCCCCTCGTGCCTGCTCCGCCATTTGATAAGATCATGGCTGATCTGTGATCTAACTCCATATACCAGCCTTTGGCCCATATCCCTTAATAACCACAAATATTTTTTGATCAAAGTTAGTCATTAGGAGGACAGTGTGATTAAAATGCTGGTCAGAATCTGCAAGGTGGACACATTAATTCCGCTGCTGATTGGACCAGTGTATTTTAAAGGGATTCCATTTTAACAATCTAGGTCCAGTAATTGCATGAGCATTTAAATCTCAGCAAAACATTAAGAGAGTCTGCATTATTACCATGTGATAAAATAGACTGTGATCGGGGAACCTATAGGTGACAGAGACAATGATCAGATACTATCGCTCTCAGTGTCCTAAGATGCTAAGACTGTTTAGTTACTATTTGCTTTGCAATTTGAAAAGAACTTACTTCTACATCAAGGAAATAAAAAGTATAAAGGACAAGAAGCTTTCCGTGTTCAGTGGTTCTGTTTGTAGCATTGATAACAAGTCAGGTGCATCAAAACCCAAGAGAAACTACTTACACACTACAAGAATCTGTACCTGTGCAAGAGGTTCCAGAAGGAGCTGGTGCAATAATTGGCTCTTAACCAGTAGTCCGAGCTGTATTTATTGTTCTACTACTTGTGCTGTACTGTGTCTGTGTATATTTTCCCTTAAAACAACAGCAACTTGCATTTATGTAGCCCCTTTAACGTAGTAAAATGTCCCAAGGTTCTTCACAGGAGCATAATCAGGCACATTTGACACCGAACCACATAAGGAGATATTAGGACAGGTGACCAAATGGTGGTCAAAGAGGTAGGTTTTAAGGACAGTCTTAAAGGAGGGGGAGAGGTAGAGAGGCAGAGAGGTTTAGGGAGGGAATTCCAGAGCTTAGCGCCTAGGCAGCTGAAGGCACGGCTGCCAATGGTGGGGAGAAGGAAATCGGGGATGTGCAAGAGGATTGGAGGAGTGTAGAGTTCTCGGAGGGTTGTAGGGCTGGAGGAGGTTACCGATATAGGGAGGGGTGAGGCCATAAAGAGATTTCAACACTAATTGGGCAGGGCTGGGATGTCTGCAGATTGGCTGCGGAAGACCCTGAAGCTTTGCTGCAGCAAACTGTTGTGGCAGTTTCCGTGTGGTTGCTGAAAGTTACATTTTATTTTGAAATTAATGCTGTTACAAATTTCATGTCTGTGCTAGTTTGTGGGTTCAGCATCGCTGGTCACTACCATAAGCGGACCTTGCATTCCCTACAATCTGGAGCATATGTTTATGACCCAACATCAAGTTAAACGATAGTGAGACCCAGAGGCCGTAGCAATAAGACCCCTCGCTCTGCATTCTAGATATCCTGATCTTGTCACACATGCTTCTCCTACCATTCGGAAGGTGAACTGATAAATATTCTAGTTTGTCGAGGCCTCTTGTAAACTAACAAGCTGGTTCAGTTTTCACATGAACTATATGAACGAACAGAACTTAAGTTTACCAGTGAGAATCAATCAATTCTCAGCTACTGCCAGTAACATCAAAAATAAAAAAGAGGAAACTTTACCCTTTGATGCGGGATTAAGTCACTTTATAGGTCAGTCATCTCTGAATTGGCTGGTACGAACCCGTTAACCTTTATAAAGTGAGATTTTGTTCCCTTTCTCAATGTTCCAGACCTAAACTTACTGCAGAGTGCTACTTTCAGTGAGAGAGGAAGGAAAAGTGCTTGATCCCTGACCCTTCCCTCAGCTCTCTGTGTTGAGAATTGGCTCACTGGGTTGTCAATCAAAGCTACAACCTTGAATGAGAAATAGGATTATCGAGCACAAAAGCAAGGAGGTAATGCTAAGCCTACACATTGGTTAGGTCGCAGTTAAAGTAGCGTATCCAGTTTTGGGTGCCTTACTTTAAGAAAGATGTCGAGGCCATGGAGAGGGTGTGAAGAGATTCACTGAGATAATATCAGGGATGAGAGGTTTTACTTATGAGAAGAGATTATAGAAACTGGGGCTCTTTTCACTAAAACAGAGAAGGTTAAGAGGAGAGCTGATAGAGGTGTTCAAAAGTATGATGGGTTATGATAAAGTTTATGGAGAAAAACTATTTCCACTGGTTGGTGAGTCAGTAACTAGAGAGCATCATTTTAATTAGAACAAAAGAGAGAGGTTAGAAGAATTTTGTTTACATGATACGTTGTCAGGACATGGATGGCCTTAGCAGAAATAGTGGTAGAAGCAGAATCAGTAATAGTTTTCAAAAGGGATAAATCATTGAAAAAGAAAAATTTTAAAGGGTAAAGCAAAAGGGAATGGGAATGGGACTAAGTGGATATCTCCTTCAGAGAGCTGGCACGGGCATAATAGGCCAAATGGCCTCTTCCATGCTGTAAAATTCTATCATTCTATGATATACCTTAAGGCAGGCAGTAGAGATATTATGGAGAAGGATAGGAAATTAACATCGCTGTAATAATGGGGGACTTTAACGATTCATAGGTACAGTGGAATTGGGTAATGGTTTGTGGACAAAATGGGAAGGTGTTTCTAGATTGCATCCAAAACCATTTTCTTAATCAATATGATCCATGTCAGACAAAGAAGGATGTATTAATAGATCTGATTCTGGGGAAACAAAGCTGGACAAGTAAGCAATTTGAAAGTAGGAATACACTTAGCAAATAGTGACCATAATCTACTTAAGTTCACAGTAAAAACTGGTAAAGAAAGAGCTGGGATCATCCACTCTGATGAAATTGCAGAAATATTTGTTTTTCACAAACTTGATTCCTGAAATATACCAGTTTATCACATGAGTAGCTAAGCCATACAGACCAGGAAGATACCAGGTTCTGTCCCAGATCTATGGTTAGTTGGTTGCTCTCAGACAAGGTAGCAATGGGCATGCTTCAGTTGGCCTCAGTGCCTCAGGATTAGGGGGAGAAAAATCAGCTCTTACAACTGATTATTATCCAGTGACTCTAACCAGAAGTGTGCAGGTGTGGATACTGGAGGAAGAAACGATTGGGTTGATATGCCCTCTCTGCTTGAATAGTCTGTCGATACTCGGTGTCAAGTCTCACACATGAATAATGGCCACTTGAGTGAGGTATCATAAACTGCTCAATACCCCAGCAAGCAGTCAACATCTTTAGGGAAGGAGAGGAGAAGAGAAGAGAGAAAATGACGAGACAACACTGGCTATCCTACTGAGTAATGAAGTTGGAGATTTTAATTAGCTCTGTGACAACATAGGAACATAGGAAAAGGAGTAGGCCATTCAGCCCCTCGAGCCTGTTCCGCCATTCAGTGCGATCATGGCTGATCTGTATCCTAACTCCATTTATCCGCCTTGGCTCCTTATCCCTCAATAGACTTGGTTGGAAAAATCTATCGATCTCAGATTTAAAATTATTAATTGAACTGGCATCTACTGCTTTTTGTGGGAGAGGGTTCCACACTTCTACAACAAACTACTAGAACAGACAATATAGAGTTAGGAAGGGACTCCCAGCCTGGTGAGCTGTTGCAAGTGAATGTGAAAGTAATTTGAGGCAGGATGTTATTTCATGGCCGGGTAGCTCATTATCATGAAATTACAGTTTTTTTCTTTCTATCTTGAGGGTTAGATTGGGAACGTGAGTGGCATAGCATGATAGCAATGTTTGGGAAGGATCCTGATGAATATTTAAACTATGTAATGAGGTATTAAGAAGGAGAATGGCTCATGATCTGCCCTTAGAGAGAATGCTGATGGGGGTTGATGGAAAGATTCCACAGCTAATTTTAAACCTATTAGTGTCTGTGGAAACAAGGCAGTCTAGGACACAATACTCTCTTACATAACTGGAATACCTTTTATACTCTACATGTGCAACATTAAGTACATTTATTCATTTGTATTAAACCCCCTTCCCCACTGTCTTTTCAAACATAATTTGCCATTGTTAAGAAATGAAATGTGTGTAATCAGCAATAAATGGATTAAGGGACTAATCTAAAAAACATGTCGCTAGGTAGAAAGGTGTAATATAGTTATTTCTTCTCTTAATTATCCATTCGCATCACAGTCCTTGGTGAAAAAGTATTTGGGGGTGAAATCGAACTCTGGAGGGGCGCAAAGTTATGATCTGGAATGCACTGCCTGAAAGGGTGATGGAAGCAGATTCAATAGCGACTTTCAAAGGGGAACTGGATATATATTTTAAAAGATTTTTAACCCCGTTAGTACAGCCCACCCTCCCCATGACGAGCTGCTCTCTCTCAGTTAACTTTTCCAAACCCCATCACCGTGCTGACAGTGATGGGAGATGGAGAAGCCTTTTCCATTGGCCTTCCTTTACGTTTTAAAGCTGGCTCCAGGTGTTTTTGCTATTGACTCCACTTTCTGTAGACCAGCGGGAGACTTTCAGACCAAGTCTACGGAAGCTAGATTCAACAGGAGCTGACTCATGGATGTCGACTTAAAAGAAGAGCAAAATAAAAGCAGTTATCCGGAAGTATCTCTGACAAGGAGTGGTGTCGAGATAATGGGCAGCACTTGACTGGTGTCAACTGTGGCTCAGTGGGTAGCATTCTCGTCACCTGAGTCAGAGGTTGTGGGTTCTAAGTTCCACTCCAGAGATTTGAGCACTAAAATCTAGGCTGGAACTGTGATGCACTACTGAGGGAGCGCTGCATTATTGGAGGTGCCATCTTTCAGATGAGATATTAAACCAAGGCCCTTTCAGGTGGTGGTAAAAGATCCCATGGCACTATTTGAAGAAGAGCAGGGTTTTTCCTGGCCAATATTTATCCCTCAACCAACATCACAACCTCAGGACATCCCAAAGCACTTTACAGCCAATGAAGTACTTTTGAAATGTAGATACTGTTGTAATGTAGGAAAAGCGGCAGCCAGTTTGCGCACAGCAAGATCCCACAAACAGCAATGTGATAAATAGGCTTATCTCCTGGTTATTATTGCTGCCAGGTACAACCACTAGAAAATGATGCATAACAATTACTACCTACTGAAAAGTTCTGTCAGTAGAGGCTTGAAAGGCACTGTATAAATACAAGTTCTTTCTTTCTTTGACTCCCATCCATTGTCAATTACACCGCTGTACATTTAGAAAGCTTCTTATTTTAAAGTATAACACTTCACACATCCTTCTCTGAGACTCTCCTTAACTTTATGAGTGATAGTACCTTAAAATATCACCGCAGGAATCCCTCTGGTTGCTGTGCGTGATAATGCTCTTAGGATTTTGCAGTACTGAACTCAGGAGATCCTCACGAATGCACATTCTGGAGCTCCAGGATTTTGTTGCCAGCAACCTTTGTTGCCACAATAAGGTCCAGTTGGCCCTTGACTGATGGTCAGAGCTGATGCTGCTCATCCGGTCCGTCCATGCTGCTGCGGAAATCTTGCGCGCAAGCGAGGACGTTGATCAGTTTGGGCTGCATCGGTTAGAAAGGTCCCTCAGTTGGTTCCTGTGGGAGTGGAGGTCAAGCAATGGCCCCCTGCTCCATCATCCCGCTAATGGTGTTTGGTGGTGGGGGCACTAAGCTCTCGCCATGTGGATAACTATAGCCAGCCTCAACGTCAATGGCAGCAGGAGGGCAAAAAAGTGAATGCACTTGCAATATGACTCCACTTGGAGACTAGAGGAGTTCCTGCCTTAAATAAGGACAACAGATGTGGCTTAAGCAACTACAGGCCTGTTAGCCTGATGCACCCACAGATAGAATCTTTGGGACAGCCTGGAGGAGTTCATGTTTAGTAATTTAATGAGAAACAGCACACAGGGATTTAGAAGGGGAAGTTCCTGGCTGCCAAACCTCCTTGAATTCTTTAAGGACATGGAGAGTGGAAATAGATTATTTTACTTTTCTTACAGAAGAAAAGGAAACGCAGAGTCTTGGAAACACTTATAAAACGCTAAGTGGTGTCAGTTTCATGCAAGTTTCTGGACATCCCCCATGGGTCTGAAATTTTGCCACGGACAAAGGATTTTTTTTGCATGGATTAAAATAGCTATTACTTTAAAAAGGAAATTTTGGGGCTTGGGGAGACTTATTGAGAACCTGGGGTAGAGTTTTCGCTTTGAGCGCCAGTGGCAAATTGGGCTCAAATTCCGCTTGAAATTGCACTGGTTAGGTTACAGCTCAAGTTTCTGCTAAACGTATTTGCATCATCACAAACATAAAATCTTCCGTGGAACAGCACAATCGCCAGCGTAATAGAATGGAACTGTTTTTTTTGCATTATAAAATATTTCTTGATGCATTCAAGAGTGGTAGCCTGGTGCAGTTTTATTAATACAGCTGAAAATGGGTTTATCACAAAAATAAACATTTTTAATAAGAGTGTCCAATCCTCCACCTGTGAGTAATCGGATTTTAAATCACTGAACAGACTTTAAAAAATCTATACTGAACCATTTAATAGTTTCATTGGTGTACACTAGTCAGTAAATTAAATATTTTTTATATGTAAAAATGTTTAAAACATGCCTACTAGTGTCAGGGGGACAAAGAAAATGACCTTAATTTGAAGCCCCTCCTCAAATAGCTGCAATGGGCAGAAACTCGTCATCCTTGTTATTTCGACCTGGAGACGTGGCCAGTTTTGTGGGCACGGCGGGCTTCAGGTGCCATGATTTTTGAACCAGCGTTAAAGATCGCGGAAACTCGATTTACGCTTGACGTAACTTACGCTTGATTTTCCGTGATTTTCCTTGATCTTTTGCGCTGATGAAACCAGTGCAATCTAGCTGCAACTCCCCCTCCCTCTGTATATACTGGTGCTTGTTTAAGTCTTGCAGAAAAGTAAATGAAACAAAGTTCACTATTGATATTCACCAAAGTAGAGCTGTTGATAACAGGGTGCTTGAGGTTTGACCTGAATTAAGCAGCAGAGTGCACACCCTGACTGGGGGGGGGTTGTGTTGTTTCCGGGGAATGGGCAGGACACTGGAACAATCACGTGATAAAGCCACGTCTCGGCTGTTGGGAGGTCTCATCGGTCAGGACCCTTCCCCTATCTCCTTCCAGTCCAAGGGCTTTGTGTTTAACTCGACCTGACTCCTGGCTTTAATCCTGCGCAGTGTAACTGTCGCGCTTTCCAATGAAATACCATAACTTGCAAAGTATCTTACTAAGCCAGAACAAATGTTAACTGAGCCGACTGAAGACTAGGCAAAGTCAACTTTTGTACGTTTTCCACCTTAAGGGATTTCGCTAAAAATGTCGTTGGTCAGGTCACTTTCGGTGTGCTCTTTGAACGGGCTCCCCCTCTGGGAAGATGAAAATTTACCTGTGGAAGATCTAATGTTCTTTGAGGTTTCTTGGGAAGTCACTAACAAAGGTCAGTAATCAGTTTCAGCTATGGAAACCCCTGAAACACTGGTAACTACCACCTCCTCAATGCCTCCAGACGCTTAGAAGATTAAAGATGCTAACTTGCTGTCAGGTTTTACAAGAACGCTTAATTTCTAAACGAGCCATTTCGAATGATTTATCTCAGTCTCTCCCTTTTTAATAGCGAATAACTGGCGTGTTAACTTTTAATTTCCCTGCCAGCCTCTGTGTTATCAGCTCTCTGGACCTTTGACCTTTATAAGTTGCTTATTTACTTTTAGCCAGTTGACATTTGGAATTGCCCATGTGAGTGAGGGGCTGGAGCTTGTAGGTCGGTTTAGAAACGCTATTGGCTTTCTAGCTGGGAAGTTGTATAGTCCTCCTTTTTACTTTGAGTTGTATAAAATTTGCCATTTCAATTAGATTAATGTAGTAGAATAGGGTTCACAAAGCCTGGAACTGAATCCATGACCTCTAACCCTCCCACAGGTTGGGCTATAGATGGATGGGTTTTTTCCTTTTAGATTGATTTATATTAAAATATTGTGATGCAATTCATTGAGTGGTAGGAACAGGAGTAGGCCATTTAACCCCTTGAGTCTGTTCTGGAACTTCCGCCATTCAATTAGACCAGGGCTGATCTGTACCTCAACTCCATTTACTCACCTTTTCTCTGTATCCCTTGATCCTCTTACCTAACAACAATCTATTAATCTCAGTTTTGAAAATTCCAATTGACCTCCAGCATCCACAGCCTCTGGGGGGAGCAAGTTCTAGATTTCCACTACTCTTTTTGTGTGGAAAAAGTGCTTCCTGATTTTGCTGCTAAATGGCCTGGCTCTAATTTTAAGATTATACCCCCTAGTTTTGGACAAAAGCTGACTCCTCCCTGCCCCCCACCCCCCCACCAAAAAAGAAAAGTTGGCAATTCAAATAACGGCCCTGAATATAGTCCTACAAGTGCTTTATGGTGACCTGAATAAGTTAATTCTATTTTATTACACGGCATTACAATATTTTTCCGCAGTGTTTCAGGATCATAGTTCACAATTTGGGACCATTTTTGCTTTGAAAAACGAAACCTAAGGCCTTGCCTATGATGTGGTGGGAATGTGATGTGACATGAGTTTGTTGTAATATAAGTTTCAGGTTATACCCAATATATCCAACATTTGTATTGCAGGAAAAAAATTTAGGAAGTAGTAGCAGCTTGTGGTAATAATACAAAAACTGTAATGCTGGAAATACAGGGTTCACTAATTCAAAAGAAAGATCCAGGAGGTGAGTGGGCATGGTTGGGGGGAGACTCAAGAGTGCAGTGGAGGAGCAGGCTGTTGTCTAGGAAACATGACATCCCAGGATTTGGTGGAAAAGTGGAGTACAGCCCAGTTAATCAGGGAATCAATGAGAAGGGTAGTTGATTCAAGCATCAGTGGGAAGAGTGGAGATTGCACTAGGAAACCATTGAGGAACATGATTGAATCCATTCCTCAACTTGGCCGTGCTCCTGAAGTCCAACCCAGGAGATCGGTGGGCAAATGGAGATAAATCCAGGAAACTAGTGGAGCCATGTACTTCGCAACGGTGAAGGCCAAAAGCCAGCAAGAGGGGGAGAGATCAGGCCAGAAGCAGATGGGGAAGTGGACTCAGCCCTGGAGCCCAACGGAGCAGAAGAGAAAAGTGCAGAAGCCAGTGAAGTTCAGCCCAGTGGAGCGGTAGATCCCAGGATCAAGGAGGAGACTCGAGGTGGAAGTGGGTTATGTTTCTGTTTTGCCCAGAAGGATGTTTACAGAGGATTTTTTCAGCTTCCTCTGTGCAACTGCTCCAAGGCCGAGCTAGCGACCAGCTGGACTTTGACATTGGCAAATGTGGATCAAAGGGCACAGGGAAAACCCGCAGGCTGGGGCTGTCCCACGGAAGAGTTTACTGTCAGGAGGAGTCCAGACTGGAAGATTAGTGGCAGAAACCCAGGGGAGCAAAGGACAAGCAATCAGCCCACTATTGGGAATATTAGCAAAGCACGGACAGTGAGCCCCACCCCCCAATTGGTGGCAGAAACAGAACGAAGGAGCAACAACCAAGATGGAGGGTGTGGGTGTTGGGGAGGAGGATTGAGATACAGGAGCAGCTAAGAAGTGAGGGAAGTATATCTGTCAATAAGTTGTGTTGCAGTTCCTGAATGCTGAGAACTGGAGAGCAGTGCAGGTAAGAACCACAATGCAATATTGTTTGAAAAATGCTGTATTTACAAATAGTGTTTACTGAACTGCTTTGCATTCTGGTCTTTGCTCACGTCCATTGCCTTCCCTTTTTGAAGTTCTGGAGACTTGGTGAGGGGGGGGGGTCGGTGGAGGGGTGAAAATGTTGATTTGGGTCTGCAAATGTGGTGAGGGCTGGGAACTGCTAAATTGTTGGCATGTATGTAGGTCTGATTTTCATCCTTGAAAAGATGAATTTTGCTGTGATACATCTGCTCTGTATTTCTGCAACTGACTTTTCTCATGTGTAGACAGAGGGCACCAGACTGCTGCAAATGGTTGATTGCTGCTCCAGAATAGAATTCTCCCTCTGGTCACAAATCCTACTTCTCGACTTGCTATTTGTCTTCGAGTTATCATTTTTGCCAAGGCCAAAGTGCGATTTGGGGACAAGATAAGGATAGGAAAAGTGCTCTCGCTGCTTGGGTGTTCATATTTCATTTGCTGTTAATGAAAATAAACTGAAAACATAAAAATCCTAATGCCTCCACGTCATAATTGCAAAAGAACTGCAACCACTTCTGTAACTCTCCTCAGGCACACAAATATCTCTGGGAAATTTCACAGGGTGGTGAGGATGGAATGAGATGTTGGGTGCCTGCAAAAATGGCTCAAGTGTACGGTTTTAGGGGCTTTTTGAAGGTGGGGAGTGGACAGTTTGGAGGTACCGGGGAGGGTGCTCCAAAGTAATGGGGTATAGTGACAAAGAACAGCTGCCAATAGCAGAGGGATTGGGCAATGAAGCTTGAGTTGCTGTTGGAGGATGGAGGGTAATAGAGGAGTGTAAGGTGTTTGCAGGGACACGTAAGCCTGAAAGAGATTGATGGATGGTGGGGCTGGGCCATAGAAGGCATTTGAAAGTGAGGTTCAAAATTTTAAGTTAATATTTTTTTTATTCATTCATGGGATGTGGGCATTGCTGGCAAGGCCAGCATTTATTGCCCATCCCTATTTGCCCTTGCGAAGGTGGTGGTGAGCTGCCGCCTTGAACCGCTGCAGTCCATGTGGTGAAGGTTCTCCCACAGTGCTGTTAGCAAGGGAGTTCAAGATTTTGACCCAGTGATGATGAAGGAATGGCGATTATATTTGCAAGTCAGTTTGGTGTGTGACTTGGAGGGGAACGTGCAGGTGGTGTTGTTCCCATGTGCCTGCTGCTCTTGTCCTTCTAGGTGGTAGAGGTCACGGGTTTGGGAGGTGCTGTCGAAGAAGCCTTGGCGAGTTGCTGCAGTGCATCCTGTGGATGGTACACACTGCACCCACAGTGCGCCGGTGGTGAAGGGAGTGAATGTTTAGGGTGGTGGATGGGGTGCCAATCAAGCGGGGTGCTTTGTCCTGGATCGTGTTGAGCTTCTTGAGTGTTGGAGCTGCACTCATCCAGGCAAGTGGAGAGTATTCCATCACACTCCTGACTTGTGTCTTGTAGATGGTGGAAAGGCTTTGGAGAATCAGGAGGTGAGTCACTTGCTGCAGAATACCCTGCCTCTGACCTACTCTTGTAGCCACAGTATTTATGTGGACAGGAATCCAGTGGAGCTGGATGAGGGTGTATTGTGGGCCTTAGTAAAGGTGAAGGCTGACGACCATGGTGTTCTAGAGGAGCTGTAGTTTTTGGAAGTCGGCAAGGAGATCAATGGGAGAAATTATTGCCTTGAAATAATACAGATGCTATTTTTAGTGCTTTACCATCAAGAGCAGAGGTCGTCAATCTTCCAGCGATAATAGATCAGGTGTGGGGGAGAAAGATGAGCTCGGAGTTGAGCAGTACACCAAGATTCCAGATCTCTTGGCTAAGCCTGAGATGGTAGCTAGGGAGGTTAATTGAACTGAGGCTAGAGGCACGTAAATGTTTGCAGGAAATGGCTTTAATTTTGCTGACATTTAGCTAGAGGTTCATCCAGGTCTTGAGGCTGGACGGGCAGTTGGGAGAGGTCTTTAAGTTTGGATGTTGATTTGCACTTTAGAAATGTCAAGCCAGCCTGCTGGTCTAAAACTAAATGTGTGACCAGTCCTAATTAGTATATTAAAGGGAATTAAGCCAAAATTGACACATACTAAACTGCAGAATGAACATATACAATTTCTGTGAGATAAGAGACCATTGAATAAATCGAGGTAATGAAGTAAGAGTCTCAAACCGTGATGTTGGCTGCGTTCCGATTGGGGAGGAGAGGAAATTTCTTTGTCCCTAACACAAAGTCAGAAGCGAGTTTTCGACTAAGTGGTCGTATTCCTGCCTCTGAGTCAGTAGGTGCAGGGTTGAACCCAGCGAGTAGAGACCTGGGGCGGGGGGGGGGGGGGTAATTTTAACCCCCCAAGAACAGGTGGCTTGGGGGTGGGTGGGCAGGCAGTAAAAATGGTTGATTTTTGGAGCGGGACCGTATCCCGGCTCTAATGCGCCCACTTCCAGGTTTAACCCAGGCGCATTTGGATGCACGCGCACAACAGAAACCCGGAAGTCCCCTCCCCACTTAAAGGGGCAATGTACCTCCTTCCTATAGTTGAGGCACTTAATTTTTTGTGTATTACAAATGTAAAACAAAATTAACCTTACCTGTTTGGGTTTCCCATCGCTTCCGATTCACGTCAGGTGAAAGCAGGCTGGAAGGGCCGGCTCCATGAGGTGAGTGCCCTTTATTGAACTGCTTGTGGTGGGCCCTGAGGAGCAGGAGTGCTTCATCCAGGCCCAACAAGCTCACCTGGTGTGATCGGACTCTTGCGATCAGCCAACACCGCCCCCCAAACCCGATGTCGTCCACCTCCCCCCACCCCTCCGATTTTTTTTTTCCACGGCCCACGATCTCTTTCTACCTCCCTCCCCCCTTCTCTGATTCGTGGCTCCTTTCTCTCCCAACAGGCAGCAAGCCTATCGATCTGGCTGCCTGGCATGTGGACAACCTGGAAGCACAAATACTTTCCTTCAGTTGAGTTGCGATCACGGATTGCGATGCACTCATTTGGTTTCTGGGTAACCCACGCCAAAATCTGCGGACGTGCTGGGTTCCCGGCTCCGAGTAAAATCATGCCCCAGAACTCTAGCTTTGAATTCTGGGTTGACTCGCATCTGGTGGGTGTGGGTGCCCCCCTCCCGCGCGTCGTATGCATTGTGGGAGCCCATAAAACCCTCCCGCCATGTAGGACTAACCACGTTATCAGCTGGTATAAAAATGGTTACGCCCATGGAAGGAGCATTCACGTCGCGGCTGGTCAGACTGTTAATCAGCCTTCGAATCATATCATGACTTCACGCAATTCTCCAAGGGAGATGCGAAGATATGAAAACATATGTTTTCTACACTATCAAAGGACGTACCTAACTAGCATCAGAGTCTGATTTAAACTTTGCTCTCTTGGTAGCCTAGCTGACAAAAGCACAGCCTAATATAGAACTAAGCTGCACAGTGATCTGTAAGATCGGATGTTCAATCCCTGCTTTTAGCTGATCTCACCTGGGATCAACTAGCTGAGGGTGTTAACACTGGTCTCCGTTGGGAAGTACATGTGTGTAAATGGGCTTGGTTATGATGCCACCCAAGGTCGCATAGCCCCCGTACCCGCTCCTCTCCAGGCTCACACGGGAATGGCCATTTTGTGAAGTACTCTAGGGCAGGTTGACTCATGCTGGGGTGAGGCTTATGCACAGTATTTTCAGGGGAGGAGAACAAATTAGAAGGGTGGGGTGGGGGGAAACCATACTCCTACTACCACATACCATCAAGGTGTTGGGCAGGTGACTTATTCCCATTGCTCACATCTCCAACAATGGCAATTCATTTTGATTTAACTTTCATTGTGGACATAGCTGGAGTCACTGGGACAGTGTTCCATGTCTTCTATGCGGAAGCACAATCCGGAATGTCTTTCCTAGGTGAGGAACTTTTATGTGCACTTATAAATAGAAAAAAATATTAGAACACCGTATGCAAAATGTTATTCTCATCCCACATGTAAAAGCTGTAGTGTCGAATAATGCCAAATCAGCCATTCTGAGACCTGTGTATCAGACAGGTAAGGAAGAAAACTTGCATCTACTTTGCACCTTATCAATTCTCCAAGGAGAATTCTCTCACTGCCAAGGAGTTACTTCTTGAAGTGTAGCTATTGTTGTGTAGGCAAAGGCAGCAGGCAATTTGCAAATGGCAAGATCCCAGAAAGAGTGAATGAGATGAATGACCATTTCACCAAGTCATCTGAATAGACTTAAATTATGTATTCTAACCGCATATTGCTTGGTTTTAATTTTTTTTTCCAGTTGGTGGAATCTACACTGTAATCCAAACAAAGGCTAAAGTCACAGCAGATGAATGGGGAGAAAACTATGTGCTGATAGGTCCATATTACGAGCATAATGTGAAGACGCAAGTGGAAGTGTTTGAGCCAAGCAACCCAGCCATAAAAAAGGCAGTAGATTCCATGAGGTATCGAGGGTTTCAGGTAAGGACTACCCTGGTTCTGGGGAAAAGCAACTTGCATGTGTTCCGTGTCGATTCAATGGTTAACATTGATTCATGTAACTTCAAGACCATTGGCTTTATTGGAAATGGGCGAAATCCGGGCAGTGCAATTTCTAAACTTTGGAATTTCATCCATTCCCCCTGAGTGCTCCCAATTCCATTAATATTTAACAAGTTGAGCGTTCGTCCCAAACCTAAACAACTGACTAAAGTGGGGGGAGGGAGCTGAAATGCAAAATTAAAACACACAGTAGGAAGGGGGTCGAGGATCTGATGAAGGGTCCCCCCCTAGCACAACCATTCGAATGCTAACTAATCTGTGCATTCCCGTATTGAGATTTGCTGACTGGTTTTTAGTTGATCAAAATAATACAGTAAATTTAATGCCATATTGACTTTATCTGGGTATAGTAATTGTCTTCAGAAGTTGGATGGATGTATAATATGTATATAATTTCCAGTATCTCACTGAAAATGTTTTCCTGCCTTATTGATCCTTTGTCGTGTTTTGCGAAGCGGATGAGTAATTTTATGATATTTCATATTTCTTGGTCTTGTGCCATCTTGTGGGCATGAAGGAGAAGGAGCTTTGTCCTCAAATATAGATAGCGTTTCCAAAGTGTTCACAAACAAAATGGTGAGGAAATAAATTTAAAGAAAGAAAAAAACCTAAGAAAAAAAAGACTGTACTTGAATGCTAGAAGTATTTGAAATAAAATCTTGAGTTAACGTAAAAGTAGCAGTCGCAAATTTGGATTGTAGAAACATTCTTCACCTGAGGAGAAGAGGAGGACGAATTCAAACTGCAGCCTATAGGGTGCCCTGGAGGGGGAAAAAAATTTGGGAAAGGACAAGTCACAACTATACAAGTTCAGAAGAATTTTGAAATTGAGGAAGGTGAATTGATGTTTCGGGAAGTGAAATAGCCTTGTTCAGTTAACGAGCTGGCGGAGGAAAGGCAGAATAAAGTTAATTGATCTTTGATGAGGCTATGTCAAGTACTAATGGATTGCAACTGGAAAATCCGGATTTAGAGCTCGGGAACGTTGAACAGCTTCCTTCTAAATCTGGTATGATTTTTTTAAAAAGGCAAACTTCAAAGTAGTGAGGGAAGATTTTTTAAAAAACTCACATTGTGTTTGATGCACGACAAGTTTATATGTAAGAAATAAAGTTAAATAAGCCGTCTCCTAAATTGATAAGGGAGTCAATAAAATGTGGAATTAAAAAAAGAAAATTCACTATAAAAATGAGAGAAGGGAGAAAAATCTTGGAATTTACTAAAAGGGATATTAGAAGTGCAAATTAAATTGACATTAAATACTTTCAAGCTCCTCTATAGTCAATGAGTAACTGAAGCATACAAACTCCCCAAGTTTCACTCCTGATCTGATGTGGTATCAAAGGGCCTCCACAATTGACCTAAATTCACCCACAAGGGGCAATTTGCAAACATTTCCACTCCTGATTTGCTGTTCATTGTGGCCTGTGCTGGAAGATGTATGTGTAGTCAGAGTTGAGCTTGGCTATGATACTAGCACAGTCAAATAGCTTGCCAGCACTCACTGTCTAAGCCTGAAGAATAATCACATGGGTGAGGTACTGGGGGATGACCATGGACCCAGATATCAGCTGAAGTTAGATCTCAGAAGAGGATGGAACAAACAGTCTTGGTTATGAGTTTTGAAACTTGAAATAATTGGCAGTAATCAGTCAGATGGTAATTTGTTCACAAAAGCCTTTTCTAATCCGAGGCAATCCACCCTGACTTGTGCAATCCTTGTTTCCAGGTTTGCTTTGGCAGATGGCTGATCGAAGGTAATCCATATGTGCTGCTATTTGATATTGGTTCCGCAGCTTGGAATCTGGACAGATGGAAAGGAGAATTCTGGGATGCCTGCCGCATTGGCATCCCCCATTACGACAGCGAATCGAACGATGTTGTAATATTTGGGTCCTTAACTGCCTTGTTTTTGAAAGAGGTATATTGACTTTAATATTACATTAGTAACACTTTTCAGCACTTCAGATATTACACATTGTTTCTGTCGTTGCTGCGAGTCTCGTTATTAAGGAAACCCTGTGAACTGATGTAAAACGTACCAATATCATTGACTTCAGAAAATCTTCAAATTTATCTCCCTTTTCCTTCGCCTCCCCCATATGACATGGTCCTTTCCTGACAAATATGTGTTCACAACACACACTCTCCATGATTGACAGTTACATTGACTGTCTCTTTACGGGGAAACTAAAAGGCTGGCTAGTTTGTGAAATGAAAGAAAAGTTACACTGGTGTAATGAAGGTGCTTTGTTGAGATTGGGCTAAGGCATATTTTTGGAGAAGTTTAGAGCGAATTATACACTTCCCCGACTTGTTGATCCTGACTGCCAAAAGTCGCATAGGCTGCTGAGGAATGGAACAAATATTCCTCAACCTGATGAGCTCAGAATAATTAATTATCTCTCCATCTCCCCAAGAGATCAAAGTGTTAGATACTAGAAATAACATTGTACTGGCATGGAACAAAGGTGGGTAAGTAGAGTTGATGTACAGATCAGCCATGACCTAATTGAATGGTGGAACAGGCTTGAGGGCCTGAATGGCCTCCTCGTGTTCCGATATGTAAGGACCGGCTCAAAATCCAATGTAACCAGGCATTCTTAAAATGATTGTAGCCTCTAGTTTCCACTCTTGTCCATGTTGGCTGATATTCAGGTCTGCCACATCTGGGAGGAGTACACAAGTAAGCTGAATTAACACCAGACCATAGGGGTTAATATATTAAAAATATATACAATTCTTTATTCGTTAGCTTAGTAATTATATAAAGATTCCTCTTTGTATTTTGGTTGTTACTTTAAATGTGTGATGAATTTTTACTTTAGCACATACATGATTAAAGGATCACTCTCTTTGGGCACTGATTCTTATGCAGTATATCATTGTAATTGTTTGTTTATGTCTAATACGTTTGTCTATTCATAGCTGGTAATGTGCATTTTTAAGGTGTTTTCATTTTTTTAATCCAGATTGCTGATCAGTTCCACGACAAACCAAAACTCATTGTCCAGTTTCATGAATGGCAAGCAGGAGTGGGACTGATACTGAGCAGAATCCGAAACATCCCCATCGCAACCATCTTCACTACCCACGCCACGTTGCTGGGCAGGTACTTATGCGCTGGTAATGCCGACTTTTACAACCTACTCGATAAGGTAAGGTTGTCAACCGTCTGATCCCATGATAATTATTTCACCAGATGAATTCTGAATTGAAAACAGAAACGGTTCGACCGGGTTTAGAACAGTTTTACTCGGCTGAAGATATTTTTGCATCTTGGCAGAACCTCATTTACTGACATTTCCAAAAATTGTATTTTGCACCTTTTTGAGCATCAGTTGTACTGTATTTGTGTACGTACACTTGGGGAGACAAAATGTCCCCTCCCTCCGTCACCTATCCTTCACTCTAAGAATTCTAGATGCAGGAAGTGTTGCGGTTGCTGTGAGGTCTGTGCAGCTATTGTAAAGCATGTGGCTTCTGATGTGTTGCCAGGTTAGTTAGCCAAGCAGGTTAGCTCTGTGGTCAGTCTGCTGACTGTGATTGTTTCATACTAGCCACCGGCCTCTGTACAACTTAAAAGAATGTTGCCCAGTCAGAGCTCAATCAAGCCTAAGCTCACTTAACCTGAAGACTACAGTTGATCTCGAGACCCCTTGTGCAACACCACAGGAGATCAGCTAATTGTTTTAAAAAGTATTGATGTTGTTTCAGAGTAGGTGATAAAATGCATGTAATTGGTTTCAAATATAGATGTGTCTCATGCAAAACACAACACTGCCCAAAATTAGAAAGCATATGTTCTTCAATAGAATTGGTAATATGTAGAATGTGCAACGCTTAATTAAATGGTTTTCCAAATCATGGATTGAACTGTTTCCACACCACACACGTTTGGTTGTGTCTGGTATCTGATCTGTATCTTGAGTATAGAAGATTGAGGGGTGATTAGATCAAGGTGTTTTAAAATGTTAAAAGGATTCATTGGGGTAGATGCAAACTATTTCCTCTGATGGGCGAATCAAGAATTAGAACTAGGCCATTCAGGAGCGAAATCAGGAAGCACTTCTTCACGCAAAGGGTAGTAAAAATTTGGAACTCGCTCCCCAAAAGGTTGTGGATGCTGGGGGATAATTGAAAATCTGGAACTCTCATTCTCTTTCCACCCCTCCCCCCCCCCCCCCCCCCCACCCCACCACCACCTTGAAAAGGCTGTGGATGCTGGATTAATTGGCGCTTTAAAGATTGAGATCAGTAGATTTTTGTTGGGTAAGGATATCCAGGGATATGGAATAAAGGTGGGAAAATGGAGTTGAGGTACAGATCAGCCATGATCTAATTGAATGGCAGAGCAGGCTTGAGGGGCTGAATGGCCTCCTGCCCCTATGCACATTTCCCAGAAAGTTAAAGCTGCCTACACAAATGGTCAAACAAGAGAAAGTTACTTTTTTTTCCCTGCCCATAATTCCTTCCTCTTGGTCTTTGTACTACACTTGTTCTGTGACCAAGAAGACTGGCTGGAAATCTTGCCAGCTAACTTTGTAGTGCCACTCCTTGACCGGCTGCATTTTATGGTGTGGCTGGCCCTCTGCATTCCTCTCCTCCTCCCGTTAGTGGGAAAGTATCTGGTCTCTGCTTGAGCCTTCCCCTGAGCGCCAGTGCTAACTCATCACAAATTAGGGACAAGTAACGTTACAAAGTGCAGGATAATCCAGGCTCCTTTTAATACAGGATACCTTTCCCCAATGTTTGGGGGAGTAGTAGCAACACATGCCGAACCATGTTTGAGTCCTGTGAAGGCCAGCTTTCTTGGATTGAAGGGACAGTGTTGTATGCTGCTGTAGAAGCTGTGCCACTAAGGGATATACTCGAGGTAGACCATTGCCTTGTCGCTCTGTTGCATTCTTTAGGAAATGCATTTGGTGTGCAGTTGAAATGCTTGGGATGAGGAGGAATTGGTTAACGTCCCATTACAGAACAAAAGCATGTCAATATGCCCACAGGCTGATCTGGACATCATTCAGTTGGTGCGTTGTGTTCATAAATTCTGAACCATTCCTGATCATTGGAGCTGAAATGGGTAATGCAGCCTTACTTTAGAGAAAGAGCACCAAGAGCCAGTTCACAATGTTAGTGATTCTGTAATGTGCTATGTAACTTGGGTTTATCAAAATCTTACTCTGAAATGGCCTGAAATTACAACTGTTATAGCCTAATGTTGTCAAGAATCTTGGTTCTGAGTACTTGCAATGGCAGAATTTACTGTTCAAAACATTCTTTTTCATACACACTATAAATCTGGATGTGCCCCATTACTGACTTTTTTTCTAAATAATTTGCTTTTATAAGAAGCATAGACTTGTATATGTGCAGAAATGTTTTTCTTATAAGTAAAAAGTTCAGATGCTATTGCACCTTTTAGTCTGTTTTAAAATTCGCTTTGTCCCTTGGCAGCTCTCATTGGAATGGAGGTCTTACTGCTTGATCCTTTGAACCTGACATTTATCGTGTGCTCTTGCCTTCAGGGATCTGCCCATCAGTGTGATTTAATGAGTAAACTGCAACTCAAAACAATTGTGTTTTGCTGCTGGCCTTTTGGGCCCCGTTGACCTTTTTTACAGTCAGGAAAGCCCTTTTTAGGACATCTGATCTTCAAGTAAATGTTAGTTTGTCAAACCTCATTGCAATGCATAATAGCTACAGAATTGTAAATCCAGTTTCCGAGCGTGAAGTGCTACATCTATGGTCTTGATGCAAAGACTAAGTTATGACTTACTGTTGAAGCACTAAGGGAAAACTCTCATTCTCTCCCACTTTTCCTTTTATTAAACAGTTCAATGTTGACAAGGAAGCGGGGGAAAGGCAGATTTACCATCGCTATTGCATGGAGCGAGCCAGCGCCCACTGCGCACACGTGTTTACGACAGTCTCCGCCATCACTGCTGTTGAGGCAGAGAACATGATGAAAAGAAAACCAGGCAAGGTTTACGTTGGCCTAAGCAAACTCCTCTGCTAGCTGTGCATCGCAATAAACCGACCCAACTTAGAATGGGCACCTGGTTGTTCTTCGAGCCAGCGTGGACACGATGGGCCAAATGGCCCCCTTCTGTGCTGTATCTTTTCTATGGTTCTATGGACCCAGTTTCGAAGATTGCTACTTTTCATTCTGCTGTTATGAAATAAAAGTTTATCCGCCCATTATTCACCAAATATGATCATCTTGAAACTATAGTTTTGTGTTCATATTGGTCCGATATTGTTTCACAGTTTACTAATAGCGAAGAGTGTTACTCCAGAGATCCCTGGGAAATTAAGAACCAACAGGAAGTGTACACATGAGTTGAGAAACACCCCCAACAGATCTTGATTAGTGGGGGGGGGGGGGGGGTTCATTCAGATATGGTTCCCTTCCCCATGCATTCTTTGACCTGCTTGTTTGTAGGAAGTAGACTAAGACAATGGCCCATTATTGGAATAGCAGGTACAAACGTTTTAAGTATATTTTTCATTATATTTTAACAGTATCACAAAATATACCCAATCTTTTAACACCTTCAGTGGGTAAGTGCATACCTTGTCATGCCAGTCTCAAGTTAGAGCTGGATTAATGGCTTTTTAGTCCTTTTAATACCACTAGGAAAAGTAACCAAATAAGTCAAATTCTTCATATTAGATGGGGATCAAATTTCATAACCATGTACACTTTTCTGTGAAGCCTCTATGACAATGGTCTTGCTTATGGTTATCCTGCCATTTAGTACACCCAGTTTTACAGGGTTTGAGAGATGGGAACATTCAGATAATGGAGATTATTTTCTTTTCATTGCAGTGTTCTTATTGAGAGATCTCGGAGTGAAAATTCCTTAAGATACGTGCTGTTTGTGTTAATTTTGAGTGTGTAATTGATGCACTCCCAAAGCAGGAATGAATCAAAATTGCTGCTGGATGGCACTGTGTGTTGTATTGCACAAATCACATGTTACACCAGTTAACATAGGGACTGTTGTTTAGTAATGCTACTGCAATAATATTTTCTAGAGGGCACATTGCATATGTGTTGCCTAGCTAACTTCTGTTCATAGCAGTGATTGCGGACTGCTTAGATTCACCTCTGGGCCGTCAGAGTAAGGCCATTCGGCCCATCTTAGGGTCATTCTGGATGGATGGATGGATGAACTAACGTCCTCTCATTATATCCAACTGGTTCTTAAATTACTTCAGGAATTTTGCCTCCACTACTATCTTAGGAGTCTGTTCCATTTATTGTATTGATCACTCTGTGTGAAGAACTTTCTGATACCAGTCCAAAATTGGCCTCTGAATTCACCTTTTCCATACAGTTTACTATCCCTGGTACCTCCCTAAGATCAACTCTAAGACACCTCTGCTGTTCATGGCTGAGAAGTCCAAGTCTGTCCTTATAACATTAGGGATCATTCTATTGGCTCTACTTTGCACTGCCTCCAATGCTCGAATGACTCTCTTGTTTCTTGGCAGCCAGCCAGCATATTTATGATATCACATCTCCATGGGCTGTGGGCACTGAGGGCCATGCCTGAGGCAGCCATGTTGGTAGCTGGTTTGCTTCCCAATTCCTAAATGCTTTCTGGCGCCTTGACTGCCCTTTACGTAGCGGGGCATGATTGTCAAGAGGTGATTACCTGATCCTTGATGATGACACAGGTACCCCTGCTAGAGGACGTCCCTCTCAGATACAGTTAAAAGGTTGATCCATTTTTTTTTGGTAGTTCCATACCAAAGTACAAAAATCTTATTTTTTTTTAATGTTTGTTACTGAAAAACTGAAAATTAAACTTGCAAAGAGACATTCCTACAGAACTGAACTTAATCTTAATTTTTTTTTGTTCTAGATGTAATCACACCTAATGGGTTAAACATCAAGAGATTCTCTGCCATGCATGAGTTTCAGAATCTGCACGCCTTGTACAAGTCTCGCATCCAAGAATTTATTCGGGGCCACTTCTACGGGTACAGTATGCTGCTCTTTCACCGTACCCTTTTTTTTAATGTGTTGTGGCAAAATGTTAGGATTCCTGGGAAGCTACTTTTATGTCCAGTGAAAGATCTTTAGGTCACTTCTCTATAGCAGTGTTGGCCAGGGGCTGCAGAAACTACTGGGTTTATTCCAAACTGCTACCACCAACCTTTTGAAAGCATAAGAGCCATAAAAACGAGCTGTGTCCTGACACCGCCACAAGCTTCCACTCAGCACACCAACGTACTCGCTGATTTAACCCATTGCAAGCAATCCATGCACAAAACACTGGAACCTAGCGGACCCATGCTTTGCTTTCAGCCACCTTAAATGCCACCAATCCACCTCCATGCTTCTCTTTCTATCTCTCACAGAGTTACTGATTGTGACTTGGTCCTTTAGCCCTGCATGGCCCTTCCATTTTAAGCAACAATTTCAGGCACCGCATCATCCCTCTTGGCAACTGGGATTGTGTTTTTTTTTGCTACAAAGATAAGATTGCCAATATTTACAGTGGACAAGCCAGTCTGAAAAGAAATTCATTACTAGGCCATCATGATGCAAGAAATCTCAACTACTGCAAATTACTTTTAGCACCTCCCAAACCCGCGACCTCTACCACCTAGAAGGACGAGGGCAGCAGGCACATGGGAACAACACCACCTGCATGTTCCCCTCCAAGTCACACGCCATCCCGACTTGGAAATATATCGCCGTTCCTTCATCGTCGCTGGGTCAAAATCCTGGAACTCCCTTCCTAACAGCACTGTGGGAGAACCTTCACCACACGGACTGCAGCGGTTCAAGAAGGCGGCTCACCACCACCTTCTCGAGGGCAATTAGGAATGGACAATAAATGCTGGCCTCGCCAGTGGCGCCCACATCCCATGAACGAATTTTTAAAAAAACTTAGTTTCCTGACTTACTTGATTAGACTTTCTGAAACAAACCATTCATTTGTAGCATTTCTCTGTGTACAAAACAATCCAAATCCCTGTAAAAAGTCATAAATATTGTGTAAAGGCAAGAGATGCAAGGCCAAAACGTGCAGGGTACGTTTACTGGGACTATAGTGCTCTTACGATATCACTGATGTAGTTCTGCAAATATGCCTGCACTGAACACTCCGTTTTTATAAATGGAAGAATATTTTAATGTGGTTGGAATTCTGTTTGTCTTTTTTAAAGAGGCGAGTTATTAAAGTACTCCATTTTGTTGGAGCAAATTGAATGTTTTAATAAATCTGTTTGATTCCAGCCACCTAGATTTCAATTTGGAGAAGACCCTCTTCTTCTTCATTGCTGGCAGATATGAATTTACAAATAAAGGAGCGGACTTATTCATAGAAGCATTGTCGAGATTAAACTTCCTCCTTCGGGTAAGAATCCGGGAGTTTTACAGAAGAAACAAAATTCCATCATGTGCTTGCACTGAATCGTAACATTAATCTGGGAACAGTTCGTCTCGAGTATCATTAATGCTCGCTGTAGTTTGTGATCAGTTGTCGTGAATATATTCTGTTCTCTGCCAAGCTGATAGTTTAATCAGATGCTTGAGGTGTCCAAATGAAAGGGGGTTTAAGTATGTAGATCTCATCTGGATGCTGGCGTTTATATTATTGGTTCACTGTGGTTTTATTGAATGAATACATGCCAAGCCATTGCCTCCAAGGCAATATGACTCACAATGTCATAGGGTGGGTGTGGTTGGTGGAACTTGGTGTGGAGGATAAGAGCGAGTGAGGACAGGAGTGCTAAGAAACCAGAGGATGGGAGCTAGGGACATTATAAATGGAAGAATATTTTAATATGGTTGGAATTCTGTTTGTCTTTTTTAAAGAGGCGAGTTATTAAAGTACTCCATTTTGTTGGAGCAAATTGAATGTTTTAATAAATCTGTTTGATTCCAGCCACCTAGATTTCAATTTGGAGAAGACCCTCTTCTTCTTCATTGCTGGCAGATATGAATTTAATTAAGGAGGGAGGGGATTTTGGCGAGAAAGTAGCCAAGAGACTCAGGAGGATATGGAGGGTAAGGATTCCGAAGGAGAGCTGCAAGGGATTGCAGAAGCTCAGGTGCTCACTGAGGAGGAGAAGGTGCCAGAAATATAGCACTTTTTAGGTTCTCCAGATATCCCAAGGCACTCTACAATCAATTGATTACTTTTGAAGTGCAGCCTCTGTTGCTTTGTAGGCAAATACAGCAGCTGACTTGTGCACAGCAAGAGCCCATAAGTAGCAAATGAAATGAATGACTGGCTAATCTGATTTTGCTAGTTTTTTTTCTATTTTGGTGGCTGAGTGAGGAATGTTGGCCAGGATACTGGGAAAACTCCTTGCTCCTCTTTGGGATCTTTTACAACACTCCCTCAGTACTGCATTCAGTGAAGTGTCAGCCTAGATTATGCAGTCAAGTCCTAAAGTGAGGATTGAACCCAAAACCTTCTGACTCAGAGAGAAGAGTGCAATCACTGAGCCAGTGCTGATGGGAGGGTAAAGAGGGGAACTGGTTATATAAAAGAGAGAAAGTGCTTTACAGCCAATGAGGTATTTTTGAAGTGGTGTCACTATTGTAATGTAGGAAACACAGCAGCCAATATGTGCAGAGTAATGTCCCACGAACAGCAATGAGATATATGAGCAGGTAATCTGTTTGTGATGTTGGTTGAGGGATAAATGTTGGCTGGGACACCGGGGAGAACTCCCCAGCTCTTCTTCAACTAGTGCCATGAAATCTTTTACGTCCACCCGAGAGAACAGCCTTGGTTTAACGTCTCATTTGAAAGCTGGCTCCCCTGACAGCATTTGAATGTCAGCCTAGATCATTGGCTCAAGTCTTTGGAGAGGGTATGAATCTACAACCTTCTGACACAGAGGCGAGAGTGCTACCACTGAGCCAAGGCTGGCATGGTGTGGTGCCAACATTCTGCCCCCTGCCTTGGGCCCTTTATAGTAACTCCCTACCACCAGCACTGGAGAGAAGAAAAACCAGTAAAACAAGGCTGTTGGCAGATTTTCCATCACCACCAACTGGAAATGGTGACTGAAAAACCAACATTTTCTGGTGGACGGTATTTTAACCCATGCCTTGACCCATGGGATAAAAGGAAATATCTGGGCTAATAAGTGAAATTCTGCTTTTAGTACATGATTCCAGGATTCTTATCAATGTTTTGGGAATCAAATTCCATACTCTGTCAATTTTATTTTCTATGTGAAAACAACAAACTTGCATTTATATAGTGCCTTTAACATAGTAAAACGTCCCAAGGTGCTTCACAGGAGCAATTATCAGACAAAATTTGACACTGAGCCACATAAGAAGATATTAGGACAGGTGTCTAAAAGCTTGGTCAAGAAGAGAGGTTTTTAAGGAGCGTCTTAAAGGAGGAAAGAGTGGCGGAGAGGCTTAGGAAGGGAATTCCAGAGCTTAGAGCCTAGACAGCAGAAGGCACAGCCACCAAAACCACAAATATTGGCCTAGAAACTCAATACTACCTCCAGATTACCAGTCTGACTTAACCACCAGTAGGAACAATCAAAATGGCAGGTTTGTCAAATCTGTTTATATTTTTAAAAACCTTTTATCTGATTTGTAATATTGTAAGATAGTAATATTATAGCCAGTCTGCAATGTTGTTGATTTGGACCATGTGAACCATACTGACCGATCAGTTTGTGTGTGTGTGGGGGGGAAATTCAGCCTATTTTTAGCTACTATAGTAGTTGCCCACTTCCTCTCCCCTTTGTCTTGGTAGTTTTTTTGGACACCATCCCTGCTCCCTCCCAATCTTGAAGTCTCTCTCAGCCTCAATTTCCACAGCAACCCAGCCTGATCCCTCAGACCCTTGGGATGCTGTACTGGTGTAGCTCGGAGCAATGTCGATTATGTTCTTCTGAAGTGTGCATGCATTGCATTTGGCAATGGAATTACAACAGAAATGATTGGGCTGGATTTTGCTGTAAAAGTAACGGTGAGGCTAATTGTGCTCACTGTTATTCATGTGCAAATCGGACAGTAACGTCCAGCGACCGCACATGGACAGTTAAACATGGAAATCCGGAAGTTGCTGGCCGAGATGAGATGCTCCTCCAAAAGCTGTGTGTAAATGGCATCTCGCCTTCTGGCTCCCCGCCGGCGTGAAGTTCCTGTACTTACCCGATTATATACAGACTAAACTCACCACAAAAAGTTACGTCGAGTTATTTCAAGTTGAAGTACCCCTTTAACTGCGTGGGAAGTCTTAATTACTGCCAAACAACCTCTCTGGCACTGAAAATTAACTTTAACGAGTGTGGGGTCTCTTTCCTTTTAGCTTTTAAATTTTATATGTCCAACAATAATTAAATACTTTTTTTTACTTTCTGTCTCTTTTATCTCTGTCTCTTAATTAAATCTTTCTTGCCTTCTCTTTATTTCGCTTTGTGTACCTGATTTGTCATTGAATTCATTATTCTAACTTACACTTCCTGGTTCTGACTGTGCTGTTATTAACAGTGCTTCGATCTGATTGGTTAAGGAGATACACAGCTGCTTGCCCTGTTCACCCAGGTCCCAGATGCCCTGTAGAGGGCGCCGTGCTGAATGGATCTCTAATTTCGAGGAACTTGCCGTGCAAAATCTCATAGAAAGTCTATGGGCCAGTGCAATTCTAACCAACGGCTGGTGCTGTTCATTCGCTGCTCAGAGCAAAATCCAACCCATTATATTGTCAGCAACTCTATATTGTGATGTACTAATAATTTAAAGCAATATATCAGCTTCCTGTTTCACAAACAAGAGCCAATCATTCAGAGAAGCTAGACATCTATTATCCTGCATTTCTTGAACAATAAACATGGAAGCCTTTTTTTTATCCTTTACAGTCAGTCTTGACCAAACTATTTTTTTTTAAGAATACCCATGAAATCAAGAGTAAATAACTCTTGAGAGGTTAATGCAGTACTGACCGGTCATGCATTGCAAGCGAAGACAAAGTGAGTGTGTCTTCATGTTTAGAGCTGAACATCCACTCAGTGCTTTGGTGCCTGTGTTTTCTCAGCAATGTGATCCACATTTGAAAGTCAGCAATCCTGACAGTGCCTCCGACAAGTCTGTTTATTGTGAAATTGGTCTGCTGAATGAATCAGTCTTCCATGAAAATGTGGAAGATGAGTTTTGTACCTCTAGGGAACCCCTTTGATACTGAATGGCCTGAACTTACAAATCGCTGATCGACCCAACTTTTGACATTTTTCCCAGCTTTCCTGTAAGAATTCCTTACCATTTTAGAAGCACTTGATAAGTGGGCTCATTTTAAGTCTGTAATGAACTGCATGCAAATGGTGAGAATGAGGAACTTGCTACCATATGGAGTGGTTGAGGTGAATAGCATAGATGCATTTAAGGGGAAGCTCAATAAATACATGAGGGAGAAAGGGATGGGGGAGATTAAATAAATAGTGGGAGCAGGCTCATGTGGAGCATTAACCAGTTGGACCGAAAGATCTGTTTTATATTCTGTAAATTCTATGTTTAAAAAAAAAATGTGTTCCCGTTCTCAATAGATTTTTAAAAACATAGTGTAATTTTTCATACTTTTTACTATTAGTCATGTACGACCTGCAAGTGAGCTGGGAGAGGTAAAGAAAAAATCAACCAGGTCTTCTGCTCGAGGTCCATTGCATGGGGACAGGATCAAGCTTCGACACGATGCTGTCATGGTACAATAGCCTAGGTTTGAAGCAGCATTGAGTTCTACTGGACCTGCCCACAATTACTGTGTCATAACGGGCCACGGCTGAGCAACTAGAACCAAAGTGTTTCAAATTGGGCTGTTTCAGGTTAATGTGAAAAATCGAAACTTTGGCCTAATTTGGACGCACCTATCCATTGAGTGCTAATTTTACAGAGCGTGTAAATATTTCCTCCACCCTGCCCCCTCCATTTTTCACCCTTGGCAACTAGGAGTTTTGACTAGTGAATGCTTTGGACCAATACGCTTATCCCTTAAGTGATATCTTTAGAGTGTCAATACATATCCCCCGCCCTTTGTAACAACTGGGAGATTTGACTGAGGCCTTGGCAAAACAATACTGCCCAATTTTATAAAATCATGGCAGTGGTGGAGGGAGGGGTAGTTCAATATCTTAATGACCTAGGTAGGAATAGGGTTCAGGACCCACAGACAAATTTGCAAGCGCTAGGGAGGAAATTAAAGAGCAGGACCTCACCGGTAGTAATCTCTGGATTACTCCCAGTGCCACATGCTAGTGAGAGTAGCAGCAGTAAAGTAAGACAGGTTACTGCATGGCTGGAGAAATGGTTCAGGAGGGAGGGCTTCAGATTCTTGGGGTATTGGGACCAGTTCTGGGACAGGAGGCACCTGCACAAGATGATTGGGTTACACCTCAACACAGCTGGGACCAATATCCTCGCAGGGAGGTTCACTAGTGCTGCGGGGGTGGGTTTAAACTAATTTGGCAGGGGGAGAGGCACCAGGCTGAAGCATTTGAGAGGAGTTACAAGGTGCACAGAGGAATGGGTGAGACACATCGCATTAGAATAAAGAGTAATTCAGAAATAGGAGGTATTAGACAGGGGGGAAATGCAAGACAGACTAAGATGGGTTTGGAGTACATGTGCGTAAATGCACAGAGCACGATGAATAAGGATAGTGAGCTGCAGGCACAAGTAGCCACATGGGATTATGATATAGTGGCAATAACAGAGACCTGGCTCAAACCCAAGATGAGGAATGGGCACTTAATATTCCTGGCTACAATGTATTCAGGAAAGGAAAAAAAAGGAAGGGGGTGCTGGTAGTATTTACCGAAGACACTGTTACAGCACTGAAAATGGTTGATACTAAGGGTTCAAGACCAAATCTATATGGTTAGAATTAAGGAAAAATAGGGGAGCTATTATGCTGCTGGGTGTATACTATAAGTCAACAAATAGTGGGAAGGAGATAGAGGAGCAAATTTGCAGGCAAATTACAGAACGATGCAAGGAATATAGACTAGTGATAATGGGGGACTTTAATTATCCTCATATAGACTGGGAAAATAACAGTGTGAAGGGGAGGAATTCCTGAAATGTGTACAAGAGAACTTTCTTGATCAGTGTGTTTCCAGCCCAACGAAGAAGGAAGCAGTGCTGGATCTAGTTCTGGGAATGAAGTGGGGCACGTTTCAGTGGGGGAGCATTTGGGAAGACTAGCAGGTAAAACAGTAAAAGATCAATGGGAGGCCTTCAAAGAGGAGATGGTTCGGGTACAGACTAGACACGTTCCCACTAGGCTAAAGGAAGGGCATCCAAAGCTAGAGCTCCCTGGATGACAAGATATAGAGATTAAAGTGAAACAGAAAAAGGAGACTTGTGATAAAGGTCAGGTTCATGATTCAGTAGAGAATCAAGCTGAATACAAAAATTACAGGGGAGAACTGAAAAAGGAAATAAGAGTGGCAGGGAGTGTATGAGAATAGATTAGCGGGTAACGTAAAAGGGAATCCAAAATCTTTTATAAACATATAAATAGTAAAAGGATAATCAAAGGAAGGGTGTGGCTAATTAGGGACCAAAAAGGGGATTGTCTTGTGGAGGAGGTAGTAGAGAAATTGAATAGGATAAAAATTAAAATCCTCCTTTTATATCTGGAAGTGGTGCCAAAGGACTGGAGGATTGTAAATGTTACACCCCTGTTCAAAAAAGGGGAGAGGGATAAACCAGGCAACTACAGGCCAGTCAGCCTAACGTCTGCAGTGGGGGAACTTTTAGAGGCAATAATCCAGGACAAAATTAATTGCCACTTGGAAACATATGGGTTAACAAATGAAAGCCAGCCAGTTAAAGGTTAGTTGTGTTTGACCAACTTGATTGAGTTCTTTGAAGTAACGGAGGGGGTTGATGAGGGTAGTGCGGTTGATGTTGTGTATATGGACTTTGAAAAGGCATTTGATAAAGTACCACATAATAGACTTGTAGGCAAAATTAAAGCCCATGGGATTAAAGGGGCAGTGGCTGCATGGGTACAAAATTGGCTAAGAGACAGAAAGCAGACAATTGTTTTTCAGACTGGAGGGAAGTATACAGTCGTGTTACCCAGGGGTCAGTATTAGGATCACTGCTTTGTTTGATATATATTAATGACCTGGGTATAAAGGGCATAATTTCAAAGTTTCTGATGACACGAAACTTGGCAATGTAGTAAACTGTGAAGAGGGTAGTAACAGACTTCAGGAGAACATAGACGTATTGGTGAAATGGGCAGACACATGGCAGATGAAATTCAATGCAGAGAAGTGTGAATTGATTCATTTTGGTAGGAAGGATGAGCAGAGGCAATATATACTAAACGGTACAACTTTAAAGGGGGTGCAGGAACAGAGAGACTGGGGGTGTCTTTGAAGGTGACAGGACAAGTTGAGAAGGCTGTTAAAAAGGCATTTGGGATCCTATAAATAGAGGCACAGAGTACAAAAGCAAGGAAGTTATGCTAAACCTTCATAAAACACTGGTTAGGCCCCAGCTGGAGTATTGTGGCTAATTCTGGGCACCACACTTTGGAAGGATGTCAAGGCCTTCGAGAGGCTGCAGAGGAGATTTACGAGAATGGGACCAGTTACGTGGAGAGACTGGAGAAGCTGGGGTTGTTCTCCTTAGAGCGGAGAAGATTAATGGGAGATTTGATTGAGGTGTTCAAACTCATAAAGGGTTTTGATAGAGTAAATGAGGAGAAACTGTTTCCAGTGGCAGAAGGGTCAGTAACCAAAGGATACAGATTTAAGGTAATAATGCGATATGAGGGAAAAGATTTTTATGCAGTGAGTTGTAATGATCTGGAATGCATTGCCTGAAAGGGTGGTGGAAGCAGATTCAATGATAGGTTTCAAAAGAGAATTGGATAAATACTTGAAGGGGAAAAAAATTGCAGGGCTATGGGGGAAGAACAAGGGAGAATGGCTAATTGGATAGCTCTTTCAAAGAGCTGGCACAGGCATGATGGGCCAAATGGCCTCCTTCCATGCTGTATCATTCCATGATCTTGGTAAGTATTTGTACACACACACACACACACACACACACACACCATCATTCCATCCCAAGACCTGAGCATCTAGGCTGATACTTCTACCAGCAACAACAAAACAGATTGATTGCTCAATTCATCTAATTGCTGTGTACAAATTGGTTGCCACACTTGCCTACGAACCAGTGATTACACTTCCAAGGTAATTCATTGGCCACAAAGAAAGACTTGCATTTCTTTTGTGCCTTTCACAAACTCAGGACGTCCCAAAGCGCTTTACAGCCAATGAAGTACTTTTTGAAGTGTAGTCACTGTTGTAATGTAGGAAACATGACAGTGAATTTGTGCACAGCAAGATCCCACAGACAGCAATGTGATAATGACCAGATAATCTGTTTTGGTGATGGTGGTTGAGGGATAAATATGGACCAGAACACTGGGGAGAACTACCCTGCTCCTCTTCGAAAAGTGCCATGGGATCTTTTTATATGCACTTGAGAGGGCAAATTGGTCCTTGGTTTAATGTTTCATCCGAAAGACGGCACCTCCGACAGTGCAGCATTCCCTCAGTACTGCACTGGAGTGTCAGTCTGGATTATGTGCTCCAGTCTCGAGTGGGACTTAAAACAACAACCTTCTGACTCGGATGCAAGTGTGCTACCAACGGAGCCATGGCTGACACTATACGATTGCTTTGAGACATCTTAATATCGTGAAAGGTACTTTGTAAATGCAAGTTTGTTCTTTTCTAATGAAAGTTTTTTTTTAAAATCAATTTGGTAAATGAGACCTTCATCAAAGTTATTTGTTCCCTCCAATGTTATTGAGTCTTCCTATGCGTGGGACCATATTTTAAAAATCTTAGGTACAGTGAATAATACCTGTTCCTATTGAACCACAGTGTAGGTGATGTTCACTGAAAGCATTAAAATATATACAGTTTTCAAACAAATGAACAATTAATAACTCAGTGTAAAATAGTGCTGTACAAATATTTTTTTTTGTGTGGGGCACGAAGAGTTGGTTCATTTTACATACAGTGTTTCTCTTTGTTAGGTTCACATGTGTGATGTAACAGTTGTGGTGTTTTTCATAATGCCGGGAAAAACACACAACTTTAATATTGAAACATTGAAGGGGCAGGCAGTCAGAAAACAGCTCTGGTAAATCAATCTTTTCTATATTATTTTTAAATGTTGCTGACACTGGGTGTTTGAAATGGGAAGTGTTTCATGTCCTAGCACTAACATCCCTTACCTCGAATGCAAAAAAAAATAAATGTTGCGTGAGATAGCAGCCCAACTGGTTCTATTCTCCTACAAGCCACTGACAATTGAAGAGAAGAATTCAGACAGCTGTGCACTACCTGCCCATCACCTCCAGTAAAACCTGAGCTGTAACCATAGCAACTCTCGGCCTATAAACTTGCAGTAGTTTTTTTTTCTGTGACCTCAATACCACAAACTAAACCTGCTTGTACCACACAGTTGATGTAAATTTTATTGTGGCCATATCTTGCATCAATTGCCAAAATATGTCCAAATAACTGCCTACAATAATACTTTAAAATAAAACTGAATAATTCAAGACTCCCATCATGACTGATTAATCATCAGATGTCCCACTCCTTGGTTGCTGTTACAAATTTCAGGTCTACCCTAAGTCAAAACTCCTGAAATGCAACGCTACCCACTGACCGATGGTGTCATGTTCAGCTAGTAGGCATTCTGGATATTACTTCATAGAGCTTTGTTCCACACAAGACAACAATACTTAAAAGGTAAATTTCAACAAGATTGCTTCACTCCGGAAGGAGATTTCATGCATGGAAGAAATTCTATACACGAGCTTCCTGTGAATTTATTCCTTTTTCTAAAAGAACTCTTCTATGTGAAAGTTATCCCTAGTTTCTATGCTTTACTGCTAGCTGCAATAGGGAGTTCATTGGGCTCTTGGACAGAGATGATGAGTTATGTCTCTCCCAGTGCCTTAGTTGATAAAATCACCAACCAGTGTGGAATTGAGCCACATGAAAGTCCAGATTCTATCCTTAGTTTGAGTTGTTAGCTCATCTCAGTCAGGGCAGTTGTTGGAGCACTGCAGTGCTCCTAGGCAGGGAAGGAAAACAATGAACAAAGGTTCCTGCTCCTGACTTACTGTCCAATAACTCATGCTGTAAAGAATGATTGTGGATATTGGGTGAGGACAGGATCTGCTTTGGTTGTAACCCCCTCCCCAGTCAAATAGCTTGTATACCCACTGAATTTGCACCTGAATGGCCCCTTGGGCAGTGTACTAGATGGTGGCCAGTGACCTCAATGCAAATCTGGCAAAGTTCTTTGGATAAAGTATTCTATATCGATCCAGTTCTCAGCTGGTGGACTTGTGTCAGAGAGACCGATTTGATGGTTGAAATCTACAAATCTCATGAATTGAGTGTGGGGCTAAAAGAGACAAGAGGATAAATTTTGTAAGACTCTACTTCGAGCCCCGTGTGGGAATTCAACTCAGAGAATTAAGTGTAGAGGTCAGAGGGCATGAGTCACAAATATCCGATTTTATTTTTTCTGACCATTAATTTTATTGACCTCCACACTTCATTCTCTGATCTGCATTCCAGTCAAGTGAGGCTGCGTGCTAGATTGAAGCCTTGCAAAATTTACCCTGAGCGGCTTTACACTGGAAGTAGCTATTGGACCCCTTGATTATTGTTTATATCCTAATACGGAGCTGAAAGCTACTTTCAACAGCACATAGCTAGCACCAGTCCTGTGACCCAACATTGGGTACTGTTCCTTGCTGTATGATAAATTCTCTTGCAACATTCGATGAAAGGATTGGAGGGAGAAGTAAGTTGGTGTTGAATGTTCCTGGATGCCAGCTTGTTTTCTCTTTTTTTCATTCACTGGCAATGTAATGTCCAGTGCTCACTGTAAACTTCATATGAACCATCGAGCCGCAAGCAATTTCATTTTTATTTTGTTGCAGGGATACTGCCCATATAGTCAAGGAGAAATTTGGAAAGCGACTTTATGAAGCATTGTTAAAGTGAGTTACTCCGATCCTCCAGCATAAAGTTTGAAAAGAAAAATTTATATGCACATTATCCATAGTCTTTGATCGACTACTTTTTAAAACCTGGGTGTGCTTTATTTGCCCTTTTGGACAAGTGAGCAGAGTAAAGCTGGGACAAGTTGTATTGAACCATTTTACATGCGTGCAAACTAGCTGTTGTCTACTTGTACTTGCAGTCTTTGCCATTATCAAATTTGCACAAGCTTATCTGTTATGTAGGGGAAACAGGAATTCAATTACTTTAACAGATAGGTACCCATATGTGCCTACAAGTGCCTTGCATGATGTGGGTCTAAGTGATTATTTGTTTATAAAGATTCGTTTCTGCAGTAAGTTTCTGTGAAACTTGTAAAGGGATATGACCCACTACAAAGAGGTGCTTTTAATGGTTTGGGGGGAAAAAAAAGTGGCCTAAACTCAACGCATGGGCATTGGGCAGCTTTATGCTAAGTTACACTAACCACCCAAAAATTGCTTTGATCTATTCTACTTCTGTCATGATTTAATACCCTACCAATTATCCTGTATATTTGCAGAGGGGAAACTCCAGATATGAACAAGTTCCTTGATCGTGATGACTTGACCATAATGAAAAGAGCCATCTATGCAACTCAGGTATACTTGGGAGTGTAATAATTTTACATCATCGTACAGATTGAAAATTACTTGTTTTGGTTTTTTTTAAGTTATGATTTTAAAATTTCAAGAGGCGAATGTTTCACTTAATTGCAACTTTTTGAAAGCTTCCATAGTGAAAAGTGTCTGTGAAGAAGCAGAGCAGTATTGATGCACGTTTGACCATAATTTCAGGTCCTGATGTTTCCATTGAGTTAGCGTCGTTGCAGTGAGGGTTTTTTTTAATCTTTAAAATGTTACATCCCCGATCGTTTAATTTTTTTTACACATCATCACAAAACACTGATTGTGTCAGTAGATATCTCTGGGACATAGGCCTGCACTTGAATCCATCACTCCTCTTGAACATTTTGTAGGGGTTTTTTTTAAATAAAAGTGCTCACCACCTTCTAAGGAACATAGTACGTAAGAACTGGAGAAGGCCATTCAGCCCCTCGAGCCTGTTCCGCCATTCAATTAGATCATGGCTGATCTGTATCTTAACTCCATTTACCCACCTTTGATCCATTCTCCTTAGTACCCTTACCCAACACACATCTATTGACCTCAGTCTTGAAAATTTCAACTATGTTGCGGGGGAGGACGTTTTCCAAAAATGAAGGAAGGGAGAAATAAAATGCATAGATTGTTCTGTAATATTTTGACCTTCTTGCACTAATCTAAAATATTTGAATGCATTTCCATTTTTAATACAAATAAGCTGTGTTGCTGTTTAGAACCGTTTGTTTGTTGATGCTAATGATTTGGAATTAGTGCCTCTATCAGTGAGTCGAGTATATTCTGAATGCTGACTCTGGTGAAATCCCTTACTGTGCTGGGGTGGTTTGTAGCAAGGATTCAGTTGTGTCCTTTCTCGATGTGATTTGCCATGTGTTTTATTTTGTGTGGTTTTATTTTGATATCCCAAAACAGCTTTTTGCCCACAATGCAGCATCGAGCCATTTTTTAGCATTGCTATTACTGCTGCCACTGATCAGAGCCTTGTTCTTACTGACTTCAGCGGCAAACATTGCCTCCAGTGACAACTCACAACATGCTCGATGACGGCAACGACCCCATCCTCAACACCATCAGACGAATTGGGCTGTTCAACAATCGGGCTGACAGGGTCAAGGTGCGCCTTTTACCTTCTGTTCACGTGTGAGAATGCATTGCCTACAGACTCTACCTTACTGCTTATGAGCCTCGCTTTTATACGGTGTTGTGGTTCTCTGTTATCAGTGTTTTTGAAATGAAATGGTATTATTCAATAGCAGTAGATAATGCAGCAGTCTGCATGATAGGAATGACCACTGATCTAAATCTACAGACTTCTAGTTACCTGTTCTGTTCACAGTGATCCAATATGGACCACTTAGGGTTCCTACAGCTGCCTCTTGCCTGCTGTAGTAGTTAATCAGTGTAAAAACTTTATTGCCGTGCATGCTTGGGGATTTAAGCACATCACAAAGCATTGAATGAGAAAGGCTATTTGGCCCAAAAGGCCCAACAAACCTTGAACGTCCTTTCCTGCAGACACTAATCTAAGGGAGAACTGCTCACAGATGGGCCAAGCTCACAGATGGGGCAAGCACACATGACCAGGACCTGCTGGCCAACAGTCCATGTTTGCATTCCCTTTTTATTTTCCATCAATCTCCATTTCTGTTTAAATGTAAACATGGCGACGCAGGCTACTGACTGGCCTGTTCCAGCACCCGGCCTTGTTGAGCTATTTCATTCTTTGTGTGAAGCCCTGAGAGCTGAAGGAATTCATGTAGTTCTGGTTAATGTCTCCTTAGAAAAGTGGGTGGTTTGTGGGACTTATATTTGCTTGTATTATGAAAACAGTAGGTGTCACATTATTGGGATTTTGAACAATAGTCTTTATTTAAACAGTATGCTGGATTGTGTGTGCAATAAGTTATGATGTGGAGATGCCGGTGATGGACTGGAGTGGACAAATGTAAGGAATCTTACAACACCAGGTTATAGTCCAACAAATTTATTTTAAAATCACAAGCTTTCGGAGATTATCTCCTTCGTCAGATGAATGAATGAAAAGGTTCTCAAATCGCATATCTTATACTATGTTGGGACAGCATCACACCAATCAAAAGGTGTCGTTGTTATTCAAACAGGCCAGTCACGGAGAACAGCACGTCCCAGTACACTGGATATACATTGTGTCGATTACACAGGCAGGCAGAAAGAAACTCAAAATGGCAGAGAGAGAGAGAGAGAATTTTAAAAAACATATAAATTTTTTCCCCCTTTTTTGCTGGTGGGGTTACGTGTAGCGTGACATGAACCCAAGATCCCGGTTGAGCCCCCCGCCCCTACCTGCCAACTGTTGACATATGCCCTCAAACCAAGCAATTGCCTCTTCACCCAGAGCAAGCTCACTGCTGGAAGTTAATGACCAGTGGCCTGGTTATCCGTATTTGCAGTTACATCATTGGATTCATATTCCCTGCACTATGGGGAGCCTGCCCATCAGTTGCTGCACATCCGTAGATCATGGGGAACTTTGAATCTGCTGATGACTCCTTCACTGCTCATATACAGTCCACATCACTCGTGCCCCCTCGATGTATTCTATATCAATCGGTACCGTTTGTTAGCCCTCCTGTGAATTGTATGTCATTTACTTATTCTACCTGGGGATAGTGCCAGGAAATTTCTCTCTGACCCACAAATACAAACAACAACAACTTACATTTATGTAGCGCCTTTAACGTAGTCAAACATCCCAAGGCACTTCAATAGTCAAGAAAAATCTTCATCTAGTCTGCACTTGCTGCTGTTCTTCGAAGCGAGCTAGTTGATTTCCACAGAAGACCCTTCCATTGAAACCATTGTGTTCCGTGGGCTGTTTTGATCATCTATACTTATCCCTGTCCAATTCTGCCCTCTTGCATATCCCTGACTTTCATTGTTCCACCATTACGGCTGTGCCTTCAGTTGCCTATGCCCTAAGCTCAAATTCCCTCCCTAAATCTCTTTGCCTTTCTCTCCCCCTTTTTTTTTTAAAGACGCTCCTTAAAACCTATCTCTTTGATCAAGCTTTTGGTCACCTGTCCTAATATCTCCTTATGTGGGTTGGTGTCAAATTGTGTTTGATAACGTTCCTGTGAAGCACTTTGGGACATTTTACTATGTTAAAGGCACTATATAAATGTAAGTTGTTGTTGTAGAGTGTCAGCCTAGGCTCAGTGGTAGCATTCTCTCCTTTTGAGTCGGAAGGTTGCTTGAGACTTGAGCACAAAATCTAGACTGACCCCCCCCCCAGTCCAGTACTGAGGGAGGTGCTGTCTTTTGGATGGGATGTTAAACTGAGGCCCCGCCTGCCCCCTCAGGTGGACGTAAAAGATCCCATGGCACTATTCGAAGAAGAGTAGGAGAGTTCTCCCCGAGGTCCTGGCCAATAGTTATCCCTCAACCAAAGTCATAATCAAATTGCTGTTTGTGGGACCTTGCTGTGTGCAAATTGGCTGCCATATTTCCCCACACTACAACAGTGACTACACTTCAAAAGTAATTCATTGGCTGTAAAGCACTTTGGGACATCCTGAGATCGTGAAAGGCACTATATAAATGCTATTATGTCTTTTTTATTTATCAACTTAATCGATAAAGCATTGATTGCTTTGGCTGGCAATATCTCTCCGAGTTGGGGAATCATTTTCTTCTCTCCGAGTTGGGGAATCTTTTTCTTCTCTCCAGCCTTGCTTGAGATTGGTTAGTTTCTTACTTGTGTTTGCGTTCACAGTCCATTTTGATCACTTGAATCTAGCAGATATTGCTAAACTCGTTCTAATAATCCATTTATGCGTGATGTTATTGGGCCATAATTTACTGTAGCAGGTCATCTAACGGCATCGGCCATTATTTGGACTTGCCCTTGCAGGTTTAGGTTTTTAAATTTTTTGGGTGGCAAGTTGCTGAAAGTGCGAGCTGATAACGTCGCAGTGAGGGAAACAGGGCATCTGGGACCTGAGTGAACAGGGCAAGCAACTGGGTATCTCCTTAACCAATCAGATTGAAGGATTGCAAAATTAATAGTGCAAGGACTGAGAAAAAAGTGGAAATTAGAATCTAATTATGCATCTGCTCCTCGCCTGAAGTTGTTGTACCATTTGCGCATAAATAACAACGAGCACCATTAGCCTCACCGTTATTTTGATAGCAGATTATGGCCCACTATCTCCCCTCCATTTTCATGCAAACATCCTCTGCTGAGATGGTGGGCAAGCAACCACTTCCCAGATCAATACTCATGGACAGTAAAAGGCACAAACCACAATACCCCTGGCTGTTTATCTTTCCCTCCCTAATTTTCTGGGATGGGCCTAGCCTGCTCTTGGGACCTCAGAGTGTCTGGTAGAGATCAGGGAGCAGCATTCAAAGGAGCCACAAGAACTGATTCCATTAATGACGTGGCATTGGTGGCTGTGACTTCAGCTGCCTAGGCCCTAAATTCCCTGGAATTCCCTCCCTAAACTTCTCTACCCCTCCTCCTCCTTTTTAAGACGCTCCTTAAAACCTACCTCTTTGAGTAAACTTTTGGTCACCTGTCCTAATATCATCATATGTGACTCGGTATCAAATTTTGTTCATTAACGCTCCTGTGAAGCGCCTTGGGTCGTTTTACTACGTTGAAGGTGCTATGTAAATCACTAGACTTATATCAAAACTGAGAGGGTATACTTATCAGGAAAGGCTGAACAGGCTGGGGGTCTTTTCTCTAGAAAAGAGAAGACTGAGGGGTGACCTGATAGAGGTCTTTAAGATAATGAAAGGGTTTGGTAGGGTAAACGTAGAGAAAATATTTCCACTTATGGGAGAGTCCAAAACTACACGACTTAAATACAAGATAGTCACTAATAAATCCAATAGGGAATTCAGAAGAAACTTCTTTACCCAGAGAGTGGTTAGAGTGTGGAACTTGCTACCACAAGGAGTAGTTGAGGCGAATAGCATAGATGCATTATAGAGGAAACTAGATAAACGCATGAGGGAGAAAGGAATAGAAGGGTATGCTGATAGGGTTAGATGAAGAGGGGTGGGAGGAGGCTCGTGCGGAGCATAAACGCCAGCATAGACCTGTTGGGCCAAATGGCCTGTTTCTGTGGGGTAGACTCGGTGAGTTGTTGGTGTGGTAATGCAGGACACAACTGACTGTGCGGCAGTACATGACCTATGCTTTTTGCTGTCTGACTGCAGCTGATTCAAGATTGTTGGTTATAAGTTGCAAAGAATTAGTATTTTTTGTGTTTCTGGAATGTGGGTGAAACTGGCAAGGCTGCCGTTATTGCCCTTCCCTAGTTGCCCTGAGAAGGTGGTGGTGGGCCTTCTTGAACCACTGCAGTCCTTGTGTTGATGGTGGAATTCCAGTGACGATAAAGGAATGGCGATTTATGTCCAATTCAACAAGTTGTGTGACTTGCAGGTGGTGGGGTTCCCACTGCATTGCTGCTTTTGTCCTTCTCGGTGGTAGAGTTTGCAGAGGAGGGAGGTGCTGTTGAAGTAACTCTAGTGAGTTGCTGCACAGCATCCTGTAAATTGTACATACAGCAGCCAGAGGGTGCTGGTGGTGGTGGTGGAGATGCTTGATATTGAGTCCAGTGGCAGGGACTTTCTTCTCATTCGTTCACGGGATGCGGGCGTCGCTGGCAAGGCCAGCATTTATTACCCATCCCTAATTGCCCTTGAGAAGGTGGTGGTGAGCCACCTTCTTGAACCGCTGCAGTCCGTGTGATGAAGGTTCTCCCACAGTGCTGTTCGGTAGGGAGTTCCAGGATTTTGACCAAACGACGATAGATTTCCAAGTCGGGATGGTGTGTGACTTGGAGGGGAACGTGCAGGTGGTGGTGTCCCCATGTGCCTGCTGCCGTTGTCCTTCTAGGTGGTAGAGGCCACGGGTTTGGGAGGTGCTGTCGAAGAAACCTTGGCAAGTTGCTGCAGTGCATCCTGTGGATGGTACACACTGCAGCCACGGTGCGCCGGTGGTGGATGGAGTTCCAGTCATGCGGGCTGCTTTGTCCTGGATGGTGTCGAGCTTCTTGAGTATTGGAGCTGCACTCATCCAGGCAAGTGGAGGGTATTCCATCACGCTCCTGACTTGTGCCTTGTAGATGGTGGAAAGGCTTCGGGGAGTCAGGAGGTGAGTCACTCACCGCAGAATGCCCAGTCTCTGACCTGCTCTTGTAGCCACGTTATTTATATGGCTGGTCCAGTTAAGTTTCTGGTCAGTGGTGACTCCCAGGATGTTGATGGTGGGGGATTCGGCGATAGTAATGCTGCTGATTGTCATGGGGAGGTGGTTGAATCCTCTCTTGTTGGAGATGGTCATTGCCTGGCACTTGCCTGGCGTGAATGTTACTTGCCACTTATCAACCCAAGCCTGGATGTTGTCCAGATCTTACTGCATGCGGGCACAGGTTGCTTCATTATCTGAGGGGCTGTGAATGGAACTGAACACTGTGCAATCATCAGCGAACATCCCCATTTCTGACCTTGTGATGGAGGGAAGGTCATTGATGAAGCAGCTGAAGATGGTTGGGCCCAGGACACTGCCCTGAGGAACTCCTGCAGCAATGTCCTGGGGCTAAGATGATTGGCCTCCAACAACCACTACCACCTTCCTTTGTGCTAGGTATGACTCCAGCCACTGGAGAGTTTTCCCCCTGATTCCCATTGACTTCAGTTTTACTAGGGCTCCTTGGTGCCACACTCAGTCAAATGCTGCCTTGATGTCAAGGGCAGTCACTCTCACCTCACCTCTGGAATTCAGCTCTTTTGTCCATGCTTGGACCAAGGCTGTAATGAGGTCAAGAGCCGAGTGGTCCTGGCGGAACCCAAACTGAGCATCGGTGAGCAGGTTATTGGTGAGTAAGTGCCGCTTGATAGCACTGTCGACGACACCTTCCATCACTTTGCTGATGATTGAGAGTAGACTGATGGGATGGTAATTGGTCGGATTGGATTTGTCCTGCTTTTTGTGGACAGGACATACCTGGGCAATTTTCCACATTGTAGGGTAGATGCCAGTGTTGTAGCTGTACTGGAACAGTTTGGCTAGAGCCGGGGCTAGTTCTGGAGCACAAGTCTTCAGCACTACAGCCGGGATGTTGTCAGGGCCCATAGCGTTTGCTGTATCCAGTGCACTCAGCCGTTTCTTGATATCACGTGGAGTGAATCAAATTGGCTGAAGACTGGCTTCTGTGATGGTGGGGATATTGGGAGGAGGCAGAAATGGATCATCCACTCGGCACTTCTAGCTGAAGATGGTTGCAAATGCTTCAGCTTGTCTTTTGCAATCAAGAAAACTGCTCTGGCCTAGCAAGTTTCTTGGGTGGGAACTTTTTCTTTCTAACGTGTTGTAGAAGGAGTCGCCTTACCACATATAAAAAGTTTAGCAACGCCAGAATGTTCGCTCTTACAAAAAGGGTGAATTACTTCTGAACGTAATTAGAAAAGTTACATCAGTAACCTGTGCTAAGGTTTTTATTTCTGGTATGTTGAGCATTAATCTACTTACACTTGACTGAGCATGCTGTCTGCTGCTATCCCCCATTATTGCTTTATGCATCATGGATAAATGAACATCATATCCATTCATGTACTGTGATGTTCTTAGCTTCACTGATTGGGACAAGTATCATTAGAGTTGGGCCAATATAACTGCAATGCACAGTGGCATAAAAACTGGTCTGTGGAGTGCCTAGAGGAGGGGAAAAGACAAATTTGGAAAAGCTGAGGTCAAGAGTAAACTAGGCTGATTGGTATCTTAATGGATTGCAATGTGAATATTGTTTAGATCAGTAATTATTCGAATGAAAGTGAACTGAATGGCTTTAATGAGTACAGATGGCTGAAGTGTTGGCTCATCCAATAATGGTTCTGCATGACAGGCACAATTAAATGTTGTGGTCTTTCATTTAGATTAGAATTGGGTGTTGCATTAGGGAAATAGAGTTACAGCTATTGACTGTGTCCTGCCTCCACTTAGCTTTGTGAAGTTAGTCGTCTAGTATTTCTGAAAAGCTGAAACAATTTCATGTGATTGTAAATTGGTGAAATTGCACAAAGAAAATTTTGACCTGTTCATAATTTTAAACTCTTGAATTTGGATCAGTGCTCATTTAATAGCTTTGTAAATCTTAGTCCAGCAGTGCGGAAGTCAGCTCCCCCGTACCCTGAAGTTGGTATCATTGACCAGTTCTGTGTTTTATACAGTGGATTAGTTAAAGGTGCAGTTACTGTTTGGCTACCAATCGCTGATCAGTAACAACTATAGCTAGATCTACCAACCTAGAAAACTAACAAAATCTAATCAACTTCCGAAGCAGCTAACTGCCTCATGATACGTGAATACACAGAGATAGACTGAACATGCAACAGGACACAAGAATGTTTTTAAAAGGTGCCTAAAAGCATCTTATTCATTGTATATTCCTTCTTAGGCACAAGGGTAAAACACACCTGTAATTGTGACTCTCAAACCAGCTCATCTTAAAAATATTTCTCCCTCAAATTCATGCGCAGTTAAAAGTGGAAGAAAGTAATGTCTGGTTCTAATAGGTCCCAGTCCTGTCTTCCAGCTGATCAATTGGGATTAAAGGTTGTCAGTTTCTAGTGGGGGTGAGAAAAGCTGATTTTGTTTTTTTGAGTGAAATGCTGAGTTGACATCTGCGTTCAAATACTAACCATATGATTTGTCATGTGTGCAGTAACTGTTCTCAGCCAGCAATATCTTGTTGATACTGGCTGGCAAAGATTTTGGACTGCTGGGTCCCAGAGGGAACTTTAAACATGCATGCTTATCTTCCGAATAATTTTTAAAAGCTGCCTTTTTAGGTCCGAGCTTAATATACATAGAAGTTATAATGCAGAAACTGGCCATTTGACCCAACCAGGCTATGACTATGTTTACCCTCCAAATGAGCAAATAGTCCTAATCATATTTACCCACTCTGTTCCCATACCCCCTTATCCCCTTTTCTTTCATCCATTTATTCAATCTAATCTTGAATGTTGACATACATAGAATTACATAGAATTTACAGGACAGAAAAAGGCCATATGGCCCAACTCGTCTATGCTGGTGTTTATGCTCCACACAAGCCTCCTCCCACCTTACTTCATCTAACCCTATCAGCATATCCTTCTATTCCTTTCTCCCTCATGTACTTATCTACCTTCCACTTCAATGTGTCTATGCTATTTGCCTCAACTATTCCATGTGGTAGCAAGTTCCACATTCTAACCACTCTCTGGGTAAAGAAGTTTCTCCTGAATTACTTAATGAATTTATTAGTGACTATCTTATATTTATATTTATGACCCTTAGTTATGGACTCTCACAAGTCTACCCTATCAAACCCCTTCATAATTTTAAAAACCTTTTAGGTCACCCCTCAACCTTTTTTCTGGAAGAAAGAGCCCCAGCCTGTTCAGTCTTTCCTGATAGTTATCGCCTCTCAGTTCTTGTATCATTCTTGTAAATCTTTTTTGCATCTTCTCCAGTGCCTCTACATCCTTTTTGCAATATGGAAAAATAACTTGCACAGTTCTGGTCAAGTGTGGTCTAACCAAGGTTCCATATCAGTTTAACATAACTTCTCTCCATTTCAATTGTTTCTCTAGAAATGAACCCCAGTACTTTGTTTGCATTGTCTATGGCTTTGTTAACCTCCGTTGCTACATAGTTTCTCAATCCTGGAAGTGAATTCCATGGCCTCACAACTCTCTGAGCAAAGAAGTTTCTCTTGCTCTCTGTTCTAAATCTCTTGCATTTAATCTTGGCGAGGGGCCCATAGATACAAGTGGTGTGAAGCTGGAAGTCTTTCACTGCTTCCCTCCATAGTCATGCCAGGACCCAACTGGTGTATTGCAATGTGCGCATTGCAGTAACGCTAAAGTTGCAGTGTAAATGTACCCTAAATAAAGTGCCATTTCGGGCTATTTTCAGAAATGCTTTCAGAATAGCAATACCAGTGTTTCCCTTCCAACTGATATTTCTGGTTTTTTTAAATATGTTTTAAAATCCTATCGCTTTTTAATTTTCTAGATTGTTTTCCACCCTGAGTTTCTGTCATCCACAAGCCCACTTTTGCCTATGGATTATGAAGAATTTGTTCGAGGCTGTCATCTTGGTGTTTTCCCATCCTATTATGAACCTTGGGGATACACTCCTGGTAAGTGTCATCATTGCGTCCCTTTTCTATAAACCACTCGAGAGGCTTTTTTCCAAAAATGTTAACCATTCATTCGTCTTTGGTACAGAATATTGGGTAAGTTGCCAACTCTGTACAGACCCTTCTACATAGAAGTTGGGAAAAGCCTGTGGGAATGTGCAGCACTGCTAGAAGGTCTTAAGTAGCTAGTTCACTGGGTGGAAATGACAGTAGGCGTGGACAGTATTGATGCTAGAAGTTATTCTTGGGATAAGGTGGTGGGGATAAGGGAAAAGAGAACTGTGCCAAGCACTGCGAACTTGCCTTGGAACTGCCTTTCTGAGGCTGGAGATTAGGATTCTGTTTAAAGCACACTTGGTCTTTTTGTTCCAGAGTGCAATGGTGGTTTATATCCACAAGAATGGACTGTTGGTGGGGAAACTTTTAGAAACGATAATCCGGGACAGAATTAGCAGTCTCTTGGATAGGTGTGGATTGATTGGGGAAAGCCAACACGGATTTGTTTAAAGGCAAATCATGTTTAACTAACTTGATTGAGTTTTTGGATGAGCTGACAGAGAGGGTAGATGAGGGCAATGCAGTTGATGTGGTGTATATGGACTTTCAAAAGGCGCTTGATAAAGTGCCGCATAATGGGCTTGTCATCAAGATTAAAGCCCATGGAATAAAAGGGGCAGTAGCAGCATGGATACAGAATTGGCTAAGCAACAGGAAATAGAGAGTAGTGGTGGTTGGTTGTTTTTCGGACTGGAGGGAGATGTACAGTGGTGTTCCCCAGGGGTCGGTGCTGGGACCACTGCTTTTCTTGATATATATTAATGACTTGGACTTGGATCTATAGGGGACAATTTCCAAATTTGCAGATGACACAAAACTTGGAAGTGTAGTGGACAGTGAGGAGAATAGCGATAGACTTCAAGAGGATATAGACAAGCTGGTGGCATGGGCTGACACGTGACAGATGAAGTTTAACACAGAAAAATGGGAGGTGATCCATTTCGGTAGGAAGACTGAGGAGAGGCAATATAAACTAAAGGGCACAATTCTAAAAGGAACAGAGCGATCTGGGGGTATATGTGCACAAGTCATTGAAGGTGGCAGAGCAGGTTGAGAAAGTGGTTCAAAAAGCATACGGGATCCTGGGCTTTATAAACCGAGGCATAGAGTACAAAAGCAAAGAAATCATGATGAACCTTTATAATACATTGGTTCGGCCACAGCTCTGGAGTATTGTGTCCAGTTCTCGGCACCGCACTTTAGGAAAGATGTGAAGGCCTTAGAAAGGGTGCAGAAGAGATTTACTAGAATGATTCCAGGGATGAGGAACTTTAGTTAAGTGGATAGAGTGGAGAAGCTGGGGTTGTTCTCCTTGGAATAGAGAAGGTTGAGTCCTCACCACCTTCTCAAGGGCAATTAGGGATGGGCAATAAATGCCGGTGTCGCCAGCGACGCCCACATCCCATGAACGAATAAAAAACAAAGAAGGTTAAGAGGAAATTTGATAGAGGTATTCAAAATCATGAAGGGTCTAGACAGAGTAGATAGAGAGAAACTGTTCCCATTGGCAGAAGGGTCAAGAAGCAGAGGACATAGATTTAAAGTGATTGGTAAAAGAACCAAAGGTAAAATGAGGAAAAACTTTTTTACACAGCGAGTGGTTAGGATCTAGAATGCACTGCAGGGGGGTGGATGGATGGCTTTCAAAAGGGAACTGGATAAGTACTTGAATGGAAAAAAATTGCAGGGCTACGGGGATAGGGCTGGGGAGTGGAACTAACTGGAATGCTCTTGCATAGAGCTGGCACAGACTCGATGGGCCGAATGGCCTCCTTCCCTGCTGTAACCTTTCTATGACTGGTGAGGGCCTCTTCCTCTTCACTGCCTGCTTCAACTGGGTGGAGGTGCATGGTGCATGCTCCACCCAGTTGTCCCTCTAAATTGCATCAGGGTCCTATTTACGTCATAGGACGTATTGAGGCTCCCTACCTGATTTAGGCAGATGCTGGGGCTACCCTGCGGAAGGCCCCAGTATATGGCAGGGAAGCGTTAAGTGGTGCACAGCTACTTTAACTCAGCTACCACCCCATTTCCGCCAAACTGTGATTCCAGTGATGTCCGGACCAAAAACAGAAGTGATTTTCCCAGATCAAATCTGGATTAGTTCATTTTCTATGATGTATGAGGGGATTCTACCATTTGAAGTATAACCCTTCAAGGTAGGCAATCTTATCCTTTGTATCATTTTTTCACCCCATAACCCTAGGCACCCCATAACCCTAGAATAACCACATGGTTGTGGAGGAAGTGGGTATAATTATCCTTGTAATCCGCTAATGAATAATCAGCCTATTTAAAGTATTTTTTAAAATGTAACTAAAGTCCAGGGCCAGTCAGCCCATCGAAGCTCGGTCCTCTAGTACTCTAACTCACCCAGCCTAGTATCTAACTGTACTTTGAACTCCCTTTTGACTCTATTTTAACTAGTAGATTATTCCAAATGTTGTTCATGCTTTTTTTTCCCTATCTGTTGTGACTTTATTTTTCATTTACATTTGTGTTGACTGGCTCAGTTGGTGGTACTCTCGCTTCTGAATCAGAAGGTTGTGCTATCAATCCTCACTCCAGAACTTGAACTCCTAACCTAGATACTTCACTGCAGAGAGAGTGCTACATCTTCAAAGGTTCTGTTCTTCATCTGAGATGGTAAACAGATGCCCCCACTTCTACTGGTAGTTCAAGTGGACATTTAAAGTCCCTATTGCATTATTTAAAGAAGAGCAGGGAGTTCTCCTGATGTTCTGGCCAATACATCACCTTGTGTGTGGGATCTACTGTGTGACATGGCTGCCACATTTACCTACATAACAACTGACACTGAACTTCAAAGTAACTCGTGTGTAGTCACTGTTTCCCTCCTGGTTATTTTCCAGCAAAGGGACCTGATCGCTTGGTGGTGGGGGATGGGAGTCCTGGGGTGGGATGGGTGGGTGGAGGGGGAGATGTATAGGCAAGTACAGCAGAGAGACAACTACTTTAGTACATATACCTGCACGTCGTTGCTTGAATAAATTTCGGTATTTACTTGTATGATAATTAGAGAAAGATAAAGCTTGACCAGTATAAAACAGCATGTGCTGCTTCAATGGCTCTGCGTTGCTTTTATAGCTGAGTGCACAGTGATGGGAATTCCCAGTGTGACTACCAACCTCTCTGGCTTTGGTTGTTTTATGCAGGAACACGTGGCAGATCCAACAGCCTATGGTAAGTCATTTACGTTAAATGCTGCACCCACAAGATGCTCTACATTTAGTTTTCTAAGAGGGCTAGTGCTTTCTTTAACCTTTTTTGTGCTGTCTTTGTGTCCAGGGATTTACATAGTTGACCGTAGATTCCGATCTGTCGATGAGTCCTGCAATCAATTGACACAGTTCATGTTTGGGTTCTGCAAGCAGTCACGTCGCCAGAGAATTATCCAGAGAAATCGGACTGAGAGGCTTTCAGAGCTTCTAGACTGGAGATATCTGGGCAGAGTAAGTATAAGCAGCTAATTTGGTAGAAGATTTGGTGTTCTGCATCTGCTCTGTCTGCTCTGGAGCTTGAGATCAGTGAAGCAGAAATTCCAGATGGACTGAAGTGACTGAAAATCAATAAATCTCCTGGTATTTAGAGATGAGGGAAGAGATTTGTGAAGCACTTGGTCATTCTAAGGGAGTCAACAAACGCTGTGGAGGTTTCTGATAGACTGTAAACAAGCAAAGGTAATTCCCATGATCAAGAAGGGTTACAGAGCCATTCCTGACAACTGCAGACACATTGTGCAGACCTCCATAATTGTAAGCCTAATGGGATTTGTAACCAGAAACAAGATGGAGTACCACCTGTATGAAAATGACCTAATAAATAACAGCTTATGTGGTTTTAGAAAGGTTAGATCTTGTCTGATCAACCTCAAGACTTTTCTGAGAAGGTGACCATCCAGGTTGAAAAAAGGAAGCAAAAGCCTTGTTGTACAGTGTGCTGAGACTTTCAAAAAGCCTTTGGTAAAAATTGCTTGAGAAACTCCTTTTACAAAATTAGGTCAGTGAGTGTCATGGGTAATAATGTGAATTAGTAACAGGCTAAGGAGAAGGAAGCACAAGTCAGCTGTAAGGAGATCCAGATTACAGAGTGGGGAGATTAGATGGAAATGGAGGATAGTCAGTGGGGTGCCCACCTGTTCCTAGATTCCTAGTATATCCTAAATGAACTGAAACTGTGATCTCCTTGCAAGATAGCTAAATTCAGAGGTGAGACCAAAACAGAAAGCATTATGGAGTCAAGAGGTATAAAAACGTATAAAGAGAGCTCTTTGGTTTAGCATACAAATTGATCAGTGGCAAATGAATTTCAATGTTAAACTGCAAAGTACAGCATATTGTAAGTAAGAAAAAGAAGCATGTGTACTCTGGGTGTGATAGAACTTAGCAATAGGGAAACTTGAAAGAGGTGTAGGTTTACTTACCTCATGTCCTTTGGACATGGTGAGAGATGGCATTAAAACAAATAGGATGCTAAGTTATGTAACATTTCCTGAGAGGTTATGCTAAAGCTAGATGGTGCCCTGGTCAAATCACGCCTGGAGCACTGCGTACAGTGATCACTAGTTCTGGCCCTGGAGACAATGTAGAGGAGAGCAAGGAGGATCCCTGATGTACGAGGGAAGAGTCATAATGAATGGCACGATAACATTGAAAAGAGATGTTGAAGTGGATAGGATACTTAATAGGACAGAGAGTGAAAATCTGAAACCATGCTTTTAGATATGCCAGGGCAGCAAGACCAGAGGACATAAGTTTAGGATCGTGAAGGGCAATCTACTATGTGCTACTCTGGGAAGTGGAGGAGAAGTTGTTGACATTAGCTGGGCCTTTTGGAAGAGGAAAAAACTAGTCAGAGTGCTCTTCCTGCATTGTTGAAAATTGGTGTGGAGTTGAGTTGGATAGTCTTAATGTTCTGACTGAAGAGGCTAACATGACAGCGCGAAGGGAAACAAATTAAACACCTTGTAGTAAATGTAAATTTCTTAGTCTCTAACCAAAAAGAACATCAATGCATTTTCAAAACTTGAGTACAGAAGAGTTATTGCAATATACTTTTCTCAAAATGTTACTTGGTATTCACGCAAGTTCTAGAAATGCAGCTTATTCCGATAGAAGATAACTCAACACGCAAAGCACGTGCGGTATTGGGTTCCATAAACTTTACTATATTTCCTAACAGTCGATGATAATTCAGTGTAATTTTTTTTAAATTCTTCAGTACTACATGCATGCCCGCCATCTTGCGCTGTGCAAAGCCTTCCCAGAAAAATTCCAGATGGACCCAATTGCACCACCATTGGTAAGTTTGCCTGTTTTGTACAGTTGCGTATTGTTTGATTTTGCAATAAGACAGTGTTACAGGAACTATTTGCCATTTTGACTTCATCTTTTTAAAAAGAAATAATAACAATGGCATGGACTAATTGTTTTTTTTTCACACTAGACTGAAGGTTTTAGATATCCCAGACCAGCATCTGTACCCCCATCCCCTTCTGTGTCCTTGCATTCAAGCCCACACCAGAGTGATGATGAGGAGAATGATGATGAGCGATACGATGAGGATGAAGAGGCCGAAAAGGATCGAAGAAACATTAAAGCACCAGTTTCCCTTGGCCCAGTTCCTATGGGGAAGAACCAGTCACATGCGGAGTACTAAAACTGAGCGGAGAGCTAACTTTATCATTCGGAACACTTATGTTTACAATACCTTGATGGAAAATAGGGATTGAAGAATGGCAAGTTAAATCCACATGACCTGGTTATACTCTACCCTGTGACTAAGACGGCCATCACACACTCTCAAAAGTATCAAAGCTGGAATTTTGTTGAGAGGGAAAGTTATGCGTAAATGTGTGTAGCAAACTTGTGTAAACTTTCAAATGATTACAGTAGCTAAAGAAAAGATCGGTTCTATGAATAAAGGAATAAATGTCCTCCCCACCCAACCCCGGTTTGCTGCTGAAAGGATCAAACCTCCCCCCCCCCCCCCCCCCCCCCCCATATGCATCTTGTCACTTCGTCCAGCTTTCATTCTTTTAGAACTTATTTCTGGTAGTGAATGTCCACTTTGAGGTAATGGTGAACTTGCAAAACCACCCCTTGATTTCTGTAACCCACCTATGCCATTTTATTAGAATATTTATAGAATTTTATAATTGTATTAGGTCATGTTCCAATAGCTTGTTCATGGTTCTCATTTGGAATCATGTTTCCTGTGATTAATGTTTCGGAAGGTATGGTGGATCGTATTTGTTTCTCACTGTAAATGACCTCAGTCCCTAGTGCATCAAAGGACCTCCAGCACCTTCCATTTGACCTAGTATTTCATTGTTGGGGTTGGAGCTTATCTTAACCTATTTCGATATATATTCCTAGTAAATACAACCAGATTGTAATTTTGTATTTTTGTGATTGAAAATGCTGCTTTTATTCCTTGATGCTAATGTCATTAATAATCACAGTTCTGGGGTGTGTGTACAGGTTCACTATAGGCCATCTGCTCTTGTACTTTTACTGATTTCACCACATCTTTTATCCCTGTGACTTCTCTTTCGGGGATTATGTGAAATAGTATGCATCGATCACCCTACTGCTGATGCAACAGAGGGAGAAAATCCAATTTGAAATGAGCTCCTCCACGACATTGCAGCTGCTACCATCTAATAATAAGAGGGGATTAACCTTCCACCTTTTTTTCCTACCGATCTGTTCTGTAACTGAGGAATTTCAGCTTGGAAGTTGTGAAATATATTGCATTTGGCTTGAGAAAATGCAGAAAAATAGTTGCAAAATGCAAAAACTAAGTGCTTATATAAAACTAATGATTGATCCTGTTCTTAGAACCAAGTAAAGCATTTATCAGTCCAAATGTCACGTCTGTTCTAGTATTTTTACAGCACTAAGGAACATTTCTACTTTTTTATATAAGCTATTTCTTTCCAACTCTAGTGATTTTAGCATATTCTATTTTTTGTAGCTGAATTTATAATTAAAGTAGCTTTTGGAAGAAATGTACCCAATTAAAAAGATTTGTATTTCAACTCTATCTAATGAAAGTTTTACTCATCTGCCTGTGAGGCCCTATGTAAAATGAGTCTGTCAGTCTCAACATAGTTCCTACTAGGCAAAATAAAAATCCTCTAATTTAACACTGGTTGGCACTAAACTGATTGTCTCCCTTAGGGCAAGAAATAACTGGTGTGGGAAATAGAAAATATTACACTAGTGTAATTGGCTGTACTATTGTGTCTCAGTCCCAAACTCACATTGTTAGTGCACAGTAGAGAGGATTTGATGATGACGCTCAGTGCCTGAAATAAGACAGTGTTCGATTTTAATATAAAGATCCTCAATTATTACCAACACTGAAAAGTATTAAACGGTGAATGGTGTGTTTACAAGCTTTTCATTCCAAGAACGATGCACCAACTGTTAATCACCTGCTTTGTTTTCACAATATAAAATATTTTAAGGCCAAGATTGATAATTTGGTTTATTTAATGGGCTGTGCGCTTCAGATGCTAATTCATAAATGTCCAAGTCAAATGCATTCAATATTTGTTACATCATGTATCAGTATCATTAAGTTCCCACACATTGTTTTTCAAAACTTTGTTTAAATACTAAAAAACAATTTTTTTTAAACTAGCATCCGTTTCTGCTGCAACCTGATTTGACCGTATTCAAAATAAATTAAGCTCCCAAAACAAAAGTAAAATGGAATGGTACGTAGGTTGGATTTATTGATGTTGCAAAAGCCAGAAAAGAGGGAGGAAATGTTTCTGTGTATTGTCTCCATCTTAAAAATCAAAGGTCCTGCAAACTCCTGTTTGTGTCCTCCTGTATCGGCATTATGCAGAGTCACCTCATGGCTTTATCATTCTAAAATGTACTTATCGAGAGAGTATAGTCTCCTGCACTTGCGTGTGTGTGTGTGTGTGTATAGAATAAAGAAATAAAACCGATTTGTGAAATCACTTTCTGTCAGTTAGTAGAGGATAGAAGGGGAGATGTGCTCAGTCATGAGTTAAGTGGACAGATGACACGAGCACAATCCTTGCCCCAGGTTCTAACAATATTCAAAATCCCCAGGTACCTATTGTAGACTTGGACTCTAAATGTGCTACTGTACTTTGGGAAGTGCAAAGGACAGTAAGAATTCTCAATGAGCCATGTAATTATTGTTGCTGTTACCTTTTTCCATTTCTAGGAATCTGACTAAAAATCCAAAGGTGATTTAGTAGAAATTGGATTAACATACAGATGGTGTTCATGAGTGCTTTTAATGGCCACTGTTCTACATTTGTGGCATTAATGGTCCATTTTGCATAATCAGATTTCAGATATAGAAGCAGTCACAATGACTGACTGCAAATTTAATTTGCGAGTATTATTTAATATGCCCAGCACAGTAGTTTCATCTCAAATTGCAGTTTTGATTTTTAAATCCAACTGAATACAGTGAAGTGTTCATAATAGAATTCATCAAAATAACTCATTAAAAGTGACTAGTTCCCATAATATTGACTTGGAAAGCATAGTGACTGCAAACTAATGTTTGGGAATTCTTGCATTCTGTTCAATATTCCTAATAGTTATGTCACCAGCTCTCAATCAGAATATGCAGACCATGTATGAATCTTCTCTTTTAACCTAATGCCCTAGCCTCAATTATTATATCCAGTTGGCCCTTGACATTGACTTAATCGGATTTGCGGATATTGGTAGCTTAAATATTGGTGACATATTGATTTAGCTGGTCATTGTTACTGTTTAGAAAAAAAAAGTTATGTTCTGGTGCAAAGCATTAAGACTTGTGCTGGATAACTAATTTAGATTGTTATAAGACAGATGACATTAAATCAGGTGTAACTGACAATGTATTACTTCAGTGTGCAATAATTGTCATAAAATATTTAAGTTGTTGTGTTTAATATTGACATTTTTCATAATAAACACATTTTCCCCATCTTGCCTATAGTTAAGGGCATTTAATTTCCTATTTAGGTGTCAGCTGTGGATCAGTGGGAGCACCCTGGCCTCTGAGTGAGAAGGTTGTGGGTTTAAGTCCCACTCCAGAGACTTGAGCACATAATCCAGGCTGACACTTCAGCGCAGTATGGAGGGAGTGCTGCACTGTCAGAGGTGCCATCTTTTGGATGATGTGTTAAACCGAGACCCCGTCTGCCATCTCAGGTGGACGTGAAAGATCTCGTGGCACTGTTGGAAGTAGAGCAGGGAAGCTCTCCCTGGTGTCCTGACCTTAGATCTCCTCATTTATTTCATTGCTGTTTGTGGGAGCTTGCTGTGCACACGTTGGCTGCCGCGTTTCCTACATTAAAACCCTGACTGCACTTCTAAAGTACTTCATCAACTACAAAGCGCTTTGAGACCTCCTGCGGTTGTGAAAGACGCTATATGAATGCAAGTCTTTCTTTAACTAAAAGTGCACATTAACTTTGCAACTCTCTTCACTGTGTATAATGTCAGTAAGTAAAAGTACCAAAAAGTACGATGTAATTCTAAAAACTATCGTTACTCGTTCGTTTTTGTGGTTATGCTATATCAAAATGGTAATGTGTGTGTGTGAGATTTTCTTTATTATACAAAAATCATGCTCCACGAACAGAAGATTTGAGTGTAATTTGAAACAGTATCAAAAATTCTGACCATTTGAGGGAGAATAAAATCATGTTTTTTTTTCTAATTTACTAGCCAAGATATTTGATTTAAATTTTGAGAAAGTAGAGCTGGATACGTAACTGTGAAAGTCCTGATACTCAACAGTAATGATTAGCATTGAAGAAGCTAAAGGCTTTTAATTCACTAAACAATTCTACATTTCAAACAGGTTATGAAAAGGATGTAATATCTATTACCATGTACAATATAATCAATAACTTACAAACATACTTTTGTGTAACCATTTTGTACAGAGTCACATTGCACGTAGGTGAAATCTAATGGCTCAACGGGGAAAACTTGGTTTCTAGAAGTGCGTCAAGAGTTTAGAGCAGTAATTTTCTCCAGTTTGGGTTCTCTTGCCAAAAATGCTGCTGTTCACTTTCCTCTTCCTCATCTGTAGTTTTTTTTTTAAAGTACATATAACAAAAGTGATAATTCACATGAGTCTCTGCTAACTCGATTAGAGTAGGCGAAGGTTTATTTCAGCTAGGATCATGCATTGTACAGAATACACTGATTTTAGAGGGGGAAGCTCTCATTTAAAACAGAAAAAGCACCGAAGTATCCAGACTGATTACTTAGACAGTACTTTTTGATACAGTAAAATGGAAAGGTTATTTTCATAATTTTTCATATCCCTCTGTGCCATATATATATAAACAGGATTAGCATGCTCTTTTCTTCAGTTTTTCCCCAATATATAGGTTCGTTTTAAATTTGATGCTGTAAAAAATTGCTGTGATTAGAAAAGATATTAGTGTAAATACAACAAACAAATTGGGACAGAGCCAATCTATAGTAAGGTAAACTGAGGATGGGAAGACCGCAAATTGAAATAGTTTATTAAGTAATAGATTGAAGGAAGTAACTGTGTGTTTTGCTGACTTCTGATCATTCAACCTAGGCTATTCAGCACTCCACCTACAGACCAGACACTCTTCAGAGTTTACATACAAAGGATAGTTATAAATGAATTTGAATTTATGTAGCACCTTTCAGGTTCTTGGGCCGTCCCAAACCACTTCACAGCCAATGAATTGAAGTGTAGTCACTATTTTGTAGGTAAATGTGGCAGCCAATTTGCACTCAGCAAGATCCCACAAACACCAAATGAGATCAATGAGCAGTTAATCTGTTTTAGTGATGTTGGTTGAGGGATAAATTTTGGTCAGGGCACCAGGAGAACTCCCCTGCTGTTCCCTAAAATAGATCTTTTAAATATAGTTTCGTATGTTTTACCCCAATGCCTAGGTGGGTGAAAGCACTGACCACTGTGATGCTGTGGTCTACAGACCAGAAGATGCCAGGTTTAATTCCTGGTTTGTGATGAATTACCTAGGCAGCTAGGGCACGAGGGGGGTACTACAATTAGTCTCATTGCCATTGGACTTGGATGGGGGAAAAAATCAGTGGAAGTTTGTGATTTCAGTCTTATTAACTCTGCTGGAAAGTATTTATGTGTGTGTGTGTGTGTGTGTATTTGGAGGTCAGAATTAGGCTTTGCAGTGATGCCTGCCATAGTCAAATAGTCCGGCAACACTCACCTACTAGGCTCATAAGGTGTGATTTTTGGGTGAGGTACTAGAGGGTTGTTGGCAGCTGTGGAACCATATCTCAGTATGAGTCACCACCTTTGGGTGAGAAGAGGAGAGTATTGGAGAAATATTCCAAAAGGTCAATTCATTGCCTCTAGTGTGGTCCCCACTTTTTTTTAATTCGTTCACAGGATGTGGGCGTCGCTGGCAAGGCCAGCATTTATTGCTCATCCCTAAGAGGGCAATTAAGAATCAACCACATTGCTGTGGGTCTGGAGTCACATATAGGCGAGACCGGGTAAGGACGGCAGGTTTCCTTCCCTAAAGGACATTAGTGAACCAGATGGGTTTTTACGACAATCCGGTAGTTTCATGGCTATCATTACTGATACTAGTATTTTAATTCCAGATTTTTATTTAATTAATTGAATTTAAATTCGCCAGCCGCCGTGGCGGGATTTGAACTCGTGACTCTGGATTTTAGTCTAGGCCTCTGGATTACTAGCCCAGTAACATAACCACTACGCTACCGTAGTGTAGTGCTCCCTTCAAGTACGGTAGCTACTGCTACCGTACTTGAAGGGAGCACAGGATAGAGATAGGGCTACCACACTATTGGGCCAATTCTTTGAACCCGTGCTCTCTTTGAGCATAGTTCCCTCCTGGAAGTGTGGGGTCAATGAATTTACCCTGTAGTTTCACATGGTCCTCGTTTGTTTTTTTTTGTTGAGATATAGTCCTCTGATGTATTTCTAGTAGAAATTAAATCACAAAATGACATACCCAAATTCAGGTACAATTCTGATCCACAATACATCATTATACCGAACACCTCACTTAATTTAGAATCTCTGATCCAAGCAGAACCTGAATGCTTATCCCTTTTTACTGATTATTGTGATAAGTCCCTTACTAAATTCCATTTAGAAACTGCAGCAAAGTAATTGGAATTACTTCAGTATCAGATTTGCTTGCTTCATTCAGAATTGATGATAACTGTAGTACTGACAACATAATGAATTGGACTGTGGTAAACAGATTGTTTTGAAACTAGTTTTGTTATGAACTTCAAACTCCCAGGAATTAGCATTACTAGTGATTGAGGAATGCAGTTCACTGATAGTGAATGACCTGCTGACCTTGTCTCACTTTTCTTTTGGTATGTTCACATAGTACAGGTTTGTAAGTCTACTTTACACACCCCATTACATAATGAACTTATAGGAAGCTTGCCAAAAATACTTGCCTTCTTGCGCCTGTCTGATGGAAGCCAGGAGCATAGCAGTTGCTTCTGATAGAGTTAATGGATTGGTGTTTTGGCTTCTAGTTTCTGATAAAGACAAGAATTGTTATTGACCTGTAAAGGGACTGCGGGGACGAAAGGATAATACTAACCTGTCATTTCCATACCGATATATAAACTATGGAGCATCATTAACATGTTATGACATTTAACACCAAATACTTTTCCAATTCTATTTTGTCCCTTACCAATATCTATTTTTTCATAGAGGTCTCCATCTTTTCCATCATCAGCAATGAATCGACGTCCCTCTGTAACGACAGTTTGAACAAGTTTGAAACACAAATCTATTTGGCCATTTCCTGTTGTTTCTCTAGAAATTTACAATCCTATCGAATGTGACCTCGGCTGTTTTATTGGGAACGAAGGTGCACTTTCATCGGTCATTGATAATGTGAATTGTGAAATATTCTACTAGCCAAGAGTAGGAATATTGACTACAAGAAATATTAAGACTTGGCTCCCAATTAACCGTGCCTTTCACCAGTTGTATTCAGTCAATATAAACGCAACTTAAAGCTACCAGGGCAGTGCAGAGCCCTTAAGTTATAAAGACAAATTCTTTCACTACAGGAAGTGAGTTAGGATTTACGTTAAATGAATGCGTGTAAAGATCGAAGTTAATTATATAAACAACCTCAAACTGTGCATTTCAGTTCGTCAGATACAATCCCCTGTGGTTTGGTTTTGATCGTTTTTGGTTAATGCACGGTACAGTTCTCAATATTAAATAGTTATTAATAACATTCGTTGGGCTATCTAGATCATTAGGAGATTGGTACAATGCAATCTCCCAATGATCTAGATAGCCCAACGAATGTTATTGTTCACCGCTTTATAGTTTATCTTTTCATTCATTAATATCTTAAGACAGAAATGAAGAACAAGTAAAATGTAAACATTTAAATCTCTGTTAAACATGAGTAAAATTTAAGAGTAAAGTATCAACTCATGTACTGGACTCTGGAGCACTAGATTCCCACTGTGAAGAGAGTCGGTCAATAAGAAGATGTCAGGATGAACTTACGTGCTCCTTTTAAATACAACATTGCCTGAGGTGTCCAGTTACGTCTCTGAAAGTGACCCTATCCAAACAAGAAGCAGTTATACATTTTAAAAAAAGAGATTGGAACATGAAGTGTGAACGTGAAAACGAATTGATTTCAAATAATTGAGCATCCTGCCCGGTTAACAATTGGGTCTGTACCTGAGGGGCGCTCCTGGATTGTACAAAGAATGAAGACACAAGGAACAGCAGGAGAGTCTGAGCTGCGACAGCCCCCAAACCCTGTACAGGAAGGGGAGAAAAGCTGAGTAAATATCCCGGATTTTTCACACTACTTCCTACACCGATCTATCAAAATCCAAAAAACATGCAATATTATTTTTGCAGTCTTTAAGTAAACTATCGACTTCTTCAGTCTCTTGTCATTGAGTCTCCTATAGCTTTTTTTGTAACAAAGAAATACAGAGTCTTGAGAAGGTCATTTGTACCGCCAAATGAACTGATCACTTTCTGCAAAACCTGCCCAGCAGAATGATTCGTAGTTCACGCCTGTTTAAATCAATCTCAGCCAACTATCAGTAGCAGTCTCAGTAATCTATCCGACCACTCAGTACAATGAAGCAAATAGAGCTCACCCACCTTCATCTCTTTTTCCTCAACTTCCACTTGCAGGTCTGATAGCAGGCTAAGTGGCTGTGTTTTTTGTTGGTATGCTCTGGTTCTGATCTTTGCACTCTTTAAATGCTCTCCGAGAAGTCCCTCTGACAGGGCGGGTGATTCTAAAGGGGCCACATGTCAGTCTTGGAGATTGAAGAGTTGAAACCACAAAGGGACACACGAGAAGAGGAAGCTGCAGGGCGTCGGGGAATGATGGACACCAGCGACTAAACAGAGATATCCCCATTAACCCGGCAACTTTCTCAACATGTCAGCATCAACGTTTCAACCTGCTACACATCCCCTGTACGACGTCAGTGCATTGTCTCCTGATCAATAGAAGCAACAAGATGAGAGAGCAGGTTGGGAAATGAAGTACAGCGAGCACACTTAAGAGGAAGTTCAATATTATGCAGGACGTTCTAGTGAAATCTAACTCCTTTTACTTGTTACAACACTATACTAATGTTTTACTGAAATGCTGTGATACAACGGAATTCTCAAACTATGAAACAATGTTTACAAATTAGAGCCAGTATTTAAGGGAAGTTTGCTTGATCTTAGTCATTGTCAGTCACCTTTGCAATGTTGAATTTTATTGTAACTATGTGTTGTAACTGGGCGACTAAAAGTGTTGTATCATCATTTCAAAATATATTTTAACCCGTATTTTGTTCATTGTGTTGGTATATTCAAGAGTCAGTGAAGTCCTTTCAGATCAACTCTGATAAGAGGGACTTGATTTTCAGCCTTAATTTCATATCGAATGTGGTTACAACTGCAATATATTAGTTGGCTATAACTTACGTCTTCAGTCAAGACATTTTGTTCTTGTCAAGATATACAGATATGTCTTTGGTGAGTCACTCTTGAGCTGATCATATCAGGAGGAGACTGAAATAAAATTATACTGATCAACGAGCATAGCCACAACACAATAGGACTAGTTGACCATTAAAGGTCTGTGGTAAGTAATGGCCAGGTTATTTGCTGATAAATGTAATCTGTTGTAATGTGAGACGTATTGAAATCTGCGCTGAAAAGCAGAGGTAATTAGTTGATCGAAGATTTCTATTGATCCAGTTTTTGGTCTGTTTGTCATCGCGAGTTAATGAACTATTTGGACTTCGCTTTGGCATTTCTCAAACCATTTTCAAGTGTTTTTTTATTAATTATTTGACGTCAAATCAATAGGGGTGTCAGGCAGCTGGATTGAAATTCCACCAGCGGGAGGGCTGACAGCAGACCGAGTTTATACCCCTTGGACCAAGTAATGTCACTTCAAATATTGATTGAGGTGCAATGCAGGCACAAAAGAAGCTGCATTTGTAAATTTGGGCTTTCTCATGTTCTGTCTCAAAAATATACAAGATAGAAAAGATAGTTGGCAAGTGGGTTGTAAAACTAATTAAATGGAGTGGTTAAATATTATAATCCAGGAAAAGAAAACTTGATCAACAGATCGTGAATCTCAAGAAATGCAGATGATACAAAACTTGCAACGTAGTAAATAGTGAGGAGGGTAGTAACAGAGGTCAGGAGGACAGGTGCAGATTGGAGAAACGGGCAGACACATTGCAGATGCAATTTAATGCAGATAAGTGTGAAGTGATGCAATTTGGAGGAACAACATGGAGAGGCAGTATAATCTAAATAGCATAATTTTGAAGGGGGTGCAAGAGCAGAGGGACCTGGGGGTGCATATTCACAAATCTTTGAAGGTGGCAGGGCAAGTTGATAAGGAGGTTAAGAAAGCGTATGGGATACTTGGCTTTGTAAATAGGGTTGTTGCAGATTTACAGATTCAGAAAATGAGTTTCCTTTTGGGGTATGAGGGTTTATTGATACTCCAACATAGCACAAATCAGTAGTCCAATATACATTACAGTATGGTGCAGATTATAAAGCAATTATATTTCAGTTAGCAAGCAGATGTACAACCTGGTGCTTCTATCCTAGATCGTGCGTTGATCAGACCCAGAGCCCTTGGGTATTCCTGGTGGGCAGTCCGGTAGCTCCGAGATGTCCTTCTTCTCATAGCTGTGCTGCCCCTTTCATATCTTAGTTGCCGAGGGTATCACAAGTGTCCATTTTGCGAGGCAGCTGTCTGCCTCGAGGTTAACAGTTGTCCTTCCAGAGTTCTCAGTTCTGCTAACATCTGTTTTCTTGCTTCCTCGTTAGAAGACAATGGCTAATTTTGTGCTAGGCTGCAGTTTGTACGAGCTGGAACAATAGGTTGCGTTAGCCAGATAGACATGGTCAGAATGCAATAGTCAGCTCTTATCCTGATGTATTTAGCCTGATGTATTTAGCCATTATCTTACATCTCCCTCCTGTTGAGTCTTGGCTCAACTCACCTTCGGACTGCACGATATCGCACCATGTCGATCTCGCGATCTAGGTGGGTGTAACGCTGCCGATCTTTAATGCACATGATAAACATGACAAGCACACGTTGTAAGATTATTAAGACCTGGGAGAGAATTCTAGCCCAAGGATGCTGTCCTACGTTGTACACAACCTCCCACCACTCATGATCACCTAACTTATTAATCTGATCAGCTGCGGCCTCATTCTATTGTTTGAGTTCGGTGAGATGGTCTTTCAGAGGATCGATTTATGGCTCAAGGAGAGATATGGAATGGGGTGTCCGAACTTTATAACAGCTTCTTGTGCCTCCCTTTGGAGGCCTATTTTAACCCTGATCTCAGTTACATTATGTGTCTGGACTGGAATCAAGGTGGTGTCAGCCACCTTTCTCGGTTCTTCCGGCTTAAAACAGAAAGTTAGCGGTTATCTGACGTGGTCGCACAATATCTTCCTCGGCCCGTGTAACCATGTTTGGCGCTTCCCGGTTTCCAACGCTGTAAACCCAACGTACAATTCGGGAAGTGCTCATCTAGTGTGCACACGCATGCAGGCACGTTATTTTGCAACACATCGCATCCAGGAACATTGCACCATAGGAACAGGAGTAGGCCATTCAGCCCCTCGAGCCCGCTCCGCCATTTGATAAGATCATGGCTGATCTGTGATCTAACTCCATATACCTGTCTTTGGCCCATATCCCTTAATACCTTTGGTTGACAAAAAGCTATCCATCTCACATTTAAATTTAGCAATTGAGCTAGCATCAATTGCCCTTTGCGTAAGAGTTCCAAACTTCTACCACCCTTTATGAGTAGAAATGTTTTCTAATCTCGCTCCTGAAAGGTCTGCCTCTAATTTTTAGACTGTGCCCCCTACTCCTAGAATCCCCATCCAGCGGAAATAGTTTCTCTCTATCCACCCTATCCGTTCCCCTTAATATCTTATAAACTTCGATCAGATCACCCCTTAATCTTCTAAACTCTAGAGACTACAACCCCAATTTGTGTAATCTCTCCTCGTAACTTAACCCTTGAAGTCCGGGTATCATTCTAGTAAACCTACGCTGCACTCCCTCCAAGGCCAATATGTCCTTCCAAAGGTGCGGTGCCCAGAACTGCTTACAGCACTCCAGGTGCAGTCTAACCAGGGTTTTGTATAGCTGCAGCATAACTTCTGCCCCCTTGTACTCTAGTCCTCTAGATATAAAGGCCAGCATTCCATTAGCCTTATTGATTATTTTCTGCACTTGTTGATGACATTTCAATGATCTCTGTACCTGAACCCCTAAGTCCCTTTGGACATCCACTGTTTTTAACTTCACAACTCTACACATCCAGGTGTCTTTAGTCAGCGAACAACTTGATAGATCAGGTGCAGCCCAGGTGAAATTTGACTTCACCAGAATTCTAGAGTAGTTGACGAATTCCTTATGCACATCGCTCTTCCATCACCCTTAGGAATGTAACGTTAAAGACTTGCAGGGGCTGTTCGGTTGGTGTGAGAATGGGTAGGGCTAACATTAAAGCCAGAGGTCGGCCCTCCTGCCATTGATTGCAACATCCTATCACCCGATATATCGACCCCAGACGTCGTACATAACAGTGCTCGCCCCCTATCGGGTTCCATTTGGCCATTTGTTCATCGGTTATAAACGCGGATATACGATTGTTTTCAATGTCCTCTAGCCATTTTTGTACCTGCGAAAGCACTAAAGCTACACGTCACAGCCTTCGCGATCTGGCTAACATTCCTGGGGACCTCGTTTATCCTGTTCTGAGTCTTCTTACAGTTATCACTTATCTCCCTCATCAAGATCAAACCTGCAGCTCCTATACCCAACCATTCCGCGAAACCCCTCTTCCTTCCTGACTTGCTTTGCTGGTCCGGTTGATGATGTCGGTCTTCCTGAGAGTTTCCCTTCACAAACTGTCTTATCTCGGTGGTCAACATCTACTGGTAAAATCTCTTATATCACATAAACCAAAGGGCATTTCAATTAGCGATAGATTAAGAAATGCTGGAAAATGTCAAACTTAACATCGTTATATGGTAATTGATAGGTATTAAAAACCAACAGTTAGTTGTTAGGGCCCAATTCTGAGGGTGGACAATGCGGGGACATGTCAGGGTCCGTTTTTGTAACATTATCATCCCGCTCTTTCTCTTTGGAGGTTAGGTCTACCTCTGTGGAGTTCGGGTAAGCCTGAAATCCTATCGATAGCATTTGAAAATGCCCTCATGTCGTGGCCAAAACTGTGGCCTGCTCAATGTTCTCTGGCTTCCATCATGGGATAACTTTCCGGCATAGGGGATCCCAGCTTGCCTATTAGGGAGCGATGGATCCGTGGACAATTGTTGCTGGTGCCCCGGTCGGTACAGCCAGCCACCATCTGGCAAAGCCAATGACTGTTCTCTCCACCCCAGAGCAAGTGCATGTCAATTTTCGCCCCTTGTCTCTAGTCACTGACACCTTCTGTACTCGGCAGCTGATGATTCGAAAGCGAAACGGCTTTGAGGATAGGCGTTCCTGGCCATCGTCCAGCAGTTTAAAATCTGGTGGGTTATAAGTCGAGCTCGCCTCAGGTGTGGTGACTTGGCATATGGCGGTTCCTCTACTGTACTCCGACCCTGATAACCCTCGTGGTCCTCCTCTTCCTCAGTACGGCCATTTCTCTCTCTCCCCCCCCCCCCCCACCCAAGGAGGGTTATAATGATACATGTTACCATCAGGCATACCATGGTTCACCTGTAACACAATAATGTATGCTCTTTGTTAATATCTACATGGTTCCTACTGGGATATAGCTCTCCTTTGCCTCAGATTATAATCGTGTCCTGAGGCCGAATTGCTTGGATTCCCAAAACTATGATGGTATCAGGGGTCCTTCCCACACTGTCACTGCCGACACGTGTGGACCTGCGTCCACGGACCCTGGAGGGGATTGTCAGAAATTTGGCATCGGGCTAGTCTTAAAGCAAGACAGTCTATTTTCCCCGCCTCTGACCCTTTCCATCGTTTAATTCAGTGCATGTGTATCCATCTATACACCTTTCCACAGATCATTTCATATACATTTGGGCTCAGTTAAGCGATTATGGGAAATGGACCGTCGAATTTTTTGGACCATTTTCCCGAAACATTATGTAGTCTGACCGTCGCTTTAACCCCCAGGTCAGATTCGATGAGGTCGGGCAGGCCCCATCAGGTGAAAATGTGCTGAATAAGCACCTTCGCTGCCTGAGTGGCGGTAGCCTTAGCGACCGGGATAGCCTTTACCCATTTGGAGAAAGAGTCAATAATGACAAAAATCAGGATTTTCCCCATGCGGTTTTGGGGAGAGAGAAACAGAGATTATGCATAAATGGGTCATTTTCAGGTTGGAAAGATGTAACGAGTGGAGTGCCACAGGGATCAGTGCTTGGGCCTCAACTATTTACAATCTATATCACTGACTTCAATGAAGGGACCGAATGTATGGTTGCTAAATTTGCTGATGACACAAAGGTAGGTAGGAAAGCAAGTTGTGAAGAGGACATAAGGAGTCTGCAAAGGGATATAAACAGGTTAAGTGAGTGGGCAAAAAAATTGGCAGATGGAATACAATGTGGTAAAATGTGAACTTGTCCACTTTGGCAGGAGGAATAAAAAAGCAGTATATTATTTAAATGGAGAGAGATTGCAGATCTCTGAGGTACAGAGAGATCTGGGTGTCCTAGTACATGAAACACAAAAAGTTAGTATGCAGGTATAGCAAGTGATTAGGAAGGCAAATGGAATGTTGTCATTTGTTGCAAGGGGAATGGAATATAAAAGTAGAGATGTTTTGCTACAGTTGTACAGGGCATTGGTGAGACCACATCTAGAATACTGTGTGCAGTTTTGGTCTCCTTATTTAAGAAAGGACATAATTGCTTTAGAGGTGGTTCAGAGAAGGTTCACTCGACTGATTCCTGGGATGAGGGGGTTATCTTATGAGGACAAGATGGGCCTGTATACACTGGAGTTTAGAAGAATGAGAGGTGATCTTACTGAAACATATAAGATCCTGAGGAGACTTGAAGGGATAGATGCTGAAAGGATGTTTCCCCTTGTGGGAGAGACTAGAATGAGGGGCCACAGTTTAAAAATAAGGGGTCTCCCATTTAAGGAGATGAGGAGATTTTTTTTCTCTCAGAGGGTCGTGAGTGTGTGGAACTCCCTTCCCCAGAGAACGGTGGAGGCAGGGTCATTGTATATTTTAAGGCTGAGTTAGATAGATTCCTGATTAACAAGGGAGTCAAAGGTTATAGTAGGTAGACAGGAAAGTAGGGTTGGGGTCACAATCAGATCAGCCATGATCTTATCAAATGGCAAAGCTGGCTCGAGGGGTCGAATGGCCTACTCCTGCTCTTAATTTGTATGCTCGTATGTATGTTCATATGAGCCTATGCAATCAATCTGAAGTCTTTTCCAGGGACATGACTGCACCAGGTTTTTTGTTTAGGGCCAGGATCAATAGAATCATAGAAGTTTACAACATGGAAACAGGCCCTTCAGCCCAACATGTCCATGTCGCCCAGTTTATACCACTAAGCTAGTCCCAATTGCCTGCACTTGGCCCATATCCCTCTATACCCATATTACCCATGTAACTGTCCAAATGCTTTTTAAAAGACAAAATTGTACCCGCCTCTACTACTGCCTCTGGCAGCTCGTTCCAGACACTCACCACCCTTTGAGTGAAAAAATTGCCCCTCTGGACCCTTTTGTATCTCTCCCCTCTCACCTTAAATCTATGTCCCCTCGTTATAGACTCCCCTACCTTTGGGAAAAGATTTTGACTATCTACCTTATCTATGCCCCTCATTATTTTATAGACTTGTATAAGATCACCCCTCAACCTCCTACTCTCCAGGGAAAAAAGTCCCAGTCTGTCTAACCTCTCCCTATAAGTCAAACCATCAAGTCCCGGCAGCATCCTAGTAAATCTTTTCTGCACTCTTTCTAGTTTAATAATATCCTTTCTATAATAGGGTGACCAGAACTGTACACAGTATTCCAAGTGTGGCCTAACTAATGTCTTGTACAACTTCAACAAGACATCCCAACTCCTGTATTCAATGTTCTGACCAATGAAACCAAGCAAGCTGAATGCCTTCTTCACCACCCTATCCACCTGTGACTCCACTTTCAAGGAGCTATGAATCTGTACTCCTAGATCTCTTTGTTCTATAACTCTCCCCAACGCCCTACCATTAACGGAGTAGGTCCTGGCCCGATTCGATCTCCCAAAATGCATCACCTCACATTTATCTAAATTAAACTCCATCTGCCATTCATCGGCCCACTGGCCCAATTTATCAAGATCCCGTTGCAATCCTAGATAACCTTCTTCACTGTCCACGATGCCACCAATCTTGGTGTCATCTGCAAACTTACTAACCATGCCTCCTAAATTCTCATCCAAATCATTAATATAAATAACAAATAACAGCGGACCCAGCACCGATCCCTGAGGCACACCGCTGGTCACAGGCCTCCAATTTGAAAAACAACCCTCTACACCCACCCTCTGTCTTCTGTCGTCAAACCAATGTTGTATCCAATTGGCTACCTCACCTTGGATCCCGTGAGATTTAACCTTATGTAACAACCTACCATGCGGTACCTTGTCAAAGGCTTTGCTAAAGTCCATGTAGACCACGTCTACTGTACAGCCCTCATCTATCTTCTTGGTTACCCCTTCAAAAAACTCAATCAAATTCGTGAGACATGATTTTCCTCTCACAAAACCATGCTGACTGTTCCTAATCAGTCCCTGCCTCTCCAAATGCCCGTAGATCCTGTCTCTCAGAATACCCTCTAACAACTTACCCACTACAGATGTCAGGCTCACCGGTCTGTAGTTCCCAGGCTTTTCCCTGCCGCCCTTCTTAAACAAAGGCACAACATTTGCTACCCTCCAATCTTCAGGCACCTCACCTGTAGCGGTGGATGATTCAAATATCTCTGCTAGGGGACCCGCAATTTCCTCCCTAACCTCCCATAACGTCCTGGGATACATTTCATCAGGTCCCGGAGATTTATCTACCTTGATGCGCGTTAAGACTTCCAGCACCTCCCTCTCTGTAATATGTACACTCCTCAAGACATCACTATTTATTTCCCCAAGTTCCCTAACATCCATGCCTTTCTCAACCGTAAATACCAATGCGAAATATTCATTTAGGATCTCACCCATCTCTTGTGGTTCCGCACATAGATGACCTTGTTGATCCTTCAGAGGCCCTACTCTCTCCCTAGTTACTCTTTTGCCCTTTATGTATTTGTAGAAGCTCTTTGGATTCACCTTTGCCTTATCTGCCAAAGCAATCTCATGTCCCCTTTTTGCCCTCCTGATTTCTCTCTTAACTCTACTCCGGCAATCTCTATACTCTTCAAGGGATCCACTTGATCCCAGCTGCCTATGCATGTCATTTGCCTCCTTCTTCTTTCTGACTAGGGCCTCAATCTCCCGAGTCATCCAAGGTTCCCTACTTCTACCAGCCTTGCCCTTTACTTTATAAGGAATGTGCTTGCCCTGAACCCTGGTTAACACATTTTTGAAGGACTCCCACTTACCAGATATCCCTTTGCCTGCCAACAGACTCTCCCAATCAACTTCTGAAAGTTCCTGTCTAATACCATCAAAATTGGCCTTTCCCCAATTTAGAATTTTAACTTTTGGGCCAGACCTATCCTTCTCCATAGCTATCTTAAAACTAATGAAATTATGATCACTGGTCCCGCACTAACACTTCTGTCACCTGCCCTTCCTTATTTCCCAAGAGGAGGTCAAGTTTTGCCCCCTCTCTAGTTGGGCCATCCACATACTGAATGAGAAATTCCTCCTGAATACACTCAACAAATTTCTCTCCATCCAAGCCCCTAATGCTATGGCTGTCCCAGTCAATGTTGGGAAAGTTAAAGTCCCAACATCTGGGCTCATACTAAGCATTGGTCTACCACGGACTGAATCACTCTGTCCACCTGTGGCCAATACATCTGTTGTATCAGCCGGTCATGTAGGCTAGCGCCTTTCTGGTGGCCTCCTGAATTATGAGCCCATTGGACTATCTCGCGCCAAAATGCATCTGGGGACCACCCATCTCCCTTGGTAACATACTAGGTCATGGAGGATGGCAAAACCATCTCCAGTCCATGGGGCGTCCAGCGGCCAAGGTTCTTTACCCTCTATGGCCAATCTAACCGTTTGAGTTCATTCATCATCCCCTTGTAGGGTTCTGAGGTTAATAAGAGAGGAAGAGAGGTTTAATGGTTTGGGTGGACATTATGTCAGACAATGAAGGCTTCCATGTTTCACTAGTTTCAAAGAAGCCTTTAGCACAGCTATCTGCCGTAGCATTCTCGCTGGTCCGAGGTAAGTTTTTGGAGCGAGCCGTTACTTTTACTATTCCTACTGGGCTGCCTCGGCGTTCTGCCGTGGAAAGAATATTTTGTAGAAGGGGAGTGGACTGTCGGGGTTTGCCATCCTCTGAGGTAAAACCTCTCCTCCCACATGAGAAGATAGTTAAGAATAGGCAAGTAAAATAGCTATCTGAGAAGATTGATACCGGACCCTGTACCTGCGGCGTCTGAAGGACATGGGCTACCACGGCCAATTCCACGTGTTGTGCAGACTGGCCGTTACTAAGCCTGACCGATTTCTCAATTTCCAGCTCTGGGATATAGACTCCAAATCCCGTCCGGTGTCCACAAAAATATAGATCGAGTCCGGTACAGGGTTTGGTTGAAATGGGTCCTCTTTCCTCTGAGGACCACCCATCTCCCTTAGGAATCGACAGTGAGCATTCGTGGGGGGTTTCCCGAGAAAAGTAATCCTGTCGCTCGATCTAGAGGGGTGAGTGTGTGTTTGACATTGAGGTTGAGCTCTTGTAGTCCTAAGGTCCACCTCGCTACTCGGTTTCTATAGAATGCCCCAGCCTTTAGTGTCCCGGACAACAATAACTCGGTTGCGGTGTGGGCAGAGTAGGGTGACTTGTCCGAGACCGGTTATGTAGGCAGATTTATTAGTAGTCCAACATACCGCGAGTAAGTGTCTTTCAAAGGCGTTATATGCTTGCTCCACAGGTGTCAGGACTCGGGACGCGAATGCAACTGGGATCTGAACGCCGTGTCGTTCTTGTGTTAGAACCGTGGAGAGTAAGGAATCGGAAACCCCCACCTCTAGTCAAAAGGGCGCACCAGGGTCAAGTGACTTCAGAGCCGGTGCCTGGGCCATTTTAGATCAGTCACTGCCTGCTCCTGAACTGCCCCTACCCCCCCACCCCATTCCCTTAATGCTCCCCTTTTAAACAGAGTATATAACGCGCTGTCCTGGCTGCGAAATTCTCCGTCGATTCCCTATGATAGCCCAAGAATGTCCGAAGAGAAGGAGCATCTATTGACATCAGTATTTTGCCTATAGCCGATATCTTAATGTCAGCTACCTGTCCAGATCCATGCTCTAAAATCACTATACCCGGGACATGACAATCTGAGCTTTCCTTAGGTTAATCTTTATACCATTATCTTTTAGGAATTCTTTAAGGAGGATATCACCCATAGTTTCAGTGTGCAAAAGGATGTCGTCTACGTACTGTATTAAACCCTGTTTCCCCATTTTCCATAGACAGTCTTAGGCCATATTTACCACAATCCCATATTCATCCAACCAAAATTCCATCCGCTTTTTCCGATGGGTTTCGCACCCAGGCGGCGACCATTTGACAACCTAATTACCCACTGTCAGGTTGGTTCGGGTCAGCCCTCCTCTATACACGCCGTCACCAAAATCTCCCAATTCTATAGTTCCGACAATTTTATACTGAGGAGGAGAATCCCCCCCAAATGCAAATGCAAGATGCTCCTGTATCGATCATAAAGAGTTTCCGATGGCTTCCTACCACAACATTGACATGAGGCTCCCAAACGGGTCGTATTGCAATCTTGCTCGGGACCCGTTGTTGCAGGAGGCCAAACCCCATCATTGTTCTGCCAGAGGAGCAGAAGCTTGTATCATGTTTACGCGACCAGTGTAGTCTGCTTTGGGTCCATGTAGTTTCTGCCATTCTTTAAATTGTTTAAAAGGTTCTCCTGTTCCTTTTCCCTTTTGGTTGAGAGGGGCAGGACCCCATCAAGTGGCCCTTTCCCCCACACGTCCAACATTCCATGTCTTTACTCCCCGCCTCCTATACCTTCCTCATAAAATGTTCCTGTCTCTGGTTTACCCCGCCTTCATTGCACCATCATGGACGGCGTCCGTGGTCAGTCTGTTGGATGATGTGCACTTTGCCTATCCTAGCTTTAAGTTGTTCAGACTTCCTTTCCATCCAGCCCGTGACCCATTTCTCGTTATGGTTGGGATTGGAGGGGTCATAAATATCCCTTATAGCTTGATAGGTTTCATGGGCACCCCCTATCCAACACTATCATTGTCGGTGGTCCGGTCTTTCGCGATCATGACCGGGAAACACTGCTTTGTAGTGTTTCCATAAATGGTCAGCAAAAGCACTGGGGTTTGCCCCCACTTCCAGACGACAGTCCATCAGGGACCACATACACATACGGCTGGCGTTAATGCTGTACTCTGTTGCCTTCCACACCGCGGCAGCAGTAGTTTCCCAAAGTGAGCTGCCGTTTCGGACTGCCTCAGGCAGTACTTTATACATCTCAGGGTGACATACTTGGAGTAGAAGTTTGACCTTTTTCCCAAGTTGCAATTGTGCAACTCTGCAGCCTGCTCTATGGCTGAAAGGATAGGACTTGGGTCCTCCTTATGTTTCATTCGGGGAATGTTTTTGACCATGTTCTGTATTTGGGTGGTGTCATACGGAGCCATGACACCGTGCATCTCCTTTCCTGGTTCTCCCTGGTCATTTGGGGGTTCCCGTTTGACCACAAGTGCCGGTGCCATGGGCGTCTGATCCGGATTCCAATAATGTTCAGCTTTTCCTGCTGGACACCCCCCCCCCCAATCTATGTCATCATCATCTGCCTCCCGATCCATATCGGGTAATTATATGGATCATGCCTCTCCTGGACTTCATTTGTTCTGTTAACTTAAGGATCTCCCTGCGGCATGAGTCGTGGAACAAGTTTGTCTTGTTCCTGTTTCATTAAATCAGCCCTAGTACGGGTGGTGGCCGTTAATTCTTCTATTCTTTGTCTTTGTTTGGTAAGTCTAATTTTTAACTCTTCATTTGCTGCTTTTACTTCAGTCATCTCATGGGTCTTAATAGCCACAGTAGCCTGTAGATAGACTACCGACCGCTGTAACGTATCCTCACAGTGATTAAAATAATAAGTAAAAGAACTAGAGTGGAAATGAGTGATTTTTTTCACCTAGAGAGTTGTTATGAATTGGAACGCACTGCCTGAAAGGGTGGCGGAAGCAGGTTCCATATGAACTTTCAAAAGGCAATTGGACATGTATTTGAAGAGGACTAATTTGCAACATTACGGGGGAAAAGCTGGAATGTGGGACTAAATCGGACAGCTCGTTCAAAGAGCTGGCCCAGACACGACGGGCCGAATGGCCACCTTCTGTGCTGTAAGATTGTATGATTCTGTGAATTGCAAGACTGAGGTACCACTGAAGCTCAGTGCCAAGCATTCATTAGCCTTTCATTATGTACTCTCAGATTGAAAAATACATTTTTGGCATTCTTATTATACTTTGAAATTAATGTATAACAGGTGGCCGATGATAAATATATTGGTGATAAAGGACCTGAAGGTAAATGACATTGACTGTTTCTACATTATTTTTCCAGTAATTCATTTTCCAGTGATATATTATGCATTAGAATCATAGAATCATACAGCACAGAAGGAGGCCATTCAGCCCATTGTGCCTCTTTAAAAGAGCTATCCAATTAGTCACACTCCCCTGATCTATCCCCATAGCCCTGCAAATTTTTCCACTTCAAGTATTTATCCAATTCCCTTTTGAAAGTTATTATTGAATCTGCTTCCACCACCCTTGCAGGCAGTGCATTCTAGATAATAACAACTCACTGCGTAAACAAATATTTCCTCATCTCACCTCTGGTTCTTTTCCCAATTACCTTCAATCTGTGTCCTCTGGTTACCGACCCTCCTGCCACTGGAAACAGTTTCTCCTTATTTACTCTACCAAAACCTTCATGATTTTACACCTCTATCAAATCTCCCCTCAAACTTCTCTGCTCTAAGGAGAACAACCATAGTTTTCTAGTCTCTTTATGCAACTGAAGTCTTTCAACCCTGGCACCATTCTACTAAGGCCTTAGGAACATAGGAATATAGGAGCAGGAGTAGGCCATTCAGCCCCTCGAGCTTGCTCCGCCATTCGATAAGATCATGGCTGATCTGTGATCTAACTCCATATACCTGCCTTTGGCCCGTATCCCTTAATACCTTTGGTTGCCAAAAAGCTATCTATCTCAGATTTAAAATTAGCAATTGAGCTAGCATCAATTGCTGTTTGCAGAAGAGAGTTCCACACTTCTACGACCCTTTATGTGTAGAAATGTTTTCTAATCTCACTCCTGTAACGTCTGGCTCTAATTTTTAGATTGTCCCCCTACTCCTAGAATCCCCAACCAGCGGAAATAGTTTCTCTCTATCTACCCTATCTGTCCCCCTTAATATCTTATAAACTTCGATCAGATCACCCCTTAACCTTCTAAACTCTAGAGAATACAACCCCAATTTGTGTAATCTCTCCTCGTAACTTAACCCTTGAAGTCCGGGTATCATTCTAGTAAACCTACGCTGCACTCCCTCCAAGGCCAATATGTCCTTCCAAAGGTGCGGTGCCCAGAACTGCTCACAGTACTCCAGGTGCGGTCTAACCAGGGTTTTGTATAGCTGCAGCATAACTTCTGCCCCCGTGTACTCTAGTCCTCTGGATATAAAGGCCAGCATTCCATTAGCCTTATTGATTATTTTTTGTACCTGTTCATGACACTTCAGTGATCTATGTACCGAAACCCCTAAGTCCCTTTGGGCATCCACTGTTTTTAACTTATACCATTTAGAAAGTACCCTGTTCTATCCTTTTTTGTTCCAAAGTGGATGACCTCACATTTGCCTACATTGAATTCCATTTGCCACAGTTTTTCCCATTCACCTAATCTATCAATATCCCTTTGTAATTTTATGTTTTCATCTACACTGCTTACAATGCCACCAATCTTTGTGTCATCAGCAAACTTAGATATGAGACTTTCTATGCCTTCATCTAAGTCGTTAATAAATATAGTGAATAATTGAGGCCCCAAGACAGATCCCTGCGGGACTCCACTAGTCACATCCTGCCAAATGTGAGTACCTACCCATTATCCCTACTCTCTGTCGCCTTTCGCTCAGCCAACTTCCTAACCAAGTCCGTACTTTTCCCTCAATTCCATGGGCTTCTATCTTAGCTAACAGTCTCTTATGTGGGACCTTATCAAATGCCTTCTGGAAGTCCATATAAATAACATCCATTGACATTCCCCTGTCCACTACTTTAGTCACCTTTTCAAAAATTTCAATCAGGTTTGTCAGGCACGACCTACCTTTCACAAATCCATGCTGGCTCTCTCTGATTAACTGAAAATTCTCGAGGTGTTCAGTCACCCTATCCTTAATTATAGACTCCAGCATTTTCCTCACAACAGATGTTAGGCTAACTGGTCTATAATTCCCTGGTTTCCCTCTCTCTCTTTTCTTAAAAAGCGGAGTGACATGTGCAATTTTCCAATCTAGAGGGACAGTTCCTGAATCTAGAGAACTTTGAAAGATTATAGTTAGGGTATCTGTAATATGCTCACCTACTTCCTTTAAAACCCTGGGATGGAAACCATCTGGTCCTGGGGATTTGTCACTCTTTAGTGCTATTATTTTCTTCATTACTGTTGTTTTACTTATGTTAATTTTATTGAGTCCCTGTCCCCGATTCAATATTAGTTTTCTTGGGATTTCCGGCATGCTATCCTGTTTTTCTACTGTAAATACTGACGCAAAGTAATCGTTCAACATGTCCGCCATTTCCCCATTGTCAATGACAATATCCCCACTTTCAGTTTTTAAGGGGCCAACACTGCTCCTGACCACCCTCTTTTTCTTAATATAGCTATAAAAGTTCTTCGTATTGGTTTTGATATTCCTTGCAAGTTTCTTTTCATACTCTCTTTTTGTAGCTCTTCCTATCTGTTTTGTGACCCTTTGTTGACCTTTGAATCTTTCCCATTCGCCAGGATCTGTGCCATTTTTTGCCTTTTTGTATGCCCTTTCCTTATGTCTTATACTGTCCCTTACCTCTTTAGTTGTCCATGGCTGTTTCTTTTGGCAAGTAGAGTTCTTGCCCCTCAGGGGTATAAACCGATTCTGTATCACGTTAAATGTTTCTTTAAACATTTCCCACTGATCATCAGTCGTTTTACCCATTAACAGATTTACCCAGTTTACTGTGGACAGTCTCTGTCTCATCCCATTGAAGTCGGCCTTACCCAAGTCTAGAATCTTAGCAGCTGATTCACTTTTTTCCCTTTTAAACACTACCTTGAACTCGATATTGGATAGATGTTCACGCACAGTCAAGCTGTTAACTAAATCTGGTTCATTACTCATTACTAAATCTAATATGGCTTGCCCCCTTGTTGCGTCTAGGACATACTGCTGTAGAAAACTATCCCGGACACACTCAAGAAATTCACTACCTTTCTGACAGTTGCTAGTCTGCTTTTCCCAATCTATGTGAAGGTTAAAGTCCCCCATTAAGACCACCATGCCTTTCTTACACACTTGTCTAATCTCTGCATTTATACAATCTAGCACTTCAGAGCTGCTGCCAGAGGTCCTATACACAACTCCCATTATAGTCTTAGATCCTTTCCTATTTCTCAATTCAACCCATAATGTCTCTGTTGGCTGCTTACCCCTCGTTATATCCTCCTTTATCAGTGAAGTGATTTCATCTCTAATCACTAAGGCTACTCCTCCCCCCTTCCATTTTCCCTATCTCGCCTGTAGACCTTATAACCTGGTATATTTAGTTCCCAATCCTGACCATCCTGCAGCCAGTAATAGCTATCATGTCATACCCTCCAATTTGAATTTGTGCCTGTAGTTCATTTAATTTATTCCTTATACTCCGTGCGTTTGTATATAGAACTCTTAGTTGGGCCACACACTCTAGCCTGACCTTCACCTTTGATGCTGGGTTAATCACTTCACACCTTCTAGTTTTCACTTTATCTGTAGTGCCTAAAGTACACTTTCTTTCTGCTGCTCTACGCTTTTCCCTTTCACTTGTTCTTGAACAACTATTTGTATTGTAAATTTCCCCTGGGTCCTCCCCTCTCTTGCTTCTCTCAACTTTACTCTCTTCTGACTCCCCGCTCAGGTTCCTATCCCCCTGCCACTCTAGTTTAAACCCTCCCCAACAGCAGTAGCAAACCCCCCTGCAAGGATATTAGTCCCGGATCTGTTGAGGTGCAACCCGTCCGGCTTGTACAGGTCCCACCTCCCCCAGAATCGGTCCCAATTCTTCAGGAATCTAAATCCCTCCCTCCTGCACCAACCCTCCAGCCATGCATTCATCTGATCTATTCTCCTATTCCTATACTCACTAGCACGTGGCACTGGGAGTAATCCTGAGATTACTACCCTTGAGGTCCTGCTTTTTAACTTATTTCCTAACTCCTTATATTCTGCTTGCAGGACCTCATCCCTCTTTTTACCTATGTCGTTGGTACCGATATGGACCACGACCTCTGGCTGTTCACCCTCCCCCTTCAGAATGTCCTGCAGCCGCTCAGTGACATCCATGACCCTGGCACCAGGGAGGCAACATACCATTCTTCCTAAAGTGTGGTGCCCAGAATTGGCCCAATACTTCAGCTGGGGCCTAACCAGTGTTTTCTAAAGGTTTAGCATAACTTCCTTGCTTTTGTACTCTTATGCCTCTATTTATGAAGCCAAGGATCCCGTATGCCTTTTTAACAGCCTTCTCAATTGTCCTGCCAGCTTCAAAGACTTCTGTACGTATATCCCCAGGTCTCTCTGTTCCTGCACCCCCTTTAAAATTGTACCACTTAGTTTATATTGCCTCTCCTCATTCTTCCTATACAATGAATCACTTCACACTTCTCTGCACTAAATTTCATCTGCCATGTGTCTGCCCATTTCACCAGTCTGTCTATGTCCTCTTGAAGTCTGTTGCTAGCCTCCTCCCTGTTTACTACATTTCTAAGTTTGAAATTTCAAACTTTGAAATTATGCCCTGAATACTCAAGTCCAGGTCATTATTATACATCAAAGAAAGCTGTGGTCCCAACACTGACCCCTGGGTAACACCACTGCACACTTCCCTCCACGTTGAAAAGCAACTGTTCACCATTATGCTCTGCTTTCTGTCCCTTAGCCAATTTTGTATCCACACTGCCACTGCCCCTTTAATCCCATGGGCTTCAATTTTGCTAACAAGTTTATTATGTGGTACTTTATCAAACGCCTTTTGAAAGTCCATATACACAACCTCAACCGCACTACCCTCATCAACCCTCTCCCTTATTTCATCAAAGAACTCAATCAAGTTAGTCAAACACGATTTGCCTTTAACAAATCCATGCTGGCTTTCATTTATTAACCCATATTTTCCAAACTTGCCAATTAAATATGCCCTGGATTAATGTCCCTAACAGTTTCCCCACCACCTACGTTAGGCTGACTGGTATGTAGTTGCCTGGTTTATCCCTCTCCCCCTTTTTGGACAGGGGTGTAACATTTACAATCCTCCAGTCCTCTGGCACTACTCCCATATCTAAAGAGGATTGGAAGATTGTGGCCAGAACCTCCGCAATTTTCATCCTTACTTCCCTCAGCAACCCTAGGTTGCATCCCATCCGGACCGGGTGAATTTTCTACTTTGAGCGCTGCCAATGTTTTAAGTACCCCCTCTTTGTCTATTTTTATCCTATCCAATTTCTCTACTACCTCCTCTTTTACTGTGACATTGGCAGCATCCTCTTCTTTAGTGAACACAGATGCAAAGTATTCATTTAGTACCTAAGCCATGCCCTCTGCCTCCACAAGATCAATTTTTTGGTCCCTAATCGGCCCCACCCTACCTTTGACTACCCTTTTACTATTTATAAGTTTAGAAGACTTTTGGGTTCCTTTTATGTTACCACTAATCGATTCTCATAGTCTCTCTTTCCCCCCTTATTTCCTTTTTCAGTTCTCCCCTGCACTTTTTGTATTCAGCTAGGTTCTCTACTGAATCATGAACCCAACATTTATCATAAGCCTCCTTTTTCTGTTTCATTTAAATCTCTATATCTTTAGTCATCCAGGAAGCTCTAGCTTTGGATACCCTTCCACTCCCCCTCGTGGGAACGTGTCTAGTCTGTACCCGAACTATCTCCTCTTTGAATGCCTCCCATGGCTCTTTTACTGTCTAGCCTGCCAATCTTTGATTCCAATCCACCTGAGCCAAATCCATTTTCAACTCACTGAAATTAGCCCTCCTCCATTAAGTATTTTCACATTTGATTTTTCCTTACCTACTCTAAACTTAATGATATTGTGATCACTGTTTCCCAAATGCTCCAGCACTGAAACATGCTCCACATACCCCACTTCATTCCCAGAACTAGATCCAGTGCTGCTTCCTTCCTCGTTGGGCTGGAAACATACTAATCAAGAAAGTTCTCTTGTACACATTTCAGGAATTCCTCCCCCTCTTTGCTCTATGTACTGTTATTTTCCCAGTCTATATTAGGATAATTGATGTCCCCCATTATCACTACTGTAAAGTTCTTGCATTTTTCAGAAATTTGCCTGCAAATTCGCTCCTCTATCTCCTTCCCACTATTTGGTGGCCTATAGTATACACCAAGCAGCATAATAGCCCCTCTATTGTTCCTCAATTCTAACCAAATAGATTCTGTCTTTGAATCCTCAAGTACATCATTCCTTTCTAGTGCTGTAACAGTATCCCCCTGCCAAATTAGTTTGAACCTTCCCCCACAGCACTAACCTCCCTGGGGGAACATTGAGGTGCAACCCGTCCACCTTGTACAGGTCCCTCCTGCCCCAGAACTGATCCCAATGCTCCAGGAATCTGAAGCCCTCCCTCCTGCACTATTTCTCCAGCCACACGTTAACCTGTCTTATTTTACTGTTCCTATACTCAATAGCACGTGGCACTGGTTGTAATCCAGAGATTACTACCTTTGAGGTCCTGCTTTTTAACTTCCTCCCAAGCTCCTGAAACTCTGTCTGTAGGTCCTCAAACCTTTGCTACCTATGTCATTGATTCCACCATGGACCACGACTTCTGGCTCTTCCCCTTCCCCCTGCAAAATGTTCTGTACCTGTTCAATAATGTCCTTTACCCTGGCACCAAGGAGGCACACACCTTGCGAGACTTACATCAGTGGTTGCAGAATCGCCTGTCTATCCCCCTATCGAATCCCCTATGACCACTGCATTTCTACACTTTACTGTGCCCCCCTGTGCAGTCATTTGCCCCACGGTGCCATGGATGTGATCTAGACTGCACTCCACAATATTAATATATAGAGGAATAATATATATATATATATTAATATATAAGCTGTATGGCTTTAGCTAATGAAACAGCAGCATTAACTCTACAGAGTGTCAAGAGTGCCTATTCCTTGGCTCCTGCCAACCTGTGCCCAACTTCTCTGGACTGAGATAAACGGGTTGTGTCTATCTGTGGAGAGAGTGTGCACTCCATACAGGGCAAACAGAAATTATACCTGTGTACATTCCTCAGTATCTTGAGTAAGAGATTCTTAGACATGGTGATTGATGCCCACATGTTTTAGGCACATGATTGGTCAAAAGAAAAATGCCAAAACTTGGCTTCAAGCAGGCTGTTGTACAAGTGCACTTGTAAATTGACTTAAGAATCAGTTTTTACATAGACTAATTATTGGATGGCTTTAACATATAAAGTGACCATTTTACAAAGCATTAGAATGCCTGGATTCTAGGTTGCACATAGCTTGTAATAGTACTACATCACCAGAGACAGTTTTTTCATGAAATCATTGTGCTGGCTCCTTTAAGATCTCCTTTTTAAATTAATAATATTCTCTTAGAAATCCAGATACTTTACATATATACAGAATTTTCAATATACAGGAACTGGCACATAAAATACAAAGAAAAACAAAGCTGGATTATCTTTTAGACAAAAAAAACATACAATAACTCTCAAGTGTGCTGATAAAATGAAGGAATATATTATTTGAAGCATTTCTACATAATGTGATAGGTAGCTTTTATTTACAACGAACAAGTTGTTGATAGTTTCAACTTAAGGAATAAAGGCACACTGCCCATACTTTTAGTTTAACGATCCACCATGTAAAAAGTGCATTTATATCTTTAGTTTTCAAGGATTTTATTCATGCTTTTTCTTTTTTATTCATAGTGAGTTTTATTTATAAACTAACTTTTATAGTTCTTACTAGAAAACCATTTTGAGAAATACTCCATTTACCAATATTCTATATACTGTTTATTTGTATATAAGGGATTAGTATAGAATGACAGAAGGTGTGATTGCTCATTTCATTAAAGAGCACTGTAATTCCAGATTGCTTGAAAGTATCTGTAAACAGTACCTTTCATAAACTGTCAGATTCTAGGTGCGTCACTACCAATATCCTTTAGGGATCTGCAAAGGTCAATCCTAATTGTATTAGCTTCAGAGAGGTACATTTCTGTCAAAACACGAGTTGACTCTACAATTTTCTAAAGTAACACTGACTACCTAGCCAAGTACTTCTGAGTCTGGGATATAAGGTTATACTGGCATCACAATCTGCTCATCAATGTATCGGCTCATTTACAGGGATCAAAGTGTCAAACCAACAGAAATATTTCCTTACATGTTGAAGCAGAAGGTTAAATAATATTTAATACCTGGGCCATTATTTTCAAGAGAACATTGGTAAAAAAAAAATCAAAAGTATTAAATATGTATTTTATTCAACTTTACTAGTGACAAGAAAGAAAAAAAGTCCATGAGCTGTACCAAAGCAGGTCACAGCCAATGAAGTGTTTTTGAAGTCTAGTCTCTGTTGTAGTGTGGCAGCCACTCTGTGCGCAGCAAGGTCCCACAAACAGCAATGAAATAAATGATTAAATAGTTTTAGTGATGTTGGTTGAGAGATAAATGTTGGCCAAGGCACTGGGAGAATGCCCCTACTCTCCTTCGTATAGTGCCATGGGATCTTTTACATCCACTTGAGGGGGCAGACGGGGCCCCGGTTTAATACCTCGCTCAAAAGATGGCACATTCAACAGTGCAGCACTCCCTCAGTGCAGCACTCCCTCAGTGCAGCATTGAAGTGTCAGCCTAGATTATGTGCTCAAGTCTCTGGAGCGACCCGTGATCAACTAACGACAATTTTTTTCCCTTGTTAATTTTCTCCCCTTCCCTCCTAATAATAACTTGCTGGAATGTGGTTCTGTGGGTATTGTCCATCCTGCAATACCCTGACTACATGGTCATCATTCACATGTGAGCCCTGGTAGTATTAGCAGACTATTCGACCATAAGAGCTCAATACTCTCACTTGACACCCACACATGAACACTTTCAGCAGAGTTTGCTGGACAGCCAGAAAGACTGGGAGCCTTGGCCAATCTTCCCAACTCTAATCCAAACACACTGAGGCCAGTTCTCACTCCCCTACCGAGATCAGCTAACTCAATACCAACTAGAGATCAAACCTGTGACCTTCCGGATCTGTATGGCTCAGTTATTCATCGGATAAACACTCAGAACCATCAGAGGAACTCCTGAAGATTTCTTCTTTGGGGCACAGCAGATACAGACTGACTTTTTCCCATCACAGGATGAAGTAATTTCTTGCTGCAACATAGTCCCGCTGCGGACTTCAGCTAAGAATTACAGGAATCGGTTTAGTTGACTTCTACCATCAGTCCCAGCTCAGATTCAATCTCAGGCTCTCTGGTCAGAAATGCCAAGTTTCCAGTTTTATTAGATGCTTAGATTTGCCATGAAGCTAAAAAAAATACTTCCCACCTTGAGACAAGTTTTCATGTCTTCATATTTTTGTTCATGTTCTAAGTTTGGTTACTAACTGTTGAAAGGGGATTCTTTTTAGTCAGTTTTGAACACAGAATAAAAGATGAAATTTGATCAGACACAGGGACTCCACTCATCACATACCTGGAAGTTTCAATTTCACACAGATGCCTTAGAGATTGGATGAGGCTTTTGCAAAATCATTTGCCAAATCACACAAGCTTTTCATGTTTATTAGAAGTTAATGCGATTCATAGGAAGAGAGTCTGAAGTTTTTGTTTAAAAAGAGGATCGTTTTAACTTTTTAGATTGTTCATCTTGTACATTTGTATAGAATTTGACTACATTAATTTGTAAAATAATGAATGCATTCACTTGCCTGAGGATAATAACCACCAAGGCAGGCATAGATCCTGGTATGTTTTGTGTGAATGTTGGAATAACATAATACAGATATGAGACATTATTTGGATTTTCTGTACAACTCATGCACTTATAACAGAATTAGAGATAAAATCAGTTATATATTACATAGAATCACATTGAAAATACAACATAGAAACAGGCTGTTTATCCCAACCAGTCCATGTTGGTGTTTATCCTCCACTTGAGCAGTAGTCCTAATCACTTGTGCCAGCCCTGTTCCCATATCGCTTTATCCGCCTTTCCTTCAATCACCCATCTAACATATTCTTAAAAGTTGACTTCTACCACTAACTCTGGTGTTGCATTCCACAACCTCACAATCCTGTGTGAAGAAAACAATCTATACTCCACCTATCACTGGAAACCATCTGTTTCTATCTGCTCTGTCCCATCCCTTCATAATTTTAAACGCATCTATTAAATCACCCTTTATACCCCTCGGTTATGACAAAAAGAACCCCAATTTTTCAAGTCTCTCTTTGTATTTGTATTTCCTCATACCGGTAGCACCTAGCGAATCTGTGCTGTACCCTCTCTATTGCCCCAAAAACATTCCTATAGTGTGGAGTCCAAAACTGCACACAGTATTCCAACTATGGTCTTAATAAGGTTTTATATAGATTCACCATTATATCTTGACTTAACATGCGCTCTCAGTGCGGTGAGTTTTTAATGGAGTAACTTCCAAGCTGTAATCACTGTCTATCCAAGCGATCAGCGCGAAGGACTTGCTGGCTGATTAATAGTGGTGTTTGTCGTTCGCGTCCCGTTAGTTTTTCAGCAAAATACCTAGCAACCCTTAGATATTAAAGCATTTCCAGGACTGGGTACTGAGACGCAGCCGCTGCAAAAGCTCGATGGGGAAAGGCCACAGTTTTGGACGCTCTCGCCATCGTACGTGGAGGGACTGGAAACCAAAAAAAAACTCCTCGTAATGAATGTGTAATGACTGTAATTGATGTAATGTAACTGTAATCTGTACTGATTGCAAGTGCAATGAAGCACCCTGGAGTGTCATGAACTGTATTTAACATGTATGACCTGTAGTTGTATTGTGATAGTTGTATTGTACTGTTTACCTTTACAAATGTTATGAATTAAGTATATTTTTGAAATATAAAAAAAAAATTCTGTAACTCTTGCCTTTGAAAACCTAGTATTCCATTTGCTTTTTTATGGCCATAATCATTTGAAGTACTGCTTTTAATGTCTGGTGAACGTGAACTCCCAAATCTCTTTGTTCTTCCACTTCACTCAGCCTTCCCTCATTCAAAGTATAATTATTACTTTTGTTTTTTTAAAACTAAAGTGTACCACCTCAAATTTACTGGCACTGAATTCTATCTGTCACTTTTTGAACATTCCATCATCTTATTAATGTCTCCTTGCAGCTTTCTTTGTTCCTCAGAATGATTTACAATGTCTCCTATTTTAGTATCATCTCCAAGTTTGAACATCAATTCCCTATAGTCCTATATCCAAATCATAAATGTACACAGTGAACAGAAGTGGGTCCCAGAACAGAACTCTGTGGGACCCACTACCTACCACTCTGAGAAACTGCCCTTAACTCCTGCTCTCTATTTCTTTCCTTCCTTCTAACTAGGTTTTAATTCAATTTTCTACCCTTCCCCTAACACCATTCCCCTTAATGTTCTCCAACAGTCTCCTGTATGGTAGCTTATCCAAGGTTTTCTTAAAGCCCATGTACATCACATCCATTGCATCCCCGCGACCCACCGCCCCCATAATCTCCAATATCTGTCAACCCCTCAAAAAATCTATCAGCTTTGTCAAGCACAATTATCCTTTCTGAAATCGGTGTTGGCTACTTGTAATTATTTTCCCTTCATCTAGATATTTAGTAATTTAATCTTTAATTAAAGATTCCAAACTTTTCTCTACCATAAATATTAATCTAACTGGCCTGTAATTATAAAGGTTAGCTTTGTCTTCCATTTTGAAAAGGGATATTACATTGGCCAGTCTCCAGTCCTCTGGCACACATCCATTCTTAAAAGAACCCTGAAATATAATTTCTAGGGCCCCCACTATTTCTTCCCCCATTTCCCTCAGGATCCTTGGATGTATCCTGTTAGATGCCAGCACTTCTTTAGCTTAACTTCTCTGATGCTTTCCATTGATTTATTGTAAGATCTCTCATCATTCTTTTAACTGATTCAGGATTTACCTCCTCCTAAATATCACTCTCTTTTGTAAACACTGAAGCATAGTATTTGTTAAGTATCCTACCAATTTCTACTTATCCCTTACTAACTCCCTATCCACTCCCCATTGAACAATTTGCTTTTTACTGATATATTTGTAGAATATCTTTTCAATATTTTTGAGATTCTCTCCTCATACCTACTCCTCCTTACTTTCCTTATTCATGTTTTAACCTCTTTCCTTATTTTCTCATATTCTCTCTTATGTTTTATTAAACCTATTGGCCTCTATGCTCTCTTCTTCAATTTTAGTTTGTTTCTAACCTTTATATTTATCCGCGGCATTCTGAAGCTTGAAGTAGTCTCCTTTTTTTTAAAATGGCATGTCGTATTCTGAAACTTTGCAATCACCTTTTCGAAAATATCCCATTGTTGATCTACAGGCCTGTGTGCCAATTTCTCTCACCTCAGCTGGCTCAATCTTCATGTTTCTAAAATCTGTCCTATTGCAGTCCGGTTCCCTTGTTTTTGTACTCACTTTTTCCCTTTTTATTTGGACCTCAAACTTTAATCATATTGTGGTCACTACTCCCGAGGTGCTCACCCACGTTTAATTCATCTAGCTGATCTGTTCCATTACTCATAACCAGATCTGGCAACCCCTCTCCCCTTGTAGGCATACAAACATACTGCTTGAGTTGGTAATTAAAATCTCCAAGAACAATAATTGTTATCCCTAATCTGTCTACAGATTTCCTTTTCCATTCCCTCCCACAATTAGGGGGTCTGTAGTGCAACCCCACAAAATGTAACAATTCTTTTCTTATCTTTGCTCACTAACCATTTTGATTTTGTATGAATCTATTTTTGGGTACTCTCTGCGGCGTGTTCCCTCCTTCACCAATCTTGCCACTCCTCCTCCTTTCTTACAGATTCTGTCCCTCATAAATATATTATAACCAATACGTTTATTTTCCTGCCCAGTTTGCAGCCAAGTTTCTGTTAATGCTACTAAATCTATATCTTCTTGTGACAAATAGTTTCTAATTCCCCAAGTTTATTTTGGACAATCTGAGCAGTACTCTACGTGCACTTTTATCCTTTTTTTTGCTTATATTTAAAGCTACTGCTTTTCCCTTGATATTTTTTGTCTAAGATAACACCTCATTCCTTTACCTCAGTCTTTTCCCTGCTTATAACTGGTCAATTCAATTTTCTTTCTCTACACCCGTTATTCCTTCTGCACGCTATCCTTTTTGCCAAATTCTTTATTGGTATACTTACCTCATTTATTTCTACCTTATCTACTTGGTCTTTCTGATTATTTTTAATTTCCTTGCTCCCTTCCCAATGACTTAAATAACGCTTCATTTCCCTGTTCATCCATTTTGCCAGTTCATTAGCTTAATGTTCAGATGTAGTCCATCCTTGGGAAACAGCTCCATTCTTCCCTAGAACTGGTGTCAGTAGCTCATAAAAATCAAACCCTCTTCCTGACACCACCGTTTTAGCCATGGGTTGACCTCCCTAATCTTCCTATCCTTCCCTATTTTAGCATGTGGTTGGGGGAGTAATCCAGAGATTACCACCCTTGAAGTCCTACTCTTACATTTGCGTCCTAATGTCCTAAAATCCTTTTGCAGGACTTCAGGCCTTTCCTTTCCCACGTTGTTGGATCACAATGACCGGCTGCTGTCCCTCCTCTTCCATGAACTTTTCCAGTCTTTCTAAAATATCCCTTACCCAAGCAACTGGGAGGCAATAGAACATCCGAGCCTTTCAATCTGGACTGCAAAAGGTGGTGTCCACCTCTCTATCGAGCCCTATTACTACTGCATTCCTAATTAAATTGCTAATCTCTCCTCCACCTTGAGCCATTTTATGTCTGTCGGTAATGTTGTAATCCATTTGATGGCCCTACCCATAGTCTTTCTCCTCCTCACAGGAAGCCAGTGTTTCAAACTTTTTGGAGGTGGTAATTTGATCTGGACATTCCTGCTCGAGCCGGACCCTCCTCACTTTCCCTGACCTGTGGATAGTCACCACTCTGTGCTCTACCACTGCTAGCTTCCTATCTTTCAGTAAGGTGACTAGACTCTGAAACTCTTGCTTCAGAAACCTCTCTCCCTCCATGATGTGTCAGATGAAACTATCCCTTATTGAATGCAAGAAGATTCTGATCCAAAATAGTCAACTAGGATACAAGATTGTTTTCAACGGGTCATTGCACAGGTCAAGAATTACACCACTGATGGAAAGACACTCCCAATATGTATTTTATATTGTGGCTATAATCTTGCATTCTGTGGGGGTGATGAATAAAAATCAAAATGTCAACCACTATTAAGGTAAAAGGAGATGTTCCCCTACAGCAAAACAAGCAAAACAGTATTTGACCTTTTTTATGTACAAGAGAACTGTCAGTAATGCTTACTGAATATGCCAGGAGAACACAAAAGGTTTTAAAATATCCTAAACATAGGGTTATGTTGTGAATAATACAGTTTACTCATTGCAGTATTGTACATGGTAGCGTCAAAGCTAAACTTTTCATTCCAGGGGAAATCCTGCTTCACTTGAGCCAAGTTTGCAACAGCTATTTCATGATTCAGTTAGAATGGTAAAATGAATAAAAGTGAATGAAAATTACTACAACACTTACCTGCATTTTCTACCTGGTTCATCATCTCTCCCATAAGTTACCCACTTACATTCACGCTATTCCGCTCAGTCTGGCCAGCTAATATTTCCATGGACTAGCATGAGTGTCACAAGATGATCACAGACGAGGAAAGTATTTTATTGGCTTTGTTCACGGCATTGGCTGGACGTGTTGAGCATCAGGTGGAAGATTCTTGGGTGTCTTTCAACTTCATCCATAGCTATTTCAATACCATTCATTGAGTACATTTGTTGCCCATTTTTTCTTCTTCTGTGCAGTACTTTACATTTGTCTGCACTAAATTTCATTGTTCTGCCCACTTACATATTTTGTCCAATTTATTCTGTAATTTCTGAGCTGCCTCCTATATTCCACTGCCCCTCCTGGTTTAGTTTCATCTCAAATTTGAAAGGTTTCCATTGTAGGCCTGGTTGTGTTCTGTAACTTTGAAAGCAGTTTACAGTTTATTTTCATACTTATCGGAGGTCCCTAATACCATCCAATATCTAGGGAGAGAACCCACACTGATTCTATTAGAGCAATCAACAAACATGGGGAAATGTGAGAAGTGACATAAACTTTTGTAAAAGTTTATTCTCGGGATGTGGGCGTCACTGGCAAGGCTGGCATTTATTGTCCATCCTTAGTTGCCCTGAGAGTTTCATGCAACTGAATGGCTTGCTAGGCCACTTCAAAGGTCGGTTATGAGTCAACCATGTTGTTGGGGGACTGGAGTCACAGAATCAGATCGAGTAAGGATGGCAGGTTCCCTTCCCTAAAGGGCATTAGTGAACAAGTTGGGTTTTTATGATAATCCGACAGCTTCATGGTCACTTTTACTGATACAGGATACCTGATTTTATAAACGGAATTAAAATTCTCAAACTGTCATCGTAAGATTTGAACACATGTTTTCTGGATTATTAGTCCATTAACATAACCATTACACTGCCATACCAATAAGAATATAATAGATTGCCCCAGTTTGATGTTTACAGTCTAGTCCACCCGATTTCACAAAATTCAGCCCCTCCTATTCCTGCAAATCATGTTTTCACATATTAGGATTTTAATGAATGCAGTTTTTATTTCCACTACAAGATAAGCCTTTTTGACAGTCAAAAGAATATAGGACAGAGATTACTGACAGAGGAAAGTCAGTAAACTGTTTGCTATTTTAAATGGAATTCTTTCACCCTTTTATTTTAAATATGTTAACCCCTCTGTTAAAATAGCAGACAGGAATGTCAAAGGAGTGTGTTAAGCATTGATCTGATATCAATAGCAATTACCAGCCTCACATGTAGAAGATATTTAAAATACATAGGTTGATCAGTATCTAAAAGAGAAACAGGTTAACATTGGGCGTGACCGTTCATCAGAATTCCATTATACAGTTTTGTTTCAATAATATTGACATCTTTATCCCTCCTAAAACTATTTAAAAGTAAAAGTTGTTTATCTAAATCAGCATACCTTCAATGCATATCATTCCACACCTGCCTCTAGGCTGCCATTGGGTCAGGCCAGGGACTGATGCAATACCAAACCAGTTTTGTTTCGTGCAAGCAGAATGCACTAATTGCGATTATTGTAGGCATGTGTTCCAAAGATTCCGGTTCACAAGTCAAAGTGATGTAGCTGAGCACAGATTTAATAAACTCTGTAAAAAGTCACCAAACCTACCTTTATTTCCACATTTAAAGTATCACTAATCCTTCCAAGAGTAATTATTTTTAGCTCGAGAAGCCAAATTAGTTGGTTTCAAAATATCAGAAAATGCACCAAATTAAGTGGCAAGATCAACATTTTCTAGGAATGGCCCCAGTTACCCCAAGAAAATATATCTCATGCCTTCAGCACTCACATCTGCCTTCAATAAGTTCTCAATCCACCACTGCTGTAAATTGTTTTTAGGTACTTTGTTTTTCCCTCCAGAAACAAAAGTGATGGAATAATGGGATTATTGCAGCTTACATTACGACCAGTCCATGTCCTGCTGCACTTGCAGTCCGACTCCTTGCCGTCACAGGTTATACAGCTTTCATTGGGGACTGTTTTGGCCAGTCAGCCTTTTTTTTTGAAGCCACATGCCAGCTTTGATCAATTTTTGAGTTAGCGTGTATGCATATACGTACTGATGAGACCCAACTTTCCCTCTCCGCCACCACTCTCAACTGTTATTCTGCTGCTCGTCTAAATTTAAGTTGTAGATTAACCAGAACTTTCTTCAGCTCAAACAATGCCAAGATAAAAGCCACCCTGTTCAAGCCTGGTCAAACTGTACTGTAGCTCCTGATTCCATTCCCCTGTCGAGGTGTACTCTCAGGTTGGACCCAATGGTGCACAAACTCAGCATTGTTTGACCCTGAGCTAACTCTGTAACCTTCTCCAGCCCCACAACCCTCCGAGATCTCTACGCCCCTCCAATTCTGGCCTCTTGTGCATCACTGATTTTAATCACTCCATCTTTGGCAGCTGTGCCTTCAGCTGCCTAGGCCCTAAGCTCTGGAATTCCCTCCTTAAACCTCTCCACCCCTCTCTCCACCTTTAAGAGGCTCCATAAAATCTACCTCTTTGACCAAGCTTTCGGTCACCTGTTCCAATATCTCCTTATGTGGCTCGGTGTCAAATTTTGGTTGCATCCTCCATGCTCCCAATTGACTTACTGTGCAGCTTTCTCCATCAAATCAGTGATACAACCTTCAAACATCACGTTGTACACTTTGGAATTTTCTTTCTAAACTGCTCTGGTTTTCTTCACATCTCTCCACTTTCAAAAGCCTCCTAAACACCCTCTCTTGCATCATGGCTTTGGTCATGAAGTCATCCGCAGTGTCAGCCCTATGAAGTGCCTTAGTGGTTTACAGTATAAGTAGATCACAGGGGGCTGGGAACCTGAGCGTAGATTCAGAAGGGAGAGAAGCAGAGCTGGAAATGGAAGGCAGAAAATTAGTGAGTTTGGAAGGCAGAGGAAACAAAGGTTAGAAACTAGACAACAAAGGAGTTTGGCAGTGCTTAATGGTGTATGCCTCGGTGCAAGGAGTATAGTGAATAAGGCAGATGAGCTAAGGGCACAGATAGAAACGTGGAAGTACAATATCTTAGCTATTACAGAAATATGGCTTAAACAGAGTCAGGAATGGCAGCTCTTCGTTCCTGGTTACAGGGTTTCAGAAGAGATAGAGAGGACAAAAAAGGAGGGGGGAATGGTAATATTGGTTAAAGAAACAATTACGGCAGTGAGGATAGATGATATGTTAGAAGGATCATCAAATGAGGCCATATGGGTTGAGCTAAAGAACAAAAAAGGGCAGTCACACTGCTGGGAGTGTACTATAGATCCCCAGTCAGAGGGAGGTAGAAGAGCAAATATGTAGGCAAATTTCTGAGAAGTGCAAAAACAATAGGGCAGTAATAGTAGGGGATTTCAACTACCCTAATATTAACTGGGATACAATCAGTGCAAAAGGTATAACGGGCGAAGAATTCTTAAATTGCATTAAGGAGAACTTTTTTTAGCCAGTACGTAGCAAGCCCAACAAGGCGGGGGTGCAGTTCTGGATTTAGTTTTAGGGAATGAAGCTGGGCAGGTGGAAGGAGTACCAGTGGGAGAGCATTTTGGTGGTAGTGATCATAATTCAGTTAGATTTAGTATAGTTATGGAAAAGGATAGAGATAGAACAGGAGTAAAAGTTCTCAATTTGGGAAAGGCCACTTTTACTAAGCTGAAGTGATTCAGCAAAAGTGGACTGGAAATAGCTACTTGAAGGTAAATCAGTGTTAGAGCAGTGGGAGGCATTCAAGGGGTACAGAGTAAACATGTTTCTACAAGGAAAAAGGGTGGGACTGCCAAATCTAGAGCCCCTGGATGTCAAGGAGCATACAGGGTAATACAAGGCAAAAAAGGGAAGCTTATGTCAGATACCAAGAGCTCAATACTGCAGCAAGCCTACAGGAGTATAGAAAGTGCAGGGGTGAAATTAGAAAGGAAATTAGGAAAGCAAAGAGAGGGCATGAAAAAATACTGGCAAGTAAAGTTAAGAAAACCCAAAAATGTTTTATAAATCCTAAAGAGCAAGAGGATAACTAAGGAAAAAGTAGGGCCTTTTAGAGACTAAAAAGGTAATCTATGTGTGGAGGCAGAAGACGTGGATATGGTTCTTAATGAATACTGTGTGTCTGTCTTCACAAAAGCCTCATACGTTGCAGGAAAGGATGCCCCGGAGCATGGTACATTGGCGAGACCATGCAGACACTGCGACAACGGATGAACGGACACCGCACAACAATTGCCAGACAGGAGGGTTCCCTCCCAGTCGGGCAACACTTCAGCAGTCAAGGACATTCAGCCACCGATCTTCGGGTAAGCGTTCTCCAAGGCGGCCTTCGAGACACACGACAATGCAAAATAGTCGAGCAGAAATTGATATCCAAGTTCCGCACCCATGAGGACGGCCGCAACCGGGATCTTGGGTTCATGTCACGCTACACGTAACCCCACCAGCGAAAAAAAGTTATCTGTTTTTAATACAACGGGTCATTCGCTGTCTTTCTCTTCCTTTCGGATGTTTCTCTCTCTGTCTTTTGTTCTGGCCGTTTGTATATTCGGTGGTCCTGTAGGTAACATCTCTCTGTCTGAACACTTTGATTGCCTTGACAACGGGCAGTTGGAAAGATTATCTGTAATCACCAGGTATTGTTCTCTGACTATAAATGCGGTAACCTTCCATGGAATCCCACACTCACCTGACGAAGGAGAAAGCCTCCGAAAGCTTGTGATTTTCAAATAAAACAGTTGGACAATAACCTGGTGTTGTAAGATTCCTTACATTCACAAAAGAGGGGGACGAGGCAGAGATTGTAGTTAAGGAGGAGTGTGAAATATTGGATGGGATGGTTAGAGAGGAAGTATTAAGGGGTTTAGCATTTTTGAAAGTAGATAAATCGCCAGGCCCTGATGAAATGTATCCCAGACTGCTAAGAGAAGCAAGGGAGGAAATAGCAGAGGCTCTGACCATCATTTTCCAATCCTCTTGGTGCCGGAGGATGGGAGGACTGCTAACATTGTATTGTTCTTTAAAAAGGGAGAAAGAGATAGACAGAGTAACTATAGGCCAGTCAGTCTAACCTCGGTGGTGGGCAAATTATTGAAATCGATTCTGAGGGACAGCATAAATCATCATTCAGAAAGGTACGGGTTAATCAAGGACAGTCAGCAAAGATTTGTTAAGGGAAGGTCATGTCTGACTAACCTGATTGAATTTTTTCAGCAGGCAACAAGGAGGGTCGATGAGGGTAATGCGTTTGATGTAGTGTACATGGATTTTAGCAAGGCTTTTGACAAGGTCTCACATGGCAGACTGGTCAAAACAGTAAAAGCCCATGGGGTCCAAGGGAAAGTGGCTGGTTAGATCCATAGAAACATAGAAAATAGGAGCAGGAGTAGGCCACTCGGCCCTTCGAGCCTACTCCCATCATTCAATATGATCATGGCTGATCCTCTATCTCAATACCATATTCCCACTCTCTCCCCATACCCCTTGATGCCTTTTGTGTCTAGTTCCTTCTTAAATATATTCAGTGACTTGGCCTCCACAGCCTTCTGTGGTAGAGAATTCCACAGGTTCAACACCCTCTGAGTGAAGAAATTTCTCCTCATCTCAGTCCTAAATGTCCTACCCCGTATCCTGAGACTGTGACCCCCTCATTCTGGAACCCCCCCCCCCCCCCCACCAGCCAGTGGAAACATCCTCCCTGCATCCAGTCTGTGTAGCCCTGTCAGAATTTTATACGTTTCATTAAGATCCCCTCTCATTCTTCTAAACTCGAGTGAATACAGGCCCAGTGGACCCAATCTCTCCTCATATGACAGTCCTGCCATCCCAGGAATCAGTCTGGTGAACCTTCACTGCACTCCCTCTATGGCAAGTATATCCTTTCTTAGGTAAGGAGACCAAAACTGCACACAATACTCCAGGTGTGGTCTCACCAAGGCCCTGTATAACTGCAGTAAGACATCCTTGCTCCTGTACTCAATTCCTCTTGCAATGAAGGCAAACATACCACTTGCTTCCTAACTGCTTGCTGCACCTGCATGTTTGCTTTCAGTGACTGGTGTACAAGGACACCCACGTCCCTTTGTACATCAACATTTTCCAATTTATCACCATTTAAATAATACTCTGCCTTTCTGTTTTTCCTTCCGAAGTGGATAACTTCACATTTATCCACATTATACTGCATCTGCCATGTATTTGCCTACTCAATCAACTTGTCTAAATCACCTTGAAGCCTCTTTGCATCCTCCTCACAACTCACGATCCCACCTAGTTTTGTGTCGTCAGCAAACTTGGAAATATTACATTTGGATCCCTCATCCAAATCATTTATATATATAGTGAATAGCTGGGGCCCAAGCACTGATCCCTGCGGTACCCCACTAGTCACCGCCTGCCACTCCGAAAAAGACCCATTTATTCCTACTCTGTTTCCTGTCTGTGAACCAATTTTCAATCCATGCCAGTATATTACCACCAATCCCATGTGCTTTAATTTTGCACACTAACCTCTTATGTGGTACTTTATCAAAGGCCTTCTGAAAATCCAAATAAACCACATCCACTGGTTCACCCTTATCTAATCTACCAGTTACCTCCTCAAAAAACTCCAGTAGGTTTGTCAAACATGACTTCCCTTTCATAAATCCATGTTGAGTTTGTCTAATCCCGTTGATATTTTCTAAGTGTCCTGTTAGCATATCCTTTATGATGGACTCTAGCATTTTCCCTACTACTGATGTTAAGCTAACCGGTCTGTAGTTCCCTGATTTCTCTCCCTCCTTTTTTAAATAGTGGGGTTACATTTGCCACCCTCCAATCTGCAGGAACTATTCCATAATCTATAGAATTTTGGAAGATGACAACTAATGCATCCACTATTTCCATGGCTACCTCTTTTAGTACTCTGGGATGCAGATTATCAGGCCCTGGGGATTTATCAACTTTCAGTCCCATTAATTTCTTCAGCACTTTTTTTTTTACTGATACTAATTTCCTTCAATTCCTCCTTCTCACGAGTCCCTTGCTTCCCCAGCATTTCTGGGAAGTTATTTGTGTCCTCTTCCGTGAAGCCAGAACCAAAGTATTTCAAAATTGGCTCAGAGGCAGAAGCAAAGGGTAATGGTTGACAGGTATTTTTGCATCTGGAAGGCTGTTTCCAGTGGGGTCCTGCAAGGCTTAGTACTAAGTCCCTTGCTTTTTGTGGTATATATTAATGATTTGGACTTGAATGTGGGGTTGGGGGGGGGGGGGGGGGGCTTGATCAAGAAGTTTGCAGATGACACAAAAATTGACCATGTGGTTGACAGCGAGCAGGAAAGCTGTGGACTGCTGCAAGATATAAATGGATTGGTCAGGTGGGTAGAAAAGTGGCAAATGGAATTCAATCCAGAAAAGTGTGAGGTAATGCATTTGGGGAGGGCAAACAAGGCAAGGGAATACACAATAAATGGGAGGATACCAAGAGATGTAGAGGAACAAAGGGAGTGCATGTCCACAGATCCCTAAAGGTAGAAGGACAGGTAGATAAGGCATACGGGATACTTTCCTTTATTAGCCGAGGCATAGACTAAAAGAGCAGGGAGGTTATGCTGGAACTGTATAAAACACTGGTTAGGCCACAGCTTGAGTACTGCGTAGAGTTCTGGTCACCACATTACAAGAAAGATGTGATTTCACTAGAGAGGGTACAGAGGAGATTAACAAGGATGTTGCCAGGGCTGGAGAATTTTAGCTAGGAGAAAAGATTGGATAGGCTGGGGTTTTCTTCTTTGGAACAAAGGAGGCTGAGGGGAGATTTAATTGAGGTATATAAAATTATGACAGGACTAGATAGAATGGATAGGGTGGACCTATTTCCCTTAGCAGAGGGGTCAGTGACCAGGGGGCATAGATTTAAAGTAATTGGTAGAAGGATTAGACAGGAGCTGAGGAGAAATGTTTTCACCCAGAGGGTGGTGGGGGTCTGGAACTCACAGCCTGAAAGGGTGGTAGAGGCAGAAACCCTCAACTCATTTAAAAAGTATTTGGATGTGCACTTGAAGTGCCGTAACCTACAGGGCTACGGACCAAGTGCTGGAAAATGGATTTAAGCTGGATAGCTCTTTTTCAGCCGGCACGGATACGAGGTGCTGAATGGCCTCCTTCTGTGCAGTAACTTTCTATGATTCTATGATCACAAGATGGCAGGACTAGGAATTGAACTGCAGGTATCTAAGCTGTTGCAGAAAAAAATGACAATAGGTTTCCACAGAATTTTGTTATTCATCAAATAGAGCAAAGTGTAGCTTATATTTGAATAACCATGGTCTGTCTTCGAATCAGACCCCACTAGTCACAAGGGTAACGGAATTCCAAACAGCAACAGAAAGTTGGCAGATGATGGGCAAGGGGCTGGGGGAGAAACTGATCTCTGAAATGATGCAATGTCTTATACAAGTTATTGAATTATTTCTTTTTCTCCAGTTGCACGCTTGGCTATTAGTCAAGCTGTGGCATATGTGCAACACAGCTTTGGTGACTATCAATCTCAGGTGTAGCAGGCAAACTCCATAGGCTAGCCACACACCAAATTTGAGTCACCGTAGCAGCTGACTGGGATACAAGCATTCCCAGAAAATCCACTCATGATGGAACATTTCAACCCAGAAGACTACTGCAAACCTATGGCATTTGCAGAAGTGTGTTAGAATTCCCAAAGGTCCACTGCACCGCCAGCATTGGGCCCCATTTTTAGCTACCTCACTACAACAGTTTAGAAAGTTATCCTATTCAAGCCCTTAATTCAGATTAAGTGCAGCTTCTTAATAGTGGCATTTACAGAAGTATCTAGCTGCCTTCAGGGACGCCCAAGCCCAGAGTGATGGATGAAACGATGGACTGACTCTTCAATCCGGTTTTCTTAAATCCATAAATTTAGAAGACAAACTGGGCTCGAGACTTGTGCACTTCCACAAACTTGTTGATTTTGGGGACACCGGATCTCTTCATTTCTTTACCATGGTGCACATCAAGACAGGATAAGTTATCTGTTTTCCAAATGAACAGATATTTCTTTAAAGACAGCTAACTCAGTGGAAAGATCAGTGTCCTCATAAAATGGAGACGGAGAAGAGGGAAAAGGGGATCACACCCACCCAACTATTTTATACTGATTTCCTACCCACAATCCATTAAAAATTAAAATAACTACACCTTTTTTTTATAAAAGTTTGTTCAATGTTTGAAAGGATTGGTATATTAAATACATGCAAACTTTTCTTTACAAGTGCTTTAGAAAACCAGCGACAACCATAATTAATTTTTATTTGCTTTCTGCAGTTTAGAAACATGAACAGAATCCCAAGTTCTGGATATATATTCACAACAAAAGATACGACAATGCATTGACTTCTGCTCGAGGTTGGCAGCAGCATACAAAAAAAATTGCAATTCTGACATGTTTAGCAGTTGCCATATACATTGCAAAAAAAAATTCCTACTTTGTGCTGGAACAAATACTAGAATTTGTAGTTTTGTTTTGGTGTGGTATACAGAATTATGCAACCAACCAGAATTCTATTCCTATAAATTTTTTTTAAAAGTTTGAAATCTTTTTCAAAGTATACCTCCACTCTCGATTACATTCATGGCTGACTTGCCCCCTGTAGTTTGTCTCCAGCTGAGCTACTATCTTGTATACAAGTTACTTAAGATGAAAACACACGTCCCAATAAAGTACTACTACAGATTATGAAAATTGCACCAGCAGTTCTGGTGTTTTCACAGGGTGGCATTTTAGAAATTATTTGGTTTCCAAAGTTAAAGTCAACAAGCGCCCTTACTGACAATGAACCAATATAATTTTTTTTTGAGCTTCTACTTTTAAATACTTCATATAAATTAGCTGATAATCTGGGTCAGATAAATTATCAGTCTCTTATTTCTAAAAGATCAGAAAGGTTGATTTCCATAGTAGAATTTCCTTTTGGTCAAGTACAGCACCCATGCCACTAGAAGTCAATGTTATTTTTACTATTTTGCTTTTTTTTAAAAATAAATGAAAAACATTTTCTCCCATTGGCAGATAAATGTGGGGCTTTCAAAACACTGCACATATAAGCAAAACATACTGATATTCAGTTTTAGCAATCCACAGTGACGATTGTCACCATATTAAGGGAACATTTCATTAAAAAAATTCAGTGATAATCATTTGCTTCAAACATTTATTTACAATATTTTAACACTAAGAAGAATTTGTATGTTTGAGAAGGTAATCTTTCTAAAAAAAAATCTGCTTTAATACCTATAATCACCATCTGTTAAAGGTACATAATAAGTCAGGTGTTTGTACGAAAGTCCTGTCAAATGAGGCAGACACAAAGATAAAAACTCATTAACCTGGCCTTTCACATAGGAAAATACAGGTATAACACAAGAGACAATGATGTGATCAAAAATATCTACAGGGAGGGACAAACACAAATGGGGCAAGACAATCATGGATGTAAGCTAGTTTTTTTTTTAAATGTAAAAGACAAGATCAGCCAAATATATATACATTTATTAAGTGAATAATGGTACAAGGCCCATTGGTTCAAGTGTCTTAATTACTTGACTTGCAAACCAAAAAGTGGCAGTAAGTCAGAGTCCTTCTGATTTTTCAAATTCACTTGCCTTAGTTGAATGAGGTTCAATGGAACAAAGGGCCGTTCACGAGCAAGATGTTCCTTCTCAGCTGGTCTTGCTTGATTCAATTCACCCAGTTTAAGATCCACTTCCTTCCTGCTGATCATTGAGCAGCATTGATGGTGGCAATGGTGGAGCCCACAGCCCAGCCCATCCTGCCCTCCCTGCTGGAGGAAGTGTGGTGCCAAGCATCCTGCATGGACAGACATTTAGAAGACGTGGGGGAGGGGAGGAAAAGGTCAAAAAGAGTGGATTTCATTGCCATGACCACCTTTTCCCCTCTACGTCAAAATATTTTGATACAACGAATGTTACCAAGTTTTATTTGTTCCTACACAGGTAACTCAGTAAAATATAAATTTAGAAATTTTGCCTTAGGTGAACCTTATAAATATATTATACAGTATACTTCTGTAGCAGCTGTCCATCCAGTCTGTGTTATACCATGCTGTTGCTTTCTCCAACTTTATCTACAAACTGCAAAAAAAAGGAATCTTAATTAACCAAAACATAACTAAGAGCTGCTATTACATTAGTTTCAATATTCAAAGACTTTGATTCAGTTGTCTTACATCAATGACAATTAAAAAAACATTCAAAACTCACACTGCTTCACTGACCATTAAAAAACCAGTGCAATTAACTCACCTCCCAAATGGGAGTTCTCTCTCCATGCACTAATCTAAAGGGCAGGGCCAATACCAAAACAGATTCTTGAGCCCTATTACCATAGGAATCATTTATATTAAGTAAATTATATAATTTTTGAAGGAGTGATTTGATTTTTCTACATATTTAACATATTATAGATTATATTAGAGCTGAATTTGAAAGACCTGTGCTTGTGATAATCATAACTTTGGCGGCCCTCCATACTTGTGACACAAGCCAGTAACAACTACAGATGCTCTCCTTTATAGTCCAAAATAATTTCAAAACCAATTAGAAAGTTTTTGATAAGGGCAAGCTTTGTTTTTTTAAAAAAGGGTTCTTTTCTCCCTTTCCCCGGTTAGTTTTCTCAATGCTATACACCATCCCATGCAACCTGCTCCCAGCTCTAAAACAAGCTACCAGTATGGCTGGGAGCAGCCCATGGTACTACCACTACAATTACTAAATTCCCATCCGTCAGCTCAGCAGTGACAATGGGGCCGAATGAATTCACTCCACTGTTGTCAGTTCTGAACCAGCCCTGGCCGTGTCAGTCACCTGTATCCCTTTCTGTGACAAGTAACTCTTGACATTGTCTATCCAGCACTTCCTTGGTCTTCCTCGGCTTCTTGTTCCATTTGTGTGCAGGGCCATGAAAGGTATTTTAGCAGTTTCCATTCTTAAACCATGCCCATACCACTGCCGACGTCTTTTTTGGATCATCTGTAGGAGCGCCGTTTCTTGTCCACGCCATGTTCTTATTATATTATTCTAGATTCTTAGTATCCTGGATACTCCCAGTATTCCTCTCAACCAACCCATCTCTGCTGTTAGTATCTTTTGCTTCATAAACTCTTGCCTTTGTTTTTAACCAAAATATCTTTAGCCTTCCATATCCTGCTTAATCTTCCAATGCTAGTCCAACCCTTCTTTTGGTGACTCTCAAATATTCCATGACTGCTTCCAAGTAGCTGATCTCCATATTTTGAACACAAATGTAAATGCATAAGAGACATCCATAACTCAGTACAACAGTATGAAAAATAAAGAGTGCATGGTGATACAAATTGGGGGTGCAATGAGTTGGTTCAGAGTCGTAGGACATAGACCTGCACCCACAATTTTCTGTGCAGTAAGTTTTCTAACCTAACCTTCAATGGGGAGGTGGGAGAAGTGCAGCACACCCCCTAGCAGCTTGTAATACAATAGCATTGGGAGCAGGTTTCCAGCCTATCTTCTTGATCAAGGAAGGTGCATAGCACAGGGATACTTCAGTAAAGGGGAAAAAGAGCAAATAAGTTAAATCACCTCATAGTCCATGGGTTCCAAATGAATAGGTTCCAAATACTGAAGTTTGTATCATCCATTAGATCAACATTGAATTTAATATTCTGTTACCATCTCCTCTGCACTTTCAGCACACACAATTTAAAATTAGAGTGCTCCCGTGCTGTGAGCATAGTATATAAGGGGCCAGCTCTGATTATCAGTGTAGTGCATAGCTTGGGGAAAGCAATTTCACATCAGATAAAAACAGTACAGGCCTCCTGAGTTCAACTCGCAGAAGTATGATTGGATCTGGTTTTTGTTAGAATGTTAAAAATAAAAACTATTTCAGAAATCTCTCTCAACAAAAGAGTCAATGAAGCACGTCATTCAGCCCAAGGAACATTAGGGTCACAGTATTTCTACCCTATAGATCTATTCTTTAACGCACTATGGGCTAAATTTCCCAAGATCCATACCATCTATGGGGAGTCGTATGCAGCGAGTGGCTTATTGGAGAATTGTGGGTGACCACCAGTCATTTTCCGCTCAGAGTGCGGGCAGCACACTCATGATTTTCTAATAAGCTGCTCTTTGCGTGCGAGTTCCGATCAGTGGCACAGGGTCTGGGTTAGTGCCCCATGTACATCTTATTAGCTTGGCTTGCAGTTTTTAAATTAAGTTAAGTTCGCACTATATCTCCGCAAAAAAAAGCAATGCTAAACTAGACTGCTGTAGGCAGTAGTCTTCCCTCCAGGTTATGAAAAAATACCATTATGAAAATGTAACAAGGTACGTACTTCATGCTCAGCCTCCTTTATGATATCGTCAGCTTTAAAGATATTTAACGGAACAATTATTAACAAGTAGCATAGTACCAGCAAATTCATTATTCAAAGCGTTAGATGGCTTGATTATGTAAACATTTTCTTGCAGGTTCATTTGAACAAAAGGCAAAAATGAACAGAACACATACCAACAGATGATCTAAATGTAAAGGAGCTGTCACTTGGGAGTTTGAGACTTTAAACGTGGACTCCCAGAAACTGTTATCTTAGGAGGACGTTCTGCCACAAGGTGCAGTGTGTAAACATAATGTGGATTGACACCTAATAGTAGAACACAACCATTTCAAAACAAGTTTAAGTTGAGAGTCAGACACTCTGACTACACAGATACTTACATTTTTTGGAAACCAGAAACTCAAATAGATTCAAAAGTGTTAGTGATCAGCCCATGGCTGTGTGTTTTGGATTTTGCCAATTTGAAAGGCCACTTTAAAAAAATTGTTTTTTTTTTTGGAACGACTGATTCTTCCACTTTTACTGGTAACACTTCAAACAACTGCAGCGCATGATTAACATAATGCAGAGTTGGTTACTGAATTTCCACTTGGAGATCATCCATAACTCAGTTTTATCCTCACCCCACATTTATGTGAATGAGAATTTATGAATTGCAGAATGCTGAATATCATAAAGGGAGATGAGAACATTACAGTACAAGGAAGAAGTTGCAACTATATAGTACCTTATGCCTTCAGCATGTTCCAAAGCACTTCGCAACCAATGAATTACATTTGAAGTGCAGTCAGCACTGCTGTTCTGTTGACAAATGCAGCAGCCAATTGTGCACAGCATGGTACCAGAAACAGCAAATTAAATGACCAATTATTTGTTTATGGTGGTGTTGGCTGAGGCAGAAGTGTTGGCCAGACACCAGTAGAACTCGCAGCTCTTTTTCAAATAGTGTCATTGATCTTTATGACTGGCACAACAGGCAGAGGGAATCCTGTTTTTCATCTCCTCAGACAGACAGTAGTTCTAACAATGCAATACTCCTTCAGTACTGCACAGGTTTGTCAGAGTAGATTCTGTATTCAAGTCCTGGAGCGGGGCTTAAACCCATGACCTTCTGATTCAAAATTGTAAACAATTTTACAACACCAAGTTATAGTCCAGCAATTTTATTTTAAATTCACAAGCTTTCGGAGGCTACCTCCTTCCTCAGGTGAACGATGTGGAAAATGAGGAAGGAGGTAGCCTCCGAAAGCTTGTGAATTTAAAATAAAATTGCTGGACTATAACTTGGTGTTGTAAAATTGTTTACAATTGTCAACCCCAGTCCATCACCGGCATCTCCACATTCTGATTCAAAGGCAGGAGTGCTATCAACTGAGCTAAGTGACACTTGAATAATCTCTTTATATTGTAGCATGAAGTGGTCCAATGATCTGTCCAAGTAAAAGTTTTCACGAGTAGCATAGGCGCCAGGTCTGCCTTTAAATGGCTGACCTTCCATAAAGGAAGCGATCCTATTGTAGTTACCAAACCACCTGACATACATGTCAGCTGCTACTAAAATACAGAAAATGCTGGGAATACACAGCAGCTGAGACAGCATCTGGAAAGAGAAAAGGCAGGTTACGATATTTTGGGTGTATCCTTCAGAATTGATGAAGCGTACACACCCGAAATATTAACCTGTATTTTCTTTTCACAGAAGCTGACACGACTTGCAGCGTATTTCCAGAATTTTGTTTTAAATTTCCAGCATTTACAGTTTTTGTATTTCTACTAAAATACATTTGCACCCCCCAAACTATAATTAAATTTTATACAGAAGTGAACAAATCTTAGACATCCCCACCTGAGATATGACTTGAGGATGCTTCAATTACATGTTTTTAAAAAAAGCTGAAAATGAGATGGGATGGAAAATCTAGGTGAAAGTCCCATCATAAGCAAGAAATTACTACAAGGTTTACTCAATTATTAAACGATGGAATATTTGTTGTGGGATAAACATAGAAAATTTGCTTTAAATGCAATTAATGTCAAATTGCTTTTCTTTAGTTAGGGGAAAGTAACAGTCCCCAGGATTAGAAAAGTTTAGATTTTTTTTGCACCTTAAGTTAAATATGGCATGAGGAAGATGCAGGCCAGGAGCACCCTCTACTCTGTCCTAACAAATGTGCCCTCATACATTAATCTGCCCTGGGTACAAGGTGGCGCAGAGTGAAGGTTTTCAAACTGGGGTCATTGAACCCTAGTGAGTCTACAAGGTCAGCAGATTTCTGTGCTCTTCTCTATTTGTTAAATTATTAGCATGCTATTTCTATTGCTGCATATTAATTTTAAAAAATTTGTGCAATGATAGCACTAATCCTTTTATGATGAGCTGTTCACCATGTTGCTTGTTTTTTAAAAATTTAATTGCTCATTAAATCAAGTAAATCACTCGCTTGTTTTTGCACTCCAATCCTAATGTATATAAAACATAAATGAATGAGCATTACCTATCTTTGCATGTCTTCCTCATTCTTCAACTGAAGTTCATCTTCGATATTCATTGAAATTCCTCCCCCTGTCCCATCCCTGCTGCTGATTTGGAGCAACTGGCACTTTTTAAATTTGCTTTTCTCAATAATTCCTCATTGTGCGGGCACTGTCCAGGCAGTCTCTCTGTTCTTGTGTGAATCTGCCCACTTTTCTGTCTTTACATATCAGATATGTTCAATAGAGTTGTAGAAGCAAACAAGACCTATGCTTGAATTAGGGTCTACGGTAACTCCTATTAGTCGGGGAGGACCTACTACACTTTAAAGAGAATAAAATGAAGTTGTATTTTAGTTAAATGTTTCTTATCCTTAACATGCCTGAAAATATGACTATTATCCAAGCAATAGTTAATACTGAACTCTGTGCACAAGAGGACGAATGGCTCAAAGTTAACAATGAAGATAAACTGATGTGGAACACATAGAACTGGGCATTACTACTGCATAAGAAACGTTCCAGATTTTTTGGTGGTTTTTCCCTACTTTTGTGCTTTATTTCTGATCTACTCGGATGCTCCCACAGTATGCACCATTGCTCGCCTAAAAGGGCAGGTAAGTGGGTTATGCCCCTAGACCTTTACTGATACTACTCGAGACAGCTAAGGAAGGTAGAAAAGCAACTTTCCATAAGATTCATCATCTGATTTTTGCTTCCCTGTGTGAAAGCCTCTAGTACCTCCTCCAGAAAACATGACTGGGATTCCTGTAGAGGATTTGTGGGCATAGGTTCTTCGATCCCGTGCCCAAAATAATGATGTGCCAGCACACTATTATCCAGCCAGCTAGATGATCAATGTTTTAAAGGATGCTAAATCTCCTCTATTGGTCACCTGTAAACCAAAATAAACACTGCAAAAAACAATGACTTGATGCATCAAACCTAACTGACTGCCACATCACCAAATTATCCAAGCACTATACAATTTTTGAACTACATAATATGGCACATTCTCGTGTAAATCAAACACAATGGCATCACCCAAAAAAAAACTTCATAAACAGCAAAATAATCTGTGTCAACGGAATACTTAGGGGTTTAAATGTTCTACCTGTCTCCTCTAGCATGAATACAGAAAATGTTCTAAAAGCTTCCATTATAGAAATACCAAATCCACCTGTCAGCAACTGAATACCAAAGCTTAAAATGACTCTGCTAGCAATTCTGCGGTGAAGCCACATACTCATATTCCTGAAAATAGATGACAGCTGGGAAGCCTCCATTTGTATCAGAAGTTGTGAACTCAATCTACACAAGAAAGTTTAGTTTATCTACCACCTATGAAAAACAATTTCTTTCAGAGGTCACCACAACTTCTTCAATGACATAATTCTACTGCCTACCAGCACCATAAAGTAGCTTGAAGGCCATGTAAAACTGGAAGCAACTAATTATCTGGGTAGATTCTCCTTTTGAACAGCTCAAAAAATAAAATTCATTTAATGCTCTCAACACCAAGGAATTCCAGTTGCTGCACTTTCATCTTCTAACAAGATACCAGGAACACACATTCTGCATTAAGTGTTTATCCCCATCATTTCTTTCACCTTTAACAATCTTTACTCAACTGTACTTGGAAATTGTCAATGCTTGTGATGTCATGGACAAAGTGTAAAGGATTCAATTGATGAGAAAGACAAACATTAAAAATGGGAAAAAAAACACAAGCCCCAAAGACAGTGACTCGTGTTTAGTGCAGTTTTATGGGTTTGGATAGTTCCCAGTAACTCACTCACGTGACCATTCGCCCTGTCTGAGATGTACAGCAAGTGTCAGCAGACTACTTGACCATAGGGAGTATTACAGCCAATCTATGCTCACCATATACCCACACACATGCATGGCTCAGCTAGGGTCATTTTGAAGCAATATGCAACAAACCATGGCTGAATTTTCCTTCCCCCAGCCACAGGCACAGAGGCCCGATGTAGTGTCTCCCCCATTGTTCCAGCTGAGATCAGCTAACTCGAACCTAGAACCTATTTTGACCATCAATCAGTACCAAGGATCCATTTATTCATAAACATTGTGGAGCCAAAAATATTTTTAGGCAAAAATCAGATAAATCACCAATATACGCACAGCATAAAACAGATTACGCAGTGGAATGTTGAGTCTATCCCACTATTACAATCAACTGTATCCAACTGCCAGTTTATCCCTTGTGGATTAAACTCTCAGTGTACTGCACACCCTTTATAAAGTGTGCATTAAGTAGCATTTTTAAAAAACTGGTAATACCTACTGCTGAGGGAAAATTGCTTTTAATATTATAGTATCCATAATTCAACGGGTACTAAAGTTCTTTCAGTTCTAGGTCACCAGGATACACGTGCTGCAGTGGGCACAGTGACTACTTATCTACTGCCACAATGTGTACTGTATGTTTATTTATAAAATAAGAAGTTTTGTGCATGAATGTATGTCTTCCATTTGTTTTCCAATCGGTCCAGTAGTGACCACGTCTTAAAAGCAAAACAACCATGACAGTTACTTCCACGTTCACCTGTGAGCCACCATCCCCAAAACCTGGACTGACAATGGCACCAATTGAGTATTCCAACATGACAAAGGAATGGAGTGACAGCATGTATCTGTTGAGCCCTGACCTCCTAGTAGCACCATGAGAACCTGGCAATTCTTCCTTTTCATTTGCATATGTTGCGCCACTTGGACACTGGCTTTCACGCCCAGTCACTGACCAGCTCTCGCACTACTGAATTCTCACACCCATAAGCCATGGAATATTGACCTCATAACTTGAATTTCTTTTTCCTGTAATGCTTACTGACAGGTTCCTGATTGCAACTAAGGAGAGGCAAAATAACCTCTCCACAAGTGCAGAAAAAGATTCTCCAGTACACCAAGGCAAATTACTACAAAATTGGAGACAAATCTGAAAAGTTATAGCCTACTCCATATGGAATCCAGAGTAGAATTGAACCAGTGTCAATCCACAAAACAGATGGTAGTCATGATGTGGAGATGCCGGTGATGGACTGGGGTTGACAATTGTAAACAATTTTACAACACCAAGTTATGAACACGGTGATTGCCTTGGCAACGGGCAGTTGCAGGGGCAGTCTGTAAACACCATGTATTATTCAATATGTATAAATGCGTAGGCTTCAAGGAGATCTTGAAACATTTACCTGAGGAAGGAGAAAATCTCCGAAAGCTTGTGAATTTAAAATAAAATTGCTGGACTATAACTTGGTGTTGTAAAATTGTTTACAATTCACAAAACAGATGGCAAAGCTGTCAGCAAATCCTCAAATCAATGTAAAAACTGCCAACTACTACTTTCCTCTCTTTACAAATGAGGCACAAAGCTCAAGGCTGGACACAAAATTTCACGTAGCCATCTTGCCACTGTCCTACCTTTAAGGGAAGAAATCACAGGTACTGGATGTTACCAACTGAGCTAGGAAGATTCAAATACCCATTAAAGGACTGGAATCTGATAAAGTTTCTTGGCTCACAAATTCAACAGAATCATACCTCTTGAACAGAAAGCCCTGCTGACAAAACTTTCCATGATGTGCTGAAGGTAGGCTCTCTCCTAAAGTCCTTTAAGTACTATTGGGTGGCACAACTCCAGGAATCATTGGCTGGAACACAGCCACTCCACAGAACTTGTGGCTGGGAATGGAGGATTACACCACCTTGCTAGCCCTTCTACACATCATTCCTTTCAGGCTTCTAGTCCTGGGAAAAGACCTTGGGAACCCAAAACACCCCCTAATATCAATAACAGCCCAGAGAGAAGCATGTATCAAATTGAAACATGTATCAAATTTGTACACAACAATGACCTCCGAAAGGAGCTCACTGCAAGTGAAGGCATGACTAAAAGAGCATTACTCAAGTAGGCAAACTGTTTCCTGAGAACCAAATCATTTCCGCCCAGCAACTCATTGACAAGTTCCACCTTATGCCACAGAACTTATACTACCTCTAACGACCCTACCATTCACCCCAAAATACAGCGTAAACCGACCCCATTACAAATATTCCTCTGTAGCACAAAGCTGCCCTGAGGACATCATCTTCCACCCTGCCAACCTCCATGATAGCTCCAAGTAGACATCATCGCAGGTGCAAAATCTTTGAGACCACATGGAGCTCTTGGAAGCAAGGTGTGGGTCACTCAATAAGAGGGGAATGGTGGAGGACATGATGTGGTTTCACCTACAGCAGAGGAGAAGGCCAGTTCAAAATCTTGCACCAAATATGCATTATCCCATATAAACAACACAAATTCCACCCAAGACATAATTGATGGTGGAACTACAGCCGAACAGATACTCAACGGCATACATTCTGGTCTGGTCCAGGACTTCTGGATTAAGATCTGATTCGCTATAAGGACTATTCCCCATCCTCCAGAACCCACTGTATCTAATTGGCCTGTTTCAAAACAGAAGAGTGCCCCACAGGTTGCACTCAATCTGCTCTAACTTTTCAGAAGAAAAAAGGTGAACCCACTGACGTGGTGCAGCACAACACCCACAAAAATAAAAATGGACCAATCAATTGTGCGATATTTGCAGTCTGAGTGAGTAACATAAAGGCTGTACATGAAACCAGGGGAACATGTGCAGGCCAATCCCATCTCCAGCCTCCCCAACTCCCTCCTGTTCCTTCTCATCCAACCGAAGGGGCTCCAGGACTATTTGACGACGAAAACCACCCCAGCCTCCCAATCACACCAGCACTCAGAGAGACTGCCCAAATCCCACTCTCACCCAGGACTTCAATTCCCAACACGCTCTCCTCACCCATTCTAAGCTCCACGCTCCCCTATCAAGCCTCAATATCTAGTGCGTCACCACATAATATAACCTGCAATACAAAATAATTATGGATGAAGGCAAATCTTAATTCATCCACCCAGAGATCCTAATGTCCCCCCACTTGGGGGGGGGGGGGCGGGGGAATTGGGAACATAAGGGTCACTCTAAATGGATTAAATTGTTTCTTAAACAATTGCAAGGGTTTTCGCCTCCACTAGTCCATTCTACATATTGATCGGGGGTGGGGACGGTGTGCGCGCGCGCGCGTGTGTGTGTGAGAAGAATTTCCTGATATCAGTTCTAAAATGACCTTTTATTAGTTTTAACCTGTGTCCCCTTGTTCTACTCCTGCGTTTTAATTTAAATGACCTTTTATTAGTTTTAACCTGTGTCCCCTTGTTCTACTCCTGCGTTTTAATTTAAAATAGCATTCCGGGTTAACTTTTTCTATAACCCGTAACAATCTTATATATGTCTAGAAGATCAGCTCTCAGATGCATCTTTTTTATGCTGAAAAGCCCAAGTTGCTCCAGTTTTTCCTCATAACTGGGACCCCTGACACTATGGATCAGCCTCATGCCTCTTCTCTACACTACCTCCAACACTTGAATTTCTTTCGATTCTTGGCAACCAAAAACGGGCTGCAGTATTCAAGGTGTGGTCTAACCAGAACATTATAAAGTTTGATCACTACCTCCTCTGACTTCACTATGCAGTTCAATACCCTACTGGCATTATTGATTGATGCTCTGCATCGGTTAGACATTTTTAATGTCGAGCCTACTAAGAATAACTCGGTCTCCATCGCTTTGTCCATAGCTATTTCAACACCATTCATGGAGTATGTGTGTCATCTATTTTTCCTTTTTATGTGTAGCACTTTACACTTGTCTGCATTAAATGTCATCTGCCACTGTTCTGCCCACTTACATATTTTGCCCAACTCATTCTGTAATTTCAGAACTGCCTCTTCCAATTCTACAGCCCTAACTATTTTGGTATCATTTGCAAACTTGATCACTTTGCATTGAGTTTCTGAATCCAGGTCATGATGTCATTATGTAAATCATGAAGAATGGTGGTCCCTGTACTGAGCCCTGAGGGACCCCATCTCTCTCATAAGTCCTCTAACGAGTACTTGTCGTTTCCTACCCTTCAAGCAGTTTCTTATCCATTCCCAGGGCTTATTCTTAACCTCCAGAGCTTTCAGCCTGTCATGTGGAACTTTATCAAAACCCCTTTGGAAGTCAAAGTACACCTCTTCATAGGGTTTACTACAGTCCACTTGGGTTGTTCATTCCTCAAAGATAAGGAGATTGGTTAGGCAGGATCTTACCCTTCTGAATCCATGTCAACTAGGTTATTTCTGAACAAATGACCAAGTTTTATGCCTAATAATGAATTGTCTTATTTTACATGAAATGGAAGTAAAACTAATGGATCTGTAGTTGCCCGAGTCTGTTTTGTCACCATTTTGGAACATGGGCATCACATTAGCCTGTTTCCAATCTACTGGTACCGCCCCACTGTCCATTGATCCCTCAATCATTACCAGTACTTCACAAATCTCTTTCCTCGTCTCTTGCAGCACAGTGGATCTATTTGATTTGAACCATTTGTAGGACTTCCATCTCAGTTATATCAATGTAATTGAGTTTACTTGGGGTCTCTTGGTTTAGGGGAGGACATATTGCTGTCTGCCATTACCCAAGACAACCAATTGCAAAAGCAAGTAAAATATTCAGAAGTATTGCTAGGATGATTCGATATAAAATAAACACCAACTATATTGTCCTTGTATAAGACCTTGGTTAGGCCTAATCTAGAACACTAGATTTTTTGGTCCAGTTTTGGTCCCCTCATATGGTGGGCGATAAGGATCTTTTTACTCTATTCGGGGAAATTCAATTGAGATTTTTTTTAAATGAAGGGACTAGACTGCATCCATGTGGATAGACTATTTGAATTAGACAGGTTAGGTAGAACCAAGGATCATGCATATGTCAACGAAGTATCGACTTAGGTTAGATGTCAGAATTTTCTTTTCACAAGGGGTCATCTACCTTTGGAACAAGTTGCTTGCTGGTTCATGTAGTGAGTGCGAATTCACTCCAAGCATTCAAAAGGGAACTGAACAAGTTCCTGGCTGTGACTGACATCACAGCGTACAAAAGGTAGGTGGAGTATTGGTCAATGTGACTCATGGTCACTGTGGCCTCCTGAACACGTTTTGATTGTCTTCGGGGAGTTGGAGAGGAATTTCCCAGATTTTGTTCCCCTTCAATTGCCGTGGGTTTTTATTTAATCGATTTTTTTGTTTGCCTCTTGCAAGAGATTACATGACTGCTGGTGGGTAGGGGCAGATGGTGCAATTGAACACCATTAACCCAATGACTATATGGGACAAGCTCAATGGACCAGCTGGTCTTCTCCTGCCCGTCATTTTCGTATGTAACTGTGAGCTTTACGGAATTCAATAAAATGCTTTATAAACTCCACTCCATACAAATTACAATATGCAATATATAGCTGAAAGTGAGGTTAATGCTGCAATTCAATCTGAGTTCTGCAGTTCATGGCCACTGAGTTTTTCCCCTTTCAGTTAGGAGGACACTTAAAATAGTTTGGCTAAATAACAGGCCCTATAATTCACTGCCAGCTATTGATTGTAGACTTAGGAACAGCATCTGTTAAAAGCACATTAAGAATTCAGAATTGTTTTTAACCTTCTTTAAATGGTGCAAGATGGCATGATTATACACTAACATGCATTGAATAATATAAATACTTACTGAGTTTATTCCAGGTAAATTCAGAATGGAGCCTAATATAGGCACTCGTCTAATAAAGCCAACCACCACTGGGAAGAAACCCCTAGCAAAAAAAAAGAGGGAAAACAATAGGCTTTTAGGAAATGAAACTTTTTGGGTAAAAAACACACAAAATGTACTAGAACTACAGGCAATGAAGTCAAGTCTTCAGTTTGTCTCTTTGTTACAAAGCAGGTGTGAACAATACAAACTTACTCATTTGGTAGCACTTAGCCCTTTCTGCATATTTTTGAACTTTCCCGGATTCACTTTAAAGTTACAAGATCCTCTATCGCATGAAAGTCCACTTTAATTTTGATAATTAAAATCCGAGGAATAAACATAAGGGACTGTACTACTTTAAAGAATTAAGACCAGATAATAGCTTCTGTTAACCAACAAAACAAAGAAACGTGACTTCCATTGTTCAGTTAACATTGCAGGCCTGGCTTAGTGATGTTATATGAATTTAACTGAGAATTTAAAAAATAACTTTCCTTAAAATCTACATTAACAGATGTTGTAAAATTCCTAATTCTATGTCAAAAGAAAGCCTCTCCAGCAAGCACCAGATGATTAGATCTGTTTCATTAGTAAACGAGACAGTTTGTTATATTAATTTGTCCTTAACAAATTGAGAAATGAAGGATACACCAGTAAATTGGGACGGTATACAATCATAATATAGAATCCAATAAGGAAAATGATTAATATCATGCTTTACTTTCTTTAAATCATCTTTCTCACAAATGTGTTATTTTTTCCAATAAAGCATACAGCAAATTGATGCATTACTGATTATTAAACATAAAAAATGATGTATGGTCACAACATTCCAAAGGCATTGCACCTGTCGGAGGCTCTGAGAGTGTTATGTGACACACCTTTATGTGATATGACCAGCTAAAGCAAAAATATATAAAACACGCCTAAAATCACCTAAGAGGGGAATTATGTTTTAAAAAAAGATTCTACAAAAAAAAAGAAACACTGCCCATGACACAAAGCAGAAAATCAAAAACCACTCTCCAATACCCCCACCAGCTGAGAGAAAAATATCCTACCCTGGACGTCCCCCACACCCCGACTGAATGGATAAAATCCATACCAGGCATGCCCAGCTGACAGCAAAATCCACTCCGCCCCAAATAAGTTTGCTGGGCTAAGAGAGGCAGTGGGATAACTTTTAATGTTATGACAGAGTGCAAGGGAACAGCTTTCTTCTAATGTTAAATAGATTCCATAATAAGTTTCAAAAGTTCCCAGGAGTTCCACTCTTAAAACGTGGCTTTGCACCAGGCTAGTTACAATACACTCACAAGCAATGAAGGATAGTAAACATTGAGGAGGATAGTGATAGACTTCAAGAGGATATAGACAGGCTGGTGGCATGGGCAGACACACGGCAGATGAAATTTAACGCAGAAAAATGCAAAGTGATACATTTCGGTAGGAAGAATGAGGAGAGGCAATATAAACTAGAGGGCACAACTCTAAAGAGGGTGCAGGAATAGAGAGACCAGGGGGTAAACGTACACAGGTCGGTGAAGGTAGCAGGACAGGTTGAGAAAACGGTTAAGAAAGCATACGGGATCCTAGGCTTTATAAATAGAAGCATAGAGTATAAAAGCGAGGAAGTTATGTTGAACCATCATAAAACACTGGTTCAGCCACAATTGGAGTATTGGTTCCAATTCTGGGCACCGCACTTTAGGAAGGGTGTCAAGGCCTTAGAGAGGGTGTAGAAAAGATTTACTAGAATGGTTCCAGGGATGAGGGACCTTAGTTATGTGGATAGACTGGAACAGGGAGATCTGGGGGTTTATGTGCACAAATTGTTGAAGGTGACAATGCAGGTTGAGAAAGCAGTTAAAAAAGCATACAGGATCCTGGGCTTTATAAACAGAGGCATAGAGTACAAAAGTATGGAAACTATGATGAACCTTTATAAAACATTGGTTCGGCCACAACTGGAATACTGTGTCCAGTTCTGGACACCGCACTTTAGGAAAGATGTGAAGGCCTTAGAGAGGGGGCAGAAGAGATTTACTAGACTGATTGTAAGGATGAGGGACTTTAGTTACGTGGATAAACTGGAGAAGCTAGGGTTGTTCTCCTTGGAACAGAGATGGTTGCAAGGAGATTTGATAGAGGTATTCAAAATCATGAAGGGTCCAGACAGAGTAGATAGAGAGAAACTGTTCCCATTGTGGAAGGGTCGGGACATAGATTTAAGGTGATTGGCAAAGGTGACATGAGGAAAAACTTTTTTACACAGTGAGTGGTTAGGATCTGGAATGCAATGCTAGAGGGAGTGGTGGAGGTAGATTCAATCATGGCCTTCAAAAGGGAACTGGATAAGTACTTGAAAGGAAAAAATTTGCAGGGCTACGGGGATGGGGCAGGGGAGTGGGACTAGCTGGATTGCTCTTGAATAGGGCCGAATGGCCTCCTTCTGTGCTGTAACCTTTCTATGGTTCTATGAATGTATCTACTAGAGGTGATCTGGCACCTCCCATCTTTGATGCGCTCAGAAATCAGATTACTGATCCAATGCCCAAGTTCGACTCACGCATTGGCACCTGAAACAGCTTTGCATTGATGCAAACGAAGCAGTAAAACAGTGTTTGTGTGCGGATAAAGAGATTTAAAAAGTTAAATCATATTGGGCTAGAATTGCTGTCAAATAATCAGCAAGTTTAGTGTGCACACCGTTATAAATGTGTAAATTGTCCAGCAACCTGTGGCGTGGAAGAGATCACCCCTGTGCGATACTCCGCCGTTAGCCACGAAGATTGCAGCTCGCCTTCAACCTCCCCATGAGTTTCAGAAAATTGCTGCATTTGCCCATTAATTGCCAATTAAATTCGCCGCAGAAAGTCAGGGCTGGTACTTAACAGCGCAAGTAACTTTTTAATGACCAGAGTTATGTTCCTGTAATGCCTATCAACCTCTCCAACCCAGAAAGGGAACAATTGAAACTGTGGAGTCTCATTCCTGCAGGTAGTAAATTGTTCTTAGAGATTTTTAAAGTTTTAAATTTTTTTTTCTTACTTTTCCTTTCTGTCTCTTTTAATCCAATCTTTCTTTCCCTCTCCTTATTACTCTTTCTGTACCTGATTTGACTTTAATTCACCCTATTTCTTTCTCAATCCTTGAATCTCATTGGTTAAGGAGACAGACTGTTGTTCCTGTCGTTCACCAAGGTCCCAGATTCCCTGTTCGATCAGCCATGATCATTTTGAATGGCGCAGCAGGCCCGAAGGGTCGAATGGCCTACTCTTGCTCCTATTTTCTATGTTTCCATGTTCCCCTCGCCATTATCCGCTCGCACTTCCAGCAATTTGCAGTACAAAAAATATTCAAGCTGAAAGGTGAGGGAAAAAGTTTAAAGGGGTACGCTGCGAGATACCCTGCTCCAGCAAATTCTGGGCCAGTAGGTATCCTGAAGCCCACTTCAAGTAATGAATTCCAGCCTCTTAATTATTGTTTGTCCAATCACCACTGGAACCAATGATCTTATTGCTATTTTTTTGTTTAATTCTAGTGCCCAAAATTTAGAGAAATCAACTATCCATAACACCAGCATACTTTGTTTTATGGAGAGTGGAGTGGATAATGAATCAGTCAGTAAGAGTCCTAATGTAATCTTACCTGAATAAAAGAAAGAATCCATAGATTTCGAGAACCATGCCTATTACAGGCCAGCCAAGCAGCACCACAAAAATACCACCCAGAAAAAAACCCGTGGCTTTCATTTTGTGTTTCTGGAAGAAGAACCTGAAAGTCCTTTCTAAACCAATTACAAAGGACAAGCCCGCCACAAATAAAATCTGTAAAGGAAAAAAAAATCAAGCTTGTAAGAAGGACCTACCTGGAATGGCTGAAAAGCATACATGTACGAGACCGTGCATCCAATTTAGAACCCCAGGCTGTAAACTTTAAACACAGAGCATTCCTCCCAACATCTAGTTCTTCCCAACAGTATTTTCTATCATTCTGAAGTGTACGTTTTCCCCTCATCAAGAGCAGTCAAGTGTTATGAAATAGGATAATAGCTGAATTATTTAATATGCAAAACACTTATTTGTACTCTGGATGGTTTCTTTGTGGTCAGATGATTTTGTGAATACTAAAGGTAAGCAAATCAATTGTGGGCAGAAGTACCTCCATATGTCACAGGTATCCAATGAACTTTGAAGCATGAATATCTAGGCATAAAGTAGCTGAAGTCCTATACAATTGGAAATTTTTTCTATACATCTACATTCCATAAAGTTTAGCTGAAAATTTTCAAAACAGACATCAGTTACAGTGCTGTCACTAGGATTTCAACACGATAATGGCTGCTTAAACTTTATGTATCATGTCAACAACAACTTACATTTATATAGCGCCTTTAACGTAGTAAAATGTCCCAAGGCGCATCACAGGAGAGTAATCAAACAAAATTTGACACTGAGCCACATAAGGAGATATTAGGACAGATGACCAAAAGCTTGGGCAAAGAGGTAGGTTTTAAGGAGCATCTTAAAGGAGAGAGAGGTAGAGAGGCGGAGAGGTTTAGGGGGGGAATTCCAGAGCTTAGGGCCTAGGCAGCTGAAGGCACGGCTGCCAATGGTGGAGTGATTAAAATTGGTGATGCACAAGAGGCCAGAATTGGAGGAGCGTAGAGATCCTTGAGGATTGTAGGAATGGAGGAGGTTACAGAGATAGGGAGGTGCGAGGCCATGGAGGGATTTGAAAACAAGGATGAGAATTTTAAGCAGCTCATCTCAGGGTCAAATAGCACGGCAAGATTGTGAATGGTCTGGTTCAGCCTCAGACAGTGGCCAGGGAGAGGAATGGAGTTGGTGGCTAGGTAATGGGAGTTCATGGCGGAGACTGAAGACACTGGCTTCGGTCTTCCCAATATTTAGTTGGAGGAATTTTTTGCTCATCCAGTCGGACAAGGGAGGGTCAAGGGAAGTGGTGGTGATGTAGAACTGGGTGTCGTCAGCTTACATGTGAAACTTGAAGTTGTGTTTTCGGATGATGTCGCTGAGGGGAGGCATGTAGATGAGAAATAGGAGGGGCCCAAGGATGGATCCTTGTGGAACTCAAGGTAACAGAGCAGGAGTGGGAAGAGAAGTCATTGCAGGTGATTCTTTGGCTACGACTGGATAGATATGAATGGAACCAAGCGAGCCACTAGAAAAACCACCCAGCAGTTACAATTACATTTTGTCCTTCCAACTTGGGTTGCGCCTGTAGAGAGCTTTTTGAGAAGAACAAAACCGAGCCAAAAGAACAAGAAACATGCACCAAAGCCTGTGAACTACTGGTGGTTACAGGTTTATTACTGAATTAGAAATGACGATTTAAGAGCATCACACATGATGCACATTGCACAACACTGAGGATATTGGCTTATGTACCAACATTCTAAACATGCCTAGTAACAACACTGAGTTACACTGCAGTACAGGAGAGTTGTTTTTAAATTGGATTCTTATTTTCAATCAGCTTCATATATCCTACCTTAAGTCTTAGATCAAAATTATCTCAATGTTTCTCCTGCCACCTACTAGACATAATACAAAAACAGATGTTCTTTTCAAAGGAATGGACGTCAGAGTGAAGTAGTAATAAAAAGTACAACTTGGTTCCCCCTTTTTCTTTTTAAAAAAAAAGATATGATCAATTATAGCAAAGGGCATCTACACGTCAAAAAGATTAGTTTGTCATGATGGGGATAAATTCAGACTTTAGAGAAGCACATAGGTTCAATAAACCAAACTTACATTTCCTATCGCAAGGAGTGCCTTGTCAAAGAACAGAACCATGCCAAAGAACAGGAAAAACACGCCAAAGCCTGTTAATCCCATTCCAATTTCTGTAAAGGAAGCACATAAAAATATATTACAATCAGACTTAACATTCTGTCCTTCACTCTGGATTATCCAAAGCACAAGCCTCACTTCAAACTGAAAGTGTACAATGTTACTGATGGACAGCAACCAAAATTTTTGGCAACTAAGGAAGGATATAGTTGCCATAGAGGGAGTGCAGCAAAGGTTCACCAGAATTATTCCTGGGATGGCAGGACTGTCGTATGAGGAGAGATTGGGTTGACTCGGCCTGTATTCACTCGAGTTTAGAAGAATGAGAGGGGATCTCATTGAAACATATAAAATTCTGACAGGGCTACACAGACTGGATGCAGGGAGGATGTTTCCACTGGCTGGTGGGGGGGGGGGGGGGGGTTCCAGAATGAGGGGGTCACAGTCTCAGGATACAGGGTAGGACATTTAGGACTGAGATGAGGAGAAATTTCTTCACTCAGAGGGTGGTGAACCTGTGGAATTCTCTACCACAGAAGGTTGCGGAGGCCACATCACTGAATATATTTAAGAAGGAGCTAGATAGATTTCTAGACACAAAAGGCATCATGGGGTATGGGGAGAGAGCAGGAATACGGTATTGAGATAGAGGATCAGCCATGATCATATTGAAAGGCGGAGCAGGCTCGAAGGGCCGTATGGCCTACTCTTGCTTCTATTTTCTATGTTTCTATGTAACTACACTTAGTGAAGGGCATGCAAATGTGAAGAATGCCACATCAAATGTTCTATATATGGCAACAACATTAAAGCAAGAAAGCCTAACTTAAGGGAAAAGGTGCCAAACCCTTTTTGAATTTTATTGGGCATTGAAAACATTACTTTCCCACACTGCTATTCGTGACACAAAGCACATAAATCAATTTTTGTGCGCAGTAGGAGCTGCCTGTGCGTTTGTAGTGCTACAAGCAAAAATAACATTTGCAAAACAAATGATTCTATATCTCGTCCTACACTTTTTTTTTAAAAAAAGCATAATTTCTTTATCCTCCCTACACAACATATCCAGGCAAAGAAGCCTCCAGACATCGAAGGGAGGGGCATCGTGTACCAAAAGGTTCATTCAATTGTTCAGAGTTTAAACATGTAAAATTTGCAAAAAATGTTTCAAAGGGCATGATTGGGCATTGTCCTTGATGGTTACTGTAGTTCCTGCTGAGATATTGAAACGTTGTATTTTTGTTCATAATATTTCCACTTTAAGACTGAAACCAAATTGCAGGGAATTAATTTGCTGAAATGTGGCAGTAAAATCACTGATACTACAATTACTCTTACATACATTTCTTGCAATTAACCTCGGTGGAAGGGATATTCCTACTACCCGGTCAGATAAAAACTTACTGGGGTTGAGTTTCCGCTAGTTATATCAGCGCAATCCCGGCGGAATTGGCCGGACCAGCGCAACAGATCGGGGAATTTTAAACGCAATTGACTTACGCCCAAAACCACTTGTGTTAGAAACTGACTAGTGTACACCAATGAAACTATTAAATGGTTCAGAATAATTATTTTTTTAAAAAGTCATTTTCAGTGATTCTAAATCGGGTTACTCACAGGTGGAGGACTGGACACCCTTATTAAAAATGCTTATTTTTGCTGATAAACCCATTTCCAGCTGTATTAATAAGACTGCACCAGGTTACCACTCAAATACATCAAGGAATACTTTTAATGGAAAGAAAAAAAAGAAACAATTACATTCTAATGGTCAATGGAAGATTTTACGTTTGTGATTATGCAAATGATTTTTAATGGAAACTTGAGGCCTAATCTAACCAGTGCAATTTCAAGCACATTTTGGGTGCAATTTCCTAATTGTGCCCAAAGCAGAAACTCTACCCCACTGTGTTTGGATGGTTGTACAGTTGGATTTATATAGTCACTTTCATATCAATGCTAATGTTTTTGGGTGCACAATGTGAAAGTGGTAATATAACTTGAGCTCTGATCAGACACTTGAATGCAATAATGCCAAGGGATGAGAGACTCTCTTTCTAGACGGCATCTCAAACTGTTTGGGCTTTGCATCGTGTGGGCTGTAACCCCAATCTGGTGTGAATCTTTTTTTTTCAAGGTGTTTATGCAGCCTGTTGAATTCCCTGGGCATTTGAGGCAAATCTACAGCCCACTTTTCCCTAATACAATTCCCTAATTCAAGTACATATGTGCAGAGTTTTCATCTGTCAGGTAGACATCAAGTCACAGCCTGCAGTATAACTCTCAGTTAAGACTAGGTAGTGTAGTATAACTGCACCTGTACATGACGGTCCAAGTGTAGACTTACCCCATTTCAAATCTATCCCTTTTATAAAAACTTATTGCGTTGGTCACTCCATTTGATATGGAATTAATTGGGTTTGAGATGCACTTGATTTTTGTTAAAATAATTTTTTTTTTTAAAAGGGGTTTAAAATATTCTTGAGGAATTAAGCTACTTTTTCATAAGCATATTGTTTCTTCAACAGTGTATCATCTTAAATCATACCATCACTCTTAGGAGTAACTATTTTTAAAATCTGAAAACCAAATAAAACAAGGGTTTGGGTATTTAACATCAGATTTCTTCTCCTTTTCGTTTCAATTTTATCTCAAGGATAAATACAAGCGAGGGAGAGCATTTGATCCATCTAGCTTATCTTATGCACAAAAGGCAATTTGGTTTAGTGCCTTAATCATCAATAAAAATTGCTCTGGATACATCCCATGATACAAAAAGCCATGCTATACAAGGGGAATGAGTTAGACGATCAAAGCCAGAATACAAAAAGGTGACTCCTACACTATTTTCCCAGGGGCCAAAATTTGCAACAGAGGATTATGCTGCACTTGAAAAAGTAAAACTTAAGAGTGTCTTATCCACACTGATAATATTATGATTTAAATCACAAGTTTAATTAGATTGTACATTTAATTATTTTAGTGGTGCTTCCTCAGTTTGAGGGGACACTTGTGCAGTTGCCTGTTAGTGACAGGCTGTGGCTCAGCGGTAGCACTCTCACCTGAGTAAGAAGGTTCTGGGTTCCAGTCTCAGTCCAGATATTTGAGGACATCGAGGCTGACAATCCAGTGCAATACTGAGGGAGTGCTGCAATGTTGGAAGGGCCGTCTTTCGGATGGGACGTTAAACCGAAGTCCCGTCTGCCCTCTCAAGTGGATGTATAAGATCTGGCAGCACTATTCCAAGAGCAGGGGAGTTCTCTCCAGTGTCCTGGCCAATATTTATCCCTCCACCAACATCACTAAAACAGATGATCTGGTCACTGCTGTTTGTGGGATCTTGCTGTGCACAAATTGGCTGCATAGTTTCCTACATTACAACAGTGACTACACTTCAAAAAGTACTTTATTGGCTGTAAAGCGCTTTGGGACGACCTGAGGTCACGAAAGGCGCTATATAAATGCAAGTCTATCTATCTAACCAGCATCATCCCCATTAGCTTATTTAAACCGGGCAACAAGTGATTTAGGTTTCCACAGAAAGCCGCTTCTACTTGCTCACCCTCACGTGTGCTCCTCAAATGTTGTTTGTACCGACACGAGTGAATATTCACACGCAGCGAGACCCCCTACAATTAGCCGCCATCACCCTAACTGGGAGCGGGGCGCCGCTGTTCAGACTCGGTCTAACTCCATTGACCACAGGGTTATGCTCAAGCCAGGCAAGCCTCCCGTGTTTATTGGGTCCGCTTCAAAGGCTTGACTGACACGGTTAATGAATGGCCGCCCGGTGCCCACAGCTGTTGCGTTGCGGACCGGCCCGGCCCGGCCCCAGGCCGGTATGTAGGCCGCAGGGCGGTTTATTTTTAAAAAGGAAAGGGCCAGCCCCTCCCCGGTTCACAGCTCAGCTGCAAGCGGGCCCCGCTCGGGGTGGACACGTCCCCGGGATCACTTACTCTGCGAGTCCGTCAGGGAAATCATGTTGGCGGCCGCTGATTCTCATCGGCTTCTCAAAATCCACATCAGCCGCCACGTCTTCCGGAAACACGCGCCTCCCCCCGCCCCCCGTCACCTAGCACCCGCTGCTTCCGAGGGCGGCGGCGCGCGCACGCCGTGCCGAGTGATTGACAGCGGAGGAGGCCCCGCCTCCCTCTGGTGCGCACGGTGCCGAGTGATTGACGGGGGGAGGAGGCCCCGCCTCCCTCTGGTGCCGAGTGATTGACGGGGAAGGAGGTTCCATCTCTGGTGCGCGCGGTGCCGTGTGATTGACAGAGGGGAGGAGGCCCCGCCTCCCTCTGGTGCGCGCGGTGCCGAGTGATTGACGGGGGGAGGAGGCCCCGCCTCCCTCTGGTGCGCGCGGTGCCGAGTGATTGACGGGGGGAGGAGGCCCCGCCTCCCTCTGGTGCCGAGTGATTGACGGGGGGAGGAGGCCCCGCCTCCCTCTGGTGCCGAGTGATTGACGGGGAAGGAGGTTCCATCTCTGGTGCGCGCGGTGCCGTGTGATTGACAGAGGGGAGGAGGCCCCGCCTCCCTCTGGTGCGCGCGGTGCCGAGTGATTGACGGGGGGAGGAGGCCCCGCCTCCCTCTGGTGCGCGCGGTGCCGAGTGATTGACGGGGGGAGGAGGCCCCGCCTCCCTCTGGTGCCGAGTGATTGACGGGGGGAGGAGGCCCCGCCTCCCTCTGGTGCCGAGTGATTGACGGGGGGAGGAGGCCCCGCCTCCCTCTGGTGCCGAGTGATTGACGGGGGAGGAGGCCCCGCCTCCCTCTGGTGCCGAGTGATTGACGGGGGAGGAGGCCCCGCCTCCCTCTGGTGCCGAGTGATTGACGGGGGGAGGAGGCCCCGCCTTCTGTCTGGAGCCGCGCGCGGGGCGCTGCCGCTTCCTTCCTTCAGCTCCGGTGCTGAGCACCGATTACAGGTTTGAAGCGGCGAGTACCGGGGCGTGATTTTCTCTGGCGGTGAGGGCGGCGGGGCCCGTGTCTTTCGGTGGATTGGTTTGGTTTGGTTTGGTTTGGGTTGTGGCGATGCCAGTCTGGCGGACGGTCCATAAACAATCCGGGAATTTGAATGAAACGGCCGACACCGGACGTGGTGATGTCATGGAAAGGCCTGCGGAGCTTTGCACGGCCTTGGTGTCTGGGTTAATGTTATTCGTTGTTTGTTGGCCAATGGCGAGTGCTCTAAATGCTGATTGGTATTTTATTTTTTCCTTTGCAAAAACCGTTTTGCAGATTAAGCCCGAGGTTTCCTCATTCTGAAAGTTTTGATTCAATTTTTCATCTGATTTGCTTGCAGGTCGTTTCACCTATTTTTTAAAAAATATAATTGAATTCAGAAAATGAAACAAAACCTGGAGATCAGGAAGGGGAGGGTTGTCATAAGTTTCCAACAATGTTCCAGTTGAGAAGTTTAAGGCAACACCTTTTTTTAAAATTAAAAATAAGATCATGACAGGAGGAACATATGACTTTGAACCACTGGTTCCCAAAGCTCTCCACCGCTGACTGGGGTTTTCCCCACATGTCTGAGTCTGTTGTAGACTAATTGATAGAGATTGATTGCTGTGATTAGTCAACAATTCCACTGTCATTGTATCATGTCGCTACCAGGATGGTAGAAGGTGAACTAGATGGACTTTGGTCTTTTTTCGTCTAGCAATTCCTATGTTCATATGACTCATTCAGTGTCTGGTACTGTGATGGCAGGCCGCCAAATTTGGCTTTAGAACTGTGACAGATGTAAACGTTTCCGAGCTGAAAATTCCCAAGAGGTTTCATGTTGACCAAATTCTTTGCTGCAGAATCAGCCAAGATTACCAAAGTTCTCAAGTGTCCTAAACACAGGACTTTTATGATTGAATAGCGCATGAACAAAGGCCAAAATTCAGATTCGGACCAGAAGGTGTTGACAACAAAACAAACAGTGGACAAAATGACATTTGTAATCAGAAGATACATCCTTGTATCCTACATGTTAAATACAAAATGTGAAAGGTTACCAAACTCTGGTTACGTGGCTTGCTCTATATTGCCTACTTGGATGTACGGTATTGCGTTAGCTGAGTTATTTCTGTGTTTTGACCCTCTTTTCCCCCTCCCCCACCATACATGTAATGTAACCCAGGACTGTCCCAGCTTTTTGTAGTTTTGGACGGATTAGTCTTGTACCACGGAGCCTCATGGGTCACTTTTCTATTAATTTGCTCCAATCCCAGCCCGCAAGTACTAACAGATCTTGGCAATTTAGCATTTATGCAGCAACAAGGCAACAGTGCCGTGAACAACCCTGTCCAAGGTCCTCGGAATTCAGACCGGGCAAACACGCGAGAAGGAAATCGAAGCGCAAATAGAACGGTGTTGCATGGGCTGGATTGCCAGAGCTCGTGGCCATGGGGCCCACAGGCTGTAGATTGGGAACCCCTGATACAATCTGTACCGCAGAATGCCATCTGTGCATATGTCGTGATTTGGAAACACCACTGCAGGAACTAAGTTGTTACAATGCATTTAAATAATGTTTAACAATAACAAATGGTCAGGATGAAAGCCTTGCGGAAACTTTTAAGCAGGGAGGCTTTAATATGGACCTGTAAAAAGCCAGGGATTCTTACAAATGCCACTGCAATTCACTTGGTTATATATTTTATAGGTTTTGAAGGCATACGAGTATTTCTGAGGAGTGGATTGTTACTGTTTCAGGAATGGCTGATGTTTCAGGTGAGTTAATCACTTGCTGTAGTGGCACACTGTTAGTAAGAACTCTGTTTTGATGTATACTTGGTGAATGTTGTACTCAGTGCTTGAGATAGTCGGCATTATAGGCTCCTAGGGCAGAGTACAGCTGCCTCAACGTTGAGCTTTAAACTTAACTTTGGAAGAGCATCTCCTGCACCTGTGTAACATTTCTGCCCTAGCCGAGTAGGTTGTAGAGCGAGATTACCAATTCACATTTAGATTTTATGAGGAGTTCTGCTGTTGACTTGTGGCCACTAGGACATGAGTTGAGACTGACCAAACTAGAGGGTTTATTCACAGATCCCAGTGCTGAGCCTTGCAAGATGGGAGTGCAAGTTGGAGATAGGGCGACAGCACTTTCGCCCCGATTCTTTGACCTGCCATCTATTGGGTCTTAGTGCTGGGAGCATAGGGTTGCTGAATTTCCCCATTTAGAGCTAACACAGAGAAGAGATTCTAATCTGATCAGCATGAGCTGCATTCAAACCGATGTTGCAGAGGTGAAAGGGCAGGTTCCTCATCCATTGTGTGCCCAACTCCAGATAGGACAATGTTAAGTCGCAGTGGCGCCATGATTCATTATGTGGGTACCCCAAATCACTGTATCATGCAGCGGTAGGATGCAGGTTTGTGCCTTTGATGAATCTTTGGATCTTGGTTGTGCCATCAGAGAGAGGAGACACTTAGAGGGTAATTTTAACCTAACCCGGACTTCGAGAAACTGATATGATCGGGTGCAATACTGTTTTTACACCCCACCCAATTTTATTCCCTTGAAGTGAATGGAGAGTAATATTGGGCGGGGTGGAAAACTGGCATTCCAACCGATCCCATGGGTTTCCCGCTCGGAGAGTTAGGTTAAGATTACCTCCCTAATTTTTTTTTTGTTCAAGCAATAAAAGCAGAGTAGAAGGCGTTCTAGATTTGCTCAGAATTTGTGTCGGCCAGACTCCAGTTTTTAAATCTTTCTCTTCTGCCTTAACCAAGATCAGTAGTAAAAATAAGACATGTGCGCGATCAGCTAATCTCATTTTGAAGTATTATAATTTTGTGGACTTAAGTACATGGAAATAATGAAGTAGTTGTAAGGGAACAGACAGGTGTGCAAGTGAATCTGGTTATACAGTAGGAAATATTACTGGAGGAAGACTGTGTAGCATAATCTAATTGAATGGCGGAACAGGCACGAGGGGTTGAGTGGGCCTCCCCCTGTTCCTATGATAAAGTGATAGGCATGGGTATAATAATCTACCTAAGTATCTGTATAATTTTTGTTTAATCATTTTGTTTTTGAATTAAAATCTGACACTAATGTTATTTGATAGCCAAACAGTTTGTTTAAAGGAAAGGGTGAGAGGAACACATTTACAGATTGTGTGAAGACCGGCAATTTGCAACGTGGGGGTTGATTGCCCTGCCCTCCCTCTCCACCCCACTGGTTGCTCCAGTCCAGGCCAAGCTATGGCTGACTTTGGTGTACTGAGCCATTACCTTGACTCGGCAGCCCTGTCCCCTGGCAGGGCCTTGCACCAGCAAACTGGGCAGAAATAAGAACGTAGCTGCAGGCCTGGCTGTTAGCTTTGGGGTATGTGGCCCCAAAATCAACCTGGTCTTGTTATATAAAAAGAAAGAGGACTACTTTCCTTCTGTGCTTGTTGCTGATCCTTCTCAGATTCTCCAATCTGAGGCAGTCACTTACAATAGGCCCACCACCACTAGCTACATTGGGTGCCCTCTGGGTCTGGGTGCTCAGCTGGCAGGAGGGCTGGAAACACGTTGGACCAGCTCCTGTTGCAGCCATAGGTCCTGCTCACCCCTTCGGAGGAAGCCCCAGCAATCCCGGTCTAGAGAGCCACCCGATGGCTCTCCGCCCCCTAGACTTTTCCTTGGAGCAGAGGTCAGGAAAATTGGCCCCTTGGGGTTGGATGTTTGGTTGGCCCTCAGAGTGGCTTGAGCCAATAGTTGCTAGTTTGCTAATAAAAGATTTGTTAAACCTGTATGTTTTCCATAGCACCTCCCATTACAGGGACATCACTGCAGAACTATATACAGAAATTTAAAACTACAGCAATAATATCCACTTAAATGCTATTTAATTTAAGTTTGGGTTACCAATGTTTGTAAAATCTCTTAGTATTTGAATTTTCCACTTTATGTAAACGCTTCTCATACTCTTATTCTGTTCCAATGCTATTGGTGGAGTAACTTGAGCATCTTGGTTAAAAATTATATTATATATAGATCTGGAGGAGCAATTGGCATTGATCGACAGTGAGATGCAGGCCTTGGAGGTCCAGATTCAGGAACTGCTGCAGAGACAGCAGGTGCTGCAGGAAAGGAAGCAGCGACTGAAGAAAAAGATAGAAAAACTGTCCGACAATTATGAGGCCGGATCGAGCGCAATGTCAAGGGCATCTGCAGAAGACTGGAACAAGAAAGGTATAGTGAAACCAGATCAGATCTGATCCACTTTTGTTTGAAGAATGTTAAGAAAGAAAGACTTGCATTTCTATAGCGCCTTTCATGACCTCAGGACGTCCCAAAGAGCTTTACAGCCAATGAAGTACTTTTGAAGTGTAGTCACTGTTACAATGTAGGATACACAATTTGCGCATAGCAAGGTCCCACAAAGAGCAATGAGATAATGACCAGATAATCTGTTTTAGTGATGTTGGTTAAGGGATAAATATTGGCCAGTACACTTTCGAATAGTGCTGTGGGATCTTTTGCGTCCACCTGAGAGGGCTCATCTGGTTTAACGGCTCATCTGAATGACGACAACTCCAACAGTGCAGTACTGTCTGACCTTCTGACTCAGAGGCGAGAATGGTACTGACACCCAAAGTACAAAGCTCCTTTTGAGATCACCTCAGTTACAGCTGCTCGCCCTTTTCGGTCCATCTCCCAGCCGTGTTGTTTCCAGATCTGAGAGTTGTGTTGGTTCTAGTTATGAAGAAAGGCTCAAATATTTGGGGACAGAGGTTAAGGATTGGGGATCACCGCGAGCTAGCGAAGCAGTAACAAAGGGGACATAGACTCAGGAATTGCACTAGAACAATGAAGGGATGAGTTCCACAAAATGTTGTCATGTGGAAGGTTATTAGTACGTGGAATACGCAGATATGAAATTGACAGGCAGGAAAGGAACAGCTGGCCCATCCAGCCAGCCCCACACATCATGATGGCTGGAGCATCATGACTAGACACTTCCTACCCCCTTTCTTCCCTCTCCACCACAGCCATGTAATCTTCTGGGACAGGCAAAAAAAAACAAAGAAAAGTCCAGGGCCAGTAAGGGAAAAAATACTCTGTAAAATTCTTCTCCAATCCCTTCCGGCGATCGAAACCCACCGAGGAGATCAAACGGGCCAAGTGTTATCTATGAAGATACTTACCTTCTATATGATGCGATCTCTGCTCCAGTCAAACACCGGTCCAGCTCCCTCTTGAAGGCGTGTGGAAAGTCAGCACCCACCACACCAGCTGACAACGCATTCCAGTGGCTCATTACTCTGGGAAAAGAAGACCCGCCCAACATCCAGTCTATTCCTACTCTTGCATAGTTTAAACTCATGTCCCCTGGTCCTCCCCAAATGCTTTAGCACAAGTGACTATTGAGAAAAAGACTATAACATTTAACTGGGAATTGGTTAAATATTTGAAAAGGAAGTCTATAAAAGGATAATGGGAAAGGCCAGGTAAATGGATTAGATTTGACGGCGGTAGTTGGACATGGTCCACCCAGCCTGCCCCATAATCCTGTTCCTCCTGGCTCACAAGGAGAGCTTAAAAAATTTTGGCCCTCTCCTGGGCCTGGGCCTGTTCCTGCATGGCGCCAGGTTTCCCTGACGAGACCAATAGTGGGCACCGAACACGTGACTGGGTGTTAAAATCTCGTCAGGGGTCTGAATGACATCATCAGACGCCGACCGTCCCATTTCAGTGAGGCCCTCGTCTGCCTGGGCCGACGGCCTCGCACTCTGGCCAAAATACGCCTGGAAAAAAGGTGCGTGGCGGAAGTAGTCATGGATCCTTGAGTAGGATGCTGCTCTGATTTTAAACCCCCACAAGCCCCATTCTCGTCTGCGAGTTAACCTTGGGCCTTGTGTTTCTACGAGCTGCTCATGATAATTTGAACTTTTTGAAACTGTAAAAGTTCCGTAGGTTTCTTGCTAAGGGTCTGCAAACACCCCACCTCAGATCTTTAGTTACAGTGTCAGCTGAAGGACTCGTGGTAATTAGGACCATATTTGGCGTTCACACAAGTACAACCACAAAGTCTGCATGGTGGATTTTACAAATTTGTGTCGAGCGTCACACAACATGAGCGTATATCGGAAATTCGGGTGCAGTGGTGTGCGAACCATGTGTGATTTTTCCATCCATCTTTCGTTATCGAGTCGACTGTAAGGATTAGCGCTCCTGCCACAGAGCTTCACGCAATGGCAGCGCATGTTAGGAACTCCGTCAAGATCAACACACCCAGCAGAGTTTTCTTTGTCCGTTAATTTTAATGGATGGAACATCACATGGGGCCGCACTGACCTCAATGCCCAAATATGCGATAAATGCTCCCACCGTGGAGCTTTGTGCTGGGAGCACAAATTCATAAAATCCCCCCTTTACGGCAAAATAAATGCTCCATGTTGCTAGAATGTTTTATGCAAGTTAAAATGACTTTAAGTTATGTTAAGAATGTAAAAATGACTGGAAGTAGAACAGTCTGATTGCAATTATCTGTAAATTGATTGTAAATGTCAATTAGGAAGATAAAAAGAACTAATATAATACGTTATCATGCTCTCCGGACGCATCAAACCACTTTACAGCCAATGGATTACCTTTGAAGTTTGTTGTTATGTAGGCAAATGTAGCAGCCTATTTGTGCATAGCAAGGTCCCACAAGGAGCAAATGAATAACGAGATGAGCTGTTTTTTGATGGTGGTAGTTGAGGGAAAATGTTGGCCAGTACGCTGGAAGAACTCCCCTTCTTTGAATACTGTCATGGGATCTTTTACATCCACATGAGCTGACGGACAGGGGCTTGGTTTCATGTCTCACCTGAAAGAAGGCACTTCCAACAAGTAGCACTCTTAAGTGTCAGCCTAGATTATGTGCTGAGGTCAGTAGTGGGGCTTGAACCCACAACCTTCTGACTCCGAGCTGAGAGTGCTACTAACTGAGCCAAGTTAAATTATAGTAGAAATAGTTGAAGGAATGCATTATATGTATCCAAAAATATTAGTTATCCATATACAGGATACAATGCAAGGAAGGTTGGCTGGGTTGGATGTTTATATATAGATCTTTAGAAACTTCTCTTTTATAATATATATAATAATAGTAGTAGTACTGAAATTTAAATGCTGAAAATTATGGTTATTACTTAGTGATCAACACTGTGGTCAGTAGTTTGTTTTTTTTTGCAAATGTAGTTTATCAGTATAATTTATTTTTTATTCCTGGCTAGATTTTTCATGGTCACAGAAGGTTGGCGAGGTTTTGAAGAGCGTTTTTAAACTGCAGACCTTCCGACCGCTGCAGCTTCAAGCCATCAACGTTACAATGGCAGGAAAGGATATATTTCTGATAATGCCTACAGGTGGTGGGAAGAGCTTGTGCTATGAGCTGCCAGCTGTCTGCTCCTCTGGTATGTACTGCAAGGTGCTGATGTTGTTCCTTTCAGTAATGCAGTATTTTATTTCCATCCCAATTCATTGGTACGTTGTTAGTTATCAATACTTTTGAGTGTTGAAGAAGCCTAAGTGATTCTTGTCATCTGAATTTTTTTTTAAATCATTATTTTTTTCTTTTTGCTTTTACCATGCTTCAAAATATTCATGTTTAAACGGTGACTGCTGCTCACTTCAGGAGTACTGGCTTGGGAATGTTATAAAGAAAGAACTTGTATTTGTATAGCACCTTTCATGTCCTCAGGATGCCCCCAAACTCTTCACAGTTAATTGATTACTTTTGGACTGTTGTGTAGGCAAACTCAGCAGCCAATTTGTACACAACAAGATCCCACAAACAGCAATGAGATAAATGACCAGATCATCTGTTTTAGTGATGTTCATTGAGGGGTAAATAATGGCCAGGACACTGGGGAGAACTCCCCCATTCTTCTTTGAATAGTGCTGTGGGATCTTTTACATCCACTTGACCAGACGGGTGGAACCTCGGTTTAAAGTCTCATCCGAAAGACGGCTCCTCCGACAGTGCAGCACTCCCTCAGTATTGGACTGAAGTGTCAGCCTCGATTATGTGCTCAAGTCTCTGGAGTGAGGCTTGACCCCATAACCTTCTGATTCAGAGTTGAGAGATCTACCAACTGAGCCAAGGCTGACTCTAGAACAGCTTGGGACCATCAGTGAGAAGAAAGTGAATTAAATTCAGTAGGTACAATTATTAGCTTAGGTGGCTTTAGTGACCTTGTCCATTTCAGTGACCTATTCAATTGCAGTTCTCGTGCTGATTAACCCTACATACAATGAAAACTGGTGTTTAAGTCACACCTTTGTTTAGTTTCTTTTAACCAATAGACTAGTTATAAAATAGCACTGGGATGCACACATAGGGCTCGATTTTAGCACCCGCGATCGGGTGCGTTCCTGGCGGGGGGGGCTACGAAAATCGGGGATTCCCGTGGCGGGTCAGGAGCCCAGCTCCAATCCGCCCCATTTCCGGGTTCCCCACTGACGCGCTCATATGCGCGCGCAGCCCCCGCATGTGGGACTCCCGCCGGAGCTATTTATCTAGGTATTTCAGGTCGTTTCGAGACCTGATTAACGTGATATTTTAGGAGGGTTGGGATTTTGCAAACAACTGGGACTGTTTCCCGTACTGGGGGAAACACTCCCAGTTCAAATGGACGTGTTGCAGCCATCAGCCTGTGGCAGCTGCAAAGGTCCATTTGACGGGTGGGGGGAGACCCTCACTCATTGCAGGAGGCCACTCTGTCACTTTGGACAAAGTTTGGCCTCCACCATCCTCCTCCTAACAACAAAATTCACTAACTTGCTCACTTACCCCGGTGTCCAGACACATGTACCTACCTTGCGGACCCCCTCAGATGTACATCTTCCGGATGGGGGCCGCCGTGGCTGCAGTCATGACCTCCTCGGAGAGCAAACAGCATCACCAGCCTCGCCGGCCATGCCGTCTACCTCTGACACGTGGAGCTCCACAACACAGTGCTGTGACACATCCACCTGCACAGCAGGAGGGAGGGCAAGTGTAGAGAGAGATGCGTCGCAGAGGGCACTACCCTCGCCACAGGGTCCACAGACTGAGGCTCAGCTTCCTGGACCTCTCTGAGCAGCAGTGCACACGGAGGCTCAGAGTCACTCGACATGTAGTCGTGGACATCTGCAGCCTCCTTCATGCCGAGCTGCTCCCAGCTGGCCCGAGCACCATCTTCTTACCTGTCGCTGTCAAAGTCACCACTGCCCTCAACAACTTCTCCTCCGCATCCTTCCAGGGTGCCTCCGGGGACATCGCCGACGTCTCTCAGTCATCTGCACAAAAGAGCCCTGCAAATACACCTACACCCACTTTGCAGTGACACAATGGGTGGCATCAGGTGTGGGTCTTCATTGTGATCCTCAGGAAAGGGCTTTATTGCACAAACCAGACAAGATTCGCAAAGACGTGACAGTAGTGGTGCCAATATAATATGTAATGTGAGTTGGTCAGAAATTAAGTATAAGTAAAAACCATGACAAACCCTCAAACACCCTTGTGCATCCCCTTCATACTCACGACATGTTTGCCTTATGCTGCCTACTGCACATATGTGATGCATGCCCTGTGGCTGCAGCACAGGTAGTGGCAGGTTGAGTGAGGCTGACTGTGAAAGAGATGCATGAGAGGGTGAGTATGAGATAGAGCCATGAGATTGTATGAGGATTGGGTTGAGTGGTAGTGGCGGGATGAGTACTGGCGAGGTGAGTAAGTGCAGGTAAGATGAGGATGAGGTTTGAGTGGGTGTGAGGGGAGTTGTGACAGAGATAGTGTTGGCAGTGCAGAAGGAGTTGTGGGGTGGGGGCAGTGATGTGGCAGACGGAGTGTAGGGGAATGAGTAAGTGTACTTACTTTGGCTGATCTACTTAGATCATTGCAGCGCCTCCTGCACTGTATGCAGGTGGGCGATATGTTGGTGGTGCAGGTGACCTCCTCTGCCACCTCGAGCCAGGCCTTCTTGGTGGCAGAGGCAGGCCGCTTCCTCCCGCCCGCCGGGGGGAAGATCTCTGTCCTCCCCCTCCTCCACACCCCATCCAATAAGAGCTGGAGTGAGGCATCATTAAACCTGGGAGCAGCCTTCCCCCTGGGCTGCTCCATGCTGTAATTTTTGCTATTTGTTGCAGCATCAGTCAGTGGAGAACCGCCCCTTTAGATAGAGCTCCTCCAGATGACAGATCTTACTGCGCATGCGCAGTCCGCCCGCCGCGCAGCTTAGCAGCGGGGAACCCGGAACAACAGGCAAGTGGATCCAATCAGCCTGCGATTGCGCGCGGGGTAGACTGATTTCACCGGGCGCGTTACCCACGCGCCCAATCGACCCCCCGCCACCATGGTAATATCGGGCCCATAGAGTTTAATGATAAAGTTTAAAAAATCCCACAAAAACTTTAAAGGTGACTAGAATTCATTGTAACTTGGATTTTTAAGAAGTACTGATGGTGAATATATATTAAAAGCTGGTATAGGGGAAATAATTGCTCACTTGTTTGATTAGGATTCACTCTGATAATCTGTCCATTGATCTCGTTGATGGAAGATCAACTAATGGTCCTAGAACAATTAGAAATCCCATCCACCATGCTGAATTCCAACAGCAGTAAGGTAAGAAAGAAAGAACTTGCATTTATATAGCGCCTTTCATGACCTCTGGGCATCCCAAAGTGCTTCACAGACAATGAAGTATTTTTTTGAATTGTAGTCACTGTTGAAATGTAGGCAAACGCAGCAGCCATTTTGCACACAGCAAAGTCCCACAAACAGCAATGAGATAAATTACCAAATAATTTGTTTTAGTGATAAATGTTGACCAAGACACCAAAGAACTCTACTGTTCTTCTTCGAATAGTGCCATCGGATCTTTTACTTCCATTTGAAATCAAATGCATTTTTAAATGTTGCCTATCCTTGTAACATACTACAGATGTTAGTATTGCTTTGTTTGATATGGCTAATTTGTTTAGTCTGAATGAGGGAGTGGAGGTGTACAGACAGGCTCTTCCATTTATAGACCTCGGTCCCAAACAGTGTCATTTCCAGTGATTTTGACCCTTGTATGCAACCATTCAAACACACAGTTAACCATCAAACACCGAACGAGATCTGTCCAGGGATGTCCTACCCTTTTATCTTTGTGGGCTGCATACTGCGTTCTATGGTGCCTCGAAGGCCATGTATAAACCGATGTTTCCATCAATTAGCTGATATCTCAAGTTGCTTATCCTAATAAATCTTGGTGCTCTGATTTTGGATTCATCCACCAATGAGGTAACAGCACTAAAAATAGTGCTTTTTAAACCTCCAGGCAACAGGAAAACCTACAGGAAATATCAGCAAATAAGGATGAGTGCAAAGACGATTGAGTTGCCTGGGCTTCAAGGGCCATGTTGCTGAGGCTTGGGCCCTGAAATTTGCGGGGAGGGTGCGGGAGGGGAGAAGAGAGACCGCAATCGGGTGAGGGGGGGAGGTTGATAGGCCGCGATCGGGGGGAGGGTGGGGAGAGAGAGAGGCTGCGATCGTTTTGGGGGTTGGGGGGGAGAGTCACCGATCAGGGGGAGGAGGAGGCTGCGATCGGGAGGGGGGGGAAGAGGCCACGATCGGGGTGGTGGTGGGAGAGGCCGTGATCGGGACTGGGAAGAGATATCGGCAATCAGGGCTGGGGGAGGGGTGGAGGCTTTCAATCAGGGCTGGGGAGACCAAAGGATTTTATGACTGGCCGGGCGGAGTACTCCTCCTCCTGGTGCACAAGCAGTGCTGAAAGAGCCACTTACCTTGTGGAGCTGGCAGCTGCTGCCTCTCTTTCACTGCTGGGTTTTCCGACCCCTGGGAAACCCGTGCAGCAACAGGAAATTTTAAATCAGGCTCCCAATTGCGCTGGGGGACCCCAATTTAAATATGTTAATTAGATTTCCTGCCTCACTACAGCGGGACACTCAGCCGTCCTGATATCCACCGCCTTAATAAGGGGGCGTGCATGGCACGTTGGGGGCCATGTTCCTCATATTTAACTCTTCAATATCGAGGCCTTGGAGGCTGCAGGTTGGACACCCTGCAGTGAGGCTACGGGAAGGTTCTGATTCAACACAGAATCTCTGAGCCTTTTATGCACTCAGCAACCACTACAGACCCTGACATCTGGAGTACTATATATAGTTCTGGGCAAGGCATCTTTGGAAGGATATATTGGCCTTGGAGGGGGTGCAGCACAAATTCACCAGAATGATACTGGCGCTAAAAGGGTTAAATTATGATCGGTTGCATAGACTAGGCTTGTATTCCGTCAAGTTTTGAAGATTAAGGGGTAACCTAATTGAGGTGTTTAGGATGATTGAAGGATTTCGTAGGGTAGATAGAGAGACTATTTCCTCTAGTGGGGGAGTCCAGAACAATTAGAGCTAGGCCGTTCAGGGGTGATGTCAGGAAGCAATTCTTCACACAAAGGGGAGTGGAAAACTGGAAAACTCTCTCCAAAAAAGCTGTTGAGGCTGGGGTCAATTGAAAATTTTAAAACTGAGATCAATGGATTTTTGTTAGGTAAGGGTTACGGAACCAAGTTGGGTAAATGGAGTTAAGATACAGATTAGCCATGATCTAATTGAATGGTGGAACAGGCTCATAGGGGTGAATGGCCTACTGCTGTTCCTCGAAAATTATGGTCAGTGCCAGTGCATCCAGCTCATCAACAACTGCAAAGTTGACTACCTCAAGTTTGACGAGATAGTCGACTGTGTGTCAGATTCAGAGCAAAGTTCTGCCTGACAATGGGCATTTATCACCTTGTGTTCATTACACCAGTGTCTACTGTGAATTGTGAACAAAGTTTTTCTGCAGTTAACTACAAAGTATAATTGCACCGGCCTTGCACCATCTTCACAGGACATTCTTTTGAGGATCCTTCAGAATGGCCCAGTGACGTTACACTTTGAGCTAATGAAAGATCCATTAGACCTTCACTGGTAATAATGAGCGTGTGTGTTGGATCATTGTTTACCAACTTCCATTTCTGTTCTAACATCCACACAGACCTGAGTGCTGTAAAGTGAAAAGCTTCTTGGCAGCAATTGCGATCTGGAAGTGACGTTGAGTGTTGAGCTCAAAGTTGAGCTTGCTAACCGCTGCTGAGGATATGTTTGTTTTACTAATTCTCTATATTTTGATAGTGAGATTTGGTAACCCCTCCTGAGGGACATTTAGTTCCCGTAGTACAGTAATTATTTATAGTGATACTTTCTTTGACAGGAGCATGTAAAGTGGGTCCATGACGAAATGCTCAACAAGACCTCCAAGTTGAAGCTCTTGTATGTGACCCCAGAGAAGATTGCTAAAAGTAAAGTCTTCATGTCCAAGCTGGAAAAGGCATACCAAGCGGGATGCCTGGCCCGCATTGCTGTGGATGAAGTTCATTGTTGCAGTCAATGGGGTCATGACTTCAGGCCTGGTGAGTACTAAAGTCTTCAGAAGTCCCAATGGGGAAAAGTACCTACAGCTTTGCACTTCATATGATAGTTGTATATTAAGAAATAAGACAATATGCATTGAATTTAGAAGGCAGTACATTAATAAATATTCCACATTAAGAAAGAACTTACATTTATATAGCATCTTATCACGTCCTCAGGACAACTCAAACGACTTCACCTCCAATGAATTATTTTTAAAGTGCAGTCACTGTTGTTATGTAGACAAATGCAATGGCCAATTTGAGCATAGCAAGGTCCCGCAAACAGCAAACGAGATGAATTACCAGTTGATTTTTTTTGCCGATTTTGGTTGAGGGAGGAACAATGGCCAAGACACTGGGAGAACTCTGCTTTCTGGAGAGCGTGATGGGATTTTTTTTTATGCTCATCTAAACGGTTTTAACATCTGAGCCAAAAGACAGAACCTCCAACAATGCAGCACTCCCTCAAATTGACGTTTGAACCCGTGGCCCTATTAATCTCCTACCAACTGAGCCAACCTGAATACAATAAAATTAAAGTAGTTTGATCTATTTACTGCTTTACTTTTTAAGTGCAAACTGCTTTGATTAAGGGGGGTAATTTTAACTTTTTGCGATAGTGTAAAACGGATGATATCGGAGGGGCCGTCCGTTATACACCTCTCCCGGTTTTCCTTTCCACAAACTATGAAATTCCCAATTATTTGAAATCGTGACTATTTACTTAAGTACTGTCAAATTTATGTTGCTGCTGATGAATTATCAACTGACATCAGACACCCAGTAGGATTGTTTGACAAGATGGCAGAAGCCTGCTTTTTAGCAGTAATATTTACGGCTTTAGAACCCTGGAAGACTCGATTTTAATGAGGAACCAATTAGTTGTTAGAACTATACTGCTTTAAATTAATAAACTTTTGGGTAGTGTGTCCGCTCACATCATGCATGTATAGTACTAGCATATTTTAAGAGATTATGGGGCCAAAAAGTGCTGCTGTTTGCAACAAATTGTTGTGTTGCCATTTTCCATTAAACTTTCAACTGAGTTTGAAAGCAATATTTTAGAATGCTACAGTTTAAAAAGCTTTGTTTTGATGGTGAGTACTTGATTTTTAAAAAATTTACTGTTTATCCAAACACAATTAAACAAATGACTAAAACATTCTTGTTGGAGTAAGTTCTCAGAAGTAACTTTTTGAGGGAAACGCTTAAAAGATTAGGAGACGTCTTTCCTGTAAGTGCTTTTAGAGATGAACATTAAACCTTGTTTCCTCTAGACTATAAGAGCCTCGGTATCCTGAAACGGCAGTTCCCGAATACTCCATTGATTGGATTGACAGCAACTGCAACAAGCGACGTCTTGGAGGATGTGAAAAAAATCCTGTGCATTCCCAAATGCCTCACGTTTACAGCTTCCTTCAACAGACCCAATCTGTTTTATGAGGTACCTAATATTGAACAATTTGCATGTTATTTGTTTTGTACATTCTTTGTTGTACATGTTGGTTTCACTTTGAATTTATACAGTACAAACCAAATGCACTGAAATTTAATACACATTATCACAAACCATGTTCTTCATACTTTAGGATTGGAGGATGGTGAGTTTTCTAAATCATAACTAGCAATGAATGCAGTTTTATGGTCCATGCGTTAGTTAGTTTAAAGGAGGGGGCGTGGGGGCTATGATTTTGCTAGGGGTTCTCAAACTTCATTCCCCACCCTCAACTGCTGGGGGACAAAACCATGAAGGTTCACAGCTGTTACTTAACTAAGTAGATTTAAAAGTCCTGTATTTTCCAAGCACACCAGACGCGACATATAAACCGTCAAGAAAAGTGTGACCACAATAAATTGCATCACTAAGGTGCATTTTGAGCCCTACAAATGTTCGTTGAGGTGTTGTATATCTGTATACACCTCTTCGAAATCTCAGTGCCAGTAATCTCGTCACCTCTTCGAAATCTCAGTGCCAGTAATCTCGTACATTCTCTCAATTTCCCTCATGTACTGTCTCACGCACACACGAACATACAAACAGGAAGGTCATCCTATCCACTAGATGGCACAGCCTTGTCTGCCACCCTCCCAATCTCTCGTAATGCTAACTCCTGGAGGAAGCAACAGCCAATTTCAGGTAAAAATCTGGAAAATTTCTCACTGATTCCCTAAACCAATCAAGCAAACCCTAGGAGACCACGTTTACCCATGATGTATCACTAGACGTTCTTAAACTAACCACCTTTCCCTCCACCCCATAGATCCTAATTTCCTTGGGAAGGTAGGGCAATACTGGCCTGGAAACAAACACCTGCATTCATAGGGCGGGCTGAATGATCATAGGCTGGTTATCCCATTTTACCTCTGATATACTTTAATAGTTCTGGTGCCAAACATTAATCCATCACCTGTCTCAAAATTTCTAATGTGCCCTACTTGCATTACCTCCCTCACTTGGCTATTCCATATGTTTGCCACCCACTCTTGGTGTGAAGAAATTGTATCTAAACCATATGTTCACTCATTCTTGTCTAAGTTTGAATCCATATCCCTTATTTCTAGAGCTTCTCTTAATATCTTACATTCTGGATCCAATTTATTGATTCCCTTCAAGATCTGAAATATCTCAATAAGTCACCTTCAGTGTAAACATCCCTAGCAGGCCTTTCGTTATAGATTGAGTACCCATTCCCATTTATTAGATTAGTTGCCCTTCTTTGCACTCCTTCCGAGGCCAGGAAGACATGTCCTCCTCCCCTTGATGATGCACAGACGTACACTGTCACACTCTACTCACGATCATCTCTCACATACTTTAGCAATACTTTCCTCATATGTTTTCTCACATTCTCGAACACTTGCAGTTTTACTGCCTCCTCTCTATCTGTCTGTCTGTCTCTTACGCATGTACGTTAAGCATTGCAAATCTTGGTGTAGATCATTATGCCTGGGGTTGGGAGATTTGGTTAACATCCCAGGATCTGTTGTTACACCTCGGTCAGGGGGTTTATTTAAAACATTTCAGGACCTACAGATTCTGTCTTTGCAAAATGTGGGTCTCGCTCTACCATGATAATCCAATACGGCAACAACTCTGCTGTTATTTTCCCATAACTGTGGCTTTACTGAAATCTTTTTCTGGTTATGAATATAACAAGTACATGGTAGTAATTTAGTAATGCATGGGGGGACAATGTGGCTTTTCTTTTATATTTAAAAAAAAAACTTGGAGATCACTGGCAATGTCAGTGAATATGTCTCTAACTCAATGTGCTATTATTGGATGGTTGGCCATAATGTCTGAGTTGAGTGGAGCCTAACATAAGCAATGTTGTGGTAAATAAGACCCAGTATTGAAACAGTTGAGTCCGAACAAAACGGTTGCATGTTTCCAGGGCGTTCTGTCACTCAAATAGCCTGCCATATTTGTGTAGGTTCTTGACCACCCCATTTAATTGAGTGTTGTCCACTGACTCATATTTTCCACAGACTTGTATTTTTCCCCCTTTTTCTAAGGGTGGAAAGAATAAGGTGACAAAAATTGACTATGTGAATTATAAAAGCTGAAGCCCAGGTTGCTGGCCACAGCTACAGAGATAAGGTGCCTGAAGGAGGAAACGATGGATGAAAATAGCAGGCAACCATGGATAGAGAAGGGGCAGAAAGGCTGCTATTTCGCTATTTCACTCCAAAAGCCAGTTTATATTTTTTCTCCAGCAATTCCAATCAAATGAGGAAGAAACAAGTGTTATCTACCTGTATAATGTGTCCATAACAATTTAGTGGCGATGGTGTCTACCTAGTTAAAAGTACAGCATAGTCCCTGCCAATTGTCAGGAACCCAGCATTTTAGTCATACAGTCAGTATTAACACAGTTTTGCCAATAGATGGCTAATTGTGTTAAATTAAAAGTAATACATTTTTACAACTTATGCTTTTGGACCTGCTACCAAAAAACAATGACCCACCATGTTATCAGGCAGTCTTTCCTGAACAGAATGTGCAAAGTGCCCTTGGCCATCAATCTTTTTGTCAGGTGAAGAAACTCAGCGTATGAGTGGACCGGCAACCTATTTTCCTTGCAACATTTACTAATTGTAACTTCTTTAAATTTCACAGATCCGACAGAAACCAGCAAGTTTTGAAAGCTGCATCGAAGATATGGTCAAAATCATCAACGGACGTTACAAAGGGAAATCGGGTACCTTGTTTTTTACATTGGACGTAAACCATCAAAACCTGCTAGCTTCACACTCCCACCAGGCATGCATAGAAGGAAATGAAGCAGATATGTTGTCATCTCATTGAAAAATGCAGTCTCATTTTCCTTTTAATTCCTCCATAAGTGCAAATTTGCCTGTTGATTTGGGAAGACTCGCATATTTGAAGGCCCTTGCCCATCATCTTCCTTTCTTATACCTCTCATTGCCTGATCCCCTCTCCCAGTAGCAATTCTGATCATTTCAGCTGTAGAGCTTGCAAACCCACTGGGGTAGAGCTCCTTATTATATGTCCCAGCTTTTGGGAGAGTACGCCTGTTCAGTCCTAAGTCACTGCTTCACAAATTTCAGCTTGAGGTGTGAATCTCTATCAGCATTGTGAGACATGGCACACGTACTCTGTTCCAGGGAGTCACGGACAGGTCACCTTCACAGACAGCCCCCGAGCTCTTTTTACCCATAATAATTCACATCAGGGACCCAAAAAAAGTGGTCTCCTTGTTTTCGTGCCACCTTGTTTCATGCCCTCTCGTTTCGGTATGCCCTCTCGTTTCATGCCATCTCATTTTATATAGACCTAAGGAGTACCATATAGCTTTGTGAGGCAAATATCAAAATCCAGAGTAGTGGCAAGATATTTGGTTGCAACAAAAGGCTGAGAGCAGAGAAGGTTAAGGGGAGATTTAATAGAGTTGTTCAGAATTCTGAGGGGTTTTGATAGAGTAAATAATAAGAATCTGCTTCTACTGGTGGGAGGGTTGATAACCAGAGGACACAGATTTAAGATAATTGGCAAAAGAACCAGGGTGGAGATGAGGAGAATTTTTTTTCACGCCGCGAGTTGGTATGATCTGGAATGCACTGCTTGAAAGTGTGGTGCAAGCAGATTCAATAGTAACTTTCCAAAGGAAATTGGATACATACTTGAAAAGAAAAAAATTGCAGGACTAATTGGGGGAGTGGGACTAATTGGATAGCTCTTTCAAAGAGCCTGCACGATGGGCCGAATGACCTTCTGAGCACGTGCTGTCAGAACAGTCTACTTAGACCCAGGTCCGCTGGAAAAATAGCCCAGAGATTCAGACACACTTTCTAGTTAAATCGGGTTAAGCTTCTTCCGATATAATCTTCCTTTTGGTGCACACCAAATTGCAACCAATGAGCCCCCTTTATCTGTCGATGCTAACATGGGCAAATCTAGGAGTAGCTACGATAAGGGGTTGGGGAGATGCAGGGATTCCAAAGGTGTGCCTCTTCCCTGTATCACAATCCTGCTTCCTACCTGTAAGGGTGGTGATTTCATGTTTCCTGCTTTCTTCCTCATCTAACCTGATCCTTCCTCTCTTTCCTTTTAATCCGCTCACTATCACTGATATTGATTAAACACTCTTCAGAAGCGTACTCTAGTTATTTTCTGGCTGTCTGCCTTTGGAGTGATATTCCAGGTTATATTTGATGGAGGAGCCATTTCTTTTGTTTTCTGTGGTTCCTTGTATTAGTGTTTTTAATGCTGTGCCTCAAAGTGCATTTCTGCTAGCATGTAATGCAATTGAATTGTCGTTTTGATTCTACTAACTTTGCTTCTAGGAATCATCTATTGTTTTTCCCAAAAAGACACTGAGCAGGTCGCTATCAGCCTGCAAAATCTCGGCATCGCAGCTGGTTATTACCATGCTAATATGGAGGCTACTGCGAAGAGTAAAATTCATAAGGACTGGACTGTCAATAAAATAAAGGTCTGGTAAAATGAGAATGATTGCTAATAGCTTTTCCTGTTCTTCACTGTCATTTATTTTAACATGACTCCTTGATAAAGATAATCAGCCTGTGTGCGATCTTGGCTTTTTACACCTCGTGCTGCAGACCTTTCCCAAGGCTCCACCTGTGCTATAAAGCACTGTTGACTTGGTTGTTTAGATTTACTTGCCCTCCTTCCATTGTTGGGAAAGCACAGCCCCCTGACCATCGATTGAAGTAGGGAGCTCCCTATTGCAGGCTAAGCCCAAATGCTGCTCTGCACAAAGCTGCTAACATGCACAAACCTGCACTGGTCCATCTAACCTGTCCCACATAGTTGTGATGTCTTGTGCATCACACATCAGACACTCCCTACTCCAACCGGAGCCATGCAATCTGCTGGGAGAGGCAAAAGAACAGATAAAACCCAGGCCAATTAAGGGGGTGAAAATCTGGAAAATTCCTCTCCGACCCCTTTAGGCAATTGAAGCTAGTCTAGGAGATCCCACAAACCCTGATTTATGTTACAGGATTCCCCTTCTCCTTCCTCCCAATGGCTTGGCCTTTTTTGGAGGCAATACTAAATACAATCGCAACAAAAATCCACAGAGCTGTATTCCAAAGCAAGTGCCATTAACCTGCAGAAAATCCCTCTATAACTATAACAGCAACCTGTACTAAATATATACATAATCATATTCCAACAGTAGTGTTTAGTTCCATGTGCTATCTATGATGTGACCTTGGGGGAACAGGATGACTATGGACCGATGGGTTTGTGCTATTCATGCTGTCTTTCACGTTGGTGAAAATTCCATGTTTTCAGTGAATATCCCCCAAAGTCCATTGTAAAAAGCAACAGATTCTTTGTAGTTTTTAATTCAAGTGCTTCCCCTTAAAGAGATTTTCTTGGGGGAAAAAAACTTGATTTAAAAAGTAGGGTATTGCACCTTTTAATGGGCTGGTTCTGATTATCAAGTGTTTCCTTTCTTAGGTTATCGTGGCAACAGTGGCATTTGGCATGGGCATTGACAAAGCTGATGTACGATTCGTGCTTCATCAGTCTCTCAGCAAATCCATGGAAAATTACTACCAAGAGAGTGGACGGGCAGGTGCAGTACGAGAAAAGAACTGATTTCTGAATATGGGAATATGCCGATCACAATAGTTTCAAAGAATTACAATCTAGCGTTAACATCCCATTGCCCATTTTATTCAATTTTGAATATCTTTCATAGAATCATAAACTTTACAGCACAGATGGAGGCCATTTGGTCCATTGGGCCTGTGGCAGTGCTAGCTCTTCTGAAGCTCCAGCTCTATTTCCCTGCCTTTGCACCATTTCCTTCCTTTTCAAATATTCATCCAGTTCTGTTTTGAATGATGTTGTACTTCCTTCCTCAGTAGCTACTTGCGGTAAATCATTTCATGTTCTAATAATCCGTTGTGTGCAAAAGAAAATCTTCTAACTTCCCTCTTCGTTTTTCTGGTGATAATCCTGAATCTGTGCCCCCTTGTTACCATATTTTTGGTTAAATCATCCTGATTGCATCATCGGGGAGGGCTATAATGAATTAATGAACTCAGTAGTATAAAGGGACTTAATTAACAAACAATTGAAGTACTTTGATGCCATTGGGATTCATTGTATGATAAATATTAAATAAAAACAAATGGGTGTTCAGTTTGGCCAATGTTTTTATTAGTTTGATTATTAAATGTTGGTCCCAATGGTCAGAACGCCACCTTTAAAGCTAAATGTTAAACTTTCTTACAAGTGATTATGACCTTTCCATTATTTAAATCTAAAATTTAATGTGAATTCATAATACTCAAATATAGTCCCCGCCACTTACACCATCCACACTTACCCTGGACAGCCGCAAATGGCGCTAACCATTTTCCATTACCACAGGAGTCAATTACAAAGGCGCCACTTATAACATATTAAGCGCGCCGACTATTTCGGGCAGTTCAATAAGTACTTACCGATTTAAACGGTTTTGCTGACTTCAGGCGAAGTCGGGTCTTCACACAGTTTCAATCGGCTGTTCGCACTTTGTTAAAGTACCTTGAGACGTTTTACTACGTTAGAGGCGCTATATAAATGCAAGTTGTTGTTGTTGTCGTTGATTAAGGAGAGAGAGAGAGTGCTCCCCATGGACAGAAACCCACCTCAGAGCCTTTCGTAGTAACGCGGAAAAGGATACAGTGGGCACTAAGCATAGACAAAGGGGAATGAATAAAGAGCCTACCATGGGCAACTGAAGGCACAGTCAAAGCGGAAGGTTTTGAAAGCAGGGATGGAAGATGAGCAGGCAGAGGGCAGGAGTGTGGTAGCTGAATGAGCAGCTACCAATGATGGAGCTGAGGAATCAAGAGATTAGGAGAAGTCTTGTGTTAGAGGAGCAGGTGGAAAACACTAAGGTAGGGCGGGTAAGGCCATAGAGTGATTTGAAAACAAGGATGAGAATTTTGAAATTGACATGATGGGGCACAGGAAGCCAGTGGAACTCAAGAGAGGGATGAGGGAATGGTAGAGGGTTGGGGTGATGGAAGTATATGGGGGGGGGGGTGTTGTTTTGGGTGTGGGCATGAGCTGAAGCTTGCGCAGGGTTGAGCTGGAGAGGCCAGCTAGAAGGACATTAGAGAAGTTAAGCTTTGAGGTGGTGAAGGCAGAGACTAGGATTTTGGCAGAGAAAGGGAGTGATGGGGCTTAGATGGGCGATGTTACAGAGGTGGAATAAAGCGGTTTGGGGAACAGGGAGGACACGAGGGAGGAATCTGTGCTTAGTTTGGAGCAGGATGCCGAGGTTGAACACCTGACTCAGTTTGAGATGGCTGTTGAGGTGGTTGATGAAAGCGAGGTCAGAGAAAGAAAGAAATAAAGAATTTGTATTTATATAGCACCTTTAACATTCTCAGGACATCCCAAAGTGCTCCACAAGAATTAATTACTCTATTTTTCATCACTCCACCATTAGCGGCCATGCCTTCAGCTGCCTAGGTCCCAAGCTCTGGAGTTCCCTCCCTAAACCTCTCCACCTCTCTAACTCTCTTCTCCTTTAAGACGCTCCTTAAAACCTACCTCTTTGACCAAGCTTTTGGGTTACCTGTCCTGATATCTCCTTATATGGCTTGGTGTCAAATCTTGACTGATAATTGCTCCTGTGAAGCGCCTTGGGACATTGTTGTTAATTACTTTAGTGATGAGATTCTGGTTGCAACTGCTAACAAGTAGGAGAAGCAGTAGCGAAGTGAGATTTCCTGTTTATTAAAAATATGTTGGTTAACTTACCTTTTTGGTTTTACTATCCACTGCATATAGCAGGCGAATCGCCTTATTACCAACACGCCTGCTATAAGCAGTGGGGACTGTATCGGTGGAAGTATTCCCCCTGCCCCCAGCCCAGTTTTTTTGCTTCTTCTCATGCAATCAATGACAGTGCTGTGGTATAATCCCTCCGCTACTGGTAGGCTTTTTTGAGTAAGATCCTAGATAATGAATGTTGATATCAACATTGAATGTTGGCAAGCTCCTCAACTGTATGCTGTTGTTTTCTTTCCCCCTCCTGGCCATGGTTAGTAAAGTAGGTCACAATGACCTTACTGTTCCCTGACTGAGATTAGCTAACTCAAAGATCAAATCAGGCGCCACATCATGCAGTGACTGAACCTAATGAGATGGAGGCATCTTTCAAGCAATATAAACCTACTGCTTTGTATTATGTTTTGTAGGTCGAGATGACCTTAAAGCCGATTGCATTCTGTACTATGGGTTTATGGATATCTTCAGGCAGAGCACAATGGTGGTAATGGAGAATGTAGGACAACAGAAACTTTATGAGATGGTGGCATACTGTCAGGATTCAAGAAGGTACATTTTAAACTACTGTCAATAGATTGCTATGTTCATCCTAATTTTTTTTTTAGGAAAGCTTTTGGGATGGCCCAGCTGGCTCCATGCTCGCGCATTGGACCCTCACCTGGGAGGTTCCAGTTGGAATCCCAGTCTCTAACGACCTTTGCACTAAGGCTTCACCTGGTGAAAAATTGTTCCAGTCACAGCTAGGTGATCTGGGAAACAGAGGGAATATAGGTTAGAGAGACTGCCTCAAAAAGATATTTTGCTGTATATAGTAACCCAACACATTCACACTGATGCTGCTGTAACCCAATGTACATTCACACTGCGATACGGCCTTAACCCAATGTATATAGTAATGCAGTACCTTCACACTGCGATGCTGCCTTAACCCAATGTATATAGTCATGCAGTACATTCACACTGCGATGCTGCCTTAACCCAATGTATATAGTCATGCAGTACATTCACACTGCGATACTGCCTTAACCCAATGTATATAGCAATGCAGTACATTCACACTGCGATACTGCCTTAACCCAATGTATATAGCAATGCAGTACATTCACACTGACAATGCTGAAACAATGGGCCCGATTTTAGCACCCGGTTCCGGGTGCGTTCTCGGCGGGGGGGCCTCTAAAATCCCGGTTTCGAGGAGCGGGACCGGATCGCGCCTCGATCCCGCCCACTTCCGGGTTGCGCGCTGACGTGCGGGGGTGCGTGCGTTGGCCCCGCTGGTGGGAATCCCGCAGGCAATTAAAGCCAGCGGGGTTCCACTTGAGTGTATTTATCTTGGTATTTCAGGTCATTAAATGACCTGATTGAGCTGTTTATTTAACAGGTGTCGGATTTTACAGTGAAATGAGACTGTTTCCCATACTGGGGGAAACACTCACACTCTCAACGGACGTGTTGCAGCCAGCAGCCTGTGGCAGCTGCCAAGGTGCATTCCACAGGTGGGGGGGGGGAGAGCCTTCACCAACGCAGGAGGACACTCCGTAACATTGGGCAACGCCTGCCCTCCACCACCCTCCTCCAAGCAAGAAGATTCACCGGCGTGGAAGTCCAACCCCTGTGCGAGGACACACTTTTCTAGCGTGCACAACCCCGCAAACCTAAACCTGCCAGATGGGTGCTGCGTTGACATCCTCGGAGGACGAACAGGATGACCAGCCTCAGCAGCCTCGCAGTCCACGCCGTCCGCCTCAGAGACATGCATCCCCACAACACGGTGCTGCGGCACATCCACCTGCACAGCAGGATGGAGGGCATCCGCAGAGAGAGATGCGTCGCAGGAGGCACTACCCTCCGCACAGGGTCTACAGACCGAGGCTCAGCTTCATGGACCTCTCTGAGCAGCAGTGCATACGGAGGCTCAGAGTCACTCGCCAGGTAGTCGCCGACATCTGCAGCCTCCTCAATGACGAGCTGCTCCCGGATGGACCAAGCAGCATCTTCTTACCCGTCGCCGTCAAAGTCACCACTGCCCTCAACTTCTTCGCCTCCGGATCCTTCCAGGGTGCCACGGGGGACATCACCGGGGTCTGTCAGTCGTCTGCACACAAGTGCATAAGGCAGGTCACCGATGGGTTGTTCCGCAGGGCCTCGACCTACATCAACTTCGCCATGGATGAGCGCAGCCAGACGGAGAGGGCGGTTGGATTCCATGCTGTGGCTGGCTTCCCACGGGTGCAGGGTGTAATCGATTGCACCCACATAGCAATACGGGCACCTCCACATGAGCCAGGGCTGTTTATCAACAGGAAAGGGTATCACTCCATGAACGCCCAGCTCATTTGTGACCACCGCCAGAGATTCCTACACGTGTGCGCCAGATACCCTGGCAGCTGCCACGATGCCTTCGTCCTCAGGGAGTCCACCGTCCCGCCCCTCTTCCACGCACCCAACGCCGGCAACGGCTGGCTCCTCGGCGACAAGGGATATCCCCTGCACACGTGGCTTATGACACCTCTGAGGAACCCCATTACCGAGCCACAGCGTCGGTATAATGACAGCCACATTGCTACCAGGTCTACAATTGAGCAGGCTATAGGGCTGCTCAAGATGCGCTTCAGGTGCCTTGATCGTTCCGGGGGAGCGCTCCAATACACGCCACTCCGAGTGGGACGAATTATAGTTGTCTGCTGTGCCCTGCATAACATGGCACTACAGAGAGGGGTGCCGCTGGAGGAGGCCCCATGCACACCCGCCACCCACATTGAGGACGACAATGAGGAGGAGGTGGAGGAGGAAGAGGAGGAGGAGGAAGAGGGAGAGGAGGAGGAACGACCCATGCGCCGAACACCGGCTCACCTGCGTGCTCGTCAGGCCAGGGAGGCACTCATATGCCAACGGTTCTCCTAACATCACACTGTGTGAGGCGTTCACATGTCATAACGTGCACAGACGAGGGTCCATACAGGCTCCCTCCACAGAAGAGTGGTGCCTGTACACCTGCACCCACTGGATTATGCTCAATGGGTGGGACGGGGTGGTCGTCGTCATGATGAGGCGCAGGGAAGGGACATATTGCACAAGCCGCAGAATTATGGACAAGAGGTGGCAGCATTGGTGAGAAAAAGTGAGTTTATTTTGTGGTGACATTCAAAGAGTAGAAAATTAAAAAAAAACGACAAACACCCTGTTGCAATCCCTGTGTGCTCACGGAACTTTAGGCGTTCGTTTTCGGGACCCCCTACGTGGTGCTACCCCTGTGGCTCCAGCAGAGGTGGTGGCAGGTTGCTCCTGTTCGTGCCCTGACCGGGTAGATGCTTTGGGCCGACGCCCCCTGGGTTTCGGTGCCCGTGAGGGCACCTCCACAGACTGCTCCTCCTGCACCTGTGCAGGGGCAGACTCGGCCACCTGGAGAGGATGGACTATTGCGGGCACTGGTTGAGAGGGGGGCAACGGGTGAGACTTGGGGGCGCCTTGAGTAGCGTCCACACTTCCATTTCCCCGTTCACCATCTTCCCTCTCATGGCCAAGGCCCACATCACCCCTTCCACCCTGCTGGACGGCAGTTTGGATGACGTGGGTGAGACCTTGCAAGGCCACCTCCAATGTATCTGTCAACCTGTTGATGGCGGCAGAATGTTGTTCACCCTGAATCCGAACAGCCGTTGTGAGGGCCTGGATGGACTCATTGGTGAGCTGTGCGTGACGCTCGAGGGAGGCTAGCCTGTCCTCCACCGCAGACGTTCCCACACCTACCCGCGACACTATCTCAGAGATGCCTTCACGTCCCTGCGACACTATCTCGGCGATACCCTCCTGCACCTGTGCCACCATTCCCCTCATGCAGGAGTTGGACTCCTCCATCCTCCGTGCGATTGTGGAGAGTGCGCGTGGCACCTCTCCCAGTACCTCAGCAATGTTCTGGTGCCCCTCGACGACTCTCCTTTTGACAGGTGGCCCCCTGGGTTCAGCATCTGGGTCCGGCTGAGCAAAGCCTGGAGAAGAGTGCTCCCACCGACGCGGACCCTCCGCGGCTGACCCTGCCACCAGGGTCTGCTCATGCTCATGTGTGCGCGGTGACTCACCATGTGCAATCCCAACTAGCTGAGGGGGGGGACCCACCGAGGTGTGTGTATCTGCGCTGGTGGATGCAAGGCTCATGTGTGACGATGCACCCTCAGAGACGGGCATGTCCTCTGAGGAATCGCCCTCAACCGAGACGTCGATCGCAGACGGTCCTGGAAGAGAACAGAGGGAAATATCAGGCATGTGACCAAATGTGGCGGTGCGGCATATGCCATGTGATGCTACGATCATTCACGATCATGAGTGATGAGTGCCAGCTTTCCCTTACCGGCCGTTTCGCCAGAACCAGACTCGCCATCCGCCATCGACAGGCAATGCAGCGTGCGGCTGATCTCCAGTGCCTCGACCTCGGCGTCTGTCAGGGCCATCTCGTGTGGCGGGCCCCCTCCGGTGCATGCCCTATCGCGTGCGTTCCTGGCCCTCTTCTCCTGTGAGGGCAAAACACAAAAACGTTATTGAGTGATGATTACAATGTGAGACGCTTCAAGCATTGGTGTGATTGGGTTGAACGTGTGCCAGATGGATGGGAGGATGCGTGTGCCACATGGCCATCCCATTGTATGGGCATTGGGGTGTGTGGTAGTGGTCGAGTGGGGACAGGGACGGTGGGTACGTGCAGGCACTGTGAGGATGATAGTTGGGTGGCTGTGAGGATTGGTGCGGGAGCGCAGTACTGTCAGTGGAGATGGGGTTGTGAGGTGTTTGAGGTGATGTGGAAGACGGAGTGATGCAGAATGCGTTAGTGTACTCACTTTTCCGGACCTGGTGAGGTCATTGAATCTCTTGCGGCACTGAATCCAAGTGCGGGTGGTGTTTCCCCTGCTTGTGACCTCCGCGGCCACCTCCTCCCATGCCCTCTTGGTGGCGCTGGCAGGGCACCTCCTTCCATCCGTGGGGAACAGCGTCTCCCTCCTCATGCGGACCCCGTCCAGCAGCACCTGGAGGGCGTGGTCCGTGAAACGGGGAGCAGCCTTACCCCTGTGCTCCTCCATCCTTGATGGAGTGTAGTTTGTGGCTGGAGGGGCTTTGGTGGACTGCCCCTTTAAATAGAGCGCAACCATCGCTCAGACGTCAATGCGCATGCGCAGGCCGCCGGCACGCAGCTGAGAAGCGCGGAACCCGTAACTGCCGGCTAATCACATCAATCATCCCGCGATCGCGTGCGCAACGCACTCAATTTGGCCGGCGCGTTTTCCTCGAGCCCGCCCGACCACCCGCTGCCAACCCGCACCCCTGGTAAAATCGGGCCCAATATGTTTATCATAGTGTGTCATTGTACTATATTTCCAGATGCAGACGTGTGCAGATAGCTCAACATTTTGATGAAGTCTGGGATTCAACAAAGTGCAGCAAGATGTGTGACAACTGCAACAATGAAGCATGTAAGTACATTTCTGAGTTTTCAGGTCCTGATTTGTTCTGTTGATAGAGATTCTAATTGATATTTTCTTCCCACATTCAAGATCTTTTCCCCATAGAAACAATGAAGTACTCCAGGAACTTCTTGTGAGGAGCCCATCTTTCATTATGTGCAGTCTGTACGTGAATACTGTGGAGGCACGGTGCTCATTTCTTATTTATTGGATAGGAATAGTCTAAAACTTCTTCAGTGAGTTCCAAAAGCAACACATACTCATTTGTGTCATTTATTTTCTAAAACAGAGATGTAGAAATAATTGTACATCATTCTGTGGATTCCATAGCATGACTAGATCACGATACCTGGTCAGGAAAAAATAACAATGGGATAAACAGGGAGATTAGAAAATAATTCTGAGCAGTCCCTGTAATGTAGACGATATAAACTGAGACAACATCACAAGGCATTCAAAATCACTTCATTAAAAGCAAAACTGAAGCGTGAGCAGTTCAGGCACTCATCACACCTGAAGAGTGTGTTATACCCATCGACACTTCATTTTAGCACTATTTATGTTTTTAGAATTATTCTGTTTTGGACTCAGCACCTGAGTTTGTATTTTCCATTGATGTTACCGAGTTTTATTTCAGATCACCAGACAGAGAGGCGGGTGTTTCACACTAGACTATAATTGAGACTGAGTAACAGCAAGAAAAGATTTTATTTAAAAATGTACATGTTAATAGTGAAAACACTCTGCAGTGGGGTCAGACTGTCGAAAGGCAAGTTCAGCTATGCATATGTTTATATTAATGAAACAAGCAGCTCTTAGCAGAATTCAAACAGCTGCTTGTAGCCAGTCAGGGTAGAGTTGAGTTTGTAAAGCTAATGTTGCAATTTTAATTCCCACTGTTGGGTGGATTTTAAATTACAACTGGATTGTGTTCCCACCCCTGTCCCCCCTCTCCCCCCAGCAGCCTGGAGGAGAACTGTTGAAATGGAGTTCGGATGTCAATTGACAACTAGGATTCAAACTACCAATTGGGAACTTGTACAGCAATGGGAGGGGTGGGAGAATGATTTTCTGTATAGGAGCTGCTAATGAATGGGAGAGGGTGGGAGAATGATCTATATAGGAGCTGCTATTGAATGGAAAGTATTGTTTCCACTTGGAACAGAACTGCGTGGAATGTATTCATGAAGACCAGTACCATAATTTAATATTTACAAATCTTCAGATAAATAAATGACAGTGTAGCAGCAGTCTAATTAAAAATGAAAAATGATCCTTTGTGATGCCACAATGCCTAATTTTTTTTTAATCTTGTAGCATATGAAAAGGTCGATGTAACTGGTTACTGTACTGATCTAATCAAAATACTAAAACAAGCTGAGCAGCTCAATGAGAAGCTCACTCCACTGAAGTTAATTGAATCCTGGAATGGGAAAGGTCCCTCGAAACTGAGGGTGGCCTCTGTAAACCCTCCAAATCTCTCCAGAAGTGAAATGGAAGAAGTGATTGTCCATCTTCTTCTAGAACAATACTTGAAGTAAGTATGATGATCCTTCAGTGAGTTTTTTTTTTAAAAAGGATAATTGGAGCATGGAACAGGTACATTGAAGATTCACTAGAATGATAGCAGGAATAAGAGGTTAGAATTGTGAAGAAAGGCTTGGAAATTAAGGCTTTTTCAATGGAACAGAGAAGATTAAGGGAGGAATCTAAACAAGGTCTTCAAACTTATATACAGTTTTGATTAGACAAATAGTGAAAGATTGTTTTGACTAGATGGCAAATCAGTAACAAAGGGTTTGGGATTATTACTAGAAAAACAAAGGGGGAATTTAGGATACTTTTATTCTCAGTGGGTTATTAGAATGTAGAATGCTTTACCCCTAGTGGCTATTGAGGCAGAAGCTGTGACATCATTTAAAAGGGAATCAGATAAGTATTTGAAAATAAAGAGTAAAGAAGGATACACGGAAAGGGCTGGGAAATGGGATTAGAGTAGAGAGCTCCAGTTGAAGAGCTAGTACCGGCACAGGCACAATGGGCCAAATGGCCTCCTCCTGTGCTGCAATTTCTTTGATTCTATGAGTCTTTGTTGGGAGTATTTTTCAATGCAGTATTAAGATTAACTGAAATTAATTTACAATTCAGTGCTTTTGTTTAGTATAATTGAGTTACTGTTTGGTTTACAGAGAAGAGTTCAGCTTTACTGCATTCGCCACAATTTCGTACCTGAAGCAGGCGGCCAAGGCTAATCTGCTGAGTGATGGGAAACATGTCATTTCCGTGCATATGAGGTTGAGAAGTAAAAAGGTAACTGTAAGAATTGTGTAAAACTGTATAGCCTGAAGTATGGAAGAAGTGGAAAGAGTAATCACAAAGAAGGAGAAAGGGAAGTCTCTTGCTCAATATTCAATTTTTTAACTTTGTTCTGGCAAGGCTGCATTTAATGCCCATCCCTAGTTACCCTGAGAAGTTGGTGGTGGGCCTTTTCCTTGAATTGCTGCTGTATCTCTGGTGATGGTGCGCCCAAAATAGCATTAGATAGGGTATTGCAGGATTTTAACAATGGAGGAATGGCAATATATGCCTAAGTCAGTAACAAAGGGTTTGTGTGTGACTTGGAGGTGATGCTATTCCCGCGATAATTCTCCTCTTGTCCTTCTCCGTGGTAGAGGTCGCAGGAGAGGGAAGTGCTCTGGAAGTAACCTTGATGGCTTGCTACAATGCATCCTGTAGATCATACATACTGCAGCCACATGATGCCAGTGCGGATATGTGGATGTTGAGTTCAGTGACAGGGGCAGTAATCAAATGGACTACTTTGTCCTAGATGGTGTTGAGCTTCTCAAGTGTTGTTGCAGCTGCCCCCATCCAGGCAAGTGGTGAATATTCCATTGCACACCTGACGCTCAAAATGCATATGTATAAGCCATCTTTTATCTTGGGTGAAAGGCTGGTGTGCAAGAACTAATACCCACTGTACGTTGAGAATTTTAGAGATTTCCCCATAGATAGATCAATTGTCCAAATATCAGTTAGTATTGCTATTTAATTGATTGATTGATGAGGCATTGTTGCCTTTTTGTACCTTATTTGGGGGTGAAAATTGGGTTTATATCAATGTAAGCAAGTAAAAAAAAAAAAGCACTAGTTTGTTTAATATTTGTTTCTAAGAGGAAGTCTGACTGTCCTAGATTTATGTTCAATCTGTAGGTGAATTCTGCTACTGAGAAAGTACCAGAAAAAGTCAAAAGTACTCAGCCGAAGGAGTCTGGGAGTAAACGTAAACAGACTTCCATTGCAGACAAAGTCACTAGCAACAAGAAAAGCAAGCTGCCCGAGGATACTTCACTTGTCCTGGACTGATTCACCCTCACTCGAACAGTAAGATATAGTTGACTGAACTTTTTTCCAACCCATCTCCTCATCCGTCAAATGTCGTAATAAATATTTTAAAACATAACATTTTGAATGCAGTGAAGGTCATGAGGGAAACATAGGATTTAGTATCATTGACTGATTCTGACTGCTTTCCTTATCACACTGGAAGCCCATTCTCACAAGTGAACTGAAAGCAGTGATGCACTGCCACTAGTATCATCTACTGGTTATCACCTTGTGAATGTTTTATTTAAAGAAAAAATAGAATTGCAAAGTAAATAATTTACTCGAATGAATTAGCAAATTGGGAATAATACTATTCCCAATGTGCTAATTCATTTGAGTGAATTCTTTAAATTTTATATTTTTATATATGTGTATATATATGTGTGTACGTACATATAAAATATACAGACACTCACTCTATGTGATACTCCCTAATGTACTTCTAGTAAGATATGTTTGGGAAATGTAATAACAAAGCAATGTTAAGGTGATTCCTCGATTCCACAGTTCCAGCAGGGTACAGTGGTCACGTTAGTCAGAAAATTGGGGATACGGCTTTGACATCCTATCTCTGATTATTGGCACCCATCCCGTCTCCCATTATTGGGGGCCCATCCCGTCTCCCATTATTGGGGGCCCATCCCGTCTCCCATTATTGGGGGCCCATCCCGTCTCCCATTATTGGGGGCCCATCCCGTCTCTCCATTCAGGCCAGCTGTCCAACTGGAGCACAAAATTGAGGAATCGCTTCTTTTGTTCTTAACTCCTTCAAAAAACGATTGCTGGAATTTGCACAAATTGCTTGCTAACACGTGACTTGTTTTGACTTTATCCTCAGGAAGAGAGTGTTCCATAAATGAGGTGCATCAATACCTTTCAGGAATGGAACAGAGTGTGGGGAAAAGGGAGGTGCTGAAGAAAACCAGAAAACTTTTAGCAAAAGCGAGCTTGCCAAGAACTCATCAGCTGAAAAAAAATGTTCAGAAGAGTCTAAAATCCTGCATAAGTATGATTAGTAATCACAAACACAATTACAGTGCAAGTGAGAATGGTGGACCAACTGAGAATATGTTTCAGGACACTGTAAAAAGAAAGAGCCCCACTAAGCTGTTAAAGGAAGGAAGCATTCCTTCAATAATCTGCAATTTTAGATGTTGATCACTGAGAGGCAGTCTAGACATGGGGGATTATTTTTAAAGCCATGCATCCTTGCAATAAATGAGGCCACCGACAGGATGGTGAAGACTGATTGGACTGCCTTAGTAGAAAGCATACACCTAGTGACTTGCAGGTTATCAAGTATAGTAGGGGACCAGTACAAATGATTACTTCCTTTCATTAGGACAGCTAGAAACTAGAACTAGTCAGTATGAGGAGAAAAATGCATATGATTTCAAAAAAATGGAAGACAGCTGAAAACCATAGCCGATAAAGGTGTCTTACCAAAAAAAAGACTAGTGTTTACTAAATGGACATAGATGCTATTTTTGCTGTTTACTGCACTGCTTTTTCGCCTCAGTGAAAATAAAAATTTCACCTGAAGGATAAATCTGCTATCACCTCTCACGTGACTGCGTGACTATAGTTGGCAACTGGTGGAAGTGCAGCTCCTTACACATTGCTGAAATCGGCCAAAATCTAAGTGTCATTTTTTGTAAGTGTTTTTTGTAAATAAATTCCACAAAATATTGAACCAGTTTTGGCGCATTACTGATTTCATTTTGCTTAAGGCAAAGATGTCCCATCTGTATTTGTCCACAGTGCTTGTGAATTGTGGATCTTTTACATTTTTTTAAAGGCATTGCTAGTTGTGCAATATCCGACCCACTGAGCACCATAAAAGAAAGAACTTGCATTTATATAGTGCCTTTCAGGACCTCAGGATATCCCAAAGTGCTTTACAGCCAATTAAGTACTTTTGAAGGGTAGTCATTGTTGTAATATAGGGAAACACGGCAGCCAATTTGCGCACAGCAAAGTCCTACAAACAGCAAATGAGATAGATAACCAGATAATTTGTTTTAGTGGTGTTGGTTGAGGGATAAACGTTGACCAAGACACCAAGAGAACTCCTCTGCTCTTCTTCAAATAGGGCCACGGGATCTTTTTCATCCACCTGAGAGGGCAGACAGGGTCTCAGTTTAACGTCTCATCCAGAAGACAGTTCAGCACTCCCTCAATACTGCACTGGGAGTGTCAGTCTGGATTATGTGCTCAAGTCTCAAGTGGGACTTGAACCTTCTGCCTCAGAGGTGAGAGTGCTACCACTTTTGTAGATGCTTATCCCCCTACAAATCATGGAGTAAAATGGAATATGGATGGGATGGGTGTGGGATGTTGGAGCTCTAAAGTGCTGCACCATGGAGTGATAGGCCATCTATTTGTCTCTGCTTTCCCCCTAATAACATAGACTGTCCAATCTCTGCATTATTGAGCGGCCAAGTAGAAGCTAAATGCTTCTGATTGATGGGGAGCAAGAAAGAAAAGCATTCACTTTGGGTCATGTTCATTCATCAGTTGCATTGGCAGAGGCCTTGGAGCACGTTAGCATCAGAGACCCGCCTCCTTCCCACACTTCGAAGCTGGAGATGGCGTCACACTTGCAAGGAAGAGAACAAAATAACTTCCAAAAAAAACCTGGCTCAGTTTGTGATAGCTGTAGATTGGATTGCTTGGATGAATTGTACATTGCTGTACAGTCATCCAGCAGTAAATCTGTCTCTCTCACGATTGCCATGTCACGATACTTGGGGAATTGAATCTTTCCAACACATGATCATTTTTGAGTAATTGGTTTGATAAACGATTCATCGGAATACCAGTTGAGGTAAAATTACATCACCATTGATTGTGATAACTCTTTGATTTCTCTTTAGTTTATAAAATTTGTAAAAATACTGTTGAAAATCATCTGTTAATTAATTTTGAGTTTCTTCATTCCCAAGACTGACCATATCTCAACTATGAGTTAATTAAAAAGGGAAAATCTGCAAATGCTGGAAATACACAGATCATCAGTCAGCGTCTGTAAAGAGAACATCTGGTTATGGCATTCTGGGTTTGTAGCCTTCATCGGAAACAGCTCTGATGAAGAATACATACCCGAAATGTCAGAAGCCGCCTTGTCTCTCTTCCAGCATTTTCTGTCTTTTTTATTTCAATCATGAGTTATCTGTCCAGCTTCACTTATGCTGTACAGTATGGTGACTGACCGTGAGCAACAGTAGTAGAACACCTGGAGTCCAGCTGCAGTACTGTAGTGCTAATTCATCAGCAAAAACAACCCATATTCTTGCCGGATGTAGTGCTTTCTGTAGCGCGACTGATACCTGGCATAATCGTAACAAAGTGATATCCGTTTGTCCAATATTGACAATTGTGGAAAACCAGTCATTCAATTAACATTTAATCAATTATCCACAGTTATACTACTGTTCATTTTCTGTTGCACTATTTCTTGCATACTTTTAATTATAGGAAAGTTTTTCTAAGTACTTGCATTTCATTCATGTGCTGTGCCTTGGTCTATTGCAATAAAATTTCAATGGTTATGCACCACACTATGCCTAAAGTTTACGTGCATCATTGGGGCTAGAGCTTAAAATTAGTGTATGTAAGGAGAAATGTGTAAGAGTATTTATTACTGATTTTCAACCCTATGGCATCTGCTATTTAGCATTTAAAGCAACACCAGGAAAGTGGAAGTAAGCGTTCTTTATGATGGAGAGGATATGGGGTTGGAAGTTCAGCTCGGTCAAATGGGACTCTGAGGTTGCAAACCGTCCAGTTCAGCCTGAGACAGTGGCCAGGGAGGGAGATGGTGTTGGTGGCGAGGCTACAGAGTTTGTGGTGGGGCTGGAGTTTATGGCTTCAGTTTTCCCAGTCTTTAGCTGGAGGAAATTGTGGCTTACCCTAGATTGAATGTCAGATAAGCAGTCTGACAGCACATGCAGTGGAGGGCTCATGAGAGGTGGCGGAGAGATGGACTTGGGTGTCATCAGCATACATTTGGAAGGTGACATAGAAAATGTAGGAGTAGGGCATTCGGCCCTTTGAGCCTGCTCCACCATTCAATATGATCGTGGCTGATCCTCTACCTCAATACCTTATTCCTGCTCTCTCCCCATACCCCTTGATGCCTTTTGTGTCTAGAAATCTATCTAGCTCCATCTTAAATATATTCAGTGACTTGGCCTCTGCAGCCTTCTGTGGTAGAGAATTCCACAGGTTCACCACCCTCTGAGTGAAGAAATTTCTCCTCATCTCAGTCCTAAATGTCCTACCCCATATCCTGAGAGTGTGACCCCTCGTTCTGGACCCCCCAGCCAGGGGAAACATCCTGCATCCAGTCTGTCTAGCACTGTCAGAATTTTATATGTTTCAATGAGATCCCTTCTCATTCTTCTAAACTCGAGTGAATACAGGCCGAGTCGACCCAATCTCTCCTCATACGACAGTCCTGCCATCTGAGGAATCTGTCTGATGAACCTTCGCTGCACTCCCTCTATGGCAAGTATATCCTTTCTTGGGTAAGGAGACCAAAACTACACACACTACTCCAGGTGTGGTCTCACCAAGGCCCTGTATAACTGCAGTAAGACATCCTTTCTCCTATACTCAAATCCTCTTGCAATGAAGGCCAACATATCATTTGCCTTCCTAACTACTTGCTGCATCTGCATGTTTGCTTTCAGTGACTGGTGTACAAGGACACCCAGGTCCCTTTGTACATCAACATTTCCCAATTTATCACCATTTAAATAATACTCTTCCTTTCTGTTTTTCCTTCCGAAGTGGATAACTTCACATTTATCCACATTATACTGCATCTGCCATGTATTTGCCCACTCACTCAACTTGTCTAAATCGCCTTGAAGCCACTTTGCATCCCCCTCACAATTCATGATCCCACCTAGTTTTGTGTCGTCAGCAAACTTGGAAATATTACATTTGGTTCCCTCATCCAAATCATTGATGTATAGTGAATAGCTGGGGCCCAAGCACTGATCCCTGCGGTACCCCACTAGTCACTGTCTGCCACCCCGAAAAAGACCCATTTATTCCTACTCTCTGTTTCCTGTCTGTTAACCAATTTTCAATCCATGACAGAATATTATCACCAATCCCATGTGCTTTAATTTTGCACACTAACCTCTTATGTGGGACTTTATCAAAGGCCTTCTGAAAATCAAAATACACCATAGCCACTCGTTCTCCCTTATCTATTCTACCAGTTACCTCCTCAAAAAATTCCAGTAGGTTTGTCAAACATGATTTCCCTTTCATAAATCCATGGTCAGTTTGTCTAATCCCATTGATATTTTCTAAATGTCCTGTTATCATATCCTTTATAATAGACTCTAGCATTTTCCCTACTACTAACCAGTCTGCAGTTCCCTGTTTTCTTTCCCTCCCTTTTTTAAATAGTGGGGTTACATTTGCCACCCTCCAATCTGCAGGAACTGTTCCATAATCTATAGAATTTTGGAAGATGACAACTAATGCATCCACTATTTCCATGGCTACCTCTTTTAATGCTCTGGGATGTAGATTATCAGGCCCTGGGGATTTATCGGCTTTCAGTCCCATTAATTTCTCCAGCACCTTTTTTACTGATACTAATTTCCTTTAATTCCTCCTTCTCACTAGGCCCTTGGTTCCCTAGCATTTCTGGGATGTTATTTGTGTCCTCTTCCGTGAAGACAGAACCAAAGTATTTGTTTAATTGCTCTGTGTCTGCAGATGATGTCACCAAGGGGCAGCATATAGACGAAGAAGCGTGGCCGAGGGTGGATCCTTGGGGGCCTCCCATGGTAAAAGTGCAGAGGTGGGAAGAGAAGCCATGGCTGGAGAGGCTTTGGTTACTATCGGATACATTGGAAGCAAGTAAGAGCAGTCCCATCGAGCTGGACGACAGAGGACAGGTTTTAAGAGGAGTTATTAGGTGTATTGAGCCAGACTGATATCCAAGAAACAGGAGGTCTCCAAAATGAATGCAGGTTTCTATTTTAGAGGCAGCTGGTGACCTTAGCTATAATTTGCAGGGCAGGGGAATGGGACTAACTCTTTCAAAGAGCCAGCACAGGCATGATGGGCCAAATGGCCTCTTTCTGTGGTGTATCATTCTATGATTCTAAGAAAATCACTAATAAATCCAATAAAGAATTCAGGAGAAACTTCTTTACCTAGAGAGTGGTTAGAATGCGGAACTTGCTACCACTTGGAGTATTTGAGGCGAATAGCATAGATACCTTTAAGGGGAAGCTAGGTATGTACATGAGGGAGAAAGGAATAGAAGGATATGCAGTTAGGGTTAGATGAAGAGGGTTGGGAGGAGGCTCGCTTGGAGCATAAACACCGGCATGAACCAGTTGTGCCGAATGGCCTGTTTCCGTGCTCTACGTTCTATGTAATTTTTCATTACAAGAAGAAAGCATGATCAAAGACAAGAATAAGAGAGGAACTAGTGAAGAGATGAAGCTAATCACCTTGGTAAAGCCACCTCCATTTCTTCAACTCGTTTCTCCTGAAACGCACATCATAAACCTACACCCCTCCCTCTCCTACATAACAGTACAGTGTATGGAACAGAGACATGGTGCTGACTGGGTCTCTGTGGGCTGCACCCTGAGAAGTGTCTCCATGTCCTATACTGTGTCTTGTGTTTTTCTTAAAAACATTTTAATAAATTTAAGTTTTGTTTGTCTCTCGTGTGTGTTTTTACCAATTTGCGGTGCCCATTTTGGCATCGTTTTGCTTGCGCTAATTCTGGGCCTTTGTGGTGCATACATAATCAGGATAATTATTTTTCACCACTCAGCTGCTTTCAGTCAAAATGCACAACAATTGGCCGTCTAATTCTAATGCAAAGAATCCTACTCACTAATTTTCTCTTGTTTTGGAGATAGTTTAGAAACATAATCTAACAGTATAAAATAATCACAATTAAAGAATACATTTGAGGAGGTCCATTCCGCTAATAACAAATATTGTAGTCAAATTTTGTTTGATAAAGCTCCCGTGAAACGCCTTGGGATGTTTTACTACGTTAAAGGCGCTATATAAATGCAAATTGGTGTTGTTGCATATTCTTACCACAAGATGGCAGTGAGAATACTAACAATACATTTCCTGTTGCAGCAGTTTAGATAAGAATGATTCAATATTATAACTACCATGAAAAACAGCTGTATTTGCAACAATAAACTCACATAATTGTTCTAAACTGCGTATCTACTGATCTAATATTTCCAGCATATCATTGTGTATTGGGCTCAGTTACAACCAGCAGATGACTGATGTAGTATTCAACAAGGATCGTCTCTGCTGCCATCTACTGTCGGTTTGTAGAAAGACACACACAAATTCAGATAGTCCTGAATTTGAAGTGTGCAACTACTTGCTTTTAAGTTGGTGTGTGTTGTCTCTAAATAAACAGACGAATATTCCCCACTTGTCATTAGCGGGTGTTAAATCTTTTTCCAAATTTCTGAAAGCCAGGTTTCTATGTTGTTTAAAGATAATATCTAATTTATTTACAGTATTGTATATAGTATAATGGGCATCTTAAATGAATGAGTTTAAATCTTCACACTTATTAATTATGTGTGTTATTTACAAGTTTTAAAAGGAAGTCTGCAGCTAATTTGCTCTTGAACAGACAGCAAACACGTTCATAAAGCAAAATAAAGATTTGTAATTAAATTTGCAATTATAATTCATGTTTTTATAATATTCTTAGCAATCTTAATTTAAATTTTCTATTTGCAAGTTTGGGATGCACCAAACTTCAAATAAGTTACAAGATCAGAACACAAAAGGCTCAGATCTCATAAACCACTGCAACAAAGAACGAATAGTTTACAAAGTCACATAAATCCCAAGAGTGCTGTGACTTTACAACCCAACTATTAACTTACATCAAGCACAATGTTCTACTTTCTCATTTCAATTAACATAGGACACAACAACAGCATTTACACAGTGCCTTCCATGTGGAAAAATGCCCTAAGGTACTTCACTGAGGCATACTCAAAAATTGAGGTCGAGCCAAAAAAGGAGATATTAGGACAGGTGACCATAGGAGGAGAGAGGCGGAGAGGCGAGGGGTTTTAGGGATCATGGGGCCTAGGTTTCTGAAGGTACGGCTGCCAATGATGCGTGAAGGGAGGGGGGGTGCACAAGAGGCCAGAGTCAGAGGAATGGAGAGTTGTGGGGAGTTTGTGGGGCTGGTGGAGGTTACAGAGATAGGGAGGGTCGGGACCATGAAGGGATTTAAACAGATGGAAGTAATAACCATTGTATAACAAGAAAACAAAAGTCATGGAGTAAAATTATTTTCAGGAAATGCTGCTCCTGGATTCAAGTGAGAAAAACATAGAGATAATCACTCAGTTTTGAATTAAATCACAATACTTCAAGTAAGATTTAAAGGCAAAGTATCGAATGCAATTTAATGAATTAAATAAATTATTTCTCCTTACTATAATACAGAAGGGACATCAATATATCCATATTTAAAAATAAACAAATTCAATTGCGACTACAGACTATTTTTCCTTTCCAAACATCAAATGTGTGGGTGCGTATATTTTAGTCAATCTCCCATAGCATTGCTCATGAAGAGTCAGCATCAAGTGTAGCCTTCAGCTGAAGAGGGGTTAAGAGATTGGGCGACAATCAGACCGGGAGGTGGGAGGGTGGGGGGGGGAAGATGGGGAACATGGTCCAGACGACGGGATGGATCACATTCTCCTCCTCCGGTTAGACCTGGATCGCATTCTCCTCCCCCCACCATTAGACCTGGATCACATTCTCCTCCCCCCTGTTATCACATTCTCCTCCCCCCCCCCTCATTAGACCTGGATCACATTCTCCTCCCATTAGACCTGGATCACATTCTCCTCCCCCCTGTTATCACATTCTCCTCCCCCCTGTTAGACCTGGACCATGTTTTTGAGCATGAACAACAGCGAGTTGAGTTCTTGGAAAGCTCAGCGCATGCGCAGCGAGTGACATTATTGGATGCGGTGTCACTATTCACTTTGTAATGTAAATGTGACCCCCCCCCCCCACCACTTTCTATCCACTAACCCTGAAAACAACCCATGACCCACACACATTGCCCCATCAGTCACTATAGCTCTCTCCCAGGGTGTTTGACGGAGTGATTAGTGACAGTGTGGGTACTTCTGGTTTTTGATCGATGCTTGACGTCCTCCTGACGGGCCAACCAATCACGTCACTTGCAACACATGCTAAAAAGCTACTGCTCTGCTAGTGACCTCACTTCCAATGACGTCACCCTCACCCGTTCTCATTGAATGAAATGCGCCCTCATTAAACCAACCTTGCAGCTCAAATTAAGAAAATAGTCAATGCTGCAGATTTGTCAAATTCAGCCTCAAAGAAATGCATACAGCTCCCCACATGATTTTGCAGTGCCCGTTCATGGGGCCACATATTTGATGGGGCCCACAAGTCAATTGCTGGTTGGCCTGGCATAGAGTATTTTCAAAGTCAAACCGAAGTAGGAAGCTGCTCAATGTGGAGGTCTCACTCCTCCAGCAGATGGGAGCTTTTACAGATCATGTTGATGATGTGCCACGCATGATGCCAGGTTCACAGCGACTGGCATAAATTGACGCCATGCAGCCCTCCATAAGGTGGGGCCTGGCTTGCCAGTGGAAATAATCTTTCACTATTTACCCACAATAAGGTCCCCAGGTTTCATTCACCCCTTTACTAGTTGCTCCTCTCTCGGCATCACTTCCACACACCATGTTCTTGCTGCTGCTCCCGACTCTGCCCGACTTATCCCGCCCTGTTCCTCTCTTCCCCGCCGCCCCCATTCCTCAGCCATCCTCTTGTCGGGTTGCATCTAAGTATACGCTGCTCTGAGTAAACAGATCCAGCTCTTTATGCCTATCTGAGTAACTAAGGTTCTTTAAGCTAGGAATTATTCTCGGAGCTCTCCTTTGGACCTTTTCCAAGACCACTCTATCACCCACTGTGTGAGGGGACCAAAACTGGGTGCAGTACTTCAAATGTGGTCCAACCAACGACCTGTATAATGACAGAAGGGGGTCCTTTGATTTGTACTGAATGGTTCTATTAACACAAACCAATACCGGTGGCTTTAGCTACAGCTTCTCTACATTGGTCATGAACTTTCAGTGATCTGTGCACAATAACACCCAGATCTTAGTCTCTCTCAACCTCTTTCAGTATTATTCCCTATAATTATAGCGTATTCTGTGTTGGTCCTACCAACATGCATTACATATCATTTATGTGTTATTTGCCATTTTGGTGTTTAGCGGCAGGCAGGCCTCCATGGGAGCTTCACTAGGATTGTCGGCCATTCAAAGGTCCACCTGCTGCTGCTCCCGAGATGCCCTTCCACATCAAGCGTTGCAGCAGGCTGAATCCCCAGGCATGATGGTGATCGTTGACTGTGGGCCATGAGGTTGAGGAGGAGAGGGGATAGTGCTCCAAGGCATCAGTGAGTTCCTCCCAATTTGTTGTTGGAAGTGAGGGGTAAGTAGGGGCGAATTTATGGAAACGATTGATGCTGGAGTAGTAGACGATCTTGGCAGAGGAGGGTGAGGCCTGAATGCGCTTGATATTGTCCATTCCGATAAGGTGATGGATGGTTAAGCGTGTTGTGCATTGGATACACCCAGGCCTGTGCCCCTTGGGCTCACAGGAGTGAAGATGGGGGCCATGCCAGGGAAAGGAAGGAAGGAAAGAAATAAAGGAACCAAAACATGGCAGCCAATTTGCACTCAGCAAGATCCCACAAACAGCAATGAGATGGTGTTGGTGAAGTGGGCAGGGTGGGACTTATGCCTGCCCACACAATCCCCCCTGCAGCTACTCGCAATGTGGAGACCTCACTCCCCAGACAGGGGAGTTTCATTGGAGTTTTTACAGATCATGCTGATAGCATTCAACAAGGTTCCACATAAGAGACTGTTAACAAAAATGAGAGCGCATGGAATTGGAGGCAACCTATTGGCTTGGATAGGGAATTGGTTAGTAGGTAGGAGACAGAGAGGAGGGATAAAGGGTATGTACTCAAATTGGCAGGATGTGACTAGTGGTGTCCCCAGTGGTCTGTACTGGGGCCACTTTTCACTATATTTATAAATCACTTGAAGGAATAGAGAGCCGTATACCTAAGTTTGCTGATGTCAGTAAGTTAGTTGGCACAGTAAATAGTGTAGAAGGGAGCAGAAAGTTGGAAACATAGAACATAGAAAATAGGAGCAGGAGTAGCCATTCGGCCCTTCAAACCTGATCCTCTATCTCAATACCATATTCCCGCTCTCTCCCCATACCCCTTGATGCCTTTTGAGTCTAGAAATCTATCAAGCTCCTTCTTAAATATATTCAGTAACTTGGCCTCCACAGCCTTCTGTGGTAGAGACTTCCACAGGTTCACCACCCTTTGAGTGAAGAAATTTCTCATCTGAGTCCTAAATGTCCTACCCCGTATTCTGAGACTGTGACCCCTCGTTCTGGACCCTCCAGCCAGGGGAAACATCCTCCCTGCATCCAGTCTGTCTAGCCCGGTCAGAATTTTATATGTTTCAAAGGAACATTGAGCGGGTAAAACTGTGGCAGATGGAGTTCAATGTGGGAAAGTGTGAGGTCATCCAATTTGGACCTGAGAACGATAAATCAGAGTATTTTCTAAATGGCGAGAAGCTAGGAACTGTGGAGGAGCAGAGAGATTTAGGGGTCCATGTACAGAATCACTAAAGCTAGTGGACAGGTACAAAAAGTAACTAAAAGGGCTAATGGAATGTTGGCCCTTATCTCAAGGGGGCTGGAATACAAAGAGGTGGAAGTTATGTTACAGCTGTACAGAGCTCTGGTTAGACCCCATTTGGAGTACTGCATTCAATTCTGGGCACTGCACCTCAGGAAGGATATATTGGCCTTGGAGGGGGTGCAGCGCAGAGTCACCAGAATGATAGTAGGGCTAAAAGGGTTAAATTATGAGGACAGGTTGCATAAACTAGGCTTGTACTCCCTTCAGTATAGAAGATTAAGGGGTGATCTAATTGAAATGTTTGAGATGATTAAAGGATTTGATAGGGTAGATAGAGAGAAACTATTTCCTTTGGTAGGAGCTGGGTCATTCAGGGCTGATGTCAGGAAGCACTTCTTCGCACAAAGGGTAGTGGAAATCTGGAACTCACTCCCCCATAAAGCTGTTGAAATTGAAAATTTGAAAACTGAGATTGATAGAATTTTGTTAGGCAAGGGTATTAAGGGTTACAGAACCAAGGCGGGTAGATGGAGTTAAGATGCATAGCAACAGTTAGGTAATTGAATGGCGGAACAGGCTCGAGGGGCTCAATGGCCTATTTCTATTCCTATGTTCCTGTGGCAGTCTTGGAAATCAATGCAGCTGCCAGCCAAACATTAGGAGGAGGATATAGCAGCTGTTACTTCTGTAGTGGCAAGTTACTGCCAGTGTGTTTGAAATTAGCAATCCCCCACCCTGTTCATTTGGTTCCGGTGGGTGCGCTGCCAGCAGAACGTTTAGGGCCACAGAGGGGTCATGGGAGGGAAATCATGGCAGAAATTGAGGTGACCAGTTCTGGGATGGAGTTTTGGCTGAGGTGCCCTGCCCCACTTCACTTGCCAGAAGTCAGTGGTTTTCATAAGGAAAGTTCAGGCCTTTATGTCAGAGGAAGTTGTGAACAGTTTACTGTTCAGACCTCACTTTGACTCCCTTGTGTAGTGCTGGTCACTGAGGCACAAGGGAGCTACTGATGTGCTGTGGCCAGTGCAGAGAAAAGCCACAAGGATCGCTAGTATAGGAGAAACCAACATAGATTCAAATATAGGAATGATATCAAGAAATCATTCTTCACACAAAGAGGGATCAACACTTGATTCAAGGTGAGCCAAATGGCTATGCTCATCCAGTTATCTTGTGATCTCTTTTTCTTGAATGAAGAGGAGCAATGGAAGGAGGATGAGCAGCCTTCATATATACACATAACCCAACTGGCAGAGTAGCCGTAGGAGTGAAGAGGAGGCACTGTGCACTTTGTGTTGCTTACACTTCTCAACAGCTATCGCTTATATTCCAAAAGGCACTGTGCGTTATTTGTGGAGTAGAAGGCAATGCTACTGTCTGCTAGCCCCATACCCTGTCTGCCATTTTTTCCCCAACTCCATGTTTGAACCTCACCGATCAGGTTTCGGTCCTACTCAAAGTCAAAAGTGAGATCCTCGGTGACTGTGGCCATTGTGCACCATCCCTCATCTTTATTTCAATAGTTTTTAAACACGGTTAACCACACCATCTTTCTCCAACATATCTTCTCCATTGTCCAGTTGAGTGGGAATACCCTTGCTTTGTTCCACTATTGCCTATCCCTGCAATGGCTTCCAACCCCATATCCTCTCCATCACAAAGACCACCTACTTCCACCTCCACATTGCTCATCTCAGCCTATGTCTCAGCCCATCTGCCGCTGAAAGCCTCATCCACGCTTTTCTTACCTCCAAACTTGACTATTCCAATGATCTCCTGGCCAGCCTCCCATCAATTAACTTGAGCTCATCCAAAACTCTGCTGCATGAATCCTAGCTCGCAGCAAGTCTCATTCACCCATCACCCCTGTGCTCGCTGTTCTACATTGGCTCCTGGTCCACCAAAACCTTTATTTTAAAATTGTCATCCTCATGTTGAAATCCTTCCATGGCCTCACCCTCCTATCTGAACTCAGTAGTGACAGCGCTGTAGGTTCTCTGAACTCTGTAACCTGCCTGACAATGACTGGATCAAATTACATATTGCAGAGAACTTGAATTACTCTACAGCAGACTAGATCAAATTACACATGCTACACAAAGGGTTGGGTGAGTATTGTCCTCCCACATCCTGTCGGTGGCAATACCAGAATATGTTAGTTCCACCACAGTGGTGGTAATAGACATGACCATAGGCTTGTCATTAAACCCTTCAGCCAGTGGTGACCCCACATCACCTCCTCTGGTGACAGAATGTAACTACAGTGTGGCAAGTTTACAGAGGCAGTTTCATTATAAATGTGGACAAAGGAATTTTATAGAAAAAATTGACTGGAAGTACACACAACTGCAAGATTTTTAATGTGTATATAAACAAATATTTTCCGCTTATCCAATTGACTAAAGAGATGAGGTAAAATGTTTCCACACATTCATTCATGGGATTTACTCCAAGGAAACAATGCAAAGTCATTCCGTATTTATCACACCAACATAGCCTGCTAGCAAATGAAACAATGCACACTAGACGGCCACACATATCAAAGACTTTTTAAAAATATACTCATGGCTCTCCTGCAACGTTGCTCGCAGGCTGTGGGTATGGCCAGGTGGCTCTGGATGGAGATCTGGGCAGACGTTGAGGGCGAGGGTGATGTTAGGCTGAAGTTTTCTGGTGGCGGGGCTGGGTATTGAGGAAATCAGCTAGACACGTGCAGTTGTTATTATTAGAAAGAATTTATATAGCGCCTTTCACCTCAAGATGTCTCACAGCACTGCAAAGACAATGAATTGCCGGTGAAGTGTAGTCACTGTTATTTTGTAGGCAAACATGGCAGTCAATATGCTCACAGCAGTGAGTGAATGTCCAGTTAATCTATTTTGGTGGTGTTGGCTGAGGAAAGAATACTGGGAGAACTCAGCTATCCCTCAGAAAAGTGCCATGGGATCTTTCACATCCGCAGTCAGGGCCTCCATTTAACATCTTATTTGAAAGACAGCACCTGACATAATGCAGCACTCCCTCAGTGCTGTGCTGAAGCGTCAGCCTGGAGTGGGGCTTGAACCCACAACCTTCTGAATCAGAGGCAGCAGCGCTACCACTGAGCCAAGCTACCACTAAGTAAACTTAAACATGCAAAACGGATTCCATTTTAAAGCTACAAGGTGAGCACATTTCCTGTTTTCTGAAGCCATCACTCCTTCAGAGGCTATACATTTCACAATTCTATTTGCCTTGTTTGCATGACTATCAGACTGAAGAGCAGGCTTTGCTGACGTGAAAAGAAAACTGTTCAATAATAGTGGCAAAGCAAAAGGCACACCCCATGCTCAAAAAACTCAACTGAATTAAAATAACTAAAACCTACAGCATGTTACATCACTATTTACTGGCTGATTACCTGTCAGAGATTAATTTTTCTTATTGACCATACTGCAAATACAGTTTTCAGAGGCTTTGGTTCTTTTTGGACAGTGAGGGAATTTTGTTTTTACAAACTAAATGCTCCTCAAAAGTTTTTTAAAAAATGGCAACCACCAGCAATTCACGAGCCCCATTAAATAATATCTAAAATGCACGTGTACAGATTTTGTGGATACAGGAACCTGGGATTGTAGGACTCCAGAAGAAATGGTTTCCAGGCAACCAACAGGCCACCAGTGAGAAAAGGGGGCACATCAGAAAAGGAAGACAAAATATAAGAGACAAATCCTAGGCACTGATCCTAGTGCTTCACTCATTTCCAGAATCTCGAAACCCCTGAATCTTTAGGCCGTGATTCCCAGCATTTCAGGATCAATAAAATAGCCGGGGTCCTCATGACAGGGGATCCTAGGATTGCAAAGCATATATTACCAGGGACATCCTTTAAAATGATGGGTGCTGAGCAACTGTATGTGACTGGAACCGTAGTAATGAAGGAGTTTTGGTCTGAACCCTAGCAGTCTGTTGGGAGGCAGATGGGGGATACGCAACCTTGTGTTAATGATGTTTCCTAGTTGTCTAGTGGAGAGACTGCTACGGAGGCCTCACTCATGAATACATACACTGTATGTATTGTAGTACACTGCAATTTGTCATCTGGGTTCCTTCAATATAAAAACTAACACTACATGCTCAATGGTTCCAGTGAGTAAACGACTTTTTAAAAATATGTTATTTACAAAGTGGGTTTAAAGTAAGCAGCTTTAAGCACAAAGATAGCATTAACAGGAGATAAGTGACTAGTTAGAAAAATTGATTACTTGGGCATACAGGCAAAAGAAATTACAATTTTCACTTGTGCTCCATAATGTCTAGATATCAAAGTGCTGCTGGCGTGATGCTATTTTGAAAAAAACGTTACAAAACAAAGTACAGCAAGATGCCAGCTCATCAAAGCAACTGTTCTTATGAGATCAATACTAACCAAATGTAAAACTTAATTCAGAGCACTGCTTTTTCTAGACGAAAACAATTCATTTGAAAAAGCCAGAGAGGGGAAAAAAAAAGTCACCAATTTGTGGCATTTTAGTAAAACTGCAAATTAAAGCACTGATCACCAGTCAAGAAAGAACTTGCACCTTCCACATCTTCAGGATATCCAAAAGTGCTTTAGAGCTAATGAAGTATTTTCGAAGTGTAGTGAGAGTTGATTTGTTATGTAAACAAACACAGCAGCCTATTTGCACACAACAAGGCCCCCAAAACAGCAACTGAGACGAATGACCATCTAGTCAAGTTTTGGTGGTGTTGGTTGAGGAAGATTGGCCAGGACACTGGGAGGAACTCCCTGCTTCTCTTCAAATAATTCCATGGGATCTTTTACAACCACCTGAGCAGACACATGGTACCTCATTCTAACCTATTTGGACAGAATTACAGGACCTGCCTAATAAAGAGCAAATTATCTGGCACAGATTTGTTCATCTTAATCAAAGTAGTCCTCAATGTCAATGTCAGGGTCGAGTAAGTCCTCTCCATATGCAGAAAGGTCCATCTGATTTAAAATTAGATTTTCAAAGGTCCCTTCTAAGTCGGTTTCACCAATAAGCACAGCTCCCATCATCCTTCCATCCTGCATCACTGTTTTCACATACTCCTGGCCTTTAGTGCAGCGCAGTAATAGCTCATGATCTGTCCCCAGACCCTGGCTGTTGTACTTTCCTAACAACACCACCTGCAAGATAAGAAAAACATTAACAATCTCAAGTCAGCTAGTAACAGAGTTATTATAACAGCTTTATGAGTGATTTAATTTACAACACGAGAGAAAGATTTCCTCTCAGCATTCGTTGTGTGCAAAAGATGGTAAACCTATTTAGAAAGTAGCATGTGGGGGATTTTCCCCCATTGTTAATACAACTGCTTGCGCTTTAGGTAAACTTCCATGAAATTCTACTCATTTTGCGATAATTGCTTTCAAGCTTACCTTATAATTGAAGAATTTGGTGACGTGAGCAAATGCTTCAAAGGAGAAGTCTAATTCAATCGATTCGTCCAATAATTCTGCTGCTATACACTTTGCTGCATAATATCCCATCTGTCTAGCCTGGGTCCACAGTCGCATCTGGTAGGTCGTGTAAATAGAACAAAAACAACTGCAATCAATCATTCAGGCAAATTGCATTTTCGAAGGTAAATGAAAAATACTTTGTGACAAATGGCATCTCTTGTACCTGTTGCCAAAGAGCACGAGACTCCCAAGACACAGTGCAGACGTCCCCAGCAGCAAAGATATCTGGGACTGAAGTACGCATCTGCTCATCTACTTTAAGGCCCCCATCTTCTGCTACGTCAAACTATAAAAAGTCATAATTGCTAATTATCAATTAGAACAGTATTAGCAATACATAAATGCTTCCAACTGTTTTGAATGAAAAGTTCAATTTGAAAATTTCCTCTCTATTTTGAAGTCATTTTTTATTTAGAACCACAGAAGTTTACAGCACAGAAGGTGCTCATTTGGCCCATAGTGTCTGTGCTGGCTCTTTGCTAGACCAATCCTAAACTAATCCCATTTCCCTATTCTCTCCCCATAGCCGATACCTCTTCAAATTTTTAATCCACTTTTCCCTTAAAAGATCTTTGCCTCGACTACAGTCTAGTCCTCTTAATTCAGAGTAACTTAAGTCAAATTACCTGGTAATTCAAATTTTTTTTAGCACCAAGTTCCCACTTTCCTATGCTATTTACATAAATTAATTTAAATTACCGGATAATTCAAATCATTTTAGTGCAAAATGATTTTCAATGATCAGAAATAGATGACAGCAAAGTTTTCCATGCTTTAACACTAAAGAAATTTCCGCTAACTCTCTCCTCACTCAGTGAGGATTTCAAACTGACAGCCCTTTGTCACTGATTCCTCAATTTGAAGAGATTGGTTTTGATAGGAAAAGAATTTTAGGAACCGACAGGCGATCGGTCTGGTGATTCTGCTCTGAATATCCACAAGGTGGGGTGTGTGTGCACATGCACACAATCATTTTGTCCTTCTCCTACAACTGCCTGGATTGAGAATTCCTTACGAGGAACTACAAGCACAAACCCACATCGGATCACTGCATGGTACAAACCTCTGATTCATCAACATGCTGCATCAGTGAACCACTGATTTAATCATTCTCTCTGCTTCATTTCAGAAGGCATCTTTACGTTTTGAAAGGTAAAGCCATAGGAAATGTAGGCGCAAATTCAACAAGATAGGGCAGGGTTAAAACTGCACTTTGATATTTGGGATCTTTAAACGGTTATTATCTGTGTTTGAAAATAAAAATAAAAATAAAAATAATGCAGAAGCACCAATTGGCCAAGGAAGGAATGAATTACCTTCTCCTGCTTTTATACCTGTTTATTATGACTGAGACGCTTCTTGAAAAACAAATGTTTCAAGACACTCTTTCCTCATCAGGAAGTACCTCCTGTGAAATATCCTAAAGCTAGCCAGCAGGGGTCAGCCTTTAATAAGTTGCCACGGCCCTTTGAATTGACAAATTTTGCAAGACTGTACCATCCTACCTTAGCTGGACACTGTTAGGGGCCCAGACATTTTGGCACCACAAAGACTCACCAGTAACATATCAAAGGCCTAACAGTGTTTTTGTAAGTTGAGAACAAAACAGAGAAGGCAACTTTTGACAAATCAGGAATGATGGATGATTGTGGAGAACACTTGGAAGGCATAACCTGGATGCCATAACTAATCCATGCTAAGAGAGAAACACAACCAGGAGGGGATTCCACTTTAACCCAAGCATGCACCAACCACTGTCAGGGCAAGGAAGTTGCTAGCTTTTTTTTAAAAACCAAGACTTTGAGAGCATGCGATTGCTATTAGTTATGCTGCCGCAAAATTGCATACAATAGCATACTCCTTGGGACCGTAACTCTGAAACTGAGCTACAATATGTTCTATTAAACTCTGAGTTCATAATGCTGACTGAGTAATGTCATATCAATTTGAATCGAGCTAATACAGTGCTGTTGTAATTCTGAAACAATTGTACCGTCTGTAACGTAGCTCCAACAACCACGCATACAATTAGAAAAATTGTGATTGATACACAACTCTGTTGCCATTCATTTCTCTACGCAGAGTTCAATGATTTTTAACTAGTGCTGTACTTTACTCTCACTGCTGGCAGAATCTTTTTTTTAAATTTAACCATTCATTTTGAGGTTGGTTTAATGTAGAACTCAAACAACCCAACTATATTAAACCCTAGGCATGCTTCAGCAACCCTTCGAGAATTTTAAACCCACCGTCACCAAATCCCCAACCAGAAAAAACCTATTCACCATTCATTAATTTTAAAACCTCTTAGCTCCTCATAGCTTTGGAAATGGTCGCAGTAGCTCAAGTCTCCCCTCATAATTATAGTTCCTCATCTCCAGTATCATTCTGGTGAATCTACGCTGTATGCTCTACAATGTCCCTTCTATAATGGGACACCCAAACCTGCAGACTACTCTAACTGCAGTCTAACCATTGCCGTGTATAAATATATAACGTTTTTGCTCTTGTACTCTGTGCTCATTTATAAAACCCAAAATGCTAGTAGACTTTTTTTTTTCACGGTTTTATCTACCTCCACTCACAAGTTGAGGAATTCACAATCCAAAGGTCACACTTTGTTAAAGATGAAAACATTCTTAAAAAACTGGGTGCTTCTGACCTACACTTCTAACCTCCAACCTAAAACACATTACAATCTCCCATGTTCCCTGATAAAAGGATTCAACTCTGAATGGCCTGAATCTGCTCATGGGAAATCTGCTAACGTATGTACAAAACAGTATGTTTACTGTACACTTTCTCCATCAAACTCATGTCATGCTCCTTTATATGCAAATAAACGCATTCATAAAACAGCAAATCATAACATACCAAATCAGCAAGTAGGAATGAAAACCACCATTAAAGTTTAAAAATCTACAAGTCAAAATGGACAGCCAACAGCTACTAACAAAATAAGAATGTACGCCAATCAAATTGTTCAAAATATTTTTGAAAACTCTGGTGAGTTTGCTGAGAGATTATCAAAATAACAGTTTCCAAACACGAAAAACAAAAAATAAAATAATTCAGCACAATATCAGCTTACCAATAGAGTTTGCTATGTGTGTCTAAAATGTCTTTGTTCATATTTTATGCAGAGGTCTAATCATTTTGCGAGAAGCCTGGAGTTTCAATTTTGACTTGCGTCTTTCATTGTACAATTTCTTTCCCTGGGCCTTTCTGGCTCAATTTTTCCAACAAGCTTGGGGATATTACTACATACCAGTGGCCCTAACTGTACACTCTGTGCATGTGCTAATATAATAGGGAGTATTTAGGAGAACCTTATTGTGAAATTCCGTATTTCTATGCAACAAAGCATTACCAAATTCCAAGTCTCCAATAAAAAAATTGTGCTGTGCAGGTTTATGGATAACAGTATAAACTGGTTCACCTAGCCAAATTCTGAGAGTAAGAGTTGGACTCACCGACAAAGACCCTATTATTCAAGACAAAAAGAGAGAGACTAATCCTTGTTACAAATTCAGTAACCCCAAATTATTATTGAAGAGACCAAATTTTAGGTTTTAAAATATCAGTAATTCCTCTTACCAATGACAGTTAATGCCCACTCAGAGGGGTGTGGAAATCAAGCAGACTTTCAGTGTTAACCCAATTGAACTTAACAAATGGTAAAAACCAGGATCAATAAACTGTTTTCAACAAGTGAAAGATTTACTGTTTTTAGAAGTATAGCAAGGAGGAAGCTTTTGGTGTGGTATCAAATTTAACAGATAGCCCAAGTGAGGCTAAAAAAAATCCACACCTGATTTAATCATTTATACTTCAAGATTCTGACTCATTTCTTACAAAAAATGTATTTCTGTGGAGAAGAACCTTCTAAACCTAGTTCTGGGTTACAGTTCTGATTTCTAATACTGTACTCAAGTGACTGGATAAACTTATATACTGTACTTACATGATTGTTTGTGATGAATGGTTCAACATTTGGTATTACTCCAGTTGCACTCACTATGAAATCAGAGCCATAGATCTTTCCATTTGTCAACTGTACATAAATAGGCCAACATTCTGAAAGGAATGGAAAAGTAAATTCAAATTAACTCTTGTTGTTTGAATATTGTTTGGGAATCTAGACATACCTGCAACCTTCTCCACACAGTACTGCACTGGGCCTTACGTATATCCAGTGATCCATCAAGGAATAACCAACTGTCCTCTGCAACTCTAAGCAAGACTTTTGAACAGTTTTCTCCCATTGGTCCAAATTCACTAGGAGCTGGGCTGATTCTGCCCAGACATATTTGGCATAAGACTCTTACAGTTGGCAGAGAGAGGGAACTTTGGTCAGTCTGGGCTGAATTTGAATGTAGGTTCCAGCGGGGAAACAATAATGTACTAATCCATTGTCCTATATAGCTCCATAAATAAAGCATTTCTAACTTGCAATATCCATTATTAACCATATTACATTCATTTTGTTTCATTGTTATTGCAGTGCTCAAGGGAGTCAAAACAGTCTGTCAACTTAAATCCTCATGAAAACGTTTTGCTCACTTTTTATACCATTGGAAGATCTCAGGCAGAACCAAATGAAGATTGAATACAGTTATACACTAGTTTGCTATTTTTACCCTCTTCATTTATTTATTTTTATCTGATAACTGAATGTCAAACACTGACAAGCCAGTTTACTCCACTTAACCAAATACTGCATCCATAATCTATATTAGGAATCTTGTTTGTAGCATTAAGTAGTCAGCTATGGTCGCATCATCACTGGCTCCCAAGATTATGGATTGGACAATCATCAGAATTTTGAACTGTGATGCATTCTGCAAATTAGCAACATTAACCCTCTAAACACTGAAAATTGAAGTCTTTCTATAGATTGAAGCAGCTGTCGTTCATCAGAACAGCAGTACCCTTGTTTTTAAATTGGAAATGTTCTGACAGGTACAGAATTACGATACAGATATTACAGGAGTGCACATCAGTATTAGATGCAGCCTCAACTTTTTTTAAAATTAATAACTGAAAAATGAGAACAGCGAACCTTGTATAGTAACCACTGGACAGGGTCTTCCTAGTTTGGCTGTTTCTTAATTCATAGCCACTGTAGCTTTGAGGTCAGGGGTCACAACAAAAGAAAACTTGGATTAAAAAAAACAAGAAAATCTCTTCTCTAAATACCTTCATCAATTTTTCCTTCTCTTTCTTCGGACAAGTTTTCAGGAAATGCCAACGATGTTTTCTGTGACGAGGCAAACTCTTCATGTAGGTAAATCTTATCAATCTCACATTGGTATTCAACATGGACTCTGTGGGAAATCTGAAGATAGTGCACAAGTTTGGAATTAAAAACTCGATTGTGCAAGAAAAATTAAACTTCAAAAACTACTGCTTTAGCTTGAACACACTAGAATCAGCACTGATCCAACTTATTACTTCTTTTGTTCCTTTCAGCTTCATACCCTCGTGCCAATCCGGTCCCAATGCACTGCCGTGTGCTCCATCTTCAGCAGCAGTTTCCGTTTCCAAACCTGCATTTAACACAACCGATTTGTAAATAAGCAGCTTATCCATCTAGGCCATTCACCACATAGGCAACATTTTTAATTTTGATTCAAAATTATATGGGGTTTTCATAGAGCAGATGGAGAGAAACTGTTTCTACTGGCAGGAGGGTCAGTAACCAGAAGACAGAGATTTAAGATAATAGACTAAAAAGCCGGGGGGGGTGGGGGGGGGGGAATGCGGGGACGAGGAGAATATTTTTAACCTAGTGAGTGGTTATGATTAAGAATACACTGCCTTAACGGGTGGTGGAAGCAGATTCAACAGTAATTTTCAAAAAGGAACTGGAAATACACTGAAGGAAAAATTTGCAGGGCTATGGGAAAAGAGCAGGGGGGAGTGGGACTAATTGGTAGCTCTTTCAGAGAGCGGGCACAGGCACGATGGGCCGAACAGCCTCCTTCTATGCTGTATGATTCTAAATGATCCTTTAGATAGTCTCAATTTCACAAAATGTATTACACGGGGTTACTAGAGATCAGATTTATTCCAGACATCTAACAAAACCAGGTCTTTTCAAGATACTTGTCTGCATTGTTTAAAATTATTTCTAAAATAATACAGAAATCTAGTTTGAGGGGAGGGAACAGAACAGTCAAACTTGAAATTTTGCTACTTTTTGATGGACTGTGATACTGTAAGTACTAAAAAAAGCACTAATCTTTGAAAGATATTAATGTAAGCACAGGGACATAGATTATATATAAGCTGCAGGTGACTGCAAGAATAAATGGAATTTCAGGTTAATTTTATTTCATCAGGTGTTGGGAGAGGAGGTGAGCAAATATTCCAAAATCAGATGCAAACAAAATGTGGGATAATGCAGCTTTAACAATGGCTCATTTGCTCTAAAGTTATCGACACATCATTCACTGTAAAGTGGATCATAAACGCTGCATCTTTGCAATTACCTTCTGTAGTGTACTTTGTCCTTTTACAAGGATGAATGGCCTCAGGCTTATCAGCCTTGAGTTGAGGAATCAGAAATTGTGCTGCTCCTGCATCAAAGAAAGTATTTCCAATAGCTTTATCTTTTATTGCCCAAATTACTTCACATCCTTCAATTTCATACCTATAAACACAAAGGAGAAACAATTTAAGAACATATGATGTTACATAGGATGTACAGCACAGAAACAGGCCATTCGGCCCAACAGGTTTATGCTCCACCTGCGCCTCCTCCCACTTTTCTTCATCTAACCCCATCAACATATCTTTCTATTCCTTTCTCCCTCATGCATTTGTCAAGCTTCCCCTTAAATGTATCTATACTAGTCGTCTCAACTATTCCTTGGGGTAGCGAGTTCCACATTCTAACCACTCTCTGGGTAAAGATGTTTCTCCTGAATTCCCTATTGGATTTATCAGTGACTATCTTATATTTATGGCCCCTAGTTCTGGTTGAGCTCCTCGGATATTTCGGGAGTGATTTCTGCCCCATTGTCTACTTGGACTTTCAGAAAGCCTTTGATAAAGTACCTTACACTAGGTTCCTTCACAAGATAGATTCTTACGGTATTAATAGAAATTTGAAACACTGGATTAGGAGTAGGCTCCAATTGCGCAGCCAAAAAGTTGTAGCTAACAGACATGGTTCAGCTTGGAGACATGTTACTAGTGGTGTCCACTAGGGATCGGCCCTGGGACCGCTACTTTTCACGGTCTTTATTAATGACTTGGACAGAGGTGTTGGAAGTATAGTAAGTAAGTTTGCAGGTGACACCAAAATCTGTGTTTGGGTTAAGACAGTAGAGGAGTGCAATCATATCCAAAAAGGATTTAGATGTGCTAGGGGAGTGGGCCACACATTGGCAAGACATTTCATTTAGATAAATGTAGTGTTGTGCATGTTGGCAGAGCGAATACAGAACACAAGTATCATTTGCAGGGAACAATACTTAAAGAGGTTGAGAGAGAAAAAGATCTTGGTGTTATTGTGCACAGATCACTAAAGATTCATGACCATTGTAGAGAAATTATAGCTAAAGCTAACAAGGTATTGGGTTGTATTAATAGAACCACTCAGTATAAATCAAAGGACACCATTTTGACACTATACAGGTCACTGGTCAGACCATATCTAGAGTACTATGCCCAGTTTTGGTCCCCCTACATGGCCTTGGAAAAGGTCCAGATGAGAGCTACTAGAATGATTCCTAGCTTAAAGAACCTCAGCTACTCAGATAGTCTTAAAGACCTTGGTCTATTTACTTTAGAGCAGCACAGAATTAGAGGTGACCTGATAGAGATCTATAAAATAATTAAAAGGCTGGAAAGCATCCCTAATTGATAGATTATTCCAGTTTAACGGATTGGGGAGGACCAGGGACACGAGTTTAAACTATGCAAGAGTGGGAATAGACTGGATGTTAGGCAGTTCTTCTTTTCCCAGAGAATTATGAGCCACTGGAATACACTGCCAGCTGGTGTGGTGACCATCAACAGGTAGCTGGACCAGTTCCTGACTGGGGCAGAAATCGCATCGTGCAGAAGGTAAATGTCTTTATGGATAACACTTGGTCCATGTGATCTCCTGGACCGGTTCCAATCACCTGAGGGGGGTCAGAGAGGAATTTTCCAGAGTATTTTTTTCCCTTATTGGCCCTGGGTTTTTTTGCCTCTCCCAGGAGATTACATGGCTGTGGGGTGGGTTGGAAGTGGGGAAAATGTTTAGCCATGATGGTCCAGCCATCATGGTATGGGGCAGGCTTGATGGACCAGCTGGTCTTTTCCTGCCCGTCAATTTCATATGTTCGTATGTAACAAGAGGAGGAATACATCACAATTTATAACAAAATACATGTGATATGCAACTCAAGATTTTTAAAAATTAACACATTCAGAAGGGTTTTGGCAATAGATATTAATGTAGAGAAATGCAACGCTTTCCATTCAGGCACTGTAGGGTCGGCATCTAGCACTCCTAGGTCATATGCAACATGGCAACTGTCACCTTAATCTACCCCAACAATTTGCCTCAGCCTGAAGCTCACAAATGCACCCCTACTGCACCATTGTGACCTTTCCCTATTTCCCACAACACCCATCCTGTGGTCCGTCTAAATGAGATGGCCAATTATGGACTGTAAGCTGAAGTCTACTGAGAACTGCCCAAACTCATTTCACATAGGACCTTTACAGCCGGACAGGAGCCACATGGACTGCAGCAGTTCAAGAAGGCGGCTCACCACCACCTTCTCAAGGGCAATTAGGGATAGGCAATAAATGCCGGCCTCGCCAGCGATGCCCACATCCCATGAACGAATAAAAAAAAAATTGGAACCCAGAGGTGAAAAGGCTAGTGTCTAACCCACTATGTCAACCAGTCCTAAGCTCATGTCCAACCCCCCTCCGCACCTCATTAGTTCAAACTATAAAAATACTCTAACTTGGTTTGCATGTTTTAATCTATCACTTAGAATTTCCATGTACAAGACATACTTACACCAGTTCCAGTGCTATACCTCCATTCCCTATAACAATAATCCTTTTGGCCCTAGCCAAACGACTTTGAAATTCCTGAAAAGACAAAAAGAGACTTCAAAAACATCATGCACCACACATATTCCATGCTTTTTCCTTTTCTTTTCTCCTGCTCCTTAGGTTCTACACCGTGATTGAAGAAAGCTGCCTTTCTACCACAAGGAGTGGTTGAGGTGACTAGCAGATGCATTTAAGGGGAAGCTAAATAAACACATGAAGATGAAAAGAATAGAAGGATATGCTGATAGGGTTAGATGAAGTAGGGAGGGAGAAGGCTCATGTGGAGCATAAACACCGGCATAGACCAGTTGGGCTGAATGGCCTGTTTCTGTGCTGTAGACTTGATGTAACTTAATGGTGTTCATTTTACTGTGTTCCAGAAATGTATGGACTACAAGACAGTTAAAACATTTCTATCATTTAGCATCTTAAGATTACTTCAACATTTCTATCATTTAGCATCTTAAGATTACTTCATAGCAGTCAGCTCATCGAGCAATAAAATTAGTCTGGTTAATTATGGACAAGTACAATTGAAATAGGTTCACAATATGTAATGGCTGTCGTTCCCCAGGATGGCAGGAGTAAAAATACAGTACTTGTATCACTGTCCCTTCCCATCACATTACATCCTAATCTAAGACCGTTGTTATAACTAGCCTGTGCCCACCTTTCCAGTTATATGACACATCCATGACCATCTTCAAGGGAATGTTACAGCAAACAAACATGCAGATAAATACAAAAAACGTCCACCATTATATAAAATAGCATTTCATCTGGAATGGGCTGCAGACCATTGAATCAAAAATTCGTCAATCTTACTCCACTGCCATGAGTTCAGTGGAGCGGGACTCCTGATGCACTGGTGACCTGCACTCCTGACCCCGCCAGAGTATCAAGGATCAGGGTGGAATTTGCTCATTTTCATCATTTCGATATGCGCCCGCAAGAGGGTGAAGGGAGAAAGACGGCACGCTAGAATACCACTCAGAGGAGAAGCTGGTGTCACCATCTGAAAATGGCCCCAGTGTGGTAAATCAGATCCTTTTATAAGAGGGCCCATTTCATCGTGCTTGTCTGCCATCTGCTGGACTGTTCCAGGCCAAGATCCAGGTGTGGACAAGACCTGTAGGCCCCACGTTAGCCTCTCCATTGACCTGGATGCCAGTAACTTCCAGTATCTTGCTCAGGAGGCCAGAGCCACAGGAAATGTGGTTAGTGATGCCACCGTGCCACCCTCCCTCCTTTTAATTATAAGGTCATTTGTAGGGTGTATGAAGCCACGGCCACTCCAGCCCCCAAAAAGAAATGCCGTGTCCTTTTATGGGCTGGAATCCCAGGGTTTTGGGCTCAATTGCTTACTCCTGCTGGCCCTCTTCCCACCTCCTTGACCTTGGAATTGTGTACCAGAAAACTCCCTAATTTAAACTTGGGAGTTCAGATACCAACAAACTACTTTACCTTTACTCTCATGACTTGCATCAGCTGCACCCATCAATTGTGCGATATATTCAAACCCAATTAGTTTTCTATAGTGTAAAAAAAGGCTGTTCTCCTGTAACTTGCAATGAAGTAAAATGAACAGTACTGCTGCTCAAATCACACCATACAACAGTTCTATTTAAATCAAGTGGTTGGATCACAGGCATTCCACCAACGGCAGCCGTGCCTTCAGCCATCTAGGCCCTAAGCTGTGGAATTCCCTCCCCAAACCTCCGACGCTCCTTAAAACCTACCTCTTTGACTAAGCTTTTGCTCTTAATGTCTCCTGCTTTGGCTCAGTCAACTTTTGTCTGATTACACTCCTGTAAAGCACCTTGGGACATTTTACTTCATTAAAAGCGCGATATAAATGCAAGTTGTTGTTGTCATTGCCTTCTACAACATCCAGCACAAGAAAATGGAATGAAACCACCTCTACAAACTCACCCAGTAAGCAAATTACCACAAGCTGGAGCTAATACATTTCAGAGTTCAGATCACATTGAAAAAATCTTATGGTTCATGTCATCTGAACTCAATGTTTTTTTCTCATGTAACATACTATAGCTTATAGTTATTAGCCTATATGTTATGCATGTTTTATTCACAACTAGAAAGTTACTTTTTTAAAAAAAAAAGACAATCTTTTCTTCTTTGAACATATTAGATTACATGAATGGTTACATTAAAAGTTTGTTATTACCTTTGCACTGTCAGTATCCCGAATTCCTAATACGTATGGATTGTCTTTGACTATCAGTCTTGGCCTGCCTCCTGCACATATGCACAGCTTCTCGTAAATATACTCTTTGCCTTCTTCTGTGTAAAGTTTCTGGAAGCAAATTATCAAAATTGTCAAAAAGAAAATGAGTCTCAAAACAGATTGTACTAAATTCCGTATACCTCTGAATGCAAAGTACTATGTATATGAACAATATACTGCATGAAAGGTATGGTATGTGACTCTGGTATTCAACACTCAAGTGCTCAACAATTTTCTTACAATGAGGGGGATAATGTCATATATCCAGAGGTCCAGGTACAAGGACAACAGCTTTGAAATACTGACACAGGAATCTGCGGCTACACATCAGACACCATTTGATCGATACAATATAAATGACTACTCAGTCATAGGCTGGGGATTAACGCCCAAATAATATTGAAACATATTACTGTTAGGCATGGTGCAAGCAATGACATTCAAAGAACTGAAACAAAAACACATGGTATAACAGTGTTTTAGTAAGGAGAGCAAATTATGGGTTAAGCACAAAGTATAAAGAAATCCTTTTAGACCTATCCACAGTTCCACATAGTGCAACAATTTTTTTTAATAACGAAGCATTTTTGTTGTAGTAAATAATTACACTTACAACCTTGATGAAAAATAATTTAAACTGCAAAATGATAAAATCCTGAGAAGCCTCATTGTCTATCTCTTTTTTGTCCCCATTAAAACTATCACAGGTTACATATGAAAGTCATGCTGACTGCTCAATAAATATGAATAAGCACATTTTAATGCATTAGATCACATTCAGTTAATAATTTTTTATAATGGTGTTGCCATAAAGTGCATTAGCTGAAACCGAACTAATAAATTAAAACATGCTATTCATACTTTTTGAAGTCTTTTAAAGACAGTGCTGCAGAATAGCATAGATCCAACCAAACAAAGACCTCCAGGAAATTAAGATCAACTTAAATTTTCATTAAAAGTTTGCATTGACGGGACAATCTTTAAATGAAGTACAAATAAAACACCTGCAAAAGTTTTTACTTGACATATATTTCTGAATCAGTTGACTACCTAGAGAAAAAGTATCAGTAACGCAAGAGCCAATAAGTAGAAACAGAAAAGCAAAAGTTACTACATGCAAGAAAAAGAAACAACTTTCATTTATAAAAACGTCTTTCACGTCCTCAGGCCATCTCAAAGCCTCGTACAGCCAATAAATTACTTAATTACTTTTGACGTATAATCACTGTTGCTTTGTAGTCAAATGCAGCAGCCAATTTGCACACAACAAAGTCCTACAAACAGCAACAAGATGAATGACCAGTTAATCTGTTTTTGGTGATGTTGAGTGAAAAATAAATGTTAGCCAGGATACTGGGAGAACTCCCTGTCCGTCAAATAATGCTATTGGATCTCTAACCTAAACAGGCAGATGGGCCTTGGTCTAATGTCTCATTTGAGCAATAACACCTCAGATAATGCAGTACTCCCCCAGTATTGCACTGGAGTGTAGCTAGATTATGAATTCAAATCCTGGAGTGGGGCTTGAACCTGCAACCTTCAACCTTCTGGCACAGGCAAAAATGCTACCACTGAGCCATGGTTGACACCATTCTTGGATACATATTGTACCATTATTTTTACAATAATGCTATAAATAAATAAATACAAATGAAAAGACACTTCCAATCTTCAGTACTAATCAACCAGATCACTGGGTACATTAGCAAAGGGCATACTTCAGTTTCATGAAATAACCTGCTAAGAATCAAAGCTAGCATCACTTAAACATTTGCATTTGAGTATGCAAAGTTAGTGGATAGGGTTAATTAACAAAATAAATAAGAGGTTACAAAGGCAGGCAGTTATGTACAGTAATTTAGCATTAACTGCTTGATTATAAATTTACAGTTGAGATCAGTGTCTGCGATTGATATAAATTGATGAGATTAATTTAGGATTCTTAGATAGCTGACAATTTAACAGCATTAGAAAGCCAGTCTGTTGAATAGATTAAAGTCTATATACTCGTAGTTAGCAATATTTCCAGAACTTATACGACCTCGTCCTTATGAGCTGGCGTGGCTGATACTATTAGTCTTCTGAGACATCAGAGTGATGAACCTTTGTCTGTAGAGGGGCTATCCGATCCTCTGCTATGGGTAAAATCACCTTCTGCACTGGTAGCTATATCTGGACCAGTTGGCTTAAATCTCACCTCCCTTCAACTCAGGGAAACCTGTACATCTGAATGATACACTTATCTACCTGTATCTGACTGGCTTGACCGTAGAATCTTAAGTTCTGTAATTTCTCTCTCTCTCTCTCTATTGGAGATGCATTTTCCAATTTTACAGAAACATCCTTTTACATATAGTAGACAAAAACTCCTACAACAAAAACTACTAAGAACTACTAAACGAACCACAACTAAGAACTGAAAATTAAAGACTAGAGTCACAAAATGCTATCTTCTACATCCTTAATTTCCAAAGAAACTACCTCAGTTCAATTGACAAATCTGAGTGACACGTGTTAGAAGAGTTCAGCCCCTCTGGTGTCAATCACCTCTTATATCCCAGTTGGTACCCCAATGACCTTCAAATCGATGAAACACTGGCACCTGGATATGCCAGGTTGCTCATTTATTCCCTAGCTTTTCAGGTCTTTGCTAACACAGGGTCTCACACACAGGTCTAGATAATACAGAAGAGAGTTATATCCCACTTAACGAGCTATTTCTGGGCCTGTGATCTTGAAGGCTTGTCTTCTATTCCCGGTAAGGAATGTTATGTTTGTGTACACCTTTGTGGTTTCATTGGCATTAGCCCTTTCCTTGCATTCAGTCTGACTACTGACTCCATTTACACATTTAAGGCAATTCTTGGGGCATTTCTCCTACAACAAAAATAGTTTTTTTTTAGCAAGCTGATGAATCGCTGATAAAAATGTAAAATAAAGTGAAAGCAGTATCATGTGAAATTTTTAAAAAGTTTCAATTTGTAATCAAAATTTTCAAAAAAATACATTTTTGATAATACTTTAAAACATTCTGTATGGATCCAACCGCCAAGAATCTTTCCTTGGTAACCGATAAGCATGAAATTTTTTTAAAGGAATTATTTCTTACACGTTGTGCTGCGTCCAGTCCTCGAACTGCAGACTGTATCACTTTAACATTGGGATAGTGTTCTTCCAGTATGCGAGTTGGCCTCTCTTCAACCTCAAACTCTTCCAACATCCTTGAAACCTTCAGATGCATTAAAAAAGACAAATTTGTGACCCATACTGATATTGATTCAGAGATAAAGAAGCAAAGGCAGAAATGGCTCATTTTTTATGACACTAAATCCTATGCACCTGTTTGAAGTTCATCACTGCTTTAATAAGTGGCGACGCTGTAATTAAAAGGATCTTCTCTGATGGGAACTCTCCAGCCAGCTACCAAAAACAAAAAGAAAATTTCACCTGTTCAGAACTATTAAAACACAGGTCAGAGAAGTGTAACTTAAGTGAATTTTAACAACCATAACTCTTATATACATTCTAACATTACAAAAATACCAATGAACATATTCTAAAATACACCTATAAAAGCAGCTTCATTTCTGCATCATAGTTTACCAGGATCATGTATGTGGTGTTCCTCCCTCCCACCTTGCACTGTTCATTCTTATAAGCTGTTCATCTGTAATATCTTCTAGTTCTGATGAAAAGCTATGCCTAACATGTTATCATTCGTCCTTTCTTTACAGATGCTGCCCGACTTGCTGAGTGTTTTGAGCATTTTCCGCTACTATCTTGTGGAAGTTGAGACCCCTGGGGCGCGTCCTGACCGACGGGGTGGGGGGTGGGCTCCCCGGGGGCGCGTCCTGACCGACGGGGTGGGGGGTGGGCTCCCCGGGGGCGCGTCCTGACCGACGGGGTGGGGGGTGGGCTCCCCGGGGGCGCGTCCTGACCGACGGGGTGGGGGGGTGGGCTCCCCGGGGGCGCGTCCTGACCCGACGGGGGGGGGGGGCTCCCCGGGGGCGCGTCCTGACCGACGGGGTGGGGGGTGGGCTCCCCGGGGGCGCGTCCTGACCGACGGGGTGGGGGGTGGGCTCCCCGGGGGCGCGTCCTGACCGACGGGGTGGGGGGTGGGCTCCCCGGGGGCGCGTCCTGACCGACGGGGTGGGGGGTGGGCTCCCCGGGGGCGCGTCCTGACCGACGGGGTGGGGGGTGGGCTCCCCGGGGGCGCGTCCTGACCGACGGGGTGGGGGGTGGGCTCCCCGGGGGCGCGTCCTGACCGACGGGGTGGGGGGTGGGCTCCCCGGGGGCGCGTCCTGACCGACGGGGTGGGGGGGTGGGCTCCCCGGGGGCGCGTCCTGACCGACGGGGTGGGGGGTGGGCTCCCCGGGGGCGCGTCCTGACCGACGGGGTGGGCTCCCCGGGGGCGCGTCCTGACCGACGGGGTGGGCTCCCCGGGGGCGCGTCCTGACCGACGGGGTGGGCTCCCCGGGGGCGCGTCCTGACCGACGGGGTGGGGGGTGGGCTCCCCGGGGGCGCGTCCTGACCGACGGGGTGGGGGGGTGGGCTCCCCGGGGGCGCGTCCTGACCGACGGGGTGGGGGGTGGGCTCCCCGGGGGCGCGTCCTGACCGACGGGGTGGGGGGTGGGCTCCCCGGGGGCGCGTCCTGACCGACGGGGTGGGCTCCCCGGGGGCGCGTCCTGACCGACGGGGTGGGCTCCCCGGGGGCGCGTCCTGACCGACGGGGTGGGCTCCCCGGGGGCGCGTCCTGACCGACGGGGTGGGGGGTGGGCTCCCCGGGGGCGCGTCCTGACCGACGGGGTGGGGGGTGGGCTCCCCGGGGGCGCGTCCTGACCGACGGGGTGGGGGGGTGGGCTCCCCGGGGGCGCGTCCTGACCGACGGGGTGGGGGGGTGGGCTCCCCGGGGGCGCGTCCTGACCGACGGGGTGGGGGGTGGGCTCCCCGGGGGCGCGTCCTGACCGACGGGGTGGGGGGTGGGCTCCCCGGGGGCGCGTCCTGACCGACGGGGTGGGGGGTGGGCTCCCCGGGGGCGCGTCCTGACCGACGGGGTGGGGGGTGGGCTCTCCGGGGGCGCGTCCTGACCGACGGGGTGGGGGGTGGGCTCCCCGGGGGCGCGTCCTGACCGACGGGTGGGGGGTGGGCTCCCCGGGGGCGCGTCCTGACCGACGGGGTGGGGGGTGGGCTCCCCGGGGGCGCGTCCTGACCGACGGGGTGGGGGGTGGGCTCCCCGGGGGCGCGTCCTGACCGACGGGGTGGGGGGTGGGCTCCCCGGGGGCGCGTCCTGACCGACGGGGTGGGGGGTGGGCTCCCCGGGGGCGCGTCCTGACCGACGGGGTGGGGGTGGGGCTCCCCGGGGGCGCGTCCTGACCGACGGGGTGGGGGGGGGCTCCCCGGGGGCGCGTCCTGACCGACGGGGTGGGGGGGGGCTCCCCGGGGGCACGTCCTGACCGACGGGGTGGGGGGGGGGCTCCCCAGGGGCGCGTCCTGACCGACAGGAGGGGGGGGGGGCGCTCCGCGTCCTGACCGACGGGGGGGGGGGGGGGGGGACTCCCCGGGGGCGCGTCCTGACCGACAAGGGCTTCTGGAGAAGCGTGAGGTAATCCATTTGGGGAGGACAAACAGGGCAAGGGAGTACACAGTAAATGGGAAGATACTGACAGGAGTAGAGGAAGTGAGGGACCTCTGAGTGCATGTCCACAGATCCCTAAAGGTAGCAGGACAGGTAGATTAGGTGGTTAAGAAGACATATGGGATGTTTTCCTTTATTAGCCGAGGCACAGACTATAAGAGCAGCGAGCTTATGCTAGAACTGTATAAAACACTGGTTAGGCCACAACTTGAGCACTGTGTATAATTCTGGTCACCACATTACAAGAAAGATGTGATTCCACTAGAGAGGGGGTACCGAGGAGATTTACGAGGATGTTGCCAGGGCAGGAGAATTTTAGCAATGAGAAAAGATTGGATGGGCTGGGGTTGTTTTCTTTGGAACAAAGGAGGCTGAGGGGAGATTTGATTGAGGTGCATAAAATTATGAGGGACCTTGCTAGAGTGGATAGGAAGGAACTACTTCCCATAGCAGAGGGGTCAGTGGCCAGGGGGCATAGATTTAAAGTACTTGGTAGAAGGATTAGACGGGAGCTGAGGAGAAATTTTTTCACGCAGAGGGTGGTGGGGGTCTGGAACTCACTGTCTGAAAGTGTGGTAGACACAGAAACCCTCATCGCATTTAAAAAGTACTTGGATGTGCACTTGAAGTGCTGTAACCTCCAGGACTACAGACCAAGTGCTGGAAAGTGGGATTAAGCTGGGTAACTCTTTCTCCGCCGGCACTGACACGATGGGACAAATGGCCTCCTGCTGTGCCGTAACTTTCTATGATTCTGATTTCCCCTGGAGCATGTCTATATTGACCGGGGTTCCCCGGGCGGGCGCGTTGATATTGACCGGGGTTCCCCGGGCGGGCGCGTTGATATTGACCGGGGTTCCCCGGGCGGGCGCGTTGATATTGACCGGGGTTCCCCGGGCGGGCGCGTTGATATTGACCGGGGTTCCCCGGGCGGGCGCGTTGATATTGACCGGGGTTCCCCGGGCGGGCGAGTTGATATTGACCGGGGCTCCCCGGACGGATGAGTTGATATTGACCGGGGTTCCCCGGGCGGGCGCGTTGATATTGACCGGGGTTCCCCGGGCGGGCGCGTTGATATTGACCGGGGTTCCCCGGGCGGGCGCGTTGATATTGACCGGGGCTCCCCGGACGGATGAGTTGATATTGACCAGGGTTCCCCGGGCGGGCGAGTTGATATTGACCGGGGTTCCCCGGGCGGGCGAGTTGATATTGACCGGGGCTCCCCGGGCGGGTGGGCTGATATTGACCGGGGCTCTCCGGGCGGGTGGGCTGATATTGACCGGGGCTCCCCGGACGGATGAGTTGATATTGACCGGGGCTCTCCGGGCGGGCGAATTGATATTTACCGGGGCTCTCCGGGCGGGTGGGCTGATATTGACCGGGGTTCCCCGGGCGGGTGGGCTGATATTGACCGGGGTTCCCCGGGCGGGCGAGTTGATATTGACCGGGGCTCTCCGGGCGGGTGAGTTGATATTGACCGGGGCTCTCCGGGCGGGTGGGCTGATATTGACCGGGGCTCTCCGGGTGGGTGAGCTGATATTGACCGGGGTTCCCCGGGCGGGCGAGTTGATATTGACCGGGGCTCTCCGGGCGGGTGGGCTGATATTGACCGGGGTTCCCCGGGCGGGCGAGTTGATATTGACCGGGGCTCTCCGGGCGGGTGGGCTGATATTGACCGACCTTCCCTTCCCCGGCGTTACGATGAATTCCCCGGGCCGCCCTCTGCCCTCACACGGGCCCTGCCCGCCCGGCCTCCCGCTCGGTTCCGACCCTCCGCCCCGGGACCCTCCTCACCTGCTCGGTGCATGTCACCCCTGCGATCCCGCCTCCCACGACGATGAATCGGGCTCGGGCAGAGCCCGGCCCTGAGGCCGCCGCCGTCGCCATGGCAGCGCCGGGAGTCGCCGTCAACGGAAACTTTTCAAAACTCACAAACTACCAGAGCGGCTGCCCGGAAACTACGTCACAAGGAGCGCGAGCCAGCACACCGGTGGAACGCCCAATGGCGCTCGCAACCACTGCGCATGCGCCGTGTTGGAACCTTGCCCACCCACGTGGCTCCCAAGTCTCCTGTATCAGGGACATTGGCTGAGGTGGGTCACTCTGTCTCACTTCACTGCTTCTTTCATTCATTGCAAGCCAACTCCTTAAAATGAGGCAGTGCACCCATCCTTGGATTCTTTATTAGCCACAACAAATCTGGTTGTGGAAAAAAAATCTGGTATAACTTTTTAGAATTGAAAACACACCTGAAAAGTATGTTGGGAATAGAATTAATACAGAGTTTTACTATATTAGGAACACTCTTCCACAAAAGGCTATGGATGCTGGAACAATTGGAGCTTTTGTAACTGAGATTAAACAGATGGGGGGGGGGTCCATGATCGAACTGAAACGTTAACTCTTTCTGTCTCCACAAATGTTGCTCAACTGCTGAGTGTTTCCATCATTTTCTGTTTTTATTTCAGATTTCCAGCCTCTGTAGTATTTTGTTTTTTTTATATAGATAGATTTTTGTTGGGTAGGGGTATCAAGGGATATGGCGCTAAGGCAGGTAAATGGGGTTGAGGTACAGATCAGCCTTGATCTAATTGAACAGCAGAGCAGGCTAGAGGGGCTGAATAGCCTATTCCTACTAATGTTCCTAAATACAGTAGAATCACCCATTTCAATCTCCACCCAAACTTCATGGATGTATGTGTGTGTATATATATATATATATATATATAGATGGATAATTTGTACACTGACAACATTTCCTATTCTAAATTCCCATATCCATATTTTAATGCAGTACTAATGAGAGACAAATGTCTTCCTGACTGGTTGATTAGTTGAGTGCTTTTAGTGAGGGATACACTAGTCAGCTTAATCAGTTTGCAGACATTGAGTCAAATGATTATGTGAATTGAAAGCTGTCTTATTTTGGTTTGGTTCTCTAACCTGCGTTTTTCATCCTTATAATTTCAAAAGTCTGTGAAATGAAGCGTTTGCTCAGTTCAGTACAGCAACACTCCCCTACACTGTTCATTTTAGAGATAGACTTTAACAACTTGCATTTATATAGCGCTTTTAATGTAGAGAAACATTCCAAAGTGCTTCACAGAGACATAATCAGAAAAAGAAAAGATGCCAAGCTAAAGAAGGAGATAGTAGGAGGGATGACCAAAAGACTGGTCAAAGAGGTGGATTTCAAGGAGGGTCTTTAAAGGAGGAGAGGGAAGTGAAGGGGTTAAGGGAGGGATAAAATAGATTGCGGGGCCTAGACTGTTAAAGGCACAGCTGCCAATGGTGGGGTGAAGGAAGGGGATTGCCTGTGCCTACCAAGATGGCACACAGACTTACCTGGGAAAGACCATGGGACCAGTCTGCTCATGGTCTGGGTCAGTAGGGAGGCAGATCCAGAGATGTGCTATTTGCTATAAGGGCACCTGTGGTTACCATGCAACAGTCAGCTGGCACATGCAGGGATAGTGACGGTCAGCTATGCCAAGAAACTTGGCTGCATCTCCTTGCAGGTATGCTGCAATGCTGACCCATGGGGAAAGTGCTGTGGAATTGCAAAGAAGGCAGCTCACCTCACAAGCACCTCATGCAGCATAATCTAGACTTCAGCAACCATGGAACAGGCACTAGGGTGCTCTGTGACATCTTTCTGTGAGGATACTGGTCTCTGTTCATGTGCAATCTGTTTTGCCTCCACTAATCTGTGTTGATCACTCAGGTGAAGGACCTCCTGATATCAACCTTAATTTACCTTTTACTAGTTTGAACCTGTGTCCTTGCAATTTCAATTAAAGTACAGATCACTCCTGCCCAAGAACCAGTCCCTTAGTCCCAGTAGAGAGGAAACTTTAATTCCATTAGTGTGGGCCGGATTCAAACTCAGATTCCTGAGGTAGAAAACCAGTGTCTGACCCGAAGAATCAGCCCGTTCATCCCAGAATTAGATTTACAAATTAAGTGTAGATCAAAGAAACACAGATGGCAGGTTAGGAAAGTTGAAACAACTTAGTTTATTTAAACAACAGTCAGTAATGACAAATAAACAAACTCCAATGGATCTTCTTGTTTCAACTAACCTGAACAAGTAACTCTACAAACGTGACTTTAAAAGGCCCCAGTCATTTTCCATTTCTGATACTGTACCTTCCCCTCCAAAATATTTTGTTTATAATGAAAAGATTTGAAAAAAATCAGCTTGTGCTTTCCAAAATTGTCATTGTTTGTATGACAAACTCTTCAACAAGACAACACATTGAGGGTTGGATGTCTGTATCACAGTCTGCCTAATGCTATCCGCAGACTGGCAAGAATGCCTTCTCTCTAGGTGCTAAGTTGCAAGGCAGAGCACGGACAGAGACTCAGCCGAAGCTTGTGCTCGATCCTTTTTTTGGCTTGGGCTCAAACCCTTCTTCCAAATTGGGCTCAACCTTTCCCTCCAAATTGACCTCAAACCATTCTCCCCGTTTGGGCTCAATGCCTTCTTTTGGCTTGTGTTCTAACCGTCCTTGCAACTTGTGGTCAATCCCTCCTTCAGCAAGAATGTCCACAACTCTACTGGTGAGCTGTTACTTATCGGTGACTCGTTGTTCTCCCTGCAAAGTAACCAAAGCTAAACTCGCTTCAAAATGAACCCCTGGTTTCACTGCAGCTGATTTGCTGTTTCCACCAACAAGTGTATTGATTGTCAGAAAGTCCACCTGCCCTAGCTTAACATCAGTACCAGGAGTCCTCATACCAGTATTGTGCTACTTCATCCTCACGCCAGGAGTTACTGTGATCTTTAGGTGTGGCTTCACTTCATCACCTGCCTCAGACAGAGAGTTGTGGAATATTTGAATCAGCTGTTGCTCCGCTTGTGAATCAAGAGGCTTCACTTCACTATCTGCATCTCTTCCTGCTCTGGTGCAATGGCCACTGAAGCCTTGGCATGTATTTCGCATTGGTCTGCTCCTCCACAGGTCTACTCTTCACCTTGAGCTGGTTCTTCTACTTCATTATCAATAGGTGGAGGAGAATTAGGGGACACAGTTTAGTGGTCCTAACAACCCTTCGTTCCCCAAGATATACACAATCCAAATTGATATAACCGTTACTTCAACCAACAGAACAAAAGCCAAAATGTCTGGCTCGCTGAACGCAAAAAAATCTAAGCTGCTTGAGCATTGGGCGATGGTTGAATGTCATTGGGCAGGTAACAACAGCACTGTGTGATACATGACAATGCATAACAATAGCTCCAGGCTATATAACTTCATTAGGCTGCAAAACAGTCCCCCCAACTAAATGAATAGCTAAAGTCAAGGGTTAAGTCCATAATACAGCAGCTTTATATGTTACAGGTTCAAGGTGGCTATGGGAGGGAGGGATGGTCAGACATGGGTGTATAGGGGCCACATGACCTTTTCTGGGGAGTGGCTGGGTTGATTCATTTGTCCAATGCAAATGTACTATGCTCTGATCTATATCTAGCATCAGCCTGTTCATGACTGTAGAGGGGTAGGGCCTGGGTTTGGTGAGAGGGGACTTGCGAAAGCCCCAGGATGACAGCCAAGATTGGTTATTAATTTCATCAGGCATCTCAGATAGATACAGAGAAGCTCCCTCGACACTGGGCCATCAAGCAATCCAAGAGAAGTTACAGTGCAGGCTCAATTCAAAGTAAAGTCCCATCAAGAACTTCCAATTCAGGTACAGAACAGACTAAAGCTCAATTCTACACTGTCCCATCAAGCATTTTCAGGTCAGACACAACATGGGTTAGATACAGAGTAATGCTCCTTCCACACTGTCCCATCAAGCACACCAGGTCAGTAGAACACAAGTTAGATACAGATTAAAGCTCCCTCTACTACATACCATCAAACACTCCTAGGTCAGGTCTAGCATGGGTCAAGCTCCATCTCCAAAGTCCTATCAAGTTTTCCAGTACAGACAGAGCACTTCTTAGATATAGAGTTAAGCTTTGTTTACAGGACAGACTAAAGCTCCCTCTGTATTTTCCCTTCAAGTGTGGATAGCAAGGATAGAGGATTGGTTGAAGGACAGAAAACAGAGAGTAGAGATAAACGGGTCATTATCAGGTTGGCAGGCTGTAATTAGTGGGGTGCTATAAGGATCGGTGCTTGGGCCTCAGCTATTTACAATCTATATTAATGACTTAGATGAAGGGACTGAGTGTAATGTATCCAAGTTTGCTGATGATACAAAGCTAGGTGGGAAAGTAAGCTGTGAGGAGTACACAAAGAGTCTGCAAAGGGATATAGACAGGTTAGATGAATGGGCAAGAAGGTGGCAGATGGAGTACAATGTGGGGAAATGTGAGGTTATTCACTTTGGTAGGAAGAATAGAAAAACAATATTTTTAAATGGTGAGAAACTATTAAATGTTGGTGTTCAGAGAGACTTGGTTGTCCTCGTACAAGAAACACAAAAAGTTAGTATGCAGGTACAGCAGGCAATTAGGAAAACAAATGGTATGTTGGCCTTTATTGCAAGAGGGTTGGAGTACAAAAGTAAGGAAGTCTTACCACAGTTGTATAGGGCATTAGTGAGACCTCACCTGGAGTACTGCGTATAGTTTTGGTCTCCTTATCTAAGGAAGGATATACTTGCCTTAGAGGCGGTGCAATAAAGGTTCACTAAATTAATTCCTGGGAGACAGGGTTGTCCTATGAAGAGAGGTTGAATAGAATGGGCCTATACTCTCAGGAGTTTAGAAGACTGGGAGGTGATCTCATTGAAACGTATAGATTATGAGGGGACTTGACAGGGTAGATGCTGAGAGATTGTTTACCCTGGCTAGAGAGTCTAGAACTAGGGGGCATAGTCTCAGGATAAGAGGTCGGCAATTCAAAACTGAGATGAGGAGGAATTTCTTCATGCAGAGGGTTGTGACTCTTTGGAATTCTCTACCCCAGAGGGTTGTGGATGCTGAGTCATTGAATATATTCAAGGCTGAGATGGATAGATTTTTTGACTCTAGGGGAATCAAGGGATATGGGGATCGGGCGGGAAAGTGGAGTTGAGGTCGAAGATCAGATTGAATGGTGCAGCAGACACGAGGGGCCATATGGCCTACTCCTGCTCCTATTTCTTATGTTCTTATGTTCTTAAGTACTCCCAGGTCAGGCATAGCATTTATTAGAAGAAGAATAAAGCCCCCTCTACATTGTCCCATCAAGCACTCCTGGGGCAAGTACAGCATGGGTTAGATACAGAGTAAAGCTCCCTCTACACTGTCCCATGAAACACTCCCAGGTCAGGTACAGCACAGGTTAGATACAGACTAAAGCCCCCTCTACTCCGTCCCACCAAACACCCCCAGGGCAGGTACAGTATGGGTTAGGTACAGAGTAAAGTTCCGTCTACATTGTCCCATCATACATTCCCAGGTCAGGAATAGCACAGATTACCTATAGTGAAAACATTCTTCTATAGTGTCCCACTATGGCTTCCAGGTGAAATGGATGGAAGGTTAGATACAGAGCAAGGCTTACTAAGCACTGTATCATCGTCAATGGAAAGGGTGGGGTGCATCATGAGCGGCCGATCTGCTACCGCTATTTCTCCGCCCCTGCTGAAACTTTAAGTTCCTCCGTTCCATTTTAACTGCCCCCTCCTGCCTTGTTTCCACCATCCATGGAATAGACTCCCAAGGGAGACGGTGGAAGCAGTTAGTATTGATTCATTCAGATGCAAATTAGATACAGTTCTTTCAGAAAATAACATTTAGGGATGCAGCATTTGAGTAATTTGAGACATGACATGTGGTAAGTGTAGCATGCTTGGAAAAAGGTGACTTTGGACCTGTGGTTCCCAAAGCTCTCCACCACTGGGGGATTTTCTCGCCTCATGTCTGGGTCTGTTGCAGACTAATTGATAGAGATTGATTGCTATGATTAGTCAACAACTCCATTATCATTGTATCATGCGACTATCAGAGTGGTAGAAGGTGAACTAGATGGACCTTGGACTTTTTCATCTAGAAATTTCTATGTCCTCAAAAACATAATGGGGACATCCCATCATTTAAGTAAAAATTAGGTCCTTAATGAGCCTAGTGCACAGCATGTCTGCAGGTTGTTTGTAGCACAGACACTTCACAACCACTTTCTCATATCTTTGGTGTGTAGCAAGCCTCAGCTCTCAGCACTGGGCTCCCCATAAGCCAGGGTGCTAACATCTGAAGGGCCAAAGGTCACATTATCAGCCCCACACTTCCCAACCTGCAATATGTTGCAAGGGTAGAATCCAGAATGGAGAGTGATTTTCTGCAAAGCCAGCCAATCAGCGATTTTTTTCATTCCAGCAGTGCTGCTTAATTCTAGGACACCCCAGTTAAAATGGGACAGTTGAATGGCATGGTTGAACAGTAACTCACTTACCCATTAAAATCTTTCCTTTGGAACATGTGAGGTTAGTACAATATAGAAGTACAGGTTTGCATCCTTATAAGTGGCAAACTCTGGTAGCCATCATTCATCCTCATTAATTCTGGGTCTGATTATGATGGTTTTGTACTTAATTATAAAACATATTAAAGAAGTTTGTAATCTACACCCACCACCACCCCCCCACCCCCGTAGTGGCTCCCACCCCACGGTAAGATACAACCAGTAAATGGAAAACCTCATGAAGAGAACCCTTTCAGAAATGACTGTTCTTGTGATCAGTGTGCTGACAGCAAGCCTCTTAGCTAGAAGTTTAAATGTATTTTATTGTGTACTTATACCGATCATGAACAAGAGTTGATCCTAAGTGGATTGGATGGTTTCTATTGGTGCAGCTTGAGGTACAGGAAATAAATCAGTAAAAGCGACCCGAGCAATTGTCCGCATCTTCAATGGTGGCTCAGAATGGTTTGAAATGTGCCGATTCAAAATATTAGTATGATAAAATCTTCATTCAGCTAGTGATTCATTGTTCTGTTCAAGAAGCAGCACAGACAGAGATGCTGGATCAGCTTTAATCTTCTTCTCTTAGCCACTCACTGTTTAGTAGCTCACAGAACATCTTAAAATAATAAACATATTATACCATAAAAACCCATCTCACATAAGTCATAGCTTCATAAAAACCTTTATAACTTGTAAAGCTGGGGTATGACTTAAGCTCTGGAGCAATCAAATGGGGTGTAAGCACCTGGCAGTTTAAAATTTTACAGACAACTTAGGGTGCATTCACGCTACAACTATAGCATGGTAAAGGCAGTTTCCCTTCACACCAGCCCTGCAGTTATAGATAGATGTAAAAGATCCCACAGCACTATTTCGAAGAAGAGCAGGGGAGTTCTCCTAGGTGTCCTGGCCAATATTTATCTCCCAACCAACATCACCAAAAACAGATTCTCAGGTCATTATTACATTGCTGTTTGTGGAACCTTGCTGTGCGCAAATTGGCTGCTGCGTTTCCTACATTACAACATTGACTACACTTCAAAAGTACCTCATTGGCTGTAAAGCGTTTTGGGACATACTGAGGTCATGAAAGATGCTTATAGAAATGCAAATACTTTCTTTCTAGAATAGCCATTTTGCATTTTCCAATATACGCATAAGAATGAAAGTTTGCTGTAATCTTTGCAACAATTTATTTTCAGAAAGTTTGGCAGTGCAATAATATATTGTATAAAAATATAGATTTTAATTGTACTTTTAAAATATTTTATTTCAAAAAAAGTTTTGTCAGATCTCTGTTTATTATTTTTAATTGTGCCAATTTCGGTTCATATCATTACAGCGACAACTTTCAGGCTGTATAAGCTACTATTGTGATTGCACGGTCTCCATGTTCCCCGATGGAATGGCGCAGAGCCTTTAAATATTGTCAGCTTCCACAACTGAGGAAATGTCATGCCATTGCTTGCGCTTACAGAGGTGAATGGCAACTTCTAATGAAACAAAGACCGAATAATTCCATGTCACATCACGTCACATTCAATAAGCGAAATTGGCCATTTTCATTGTGAACACTGAGGCAATCCACCCACTGATTAGTTGAATTACACAATGCAGTAAACTCGTGATGTGACTCCAAAACCTCACTGATAATTCTATTTTCTAGACTTTATCTTCTTTCATTAAGCAACGTTACATCTGTCTTACAGTTGGAAGCGCTTGAAATAACACAGACAGGCTGGTCGGAGAAGGGAAGAACTTGAGGCAGACTATTGGAAAAAGATTCTTGCCTGGAAAAAAGCTTTATTTGCTAAAGTGATCCCGTTGCCTGTTTACTTATTTTTTGTATCGTTCGTGGGGATGGATCCTCCATTCCTAGATTTTCCTATAACTTCTGTGGAAAACTAACATTTCTTAACAAAGAACTGAGAGTAAACATACTGTACACATTACAGAAGATCAAGGATGGGATGGGTTGAATCTTAGCAATGAATCATAGCAACAGCACATATACACTGTCTCTAGAGTGTACCAGCTTGACTTTAAATTGCAGTCTAAAGTCCTGTTTGTGTTGTAATTGTTTTACTGTAATTAATAACATGATAAACCTCGGTAGAACTTCCCACACGTCAGATCATCCACGAGCTCAAATATCACAAGAGGAGCATTTTGACTGAGATTTTTCAGATGGGTACTTATCCTGGTAAAATTAACTGACATTTTATCCGCTTCCCTGATGAAGCTGGTATTTAAATATGTAAACTGCTTTACCCTGCTCCAATTAAACCGTTGCTTTAATCATAGAATGTCAGCAAAGCCATCACTGTAAGAAAAGGAATTTACATTCTGTAATTCTCTAAAGTGCACTCATCGAGTCAACCTAACTCTTCAATTTTTTGTTGTTGCTCTTATTCTAAACGGAGTCTGAGGGTGTTAGCTAGACTGTTTGAATTGCAATCTTTGGCATTTCTGCAGCCTGGTACTAGCAGCTTTGTGCACTTATCATTTCTGAGTTTTTCTAAGGGGGTCAGTATCATTGGTGATAATTATGCTGCTTTATAACTCCTCTGATGCCATAGTGCAGGAGTGTCCAAGCTTTTTGTCTTCCTGGGTATATACTATGGATAAAAAGCTTAAATCATTGTTCCCATCAATTTGCATATGTGTCAAGTTCCTGCTACTAACAGATCTTGGCGTTCTGATTAATGCTTTAACCACCAACGAAGTAACAGTGCTATAGGGGAGCTCTCCCCGACCTCCTGGCCAATATTTATCCCTCAGCCAACGTCACTAATACACTGTATCTAGTCATTATCACGTTGTTGTTTGCAGGACCATCCTGTGTGCAAATTGGCTGCTTGGCTGTAAAGCACTTTGGGACATCCTGAGGTAACGAAAGGTGCTATATAAATGTAAGTTCTTTCTTTTTTTCCCGTTCAAACGGCCCTTTCCATGTCTCCAAATAGGGTGAGAGGTAAATGCAAGTTAATCTGAATTGTTTAGGCTTTGCGAATCTGGTTGCCACAGCTTGCGGCCCAGATGTAACCCATTGGCTGTATTTGGACACACTACTGGCTGTAGTGGATAGATGGACCACCTGGTGTGGTACTGAGCTCTACAGATCAGTGAAGTTCTCAGTTTGATCCCTAATCTGTGATTTCACTGAGTGCAGTATTTGGGGAGCTGCAATTGACCTCAGCACCCCTGGGCTCAGGAGAGGGGTGGGGGGGAGGGATGAAATCAGCTGGAGTTTCCATTGATGATCATTGTCTAATGTACCTGGTGCAGAAAGAAATGGCGTGGACACAAGGTGAGGAAAGAATCGGGCTCAGCTGTTATGATCCCTATGGTTAAATAGCCCGCCAACATCCACTGTCTGGATCAGACATGAAGAATGACCATTTTAGGTGAGGGACCACATGGAGATCTGTGCCCCAGCAATAGTCAATGAGGCAATCTTATTGTCCAGTGAGCCCTGTCTTTGCCCACATTGTCAGACAATGCTGGTGGAGGGCTCCTGTTCTCAGAGGAAGCTGTGTCAACAGAACCCCCCACCGTCACCACCATGGGTGCCTTCATCATATTATCTGAATACTTGACTAACCATTATGCTGGATGGTTCTTCAGAAACACTCCAATTGTGGCATGCCATGCTTTATGCGGTACAGTGTAAAAGAAGGCAAGCCAGGGTGATCGAAAGTTGACGCTGCCTGATTGGCTACAGCCAAAGAGATGGCACCAACCACTTCTGCAGATGCTGGCACACCTACTTGCCAATGACCATGAGGACCTGTCTTCTCAGGGTCTGGGTAGGCAGAGAGCCAGATGAACTGTGCCAACTGCTGTAGGGATACCTGTGGCTACTATGCAGCAGAGGCCTGGCATGTGAATGGACAGTCATGGTCAGCTGTGGCCTGAAACTTGGCTGCACGTCCTAACTGACGAACTGATTCATGGCATTAGTGCAGAGGGCACTCCTCAAAACCACCTTATGCAGCACTACCTCCATCAAATGGGGTTGGATGAGCTGCACCTTCTCCTGTCTGTGGACTCATGCTTACATTTGCGCTTCCATTTCCCTTCATTTTTGCCTGACACTTCTTAATCCTCAGCTCCTTCAGGGTTGGCTGATGGGTTGAGGTGCCCTTTAAGGCTCTCCAAAAGCTTTCTGAATTTATGTTCCCCAATTGTGACACTCGCCTCCAGTTGTCCCCATTCCTTTAGATTTGACTTACGTGCAATTTTCTTCTCCCACCATGAATGTCTGCCCTAGACCGGCCTAAGTTTGTGACTGGAATTGTGAATAATTATTCAATTAGTTTACACCAGAGAACTGAATGCTATTTGCTCTTGATCTTTTGGGCATGAATTGCACCAGTTCTAAACCAGTTAGAACTGTCTTAGACCTGAAGAGGAAACTTGGCACTGTTCCTTTTCGGGATGAGGGGAATAAAAATTGAGGGTCGGAGGCGAAGAATTAGAAATATATCACCATTTGTTAAAATACAGCTTTCAATTTATCATTCTACAGTTATGTTATCACAAGAAGTTTCAATGTAAAAGGTATAACTTTTGAAAGTTTAGAAAAAGGGGTTGCTATTTCTAATCATTTATAACGGTTCCACTTTACTTTTGACACAAAACATTAGCACTGATAACATTGTTTAAGTAAAAGGCGACATATCCACAGGACTTGCGTCACTTGTTGATGTGGAAATTATAAATATAGAAAGTGAAATATCTACTTCATGGAGCGCAGGACTTCAAACCAATACTATGACCCATTTCAGTAGAATATTGACAGGTCCTGTGCTCTTGTTATTCAGGCAAGACTGATGTCTGTATTTGATTGCACTGAAGATACAAGTCTTCGGGGAACTTTGTCAGGCACAGGGGTCTATTACTGGAAGCCCAGAATATAATAACAGTGCAGCAATGGAATGAAGTTAAACAAGTGTACGTGACTAAAAAGAATGATAACATCATTTAAAAATGAAAAATACCTGGAAATGTTTTTTTGGATAGCTTGAATCTATATTTCTAAAGATTTACTTTGCTTATAGCAAAGTGAAATCAGAATGATATGGTATCTGAGCTAGAAGGGGTGGCTTTCTTTTAAATGAAGATCCTCTTATAGACACTAGAAGTATTTTCATTATGCTGCCATGCAACAGTGAAATTATCACTTTTGACCCTTTCTTTATGTTTGATTTGATTTTTAAAAATATATAACAATGTCCGATACAGTTTGATTAAAGGAGAATTGAATGAGGAGATAATTAGATTGTTACCACAATGAATCATTTACGTCGCCAATTTAAATGTAACAGGTTATAAACATTTGTCATTCTGTGCGCTGATTGTATTTGACATAAACATTTTTACAACATACTATTGCTTCTGATTCATTTCCCTAACGGTGAGATGCCAAAGATTCTTTAAGAGCCTTGCAAGTTCGATAAGCTTTCAGAGCATACTGACTGTTTAGAATTTAAAGAGTTTTTTTCTATTCAATTAAAATAAACAAAAAATAATTTGAAACTGCCCCTTGATATCTTTAAACGAGAGTTCATTTGAAGATATATATATTTGAAGTTCAACACAATCGCCCTGAATATAGCAATGAAGGATGTATGTTTTCTAAATGCAAATAATTTTGTTTATAATGGCAAATTTCACTTCATTTGTCAAATTCATAAACTGTGTCTTATATTCCAAACGTGCAGTAACATTGGCATTTACCGACATGCATGACAGATCTATTTGGCGACATTATTATGTGAACATATTCATGTCACCTCACGTTAGCTGCTCCTTTCCACAAAGTCTAAATAGGTTCCTTGGGTGAAATTTACATGATGGAAACTCCTGACATTTCTCTGTTCCAATCGTTGGTTCCGATTTGTCACCCTTTCTATATCTAGAGTAGGTGTGATTGTGGACAACGGCATCTCACTGACCTTATCGAGCATGGGGCTAAGTGTGCAATTTGGTTCGCAACTGATTTATTTTATGAAACCACATTTTACTGCTTTCATTTTCACCGCTTTGATTTCCTGTTTTCCTTGAGGGAGACATAACAGACAACGGCGTTTTGTTATTTTCAGCAGCCCCCTGGTTCAACAATATGAAAGGAAATGTTAACTTAATGATAATGTTCCCTAGTAGTATCATTCATATTATTACTCTGGTCCCACTAAAATAAACTAAAGAATGATGTAAGCACCAAACTTGTTCGTACAGCGTAATCCTGTCCTTTTTAATTCACCAGAAAAACATTTGTAGGATTAATACACAGATTGGTGTCAAACGTTCATTATAGAAGATGAGGGAGACTGGGGAATTAGTTGCATAGAAT